>NC_140590.1:1351110814-1352426781 GCF_964204655.1 Triturus cristatus
AAGCGTTCTGGTCAGTCCACCACCCCTCCAGCAGCTGCCCATCCAAACCCTCCTAATCTGCATATTTACCACCATGGCATCCAGTTGGTGGCAGGATTCTCCATCATCTGCCCCAATGGCAATCCATTACATCAGACAGGTGGATTTTGCAAATTGTCTGCAGGATCTACTGCATTCCCTTTATGACAATCCCTCCCTCCATGCCACCATCTCACCACCGGCTGACAGAGGATCATCCGTCCCTTCCCTGCGAGGAAGTTATGGCTCTCGTAGCCAAGGGAGCCGTAGAGAGGGTTCCAGTGCCAGAAGTCTGCTGTGGTTGCTATTCCAGCTTCTTTCTGGTTTCCTAAAAGGACAAAGGCCTTCGTCCTATTCTGGATCTGTGGGTCCTCGACTTCTTCAAAAAGGAGAAATTCAAAATGCTCACGTTGGCTCAGGTCTTGACTGCCTTGGACTGAGGAGACTGGATGGTAGCGTTGGAATTGCAGTAGGTCTAATTCCACATCCCCCCCCCCCTGAATTCCCTTGCCCCCCCCCCCCCGGCACTATCTGCGGTTTATGGTAGGTCACAAGCATTTTCAGTTTACTGTGCTCCCTTTTGACCTTACCAGCACCCCTCGGGTGTTAACCAAGGTGATGGCAGTGTTTGCCGCTCATCTGGGGTGCCAGTCTTCCCCGATTTCAATGTCTAGCAGTCGAAGGCAGGCTCGCCCCAGGCTGTCTTCCCCACTTCCAGACTATGGTGAGCCTCTTACACTTTCATTGTGTTCACTGACAACATGCCGAAGTCACACCTGACTCCCTCTCAGATGCTACCTTTCATCTGAGCTTTTCTGGACACAGTGCAGTTTTGGGCTTATTCTCCCGAGCAGCGAGTGCAGGATATTTAATCTATGATACGATGTTTCAGCCTACCTCCTGGATTTCGGTGAGGCAGACACTGAGGCTGTTGGAACTCCATGGCCTCCTGCAACCTGTTGGTAATTTGTGCCCAGTGGCATATGCAGGCTCCGGGGTGAGATTTCACGTTTCAATGGGCACAGCATCAGGGAAACCTTTCCAACATGGTCCAGATTTTGGAGGAAACTGCGAAAATTCTGCTTTGGTGGCTAACGAACCGCGATTGGTTCAGTGGAAGACCCAACTCCCTTCTCCAGCCAGAACTCACAGTAGTGACAGATGCATCTTTCCTTGGGTGGGCGGCCATCTTGGAAAGGTAGAGATCAGAGAACCCTGGTTTCTGACAGAATCTGGACTCCACATCAACCTGCTGGAGCTCTGTGCGATCTGACTGGCTTTGAAAGCCTTTTTACCCTCTATCTAGGGAAGGCCGGTACAAGTGTTTACAGACAACACCATCGTCATGTGGTACTGCAACCAAAAGGGTGAGTGGGGTTGTGGACCCTTTGTCAGGAGGCCATGCACCTCTGGACATGGATTGAACACCAGGTCATATCCCTGGTGGTTCAACAACACCTGGCAGGCTCTCTGAATGCCAGAGCAGACAAACTCAGCCGTTGATGCCTAGCAGATCACGAATGGAGTCTCTCTCCACTTGAAGGTGGCGACAGGTCTCTTTCAACAGTGGGAGAGCCTTGGTTAAATCTATTTACATCAGTTGAGAACGTGCAATATCAGCAGTTTTGCGCACTGGAGTTTCCATGGTGGCTCTCGCTCCGAGACGTTTTTCATCTCAAGTAGAGCACAGGCCTCCTGTACACCTTTCTACCTATAACACTCCTGTAGAGTTCTCAAGAAGATCAGGAGCATCTGGGCCCCAAGTCTTTCTTGGGGCTCCGGATTGGGCACAGAGAGCCTGGTATCTCGAGCTACTGAGCATGGCCATTGCTCCTCTAATTAGGCTTCCCCTTCAGGAGGATCTTCTGTCACAGCGGCAGGGGATGGTTCTTTACTCGAACCTGTACACTCTTCGCCTTTTTTGCATCAAGATAGAGCGGCAAACCTTGACAGCTTTCGGCCTTCCTCCCAAAGTCTCTAATGTCATCTTGACAGCTAGGCATCCCTCCACCAAGACAGTATATGCCTGCCGTTGGAACAAAATTGTGGTATGGTGTGCAGAAAAGCCATCGATTCCCTTTTTGAAGTCTTACTCTCCATTATTTCCCTTGCCTGGCATAGCTTTGCTTTAGACACTCTTAAGGACTGGGTTTCTGCTCTTTCTGCGACTGCCTGACCAGCCCTCTTTAAGTCCCCTACTGTACATAGGATCTTAGGTCCTGTCCATCTCTTCCCTCCTTCACCATTTATTGTGCTTCAGTGGGACCTTAATCTGGTTTTAACTTTTTAAATGTGTGCTCTCTTCGAACCTCTCCATAATTGTCCCCTCAGGCCTCTGATAATCAAAACAGCATTCCATGTGGGTATTACATCTGCCCTTAGGGTACGTGAGCTGCAGGCCTTATCTAAGCCACCTTACATCTCAGTCTGTCCTGAAAAATTGGTGTTTCGCACAAGGGCCTCCTTTTTACTAAAAGTGGTCACCTTATTTCATGTAGGGTAATCTATAACCTAGTAACAACTAGCAGTCCCTTGAACACAAATATGTAAATGCAATCTAGATGTCCAAAGATAATCACATTGCACACAATCAAATTAAAAAAACCATTTACATTTATTTTGTAAAAGACATGTATTTCATCACATTTAAAAACAACAATATGTATTGGTTCCTGTTTTCACTCTAATCTACACCCTGAATCTAATATCATGAAACATATAGTGACTCGCTTGTACATACAAAAAACATGAGACGAAATTACAATTCTAGCATTGTCATAAACAAGTCGAATGATCTAATAAAATACACAACCCTATTATGAACCCGCATAACAGAGAGAATACAACATAAAAAGACACTACACTTTGTCATATGTTACACATCCAATTTTAAACAGCTCTGGGGATTAAACACTTGTGAAATCTGAACCCCTTTATCCCTACAAGTGGATATCCGTTTCTTTGGATTGTGTTTGTCCTATGCGTCGACACGTTTCGATGTACCCTATTCCCTTGAATCTTGCAAGGGGTCTCTCTCTATCTTCAAACACTTATAATCTATAACCTAGCCTACCTTTTTCGCTCCTCCACATCCCTCTAAAGAAGAGAAGCAACTCCACTGTCTGGACACAAAAAGAGCATTGTCATTCTACCTTGAACGCACACGAGAGTTCCGGGTGGATGACTAACTGTTTGTGGGGTATGTTGATGCAAAGAAAGGTCGGGCGGTGCATAAGCGCACCATCTCCAGACGGTTAATACTCTGCATCAAAATCTACTACACCCTAGCAAAAAGCAGCCTCCTGAAGGCTTGTGAGCTCTTCCACCAGAGCTAAAGCTGCGACCACTGCGTCAGCACGTGAGTTCTGGTCCTGGACATCTGCCAGGCAGCAACTTGGGCTTCCCTGCACACGTTCACCAAACAATAATTACTGTTTGGACAGTCAGGTCTGTAGGGTTAGGCATTTCACCTGTTCGGTCCTGGAGGACTTCCTTGTGTGAAATTGGTCCACAGACCCACCTCTGGGGATGGTATTGCTTGGGCATCTATTCAAGGTAAAAAATCTGCGGCTAGAAGTCTCTATCGGATGAATGAGTTACTTACCTTTGGTAGCACCTTAACTGCCAGACACTATTTCTAGCTAGAGATTCCTTCCTGAGCCTTCATCCTCTCCATTCTGCAAATGGATTTCTAGGAAATGAGCTGATCCCTTTCAGCGCCCTAGTTTTCCAATGGTCAGTGTTCTTCATGGCTCCGTGTTGTGGAAAGTCATGAAAAGAAACTGACGTCAGCGCACCTAAGTGGCGCCTATATAGGTGCTGCGGATGTCCCTTCCAGTGCGGATCACGCCGACGACACATGTGGAGTCTAACGCAGCCACCTACCAGCATGCAGAGATACTACATACGAAATACCTTCCATATCCAGTCTGACGCCTGGGAAATTCAAAGGTAAGGAATCTGCAGCTAGAGATAGTCTCTACCAGATAAGGCATTACCGAAGATAAGTACCTGCTTCATGTGTACTAACAAGACGTAATTACTTCACACAGGAACCCTTCTTTTCAATATGAGAACTTTGGAATGTTGAGAGCTCCATTGAGGACAATGGAGTAGCCCCAGGCTTATATTGGCTGGGACTCCAATATTCCACCGTCTGTCTTTGTTTCTTTTTAATTTAGAACATTCTACCCTTAGTGGGTTGAATGCTCTGATTGCCTTATAGCCCTTCTGCTTCTCCATCGTTATAGGCTCTTGTCTGTGGCTCGGGCTTGTCACCCGGATTCGGGGCCTTTAACAATCGGTATAGCCCTCAGCAGAGGTCCATAAGGCTACATTAGAGGAACAAAAGATAGAGGGAAAAAACCCAATAAGGATCTAAACCCATGACTTTCAATAGTTTGCGTGCAGTTCCTTAATGCTGGTAAATAGATCACTGTGCTATATTGGAAAGATTGCAACTAATGAACTGAAAGTAACAAAATGATCTGTCAAAAGTAGTAGCTCACTTGCCGAACTAAATAAAATACAAATCTGCATGTTACCCTCTACGCTGCTTTGAGTCAAAACTGTGACTGGACAACAAACTGAACTCTCCCAGAAGTGCTTTAATCACTAAACCTATTTTAGCGCTATTATAACCCACTCAAAATTGCCAAACACACAAAGATATCTGCAGCAGGGGACTTAACCTGTGTGATATTTTAAAATGCAACCACTTGGAGGCCAATTAGGCAAGGTAGTGCAGATTTACTGTCATACATGTCCTTGTTGCCAGTTTCTTTGCAGCAGATTTCTTTTGAAAATAAATGTATATGTTGAGTGCCAGACTCTGCTTTTCAAGCTCTGTCCCTCATAACTCCACCCCCTTTCCCCTTCCGTACCTTGACCTTTATTCTTTTCACAAAGACCTGCATGGAGAATCGTATATAAGAGGTGAGCTGCTGGGCCTGCCCGTGATGCATGAGCACAGCGACAGGGCCGCTATTCCGCTCTCAGAAATAGAGTACAGCTTCTATGGTAAACAAAAGTCTTGAATGGTGATATGTGTAAATGTAAGATTGTGGGAGTGTCTGCATGCCACAGAAAGGCATGGGGCAGCAGCCAGTCTCTTTGTTGGATGCACTGGCAAAACTGTTCTTTTGTCAAAGAGTAATAGGTAAGAATGACTTCTCCGAGTCATGGTTAGGCGTGTGTGTGAGAACGACATTGTACCATTGCAGGTTATGAGAGACTGTTTGCAAAGTTCATTGTGTGTCTCTCAGGCATGGCTAGCAGAGGGAAGCTAGTGTGGAATAGCAGGTAGGAGAGAGCTGGGACTGCTGCACTCATGTGTGAGTGTACAGACAGAGTAGTGTGAGCACTCAACACGTTAGTGATATAGAGCACTGCAGGTCCAAACTTGATTACACTCGTTGAGGCTAAACTTCAGGGACAACCGCAGGTCAGGTGTGGAGTGTATGGGGGCAGCGATGAGTTTCAAACAGATGTGTATGCTCCATGTTACTCCATTCCGAGTCAAGCACAGTACCACTTGAGTACCAGGCCAGGTTCTCTCCATCAGAATAACTTTGAGAACATTGAGTGATCGAGATCCTGAGTCTCACCTGGTTTAGCTCCAGGCAGTAGTTTGGATTTGGCTATCCTGATGGAATGTGTTTACACCTCAGTATTAATTGGCTGACAACTAGATTGCATAGGTAATATTAGACCTTTATTTTTAGTCTGCAACATTTCTGTGGCTAGTTTCACATAAAGCTGCATACCCAGCTAAATACGAGCAGCCGGGAATGATGCTGGGAGAGGCTGTGTCTGAAAAGGTGCCATTTATACCGAGATTTGCCTCAGTACACGCATGCTGCTCATAAATGCCCTGCTCAGTTGTTTGGCCTGTGACATTACAAGAGGCTTTTTAAGCACCTTATCAAAAGTAAAATCGAAATCACATGACCCAAGCAAGCACACTACATAGTGCATGTGGCACACGGCCATTTGCCTACATACTAGTGTATCTTATGACTGTAGTATTGTATCTGATAGACTTTAGCCGCAGATTCCTTACCTTAGAATTTTCCCTAGGCACCAGACTGGATTCGGAAAATTTTCTAGCTGAACCTTTTGCGCGTCGGTTGAGGGCGGCGTGAGGCTCTGTTGCTTTATTGTACCCTTGGATTTGATGTTTGCGGAGTTTAAATAAGCCCATCCCCAAAGCGCTGACGTGAGTTTCTTCATTTCCACGCTACAACGTGGACACGGAAAAGCGGTTCCTCTGGCCATTTTTTGGCCTACTTCGATGTTTTTTTGTCTGGAACAGTGTGCCTTTTTTCCATGGCTTCTGGCATTTAACCTTGTGGGTCTTGTGCTCACCAGATGTCGTCCATGGACCCTCATTCTGTCTGTATGTGGTACTTGGGCTCGCACCACTACCCAGAGGAGTACGACGCCTGTCATTAACTGAAGTCCAAGTAGCTATGGGGGGGGCGACGGATGAATCTCCTGACGGCGCCCTTAATACAATACTCCAAGTCTCATCGATCTTGGTCTCCTCCCCATTAAGGATCTTTTGCTGAGCCGTTCCCATGGAAATCACTCCCAGTCGACGATAAGTATCATTGCAAGTGGTCGAAGTTGTGGCATACCCCAGATTTGTTGCCTCACGACGTGGTTTCCCACGGTGCCTCATGCTCTCAGCCTGAGAACCCCATGCAAGAGTCTCTCCCGCGCCTCCCTGCCTTTCCTGGATCAGAGGTGGCTCTGACCTAAATGAGAGGTTACTCGTGAGTTCTCCACTCCATTTTTGGATCTTCACCTTCCCCTGGTGTGCCTTTGGGCCCTAAGGAGGTGTCGGGTGCCTTGATTGTGTCCGCACTGTTGGGTTTGCCCTCGGCTGCAGTTGAATCAGTGTCTTCATCGATGTCGGTGCACAGCCCTTTGAGGTTCCCACCTGCGGCGCCGATCAATTCTGCGCCAGGTACCTGAGCTTGTGGAGCTCGCTCTGACGGTGTAGGCGATGTCTGATGCCATTCCATAGTCTTCTCCAGACGTCAGTGCCACTCTGGTTTGGCGTGGATCGACGTCTGGTGCAGAGCCAATCCATCATGTCCATGAGGAACCATCACATGAAAATTATTTGGAAGACGATTTGCAATGGGTTGGTTTGGTATAGCCAATGTCTGCAGTTCTTCCTATGATGGGCAGTTGGTTAACTGAACTAGGTGGGGCAAGTGGGTTAGTCTTCCCCTGCTTCTGGCCTTCTTTCTCTTCCGGGCCTAGCTATGGAGGACACCTCTTCTTTGGCAGACATGTTGTCAAGGGTGGTTGTGGTCTTGGATTTGTTTCTTCCTCTGGTGGCTAGGTCTACTGACCCCCTCATTGGGGCTAAGCCAGGTGTTGAACCCGTGCTACCCTTTCATGAGGTGCTGCACGATATTTTGCTTGGGGCCTGAGCTAGACCTGATTCTGGAGTTCCTGTGAACCGTTTGATTGCCCTTAAGCATCTCCCTGCCCCGACTGACCCAGCTTGTCTCCTCCAACACACCGCAGTTTCGTGGTTCAGGCCTCTACGGCTTCCCATGATTTGGATTGTCTTCATGCTCCGGTTGACAGATTCCTGGAGGCAGGACTCTTGTGGAAAGCATATTTTCTCTTCCACCACTGCAGCTTTACATGCAGTTAACACTTCTTGTGTCCTCGGTTTTTCTCATGCCTTATGGGATTCATCACTCCCAGATGCTAATCTGAGCGATCTGGCCCAGTTGATCTCGGATGGGCAGCACACTGCTAGAATAATTATTTGGTGTGGTATCCATACAACCAATTAGGGTGGCCGGGCCATGGCTTCTTCTGTGGCGTTGCAACAATGGGCTTGGCTTCGTACCACAGGGTTTTCAGAGGTAGTGCAATCTACTTTAATAGAAATGCCTTTTGATGGCTTCCATTTATTTGGTGCCCAGGCAGCTGCTTCTTTACGTTGATTTGGAGACTGTCTGGGTGGTCCGGACTCTTAGCTGTTTTCCCTAATCTTAACCTACATTTTTGTTCTATAGCTGGGTTGTTCACGCTCAGTCTGTTATTCTAGGTGGTTTCACAAACTTACACCTGCGTTTTGTACACTTTTGTAGTGCCCCTTTGTGGTCTGCTCCATATAGCACGTCACCTGGAGCGGTGTCCTAGCTGATGCAGGTCTTATTCTTTTTTGTATTTACACTTTTGACAACAGGTTGTGACCCAGTGTGATCTACTACATATTGAATAGGTTTTTCGGTTTTCTCTGCTGGAGGGTTCCTTCCCCAAGAGATCTTTTTTACTGTGGTATTTTTCTTGAACGCAGGTAGATTACCTGTGTTACCGGCTCTTACGGGCATTTGCCGTAGGCATGTTGCTGTTCTTGTTACTAATTTGCTATCCCTTCGGGGATCCTGTGTTTTTTCCTTTTGGGGGAAGGATGTGTACAGCTTGTTGGAATGCATTTACTGAGGCAATGTTAGTCTCTCCTGATTTTTCACGGTTCACCCTTTGTGTTAAAGGAGTTTCCAGTGGAGCAGTGAAATGTCTTACAAGGTCCCTCCTTGGTAATCCACGTTCTAGGACTGATCAAAGATTTTCGTTGGGACATCTTTTTCTCTTGTGTCCCCTTTTACTTTCGGCGACCGTTCTCTCCTTTCTTTAGCAGTGTGCATTTCTGAATACGTATGATATGCAGGATCGTCCTACTGATGTTTTTTGTTGTGGTTTAGCAAAAAATTCACTATCTGTGTGGTCGTGCATGAGAGTTTCAAATGCTCTTTCTTTTCACGACCACCCTCGTGTCCTTGCTCTGACTCTTTCTGTCTGGTACTGGTACTATTGTGGTATATATGCTACGTATTTAACTTGCTGCCTGTTGGTCCATGGCATCAAGTTGTTTATATTTCTCCCCTTTCGCCATGCTCCTTCTATAAGTTAAAGGGGTTCATCCATCTGCGTATGGATTCTTGGTCTTACTATTAGTTTCTAACCAATGGGTCCATCTTTTGGGTTTTCATAGACAGTTATGTTCATTTGTGGTGTTCAATTTCGTATAACCTGCTCTTCAGGATTCTATTATTGCCATGGGAGTCACTTTTGGAGTTCCTTTCTTCATGGTTAGTAGGCGTGGGAGATGGGGAGAGACAAGAACGTCCGAAATGTGTCATGGTAGCGTTGGGCGAGTGTGGTCGTGGCCTAAACACTTCGCAATATTTCTGTATGTAGATCCATGTATTTAAATGTATATAAATGTATCTCCATCTTGAAGACTAATCAGTACACAATACAAGATATTGAGTATAATGTGCAAACTTCTTGCTTAGTTATCGAAGTCCATCTCCGCTTTCTTCTAAAACAGTGGCAGTAATACAGGGAGTTTCAAGTTTTATGACTGATCTGGTTTTGCAATTGCAGCAAGCAGTTTTTGAAAATTCTCAGACAGTAAAACAGTTTGTGCTTTTTTTCATCATGATCCTCTGATTAAATTACTTCACTTGTAAATCTGTAAAATCCATATGCATAGCGTGCTGCCAAGGTCCCAATTATAGGTTTCCACCTCAGCTTGAACGTATCCTGGGGTTGCATTACATAACGTGCCCTGGGGGCGCAACGCGTGCAATCGCCCGCTTTCCGTGCCCCCAGGGCACTTTGGTATTACAGAAGGGCCCGCATATTACGGAAGGGCCCGCAGACGCTTGTGTAATACAGATAGCGCAGCCGCACATAAAGCGCCAGTGCTATCTTGCGGGGGCATGCCCCATGCAAATGAAATGAGGGAATCCCTTAGCATCTGCGCCGATGTCCTATTACAAGTTGTTGAACAGAAACAGGGTTTAGGCTATACTCAGTAAGGCCGTGCCTTATATCAGAAGTAACAATAACAATGCCAGTACTGATGGACTTTTTTACTCCACTTTCTTATGTGGGAACATTTCGAAAGAAAACAAAATGAACAGGGGACCTTTTGTTTAGTCGATTTAATCAATCTGTTTATGCGTTTTGTTTTCAATTTAACAAAAACTTTTTTTGTGTATTTCCACAATTAACATTGAACTAATAACACAAAATGTTTACTATACATAAATAGACCCATTCAACCACAGTCATATCAACATTCACTCCCATACCACACTGGACAGTCCAGAACCAAACATACTATATATAAAAAAGCAATCTAAATTTTCTTTAAAGACACAAATTACAACTTGGCCATAGAAAAATGGTATATTTTGTAGGAAACAATGTTGAGAGTTCCAAATGATTCTTTAAGTTCATTAAGCCAAAAGATAAAGGTCGACGCGTTTCAAGCCCCTTCTAGTACTGGGGCTCTCATCAGGACCTGGGAGCTGTGATTGATGTGTCCACCAGACCTCTTGCCGTGTAAAATGTGTAGCGGTGTTGGGACAGAATTAATCTTGGATCTCCGGGCTGTAGGCGAAAAAAATCACTTCTGTTGCTTTCGTCGAAGCCCATTTCCTCCGAGTTTGAAGAGTGAGAAGCAACGAACAAAGTGATCCGATCACGACGCACAACAATTATCGACGAAAGCAACAGAAGTGAACAAAACGCATAAACAGATTGATTAAATCGACTAAACAAAAGGTCCCCTGTTCATTTTGTTTTCTTTCGAAATGTTCCCACATAAGAAAGTGGAGTAAAGATGTCCTATTACAGACATGGGCGCAGAGGTGAAGACACTCTCAGGAGGCACACTGACAGTTCGGCGCCTAAATGGTGGCACACTGTCAGTGCGCCACCTGAGAGCAGCCCTCTGGAGGGGGGTCCTATGGACCCCTCAGACATCCCCTTGCGGGCAGGTGCAGTAACTGACTGCACCTGCCTGCAAGGGAATCTCTAATCCCCCTTCAAAGCACTGGCGGGTTGCCGCCTGCACTGTGAAAACACGGAGCGGATTTAAAGCAGCTGCTCCGTTTTTCACAGGAATGCGCTGCCCCAAGAGCAGCGTGAGGATGCGGCTGCCCTGGGGGCAGCGCATTCATGGTAATAGGGCACATTTTCATTGTTTGCGCTGGGTACATGTTTTTAAAGGGGCTCCCAGGGCACACAATGAAAATGTACACTTACCGTAATACAGCCATTGGTTTCTGTAGCCATTCTCGGTCAGATTCCACGCCCTATTGTTGCATGCACAGCACACCATGTTAATCTCAAACTGTTCTGTGTAGACATTACTCTGCTCTTTGATGCTAGGTCCAAAGTGTATCAAAACTCAAAAGGACAAAAATATATACCAACCAAACTAGTAAAGTATTAACAATTGCGTTGTTTTGTCTCCTTCAGCCAGGAAAGCTTGCAGAAGCGTTCAAGTACTTTGTACAAGGAATGGGCTACAGTAAGTATTCGTCTAATTGGTGAACAAATGCCACCCACTCTGTTTTAGAAGCCATAAAAATATGACCATTATACTTTCTTTTTGCATAGGAATTTACCTAAAAGGACTTTAAAATGTCGGCCTTGGTAAACAGTGAGCCAAACTTAATTTGTATATTAAGTGTTAACACTATAACCTGCGTGTTTTCATTCAAGTGATTGCGCTCTATACGAAGACCAGAGCCAAATATTTCCAAGAAATAACTAAGACCATTAACCTCTATTGGCACAATCCAAGTAGTTCTGTAGAATGCATGACACTTCACACTACTGTAGAGTAGGTGCTTGCTTCCTTTTAAAATATTAATGAACTATGTATATCTAGCAAAGATGTAATCATAACAGCTATAATCATAATTTCATTTTTAGGCCTTGCCTACAGACAACTTTTAGGTGTTCATTGTCAAAGACCAATTATGTGTAGTTCTTAGATAGGGCTTTGGATCAAAGCCGTTGGTTTTCATTGTTTGGTTACCTTGTTAATCTTGCTTCTTATTTAATGGTTTTCTTTCCTCTTGTGTTTGTCCCTTCGGTGGAGAACAGCATATTTACTATGCTTTTGATTGGATGAGTCCTATCCTTCCAAATCTGACAGCAGGAAACCACTTTTCTTTCCTCAGCACTCCATTGGAGCACATGCATTTTCTTGCTCTCTACTAGGTGTGCTGAGTGCACACACCCACTCTACTGCATGCACACCCTCACACACATGCCCTCAGCCTTGTTCAGTGTGTACAAGCATGGAATGTTGGACTCTCTGGCTCTTTCACTTACCGGTATTGTCTATAGACTCCTAATGTGTAATAAGGGTTAACCCTTTAGCATAGAATTGGAAGGCCCTCCAACTAATAATTCAAATAGCACAGTGCTTTAGTACCTTGTGAATGGTTTGGGACATTGTAATAGAGGATAGGTAACCCTATCTGTGCCTCTCTTGGCGGTTTTAAAGTATTGATTCTGCAGCTGGGTGCTGAAGGTCGAGTTTTAATTAGTCAATTTAATATCAAACTCCCATGCCTGATGCGCTCAATGGATGCTATATTGAAGCTAGTATACAACTCTTGTGGAAAAACGCTTAATAAATGTAGTATGTTGAGCCAACAAAGAATTTAAACTATATTGATGTTGGGCGATAGGTTAACATATTCCAATTTTAGGTAGTCCAATTTCATGAAAGGTTATCATGGCAAGGCCTAAAAGTTACATATATTGGGGTTCAAACCAATGACAATGTTTTTGATTTTAAACATGTGGCGCCTATTCTTATGGTCGTTAATAATTTATTTTGGCTTGTGGGTATTCCTTGTTATAACTTTACCACTACTCTTCAAGAACCAGCTCTGCCATATTCCAGCAACTAAATAAACCTCATACATTTATCATTCTTGAGCCCCACCGGACTAAACACTAGTGCCTCACTCACTCAATTGTGAAAGATGTTGTCCTTCTTAAATTCGCCCATTGAATTCTGAGGCTTGCATATTTGCACAAATACTTTTTAATTAAACTACTTTGATGGACCAGGATTGTATGTCCTGGGGCAGCAGACATTGTCGGATAAAATAGTTCTTTTTCAAGGAATATTAGTTATTAACTCTGAATATTAATGTCCATGTATAGGAACCTGGCTCTCTATAATGTGCACCAAAATGAGGAACACAGTGCAGAGTGTCCAGGTGACTTTTTTTGGTTTACAGGGGATATAATAATAATCCCAAATGCTCTTTTGTGGTAGTGTGAACGAGCGATTTAGACTTATCAGAGGATAGTGGTAAGCATTTATTGCAAATAACACATTTTTATAGGAATTTAGACACCAAGATCATCGTAATCGGGTAAGTACTTTTTGAGTTATCACTTAAAATATACAAAAATACACTTGTATTTGTAGCCCTGAAGTAGTAATGTTATCCTATGGGAGAAAACATATACTGCATAGTTCACTTGTCAACGACTTGCAGGACTGTTCTGAACTTAAGATTGGTAGGGGGGCACGGTCCAAGGCAGCTCCAACTGGTCTCCTTGGTCGGCTCTGGGGTGTCCGGGTGCAGAGGTGCATTTAGGCATCGGGTGCCCTGTTCAAGTCAATGGGAAATGGTCCTGATGAGAAAAGGCTGCAAGCAGGGATTGGGGGGCCAGTGTGGTTGAACCCACGGAAAGCCCAGGTCTCAAGGGTCTCTGGCACTCAGGGACACCGTAGGTTCACTGGTACTCTGGCTGGGGGGCTCGTATGCAGGTCTTTCATCAGTGGGGAAATCCTTGGTTAGATCGATTTGCCATTGATGAGAATACGCAATGCCAGCAGGTCTGCGTGTTGGAGTTTCCAAGGCGACTCTTGATCGGAGACGCTTATCTTGAGTTAAGCACAGGCCTCCTGTGTGCCTTTCTGCCCATTCCCCTCCTGCCCAGAATGTTCAAGAACATCAGGAACAACTGGGTCCAGGTCATCCTTGTGGCACCAGATTGGACATGGAGTCTGGTATCCTGAACTATTTTCGCATGGCCAACGGTCCTCCGATCAGGCTGCCCCTTTGGGAGGATCTTCTGTCGCAGCTGCAGGGGAAGGTTATCCACCCGAACCTGTAAACGCTCCGCCTTCTTGCGTGAAGATTGAGCGGCGACAATTGGCAACTTTTGGCCTCTCGCCCAAAGTCTGTAACCATATCTTGAGAGCCAGGCGTCTCTCTACAAAGATGGTTTACGACTGCCTCTGGCCAAAACTTGTGGCCTGGTGCACAGAAAAACATTGATTTCCCCTTTCTAACCCCCTTTCTATGGTTGTCCTGTTCGCTTTTAGATTGAGCCTAAGCTGTGTGCATGAGCTGTCTTCGAGACATGCAGTATTCACTTCTGTGGGCTTTGAACACACCAGGCACCTTTCATTGGTTGTTTCGTTTGGGTTTCAAAATGCCTTTGGTGTCGTTGGTGAATTGTTTACATTTGTCCCGCCTTTTGGCTGTTTTGTTCCTACCCTGGAGACAGCCCCTACTACATGTATCCCTTCACTATCGGCCATATGTTTAGTTTCGGCGCACTCAGGTTTTTTTTATAGCCTTTGTTGCAACTTTGGCTATCGTCCCTCTGAAGTTGGTGCTCTGAATGTTTCGCCGGAGCAGTCCCCTTCGTTTACTTTAACATAATAGATTACGGATAACTAATATTACACGGAAGTGTTTCTGTTCGCATGCCTCCCCTTGTTGTTATCCCGCACCCACAGTTGTAAATCATGTCGTTATCCAGTTACCCTCCTCCTGCTTGTTTATTTTTCTGCCGGCCTGGAAGGGCCAGACATCTGACGCCCTGGTGATGGGCGAGGAGGCAAGCGCTGCACCCCCAGGCGCCAGTTCCAGAGGGAGACGTTGACTAAATGTTCTGATAGTTCAGTGGATTAACATATCCACTCCAGAAACCTATGTCTGGCCTCATGGCCTTAGGTTCCAAACCTGGTGCATCTGTTCAGCCTCTTATCCTTTGGAGGTCGACATTTTATTAGATGTTCTTTCATCCCCTTGTGATTCACATGTACATTATTCATCTCATGAATTACTTCACGTACGCAGGCAATGAACATTTGTGTTCATTCATCTGAGATGGGGTAGGAAAATTCTAAATTTGCGTTTATATTCCTTAATGTATTTGGTGTACAGCACCTACCGCAAAACTGATATTACTAGTGCACTTTCAAACGTCGCTTATAATTGGCCTGCCTTCCCCTACTTTTTGAGTACGAGTTGGGTGTTTACGTAGGTTTGTGGCTGGAACCAAACAAATCGCAATCTGGGTCACAGTTTTACACACTGTGCGGTGTAATAGAAAGAAACAGCCCTTCTTAAAGCGCACACGGCAGTGAAACAGTTAGATATGCGTCTTCCAAGCCATGTGATTCACAAGAAGTGAACCTGGATGCAGAGGACTGACCCAACCAGCAGGTTTTGCCGGGTGAAGTGCGACCGATTACAGGAAGTCCTGGCAGTAATCGATCCTCTGAATGACTAACGCAGGTCAGCCTGAGTCTGCTGCATCAAAAGTAAGGAGCGGGCGTATCCGGCTGAGGATCACACATACCCTGCCTTGTGTGTGGCAAGGAAGACCCAGAGTGATTGGATGGGAGAATGGTTACAGACCCTTGACTCCTCACCGCCTGGGGAGAAGGAGGGTGCATGATGGGGTGGAAGGGGGCCTTCCGGACTGTTTAAGGTACAGCTTGCTCATGGAGCACTGAAGCAACAGGGAGAGAGGCATGCAACCTGGAAAACGATACACAAGGCCACCTTTTAATGTAGTCCCCCTCCACACTATCAACCCGGAGCAGGTATTACTGAAATAAGCTGTTAGAAGAGGCAAACGTCAGTACAATTGTTGTTATGATCGTTTGCTCCATTTCGAGCCGCCTAACACTTGCTTCACGGGAAGATCTACATAAAATATGTATAGTCTTGAGAATTAAGTCGAGAGGATGACTCAGTGAGCTGAATGCCCCCTGCCAACACATGCAGTGTTCTGGAGGTAATAGATGCAATTCCTTGCATGTTAGACTCATCCCTTCCATCATTCGAAAGTTAGGCAATTTAGTTCCACAAATGGGGCAATAACATTAGTTACTAACAGTAAACGTGTTATTGTAATACTACATACAAATATTTTTAAATACAACTACATATAATAAACACTGAGTAGATCACACGGATCTCTGCAGCCAGGTATGCATAGTTCACACATCTGCTTGCTACAATAATGTCTTCATGCCCTACCATGTGCCATCACCAATAGACCTCAAACGATCTGTGATAACTGTGGATCAATAAAAACAAGACTTGTGCCATTCTTTTGGTTTCTGAAGACCCATGTCCTTCAGAAATAATTGCTCACCTTTTTGCTTAATCTACTTCCTTACATTCCACCATCCCCAGATCAACGACTGTATACCAACTCCATAGGTCACTCAGACTGTACACATGTGATAGCCTGAAATTCTTCAAATGTGCTCCATCACTGGCAGAGTGAAATCTATTCCATAATTTTAGCGCTCATCTGAGACAGTATTGACAGACCAGCAACATGGACCTAAGCTTTTACTCTGCCCTGTATAACTTAATCTAACACAACATGTTAGGCCATGCAAAATCTGATTCTTACAGAGCCACCAAGCTTCGAGGTGGAAGTGTTTCATAAAAATACATTTGTGTTAAAAGTGGCATTTACACTCAAAACTTTTAATTGCTTGGTCAAATTACAGTGGTTTCCTAGATGCTTTGGTATTCCTCGCGTAAACGCCTTATTTTCAAAGACCAGCTTTGTGTGTTAAAAAAGGGGTGTTTTTTCATTGTTTTCTCAGGAGAAATTAATAATGTGGTCTGCATTTAATTGCTGCGTTTACAGTAGTTGCTCATCTTATTTTGATTTTCTCTGCCGTAGATATAGGAAACCAGACGGTATACCTTCTGCATTAAATGCAAATCGGGTGTTTTGAGGCTACCGTTTTCATCTGCCCTCAATCGCCATATTTTAACAGATGAATGAACGGAGCAGCCTTTCTGTTAAAACCCTGATTGCACCATGTGAGAAATGCCTGCGGCCAGAATGAGCCGGGGGTGGGGTGCCAGGGGGGTGAATGCTTTTTAATTAAATTTTTTTTAAAAAGAAAAATCAAACTTGCCTTCGCCTCCGGTCCCCCGCAGCCTCACGTCGCGTCTCCTCTCTGCTCACAGGAAGCAGAAGCAGGCAGCCTCCCTCTCCTCCCCTAAGCTGATCACAACACTGCAATGGCAGCGTTGTGAATGGTTAGGACGCCGACCACACAGATATCTATGGGGAGGCCATTTTCTCTATGTAGGCTGCATGACATACAGAAAATAGTGCGTATGACTGGTTTGGTCAGCCCTGGGGCTAACCAAACAGTCAGCGCACTCAGTGGGCAAGCCACTCCTCCCCTGGACTCCTCCAGGACTGCCCACCCCCAACCAGGCATACCGTTCTGCATTTTTGCAATGCCAGAAGCAGACACACAAAATGGTATTTAAAATACCATTTTATGTTTCTGCTTCTTGCACTGCGAGAAAGCAGTGGGGCGATGCTCCTCTGCCCACGTGGAGGAGCCGCCCCCAAAGGTCGGTGATCAACACATCCATCACACTCCTTGAGTCTCTGGTACAGAACAGAGAAATGCATACACTTATAGATCCTTCACGGCTGAGCAAAAACACTTAACATACGGGCAGTTACCAGGGATCGTCTTAAAGTTCTTTTCACGTTCTAGAGAGAAGCGAGCTAGACTGTTGTAAGTCTGGGCAGATCACACCCCGTGAGCCTCTGATGCAGAACAGAGAAATTAATACACTTCTAAATCCTTCACGGCTGAGCTGAACCACCTAACATACAGGCAGTTACCAGGGATCGTCTAAAAGTTCCTTTCACATTCTAGACAGAAGCGAGCTAGACTGTTGTAAACCTGGGCAGATTTGAATTACTGTGTCAAAATTCCTGAATTATGCGTTACAAGAAATTTGTGCCGTTTCTCATCAATTTTATTGCGCAATAGTTGCTGTGGCAAAAAATGTCTCACCAATTCTCCGTGATTTGCTCATGTCCTTGGGTGAGAAAGTAATACAAGATACTTTCAAACTATAAGCGTATATTCTAGAGGTGGGCAGGCCAACAAATTCACAGTGGGTGCAAAGCCAAAGCGTGCAAACGTTCGGCTCTGGCTTTAAAAGCCCATGCACGAGCCAAGCCTTAAAACATTTTGGCATGTAAATCATGCAACAAACATGTTAAAAATATAAAGTATCCTCAGAATTCATAAAAGTTTATCCTTAGACCATTCACCTTAGTACTTCAGATTATATCAGTATTTTGGGAAATATTATTATTAGAGATAGTTTTTAAACATGCACTGAGAAACATTTCTGCTCTGCCCTGATGACCTTTCTAATAGCGAACTAAAACGCAATTCAGTTGCTATGTATACCTTAAATGCGGCCTAGATTGTTACTATAGATGGAGCAGCATTATGGGCTACTAAGCCAAACACAATAGAGTTTTTGAATGTCCACATCCTGAAATTTTGTATTTAAAAGGGCTCTCATATGTGAAAATGAACAAAAGGGGCTCAGTGAAATAAAGTAACCAAGGATCACACAGTTTGGTCAAGCATGGAAGGTGGAATTGATTCCAGCCACATTTTCCACTTTCACACTGTACAATCGTGCTACTAGGTGGGTACCTCTTTTTTACATCAAAGGTTAATAATGCCTTGTCCTTAATTCTTTAAGGATGAAATTAGAGCATGGGTGTACTGAACCTTGCCTAAAGACAAAAGACCACTTCATAATTGACACACTGTTAAAACCTTTTTAGATAGTAAAATGCTGCTATAGTACCAACACAGCATCACCTCCTCACATCACCAACTCCACATCACTCAGCACCACCTTAGCATGACTCAGCAGCACCTCCGTATCATTCAGCATCACCTGAGCACCACCTCTGCACCACCGCTGCACCACCTCTGCACCAGCGCTGCACCACATCGGCACCAGCGCAGCACCACCTCGGCACTAGCGCAGCACCTCCTTGGCATCAGCGCAGCACCATCTCCCCACCTCCGCACCAGCACTTCCCCCACCTCCGCACCAGCACTTCCCCCACCTCCGCACCAGCACTTCCCCCACCTCCGCACCAGCACTTCCCCCACCTCCGCACCAGCACTTCCCCCACCTCCGCACCAGCACTTCCCCCACCTCCGCACCAGCACTTCCCCCACCTCAGCACCAGCCCAGCCCTACCTCAGCAGCAATTTAGCACCACCTTAGCACAGCAATAGCGTAGCAGGGTAAGCTGGAGCTACTGGGCACAGCTGCGGGGGAGCGAGGGGTTGAGGCCTTTTACTCCTTATGTCCAGAGCCCGACCTACTACTGTGGAAATTAGCCTTTTAGGGGTCCACCGGTGCAGGGGTTCACCCTTATCTGTCCACGGGTCCTTAGACCGACAAAATAGGGATTGGCACGGAAGCTGTAATTCAAAGTACAAGTTTATTCTCTCATGAGTTAGACCACGTCCATACAACACCCTCAAGTGTTCCAGGAGGTACTGGCTTGAATACACAGACCATGGGTCTTTTATACTGAGTTTGTTGCAGAGTAAGCATGGAGACTAAAATAGAAGGTACAGTTCTTCACAGAAATAGTTATCGACAAACATGGGCAGATGGATATCTTAGTCAGCGAAGTGGGAGAAGAAACAGAACTGCTTACATCAGTAAGACATGATGGACAGTTACATTTTCAAACAGGTGCATTCTAGCAGCTACAGGCCTCTCTGAGCTCATACATTACTTGAGCTTAGATATAGGAGTTAACTAAAGCTGATGACTCAAGCAGAATAGAAAGGCAAGCAACAGTGAAGATGGAAGGACCACATGGCTAACAAAATGGATGCCACAACCAAGATGGCGTCAGCTCATGCTAACACCAATTATTTTCGATTTCCACACTACAGATCCTTAAGCACTTGATTCGCAGTGGTAGCGCAGTCAGGCAGTCCAAAGCTTCTCGGGGTGAGGGGGGGTGTTGCAGCAGACACAGGGTGAACACAGGCTCACAACTCAAAATAATTTCAGCATCAGCAATAAATGATTGTCCAGCCAAATACTTGCTTTTATGAAATATAACAATATATACAAACAAAGTAAAATACAACATTCATTAACCATACACACAGTTCCCTAAGGTCAGAGCTATAGGGTTTTATAGGTGGGTCCCTGAGTCCCACTCCCTTATCACTAGCAGTAGTGGTTATTCCCCATTCACTTTGGACAGGGAATCGAGTATCCCGAACCGTGTCCCAGGGAGCAGACGCGCTGGCCAAGATGGCGCCTCGGGACTCCGGTGACCTCCTTTGAGCCGACTTTGAGTGGGGATTCCATGTAATACCCTAACGGCCTATAACTATCTCTGGAGGTGGACTGGGATTGCCCCTATTACCATAGGGCTTTCTCATTTCACGAGACAAATACTGATTCCCAGCCGCTCCTGACTCAAACATGGCGCCCATATTGCTTTTGCTTCGGGCAGGACTTTTCAGCTCTCTCCAGCTGGTGACCTCCTCCCTGGATCATCATGGAGTCTCCTGGTCGACCATAATCTCTATCCAGGGAACTGGCCTGTCCTTAACAACAAGGGACTTGAACAACACTCCGTGCCCGACCCTAAAATGGCTGCCACTGATCCCACCTAGTCAAGGACAAGTCTTGTGGTTGAAAACCCCCAGCCTCAGTCAGTGATCAACAACCTTGACCTACCCGACCTAAAGAGGGCTGCCAAGCTACAGATCCTCTCCTACTCCCCCTCCCCCCCCCCCCCCCCACCACCATCTCCACTCACCCGCACATGGACTCGAGTCTTTCGTTCGCCTCCTGATCCTAAGCCGGCGGAGTCCGAACCGCATGGCTGATCCCCGGTGGAGCTGCTTCGACCGCTATAGGGGAGACTGGCTCCGGCACACCGCTTTGGCCGTCACCTACCCAGCCAGTCTTCGGACATTTGTCTCGTCTTCTCCGCCACTGCTGTCTCCTTCCTTTGGACTCCCAACTCTCCCAGATCTGTTTGGATCCTGACTCTCGTTTTCGCTAATAACTCCTGTATTGAATATGTATTCATTCTGTTATTAATGTGAAATCTCCGTAATTTGTAATGCTGTTTCCTTATGTAAAGCGTTCAGATACCTCAGGGTCTAGCCAGCGCTATATAGAACTCAAAATATAGGCGACATTCATATTAGTCCCTACTAGTGGTCCAAGTCTCAGGAGTCCCACTTGGACTCTTTGTAAGACCTGGGGTCTCCAGGCCCTAAGGGGGTAACGTGACACGAGCGGCTGGGCACCCAAAGGCTTGTGTGTAAAGCGACCATACAACACGCACATCCACTGAAGCAAGGAACGCACACAATAAGGGACGCCACACTGTAGAGATTTATGCAAATAACTCAAGTTTTATCCAAGCAGTTCGAGATAAAGGCAGTTCATAACATATATATGCACTTCATGAGATATAAATTCAGTTAAGGAGATGACAATGGCGATTCACTTATGTCCGCGTTTGATCCGCTAGCATCATATTCACCAGTATGATATTCACCAGTATGATATTCACCAGTATGATGGCCACCAGTATGATGGCCACCAGTATGATGGCCACCAGTATGATGGCCACCAGTATGATGGCCACCAGTATGATGGCCACCAGTATGATGGTCACCAGTATGATGGTCACCAGTATGATGGTCACCAGTATGATGGTCACCAGTATGATGGTCACCAGTATGATGGTCACCAGTATGATGGTCACCAGTATGATGGTCACCAGTATGATATTCACCAGCACCTTGTATATTTTACTCCTGTGGTAGGGTTTGGGGATTGTAGCGCTACTCCTGGGGGCGTGCAGGGACCCAGGGCAGACCTCGCGGGCCTACCGCTACCTTGGGACAAATCTGACGAACACCTTCAGAGCAGAGCATTAGAACATAGCGCCACTCGTAACCAGCACGCAGTGCATACTTCAGAGCAGAGCATTAGAACATGGCGCTTCTCGTGATCAATAGCAATGTATACTTCAGAACAGAGCATTTAGACCAGCGCTCTACTCGTAATCAGTAGCAATGAGGACTTCAGAACGGAGCACAACGAGTCGCGCGAAGCGAGCCTCTCGTACTCCGGTGCAGTTCGGGAGACAAAGTTCCGGAATAGTCAGTGGGGAACAAGGGCGAATCCCTCGGAGGGGTCTCTCTGTCGTTGTGACCAGGGGACTACCACGGAGAGGGAACCCGGGCTCAGGGTGCGGTGTGGCTCCCAGCCTGTAGGGGGCGCACCGGGGTCAGTCCCAAGCCTCCGGGCTTACCTTGCTCGACGTCGGGAAGGCGTCCACACCGGCTCCGAAGTCCGCAGGCGATCCTGTTGCGACTGGGGTCGGTCACGGCCTCACGCACCTTCAACACAGCTGCGACGGCAGCGACGGGGCCCCGGGCTTCTCCTCGGGCCTCGCGACGTTGAGGGGCACTCTTCCGGCCTCCGGGCCGCAGCGGTGAGCGCGCTTCAGCCTCCACGCCACAGGGGGGGCTCAAATTAAGCTGGGGGCTCCGCGATCAACGGAGCACGCTGCCGGGGATCCCAGGCCAGGTCAGGGAGCGCAGGGGTCACAGCGCTAAGACCTGGTTGATCCTCAGCGATACCACAATTGGTTAGATGGGTAGTTTCAAGGTTCAGTCTGGACACGCAGTCTCAGCATTCAGTTCCGTCAATCAGTTGCTCGTGAAAGTCTTGATGGCGCAGATGTATCTGGCGCCCTTAAGGGGTTCTGTTACAGGGGGATAGGGGGTGAGTTGGCGACTAGGTCCTTCTCAGTCAGGCTGGGCAGAGGTTCCCTGGGTCCTCCTACTGCTGGGCAAGATCAGTGGGTTTCACAGGATCCCTCACTCACTTAAGAGGCAGCACCTAAATCCTGTCACTCTCAGAGGCATAAGTCCCTGGCTAGGCCCTACCGCCTACACTCCTGCATGGATTCTCCAGCTCTGCTCTACCCCACTGGCCAACTGACTAGAAAAAGTTCCCCCTCTCACTTATGTATCCCTAGGTCAGGTGACCTCTAGCCAAGGCGGCAAAAGTAAAAACCACACCTCCCTTCTAGAAGGTTCCAGCACATTCCAGGAGCTTCCCCATTCTACCTGTGGGACAAAAAAGGCGGGCTGGTGTCGCAACATTGTTGTGGGGTTCCAGCCAGCTCCTGGCAGCTAGGGTGCTACTAATAAAGACCACTCCGCAGTACCAGGGGCCTGTGGCAGCCATCTTGGGAGAAGGGAGCACCTGCACCTTAACACTGATTGGCAATGAAAAACCGAAGTCCAACATCAAAATGAGGGTGGAAAAAATGAGGCACGATCAAAAATAGATGGGGAGACCACCCTAGGGCTGACAGGTCCAACACTCTTTATTAAAGTTAAGTGTTCTAGCACTGAGGTGTCATATGGCAGGCCAGCTCCCCATGGGCCATCTGGCCCGTAAATCCATCTTACCAGTGCCAGCAGGATCTGAGTGACTGGAGTCTCCAAGCGCTGCCTTTGCGGGCGCTGAAGCCGTCTCCGGTAAGTTCCTCAAATGTGGCCCAGCATTGGTCAGGTGGGAGGTGGGGTGGGGGGATTTTGGGGTGGGGGCTCCTGGTGCTGGTCTTCAGTAGAGGCTTGGGCCCCATCGGGTCACTGGCAGCCTCTGCCTCACAACTGTCTCAACCAGACCACACTTCTTGCCTTTGCCGGTGTCCCTCCCCCCTCCCCCTCCGGTCCTCCCAAGCATACGGGGGATCACCATCCTCATTCTCTACAGGGCTACGGCCCAATCAGCACTGCAGCTATCTTGGGGCAGGCCCACCTGTCATACGGAGGTAACCTACTTAGGCATACAGGGTCATTGATTTACAACCTGTCCACAGGCGATGACTTGATCGGTGCAGAGCTCTCATCACGATTGCCCTCCACTGGCATATGGGGGGTCACTGATTTTTTTACTGCACATGGACAACCGCCTGTTGGGTTCAGCAGCTGCTTCCTCACACCTTGTTACAGGGATTAAATTGTCCGGATCTGCCACTGAACCTCACTCCAGCCAGTGTTCTCCTCTTCCTCACAGGGCAGAGTGGTCTTGGTAAGCAGGCACGCACTTGTGCTCCATGGACAGGTGGTTTTGAAGTCCCTAGGTGATGTCTCCTTACCCAGTCCTGGTCACAGGCAAAAGGCTTGCAGAGCTTCTCCTCACACAGCCTGAGCAGTTGCTTGATAAATGACAAATTTGGGGGCCTGAGCTCCCCTCATTATAGTCCTTTTCCAGAACCCAAATGTGATTTAGTGAGTTTTTGAAGTTTATGTTGGGGGCATAATTCCTTTTGAAGAAGTGCCCTCTCCTATGCCATTCCTCCATAAAACACTATGTCACAGCAAGAGCGACTCCAAATCTGATAGCCCCGCAACTCAGGTCATGGGAGTGACTAGAGGTTCACACCTAGATGTCAGCCACAGTGATGTTTATCAAAAGGTTACCCCCAAGACCTCATCCCTGCCCTTTATGATTCTCTTATAAGCCCCAAATCCTTCCTGATATGTGCCCAGGCCTCTTCCCAGTGACCTCTCTCTGAATCAAAGAGCACCATTTGAAGTGTACTTAAGAGCCTGGCTCTCCTTTACTCCAGGGGTGTCCCACCCCGCTCACAGGAATCCAGCAACCTACAAATGTGTATGGTGTTAGATTTCTCTACTTCCTCATTTTCCTTCAGTTTGCCCTGGGTCTTCCGAAATGGAGCCCAGAATCTTCCATGTAGTTTACCATTCACAGGCATAAATACACCCAGCACATGCATATACTGTGTACACACTGCACAGCACTACATCTTTCATGTATTGTACCATTCACAGGCATACATACCTCCAGCCCATGTATAACACACATGCACTGCGCTGCACTCCATACCAAACCAATGTAGGCCAAGGATGAGTTGAGCACAAAGCAGCAGAACCTTAAATAGGGTGA
Organism: Triturus cristatus; assembly: GCF_964204655.1. Classification (NCBI taxonomy): domain Eukaryota; kingdom Metazoa; phylum Chordata; class Amphibia; order Caudata; family Salamandridae; genus Triturus; species Triturus cristatus. Next base: position 1,351,135,801 of record NC_140590.1, read on the forward strand.
CTGTAGGCCTCACGCAGTGTCACAAGTAACAAGCATTGGCATAGCTAATAGGTCTCGCTTTTGGGACCTTATAAGTGTTTAGCCATGCAACAGTTGCATAACTAAATACTTATAAGGTCCCAAAAGCAAGACCTATTGGCAATGCCAATGCTTGTTTCTGTTTATTACTGCTCTGTAGTAATGGCGGCGCACGGGTGCCACCATTACTACATAGCAGTAATAAACAGGAGGAAAAAAAACGGGCTCACGGAGAACGTCAAAGCGGCCGCGAAAGTGATCGCGATCAAACATCAAAGCGGCCGTGCGGCCGCAAAAGTGAGGCGCGCGTGCCCGTGCACATGCACTGTAGCTCTATGCTACAGTGGTAGCACTTTTTTGAGCCCTCACAATAAGTCTCGCCAGACCAGCGCATGCGCTGGGTCAGGCGAGACCTAAAAAGGACTTCTTCACTTCTACTAATCACTACACGGTATGCTGCCATCACTGCGCTCGTGCTTCTTAACTCCTGAGAAAAGCAGTAGCCTTTCACCACTGTGGGTAGCTCTTTGGGCGTACTTGCCAGTCTGCAATCAGGAGACAGGCCTATGCCATGGTTCCCATGCATGGTCCGTGTTCGACCATCACAACAAAAATCATCATCTGGGATCAAGACATTATTACACTTGGGGCACTCGGGTCAAGGGTTCACATCCTTCACCATCCGAGGGACTTTTCTGTCCCACCAGCGCACAACACTACCTCTTTTTCTGATGAATTTTCTTGAGTAGTGTGGAATCAATCAATCTTGGCATTTATATTGCGCACTACTCACCCAGAAGGGTCTCAAGGCGCTTGGGGAGGGGGGGTCTGCTACTGCTCGAACAGCCAGGTCTTGAGCTGTTTCCTGAAGGCGAGGTGGTCCTGGGTCAGCCGCAGGTGGACGGGCAGGGAGTTCCATGTCTTAGCCGCTAGGTAGGAGAAGGATCTTCCTCCGGCGGTGGCTCTCTGGATGTGAGGCACGAGGGCGAGGTTCGCCGATCGTAGCTGGCGGGTGGGCGTGTAGAAGGTCAGGCGGTCGTTGAGGTACCTTGGGCCCAGGTCGTGGAGGGATTTGTGTGCGTGGGTGAGGAGTCTGAACGTGATCCTCTTGTTGACAGGGAGCCAGTGTAGGTCTCTCAGGTGGCTCGAGATGTGGCTGCGTCGGGGGACGTCCAGGATGATTCGGGTGGAGGCGTTCTGGATGCGCTGGAGTCTCTTCTGAAGCTTGGCTGTTCCGGCGTAGAGGGTGTTTCCATAGTCCAGTCTAATGGTGATGAGGGCCTGGGTGACCGTCTTCCTCGTCTCGGTCGGAATCCATTGGAAGATCTTGCGGAGCATGCGGAGTGTGTGGAAGCAAGATGAGGAGACGGCGTTGACTTGTCTGGTCATCGATAGGGAGGAGTCCAGGATGACGCCCAAGTTGCGTGCGTGGTCTGTTGGCTTGGGTGCGGTGCCCAGGGCTGGGGGCCACCAGGAGTCGTCCCATGCGGAGGGCGATGGTCCCAGGATGAGGACTTATGTCTTGTCCGTGTTCAACTTTAGGCGGCTGTTGTTCATCCATTCGGCGACGTCTTTCATCCCTTCGTGGAGGCTCGCTTTGGCGGTGTCGGGGTCTTTGGTGAGGGAGAGGATCAGCTGGGTGTCATCGGCGTAGGAAATGATGTTCAGGTTGTGATTGCGAGCGATGGCAGCTAGTGGTTTCATGTAGATGTTGAAGAGAGTGTGGCTGAGCGATGATCCTTGCGGGACGCCGCAGATGACTTCGGTGGCCTCCGAGCGGAACGGTGGGAGGCGTACTCTGTGTTCTTCCGGAGAGGTATGAGGTGATCCAGTCCAGGGCCTTCCCTTGGATGCCGGTGTCGTTGAGGCGTTGGACTAGGGTGCGGTGGCAGACAGTATCAAATGCAGCGGAGAGGTCTAGGAGGATGAGTGCCGCTGTTTCACCGTTGTCGAGCAGGGCGCAGATGTCGTCAGTGGCTGCGATGATGGCGGTCTCGGTGCTGTGATTGGCTCTGAATCCGGACTGCGATGGGTCGAGGGATCCGTTCGTCTCGAGGAAGGCGGCCAGTTGCTTGTTGACTACCTTTTCGATGACTTTGGCCGGGAAGGGAAGGAGCGAGATGGGGCGGAAGTTCTTGAGGTCGGTCGGGTCCGCTGTTGGTTTCTTCAGTAGTGCGCTGAGCTCGGCGTGCTTCCAGCTCTCCGGGAAGGTGGCTGTGTTGAAGGAGGTGTTGATGATGTCTCGGAGGTGGGGTGCGATGGTGGGGGCCGCTTTGTTGAAGACGTGGTGGGGGCACGGGTCGGTCGGAGATCCGGAGTGGATGGTGTTCATCATGCTTGTCGTGTCTTCGGGGGTCACCTCGGTCCATGTCTGGAGGATGGCGGCTGGGTGCGTAGGTTCGATCGATGGGTGCGGGGGTTGAGCGCTGAAACTGTTGTGGATGTCGGCGATCTTGCGGTGGAAGTACGAGGCGAGGGAGTCGCAGAGGTCCTGTGAGGGGGTGATGTCGTTGTTGCCGGTGCTGGGGTTGGAGAATTCCTTGACGATGTTGAAGAGCTCCTTGCTGTCATGGGCGTTCTTGTCCAGTCGTTCCTTCAGAGATTTCTTCTTTGTGGTGCGGATGAGCTGGTGATGTCTGCGGGTGGCGAGTTTGAGGGCGGTCATGTTGTCGGCGGTCTTGTCGAGGAGCCAGGCCTTCTCGAGGGTGCGGCAGGCCTTCTTGGAGTCCTTGAGTTCGTCGGTGAACCAGGGAGCCTTCTTGCTTCTGGGCCTGGTGAGTGGGTCCTTCAGTGGGGCGAGGTCGTCAGCACTTGTGGTCAGCCACTGCGTGAGGTTGCAGGCTGCTTTGTTAGGGTCCGTTGTCCTGACGGGTGGGTTCTGGCTGAGGGAGGTGGCGAGCTGGTCGACGGTGATCTTGCTCCAGTTCCTGTGGGGAACCTGCTTCGGGTGGTGAATATGTCCCCTTCGAAGACTACAGGGTTTAAACCTTGTAGCCACTGTCATATGATCTTGCATAAGGCATGTTTCTGGTGCCGTGGGTCCTTACCGACTCAAAGTATTGCAGGAGTGCACTTGGCCGAATCCCAAGGCAATATACGACAGTAAAGCCAAGCTCTACATAACCAAACACAGCTGAAAGGCATCAAAGGGCCGCACCCAGTCAAGGATGCAATCCTGTTCTTAAGGCCCTTCCCACAAAAGATCCTCCTCCTACTCCAATTTGTCCGGTAAGTCCAAGCCTAAAAAGAAACACAGGATGCCCAAGCGGTATTCTACCTCGTTTCACCCCTCTCGACCAGTGAAGTCATGAGGACGTCCAGGTACCCGTCATTCCCAGTCCCCTACCAAGGAACCGATTTTGCATCTCATGATGCACCCAGAGTTTCTGGGTCCATCGGCGACTCTGAAACAGTTGGAGGCTTTCATTGAAGCCATGTTGTGCATCTTTAGCTTCAATCACAGAAACGTTTATTGGATGAATACTTGCAAAAAGTCTAATCGTTGGCTATCTCTCTGGGTAGCATGTATCCCATTGTTTTTCAGCCACTGTGTCTCTAGACAAAGGCCCTCCTTATATAAATCAGTACTAACCCTGTTCCTCATGGGAACAGTCCATCCCAAACTGACAGGCATGGTTAGCCTTGTTAGGACTCATTAGTGAGGTATAGCCTGGATCTTAAGGCACAGTGAGCAAGGGACCCCACATAAATGCGTACTTTTTAGACACTTAGGCCATTACATCAGTCACACCAAAGGTGATGGGAAGAATGCTTGCAAAAATGTAGCACTGACAGTCGCTTGGGTCACATTCCACCCCATCGTTTTTCATCCATTCTGCCACTGTAAACAAAGGCCCGCCTCATGCGAATCAGTACTGACCCTCCTACTCATGGGAACAGTCTAGTGATGGGTTAAAATGATGTCCTAAGTGATCGGCAGTGGTTAGACTATTTGCAAGTAATCCTCCCATTACTTTTTATGTGTTTGATGTAACTTCCTAAGTGGCTAAGGATATACCCCGACGTGGGTCCGTGCTTAAAGGAAAGTGTGCTCACTTGGACCTTATCCACCCATGAGGCAGTTTCCTCAACAGTTTCACCCCTTTCAAGGGTTTGGAAAGTGGTTGGCTCAAAGGTGACTCCAAGGAGTTCCTCCACATCAACAGGACCCTTAGCCCCCTGTCCTTTTGACGCGGGTCGGAGATCCAGCCAACATCTATTTCCTTGGGAGCAGCGCACTGCTCAGTTCTCTGCCCTTCCCGCTAACAAATAGCTTTAGCTGGCCCTTGGCAACACGTGGCCATCCCGTTGAAGGCAGGATAAGGCATTCTCTCCACAAGTGGCAGAGAATCACATCTGACAAGTCAGTGTTTTCAAATTGTACAGCAAGGATATGTTCTTCCTTCACTGTTTAAACCATTGGATATTCCACCAGCATCAGAGCGCATTTTGGAGGACCATTTGTTCATTTTACTGCAGGACATTCAGACTCTCTTGGACAAAGGAGCCATAAATAGGCTCCTGTTTCGAAATAGGGTCTGCATGTTACTGATATTTCCTGCTGCAGAAGGACAGAGTTCTTTGCCGTATTTTAGATCTTAACCCTCTCAGTTTCTTCCTGAAAAACCACAAGTTCAAGATGCTCATGCTGACTCAGGTTCTATCTGCCCTGGATCCAGGAGACTGAATGGTAGTGCTGGATCTGCAGTCAACAGGCGTTACCTGTATTTCGAGGTGGGCCAGGAACATTTTCAGTTTTTCATGCTCCTCTTCAGCCTTACCAGTGTCCTTTGGGTGTTCACTATGACAGTGGTTACAGCAAATAATTAGAGGTTGGGGATACTGGTCTTCCCCTACCTTAACATGCAGTTGAAGGCGGGCTCGCTAAGTCAGTCGTAGGCCACCTCCAGACAGCAAACCTCCTAGCATCTTTGGGGTTCCCAATCAACATGTCACAATCACACCTGAGTCCTTCTCAGAGACTTCATTTGATCGGATCCATCCTGGATACAGAGCAGTTTTGAGCTTTCCCTAAGGTTCAACGAGTTCAGGACATTCAGGTTATGATTCAGATGTTTCAGTCTTGGTCCTAGGTCTCAGTGGGAATGACTCAGACTTCTTACCCTCCTGTATCCTACTTGTCGACTACTTAAGATGGCACATGCAGACTCTGCAGTGGGATCTGATGTCTGTTTGCTCAGCACCAAGGGAACCTGTCCGATTCCTTCCAGGTTTCAGAGAACACTGCAAAAGACCTGCAGTGGTGGATGCTCAACCGCAGTTGGCATGGTGGCAGGATCCTCTCCCTACCCAACCACAGAGCTGAACGTGGTTGCGTACTAGTCACTTTTGAAGTTTGAGAGGTTATCTGGGAGAGGTGGAGATCAAAACACTCTGGCCTCTAGTAGAGCCCCGTCTCCACTTTAGTCTATTGGAATTGCAGGCCGTTTGCTTGACGTTGAATTCCTTCCTAACATCCATCAGAGGGAGTCTGGTTAATGTCCACATGATCAACACCACTACAATGTGGTTAATGTCCACATGATCAACACCACTACAATGTGGTACTGAACAAACAGGGCGCAGTGGGGTCCTCTGCCTGGAGGCCCTGCGCCTTTGGAACTGGTTGAGTTGGCAGGGCATTTTCCTGGTTGTGAGCCATCTGACCGGTTCTTTAAATGCCAGGGTGAGCAAACTCAGTTGCTGATGCCTAGCAAATCATGAAAGCCAGCCACACCCGGAGGGGGATGTATGACAGAACCACACATGCCATTGCCACACAGCCTTTACCATGCATTGCCTTTACCACCAAGTCTTTACCATGCACATGCCTTTACCGCGCATACGAAAAACTAAGTATATATCAAGTAAGTGAAACCCCTTTTTTACAAATGTCTGTGTATACACACACACTTATATATGTATGTATATATGTTTAAAAGCTGCAATAGACTTTAAAAACGTAAGACAGCAGTGAATAGAAAAAGAATGCTGGTTTTTAATAATGGCATATTTGCACAGTGTGTTTTACTATATTTTCTCGCACTTTGGAGAAACTGATCTCAACCAATTTAAAGAGACACTGGTCCGTGATTTATTTAAATAAATGCACCGAGTGCTGAGGGGTGAAGTATTTCTACTATTTCAGTGCGATTAGGCTCACGTGCAAGCAATAAATACTGATCAATACCGGCACTCTTACCAGTTGATAAAGGCTGCAAGGACAGCTGAAACACGTCCTGGATTAAAGCTACTGGAGATTCCTGCCATTAAATGAACTGTAATACTTGTGCCCAGAGTGCAGATTTATTCATAAAAGTGGAGGAGTTAAGTGAATGTGTGTGTGTGTGTGTGTGTGTGTGGGCGCACGTGTGTGCGCGTGTGCGCGTGTGTGCGCATGTATGTGTTTTTTTCTGTGTGTGAATGTTAAAATCCAGGTTGAAATCCGAGGGACACCTCACCATACCTGACTGAAAGCACCTGTACCCAACTATGTACTACAGAATAAATGTTTTAGGGGGGGGTGTAACATCCCAACCCCCCCCCCCCCCCCTCTCCCCTGAAGTTATGCCCCTGAGCATAGTCAACTATGGAGAGAGCTTGGAGCACGCAGCTCCAGCACTAGGCAGGATGGCATAATTGAAAGCACGCTGTTTTACCCTCCCAAGGTGCTTCATTAAGGGTGTCTCATGTTTACGTTGGCTTTGTTTTTTATGCCTTAATATGGTATTGACACAGGACTTCCACTGGAATTTGTTTCCAAGAATAAGAAGAACACCCCCGTACATGATTTGAATTGGACCCGTCTTTAGCGTCAGTCCCCCCTATGCAGAGCTGCACCATTGGGAGCTGTGTGCAGTGCGTGTCTGGCGTGCAGGGGGAGTCAATGGGGGCGGGGGAGTCCATGGGGGCGGAGGGGGTGCGTTATTTATGGTTGTACGGCTGACCAAAACTCGCAAAAAGTCATTGTTTTTTACGTCTGGATCGCCGCCACAAAGTCACTTCCGCAGCCGTTTCGAGGCCTGTTACCACAGACATGCTGTAATAATCCTGAATTATTTATTTTTAATGGGATTATTCCTTTATATTATGTAGCTCGACTAATGAGACGCCTAGACATAATTCATACTACATTATGTGACAGATTATTTTAGCTCTGGTCTTGCTACAAGTTGTCCAGCTTTGAAAAAGCATGAAAAATAAAAATAATCTGTAACCGGTAAAATGTTACCGGATTCTGATGACATTAATAAACCACTCTGCCTCATAGCTGTTGCCAGAGCCCTCAGAGGCGCTGAAGGACCTCTCTGTGGGGACTTGAGCATTCCTATAACTACACACAGCCACTGTGTGGACTTGAACATCATGTGCTTCACAGTCTTTATAATGGGATTTAAGCTTTGAATGTACACACTATTTCTATGGAGACTTAAACACAATGATCTTCACCCACTATCTCTGTGGGGACTTAAACATCTATTTTAGCAAAAATGTAAGCAGCTAATGAAGCACCGGGTTCCACTTTACCATATTCCTTGGTTCCATATGTTAATTTCTATGTGTTAGTTACCGAATCTCCTAAGATTTTAAGCACTAATAAATAGGTTACATACAGATTCAAGTGTCTTTCATTAAGCATAAGATATTTTCTGACACATTAACATAACATATATGAATAGATTATAATGTTGTTTGTGTAGTTTGTTGATAAAATAAACATTTAGCCATGTGCCTTTGACTGTGACTAGGTCCCCACAAGGATGGTGCTGTGCGCAGGATTAAATAACCATATATTTGCAAATTTGAAACAGGATCCTGTTTCATGAATTTTTTCTTAACATTTTTTTGTTATTAGTGTGTTTTAAAAACATTGGGAAAGGTTAGTCCCCACAAGGCAGGTATTCACACATAGTCCCCACAAGGGGGGGGGGGGGGGGATGTAACCACCCGTCATGTGCCTGGGTTAGGCCTGGTAGGAAAGAGTACCCTTTTACATGTACACAATTCTTTCCTAAATTTGCCTCCACTTTGTCACGTCGACTTCTGACACACATTTGCTTTCGTGACACTTGGGTTCGTTTCTAGGAAACCCCGACCTTGCTTACTCAGAACTTCGTGAGAACACTATCACACTGTCTTGACATTATGTTTAAGGCCCTCACATGCATGATAAAAAGTTTGTTATAACGTCCATATGGCGACACAACTATTTGTCCTGGGGTGTTTTTCAGACCTCTTAATGGACATCGGCTGCTTACAGCCTCCAAAAACGAGCTGAAAGTACAGTTTTTCCTGCCTCTGATTTCAGCTCCTCACCGGGTGTCACTGTACCGCTAGGTCTCGATGCCATTCGACAGATGCTGATGCCAACTGTGGGTCAAATGCACCTAAGATTTCAGGGTCTGTTGCCGGCGTTGTAGTTCATTGAAGATTTTAGGCAGGCCATGCTACACATCTTCAGCCCGCTTCCATCTCCCTCAGGTGTGCTTTCGGGCCCCAAGGATCCGCAGGGGCCTCCAGTTGGGTTACTGCCATCAGGTCAGGTCTGTCCTCAGTGCCGTGTCTACCCCTCAAACCCGCTTTGCGGGCTGCACCAATGTCTCTGCTGACTTCTGTTCCACACCAAAATCTGCGCTGTCCTTTGGACATCAGCACCAACACTGCTGGCTCCAGAAAAGGATTCCCAACCTATCACGGTGTCCAACTGGGAGCCAAATTCACCTCGACCGAGGCCCTGTCCTGATCCTGAAGTGGCATAGCCAGTACTCAACCCCTCTGACTCCGACGTAGAACTATTACCTAGCAGTTGTGCACATACTGAAATAACGTTTTAGCTCGGACTCCGAACAGTCGGCCATATGGAGATGACTGGTGTGGGAATGCATTTGCCCCAACATCTGATGAGAAAAACTGGTATGTGGACCTGCAAGATTCTAGTGAACTGGATACCTCACCCAGTGCACTGCATTGGTTTCCCCTCTTAGGCCGGCAACTGAGGAACGTACATCCTTTGCCACAGTCATCAGAAGAGCTGCTGAAGTCCTTGACCTTCACCTCCCTCAATAGAGGTAAAAACTAATGTCATCACTGAGGTCCTTCAGCCTGGTCAGGCACAAACCGAATCTTTTCTGATCTCTAATGAGGCCCTCACTGACACGCTCCTAGGGACTTGGGTTGAATTATGCTCTCGCCTTCCGGTCAATCGCCAAATCGCTTGTCACATAGACCAGCTCCAGGCGACCTCAGATTTATTTTTTGTATTGTTTTTTTATATATATATATATGTTACTCAGCATCCATCCCCTGAAAGTTTGGTGGTGCAGGCATCCATTAGCAGAGTGCACACGAATGCCTTTCCGACTATGTCTGCGGACAGAGTCCACATTTCTGGCAACGTTCGGTAAGAGAATGTTTTTGTCAGCCAACCTTGCATCAGCTGGCTCCTGGAACGCTACACCCATGTACTATGCGACGTGGTTTGTAAGATCCTAGCTACAGTCCCAGAAGATTTGCGGGCGTCTGTGGTCCATATCATTCAGTATGACTGGAGTACAGCTATGTTTTTTTATCCAATCAGGCCTAGACACCACTGATTGTCTAGTACAGGTAATGGCACCACACCTGGATGAGGTCCACAGGTTTCTCTTCGCAAGTCCTGGCATACCTAATCAACATAATGTGTGTATTTTGCACTCCAAAATAACAATCGTTTCACTCTTACTCCAACTTACCCTGTGTTGCGTGCACTACTGCAACATAATCCACTGGTACGCTGGACTCAGAGTGCACTGCTTGCGGATTTATCATCAATATACATCAACAATAATCCATTTTATTATATGTTAATACTTTTAATCTTTTGTCAAATTTTGTCATTGAAGTTTAGATCTATTGCTAGTGCATAAGCCACTCCTATTCTGACAGTCAACAATATTAATAAGAATTACAGATCCTAGGTATTTGTGAATACGTTTTTACAAGTAAATTTGTGTAATGCCGAATGCATTTCGGGATGAAATCCCTTCTTCAGGGGCCGCTCTAAACAGAAACAAACTATAGTACAAAAAGAGGGTTTTAACACAGTATAACTCTTCAAAAAAAATTTGACAAAACATTAAAAGTATTAATGTATACTAAGTTGGAATTTTGTTGATGTATATTGATGATAAATTCTCAAGCACTCTTGAGTCCAGGGTACCAGTGGTACCTGGCCCCTTTTGATACCTAATCAACATGTTTTTTAATGGATCCTACATCCAAGCCATTTTGAGATCAGGCACTGGCCTCACACAGGGACAGGGTACATCTCAGTCCTCCGCCCCTCTGGCAACAACTCCAAAACCTCTTTAGTGTGCCCTTAGTGACCTACAATCATCCTGTTGGAGGCAGTGTCTTCCACTTCCTCCATGGGTGGCAGAGCAACACCTCCGACAGGTGAGTCCTTAAAATCATCCAGTGGGGCTATGCCCTGCCATTCCCTTTCCATCCGTCAAACTTGTCTCCTGTATCAGAGCAGCTTTCCATGTTTCCATTTTGTGTCAAAGTCCAAGCTCATTGGGCCAAAGGAGCCATGGAGAGTACCAGCCTTGTATATAAGGAAGGGATGTTATTCCCTTTATTTCCTGGTGCCTAAAAAGAATGGAGACCTTTGACTTGTTTGATCTTTGCCCTCTTAACGCCTTCCCGTGAAAAGACAAATTTAAAATGCTCATGCTGGCCTAAGTTATATCTGCCCAAATCCGGGGGACAGGAAGGTGGCATTAAACCTGCAGGATGCCTATTTGTATATCCCTGTCCTGCAGGACTACAGATGCCATCTGTGGCTGAAGGTGGGCCGCAAGCATCCTTTTTGCTTGCTGTGCTCCCTTTTTGGCCTTGCCATTGCCCCTCAGGTATTTACAAAAGCGATGGCTGTGGTTGTTGCCCATCTTTGGAGGTCGGGTATACCAATCCCCTCCCGTCCCCCACACTTTGACTGGCTGTTGAAGGCGGACTCGCCAGTCGTGGACCATCTCCATACAACAGCAAACCTCCTTACAATGCTGGGTTTCTCAGGCAACCTACTGAAGTCGCATTATACTGGATACAGTGTGCTATTAGGCCTTCCCTTCGAATCAACAAGCACAGGACATTCAGACTATGATCCAGATATTTCAGCTGCTGTCCTGGTGCTCACTGAGACTTGATGTTGGTGACTGATGCCTCAGTACTCGGTTGGGGAGGTCATCTGGGAGAAGTGCCGTCCAAAGGACTCTTGTCTCCGTGAGAGACTCAGCTCCACATCAGTTTGCTGAAGTTTAGGGGGATTAACTTGGTGTAGAAGGCCTTTACTACCAACCAGCAATGGAAGGCTTGTGCAGGTCCTCGAGGACCACACCACAAGTGTGGTACTGAAACAAGCGAATGGCATGGGATCATAGGAGCTCTGCACCTCTGCAACTGGCTGGGTTGGCAGGGCATCTCCCTGGTTGTGAAGACATGTATTGGGGATCTTTGAATGCCATGTTGGAAAACTCAGCTGGAGACCTAGTGGATCACAAATGGCAGCTATTCCCAGAAGTGGTGCAGGGCGTCTTCAACAATGGGGAGATGACTGCCTTGGTGAGAATGCGCAGTGTCAACACTTTTACATGTTGGAGTTCCTAAAAAGCTTTCTCTCAGACATGCTTTCTGCATTGAGTGAAGCACTCCTATATCCATCCCTCCCTGCCCTGCCTCAAATGTCCTGAGTACTGAAGATCAGGAATGACGAGGCCCAAGTCATGTTTGGGGCTCTGGATTGTGCCATTACAGACTGGGACCCATACATTTGGGGCTTGAACAGCTGTCCTCTGATTAGGCTGCTTCTTCAAGATGACCTTCTGTCTCAGCAGCAGGGCAGCACCTCAATGTGGGGAGATCTCCTTTGATCTCCATTTTGAAGTCTTTGATGTGATCTTGGTGGTCAGGTGCCTATTCCACTAAATCATTGTACACCTGGCTCTGGGATAAGGTTGTGGCTTGGTATGGTAAACACCAGACATACTCTCAGCATACCAAACTGTTGGATGTCTTGTTGTTCGCTTTATATTTCGCTCAGGAAAAACCTGCAGTGGTCACTGTTAAATGTCAGCCCTTTCGGCCTCTTTCGTTTGCTGGAATAGCCGTTCTTGTTCAAACTACCTGTTGTGAGGACATTTCTTAAAGGGTTGTTAAATTTGGTTCTCACATCCACCCATGTGTACCCCTTTCTAGCCAATGCACAGTTGTTCATTATACCACTTAACCTTCTACTGTCTTTGTAGTTGTGATAACATAAGCATGTCACATAAGCAAGCTTCAGGTACCCTCTAACCAGCTGCCTTATGCCACATTTTGTCCAGCCAAACTGGTGTTTAGAACTTGAACTGCATTTCTGCTGAAGGTAGTGATGCCTTTTCATGTTGGACAACCTGTTACTCTCCGACAGTCTTTGCTCTTGCTCATTTTTTGAAAGAGGAAAAGACTCTATTGCTGGGACCAGAAAAGAGCGATAAGCTTTTATATCGATTGAACTAAGGACCGTCTGGTAGACAGATGTACTTTGGGTTCGTTTGAGCAAAGAAAAGCAAGGCGATGTAAAAGTGGACCATATTATGATGGATAGTCCTTTATATTAAGATATGCTGTGCATGCCTATGAACAGCCTCCAGGAGCTCTGAGAGCTTATTCCACCAGAGCCAAGGCTGATACGATTACTATGGCAGGTGGAGTGACTATCTTGCATATCTATCAGGCTGCAATGTGGGCTTCAGAGCATGCGTTTACAAAACACTATTGCCTCAACAGTCAATTCTGTCAGGAAGGTCATTTTGCCTGTTTGGTCCTGTTTGGACTTTTTGATCTGAGCTATTCCACAGACCACCACCTTGGGAGGTAATTATTTGGTGTCTATTCACACGGTGAGGAATCTGTAGTTAAAAGTATCCATCTGAAAAACAAGTTACTTACCTTTAGTAACCCTCTTTCTTGTGGATATTTTAGCTAGATTCCTCACCACCCTTGCACTTCCCGTTCCATGGAATGGTCTAGTTTTCCATCTAAAGTTCCAGTTTAGCAGTCTGCACACTGGTGCTTTTAATTTTCTGATAGGCTTCTATCCTGAGAGTGTGGTCCAGCATACGAAAGAAACTATCAGCTTGTATGGATGGTGTTATATGCGGCTCCGCTGGTCACTTCCGGAGCGAAATAGTCTGCGCGGAGTCATACGACGCAACATATTGGTGTGCAGGAACACTGCTTTTTGATTCTTCGGTTGCAGCTTGGTGCTTGGGGATATTCACAAGATAAGGCATCTGCAGTTAGGAAGAGTATCCACCTGAAAGAAAAGTACTGAAGGTAAGTAACTTGTTGTTCTTGGTGCTTTAGCACCTCGGGGCACATCTGATTAAGGCATTCCTTCCATCTTACCAGCCAGGACAATTCAGATTACTCAGTTTCTTAGGTTGAAAGATCTCCTATCAGCCTATGCTCTACGCCGCCTCAGACTGAGGATGATGTTGCTGCTTTGGGCACTGAACTGTTTTGTGACTTGGAATTATGGATTTGTGTAGTGAAGAAGAAATGCTGCTAGGGTCCGGTTTGGTGGATGCTGTATGTGAAAGTGTTATGAGGACATAATTTAACTCACCAAAGATAGGCTTGGGTAGTGACAGATACCTCCCTAACTAGTTGAGGGGCTACTTTTCATGATTTGATTGCAAATGGTTAATGGCAGTTAGATTAGATGTGATAACTATTCTTAAATCAAGTAAAAGGCAGGCAGGTTTGGTGTTGTTGACTGGCAGTACCACTATGAAGTGTGCAGTGCAGCAATGAAGCTTTTGCATTTTGGAATCCCAAAGAAATTCTTAATTATCTTACTTTTGGCATTGAAAGGCACTTGATCTCTGCAAGACACTTGCTTCCTTCTTCACAAGAGTGGAGCCTTCATCAATATGTGGTCTAAAACGTCCGTTTATTTGGTATACTACTTGTGTGTGGTGCTCACTATCTTCTATTGGACTATCAACATAACAAGGAGGGGAGTTGGGTCATAATCAGTTGCCCTTACCTAGGCCAACCCCAATTTTTCACCTTTCTCTATGTACTGAATGAAAGACATGCATTCAAAAATGTAGTAATATCACCATGAGCCCATTAATTAAAGGAGATTAACTCAATCTGGTTGTGTGCCTACAAACTGATAAGATGCAGCTGTGATGTGGGAGGGAGGCCTGGGCATAATAGACCTTAGCTACTACCATGTCCAAATGACTTCTCTCCAGTACAAACTAGATTACGCCAGAAAGGATCCAGGTAGTGCATGGTGTTTCCTAGAATGCACCCTGTCTGACCGGCCACTGTGGTAGGTCTTGGCACCCTATCGGTCATTAACCCTAAGGGTCATTTTCCAATTGTAAGGCTGGATTGTGAAACTTTCTTAGTTAAGGTGCTGGGGTCTGACCACTTTCCACCCTCCCTTTTTACGCCACTCTTAGACAATCCAGAATTTTACCCTGGGCTTAAGACACAGATTCCCTAGGTGTAAAGAGGGGAGCTGTTTTAAGGTAGGAGATCTGTTTGAGTAGGGAGTTTTTAAAATTAGTTTTATTGATAGCTTACATCCTAATCACATCTGTGTCATAAAGCAGCATAATATCAATTTAACCTCAGATATTCTTGTTCAATAGCTTCATGAAACCGTTTTCCGAAAGGGAAATGTAAGAAATGTGAATACAGAAGTTTAAAACAAAGTATATAAACCAAATAAAAGAAGCATATTTATTATTCAAAATGTTGTGTAAATCCATTCATATTTCACAGTGGATACTATCCAATAAGTTTTTAAAATGGAATATCACTCTCCATTCTTTATTTCACAAACGTTGCCAGTTTTCTGATCTCTTGTGCAGTATTGGCACTCCTGGGTCTTCTGAGATTGTATAGCCTACCTCATCGTCTTTGGCATCCTTGGAGTACCTGGCAACATTGTTTCCAGCAGGATTCTTTCTTGCTGATCCTCGCTCACGCCGAGCCTTCAGTGTCGGCGCTAGCAGTTGCTGCTGGGAAGGGAGGAAGACTACATCACCCAGGCGCCCTCAGTTGTCTCCACCTGTGGCTAGGGCCGCCCACCCGACCCTCCCGCCCACTGCCTCTACAAGAAACCTCGCGGAACCCGCTGGCGCGGGTCCCGCATCGTCTTTGGCATCCTTGGAGTACCTGGCAACATTGTTTCCAGCAGGATTCTTTCTTGCTGATCCTCGCTCACGCCGAGCCTTCACTGTCGGCGCTAGCAGTTGCTGCTGGGAAGGGAGGAAGACTACATCACCCAGGCGCCCTCAGTTGTCTCCACCTGTGGCTAGGGCCACCCTCCCGCCCACTGCCTCTACAAGAAACCTCGCGGAACCCGCTGGCGCGGGTCCCACATCGTCTTTGGCATCCTTGGAGTACCTGGCAACATTGTTTCCAGCAGGATTCTTTCTTGCTGATCCTCGCTCACGCCGAGCCTTCACTGTCGGCGCTAGCAGTTGCTCCTGGGAAGGGAGGAAGACTACATCACCCAGGCGCCCTCAGTTGTCTCCACCTGTGGCTAGGGCCGCCCACCCGACCTTCCCGCCCACTTGTTGTATATCTATCCATCACCGCTTACGCGAAGCCCGGGACAAGGGCGGGACCGTTTGTGGCCGTTAGTGGCCGGAAGAGGCTGGGCTGGGCCATCCCTCTGAGTCCCACTCCATTGAGCACTCACAGTGCGAAAGGTCTGTCTAACTACTTGTAAACTCTGGCCATTGGTGTAGTACCTATATTTTGTGTTATAGCAAACTGTGATAGGGGAGTGGCAAATATTATATTGTAATTCACTTGTTGTGTATATTCATATGGTTGTTTAGCTGGTCCATAACCCTGTATAATACGCTTTAGGTTTGTACCCCCTAATAGAACTCGTAAAATGGGAAAGCGCAATACCCATAAAACCCCACTTGTTCACAACCAAAATGCTATTACACCACAGCTTCCTAGTTTAACAGCGATAGACCGTATGTTACAAAAGACAATTGGCGTGGTGGCAAACGCCATTGAAAGTACGGAACGTCGCTTATCATTGCCCATGGGTTGTCTCCCTCCCCTCCCCAATCCCGATTTGTCACTACTTACTACCAATTCTCAGGATTCCACTCTATTACCTTCCTTTGTATTGCTTCCAATGACTCGTCAGGTTCCTGACACCGTAGTTGTGTCTTCTATGGATAATAATGTGTCCCCTAACCTTCCCCCTTTGCCATCCCACTCAAGGCTATCCCAGTCGCCGATCATATCAGCATCCCCTCCAGGTGGTTCCCAATCAATTATCAATTGTTCGAGGCCACTTAATCTGTCTGGGATCTCAGAGGATGCCCAAAGCATAAGCTCGCCTCATGTAATCACCCGAGGTCAGTCTGCTAGGCTTAGATCTGAGCTACCTCACAGGGTAAATCCCTTCGACCTAAGATCTAGTGGGGGTAGGGGAACTGCAAAAAACAAAAAGCACCAAAAATCCAAGAAGCGCAAGATAACTCTTGAAAACTCTGATGTTAGTCACTTATCTGACACCTCTGTTATAATATCGGAAACTGGTGGTGTTATTCTTGGAGACTCACCTTCACATAGGCTTGAAGCATTGGCAGGAAGACCCCCGGTACAACCCAATAACGAAACTATTAATACTGGTCCCACATTACTCCAGAGTGACACTTCAAACCAGAAACATCCCTTAAGCCGTGCTCAAGAGGTTCCTTTAATTGACTGTATTGAACAAACTATGAAGTCTCTCTTACTTCCGGTCAATGAGAGGCTTAAAGCTTTATCAATTCGGCTGGATAGGCTTGAGCAAGATATCCTTGACAACTTCTTCTTTTCCTTAAAATCTCTTATTAAATTGCACGCAAAAAATAGTTCTATTTCTCAGGAACAGAAGTCACAAGATCCATTGCCAACGCATACTGTTGCTATTTTAGAAAATAATAATGTTACCCCTGGGAATGTGGGTAGTGACAACTCTTCTGCATTAAGCTCGAAAAAAGGAAATAAAACGAGCAAAAGTTTAACAACAAAAGCTAGTAAGGTGTTAAGAGCCGATCAAGCTTTCCAACCTAAGGCCACCCTTAACATCCCTAATAATGGAGCTATTGCGGGAAGTGAGAGAGTCGGTCCTGCCACATCTTCACAAAATTTTGGTGATAAATCCACTTCTAAGAATGCAATTGCAGTGGGGGCAAAATTGTCAAATGGAGTGGACAGGGGTGACAATGAACAGTCTAGTCCCCCCAATATTGACCTACCTTCAGCCAGCATGCCTTATGTGGTAGTATTGGTAGGAGTCCCTCAGCTGCCATCTGGTAAGATTGAAGCATACTCGGAATTGAAAAATAAAACCATCTATCACTTGAATAAAACGTGTCCTCTCCCTAGACAGTTAGATGGGAAGGTTCTGTTCGTTAGAAGGGTTGGCTGGGTTGGTAACAGACGCAAGGAGGTCCTTGGTGACTGTATTATAGTTAATTTTCGTGATGCACAGGCCGTGAAGTTCATTTGTAACCACCAAAATGAGTCCTCTAGCAGCACTATCAGAGTAGTTGGTTTAGATTTCTTTTATCCCTGTCAAGTTTCCCAAATACAATGGCCAGCTCAGAGCAATAGATTTTGGGGTAGGCATATGAATGAGTACCACCCTTGTGCTACTTCTACCTATGGCTACAAGGGGGAATTTTTTGACCATAATTTAGGGTTTTGACGTATCCATTATTCCCCCTTGTATTTACAAACTAACCCCATTGATCCCTTCTCTTTGGTGTCCCCTTTAGTGGATATAAGAAGCACTCTGGATCTGGAAACATCTTTCCATCATACTTCCACTCTCAATCAAACCAATGTAGTGGTTAATTCTCCTAGAGATCAATTCGATCCAACATTGAGCTGTATTAGCCCTACTCTGGAACCACTTAAAATTATTAGTTGGAACTTGGCTGGCATAAATAGGAAGTTGGGCCTGCCAGAATGGAATTCTCTGGTAGAAGATCATAAGATCTGTATTTTTCAGGAGACCTGGAGCTTGAAACCCCTCCACAAAGTCGGGTATGTTACCTTCTTTTTGCCCGCAATACCCTCAAGTACAGGGAAGGGCCGCCCATCCGGGGGTCTCCTTATATGGGTAAGCATCACGCTTGGATGTAATATCATGCAAAAAAATACTAATTGCCCTGATATAATGAGAATTTTACTGAGAGGTCCTAATAGGGGGAGAGCCCTGGAAATAATTAATGTTTATGCCAGGGGTTCTAAAAATGGTTCTATTTCCCCTACAGTAACTTTACTCGAAAATGAGCTCAGAGCCTGCAGTGATGGGGCTCAGGTCTTGGTTGCGGGAGATTTTAATTGCTCATTTGAGCCCCTTGCGACCGAAGATATTTTGGACCTGGTGGAAGATGATTTAAAAAGAGGCATACCACCATTAACTATTAAACCAATTAAAAAGTGGTCCCAAAGGGTGATACAGCTAAATGCACTGACTATGGAGTTCGGATTGAGAGCTGTAAATGGCCGCACTGTTTCAGACTCAATGGGTGCTGACACCTACAATAGGGTGAATTGCTCCTCACGGATCGACTATATCCTACTTGATTTTTCACTTTGGAACTCGGTTCAGGATATGACGGTCCTATCTACTATTGAGAGTGATCATAACCCGCTGTCTCTAACCCTTAATGATCTATGGCCTAGTAAGACAAATGGATCAAGTCATAAGCCTGCCCCTAAAATTTTTCTATCTAATTGTGGGCGGCGTCTAAAGTGGAATAAAATAGCTTTAGACGAAATCAAACTCAATCTTATAGACCAAACCTTATTAACCTCTCAAACAGAGTTTGATGCTATCTCTCAAAGTCCCCTTGCAACAGGTAGGGTAACCCTAATTTTTGAAGAAGCAATTAAAACTATAGGGGAAGTTTTCCTTGAACAAGTGCCCCGGGGTAAACCCATAACGAATTCACAGCCGAAGGGCACTCACGATTGGTTTACTCCTGCATGTAGGCAGGCAAAAACAGCATTAATTAAAGCAATTAAGGGTAAAACACAATCCCTAATACAGTCCAATAGGATGAATTACAAACGGGTGATAGCTAGTGCTAAAAAGGATTGGGAGGATGAGTATTGGTATACCCTGAAAAAGGCTGGCTCTGCTAAGGATGCTAGACTTTTTTGGGATACTATCAGAGCTAGGAATAGACCTGATAGTAACCATATCACATGCAGTATTACCGGTCAAGCATGGTTTACCCATTTCTCCCAACTGTATACTTGCCCACAGGGGTTCAGCATCGGAGCACCATTTGATTACTCTGTTTTAGAGGGTGATATGATCGAGCCCGATTTCACAATTAAAGAAGTTGAGTCTGCTATTAATACTATCTTGCCCCAAAAAGCGGCTGGGCGTGATGGTATTCCTGGCGACTTGCTTCGCTACGATATTCCAAAGTGGGGGAAGCTTATACATTCCCTGCTTGTTGCCATCCATAAAGGTGCGGCAGTCCCGGAATCATGGAAGGGAGCAGAGGTCGTCCCTATTTTTAAAAAGGGCTTAAGGGACGAGCCTTCTAACTACCGCCCTATAAGCTTATTGGATACAACCCAGAAGGTAGTTGGGAAGGTCTTATTGGGGAGGATCCAACAATGGATTGAAGATAATGATATCCTCTCCAATTACCAAGCGGGGTTCAGAACAGGTACGGGAACAATAGAGCAAGTATTTAGATTAATGCTGATCTATTGGAAGGTCGTGGTCATAGGCAAAGGCAGTCTTTATCTCGCTTTCATTGACTTAAAGACTGCCTTTGACCTTGTGCCTAGGGAGATCTTATGGGAAGTCCTTTATAAAATGGGCCTACCACGCTATATTCTTTCAATGTTGATGAGGCTCCACGAAGGTAATTTTGCCCAAATTAGATGGGGTACACAGGGCGAGAAAACAAACAAAATCCCGGTGGATAGAGGGGTCCGTCAGGGATGTGTTCTTGCTCCCACCCTCTTTTCTCTATATGTCAACGGTGTGGTCGAGCATCTGTTAAAAGATCCCTCAGACGAACCAACCCTGGCGGGCAAGCGTGTCCCCACTCTCCTCTTTGCGGATGACACGCTCTTGTTATCCAAATCCCCAATGGGCCTTCAGAAGCTCCTTAACAACTTTCAGACCTTTTGCTTGGAGCGGGGATTGGTCATTAATACTGACAAAACCAAATACTTGGTGATGAATCCCCCAAAAAAACTTGCCCGACCCCCTGTCCTGAACTCAGTACCCTTAGGTAGGGAGAGGGTATTTGATTATTTAGGAATACGCATCTCACAAACAATGCAATGGACCCCCCATTTAACCAAAATGCTTCTAAATCATAAGAGCGTGACAGGGGCCCTACTAAAGGAACAGCGTCTCTGCACAATAAGACCGATAGCCCCGGTTGTAGACATTTATAAAGCAAGAGGAGTTAGTTCTGCTCTTTATGGAGCAGAACTATGGGGTACCCAAAATATAGATGAACTTTCCAAGTCGGAAAACAAATTTTGTAGATCATTGATGTTGCTCCCTCAGGGCACGCCAACTTTACCGTTGATGTTTGATTTAGGCTGTCGTTCTATAGCTGATCTTGCAAAACTCCGGCCATTGCTTTTATGGGCCCGGTTGTGGCGAGTCCCAGAACTCGCCAAATACGCTAAAGGGTTGTCCGAAATAATGGCATCACCGGGATGGCACAAAATAAAGTGGTTGAGAGATGTAAAAGCTTTACTTATCGCTCTTGGACTAAGTGAAGCATGGGATAATAGATCATCTCCACCAAAGGCAACTCTAAAGACTTTATACTGGAATTGGGTTATGTCCCCAACATATGTTGACCAGTCTTTGGGAAAACTCACGGAGGACTTCTTGAAGTTCAAGGACTTACCCATTCGGGAACTCTATCTGGACATTATTGAAAAACCGTTCGATAGAGCTCTCTATTTCAAGTTTAGAGTTGGGACTCTCCCACTAAGAGCGTTTACAGCACAGTGGAAAATTCCGTAACAGAAAACTGCCTTTTGCCCTTTTTGTACAACTTGCACTGAGACCCTAGCGCATTTTTTGTTCCAATGCCCGGAATATGTAAAACCCAGGAAAAAGTGGCTCAAAGCACTGTGTCGGCTTTTGGGCACTAGGTCACACATTGAGGCCTTGCGTATCTTAACGTCAGATTCACGCCCACTTTATGTCTGTGGTTTATCTAAATTTTTATCATGGGCCTGGTATTTACGTAGCAAAAGGCTTAAAATTAATGTTTAATTCCTTTTTATTGTTAAATTGTTAATTGCTTTTAACTTGTGTAGAATGTATTTATTTCTTCGTTGAAAATTTATGGAATCTAGTGGTTCTTGTAAATGCTTTTTAAAATGGAAAAATTTATTTATATTCAGCTTTTATATGTTTTTATCGAAATAAAGCCTTTTTGACTTGACTTGACTTGTATAGCCTATGATTTATTTAATTGCAGCTAGGACCTCCTTCCAAACAATAGTCTCTTTGGGACGGTGCCACCATATATGAATTGGAGTTCCGGTTTACCACATTTTCTCCAGGATCAGTCTGACGTACCTTCAAGCATCTTAAGTCTATCAGGTGTCAGATACCACATGGCCCTCACCTTGAGAGCTGATTCCTTATGTGGATTTGCTCTTTGCTGTACTATCCCTCCACTGGACCTCCCAACATCTAGGTTCTATGTATTTATCTAAAAGTGATTCCCAACTCTTCATTTATTTCCACCTTGGTTGTGGCACGGGGCTCAAAAGCAGTTTGTATATTTTCAAGACCACCCATTTAAGGGTTCCCAACAATGTCACAAGTTTCTCAAAATCTGTTAGTGTTGCTACGCCTTATTAACCGGGTGCATCACTCAATTGAGCAGTTATTGGTACCTACAGCTATCTCTGTTACCTTGTTGGCTCTTTTACAACTATCAAAGGATCTGATTTGGCCCCTTTCTCAAGGAGACATGCTAAGATTCTGCAGTCTCCATCTGGCTAATCCTTGAAAATCCTTTCGTTCATTTGCTGGTGTGAACTCTTGATTGATGTCACTGGAGCTGGGAAAGCCAGGTCTGGTTCATGGTATTTGGTATGCAACCCTAAGCATTTCAGGGAGTTATTGAATTTGAAGGGTAGCATCACTTGCAGTCTAACGTTTCCTTCTATATCATATTGTATTAGCAACAGTTTTGGATTTATTTTTGCTTGATTTTGTACCTTAAAGAGTTGCTGAATTGTGTGAAGAGATATAATAGCAGTGGGATAGAGCATATTGGGTTCCTCAAGTACAGTAAAAACATTTGCAAAAAATGAAATCTTATAGAGTATCTCTCCGAAGTCTGTTTTTTTTATTTCAGGTGATTTCGGTGACTAATGGTACACTGCTCAGTACAAATAGGAGTGGTGATTTCTTCACACCCTCTCCCCCACCCTGTGGATCATAAATGGCTTTGAAAACATGCAGGTTCGAGGCATGTGGGCTGCTGAATTCATATCTGTGCATAGATCGCCGCCTAGTGTTGGGTCTGGATGATTGCACATTGTTGTCCTGGAAGAGTCTTCGAAGTATCACTATATAGGTGGCTCCTCCCCTGGACTACAGTGCGCATGGGCATCCTCTCCATCCTTAGATTGTTTTTTTCCGCCATTTGGTTCGGATGTGCTTATCTTAGCTCAAGTTCGGAAACTTTAGTTTAAGGCCAAAAGGCCTTTAGTTTCGGCGGTATTGTTCGCGTTCGGTATCGACCAGTTTATTTTGTGTTTTAGTAACTTCTTCACGCTTTTCGGATCCGCTTCGGTCCGAACATCGATCAACGCTCGACGATGGAATCGAGGACTCCTTTCAAGAGATGTCCTTTATGCCATGCGAAGTACCCACACGTCGATGTCCATCCGGTGTGCAACAAATGTCTCTCACCGGATCATGATGAGTCGAAATGCATGGCCTGCGCCCGGTTCCGCTCGAAGAAGACTCTGCGGAATCGACTGGCAGCGAGATTGGAGGCACAGCACTCGGCGCCTGCCCCGGTCAACATCTTCAGCACCGAGGAGGAGGAAGCCGAGAGCGTAGAAGACATAGACTCCAGCCATGCTTCCGAACGTGAATCCCGATTGGAAGACGATGATGAGGTGATCTTCGAGGACGAAGACGTCGTCGGCGAGGTAGACTACTACGATGAGGCCCTTTGGGCCGAGGAAGATAGCTCCAGCGAAGAGCTAGGCCAACCCGTCGTTACGGAGGCCGAGAGACAAAGTCGTCATAAGGCTCAGGTCGAGGGATCGCCTGCCGGCCTTACCCAAGATCAGTCACACAGTTCTTCGGCCCCGCCTCAAAGCCCGGCCTCGAACATTTCACAGGAGCCATTATTATCGAAGACGACCGGATTTCATTCAGTGAAACCGAAACCATCCGTCGCACCGGTTACATCAAAACCGAAAGTGAAAGCGGTTGCGATCGGATCGAAGGCCTCGAAGCCCTCCACTCCTTCTGCGCCGGCACAGATCACCGAACACACCAAACGTGACTTCGGTGCCGAGCTCACCAAGACGGGTTCCGGCACCGTGCCAAAGAAGGCGGCCCTCGGTCCCCACAAGGCGCCTCAGCCTATGGCACCGAAGATTACGGCCCCACCCCCCAAGGTCAAGGTGGTCGATCCGTCAGCGTCGACATCAAAGGGTGCGGCGCCTAGCAAATCACCGGCTCCAAAAAGCGTCGATACCCACCTTCGGATCGACGACCCAAAGACTGGGAAAAAATCGGATACCGCTTCGACACCTGCCTCCAAGGTGCCTATCGGTTCCAAAGCGCCATCTGCGTTCACCTTGCAACAGGTCTCAGCGTCGTTGCAACGCATCAGGGACCGGGCAACCCTCGAACCTACGTCGGGTCCCGAAACGCACAAGGCCGCAAAAGCACACTCGGCGCCGGCACACATCACATTTGGATTGCCGCCGCCCGGGGCACCGAAAATGTTCGAAATTTCGGACGCGTGTCCACCAAACACACACTATCCGCTGGACACATCGATATCGAGCCTTCACAGGCACACTTTATCGACGCCGACGCCGACACTGGCAGGCTGCTGCTCCGCAAGCGGAAGATCACACCAGAGAAGGGATTGGACTCATACAAGATTCCTTTGAAACAAAAGCTGCCAGCAGGTTCCACACCAGTGCTTCACGACACCTTTCAACCCTACCTTCAGGACCCATCATCTTTTTCTCCTACGCATTCGGAGGAAAACGCCGGAGAGGACTATATAGGGGATGATACCACTTACCCGGTGGATATCGATCCTGATGATCACATGCAAGACCCAGATCAGGCATGGGGAGACCCCACCGACCAGGGTAACGCACCAGATGCTCCTAACACGCAGCTTTATAATATAAAAACATCTCCCACGGAGGACACTGCTGCCTTTAATGCCCTCATAGAACGGGCTGCTGCCAATCATGGAGTGGAACTCCATTCTGACACTGTAGAGGAAGATTTCTTAGTGGACACATTCGCCTCCTCTGAGAAAACCGTCAAAACTCTGCCAATGTTGAAGGGGGTTCTGAAACCTGCAAAATACATTTTTAAAGAAACAACCAGGGCATGGGTGTTAAACCCCAGAATCGAAAAAAAATACAAGCTAGCACCCGGAGACCCTATGTACATTAAGGGTCAGTTACCATTAGACTCCATGGTTGTTTCTAATGCTCGCAAACGAGCACATTCACAAACAACGGGTGATGCTCCTCCCCCCGACAAGGAGTCCAAAGTGCTGGAGACATCAGGCAAAAGAATAGCAGCGCAAGCAGCAAACATCTGGCGCATTGCCAACACCCAGGCACTCCTGGCCCGTTATGATAGGTCACACTATGACACACTAGAATCACTGCTACAACACTTGCCAGATGAATGCAAAGAGGCAGCGGAGCTCCTTATCAGAGAAGGACAACTCCTTACAAATGCGTCCATCAAATGCGCACTAGATGCAGCCGACACTGCAGCAAGGGCGATCAACACCAGCGTAATGTTGAGGAGGCATGCATGGTTGAGAATCTCAGGCTTCAAACCTGAAATTCAGAACAATATCTTAAATCAACCGGTCAACCCGGACTTTTTATTTGGCCCCGAGGTTGACACTACCCTCGAAAAAATTAAAGACACTGAAATCAATGGGGGCTCTGCAGTCGCAGCAGTTTCGGAGTGGCTCCTTTCGTCGCCCCGGGAATAGAGGAGCAGCTAGAGGTCAGGGGTCCCAGCAGCAATACAATAAAGGGGGTACGCAAACTACCTATGATAAAAACAATAGAGGTGGATATCGTGGATCCAGCACCAAAGGCAGAGGACGTGGGTAAGGCAACACCAGGTCCTCCCCCAAAAACAAACAGTGACGCCTTCTCCCTCCCCCCGACCACATAACACCTGTCGGGGGAGACTCCAACAGTTCCTGTCAGTCTGGAAATCCATCACCACAGACAGGTGGATCAGGGAAATTATCCAGTACGGTTACTGTCTAGAATTAACGTCCACTCCACCCAACATACCGCCAAAGCACCGTCCTATGTCCGTGGAGCACTTGGCATTATTGCAGCAGGAAGTACTAAGTATGCTGCAAAAAGGTGCAATAGAAGTCGTGTGGAGCACTTGGCATTATTGCAGCAGGAAGTACTAAGTATGCTGCAAAAAGGTGCAATAGAAGTCGTGCCCGTCAACCAACAGGGGACAGGGGTGTACTCGCTGTACTTCTTAATCCCAAAAAAGGACGGATCTCTCAGACCTATGCTAGACCTGAGACCCCTCAACCACTACATTCTGTCAGAGTATTTCCATATGCTCACCCTACAGCAGGTTCTACCGTTACTCAGTCAGGGAGACTTCCTAGCCACACTGGATTTGAAAGATGCGTATTTCTACATACCCATACACTCATGGCACAGAAAATATCTCAGGTTCACTATTCAGGATCACCATTATCAGTTCGAAGTTCTCCCCTTCGGATTAACAGCACCCAGGGTCTTTACCAAGTGCCTAGCGACAGTGGCTGCACATTTACGGAGACAGCACATTCACGTCTTCCCTTACCTGGATGACTGGCTTGTTCAGGCAAAGTCAGCCCAGCAATGTGCCAGCCACATGTCCCACACCATTCACCTTCTTCACAGTCTAGGATTCTCACTAAATTACCCAAAATCACACCTTCAACCCGCACACGTACGCCAGTACCTGGGCGCGACCATAAACACTGACGGCCACAGCTCAGCCTAATTTAGTGAGGATCAACAGCATACAACTGCTGATCACAAGGTTCAAACCTCAACACTCCCTTCCAGCGCGAGTGTTCATACAGTTGATAGGCATGATAGCCTCCTGCATTTTCATAGTCCCGCACGCGAGACTACATATGCGCCCGCTTCAGGAGTGCTTGGCACGTCAATGGAATCAGGCTCAAGGACAATTAACAGACCTAGTGTTGGTGAGCGGTCGGGCATACAACTCTCTGCATTGGTGGAATCCACAAAACCTTTGCAAGGGCCGACCGTTCCAAGAGCCTGTTCCGCAAATAATACTGACGGCGGACGCCTCTCTCTAGGGATGGGGAGCTCATGTACTCAATTACACGGTGCAGGGACTATGGACGACACAGCAAAAGAAGATGCACATCAACCTTCTGGAACTGATGGCAATCTTCCTAGCCATGAAGGCATTCAAAGTACACTTATACAACAAAGTCGTGTTGATCCGGACGGACAACATGACTGCCATGTACTACATACAGAAGCAGGGAGGAACACACTCTCCACAGTTGTCTCATCTGGCTCGGAGCATGTGGAAGTGGGCCATTCAGTGGAACATGTTCCTCATGGCAGAACACCTCCCAGGCAAGGACAACCAGATGGCGGATCTGCTCAGCAGACACAGCCTACATCCATCAGTACTCAAACCGTACTTCCAGCAGTGGGGTCATCCAGAGATAGACCTATTCGCCACAAGGGAAAACGCAAAATGCCGAAACTTTGCCGCCAGGTTCCCACACCCACAGTCACAGGGCAATGCGATATGGATGAACTGGTCAGGCAGATTTGCGTACGCTTTTCCCCCAGCGCCATTAATACCGCTAGTGGCACGCAAACTGCTGCAACACTCACTGACGCTCATCCTGGTTGCTCCAACGTGGGCACGCCAACCGTGGTACACCACCTTTCTAGAACTTTCCGTGGTGCCGCATCAAAGGCTGCGGATCACACCCACACTTTTAACGCAGAACCATGGCGAAATTCAGCATCCAGATCCGCAACAATTGAACCTGGCAATCTGGCTCCTGAAATCCTAGAGTTTGGCTACCTAAACCTGCCACCTGAATGTATGGATATCATCAAGGAGGCCAGAAGACCCACAACCAGAGCTTGCTATGCGGCTAAATGGAAAAGGTTTGTCATTTACTGCAACAACAATGACATTAATCCGCTGGATACATCTATTCAAAACATCATCTGTTACCTCTTACACTTATACCGATGCAATCTGGCATACAGCTGCATACGTATACATCTCACCGCGATAGCAGCCTATCTTCAAAACAGGCAGCACCTCTCTTTGTTCAGAGTGCCTGCCATCAAAGCCTTCTTAGAGGGACTCAAACGTGTGATTCCTCCAAGACACCCACCGGCACCAGTGTGGAACCTCAATGTGGTCCTCACCAGATTAATGGGTCCACCTTTTGAACCTCTCCATTCATGTGAGATTCAATTCCTCACCTGGAAAGTAGCTTTCTTAGTGGCAATCACTTCGTTGAGAAGAGTTAGTGAACTCCAGGCACTAACCATTCAAGAGCCATTCATACAGGTTCACGCAAACAGAGTTGTACTACGTACCAACCCCAAATTCATGCCTAAAGTGTTATCGCAGTTCCACATGAATCAGACTATTGAACTGCCTGTTTTCTTTCTAAATCCAGAAAATGTTGCAGAAAGAATGCTCCATACACTAGTTGTAAAAAGGGCCCTCATGTACTATATAGACAGAACAAAGGATTTTAGGAAAACAAAACAACTTTTCTTTGCCTTTTCTCCACAACACAAGGGCAACGCCATTTCCAAAGCAGGGATAGCCAGATGGATCGTTAGATGTATTCAAATTTGTTATCAAAAAACGAAACGCACATTAACGATTCCCCCACGAGCCCACTCAACACGAAAGTTAGGGGCGTCCATGGCTTTCCTAGGAAACATTCCTTTAGAGGAAATATGTAGAGCAGCCACATGGTCCACTATACATACATTTACCAAACACTACTGTGTAGATGTACACTCAAAACAGCAGGCAGCTGTAGGACAGGCTGTTCTCAAAACTCTTTTTCAGACTGCTGCAGCTGGCACGGGCAGCCGCCGCTAATGGAGGGACTGCTATATAATCTATGCACAGATATGAATTCAGCAGCCCACATGCCTCGAACTGAATATGCTACTTACCGGTATGCATCTGTTCTTGGCATGTAGGGCTGCTGACATTCATATCGCCCACCCTCCTCCCCGGCGCCTGTAGCGGCTGCAGCACTCAATTACTGTATAGCATGGTCATCACTTACTGTATCTACTCCATCACTGCCACAAAGGCGAAAAACAATCTAAGGATGGAGAGGATGCCCATGCGCACTGTAGTCCAGGGGAGGAGCCACCTATCTCGTGATACTTCGAAGACTCTTCCAGGACAACAATGTGCAATCATCCGGACCCAACACTAGGCGGCGATCTATGCACAGATATGAATGTCAGCAGCCCTACATGCCAAGAACAGATGCATACTGGTAAGTAGCATATTCATTAACTAGGATTCTCGCTCGTGGGTGTGTTTGGGAGGAGACATGGCCAGTCATCCCTTAACACAAATCGGATATCACTCTGCTTGAAAAGGTTTAACTTACCATGTCAAAAGCTTTTTCAGTGTCTAACGCTATCAACGCTAATGATATTTTTGTTCTTGTTACCCTTTTCACCTAGGCAAATATTGTTAAAAGCATGCCAGTCTTGGATTAATCCTGCTTTAACTTGCTGTGTGTTTGGTAGGATGGGGCCAAGTGTAGTAGCTTAGAACCTTCATATATATTTTACATTGTTGAGCAGGAAAGGTTTGTAGGATCTGCACTGTTGGTCACCTTTGCCCGGTTTTAGGAGGACCACAATATCAGAAGCATACCCTGTTACCGGAAACTCCACCTTGTCTAGACCTGTGAGACTGTTGGGAGCTGAAGGTTTAAATGATTTTTTATCTTAGTCTGATAGCACTTCAGTATCTGTTAAAGGGGCACAGAAATATTCCCTCTGTTCTGCTGACATCATGGGAAATTGTATGCTTTGCACAATGCGTCTGCCCTTCTCTTGCTGCGTCTCCCTTTGTATATAGTCATAGTGTACCCTAAACAGTTTCCCTTTTGTCTTTCTTCGAGCAGGAGCACTCTATTTCATTGTTTCAAGTTCACAGTTCTGACCCTGTTTTATCCTTGGCCCCCCGACAGTTATGGTCTTTGTAACCATGCTCATACATCTAACTGCCTAAGGGGCAGCAAGGCCCTCCCAGATCTATTCTCCAGAAGGGTGTTCGTGTAACCTTTTGTATTTGTGACTGTCTTCCAGTCAGCCCGTTTCCTGTTCGTTTGTAGTGGTCTTCTGCTATTTTGAGTTTGACCTTTAGTTTCAACTTCAGTCATCTCCTATTGGGCACGTCTGTCGCTGCCAGTTCAGTAGATGCAGTAGTAAAGGTTAAATTTATTTAAACCACTGCCTTTTTTAAACTGTAGCATACCATTCCAATACAATAGTCTTTATAAATGCCCCCAAAAAATAGCACTTCTAAAAGACAATAAAAATCTACCCACCGCACCAGTTGCATCTAAAATATGCATATCGTATACAAGTCGTCTTGCCTCAGCCCTTGATAAAATCCCATATTTTAAAGGGCTTTTAAAAAATGTCTTAGAAGACATAAAATATAAATTAAGTCCACTAAAATAGGAACAGAGAAGCAGCACATTTCTAACACGCAGTGACCATTCTCCTACCTGTTCCATATCTCTAACTCTGACACATGCCCTGCATAGACCGGGTTCAACCCACATTCAAAATCTTATAACTGCCAAACGCAGTGCCGGGTTGTGTTTATTAGATAAATAGGGGAAGGGTGTTGCATAAACTAAATGCCAGCTGATTTCCTCCAAGGATCTAGGGATTCTGATGGATGAAGGACAACATTCTGCTTCAAGCAAATAGTTTTCTAGGCTTGCACTGGGGAAGAAAACCTTGCTCACTACTGCTTACACTGATGGCCTTACACTCCCAACCCATATAATTTTCCAGTTTTAGTGAATGATTGATGGAGATGCAGCAGCAAAGGTACTGTCATTTTCTATTGTCCTGCTCATGTCTGCCTGTTATGGGGCGACATTCTTGGTGGGGTAAAACAGCCCACCAGAGCTGTGTTCGCTCCATGTCTGAATGTCTTCCTTCAGGATTGTCAGTCAGAATCACTCACTTCATGGCAAATGAGGGGAGATGATTTCCCATTTGCCGTAAGTAACTAAACAATATTTTGTCACTATGGAAAATTATGCAGTTACATGCATATGGCAATTGGTTACTAAACATTCGGTACCTATAGAGAAAAAATAGCAATTATGGCACAAGGCTGGAACAATCGCTTTGCAAAGACATTGGGGTATGTGTTAACATAACTTAGATGAGACTGTAGAAACCATACATGCCAGAGAAATTGTTGGTGCTCGTCAGATGGTATTATGAGGCTCTGCCGAAACAGGAGAGAGGGTACAGTTAGTGGTCCAACCATGGTATTAGGATCACCTGGACAAACTCCTGCCCTCGGACAATTGAGGGAAGTAGAGATGAAAATGGTTGGGTTTAGTTCAGGGGCGGTGAGTTGGTGGGTTATCTGAAGGTAATCCTACAAATTAAGTTTTACAAGGCAAGAATGTTGATCTTTAGTGCTTTATATGTTCTTTTGTGAAAATAGTAATGTTTTTGACCAGATCTTTTTTTTTTTTTTTTTTATTGATTTTTCAAACAGCCAATTTTTATACGAAATGAGGAAACTAAGCCAAAGCATGTTATCTTACATAATATGCTGCTTCAAATAGCAGGGACAGCATATACTTGCATTTGTGGCACTACCCTTAAAACTGTTAACACTCTACAATAACATCAAAATAAAAGAACCAGTGACTAAACATGTAATATTCTGCAATTGACAAAATTCCTAGGTAAAAGGTAGGCATGTGACTAATAATGAAAACATGTTAAAGTGAGATGAATCCAATACAATAATTAAGTTACTAATAATTTTGGGTTAATTATACACTGTATATTCGGAGTTGTCCCCTTCTCCTTTACTGATGCATATAGGTATCTGAGACTGTAGTGAGGCGGGTTCGATCGGTTTCTGACTCAATAATTTTTTTGGGTGGGTTGAAATTGCACTAAATTTGGCTGTTGTGTACCGAACCTTGGCTGCTAACTGAATACAGTACCTGAATTTGCAGCTAATGATAACTGCTCATTTAAACTGCACAAAGATGTTTTTTAAACTGTTTGTTCCTTTTTCAAAACTGCCCTGACCTTGTACAAAGTGAAGTACTTCTAACAGTGCCACATCGTTAGAATAGAGTAAGAGCGTGGGGAAACCCAATATACCCTTGAGAGCTTGGGCGATTCAATGTTTTTTTATTTTTTTATTTTTAAATTTCTATTTTTTATTTGCAAAAGACAAAAGAACATTATGGTCAGTTATTAAACAGTAGAGTCATTCCAGCACCGGTACATACATGGACAGTGTAAATCAATAAGGCGTGCACAGTACTATGAAAGCAGAATACGGTCAGTCCATGTTTTCCAAGACGGATCGGCGGGCCTGCGGAGGCTCACATATGTCCCCTCTGTATTCATTCCATTTTGACCACAGTTCCCCCCCACTTTCGGGGGCACCCCCGCGCCGTGTATACAGTCTTTTCCTGCATATTCAATATGTTTTTAGTCAAAGTGCCTACAAGGGATTTTATTTGCAATTATACTTGAGATTTAGTAGTTAAGTCTAGCCACATCTTAAACATCTAAACAATCAATGTATGTGTCAGTTGATTTAAAGATTTAAACATTCAATAAATGTCAAAACAAACAGAAAAAAACAAAGAACACAGGGATATCTTTTTTTGTAAATATACAAACTTTTTTTTGTATATAGACCAAAATTAGAAGAGCATAATCAGACAAAATAAATTCAGCAATTAATCATTTAGAGAGGTTTGTACAATTTCTCCTACAAATCATGAGTTTCAACATCTATTCCAGAAAAGATATAAAGGTAACAAGTCTGGTGACATAAAAAAACAGTTACTCCAATATGTTGGAAATTCAGGAATTAGATGGTAAAGTCGACGTTTCGGTCAGACCATCTTCAGGACGATGAACATTGCATTTATAAAGACCCTTATTTTTAGATCTGGTATTTGAATTGTATTCAGCAGGAGTAAATAAGTTCCAAAAAAAGTCAGTTTTGGCGAGGGCAGGGGAAAGCTGTTAGGCTATGCTCCTGCTCACCCTGGAAGGTGATTCAGCCCAAACAATAAGATATCGGTTTTGTCTGGGTTGCGCTGCAATGTATTGGCTCTCATCTATTTGAGTAATGCCTTCATGCAGAGTGTAAATGCTTCTTTTGCACTTGCAGAGTCCCATCATAAGTGAGCAGGAGCTGCTTGTCATCCGTGTAGGATATTACCTTGATGTCAAAGGATTTGACCAAATATGCCAAGGGGTTCCTATAGATATTGGAGAATAAGACCCAGAGAGGAGCCCTGCCACACCCTCCACTTGATCAATTTGTCTAGCAAGGCATAAGGCTTCATCCAAACTACTTGCTCTCATCTTGCAAGAAAATAACCCATCCAGCCTAAAGCTCAGCCCGTCACCCCCAGATGCTCTAGTCAGTGCAGCAAGATGGTATATTCCACAGTGTCAAATGCTCCTGACGGGTCTAACAGCACCAGAGCAACATTAAGTCCAGAATCCAACAAGCTGGTATTAACAGATTTAGACCTCTTGTCTTGTTGCTGTGGAAGGCTCTGTAGCCAGATTGGGAAGGGTGTAACAATTTGTTCTCAGCTAGAAAGGTAGTAAGCTGTTGATTCCTCACCTTTTCCAGAATTTGAGGCTGCTGGGAGCAAGGAGACTGGTCTAAAGTTGCCAGTATTTCAGGGTCAGGGACAGCCTTTTTGAGCAAGGAGATAACATTTGCTCTTTTCCAGTCATCTGGCATAGTACCTGAATGGAAGGAGATGGTAAATAGTTCATGATAGATAGGAGCAATGATATCCAAGATAGACTTCTGGATATGGGGTGGAATGGGTTTGTCTGGGAACCCGGACCTACAGTTTGCGAAGTGTCATCAATACCTCCATGGAAGGGGCCTGAAAGGACAAAACTTTTGATTCTGCTGTTGGTCCTACTATGTATCCCGACCCTGGCCCAAGACTTGCTAAATTGGTGTGAATTTGAGGATCTTGCCTTCAAAGTAGTCGCAGAGCCTCTAGCATAGTGTTTGGACAATCTAGTGGGGGTGGGGACATGGTTTTAGGGTCCGTAAAACTGGCTACAATTTTGAAAATCTCCTTCCCATTATTGTCTGCCTCTGTAATACAATGAGAATAGAGGGTGCTCCAATTCCCCTTAGGGTTCTGATGGTAGACCTTGAGGGCCAGTTTATAACACATTTTATCTGTTTCTTGATAGTGGCGATATTGCATTCTTTCCAGTTTTTTGCACGTAGCTCTTTCCAGAGCCAACTTCTATTCAACCATTGTGCTGAACAGGCTGGAGCTGCTTTCCTAACGACAGTCATAGGTCCCAAAGAATTTGTCTCCTTCATCAGCCAGCACCTAAAGGCAGTGTCACCCTCTGTGACTGAATCTGTGATAACTGGTTTGGATTCAATCAGGGTCCTCATAAGGTCTGAGGTAGATACCTTGTGCCAACGTCTATTCCCACTCTTCAAATGGCGGGGGTTTGGTTTCCTTGAGACGTTCAACCTGTCAGGAGAAAAGTACAAAAAATTGTACTGACTAGAGTACCTGGCAAAGGTTCTCGATGTGTTGGATAGGATGCCATTTATGGCATGTCCAGCCTTTTGTGTCAGGCCCATATCTGCTCGAATTAGATTAAAGAAGGCCAGGGTTTCCAAAAAGCGGATGGACATCGGGTTGCATACCTTATCCAGGTGAATGGTGAAGTTTGCAAATGTGATACATTTAGGGGCCCTGGCTTGATCCAGGGATGCTATAAAGTCACCTGCCGATCCTAGGGAGGCGGTAGACCAATGCCCCTGAGAGGAAGTGCTGCCCTCCAGAAGAGATACTAAAACCAAGGGCTTAAACTCCTATCATCTCATCAAATTTAAATGTTATGCAATTGTAGGCCTTCTATTTGAAAGCAATTCTGCCCCCCTTTTTCCCACCCTAAGTGAACGCATACAGTTCTCCGGGGTGGAAAGTTGCAGATCTGGACATGAATCCTCCTACATCGAGGTTTCTGTGATGGAGAGCATCCAAACTACCCTCCTCTAGATAGATATATATATATATTCACTGAAAAAACCATAGGTTTCACACAAGTTATAGTTAGCTGTACATTTCACTCGTAAAAAAACAATGAAATTCCCCCGTTATAGTTAGTGCAGGCAACTATAACTCACGCGACCGCAATCCTCTGCTGATGCTAATACTGTATTTAGACACTTATTTGCCCATGTCTTCCTCCATTAAATTTTAGCTATACATATATTACAAATATTTTTTTTTCATAAAGACACATATAGCAGAGGATTGCGGTCACGTGAGTTATAGTTGCCTGCACTAACTATAACGGGGGAATTTCATTGGTTTTTTACGAGTGAAATGTACAGCTAACACTAACTTGTGTGAAACCTATGGTTTTTTCAGTGAATTTGCAAGGTTTTTTAAATGCTAATTCCTAACTATAACGTGTGTGAAACCTATGGTTTTTTCAGTGAATTTGTACGGTTTTTTAAATGCTAAGTTACTTTACGCCATTCGTGGCGTGCGCGCCCAGTTAACGCAGTTCGTTCCGTGCTTTGCGCACCGCGCGCCCACTTTACGCAGTTAGTGCCGTGCACGCACGGTGGTCACGCGCTGCGCGCACCGCGTGCCCACGTTACGCGGGATGGGCCATGTACGCACGATGCGCTTCGCGCACCGTGCGCACATGGGGAACATATTATGTGCTTCGTTGTGAAAGGTATTCATTTTTAGTTTCCTTGATAAAAATATATGCCATGCACAAATGGTTCCCTTCGGGCACCATTTGCACACGGGGTGGGGAAAGTGTGGATAATTTTTTTTTTTTTTTAATTTTTAACCGTACGCGTACGGTAAGCGTAATCGGCGATTTTACGCAGTTAGTGCCGTGCACGCACGGTGGTCACGCGGTGCGCTGCACGCACCGCGTGCCCACGTTACGCGGGATGGGCCATGTACGCACGTTGCGCTTCGCGCACCCTGCGCACATGGGGGACATTTGTGCTTCGTTGTGAAAGGTATTAATTTTTAGTTTCCTTGAAATTTTAATATGCCATGCACAAATGTTGCCGTTCGGGCAACATTTGCACACGGGGTGGGGAAAGTGTGGATAATTTTTTTTTTTTAAATAATTTTAACCGTACGCGTACGGTAAGCGTAATCGGCGATTTTTCGAAAAAAATGAAAATTGTTTTTTTGGCCTTGGGGGATTTTGGGGGACACCTATATCGATGCTGGGTGGTTAAGAACTAAATATACTACCCCTTTAGATGTTTTTTGACTTTGTTTATGCTGCCCCCCTCAGAGTGCGAGAGAGAAAATGGCGGCTGCCGCTTCCTGGTTTCGACCGATTCGAATGTTTACTTAAATCGAACAGCCAATCAGAATCGCGCTCGCGCACGTCACCGTACGCGTACGGTAAGCGCACCGTAAGCTGGCTCAGATATATATTTAAAGGCTATTTTCTCAGAATCTACTGAACAGATTTACACCAAACCTACAAAAGGCACTTCCTTGGCCTGTAGACTACCTCTCTGCCAAATTTCAAGGAACTCTGTTCAGCCGTTCGGGCTGTAGCTGTGTCTAAAGGTCCTATGGAAAAATGCATGGGAAAAACGCGTTTTGGGACCCCCCTTTTATCTCAGCCCCCGCTTGACGAATCCCCCCGAGACTTTCAGGGTAGGAGCGGAGCGCAGCGCCCCACCTATTTTGAAAATTTCGCGAGGATTCGTCGACCGGCGCCAAAGTTATTCAAAATAGAATGTTGCGGTTTTCCTATGGAAACAGGGTCCTAACTATAACTACCTACTGGCAACCGCCAGTAGGTAATATATATATATATATATATATATAATATGATCAAGGCCGTCTTTTCCGGCCGAAACGAGTCATGGCGACATGGTGATTGCTTAAATAAAATCACTTGGAAGAATTTGGGTTCACTCTTGCCTTTTTCAAGCAGAACGGAAAAGTGGGCAAGCGCGCTGATTTTATATATATATATATATATATATATAGATATAGATATAGATATAGATATATACATACATACATCTCCTACTGGCGGTCGCCAGTAGGTAGTTATAGTTAGGACCTATTTTCCATAGGAAATCCGCAACATTCTATTCCCAATAAGTCTGGCGCCGGTTGACGAATCTTCGTGAAATTTTCCAAACTTTTGGCAAGCTCCGGTCCGCTCATATCCTAAAAGTTTTGTGGTGATTCGTCAAGCGGGGGCTGAGAAAAAAGGGGGGTCCCAAAACACGTTTTCCCCATGCAATTTCCTATAGGACCTGTTGACGCAGATACAGCCCGAACTGCTGAACGGAATTACACCAAATTTGGCAAAGAGGTAGTCCTCAGTTCAGACTCGTGCCTTTTGCATAAATGGTGTAAATCCGTTCAGTAGTTCCTGAGAAAATCAAAAGTGAAATCACATATATATCTGGGCGGAGCCTAACCACACATCTCATCGTGAGATCTGATTGGCTGTCAGTACTTCATCCAAGAAGTGTTGGCAGCCATCTTGGGACCAATATACACGATAGCACCTCATTAAAAAGCATTGCAGTTAATAGAAGGTTTTAAGACTTTAGTTACATTATAAATCATTTGTTGATGGTACCATACTCATTTTAGGAATTGTGGTGTGTTCTAAGGTGATTTTACCATGTGAAAAAGCCTTCTGCTGTGATATCATGAATCATGTTTGAGAGAAAACTATTTTCTCATGCTTTTCCCACAGAGGTTTTGAAGGTGATCTATAAGCTAAACAGAGCATATTTTCTGTAAATTCACATTATCTTTCTCAGTCATGTGAGAATGAAGTCTGACATTCTCAGTAAAACATGTACATCCAACAAGGGCAGAGACTGTCAGTTGATTCCTTTGTGTTCTACTGCAGCTTCCCAGAGTGTTCCAAAGAACAACTAGAGCGCTAACAGTCTTACTTATGACAAAGGTATGGCACACCTGAAGCCATCTTGATTGGAATAAAGTGGTAACATTTAAAACATTTAATTTAAAAAGGAACAAAATGAGAGGGTTCATTTTGCCATAGAAATTATGATTAGGGCTGCAGAAAGAAAAATTAGGGCACATTTTGAGTTCTCAAATCCTCTTCTATTTCATAAAAAAATTCTGACATGCAGACTGAAACATGCACTTTGAATACCAGCAGCAGACTTCCCTGGTGAGCAGTAGCTTTACTACAGTGATCTAATGAGCAATATATATTAGTGAGAAAGTAAAAAAGATAGATATATCTATGGCCTCGGAGGATCCGCGCACCCTCCCCGAACCGAGCGCGCACCCTCCCGATTAGCTGAATGCTAATTGGCTGTCAAGTGTCTGTGTACATTCGAAACCAGGAACTGTTGGCAGCCATTTTGTGCCTCGGTAGAAGCGAGGCTGATTAAGTAAGGTAAATAAGTGTGTGAAAGATGTAAAGGGGGAAGGGTAGAAATACTCTGACCCTCTAGTGTTGCTTAGGGGGTCCCAGAAGGACCCCCTGGGGCCCCCTTTTTTTTTTTTTAAAGGTGAAATGTGCACAGGGTGCGCGGTTCCTAGCGCGTTGGGTGCGTGGATCCCAAAAAAATGGGGGAAAAAAATAAAGAATAAAGTTTTGAAAATAGTTTTAAAAATATTTTAAATATGAAACTATTTTAAAACATTAACAATTTTTTTTTAAATGGTGAAATGCGAGCAGGGTGCGCGGTACCTAGCACGTTGGGTGCGTGGATCCCAAAAAAATGGGAATAAAAAATAGTTTTGAAAATATAGTTTAAAAAATATTTTAAAAAATATAAAACTATTTTAAAACATTACAATTAATTTTTTTTAAAACCCAATAAAAACAAATATATTTTAATTTTTAAAAGAATGAATTGAAAAAAGGTGATAAAGTATTTTAAAACATAATTAAAGGAATTGACACACTGAAATTGAAAAATTTTGAAATTCAATGAAAATCATTAAACATCATAGCTTTAGAGATAAATTATAGATAGGAATTAGCATTTAAAAAACCTTAGAAATTCACTGAAAAAACCATAGGTTTCAGGGGTGTTATAGTTAGCTGGACATTTCCCTCGTTCAAAACCCTAGAAATTCCCCCGTTATAGTAAGTGCAGCTAACTATAACTCGCGCGCCCCCGCAATGCACTGACCAATCACTGACCATGTCATGAGTGATGTAATATGTGACGTCATCAGCAGTGCATTGCGGGGGCGCGCGAGTTATAGTTAGCTGAACTAACTATAACGGGGGAATTTCTAGGGTTTTGTATGAGGGAAATGTCCAGCTAACTAGAACACCCCTTAAACCTATGTTTTTTCAGTGAATTTCTAAGGATAGAGATAGAGAGAGATATATAGAGAGATATATATCTATTTATATACATATATCCATATCCATCCAAGGCATTCTTCTGCATGGAACGGATATTGATCAAGGCGGCCTTAAAAACCTTCTGATTTTTACTTGGACCTAGCATATTGTTGGGCTTCTGAGTCAGGGGCTGTAGACTGTTGCTTACAATCAGCACAAGAAATGAGACCGACAATTTGACAGAAAAGGACTACACTTGTTTGCTATCCCCCGCATACCTTTTAGATAAGGTGAAGTGTAAGTAAGCCTTAAGAGACCCTCTGCTGCTAACCCGGCATAGTGGCTGGTGCTGGCCGCGGTCAGGACGTAGACGGGCATGCCTTAGGCGCATCCGCAATGCGGCTATTAGGATATAGAAGAGAAGGCTCCTCCTGCTGAAGGCTTCGCTCCCTCCAACGGCAGTGGCCAGGAATCTGGGAGTTATGATTGACTCCCAACTATCTTGTTTTGGGATCTTCCGCATGCTGAGGAAAGTTCTCATCTTCCTGCCTCATGATGCGCAAGTCACTGTGGTCAGGGCACGGATTTTCTCTAGGCTGGACTATGCTAACGTTCTGTACTTTGGTCATCCTGAAAAGTTTGTTTAGTGTTTACAGTTCAGAACATGGCAGACCGCCTAATCTATAAACTACCCAATCATGCGTCGTTTGCCTACCGGAGAAACTGCATTGGTTACCGGTTTGGCAACGCATTATGTACAAGGCTTTGACACTGACCCATCAAGCCCTCCACAACAATGGGCCTGTGTATTTAAATGATAGGAACAAGGAATATAGACCAGGAAGGCCTCTGCGCTCTAGTAACGCTGGCCTACTCTTAGTCCCCCATTTTAAAAAACAGCGCAGTGGGGGCTCCTCCTTTGTCAAGGCGGCCAGTGTGTGGAACCAGATGCCTGGGCTCCTGAGATCTATTAAGTAGGAAACAAAATTGAGGAAAAAAATGAAAACCTGTTTATTCAAACTTTAGGGAGAGTAGGACTGTACCCTGTTTCTACTTCCTTCCCTGATTGCCTAAGCACCAGGACACTCCTGGAGTAGCTGTGCGATATATAAAAAAAACTTTCATTGATTCATTCATGGTGAGGTGTTTTTCAACTAGTGAAAGTGTCCTCAAATTAGAAGCATCAAATTAGTTCCTGGAACCAGAAAATTGGGTATGATAGGTCTATATCCTGGCAGAACTCTAATTTGGAAATTAGAAGTTTTGAATCTGCAAATTGAGCTGATACTTTGAGCTAGCTTCTCGGAGAAACTCTAGATAGAAGATACTCTGCAAACATGGAAATGATTAGCATTAAAAGAACTCTGCATCTCGAACAGGCGAACGTCATTTCATACCACATAGAAATTGCCCTCTTCAAATAAAATATATTCTGGAAATGTAGGTAAATCTGTACACTGAGATTAGGAGGCCTTATGTAGCAGACCATGTTCTGAAAGGCCCTATACTCCCAATTTCTCTAGAGCTGTAAGTGCTCGATTCTTCGGACTAGTTTATTTATTTTTCCAAAACTAAATTTGTATTTTCCCAAACTATCAGGTAGTAACTGGGTATTGAGGATGGCTTTAAAAATGCTCAAACAGGATGAGAATGTAGCATGAAGGGTCATGGAACGGAGATTTCCCAAAAAATGTCAACTGTGCATGTTTAAATGTATTCAAATTTGTTAGACTGAGTACTTAAAGTTACTGGCATGCTAGGAAACAGTTAAACTTTGCAAGTCAATCAATAAGCTCTATACGTTTTTAATGGCAAGAATTTTCCATTATATTTATGGTATAGACTTCTAGCTGCAGATTCCTTACCTTTGAACTTCCAGGTGTTAGGCTGGATCCGTACGTTTTTCTTAGCAGTACCTCTGCACGCCAGTAGATGGAGTCAGTCGACTCCATGTGACGTTGTCGTAAATTCTGCGTAGTCAGTATAACTGCCACGCCGACGCGCTGACGTCCGTTCTTTTCTTTCCGCGCAAGCCAGTGCAGTAACATCGAAGAGAGCCTACCCCCTGTCATTTTTTAAGTGACTTTTTTTTAACGTTTTGTCGACTTCTTTTGGTATGCTAGGGATGTCTATCAATAGGACCTCTGGGTTCAAGCCGTGCGGCACCTGTCACCACACCATGTCTGTCACAGACCGCCACTGGTGCCAGGAGCGCGGCCACCACAGTCTTGGTCTGATTGCCGGACCATGGACCCAAAATCTTTAAGCTATTCGCGGCCCGGCGACTGGTGCCTCGGAGGTTGCCCCGTCGATCTCGATCCCGGTCTTGGTCAAGAGGAGGGTCTGAGCACTGTTCCAAAG
This sequence comes from Triturus cristatus, assembly GCF_964204655.1. NCBI lineage: Eukaryota > Metazoa > Chordata > Amphibia > Caudata > Salamandridae > Triturus > Triturus cristatus. The sequence goes on from NC_140590.1 coordinate 1,351,177,177, forward strand.
GATCCAAGTGCTTTTCTTCCAAGTCGTCATGGTCGGGTAAGAGGCATCAAAAAAGCACAAGTAGTTAAAGCGTGCTTTGACTTCGCCACGTGCATCGTGTGAGACAAAAGAACGTAGGTGTTCGAGGCCCCCCTCTGCAGAGTGGGTGCCTGGGTCTGCTCTGTCTTTCCCTCCCTTTCCGAGGCCGGGAGCGAACCCCCACCCAACTTAGAGGCTTATGATGCCATGTGCGCCATATTTGGGCGGCTGGACTCTGCTGGCATACCCTTGGGCCGCGTAGGCTCAGTTGAAGTAGTCCCCTTGGGTTTTGCACCTTCGGCTCCGCCCCCGGCACCATGGCCTCCTACTGGACCCGTTCCAGGGTCCGGACTGGTGCCGGTCGCATCTCATCAATGACTTTCCTCAGCACGTCATCTGCCGCCGAGGTCCTCTGCGTCGACGGTGCCTCCCCAATCCTCCTTCTGGATGACACTGAGCTGGGTGGGTGTCCACAGATACAGAGACTGGTGCCGACTGAGCCCTATCGCTCCATGCCGTTCAACAGGCCCTATTTTGAATGGTTAGGAATGGATGAGGAGGATTGGGAGCAGGATCCCTTAGAAATCTCCCAACCTCAGGACATGGACTGGTATGAGGAACTGGGTGATGCCAGTGGCCTAGACACCTCCCCAGATTCTGGCATGCAGTCTCCCCCAAACCTGGCTACGGAGGAGGGACATCATTCGCTATGGTGGTGCAAAGGGCTGCAGAGGTCTTGGACCTCCCTATGGTGGCAGTCAAGACTAACGTCTTGACAGGGGTCCTGCAGCCTGGTGTCTCCACCTCAGAACCCTTGCTGCCTTTTAATGAGGCCTTGACGAACATTCTTCTGGTCGCCTGGTCCAAGCCCAGCACAGGGGCTCCTGTGAACAGACCGATTGCCTGCTGCCAGCGCCCTGCACCGGGTGACTCTGCTTTCCTCACCGCCCACCCCACCGAAGTTGGTGGTTCAAGCTTCCTCTTCCGGTGGTACGTTCCCTTCCTCACATCCAGACAAGGAATCCAAGAGACTGGAAAGCTTTGGAAAGAAAAGTTTCTCTTCCACAATTCTAACATTGAGTTTGGTAAACACTGTATGCCTTTTGGGCTGTTATTCCCATTCAATTGGGGGCATGGTTGCACAGGTGCTGCCCAGAGTCTCGGAAGAGGACCAGATTCTACTCTCCCAAGCTATTTCAAACGTGAGAGATGCAGCAAAGTTTTCCATCCGCTGTGGCTTGGACACGACAAACTTGCTGGGCAGAGCGATTTCCTAGAAGTTGGCCATCCGTCGTCATGCCCGGCTGAGCACGTCTGGTTTTTCGGGGGATGTCCAGGCTAATCTTACGGACATGCCCTTTGATGGCTCCCGTCTCTTCGGAGACTAAGCAGATGCCATACTTGAGCATTTCAAGGACTCGTGGGCTATGGCCAAGTCCTTGGGCCTCACCACAGCATCCCGGCCTGTCTGCTTTTCGCTACTTTCGTGGCTACAGAAGGGGCTTCCAACCGCACCAACTCTATTCCAGTCAGAGGACCCTGCAAGTTCAGCAACCTCTGTGAGGCTGTGGACACGGTTCACCTCAACCCTAAGGTTCGGGAGGTCCGAAGTCAAGCCACGATCCCCTCCTCTACCGCAAAACCCTCCTAGTACGATCCCCAGGATCATTCACAGCCAGTTGGTGGCAGAATACTCCATCTCCACAACTGGCGGGACATCACTTCAGAAAAGATGTCGCTGGCGAAGTTAGTTAGAGAGTTAGGTGGAATCCAAGGATGGATTCTTAAAGAGAAGTACCTGCAAGCGGAGGTGACAGTCTATGCCACTCTGGAGAGACCAGGAGGCACGGAAGACCAATGACCACCGGTGACAGAATATGCAGGAGGGTTGATGGTGAACTTGTCGCTGCAGCTGTGGGGACCAAGTGACTCTGTGGAAGACCAGAAGCTGTTCACGAGCTGTCCCCCGTCGGAAGTAGAGAACCAGGGGGTTGGTGTCCAGCGGGACAAAACAAAACAGGCATAACGTTGGAACTAGCAAGGCCTAAGGGACTCACCAAGTGCAGGAGTGTCAGAGCAGGCCCCGAGCAAGCCGAGGATCCCACTGAAGCCAAAGGCCCTCAAGAGGCCCCACAGGCCGAAGGCACAGGAGTCACAAGAGGACCTCGAGCAGCTCATCAAAGATACAGGCCCACGGTGCAGAGGATGAGGTGACGACGAAAACCTTGGTAGGAAGAGATGCTGGAGTCTGGAGCTTCTTGTAGCCCGAAGATCTTGGGAGGACAGAGTCAAGGAGCCTTTGTAATGGCAAGTCAATGCGCTGCACAAGGGTTTTGTTCCAGCAGTTCTGACGAGGGATACTGGCCTCAAACTTGCTGAGAAGACAGTGCAGGCCTCGAGGGAGTTGCAGAAGCACCACCTCTGTGTTACTGAGCCTTTCGAAATCCATGGGACGTCAGGAGCAGCAGACTGGTCAGCTTAGTTGCGGTGCCTGCAGATGCAGGGTAGTGACGCCTTCTCTCCAATGGAGATTCCTTTGGGGGTCTTTGATGCCCACAGTCCTGGAGAAGAACCTGGATGAAGCACAGGCATAGATGACGCAGAAGACTGGCAGGACGACGAGACCAGGAGCACCAGGGGCCTTCCTTGGTGCAGTCTTGGTTCCTAGTATAATTCCAACAAAGTCCCAAGTGCTCAGATGGTAGAAGTTGAAGTGGTTTCGAACCGGAAACTTGTCCCACGATGAATCTGAAGAGCCACCCACAGGTAAGCCCTTAAGTACCTAGGGAAAGGGTTGGGAAAATTCAGGGATCCCTCCCAGAGGAGGGGCTGGACATAGGGTAGGATACTCCCATGTCCTTGGTCCAGTTTCGTGCCAGAGCGGAAGCCAACGGCTCCCTGAACTGATTCCAACTAGAGTAGGCGAGGGCACCAAATGTGCCCTTCAATGCAGTCTGGTGGCGCTGGCAATCCTCCCCAGCCCAATACACTAAGTTCTGTCTGGGAGGGGGCTCCACCTCCCTGTGACAGGAAACCTATTGTTCCACCTTCCCCTGCTCGAGCTTAGCTCCGCAGGAGGAGGGCAGAATCTTGTCTGTGGTCAGCAGCAGCACTATCTTGCTAACAGCTAAAATGTAATGCGGAGAAATCAGCGGTTCTCTTGTTCGGGGTTTTTCCAGATAACTTCCGGGAGAGGCTTTGGCCCCCTGGCCTTCCCATGCCTAAGGCTATGGGTACGGCTGCAAAAAATCTTGGGGTCTGGTTCAATGAGAATCTGTCTTTCTCCACTCAGGTTAAAAAGCTGGCAGGGTCTTGTTTTGGCATATTAAAAGCCTTGAAGAAGCTTTTGCCTTTTCTACCCAGACATGCCAAAGAAACGGTAGTCCGCGCTCTGATTTTGTCTCGCTTGGATTATGCCAATGCACCTTGTTGGCATCCCTGGTTTCCTTCTGAACAAATTACAGATTGTTCAGAATGCGGCTGCCAGACTTTTGCTGGGTCTATCTCGCAGGTGTAGTATACACACTCTTTTCCACTCTTTGCATTGGCTTCCAGTGGAGGCACAAATTAAATTCAAATCCCTGGTGATTGCCCACAGTGCCTTATACGGGCTGGGTCCTGTTTACCTCCAGAAGAGGTTTGTTTTTTTATAAACCAGGGAGAGAGTTGGGGTCCTCCTCCCTGTTCCTGATGTTGACCCTGAGATTCAAACGCCAGAGGCTGGGTTGGTGCTCCTTCGTGCGTAAAGCTGCTCTGGCATGGAATGCCTTACCCCTGACCCTACGCAGTATTCCTGATCCTCTGATCTTTAGAAAGAGGCTTAAAACCTTCTTGTTTTGAAAAGTTCTTTACCTAGTGGTCCCTCTCCCTGGACTTTGCGCCGGGACACTCTGCTGAGTATCTGTGCGCGGTACAAATGGATTTAACATAACATTATTGAACTGGAAGCACTTGATCTATCCCCTACATAAGCTAACCTGACCCAGCAATACGCAACGATGCCTTATGGCCTCTCTGAGTCAGGCCCTGAGACCCGAGAAATTATGATCTTGCTATGAAAATTACACTCCCCTAGGAGAATAATGAACATAGACCAATCACGATCACCGTACTAGTTGAAGTAAGAACGACCAGGAGTGGGGTAGGGAGGGATGGGATGGGGGGGGGGGGGGGGGGCATGAGTTCGAATGAGATTTATCAGTTGAATGTTAACATATACAACTTTGTAATGACACCCACGAGAGAACATTTTCCACTGTTTGCTTGATAGCATTATTGCCACAGAATGCGACCCTTAGCTTCCTTTTGTTTTTTTATTGTTTTATAGGACAATGGAAACAGAATTTCTGTGGGGGCATATATATTGTAATTGATGTACTAAGGGCAAAGGAAAAAACAGACTGTATGGACTGCATATTGCCAATGTTATGTATTTGACACATTGCGGTCATCAATAAAGTGTTTAAAAAAAAAATAAACTTAACATCTTGCTGTTAGACCCTGAAAGGCTGGTTACAGGAATACAGGGGGTTCCCTAGGGGAGCCCCTAGTACATGGGATCCTACATCCAACACTGTAGTCGGTGTTTGGGTAGGGTCCCCACTTGTTTGATTCCAAACATGACCGGTTTCAGTGAAGCCAACATATAGTTGGATATCTCTTAATTGACTTGATGTCCGCTATATGTATTAAATGGCTGACTGCACTTACAAAGCCTGGAGCATTGACTCTGGGGGTTATAGGGGGCTTCCTGCTCATTCAGGGCACCCTCACACTTCAAACCTAGCACCCTGCCTTAAGGATTGAAAGGCCTGCCTTAGGTATGACTTATAGGTTTTAAGTGCAGTAACCTCATATCTACCAAACCTATATCTGTTGAAAGTGGTGCTAGCACCAACTCCCAGGCTGCAATGGCAGACCTGTAGTCCCAGTCGGAGTGGTGTCTCATGGGTGGCACAATACATGCTGCAACCCGTGGGAGACCTCTGGTGTACCTATACCCTGGGTACCTTAATACAATATACTAGGGACTTAAAACAGTACACCAGTAGCCAATTGGGAAGGTACCAAAGTACTCACCATAGCCAAATTTAGGGAGATAGCACAGTGACTGGGGTCCTGATTAGCAATCCGACTAGTGCAAAAACAGCATAACTCCAGCAAAGTGAGGGTAACCATGAAAGCAGATCCTACTTTCCTACAAAGAGTCTGGTAGCCAGAGCTTCTGAAAATGAGCATTGATCCTCCGATCAACCTGACCCTTCTAGAAGATTTTGTTGCAGCAGCAGGGGACGGTTCTCCACCCGAACTTGTCACCGCTCCGCCTCCATGTGTGGAGATTGAGCGGCGGCAGTAGATGGCTTTTGACCTTCTTCCCTAAGTATGCAGCATTGTTTTAGCAGCCTGTCGTTGGCAAATGTTTGTATCATATTCTACAGAAAGGTCTATTGACCCTCTTTCTACTTCTCTTAGTACTGTTCTTTCTGTTATTACTGTTCTTTTCATTCTTACCCTTGCCCAGCAGGGCTCTTCTTTGGGTACACTTTCTGCCCTATCTGCTTTTTTGCGGCTGCCAGACCAATATTCACTGTTTTAATCTTCAGTTGTAAATAGGTTTTTGAAAGGACTGGGTCACTTGTTTCCACCCACGTCCTTTGTCATGCCACAGTGGGACATCAATTTGGTCCTCACTTTTCTTGTGTGCCTCTTTCGAGCCTATGCACAACTGTTCCCTCCAGCTGCTAACCATCATGGCAGCCTTTCTGGTGGCGATATCATCTGCCCAGAGGGTGAGTGAGTTGCAGCCCCCCTACATGATGACTTTTGTAGGTAGTGGTGCTTCACAGCCAAGCTTAATTTATCCCAAAGATGGTGACCCCATCCCATCTTGGTCAATCTATCATGCTGTCCACCTTTTTTGCTCCACTGCATCCCTCTAAAGAAGAGTAGTGTTTCCACTGTCTGGACCCAAAAAAAGCATTGTTCTACCTTTACCGCACAAAAGGTTGCCACCACGGCCTTGGCTCAGGGTTTCCCAGTCCTGGACATCTGATAGGGAGCAACGTGGTTGTCTCTGCACACGTTTGCCAAGCATTACTTCCAGGACAGTCAAGTCCATAGGGACAGGTATTTTGCCCGTTCAGTCCTGCAGGACTTACTAGTGTATGGAATTTGGCCGCAGCCCTTGCAAAAGGGTATGGCTTTGGTATCTATTCTAAGGTAAGGAATCTGCAGCTAGAAGTCTCTATCAGATGAACAAGTTACTTACCTTCTGTAACTTATTATCTGGTAGATACAATAGCTAGCTGCAGATTCCTTACCCACCCACCCATGCCTCCCCGCTGTGCAGACTTATTTAATAGGGCTACTCCCTTTTTCAGGGCCCAAATTTTGGCACTCACTTTCGTCAGTCACTTCATGGCTCTGTGCCTCTGCCATGGAAAAGTGAAAAGTATTGACCTCCGCACGCCTGGGTGGCACCTATATAAGTGACTGCAATGTCATACCCAATGACGCAGACTACATTGTACGGAGCCGAATGGAGCCACCCGATGGCACGCACAAGGGGTACTGCTCACTCAAATGTTTCTGGATCCAGCCTGACGCTTGGTAAATTCTATGGTAAGGAATCTGCAGTTAGATATTGTCTCTAACAGCTAATGCATTACCAACACCCTTTTTTTTTTTGTGTATTTTGGGTAGCTGTCGATTTTGGGTCCTAGCTCAGACAGCATCCAGGAAAGCCTACGAAACCCGTGCATTGCTGAAAACTATACTCCTAGGGTAATCCTGGGCAGCTTGACTTGCATGGATCTCAAAATGTTTTATTAACCCAGAAGCCCTTGCAAACTTCAAACTTTGCTGACCTTAAATGTTGGCTAAAACTCACATTTCTGTGAAGGGAAACCTCCAGAAACTGCAGGGATCCACAAATGTCCTACCACCCAGCGTTATCACATGTCTCCAGATAAAAATGGTACCCCCCTTGTGGAATGGGGCTAGTACCCACAGCAGGAAAGAGCACAAAACACAACATGGTCAATCAAATGCTCCCACCCTAAAACGCTTTTTTGTAATGTGGGTAGCTGTGGGATTTTTGCCTGGGAACAGCTGCCACACTGGAAACCTGCGAAACCCAGACTGATCTGCAAAGTAAACTCCCACAGGGGTCCAGGGTGGCTTGACTTGCAAGGAGCTCACAAGGTTTTCTAACCCAGAAGCCTTTGCAAGCCTTAAACTTACAACCACGCATTTTCCTCATAATTCTGTGAGGAAAACTCCCGGAATCTGCAGGGATCCACAAATTGCCTACAACCCAGCATTTCCCCCACATCTGATAAAATTGGTACCCCCACTTGTGTGAGAAAGCCTAGAGCACACAATAAGAGAGCACAAAACACAACCTGGACAATCGCATTTTCCCACTAAAACCCACTTTTTTGTAATGTGGGTAGCTGTGAGTTTGGGCTTGAGATCAGCTGTCACCCGTGGAAACCTACCGGACCCAGAAATTTCAGAAAACTATACATCCAGGAGAGTCCAGGGTGGCTTGACATGCATGAATATCATAATAATTTGTACAGAGAAGGCCTCGCAGACCTCAAACTCTGGCCAACACACATTTTTTTTTTTTTTTTTTTTTTTACATTTCTGCGAGGCAAACTTCCAGAATCTGCAGTGATCCTCAAATTTCTTGCAACCCAGCGTCCCCCCACATGTCCTTATTAAAACAGTGCATCACTTGTGTGAGTTGGCCTTGCACCCATGACCCAAAAGGCCTGGAGACATCAGCAATAGGGTAGCTGCGGTACTAGGGCCCAGGCTCGTCTACTTCACATGGAAACCATTGGTTTAAACCATATATGTTGTAATCACTGGGCCCAGCCATACGACTGAGATATGGGTTTCATCGGGACAAGTGGAGTAATGCTGGGTGGTGGTTATTTTGTGGATCTCTGCTGATTCCAGATTTTTCCATCAGATATGTAGTTTTCTTTTTTTTTTTTTGGTTAAGTTTCAGGTTTGAAGGGCATTGTGGGTAAGAAAACTTTGTGAGATTCACACAAAGGCACACCACCCTGAAATTTTAGAGCGTCTATGTTTAAAAAGTGTCTGGGGGTGGTGGGTTTTTAAGGGTGGCGGCTGAGCCCCCACCCAAATACTGAAGCTACCCTTATAGCTGATCTCTCCACGTAGCGTTTTAGGGTCTTTTGTGTCACAGGCACTTGACCAACCCACACAAGTACTGTTATTGGCAGATGAGTGGAAATGTTGGTTGGAACTTTGTGGATCCCTGGAGATTCTAGAACTTTCCAGCAGAGAAGTATAAGGAACATGTGTGTTTTTGTCATATTGCGATATCTGCAATAAGATCCATGCAAGCCTAGCTACATCCCCAGGTGTCTAGATTGCAAAACTATCTGGGTTTTAGTAGGTTTCCCCAGATGGCAACCTATCCCGCACTCAAAACCTACAGCTATCCTCAATACAAAAAAATGTTGGTTTTGAGTGGGAAAACTTGATTGTCCATATTACGTTTTGTGGCCTTTTCTATTGCTGGCGCTAGGCCCACCTGCACTAGTGGGATAACATTTTTATGTGCCAAAACTGGTGGGAACACTGGGTGGTAGCACATTTGTATATCGTGTCAGATTCCAGAAGTTTCTTTTCTAGAAATGTAAAGAAAATGTGTGATCTTAGCCAATTCAATTCATAAAGCTTTATTCGGAGCTTGACAACAAAGTCCATAAAAGCAATACACATAAAAACATCAATGATACACATAGGATAATAGCAAGAATAATTCATAAAAAACTTCATCAATGGGGTTAAAACAGATAATACATAAAAAACGACAATATCAATTTTAAAAGATGATAATACTAGGCCTAGCCTTGATAGCTTTTAAAAGGAATGTGGCTGTAAAAAAACAGACATCGGGAGAGGGGTTAAATATCAGTTTCATGACATCCTTAACTGTTCTGACACCGAGTTTCTTATACAGGGGTTTTAAAAATGCAATACGGTAGTTACCATATAGTGGGCAAAACAATAGAAAGTGCATTGTACTTTGGGCTGTAGTTCCATCACAGGGACAAGGACCCATGGGGTATTTTTTGGTATTAGGAAACGCCACCAAATGGTGAACAATTCCGAAGCGCAGTCTGGTTAAAACGAACCTGTGAGAGGGCCTAGTAACAAAGCTCAAATAAGATTGATAACCTGACATCTCACAGCAGCTGTCATAGAGCTTGCAGGTGGATAAATTGCTACTGGCCTTCAAATGTTGCTCAAACTTTAGTGACAACCAAACAGACTTCATTTCGCTTTTGGACATATTATTGGCAGCATAACAGTCCTCGTATAGATTAACACCATATATGTCCTTAAAACTGTGCATAACGAATTTTACCCAGGGGATCTTCAAATGATTACCTAGAGATAAACAGTCCTTAATAATAGCTCTATTCATGGAGGTCTCCTCCTTAGCCCAGATCGCACGCCACAGCATTAAAGGTCTATGGGCAATGGAATCTAGAAGATGGGATATTCCAAATTCCCTATGGACCAGATGCGTGGATGCTGAAGTAGGCAAACAGAGTAGCCTTTTTAGAAACAGGTTTTCCTCCACTTGGAGACACCCAACCGAAACATGCCCCCAGACACCTGCTCCATAAAGGGCAATTGAAAGGCACCTCATTTGGTAGATCTTCAGCATGTCGCTAATCCGTTTATCCCCGATCTTAGAGGCGAACGTGAATACCCCGTGAGCACATTTCGCCATTCTTGCTCTAACGTGGGTGACTTCGCTGGTCCAGCTACCTGTCTTGGAAAAGGTGATACCCAAGTAGTTAAATGTATCTACCGTCTGTACCCTCTGTCCTTCCATAAAGAATGAATGGGGTTTTTTACGGCCCTTACCACATTCCATGACAAAGGTCTTTGTTTTGTTAATGACCAGCTTCCTTTCCCCAATAAACAAGGAAAACCTGTCCATGAGGCGTTGAAGGCCTACAGGGGTCCTAGAAAGAAGTACTGCGTCGTCCGCATACAGCAATACCGGGGTATAGGAGTCAAGAATGGTTGGGGCATCTGCCCCCACAGACCTTAAGACAGAGTCTACCTCGTTGATAAAAAGTGTGAAAAGCAATGGGGCTAACACACACCCCTGCCTAATGCCACGCTTAACAGCAAACTTAGGAGTACACTCCCCACCCGGGCCGTATCGAACGCTAGAGCTAAGGTTAACGTACAGTCTGGCCAGGAAATGGACAATGCCCTCCGGTGCCCCCATTCCAAGTAGTGTCTCCCAAAGAATCTGATGATTAACCATATCGAAGGCACTACTAAGGTCGGCGAAACAGAGGAAGAGGGAACCTTTCTTGGCCATAGTATATTTCCCAATTAGTAGTTCTAGGTTGAGGCACTGTTCAACTGTGCCTCTGCCCTTCCTGAATCCATATTGGGAATTGGCCAGGATATTATTGTCTTCAGCCCATTCTTCTAGTCTGACAAGGAGCACCCGGCTCATAATTTTCACGGACGAATCAAGAAGGGAGATAGGCCGATAGTTCTTAGCATCACCCTTCTCCCCCTTTTTATAGATGGGAATAATAATAGATTCCTCCCATGTAGGCGGTGCACCATGTCTCACAGCAGTGTTAAATACCTTGGTCAATAATGGGCCCCAGATTTCAGGTTCTTTTTTGTAAATATCCACCGGCACACCATCAGGTCCCTGAGCCTTCCCACCTTTACTTGCAATAATGCATTTCTTAACCTCGGCACATGTAATGTCTAGGGGAAGAATTGGCCGGACCCCACCACCATTGTCCATGTGTTTATCAGAATCAAAAATCAGGGAAAAGTGGGAAACCCAGCTTTCCACGCTGACGTTAGCTGACAGAATAGGCGCAGCCTCGTCCCTTAAAAAAGGGCTGTTGACTGTGGCCCAAAACAGCGAGGAGTCAGAGGTTTCGGCGGCCCGGTCTAACTTATCCCATGCCTCACGCTTAAGTTCTGCCTTTCTTTCCGCCACGGCTGCCTTATAGGTTGCCCTAAGATGCCGAATAAGAGTAATGTCCCTCTGTTTTTCTGCCAATGCCACCTTAAGGCTCTTCAGGGCAGCAGTACAGGCATGATCAAACCACCCCCTTAGCCGATTTGAAACGCCCTTAAAATTTTTGGTGAATACTGCTTCTATGGAGTGATTGATGTCGACAAATGTATTCAGGATTACAGCTGTCGATTCTTCACTCGCTAGGATAGTTTCAATTTCTTTAAAGCAGTTCTCAATGATGGAACTAGACAGGAGGTCTGCCTTCTCTCCCTTCCACCTAATTCTATATCCATTTGGTCTATGTGGTTCAATGTTATCCACAATACTAGGTTTGGGACCTAAATTAGTTTTCAAAAAAGCCATCTCCATGGTCAGGCAGTTGTGATCACTAATCAGATTATCTACTACCAGAGGGGCAGAACACCATGGAATAAGGCTAGTGGAAGTACAAATAAAATCAATGACAGAGTTAGCGTTTCTGCCCGTGAAGGTAGGGACAATTTCATCAAGGACACCCCTCGCATTCCCCATGATCTCCATATCATATGTCATCAGGATTTTATTTAATGAATCCCCATAAGGATTATGGGGAAAATGGGCGACTCCCTCTCCTTGGGTACTTAAAAAACCACAGACCCTATGGGCAGAGGACACACAGGTAGAAATATTAAAATCACCCAACCAGATAAAATCAAAAGCGATTTCATTTCCTGTAACAATTTTAACCAAAGCTTCCTCCAAAGCAAAAGCTATCCGTTGCCTAGAATTATCAAAAACATTATTATAAAAATTGATTAAAAGGATATTCCTATCCTGCTCCTTACAAAGCCAAAGGATCTGGGAATGGTCCCCCACCGGGACATGTTTCTTTACTACAAACGGGGCGTCAACAGAAATCAGTGTCAGGAGGCCACCCTTGGCTCTTCCTGAGTTTGAAGCCACTGCAGGTATTGAATATGAGACAAACCCGTTATAATTAATGGGGACCAAACTCCAGGTTTCCTGGAAACATAAAATATTAAAAAGATTGATAAAATCAAACCAACCTAAGCAATCATCCTTGTGGGAAAGTCCCGCAACATTCCAACAAGCTATAACACTTGAACCAGAGTTAACTAAACATGTGGAAGGGTTCTTCGGGGACCTATCCCCTCTCACGTTAACCAGATCTTCTTGGTCGCATGCCAAAGTAGAGTCCAGTTTGCTTACACCAATATTGTTAATAATAGTTGTTGATATCCTGGGGGCCCCAATGTAGCTCACTTTGCTCGGGTCCAAATCCTCCGACCTAACACCATCTATGGTCGGCTCCAGTCAGTCATTATAATCAAGCCCACTTAATGGCTGGAATCTATTAAACGTAGAGATAGTGGGTGTAGCACCCATGTCCTGTACTCTAGGTCTATACCAATGGCGCTCATCAACAGATTGAATGACAGGTTGAGTTGCAAAATCTCTATAAAAGTACCCAAGCGGCCGCAGGGATATACCATGTTCGGTCACTGGGAGAGAAGCGGCTTTAATTAAAACTGTGGAGGTAAGTTGGGGGTTGCGAAAGTTGATGACTATACAGTCGCCTTCGCAGGTCTTACGGGACTTACCAACCCAGTTAGTTCTCCTAGTACTAAGTATATCTCTAGATAGTGCTATAGGGAAGTCACACTGTCGGTGGAGCCAGTCCACAGTTTTATTCTTTAATGACGAGTGTGATTCTACACTAGCAGGATTGCTATCAAGCCTCTTAACAGGGGGGACGTTCATAAGGACAGCAACAAATGGTGCACACGTAGGTGGCAGGTTCGGTTGGGGGTTTCTGGAGCCAGGGAAGTTTACATTGTGGCCCAACGAATCCCCCGGTACTAAAACGTCGGGTGGTTTTGTGGTGTTTTGCCGCTGAGATGGTACATTGGGAACCGCAACAGGCTTTCCAGGGGCACACCCAGGTCTGCATTCAGAACTACTGTTCTCGGCCATCATTGGGGCTGTATCAGAGGTAGTTAAAGAAGTCTCCTCAGGCACCTGAGTACCAGTAATATTGGTTGGGGCTGGTCTAGCCTTGATAAAAGAATCCAAGATACCTCCCAATCTGACTACTTTGTCGGCAAGAGTGGAAAGTTTGGTCAATAAAGGTTTAACTAATATGTCAAACTTGGCAACTATAGCCTGGGTTATAAGATCCAGCTGTTCTTTATCTAAAGTGACCTTAACTCCTTCCGTTAGCACAGATTGGGCTGGGACATTTATCTGCGGGGTAGTGTCCTTTTTGTTAGTATGGCGATTCCCTCCTCGCTTAGACTGTATGGGTTTAGTAGTGTTCCTACAGGTGCGTATTAATTTTTGGCGTCTGGGAACAGACTGACTGGGGATAGGTACAACAGGTAAAATAGCTTGTCCTGGTTCAGGGTCGATCGTGGACTCAGGAGTGTCGCTATCCGAACTAATAGTGTCAGTAACAACTCCCTCAGATATACAATCAGTGGGTAATAAGGGAGTATTAAGATCCTGAACAAGGGGGCGCTCAGAGGCCAAACAAATGGGCGGGGGGGAAACCAAACTCTGTGACCCTGGACGACCTAATGATTTCCTACGTTCCTGATTAATTTTATCGACCATCTTAACCAGGTAATTGTCCATGGTTGTGGTCGAGGCTGCTATCTTTGGTTTGGGCATAATTAGCAAATCGGGCTCCGGGACCCCCCTGAAATTTCTTATTGTAGACACCAACAACAATATACCAGGGTTTCCCAAATAGGTTATCACATACAACCTCCGATCCCCAGGGAGCTTTAAACAATAAGCAACAGTAACTCGGCAATCGATACACACAACAAAATGTGCAATGGTAAACTTAAGTAACACAGGAGTCCAAAAGCCAGTCTGCTGCTCCCACCTGCCCCCTCCTGTCCCGGGCTGTCTCAGACTGTCCGCCCTTAGTCCGGGCTTCGTCCAGGGCGTCCCGCGTCGCGTCCCGCTCCGCTTGTAATGGTGCTATTTAGCCAAAACAGCATCCAATGGGAAATAGGGGAGGATCGTTATCCCGTTAGTGGGCGGGATGGCGGGAGGGCGTGCCGCTACACAGCTGCGGCGCTGCGGCGCTCAGGGCTCCTGGGACCTGCAGTCCCGTCCGACGACTCCTTCAAAATCTGCCACCAGGTAATGTGAGCCTCCACCTCCTCCTTCTGAACGCTGCGGGACCTGCGCCAGCGGGTTCCGCGAGGAATTTTATCCCGTTAGTGGGCGGGATGGCGGGAGGGCGTGCCGCTACACAGCTGCGGCGCTCAGGGCTCCTGGGACCTGCAGTCCCGTCCGACGACTCCTTCAAAATCTGCCACCAGGTAATGTGAGCCTCCACCTCCTCCTTCTGAACGCTGCGGGACCCGCGCCAGCGGGTTCCGCGAGGAATTTTATCCCGTTAGTGGGCGGGATGGCGGGAGGGCGTGCCGCTACACAGCTGCGGCGCTGCGGCGCTCAGGGCTCCTGGGACCTGCAGTCCCGTCCGACGACTCCTTCAAAATCTGCCACCAGGTAATGTGAGCCTCCACCTCCTCCTTCTGAACGCTGCGGGACCCGCGCCAGCGGGTTCCGCGAGGAATTTTATCCTGTTAGTGGGCGGGATGGCGGGAGGGCGTGCCGCTACACAGCTGCGGCGCTGCGGCGCTCAGGGCTCCTGGGACCTGCAGTCCCGTCCGACGACTCCTTCAAAATCTGCCACCAGGTAATGTGAGCCTCCACCTCCTCCTTCTGAACGCTGCGGTGTGATCTTAGCCATTTAGCCAAAGTTTGAAGTTTGGAAGGCATTGTGTGAAAGTGAGTGGGATTGTTATGGCTCTTTCGGAGTACATCTACTACTAAAGTATAGTCTTATACCAGTTGTTTTTGCCACCTACAGAAATACTAGATTCAAAGAGCAAATACTAATAACAGTATCAGAATATTAAACCCATGCTACTGGGGGTGAGCCCTAAAGCCATGTCTAGGCACCAACCACTTTATGGGCCATTCACATGCCATACACCAGGCCATTCATACGGCCAGCCATGTGCCCAATAACATACAATACAACACAGCACAACACTTATGTCAACATACCGCTGCTCTTCAAGGACCCAAAACATTCGTACTCCACAAGACTAAACTAGTCGCACCCCATCTCACCCAGTCATCGGCCTTCTTGCATACAAACACACCACAAGCAAATCCCATTACACACATAGCCAGACATTTTGTCGATTGTTCCCTTGACAAGCGGGAAAAATTCAAAATCTCCCAAATGAAAAGAAACCTAGACTAACTTTTTACTTACTGCCTGGCGGGTATCTGCCATCCTCAAAGCCCAGAGTGATGCAGAATGCGTACCAAGGGGACCTTTACTAACACTACACATAATAGCCACATGAGGCTCAGCCAGATTTGTATTTTGTGCGCCTTTAGTTAATCGCAGTGCTAAATCTATCTTCTTTCAATTTATGGATGCAAGTTGGAGGGGTGTTTGAGTATACCTTCAGACTCTCTATTTTACGAACTCGGTGAGCATATCTACCTTTGAAAGTAAAGTAAACATGCTGGGGAAGACCGTCTTAAGTTCCCTAAAGTGCACATCCAAAACTACTAACGAGGTTGTGTTTTGGAGCATAGGGTAATTGGTGACAATGTGGTGCATGTCTCATAACAGTTATGTACAGTGCTGTGACTGTAACACTTGTCAAACGGCAAACTGAACATCTACCACTTTCTGGCAGAGGATGAACGTGAAAGCAGGCCACAAATATTTTCTGTTATGTGTATTTGTAAGGCATGCATCTCTCCCACGAGAGTACCCTGGTGGCTAAAAAAAATATAGGAGGTGGTGCCCTAACTGGGACCTATTGGATGAGCCATGTTTTCGGTTTCTTGCAAAATTAAAGTTCCAGGCTTTGGGAACCAGGTATGAGAAAGCATAATTACAAAAAGGAAGGTGCACCAGTAAAAAAGTCCAAATCCCAATAGGTATCCTTGATATTTCTTTTATTCTTGTAGTTCAAAAAGATAAAACTCAGCCAACGCGTTTCATTCTACACAAGAACACAAGATTTCTGGAACCCCCTTGATTGCACTCTTATCATGGAGTGACATTATGAAATATCAAATGGACATATTCTCAGATGCATTGTCTTGGTCCATATTCATCTTAAGTTGAACATCTCTTTAATTCGGCCCTGAAGAAGTTCTTGTGTAGAATGAAACGCGTTGGATGAGTTTTATCTTTTTGAACTACAAGAATAAAAGAAATATCAAGGATACCTATTGGGATTTGGACTTTTTTACTGGCGCACCTTCCTTTTTGTATTTATCTTCTTCATCTGGCTCTCAGTGGAGTTATTCTATGACGAACTCCGGAAGATTTGTGCACAGGACTTGAATTTTATTTCGATACATTGGGATTCAAGTGCTAAACTAGGAGTCAGTTGTAGTTTCGTCCGATGCTAGGTATGAGAAAGCACACCTGCTAACTGTGGCTCTTCAAATGCAAGGCATGTGATGGAGCAAGAGCCCGTCTGAGCATAGGACATGGAATCTTGCACAGCTGCTTAAATAAGTGGGTTTTAGATTTTGTAGGTCAATGTGCATAAGGAGTTTGAAGCGTGAATGTTTGTGAAATGGGAGCCAGTTGAGGTTTTTTAGGTGTGTGGAGATGAGTGCTGGGTGGGAGTTAGAGTGCGAGTCTGGCTGTAGCATTTTGGAAGGCCTCAAGTCTCTGGGTGAGATAAGCAGTGATACCGACAAAGTGCGTTCCCGTAGTCCTGCTTGCTGAGACCAGGTGACTGTTCTACGGTGTTGAGTGGGAGCCATATAAAAATATTTCTGAGGAACTTGAAGGTGAAGAAGTAGGAGAAGGCAAAGGTGTTTATCCGGCTGGTCATTGACAGGACCACTATCCTGAGGTTCCTGGTTTGGTTAGTTGGGTTGGGTGACGGTCCTAGTTCAACTGGCGACCCTAGTGAGGTGTCTTTGTCAAACAAAACTACCTCTGTCTTGTTGGAGTTGAGCTTTAGACAGTTGGCCTTCATCCAAATGGTGACTTTAGACATGCGGTGATGATCTTCATCCAGGAGCTCGGTGTGTCGACGGAGAGCGAGAGGCTGAGCTGAGTGTCATCAGCATATGAGATGATAGTGATTTAGTGTGTTAGAACGTTGTTGGCGAGCAGTGCCATGTAGACGTTGAACAGCATGGGGCTGAGTGAGGATCCTTGGGGGACTTAGGGGATCTGTTTTTTAAGCAGCAGAGGTGAACAGTGCCAAACTGACAGAATGGGTGCATCCAGTTGGGAAGGATCTGATACAACGAACTCATGGTGGCCGGCCGCACTGGGAGCAGCACCGACGCCCACCCACCACGCTCGCAACCTGGGGGTCATCCTGGACTCATCGTTGTCAATGACCCAGCAAGTAAACGCCGTCTCCTCCTCCTTTAGCTTGCTGTGCTAACTCCAACTTGTCCCAGTTTATGGATGAAAGTGGGGGGGAGGGGTGTCTGAGGATGTCTTTGGGTCTGGACCTACATTCCTTGAACTGTGTGAGCATATCTAACTTTGAAACAAAAGTAAACATGCTGGGGAAGACTGTCATAAAATCCCTTTTGAGTACTTAAACCACTAAGGGCTTTAGGTGTTGCCACAAAGGGTACTCTCTGACAACGTGGCCTATGTTCTGTTCTCCATTGTGCTGTCATGTGACTGTAACGCACTTGTCATATGGCAGCTAGAACCTCTACTATTCTGACAGCGGATGAGAGCATGAAGCAGGCCATAAGCATGCCCAAGATTTTTTTCAGCTAGAGGAAACAATTGAAAGGAAACCTGGAAGCAAAATATTCCACAACTGGCCAAAGTTTCATGGTCTGGGTGGTCCTGGGGCAATGCAGCAGAATTTTCATAGAAAAGCAGCATACTCCATTATCAAAAACCATCTCTGCTCATGACCAGTGTGAAGCTGGGTATTGCCCTAACCATGCAAGTAGACCAGTAGGACGGTACGCTTGGTCTGTGCACTATTCTCATGTTACGCATAAGGTCCAGAAACATTTTCAACTCCCTAAGTAAAGGGGGAGTCCACCGGACTTCCCAAAATGATGCCCAAGAGTGCCTTCATGCTCCCTCAAACATTTTGGCACCCACATATGTTTCGTGCAAAATTTCCTCACGGAAGTCAACATGCAGAAACAAATGGATGTAGTGAATAGGTAAAATGTTTGATGTATTGACTTTACATCCAGCATGTGCAGTGAATGGGGAAATTTGGGGCTACAATAAATTGGGGGGCTACCATGAGAGCACTCAGTGTTTGCTTCTGAATGTACCTGCTCCCTGAGCTTGGCTACCCTGCTACTGTCTGTCCTCTGCCAGATTGTGCTTCCGAAGGGACATACTGACTCCAGTATGTTCCTCAGAATCCGTTGGAGGCGAGTTATCGGATGAAACGCAGTGGACTGAAAAATCGCCTCCAGATTCAGCTCCATTTTCCTCTCCCTCTGATGATGCCTGTGCAGTCCTCCCCCAAGGCACGATCTCGGACTGTCTAAAACCTTCCTTCTGAAACGGTGATAAGGCAGAAGTTTCCTTATGAAAGTGTGTGGGCGAGTGATTCTGTGAGATGTCAGATATGTCTTTGAGATATGTTAAAGTGGAAAAGCAAAAGTAAAAAAGCACCTAGCTTCTTGAAGTTGTGATCTGAAGAACTCCTCCAAAGATGCTAAGAGACCAAAAACCAAAATTGCTTCACCTTGCCACATAAGCAAAACCAAAGCGTACTTAATGAGACGAGGGGTGAGCCCTCTCCAGCCAGTGTTCATTTATAATGGCGCTCACATGCTGCAGAGACTATTTAATTGGGTGACAAATCTATCAGAGTCAGAAAACGACAGAGTAGGCCCAGCCACCACAATAATATTTGTCCTCCATCACCAAACCAGATAGCTACCTAACCATTTGTCAAGCTAATAGGACTGTTATTCGCTACTAGACTTTTGGCTTTCTCAATGCTTATTTTGTTTTGTCATGGCTTTTGCAAAACTTTATTGTTGGGGGAGATTCCAGTTGATTACCAGTATAAAAAAAATGCTGAAAAGCAAAAATCTGACTTTGGTCTTATAAAGCACACACTGACAAATTAGCCTAAGGAACTGAAGAGTTGTACTTGTGTGGATCTACTTCTTGTGAAAAGACAGAATGCCATTACTCACAGTGAAGTTACCCCATGGCTAAAGTGGCATGATCCATTACCCCAAGATGTATGCTGTAGTGAATGGAAGAAAAATGTGAACACCACAACAGCAGACCAATAGATGAAGAAAGCTGGCTGAAATCCATATAACTACATATGTATATAGCAAGGGGTAGGGGCTGAAACGGAAGGAATTCCGTTTCAGCCCTACACTTGGAAATAAATGAAGAATTCTCTGGTGCAAATATCAGAGGTTCCTTTTTAAACCTTCCCCAGCTTCGGCCGCACTGAAAAGGTAGTGCAGGCATTGGCAACCAGTTTTTAAAAGGCAATCCTAGCACTGGAAATACATTTTGTCTATGCCTCTCATCCACACTCTCACACAAATGGGCAAATGTACCGCATTTTACCGGTCACAAATGGCCCGACTGGTAAAATGCATGTACAAACCTTATTTGGCGAGACAGTAACCTATTACCGGCTTGCAAAATAGGGTTCGCAGGGGGATGTACAATTGTTTTGTGACTGGAATGCAGGCACAAAACACTCGCAGTTTACCACCTCCTTCAAGTAGATTATAAGCCAGTCACAAACGAGAAGGGCCCTTTCCCTATGTAAGTTATGGTGAAAACGTTTTTGGACGCAGGCAGTGCTCCTACAGATCACTACCTACCTGCTCTTCAAAAATAAACCTAAACGTTTCATTTTTCTTTTTCAAACTTATCCCGTTTTCCTTTAAAGAAAAAGGACTGCATTTAAAAAAAAAAAAAAGTTGCTTTATTTAAAAGCAAACACAGACGTGGTGGTCTTTTGTCCCCTGCAGGCCACCATCCCCGTTTTATTGGCCATTCCCAGTGGGTCGCAAATTGCGACCTGCCTCATGAATATTGAGGAGGTAGGTCAGTTGTGACCGCATTGGGGTACGATAATGTGTCTGAGACACATTAGTACATTCCATATTGCGAGTCTCTAATTGCTAGAAATTAGAGACTCGCAAAATGAAATGGTCTTGTATCTGACCCATAGTTATTTGATATGATATTGTATTCGTAGAGCGCAACTAATTCCCGGAGGCATCTAGGTGCTGCCCACACTGAGAAAGTAAAAACCCAGCAAAAGAGAAAAAAAATAAGCACAAAGGCATTGGGAACGGAACTACCCTATGCTACTGAATAAAGAGCCAGGTTTTGAGTGCTTTCGTAAAAGCTAGCAGATCAGAAGGCAGCTTTAGGTGAGGAGGCAGAAGGTTCCATAGTTAA
Organism: Triturus cristatus; assembly: GCF_964204655.1. Classification (NCBI taxonomy): domain Eukaryota; kingdom Metazoa; phylum Chordata; class Amphibia; order Caudata; family Salamandridae; genus Triturus; species Triturus cristatus. Next base: position 1,351,197,714 of record NC_140590.1, read on the forward strand.
AACGTGGTGGAGCCGAAGCTCCTACAACCCCAGCTCTCGAGCCAATATGTTGGGACTTCTTCTTGGTTGGCAGAAGAGGATCGGAGCTCTTTGAGGAGTGTACCAGGAGAACCTTTTTAAAATACTCTGGACCAGCCCCAGTCCAGGGCCCTAAAGGCAATACAGAGGGCTTTGAAATTGATCCTTGACTGCATAGAAAGCCAGTGAAGAGTAGCATTGCTGGTCTAGCGGATTGCCACCTGGCTGTGTTTAAAAGAACCTTAAGTCTGGCCAAGAGGCCCTTCTGAAGACTGACAAAAAGGGTGTTGCAGTAGTCCAACCTGGACAGAATGAGGAGAGATCACAGTTTTCTGAAGGGACTCCGGAATAAATAGGCTGATTTTTTTTAAAACCATTTTTAAAATGAGAAAGATGGAGGAGGAAATCGCATTGATGTGGTATTGGAAAGAGCTTAGTATGACCCCTAAGTTCTTGGCTTTTACTGCTGGGGTGGGCAGATTTCCCAGTTCTTGGGGCCACCAGTGAGGTTACCAGACCGAAACATTGTATCGGAAAAGCAGGACCTCAGCCTTTCCCAAGTTCAACCTCAGACAGTTTTCCAGCATGCATTTTCTGATCTGTTGCATGCACTGGTGGAACCTAGATGCAGTGTCCTGAATATTGCTTGATATTGAAACAATCTGGGTGTCATCAGCGTATGACACCATGGCAAACCCAAAGGATTTGATGAGTTGTGCCAATGGGGTGACATACAAGTTATAAGAGAAGGGCTAAGGGAGGAACCCTGGGGTATCTGGCAAGGATTCTGAAAAGGTGTGAATACTGAATTGGCCATTTCCACTACTTGCTCTCGATCTGTTAAAGATGTTGACAAGGGATAGAGCCCCCAAATCCTGAAGACTGCTGATCAGCAGACGGTGGTCGACCGTGTCGATTGTCGTTGAGAGGTCCAACCGGATCAGTGTGGCTTTGACGCCTCTGTCCACTGTGCATCTGATTTCCTCTGTTGCATTTATAAGAGCCAGCTCCGTGCTGTGCTCTGACTTAAAGCGGTACTTGAAGTTGTCAAACAAATGATTCTCATTGATAAAAGAGGTGATCTTGAGATTAAGGATTGTTTTTGATAATCGTTGCTGGTAGAGGCAAGCGTGCAATAGGCTGATAGCTGCCAGGGTTCGAAGTGTCTCAATTTGCCTTTTTTTTTTAAGAGGTAAGTAAAAGGGAGGCTTTTGTCCAATGAGTTAGAAAGACCCTGAGCTGGAAGTTTAAATGAAAAACCTCAGGTGGGATGCTATAATTTCTGGGACTAGACCGATGGTATTGGTGGGACAAGGATCTGTAGGGGAGACAGATTTAGTTGCCCTAAGCAGTTTGACCACCTGATCCGTGGTGGTGGCGGAAAAGGAATTAAGTTGAGAGGTATTTCGAGAAAGTTGTTCAGGAAAGTGACGCTATTACCCTTGATCGTTGGGAGGATTGACCTGTGCTCCGTTTTTCACCATTTGCTGAAAAGGTATTGTAAATGTCAAGGACCTTCTGTTGAAAGAATGATGTTAACTTGTTACAGAAGGTTTGATCAATAGCTAAGTTCTTTTCCTCCAGGAGTCTGGAAAGTTTTGTAAGGTGGCAATTCCTTGGAGCATTTACTGGCAGTGTTTATTTTATCAATAAAGTAGCTCGATTTAGCAGTAAAGATTTTTTCTTTATTCTTCGCAATCATCGCTCTATACATGCCCTTCTCCGCATTATCATAGTCTCGCCTCCAACGGCATTTTTGCCTATGGCATAGATGTTTTTCAAGTTGGAGGTCTTCGGAAAACCAAGGCTCAGAAGGCCTTTCTCTACAGCTCCAGCCATATTTTAGAGTCCGTCATGGATTCGGAGAGGCCGACTCCAGATTGTTAGCTAGCAGGGACCTTCTATTGGTGAGGAATTCCCTTAGTTCTTTTGGGTCAATAGAATTCGTTGGATGAGGCAATGGAAAACAATCAGACTCTTGAAACTATATTTTAGTATTGTACTTTTCATTTGTATTGACTCCCAGTGGTCTTCTTTCCAGGACAATCTCTGTGTGGCACGTCACTGCTTCTGATGATCAAGTCAAGCAAAACACTTGGAAATCACCTGAGTACAAGCAGCACCTAGATAAATAAATGGAGAGAAACTCTGAGACAGTTAAAGAATTAAATGAGGCTCTGCCGGGCCACAGTGAATATCCTGTGTCGATTGTATCATGCCAAGCATACATTTACACATAATTCCAGTGGTTGTAGAATAGGTACAAATATTTGTAAATTTTCTCCTAAATGATGTATTTGTTTTCATCCTCTTCTCCATTATATTCTTTTTGCAGTCCCGTATGTACAGCTCAGCCATCTGAGCGCTGATTCAGGTACCAATGTGCATCCGACAGTGCCACTGTGCTCGTGACACAAGTTTATATGTACACACTTTCGTTTTTTACGTTATTTTTTGTGCAATCGACGCTAGATGTCCTTTTGACGGCAAGGCTTCCCAGCATGACGGACTGCGTCTTGTTGTCTTTCATTGCAGCGTCTGCTTGTTTGGGGCTTTTTATTTTAAATTGGTTTGTTCCTGTTGTGCATGACCTTCTGTCGCTTACATCTGAGTAATTTGGATCTGGTGTCAATGCCTGCTATTTTGTACATGGGTCATTTGTGCAGTTCTTGGACCATTTCCATTTAATTTCTTTGGGGCTTCTTTTGGGCTTTTGTGTTTGCTTGAATTTTTATGCAAAAGAATGTTAACTGATAGAGTTAATATTTTTCAGTTGAAAAGTATTAGCAACCACTGTGCATGTTAAAGGTGGGGCTGCAGCCTTACAGCAGAGCTTTGGTAAAAAATAATGGCCTGTTGTAGTGAAACTCGTTTTGTGAGGTGACCAGAAGTAGTTATGAGAAGGAGCGTCTATAACACAAGTATTCTGCTATGCTCGCTGCAGACGCAACCTTGTTCCTTCACTTTCCTCCAACGGTGATCTCTTAAAGTGCCAACCGCTCCTCTGTGCTTTGTAAACCTCAGTATATTGCTTAAAGAGCTAATATTTTTTCGTATTTTTTCCAGTGCCAGCGGCAAGCATGACCAGATTGATTCGATCCCGTACGCATTCTTCATCTAGTGTGGGGTCTTCGGAAGGCCCCCGCAGCCGATCTCAAACCAACACCCATGTGGATGGGGCCTCTGGAGATATGGAAGTGCGGGACGCACCCCAAACTATGGAGGTGTCGTGTTAAAGAACACTCAGCCTGGCAGCAACACACCGGACGCAAGCACTTCACCCAGCTCAACTCGGTTTATGGATTAATTTAAAAACTTGCATGGGCGTTTTGGTTTTTTTCCCCCTTAGAACTGCAGAATTACAAACTGTTTAGTCAGATTTTTTCTGTAACCGGAGACTTCCGTTCATTTAATTCCAAAATACTCTGATCCATTTGTCCATTTTTTCCGTGCTTCATATCAGACCAGTAGCTTGTGGTTATTTATTTTGTTCCATTCTGTCTGCAGTTTGTTGAATTGTGTTTTTGTGTGCTTTACTTAGGGTTGCTTTGTAGGAAAAACATTTTTTGTGCAGCTTTTATGGTGTTTCTAAGACTCTCCTTTTGCTAATATAAGAACTTTTGAATGATTAAAGCGCTTTACATTGTGAGCCACATTCACTGTGGTCGGGAAATTTCTTCTTCTCTCGCTCTTAACGGTTTAAACATGAGGAGTGGCACTCCTGGTAGTGAAACTGTAATGTTGCTGGTGTCTCCTGGAGATCCTGGGATATTGAACCTCTGTTTGATGTGCTATCAGTAATTTTAAAAAACAGTTACCACCATGTACTGTCCTAAAAACGGATGTTTTGCAGATCTTTTTCCCTGTTCTTGGCTCTTCTGTAGTCATTTTATATTCTGCTTTACGTCCAGTACTGTACTTTTGCACTGCGCCCAGTGGGAAGTTTTCCTAGCTTTAGACTAATCCTAAATCATTACGTTTCATATGACCCCCTCTCTTTCCTAGCAAAGTGCAACTAAAGTACTACTTGCAAGATCAAACATTTAAATAAAGGTTTGTGAACTAACAGTTGGTCTCTGCTCTTCAAGGTGCAGCTTTTCTAGGCGTTGTCATGTGAGTGTGGGAATGGATATTTTTGATGTCAGTCTAACTACATTTCTAAGAATCATAACTGTCCTTGTGTCTGGTAATATCTGGACTCTGCTGTTCGAACATGGTATTATTTGAAGGTCATTTTTAAGCAAAATTGTGTGATCTGTTTAAGTACACAATCCTCGGCTAAATACAGTTTAGGAAAATTATAGCTCTAGGCATTAACAAATTGGTGCATCCCTTTCTCTTAGGTTTTGATTAACCTTGCATCTTGCATAGGATGATTGATCGATCTAACAGAGTGGAAAAATCAGTCCGATAAGGAGAAGCGAGAGTGAAACTGGTGTACAAATTTGTCATGAAAGATGATGATCAGAGTTTTGAGCTGAAAGCTTTGCTGGTTGCTCAGTTGCTTGTAATCTCCCGCCAGTGTTAGGCAATTAGCCTCGATAGCCCAATTAAATTATTTTGTGTATTGGTTATGTTAGCAGTTGTATCCCCATTAGCTTCTGCTTAAGGTGGCCTGTTGAGTATAAAAGAAGAGAACAACCTCTTATGATGGCACTTTTTCCTCTTCGGGTCCTATAGTTTGTTCCTTCAATGGTATATATTAACCATCATCTTGTTTATCAGATAGTACAATATACCGTAAATAAATCTGTTGCTAAAAATCCTGGTTGGTGAAATAGTGAAGTTTTTTTCCTTTCATGGTTCCTTATTAGAAAGATTTCTCTGATAGTAGCTGTGATGGATTGGCATCTGTGTAAACAGGTGGAGACCAGACAAACGAGTCATTTGATAGTAATAGTTTGGTTGATCAATGTAGTTAAACAACTGGATTACTTTGTCAGACACCATGGTAAAGTTTGTAACTTCAAATCCTTTTTGAAAATAAAAACGTGATGCCAGGGTGTCTTCCTGGACTGTAGCTCGACATTTATAATAGTCCTTCCTAGATGAGGAAATATGTTTTGGCCATTGTGAAGTGTTGGGACTATAGAGAGTGTTACCCAGATGTTGTAATACCATGATGGGATTTTATGTGCTTTTAGCAAAGACAAAGAAGTATAAGTAGCTAACCAGTAAAATGTGGGTCGGTTGGAGCAAATGCTATCTTTGATTTCTTTGCATGAACCTTTTCAGTTACAGTATTATGCATTTTCAACGTTTAGGTCGCTAAATGGCAAGCACTGTTGGTTCAATGTGACTTTGTATCTACACTACTTAATAATATTAAACATTATTGAAATTTCAGTGATCGCACCTTGCCTGAGTTGCTTCTTTTTGTGTCCAGCAGTTGTTGTGTTCACGGTCATTGATGCTTCTTCCTGGATTATGGAGACACAACTTCTTTTATATTTCTTATGAGCACATAAATGTAACAGCCAAAAAAGCATGTAAGTGTTTCACAAAAATCACTTAAGTATCCTCCGATCTAAACAGTGCAGCATTTGAAACCAGATCTAAGAAGCGAGCCAAGTGCCTGAGCATGGAAATCGCTGGAAAACGAGGGGCTGATTAATGGGTTGTAAATCTACTCCTGTAGGTTTACACCTACATTTGGAGTAGATGTACACATTTTTGGGAATTCCCAAACAATTCACTTCTGGGAAGCAGCAACAGTCTCCTACCAGGCTTAGTCCTAATGTGTATTTTTAAAATGTATGTTCACTCATGGGAGTCTTGGTGCTGATTAACAGCTGTTCCTGCAGAACTTACTGGTATTAATTTTAGCACTATCTGGAGCATGAAATGCTGTGTAGGCTCTCTTGCATGGGAACGCCTACCTATGGGTTCCAACACAAACCTGCGCTGAGTGCTTTACCACACTGAGCCATCTGACCCAGTAAGCAATGAAATGTCCCCAAGGCAAAAATGTATGTTGTGTAGATTTTGACATTACATCAGTTCCTAGCAAAAGAGCATTTACTCAAACCAACTTTTTACCACTGGGAAAATGTGTCTCCATTGAAAACTTGGAAGTATTTCCTAATTAATCTCATACTGGTTGGGCATTAACTCCTGTCCTTGTGTCAAGGATAGAAATGGGCTCTTAGAGGTTGGGGGGGGGGGGAACCTACAAACTTATGTTTTTGAGTGTTCATCAATTTTTCATGATAGTCCTGCCCTGGAATACCCACACTGCTCTTCTGAGCAGATTTAATCACATATCCTATTAGTTCAAATTAGTTGTGAATAATGAATTGGAGTAACTTTGCATTCTGTGAATTTGCACTTGTAAATCATGCCACTGTGATACAGATTTAAAGTTGCAGATTCCTCACCTTTTTACTATACTCTACTCTGCAGCATTTTACTTTACGCCACTGCACTCTACACCACTCTATTCTACTCTGCACCACTGCACTCTACGAACCTCTACTCTGCAACACTGCACTTTCCGGCACTGAACTCTGCACTCCTGAACTCTGCCACTGCACTCTGCACCACTCTACTGCACGGTACGCCAAAGCACTCCACGCAAATCCACTGTACGCCACTCTAATCTAGTCTGCACCACTGAACTTTATGCCCCTCTTCTGTATGCCACTGGACTCTATGCCGCTCTACTCCACTGCGCTCTACCCCACACCACCCCACCTCACTCTACGCTACTGCACTCTGCGCTGTGCAGCGCCACTCTGTGCTATGCAGCACCACACTGTGTTGTGCCACTCCACTCTGCATCACTTTACTTTATGCCACTGCACTCTGTCACTCTACTCTAAACCACTGCACTGTATGCCACTTTACTCAAAATCAATGCACTCTACGCTACTGAGCTCTACGCCAATCTACTCTGCTCCACTGCACTCTACGACACACTATTTCACTATCCATCACTGTACTCCATGCCACTGATCTCCTTGCCATTCTACTCAGCACCACTCTATGCCACTCTACATCACGGCACTCTGACACTTTACTCGGCAACACTGCACTCTCTGCCACTAAACTCAATGCCACTCTACTATGCACCACTGCAGTGTACTATGCACCAATCAACTGTACGCCACTCTACTGCAATCTATGCCATTACACTCTACTCTGCATCACTCCACTCTACACCAATCCACTCTATGCCACTCTAATCTACTCTGCACCATTGCAATCTATGCCTTTGCACTCTGACACTCTACTCTACTCTGCACCTCTGCACTCTACGCCTCTGCACTACTCTTCCTTTCACCACTCTACTCTACGCCACTGCACTCTACGCCATTTTACTCAAAACCAATGCACTCTAACTCAATCTACTCTGCACCACTGTTTTCTACACCACTTTACTCTGGGACCCTCTACGACACTCCACTCTACAACATTGCGCTCCATGATACTCCACTCTGACACTCTGCTCCATTAAACTCCACTCTGACACTCTACTCCACTATATGCCACTTTACGACACTCTACTTCACTCTGCAATGCTCTATGCAACTCCTACACCACTCTGCCACTTTATTCCACTCAATTCTACGGCACATGACTCCACTTTACTCTATGCCACTCCACGATTCTCTATGCCACTCCACTCTGATACCCTACTTCACTCTACGAAACTCAACTCGACTCCATGCCATTCCACTCTACAACATACTACTCCGCTCTACTCTACGCGACTCCCTCTATGCCGCTCCTTGTTACTTTACTCCACTCAAAGCCACTCCACTCTGCTTTCCACTCTACTATAATCTATGCCACAACACTCTACTCCACTCCACTCCACTCTGACACTCTACTTACTCCCTCCATGCCACTCCACTCTACAACATTCTACATCATGACTCTGTACGACCCTACTCTACACCACTCAGTGCCACACCACTACACTCCACACCACGCCACTCTCCTTTATGCCATTAACTTTAAGGCATGCTCAACAGTAAATGAATCGAAGAAGCGTGAATAATGGAATTAAGGCGCACAATAAACACAGTATATGAAAATGTCCCTGTAAATGTAAAATCACAGCAGTGCTCTAGGGGAAGGATGTCAGCCCACATCCCTTATTAGAACATAACGAGAGCACTGACTCTGAGCCCATGCAATACTGTAATTCCACAAAGTCAATCCGACAGTCGGCAATGTATTCAGTCTTTTCTTTATCTGGTGAATGTTCAAACCCCAGACACACCAGCCAACACGTGTTTCATCTCTGGGTACAATAACTCTCGACTTCCTCAGGGCTGGAATATCAAATATATATATATCTATCTATCTTACAAATCCATCTTGTAATCACAAATTTCTCAGTGTGCCTAGTGCTTGTACGATACATGTTCTGCCCATTTCGCGAGTCACCAAAGAGGACCATAAGAAACTATAAATCCAAAACATAAATAAAAAAGGCGTAAACAACAAAATACTGATGGGAATATACATATCAAAAACACACATTTCATGCAATTAAGGTAATCTCATGCTTTGCAAAGTATAATAAAGTGAGTTTTGACAACCTCTCGATTGCCGCATCATACTTCACCTCACCTATTGTATTCCGCTAGAATGCAGTTGTGTAGAGTAGATTGGTGTACAGCGCAGTGGTGTAGAGTGCAGTGGCATAGACTGGTGCAGAGTGGCGTGGCGCAGGGCAGAGTGGCGTGGCGCAGGGCAGAGTGGCGTGGCGCAGGGCAGAGTGGCGTGGCGCAGGGCAGAGTGGCGTGGCGCAGGGCAGAGTGACGTGGCGCAGGGCAGAGTGACGTGTTCACGGCTGTATTGCTCCGCCTTTTAGATAATACAGAATCTCTCACACGGTGGCTCAAATACGGCGAAGCAAAACATAAAACACAACACCTCAAATGGGTTGTACTTTACAAGATGCAAAGACTCTCTTTTTAGAAAAAGGTTTGGGGTTTTATTTATGCAATGCTCTCTAACAGATAGGATTTACCAGATGTCAAATGAACCACATTCAATATATATATATATATATATATATATATATATATATATATATATATATATATATATATATATATATATATATATATATATATATCATCCCAAAGAAAAGAAGACGCGGCACTCCTCTCGGTGTTAAAGTTGTTATTTAATTTCAAACGTAATCCTCCCTACGCGTTTCGAACCGGAGTTCCTGATCACGGTAGATTTTTACAACAGTCCTACTTTCATTTCTTACTATTTATATACATGTGTCAAGGTGCCATTATAATGCATTGTGGGTATTGTAGTTGAAATAATACAATAACGTGAGGAATTCAGTTCATTCCTATGTGGGGTATCGTAATATAAATGTGAGACCCCCTTGCATGATCTAATTAGCATTGTTCTGTCAACGCTAGCGCATATGTCAGAGACAGAACAAGCATTGCAAGTGATGCGCTCAATATGGTTCTGGTTTGTCATTTGTAAATGCAAGGCACCTGGTGCATTTCAATTTAAGGACATTCGTGAGGATACAAAATGTACTACATATTTTGATATTATAGAGTGTGGGTTGGGACTAAGTGTCCTAAAACAAATCATGGCTGAGTGCCTTTTTACCTTCTCTGAATACGAAATGCTTTGCAGTTATATCAATTGACATTCAAAGACGCTACAGTTCTATCAAGGTCTATATGGATTCTGGGCCAGCAATAACTTCAATTGATTACACTTGCGTTGGGCATAATCTGTTATCATACACTGATTATACAAAGGAATGTCTTACAAATGTACAAGAAGTTCCTCGTCCCCATTAAGACCTATGGGATGCTTGGTTTTAAACCTCATTATCATACGTGACTCAAGCCTTCGCAGTTTTTGCATACGGTTGCCACCTCGTTCATTGGGAGGTATTGTCACAAGTCCCGAGTATTTTATATCCAGCCAGGATTTACCCTCATGGAGAGACATGTGTCTAGCGATTGCATAAGTCATGTCCATGTTTTGGATCGCACGTGTGTGTTCCAGAATGTGTTTTTTTAAGGGGCATATTGTGCTTCCGATATATTGTTTGCCACAAAAACATTGAAGTATATAGACCACAAAGGTTGAATCACAAGTGATCGTCTCTCTAATCTGAAAAATCTTGCCAGTTGGGTCTTTGATATCCAAGGCGGAGACCATGTTCCAAAGAGGAGCCTCCACTTCTCAAAGCACAAGTGGCACAGGAAAGACAACACCACCTCATGTAAATACAATAAAACAGCTCTTTACACAACTAGAAAAACTTCTACGCAAAGAAACATCACGCAGCTGGGAAATCATTACCCTTGAAAAATACCTTGAGAATGATATGGTACCAAGGGGACTTCGCGTATTCACGCTACCCAACCACCCAGATACAAAACCTGAGATGTTGGAAGAATGGGGCAAGAATAATATGGAATGCTCAAAAAACATGATACGCATTATTATCAAATATGCTAAGAAAGATGTTGAAGAACTACATCAACTTATAACCGAAGCTGAAATGCAAATATCGCTGACTAATGAAAGTACTGAGACTGTTAAGAAACTGCGTGAAGACATGGAACGCAACTTAGACAAACATGAGGATGAAGTGATACAACGCAAACAACGCAAGTTTCGAAGAGATTAAGATGACTACGAGTTTGGAACTATATTCACCTTTGCAAAGAAATTTGAGATTTACAAGAAACAATGGGAAACACACAAGGTGACCGCTGACCCTCCCTCTGGCCAAATGACGAGCGAATCTGAGTCTGACCTAAGTGAAGGTGAACAGAGACCAATGGCATCACGAAAATTCTCTTTTTTAGAAGAGATGAAGCTGCTCTATCAGGAGCAGCAGGCACCAAAAAACAAACCGCGAGGCCGTGGTACAGGCAGAACAAGAGGAAGGGGGAGGGGTTCGTTCCCCTCAGGTCAACAACAAGAAAGACAAGAAGAGGCAAGCGGAAGAGGCGGCAGATACAACCTGAGAAACCGCACAGTGACAGGAAAATAAAAATTACTCGTCAACAAAGCACCAAGATTCCAAACTTGGTCATCAATCTCTCGAGATACACTCTTACTAAGTCTGAACAAGATGTCCTGAAAAGGACTGTCATTCTGCCCAGAAATGCATCAGGACCTAATCGAGACAAAAATAGATCTTTATAAATATATAAGGAAACTTAAACTAAAGAAATTCTTTGCCAAACAATCTTTCAAAACGAAGGGTATATCACAACATATACCAGTCTTGGTAGATCCTGAACTATAACGTATTGAAGAAATACCGCAACTACGTATTGCATATGAGCTGGCCAACGAGACAGAAGCAATTGGTATCTCAGACAATCAAATCCTGAGGGAAATGGACATCCAAACAGACAAACGAGTACCGACACACTTCAACAAAAAATCAAGGTTCTGCCCAGCCCTATACCCTGGTAATAAGATAGATACATTTTATGAACTGATCCTTGGAGACCTGGAAACAATGCAAAATGTTCCCAACAATAGCAGTCATGAGAATCTAACCAAGAAAGAACGCGGGCCTTACAAACACTCAAAAATAACAACACCATCGAAATTAAACCAGCTGACTAAGGTGGAAATATTGTCATTCTAGACAAACAGCAATACATAGAAGAGGCGATGCGACAATTGCTCGATCCAAAGAACTACGAATGTTTGGAAAAAAATCCCATCAATGATCTAAAACTCAAAATGAATGACAAGCTAAATGAGTGGCAGAGCAAAGGACAACTAACAGAAGATGAAAAAAAAATTCTGACGGTGGAAGATCCAATAATACCCACAATCTATTTTCTGCCCAAAGTACATAAGACACTGAATAAACCACCAGGGTGTCCAATCATTTCCAGCTGTGGGAGCTTGTATGAAAATATGTCCCTTTATGTGGACCATTTTCTGGCCCCTATTGTTCCAACATTAAGTTCTTACATCAAGGACACTGGGGATTTCCTGAGGATTATAATGGAGACACAATGGCAACCCAACTACATTCTTTTAACAATCGACGCAGTGTCACTATATACTTCGATCCAACACAACAATGGCCTGCATGCAATCCAATATTTTCTCAAACAGAGACCGATTAGCGAACTAGCACATTCTGAAATGCTAATCGAAATGATCTCGATGTGTTTGAACAACAATATTTTTTTGTTTAACAAGAAAATATATGTGCAGCGCTGCGGTACTGCCATGGGAGTTTCCTTCTCTCCAAGCTATGCCAACCTTATGATGGGTTGGTGGGAGAGAAACATAGCTTGGAGAGAGGAAAACAACCACCATATGATGAATGTAGCCCTCTGGCTCCGATTCATAGACTATTTATTTCTGCTGTGGAAAGGAACAGAAAAAGAATTTGAGAAGTTTCATGGAACTCAATAACAATAATGTAGGACTCTGCTTTACATATCATCTAAGTTCCAAAGAGATTGACTTTCTGGACACCAAGGTCTATATCAAGGATGAACGTATACATACAACCTTACACAGGAAGAAGACTGCCACCAACAGCCTCTTACATGGTGAAAGCTTCCACCCTCGTTCTCTAAGAAAGAGCATACCATACGGTGAACTACTACGTATGAAGAGAAACTGTTCAGAAGAACAAGAGATGACAAAAAAATGTGAGGAAACAAAAGTACGCTTCCTACAACGAAGGTATAGATATGCAGACATCATACGAGGAGAATCAAAGATGAAGGATAAGAGCAGAGCGGAGCTACTCGTAACTAGGGAAAAACATAAAACAACAACCGCAACAACTGAAGATAATCAACCACGACTGATACTGACTTACAGTAAGGAAACGTTTAAGATCGGGAAAATACTTAAGTACTGGAACGTACTACAAAAAGATCCCGATATAGGCATGGACATAGGAAACCACCCACGGATATCATACACAAGGTAGTCCGCAGGTCAAGGATGTGCCTTTTGTAGGTCTGGTGTAAATCTGTTCAGTAGTTCCTGAGAAAATAGCATTTAAATCAATATATATATCTGTAAGCGTGCTCCGTGCGCTTACCGTAAGCTTACCGTACGCGTACGGTGCCGTGCGCGAGCTCAAATCTGATTGGTGGTTACATGACTGTAAACATTCGAATCGGTCGAAATCAGGAAGTGTCGGCCGCCATTTTCTGTCTCTCGCACTGAGAAACAAAGGTGGGGAATGTGAAAAGGGGGCAACGAAGAGAGTTGCAGACCCCCTAGTGTTTCTCAGGGGGTCCAAGAAGGACCCAAAAGTACGAAAAATACATTTAATAATTTTAAAAAAAAATCGCGCCGTACGCGTACGGTAAGCTTACCGTACGCGCACGGAAAAAAAAAATAAAAAAAAAAAAATAAAGAAGTATCAATCACATTTATTAAATAAATTAAAGGCCCCACAAGGGAGAAAAAAACAAATGTTACTGTGTAAAAAAAGGCGAGGCGCGCACGGCATGGACTGCGCAACGTTAGTGCTCGGTGCGCGAAGCGCACCGTGCGCGCAGGGTGTGCGCACAGTGAAAAAACAGAAAAAAAAAATTACAAATAAATACATAACTTAGCATTTACAAAACCTTGCAAATTCACTTAAAAAACCATAGGTTTCACACACGTTATAGTTAGCTGTACATTTCACTCGTAAAAAACCAATGAAATTCCACGTTATAGTTAGATCAGGTAACTATAACTTGCGCGACCGCAATCCACAATGTGTCATTTCAGATGTCATCATTGATGTCATGAGTGATGTCACTGACCATGTCATGAGTGATGTAATATGTGACGTCCTCAGCAGTTTATTGTGGGCGCGCAAGTTATAGTTACCTGATCTAACTATAACGTGGAATTTCATTGGTTTTTTACGAGTGAAATGTACAGCTAACTATAACGTGTGAAACCTATGGTTTTTTAAGTGAATATATATATACACAAGCAATAATAACACACTTGGTAAATGTAACAGTTAAATGCATGGATAAAAACATTAATAAACAAGCAGCAATTAGTATGAGATAAAATTCAAGCAAATATACTGGACGTCCCCCAACTCAAGCTGGGGGGCCCGTTCACAGCTGGGCTTGGACACTCGACTGGGACTCAAGTTCTGTTCGTCTTACGACAGTACGTCTACTCCGTAAGTGAGCTCCCACCTTGGCTGTCAACAACCCTCAGCTTTATAGTCTCAAAAACACACTAGAACGTTTGAGAGTCTTCCCCTTTGTGCCAAGGAAACTTACTGGAACTGGCCAGCTTCCAGGCAAGCATTCCACAGCAGAAAGGAGTTCCCATGTTCCCTCTACATTCTCAAATGTTCCAGCCTTTATCTTAAAAAAAGCTCACAAAAGCTTTCCAAGGTACATTAAACAATCACTCAAAACAATCCTTGAACGTGATTAACCCAAACAACTTGCAAGCCTGTCTGTGCGTGCAGCAAAGCTCAAGCAAGGCAGAGTAAGAATTCAGGATAACATGAGGCCATGTCAAAGCCAATAATAAGAAATTAATAATACGTGCCAATGTACAGCAAAATGCACATTTGTGCACCACTGCTTATAGCATCACATACTTCATCTCTCAATGTACAACACAGGCAACATTTGTGCACCACTGCTTATAACACTGCACTTCAAGACCAAAAAGTCCATTCCACACCTCTCTCTCTCTCTCTCTCTCTCTCTCTCTCTCTCTCTCTCTCTCTCTCTCTCTCTCTCTCTCTCTCTCTCTCTCTCTCTCTCTCTCTCTCTCTCTCTCTCTCTCTCTCTCTCTCTCTCTCTCTCTCTCTCTCTCTCTCTCTCTCTCTCGCTTTCAAATGCACATTCCACATGTTCTGTTCTTGGCAAGGCTGTTCTACTCGTGACAGCTCTCACTGCAAGACAGCAAGATTACAAGAACGAAACCCTTAAGAGAAACTAGGCATATGCAGGACGTCATACATTCAGGCTAGGATCAAATAAAACACCAGAGTCAATTAAAATAATGGTAGCCAAAGGTCATCACGGGTTGTCAGACCAAAAGAGTGCCTCTAGCACTACAGTGGTGTTTAGTAGACTGTTTCCGATTAGAATAAAGTGGAGTGGAGTAGAGAGCATTTTCTTGAGGGTGAGCGGAGCAGATGCTAGCTGAGCAGCCAGACTGTGAGGCTTCAAAATGGGAGATTTTGAGAAGGGAAAGAAGATCTTTGTTCTGAAATGTGCACAGTGCCATAGCATTGAAAAGGGAGATAATCAAAAGGTTTGCCCTGATCTACATTGCCTGTTTGGGTGCAAGATTGGGCAGGCTCCAGGCTACTCATATACAGAGGCCAACCAAAATAAAGGCATTACCTGGAATGGAAACACACTGATGGAATACTTGGAAAATCTCAAGAAATACATCCCAGGAACTAAAATGATCTTCGCTGGCATAAGGAATGAAAAGGAAAGACGTAATTTGGTAGCTTACCTGAAGCAGGTGACCTAAAACTGACAGATCTGTATGTTTGTCATTGTGGACTGTCTGGCAGAGGCACTTAAACTGTACAATTTGTTCCTTTGTAATTTATCATTTCACCACTGATCCATGTATTGTTCGTACAGTAGTATTGCGGCTGGTGCTTTTGTGTAAACAAAAGCTCAAATTAAAAATAACCAGTCGGAGGAGCCAAGATGGCGACCGGAGCAGACGCTTGAGCGCCCGGCTCCGTCGGCCCTTGGCCTCGGACTATCATCCTGATTCCTATCCTCGCCGATTCTCGAGGTGAAACGTGTGCGACGACGCGCTGTCCACGCCGCCGCTTCCCCGAAGTCTCAGCCCGCCCGGATGCCGGAGTTCTTGGTGCTTTTGTTCTCCGCCCTGGACCCCTGCTCCATTGTTGCCTTTGCCGGCCCCCTGGAGGCTCCGCAGTCACCGGACCCGCTAGCGCAAACCCGAGCCGCGCGGTCCCGACCTCACCTCACACCACGGACTGTCGCCAGCTGAGCCTGGGGAGGGACGGCCAGACACCTCCTGCACCCTGCGCCCGAAGGGCTGGGGCCGTAAGGTAAGCCCCGGTGCGGCGGGTCTCCTGCCCCGATCTGTGGACCGCGCTGTGGGAGGCTGCCGACCCCCTTCTTCCATTGCCTAGTCGGCTGCAAAGAGAACCCGAGGGAAGGGAGGCGACTGTTGGCTTTCCCTGTTGCGGCGCAGACCTGAGGGGAACTGACTCCTTGCTACGACCCCCCCCCCCCCCCTGGCCATTGTACCGTCCGGCGGTAAAACATGGCGTTGTTTGCCTGCTCGCGGCTGGGGGGTGATACTCCGGTCTTGCCCGCTGCCCGCTTCGCCCTCCCTCCACCAGACACCAGCTCCACAGTGCCGTCCCGGATTGCTGCCGATGTGGGGGTGCAGCTTCCGCTGACATGCGGCTCCGTTCTGGCTGTCCTGCGGGACTTTCGTCTACAAATGTGTGCTGGCTTGCAGGCGCTGAGTGAGCAGTTTGACTCCATGCTGTCGGCTGCGGGTCGTGAGCGCTCCGTTTGTCATCAACACGGCGTGGGTCTGCCAGTGCTTTTGTCCTCTTGCGGGGACGCAACGGCTGTGTGTGATCGTGCTACACTGGTGCCTGCAACTGGCTTTCCCGGCACCCAGGATCAATTGCTCTCCAGCTCAACAGCGGATACTTTGTTTCCCCGTTCATTGCTGCCTGCTTCATTGTTGCCTGCCTCACCGCGTCTGCAAGAGTATCCAGCTGAGCAACACCTAACCTCCTCGAGGAATTGTTCACGGTGGCCTACTGCTTCTTTTCTGTGGAACTCCTGTACTTTACATGCCATGTCTGGACTTTATGTGGTGCACAAAGGGACCTCTACAGATGGTCGGCGGCCATTTTGTGATTCTACTTCACCATCTTCTCCCAAGCGGCCATATTGTCTTTGTCCGCACGGGATGCGGGGCCTTCATGTAGGGGCTGGCTTAATCTCAAGCCCGCGATCGGGCCAGGGCTAGACTGATTTATATCGCCATGGTTTCACGGATGGGCTGGACTGGGACTGGAACTGTATGTATATGTTGTGCGCACTCGTCGCGATCTGTCTTCCTTCATTTAAATTGTTGTGACAATTCATTTTCACACGACCGCTTTTGGTGTAGTGGGTTCTCAGTGTGTGGAAGCCATAGATGGCCGATGGTTTAGGGCGCTCTGATGATACGTAGGCTCCTCCCCACTTTCTTCTTTTTGGGAGTTTAGATTAGAATAGTCCTATTCTTTTCTTACCCCCTTTATCATAGGTGTAATGTTTTCTTATCTTTCTTTACTCTATTCTTACTCTCTTTCTTGTCTATATTTCGGGTTTATTGGGCGACAGGCACTATGCTGGGGGGGGGGCAGGCCGTAGCCTCCGCATTGGTGTAGGGTGGGGGGGTAATTTACTGTTTCTAATTAGTTCTATGGGCCCTTTTTTCTTTTTATGTTTCTGCGCTATACTTGTTTCGATTCTGGGTCCGGGTGTGGGGTTGACTGAGTGGGGGCGGCACTGGAGGGGTGCGTAATTGCTCATGTGACTATCCTGTTATATAACTGCATTGCCCCACTGCCTGAGATTTTACTTCCATTGCTGTTTTAATGATGCTGCTGCTCTCCCGTGTGGTGAAGATATCGTGCGGACTCGAATCTCCTTGGTTCTTATTCTTCACTGACTTTTTCCCTGATAAAATTATTTTGAAACACTTTAAAATTAACCTTCACTTCTCCTCCCCCTGGTGTCAAGGATCTCTCCAGTGTATAATTCATAAATCGTTGCTAATCTTGGCCGTTGAAGCACAGGGGCCGTAATGTTTGTATCAGTGCTTAACCGTATCGTGGCCGGCCTGAAGGTTGTAGGCCCGTATTTGTTCTTTTAATATGCACGAATAAAGGTTTTCAAAAATTAAAAAAAAAAAAAAAAAAAATAACCAGTCTATGGAGTAAAGTGGCGTAGAGTCAAATGGTGCAGGATGATGTGCAGTGGCATAGAGAAGAGTGCAGTGGCGTAGTGTAAAGTTGTGTAAAGCAGTGGTGCCGAGTGGATTAGAGTGGCATAGCATGCAGTAGCGTACAATGCAGTGGCATAGACTTGAGTGGTGCAGAGTTAAGTGCAGTAGCATAGAGTACAGTGGCATAGTGAAGTGGTGCAGAGTTGAGTGGTTGAGAGTGCATTGGTGCAAAGTAGACTGTTGTAGAGTGCAGTGGTGTAGATTAGTGGCATTGAGTGCAGTGGTGCAGAGTAGAGTGGCATAGAGAGCAGTGGCGTAGAGTACATTGGTGCAAGGGAGAATAGAGTGACGTAGATTGCATTGGTGCAGAGTAGATTGGCGTAGAGTTCATTGGTTTTGAGTAAAGTGGTGTATAGTGTTTAGAGTGCTGCAGTGTCGTGTAGAGTGGTGCAGCGTAGAGTGCAGTGGCATAGAGTGGTGCAAAGTGGAGTACAGTGGTGTAGAGTGCAATGGCATAGATTATTTCAGAGTAGAGTGAAGTGGCATGGAGTGGTGCAGGGAGGAGTGCAGTTTCATAGAGTGCAGTGGTGTAGAGTAGATTGGCGTAGAGTAAAGTGGTGCTGAGTAAAGTGGTGCAGAGTAGATTAGAGTGGCATAGAGTGGACTGACGTAGAGTGAGTTGCACAGAGTAGAATGCATTGGCACCGAATGCAGTGCCATAGAGTGCAGTGTGTCAGATTGGACTTAAGTGGAGTGGCCTAGACTGGAATGGTGTAGACTGCAGTGGCGACGAGTGCCATGGTGGGGAGTGGAGTAGCGTAGAGTGCATTGACATAGAGTAGAGTGATGTAGAGTGGAGCATACATGGTGTGGTAGCACAATCCCATTACAGACAACATATCTTCAATTGAAATGACCATTACATTTGCACAGACATACAGTTTTACTGGTAAACATACAGTGCACAAAACGATAATGTGTGGAAATGTCATCACCTAGTGTATTGATTTGTTTTGATCGCATTAAAATATTTGTGTCCACCACACTTCAGAATTACCAAAAAAGTGTGCTTTCCTAATTCTGATATATTCTAAAATGTCTGTACAGTCCATTTACAGACATTTAAATTTTGTTGTGCGTAAGAACAAAATAACATCCTACAGAGTGCCTGCAGCACATCCTCCGACGCCAGCATGATTTTCACATACATCCTCGCACTTTGAAGTCAGAGAAAGAAAGGAAAACCACAAGCTCCCTTGGTAGACTGAGCCGAACATTTGACCTCTATTTTTGAATGCACAGCTAATGTCACAAGATAAGAACTAGATTTAAAGGCTTGTTTACGCAAATCCATCCCTGGTGGAAGGGTCCTGTAAACAGGGAGGAACAATATCAAACTGGACAGCCTAAAATAAAGGCAGCAAAAGAAATGTGAGTTGCATACCTGAAGGCCAATGGTATCCAATGGGCGGAATGCATTCCAGGGAAGCTTTCTGAATGTCCCCAAGATGTCTTTAGCTAACCAGATAGCTGCGCTGTCTGTTAGGCTTTAGCTTAAAAAGACAGGAGATGTAGAAAGCGGTGGTAGAAAGAGGGAGGTAAGAGTAGTGTTGATTCCTCAATTTGTATAAATGCAAATGGTCCCAGAACATACGTAAAATTGAAAAAAGGTAAACAAAATAACTGTTGCAAGGAATAAGGCAGAACCAAAGTGTTATTTAATCACACTTGGAACAAGCACATAAATGCATTTGAAAAAATCACACTATTTATAAAGGTGCAGGGTGCCACGGGGAAGGGGAAGGAGTGACGAGTTAGGTAGGGTAGTAGGATAAGTGACATATAAGTGTTCATAACAATAATACAAATCAATTGCTGGGCACGTTGCTGTCGTGCCGATTAGTCAGGATTAGTCATTCATTGACAAAATTGAATGTTTAACCGAACAACCATATACAAGTGATAGTCCACAGTGCTCAACGCACTATTGAATGTATTGGCATGGTGAGATGTCGACGTTTCGACCCCTCTTCCAAGGTAGGTTGATTAAATCCTTACAGGTGGGGTCTTCCTCAGGACAAAGAGGATGGTTGAAAGGGGAAGGTGGGCACCAGTTAAAGGAACGAACATCAAATCAGTGTCAGCTTAACAGCAGGGCAAAAAGGCTCCAAAGATGGGTGGGAGTGAAAAGCACGTGTATTGCTTGAAACAAAGGGGAGGAATTGATTACTCCATCGAAGCACACCGTCGCGTAGATCGGTATGTTGAGTGAAAATGAATCACTGGAAAAGCAGCCTCTTGAAGCGGCGTTCGAGACTCCAACTGCTCGGATCTGGCTGCCTCAATTTGGGCAGAGGAGCATCGCCCCCTGCTGCAAGAGCAGTAGAGATGAAAATATAATGGTAATAAAATGAATTTATCACCATTCTATTTTCACTGCTGTTCTCAGCCCGAGCCAAGTGTCAGGGTGGGGCAATTACTGCTGATTGCCGCAGGGGGTGAGTGGTGGCCACTCTGACAGTACACATGTTACTTTGGCCGGCTGTCTTGCGACGGCCAACCTAACATGCACACTTTAAATCTCTCCAACCCGAGCTTTCTAAGACAGCTGGGTGGAGAGAAGGCACAGGTCCCCAGTTCCTAAAGGAGTGTCGAGCCAGCCCGCTCCAACCTGTAGAGGGCCAGCCGGCCGCTACAATACTTTGTAGCCATGCACCACCCCTCGTGACAGGGTTTGGTCCGAGGGTATAAATAAACAGGCCCCAGGTAGCACGTGACCTTCGGCCTACACATCAGTGCGAGTGAACGTGTGTGTCCTTTAGGTGCGCAGTATAGGCTGCGGTCCATACCTCAGCCGAGCCCTTTACATTGGCGACGAGGATGTGAAACGACCCCACATCTCCCCACAACCCAAGGCCACTGCCCAAGCAGACTGTGTGCGACACAGCGTCTGCCCAGGAAAAACTGCCTATACCTACCGCACTGTCATCTGTGCGGCCCATGCCCCTTGCATCCCGGCGTCTGGGTGGTGAGTGCGCTGCAGGCAGCAACAGGCCTCTCCACTCGCAGTGATGTGTGAGCGGCTACGGCCAGAGTGGCAGAAGGTGACGTAAGCCCCGCTCCAAGCCAGCCCTGTTTCAAGGCCCAGGCCCGCAGTACGTGCCTCGCTACGCAAGGGCTGGGCCTTCAGGCCAAGCACGTGGGGATTTCCCTGGAGAACGGTACCAGACGCCTGGAACAGGTGGAAGGCCACGCCCGAGTGGGCCCGATCAGCAGCCGGAGACACGTGGGACGGCCAGACACGGTCAAGCCTGAAACAACAAGAAAGGGGAAACCAACACAAGGGGGAAAAAGCAACAGGATAATCACTGGAGGCACGGCAGCCCAGTGCAGCATACCGGCTCCCTCAACAAACGAAGGTCAGTTGGAGTCCCATAAGAGACACAGTGAGGGGCACAAAAAAGGGGAGGCACAGCGCCCAGAAGGGGGAGAAGAGCAGCACCACCACACGCGCAGTGTGTGACAAGGCAGCTGTTGTAATTGGAAAGTCACTCCAGGCACGTCATGGGTGATCCCCCGCCACCACAGCAACCGGCACAAGTGCCAATAGTGCCAAACTCTCATGCGTTAGTGACGCGATGCCTCCTTTCAGCCAGCTTGCTGACCCAGCCACTGCTGCGCCCGGATGGAAGCTCTGGGTAGGTCGCCTAAATCACTACTTCACAGGGATCCGAGAGACCGATGGAACGGTGAAGCGCTCCCTGCTCATGCACTTTGGGGGAGACAAGCTCTACCAGCTATTCGAGACATTACCTGACACGGGGGCTGTGCACGAATGCGATGCAGCCATTGCGGCCCTGAACAGATATTCTGACCCGCAGATGAACCCCGACTATGAGCCGTTCAAGTTGCGCCAGGCCCGGCAAACGGAGGCAGAAACCGTGGACATGTTATACGTCAGAATCCAGAAGCTGGCACGCACGTGCACAGGCATCGACCAGAACGAAGAGATTAGGGCGCAAATTATACAAGGATGCAAATCCATCACACTACGGCGCCAGATGCTCCGACAACCCGTGATTTCCCTTGATGAGTTCTTGGTCCTCACTCGCTTCCACACGCTGTTAGACAAGCGGGCCGAAGAGATGGAAGCGGTTCGAGAAAGGAACACTCCGGTTGCGTCGACGCAGTAGGTAGTGCAGGTGAAAGAGACCGTGGAGGTAGTGTAGAGGCGACCTGCGCCAAGCCAGAGGTGAAGCACTGGAAGCCGGCCTGGAGGCAAGGGTGGACACTGCGGGTTTGACCACAAAGAGCAGGACAGATGTTGCGCCAAAGGACAACCCTGCTCAAAGTGTGGCATGGCCAACCACTACATCAGCGTCTGCCGCAGTAACGGAGGAACTTCCCGCAGTGGCGCAACTAGAGGGCGTTCGATCCTTCAACACCTCTCACTCTAGGAGCATGAAAACCCCGAAGCTCTACCTGATCAAGGCGCTACTGTCTACTATGAGGATGACGATGCTACGTTTGTCATCTCCTTTGCATGAAGGCCAGGACGCAAGGGACGTCAGCCCCCGTTGTACAGCATTAAGGTCAACAGAACCTCGGTACAAGCCCTGATTGACACTGGGGCATCAGTCAATGTGATTGAGTCGGACCAATACGAACGGCTGTCACCCAAACCAAGGTTAACACCCAGTGCAGCCAAAATCTGCACATACGGAGGTACAGAACCAATACCACTGTGAGGAATGATGGAGATCGAAGTCTCGAATTCTTGGTACTCTGTGAAAACCAAGTTCCACATAACTGAAGGAAAGAAAGGGACGCTACTGGGTTGCCACGCGGCGGAAGATTTGGAGCTGGTTTTCTTTGCCAAGCAGGTCCACGAGAAATACGCCGAGGACATGATGAGCGAGTTTCAGCAACTCTTCCAGGGGCTGGGCAAGCTCTGAGGATGCCAGGTAAAACGACACATCGCCCATGCAGTCCAACCGAAAGCAATCCAGCATTGGCGCATACCTTTCCACCTCTGGCCCCTGATAGAGCAAGAACTGCAAAACCTGGAGGACTTCGGAGTCATACAGACGGTATCGGGCCCACTCTATGGGTGTCCTCGCTGGTGGTGGTACCCAAGCCGAAGTAACCAGGAGCGATTTGGCTGTGCATGGACATGAGGCTCCCTAATCAAGCTATCCGGAGAGAGGCATGTGGCCCCGACGATGGATGATATAGTGGCGGACTTGAACGCGCCCAGTGGTTCTCTAAACTTGATCTGAGCTCTGGATACCACCAGTTGGAGCTAGCGCCGAAGAGCCGCTACATTACCACCTTCTCCACACACGTGGGTCTCCGGAAATATACCCGACTCAGCTTTGGGGTGTCATCTGCGGCAGAGGTGTTCCAGAACGCCATCAAGTAAGCCCTCTCCGGCCTCGTAGGCATGATCAACTCAAGTGATGAAATCCTGATATATTTACAGAGTCTAGAGGAGCACCATGCCTGACTGAGAGCTACTTTGCAGAGGTTGGCAGACTGTGGGCTCACCCTCCACAAGAAGTGTGCCTTTTACCAAGGGTAGATAGACTTCTTCGGCTACGTCTTCTCGAAAGATGGGCTTCGCGTCGAACCCTGCAAGGCTAAGGCCATCAGGAGTGCCCCAATTTCGCAGAATCCTTCAGAAATAAGGAGCTTTCTGGGGATGGCGACGTACTGTGTGAGGTTCCTCCTGAACCTCGCCACTGTATCCAAACCACTCTGGCAGCTGACGAAGACTGGAACACCCTGGGAGTGGATGTCCCGAGAGGAAGCAGCGTTTCAAGGCATCAAGAAAGCTCTCCTAGATCAAACCACGATGGCATACTTCCACCCAAAAAGGAAGACGGAGCTTGTAGTCGACGCCAGCCCGACAGGGCTCGGGCTGTCATCCTGCACGAACACACAAAAGGAACATGTGTCCCAGCGGCATACGCCAGCCTCTCGCTGTCCCCTACAGGAACCAGATATGTGCAGATAGAGCGAGAGGCTCTGGCTATACGGTGGGCGTGCTATCACTTTTATTTATATCTGTGCGGTCATCCCTTTCTGGTGATAACGGACCACAGGCCCCTCATACTGCTGTTCAGTGGATCCACGTGCCTGGCACACCCAAGAATTGAAATGTGGGCAGTCCAGCTACAGGCGTACTCATTCCAGCTGCGGAACAGACCGGGTGAGGAAAACACGGTTGACTTCCTGTCGAGGCACCCCACGACAAAGGAGGGAGAGCCAATCCCAGGTGATACCGCCAGCACCCAGGCCTTCATCTGCATGGTAGACAGTGCCTGCCCACTGGCCCTGACCAAGGAAGATCTTCGCAGTGCCACTGATGCGGATGACACCATGAGTGAATAAAAAAGGTCCTTGAAAAGGGGCAATGGCATAGATTGCTGGATGGGTCTCTCTGCTCACCACGGAAGAACAGAACTCCCGACGCCAAATCTAGAGAGTACGACACAAACTCAGCGGATATGGACTAATCCCAAGGGGACAGAGAATCATTGTGCTGAAGGACCTACTCCAACAAACGGTTATGCTGGTTCATCAAGGTCATCAGGGCACCGCCAAGAACAAGGCCAGACTCGGAGCAAAGGTATGGTTCCCCCGCATGGACAACATGGTGGATGAGGAAGTCTGGCGGTGTCACCCCTTCACCATCACAGGCGGCGACCCTGCTCCCACGCCCATAATCACGGAGGAACCATGTTGCATGCCATGGGCCAAGATCAGTGACGACTTTGGGAGTTTCCAGGACAGCGGCACACCATGGTCGTCATGGACTCCTTCTCAAAGTGTTGTATTCCGCTTTGTGTCCGTATATAGGTTTTCCTGAAACATGTCCTTATATAGGCACAATTCGCATTGCCCTTATAAAGTCATAAGATCTCAGTCCTTATTTAGGCATTAGCCATGCTATCCAAATACAGGTATGGTCACCTACATCCATCCACCCCAACATCACGAGTTCTTAGAAACCAGACTCTTAAGCTCTTGGGAGTTCCCCTAGCACAGGATTATTGATTTCTCCAAGAACTCCTTTATTATGCATGAACGGATATTCCTTAAGGGTTCATTCCTGAAATCTTCTGCCCGACTGTACGTCAATGCTAACATTCCAAGGCACCTACCAGGTATAAATATACCTTCCCGTGCCCAAGCAAGTAGGAGGAGACCTCAACTTTAGAGGATCCTGTGTCCCGGCCTGACGCACTGATAAGAGACGCTGTCACGCCTGCTCGAAGAGAATCCAGTGTTCTGACTCCCTTTGCGGGGTGTTAGAGTTCAAGACCTGGAAAGAGAATCCCACCACTCATTCTCAAGGTATGGAGCGGACTAGAACCTAGAGGGACTCTTGGCATACTTTACTATAGCCTACCATACTATGTAATACATAACCTACTTCTTACATTGTACTACACTTAGGTTAGATACACTGGGGTAGAACTAGTTAGAGAAGCATCTTATGAGTACTCTCATTTTTAGCTTATGTTATTTATGTATATGATTATATGTGTCATAGCTAAAAGATAATGCTAGTGCAGTATTTCTTTCTACTGCTCACGCTGTACATAATATATCTCCAATACTGTCTTATGATTGTAACAGCTCATATCTCTTACACGAGAAACAAGACTGTTCAATAAATCCTTTTTATTGAAACGCCCGTCTATTCTTTCTGTGTAACTCTGAAAAAACTAAGCATGCAGGATTAACTGAGTGAAACTGTTATCTATTGTTTCATCAATTCTGAGAGTGTTCCGATGCTAAAGGTAAACAAAGTTGTCATGTTTATGCGGTTGCCAGAAACTACTCCCTTCTTGTTTACAAGGAGTTTCTAGTGGCCTCTGAGTTAGCTGGCACAAAGGAATTAAGTTTAATGTACTCGATAGGGGCATACTGACCTCAGTCCTATGCCAAATCTATAGGGTATATTATTCCAATGTGCAGAGCCTATTAGGGAAATTGGAACTACTCAACAAAAGTTCCCGGTGGTGGAGTTGGTATCGTCCACTGCTTTTGCACATGTCCGACAAGCCCTGGAGAGGTTCTTCGCCATATTTGGACTACCAGAAGAAGTAAAGTCAGACAACGGACCTCCGTTCCACGGTCAGGACTTCCATGACTTCCTAGAGCGGCGAGCCATTCGACACCACGTATCACACCCCAGTGACCTCAAGCCAACAGTGAGGTCGAGCAGTTCATGAGGACCCTCAACAGAGCCCTTCGCATTGGCGTGCATCAGCACCAAGATCTGGAGACGTGCTTGCACCAGTTCCTGCTCGCATATGGGCAGAAATCTTACTCGATAATGAGGTGTGCCCCGGCCATGCTTCTGCTGAAGCGCTCACCAAGAGACCTCATGCCCGAAGACCCGGAATGGAAGCTGCCAAGTCTGAATATCGAAAGAGCCCAACAGAAGCAAAAGACCACTAACGAGACAGCAACAGTGAGCAGAGGAGCCAGAACTCCGGTCTTGCGTGTAGGATCCAAGGTGGTCCTCAAAGATCGTCACCCAGGCTGGAAGTTTTGCACACCCTTTGAACCGGAGGTGTGGACATTCACCCGAGTGGAGGGTACCATGGTCACGGCTCAGCAAGGCCGCCACACTGTGGTGCGAAACGTGTCCTGGTTCAAAGAAGCCCCAGGAGCCCTGAATGCTGGCAGGGCATCCCCGGAGGATAACGATGAACCGGTGGACATGCCCATGGGGACCGCAGGGGACCTAAGTGCGAGTCCGATGCCTGCCTCTGAAGGTGAAACGACAGGTGCCCAAAGGGGAAGCCCTGAAGATCAGCCACGGCATGGAATGTCGGAGAGATCCCCGGAGAACACTACAGTAGACACAAGTGAAGGTCCTTCCCGAAGCCAACAGTATCTGCTCCGACCTAATCCTGCGCCCAGCCAAAAGTTGAGAGACTTTGCTTGTTAAAAGGCTGTGCCCCGGCAGGCTCCGGTCAAGGACTGCAGCATCATGATTCTTTGTTGTATTTTTACTTTTGTTATTATGTCTCTTTATTTTCACATTTCTGGTTATCCCTCTAAAGGAAAGGAGGGATGTAGAGGGCCATACGGCCGCTACAATACTTAGTAGCAATGCACCACTCCTCGTGACCGGGCTCGGTCCGAGGGTATAAATAAACAGGCCCCAGGTCGCACGTGAGCTTCGGCCGACACATCACTGCGAGTGACGTGTGTACTTTAAACGCGCAGTATAGGCCGCAGTCCATACCTCAGCTGAGCCCTTTACACATCAGGCTGTTAAACATTATCATCAGCATCTGGAGTGGTAGAGAGGAGATGGCTGAGGCTCGAGGACTCGCGCTGGGACTGCTGAGGAGGAGAGCACTGAGGACGAGTGGGTGAGTAGCATTTTTTTTATTAATATTTTATGACGCACTGACAGGCTCTGTGAGAAACTCGCACTGTCTTCAGCCTCAACTTCAGAGCTCTCAGCCATGGCCCGCTATAAATATAACACTGTTAACGAGCCATGATTGAGAGCTTTGGCATCAGGTCTAAATCTGGGTATGGGTAAGGGTAAGTTAGAGGGAGGTACACAGAAGTACAGAGAAGAGTAAAGAGAAGTGTGCAGGTAGGGTAGAGAAAGGTGACAGTGAGAGAAGGGATTAGTTAGAGTAAGAGAAGTATATGGAAAGATAGAGAGTGAGGCAGGAATAGGCAGAGAGAGAGAGAGTCCGAGCAGCAGAGAGAGGTTACATTAGACAAAGGATGACTGACGTAATCACTTTACTGAGACTGTGAGACAAACCCCAACCCCCCGGAAAGTGAGAGTGGAGGCCAATTGCCCCCTTTACCCACGCTTCAGAATGTCAACTATTCTGCAGCGATCTGTGGTGTCGGTGTAATGCACAGAGTAAATGTATTTCTTAAACTAGTGCGCCATACACAAGTGTGCGCTTTGAGAGTGAAATCAAAGCGCCAGGCCTAGATCAAAGTGCGGCGGGCTTACAATGCAGCAGTATGGATAAGTCGGTGCAGGCTCGTGGTCTGTGATTAGAACGTGCGAGTCAGGCCAATGTAACGCTTTTGAATAACGTCATGATCGTCATCCGAAATACGTGCCTTTACGGAGTGGAAAGGGAGCAGTTATCAAACATGAGGAAACACGTGGCAGCTTGTGGGTGGAACATCTGCTGCTTGGTGACATGGGGTTTGATCTGTCTGTGGAGAGGACCCACCCGGGTGCATCCACACCTGCGCTTTGAACAGCGGCCTGCTCGCAGAAGGAAGGCTGGCACAGAAGAAAACATGAAGGTCACATCCCTATGTACTGCAGCAGCCGTTTAAACAATGGAGCACTGGAATGGAGATTCACGCTGGTGCATTCCCTCCTCCTCACCACAGCCCTCATCTTGTGAGGGCCAGTCATTCACCGTGCACAAAACGGCGCTGTTCACCACTGTGCTGTCACGAGATGCGAGCAGCTGGGGATCCGTGGCACTGGCCCCGCACAAAATTAATTTATATAATTAAAAGGCAGGCTTTACCTGTTAATTTATTATGAGCCAACTAAGGGGGCATCACCACTAGGTGCAACAAACACTCTTTTCTTATTTGTTTCTATTCCGTAGGTGAAAACCAGTTTGGAGCCCCCCATAACTTGTTGACCACCTCCCTACAACATGTTCTTGACAGCCCTGCTTCCCAGGTCGCTCGACTGTATTCTCTATACCTTTCTCTTTTCAGAGATATTCAGTTAAGACACAGGTCTTGTTGCATTGGAAATCCCGAGGCTGGGAACTCTTTGTGCAGCAGGGCCTAGGCGCTAGGGCTCGAGTCGGGGTACCGCGGGTGGACGGCGGCCCCCCACTTATTTTAGAGGGAGCTCGATAACTGGAGCAAATGGAGCAATGGAGCTACACATTCACTCTTTGGCCTCTCTGGGCGGGATCGAAGCCCATTCAGAACGCTGCTCACGTGCTGGCTTCTCTGATGCAATCGCATCTAAGGGGTGAGCGAGGGGAGGCAATTAGTCTGATGGTGAAAGCCACCTTTCATGGCGTCACTTTCGGTCGTGACGTCAGCGTCCCCCCACTTCTTTATTTGGGACTTGTGCCCTGCAGTAGGCCTGTCTATGAGTTCAGTTAGGGATTTATGGCGGGAGCCCCCCCTGCGAGGTGCGAATTTACTGCATTGGGCGTTGTGAGGAGAAGGTATTGGTGGGCTCAGGCTGTAGGTTTGTTGCAGTTCTTTCATTTAGATACGAGGTAGGTAGGCATCATGCTGTGGGGACTTTACCATGTCCTGTAACCCGAGCTTGGCAAGTTCGTCAGGACAGAAGGCATAACAGGTATTCTATTTCTAGAAGGGTACAGACACTAATGCAATCTAGACCTTCATACCCCTGCTCCAGCGCCACTCTCCTCCACATAACTAAATCAGTCTGTGCTAATAACCGTTGCAGCCATGCCAGCCAAACAGAATTCCGAGGTCACAGCTAATGTCCTGCCCCCTAGAGATGTGGTGCGACTGGAGGCACTTTACTGGAAGCCAAGAGCAGAGGTCTCTCTAAAGAGTGAATTGAAAGGTGCAGGGATCAGTATTACGAAGATAATAAGTGTGTCCTATGTGCGGCACATGTTAGACCTCTATGGTCACGGTGCTAACAATGATTCATTGGGTGGATGCATGTATGGGGGCAGCATGCCTGAAATATTCATGGGGTAACAGTTTTTTGGATGGATGAGTCATTTGGTTAGACTGTTGCGTGAGAGAGTCTGTACCAGGCTGGGTCACTGCACCCACTGGCTGTGATGCACCCCTTGACAGACCTCTGTCTTGGAAAGACTTGCCAGACCTGGAGCTGTTCATGTTATCAGGTTTCTCACAAACACCATTAAACAGGGTCATGGTCTTTTACTTATGCCTACCTTAAACAACTCATGATCAAATCATATTCCTTGAGAACTGTCAGTCCACATATGAAGGTCATAACCTCCGAACTCCCGTTATCTCTTGCAAACACTATCTGCATCTGGAAATTCTCCAGCTCTAGTCACCAGTTGCCATTTTAAGAAGTCCATGTTCTGTATACCCTTCTCGGGCGATACACCCAGATTCTGGATCTCCCCCTCTTCGTGTCAAGAATGCACTGACTTTTGAAATCTTTAAATTCCTTCTTAAGTATGTGCTTTTTTGGAGACAACTGCCCCTGGCTGTTTAATGTCCTACATATCATTGTGCAGCTCCCTGCTTTCTGTTTTCTAATTCCTTGGTGTGCTTTGTCTCTTGATACTTTCCTCTTACAGTCCATCACCTCACTCTGTGTATCAATTTGTCCTCAAAGATGTATTGCTTATCTTCCATTAAGTCACAATTTCTTCCTTTAGCAACTCTACTCTCAGCGCCACTAGACTCTCCCTACTCACATTTAGCTTACTAAAAGATCTATGTAATGCATATGCGAACATATGCTTGTTTCGGCTGTGGACATCCTTGCAAGTCTGAATTGCCGCTTTTTGCCTTCACAATTCAGTGCACCATTAGACTTCCTGCACTAATGTTTTCAAGAACAAGTGGTACTTTTGATGCTGCAGATCTGTTTCAATGTGCATCTGGGCCTAACACTGTTCAATTCTGCTTCCCTGCTTCTTCCCATTGTCATATGCTACCACTGTTACCCTTTATACCTTGTTTTAACCATATCGTATCTGCTGGTCTGTTTCGATTTGATATTGCAGTGCTCTGAAACCCAGCTGGATGGAGTAATTGCTTTAAAAGAATATATAAACAAAAAACAAACTAATAACTGATTGAACAGGCTGTGTAGATAGCCCACGGGCCATACAGGTGGGCATTAGGCTCAGCCAGTGACGTTGGCCAGTGATTCCCTGGGAACTGGTATCCTGCCCTTCAGACTAAGTAATAACGAAGTGCACGTAAGCACATCATTGGCCCAACTGTTGACTTTTGATCAAGCAACTAGATGTTCTGCAAGGTTAAAACAAGCACTAACAAAGCCAATTGGTCTAAGCAATCCAAGAGATATTGGCGCTGTCAATGACCATGTCTTTTGGCCATGTGTTATGGAGTGGAGTGGATGTATGTGGTGTGGAGTGTAATTATGTGGTTTGGAATGGATTTGTTTGTTGTTGAATTGAGTAGCGTGGAATTGTGTGGTGTTGGGTGGAGTTATGTGTATTGGAACTATGTGGCATGGTGTGCAATGGAATTATGTGGGGGCCGATTCACAGAACTAATCTGAGACAAAATCCTAAACTTACTACTTTTGGTATTCACAGAAGGCATTTAGTAGTTGTAAAGTTAGTATTTTGTCTTAAGTTGGTATTTTGTCTTAAGTTGGTATTTTGTCTTAAATTAGTATTTTGTCTTAAGGTAGTATTTTGTCTTTAGTTAGTATTTTGTCTTAAGTTGGTATTTTGTCTTAAGTTGGTATTTTGTCTTAAGTTGGTATTTTGTCTTAAGTTGGTATTTTGTCTTAAATTAGTATTTTGTCTTAAATTAGTATTTTGTCTTAAGGTAGTATTTTGTCTTTAGTTAGTATTTTGTCTTTAGTTAGTATTTTGTCTTTAGTTAGTATTTTGTCTTTAGTTAGTATTTTGTCTTTAGTTAGTATTTTGCCTTAAGTCAGGATTTTGTCTCAAGTTATGATTTTGTCTTAAATTAGAATTTTGTCTTAAGACCAAAACTTAGGACAAAATCCTAATTTAGGACAAAATCCTAATTTAGGACAAAATACTAACTTGAGGCAAAATACTAACTTTACCACTACTAAATGCCTTCTGTGAATACCAAAAGTAGTAAATTTAGGATTTTGTCTCAGATTAGTTCTGTGAATCGGCCCTGTGGATAGTAATTATGTGGTATTGAGTGTACTTGAATTATGTGGAATGGGACTGTGTCATGGAGTATAATTATGTGCAACATACAACAGCCATGTATCTATTATAGAAACATTCAACTAATAATACAGAAGAGATACATGATTACGAATATAGATTTTACCCATTTTACATATAATATAAATATCTAAATTAGTCATTCATATCATGAAAAAATCAAAACCATGTCAGCAGTGTTAAGGATGATGTAATCCGTGATGACACATGGACCTAAACCTGTTTATGGCAAAAATGCTGCTAAATTTCCAACCAAAAAGCTCCAGTGACAGCTATTTACTACTGTCTAAGGTGGTGTGTTAAAACTGCTTCCTCTCTTTATCTGTTTAGGATATCAGTCAGCCCAAAACTGTGTCAAGTTATCAATTTCAAGGTTGACTTTATATGATAAGGCCTTATTCTATACTGCTGTCAAGATAGTAATAACGTGGGTGCACTCACATATGATGTTTATACTCCATTCCACGTTTCTGGACATATTGTTTACACACACCGCTAACTACTCTGCATGGCTATTCTGCGAGAAACAAAACATTGTAACCAATAAAGTAACACATCACATCCATTGTACAGCTTTCCATTTTCCGATGTATTCTGATCAAACTCTTCAACTAGCCCATAGTGCTCTTCTAAGCCATCACAACCTGGCCACAGAAAGGCCAGTGTAATTCCATCCATGACCCGCATTCTTTTGTTAAAGTCAAATCCAATATTGCAATTAAACATAGGTGGAGACTAGGAAATAGGGGAACGTTGGGGAAATATAATTATTACATCACAATAGGAGGGCTAGAGGAGATTTAGAGGTCAGCAGGAATTAACTCTTAATGTATACAATTAAACCACAATGTAAGCTCATGTTTCTACAAGAACCAAATGAACTATTCTGAGTAGTGACCTAGCCACAGTTGAGTATTCTTTTTAAAGGACAATTTCCCTTACCCACCAAAGGTGGAATGTTTCATCATCAGGATCCACCTCACACCGTAATACCTAGTCACGGTGTGGGCTACAGCCCCCTCTCTGAGAGGGAGGATCTCAGGGATGTTTTGAGGGTGGTATAATAAATGCCTTTTAGATGAGCTAAGAGTGGTGAGGGCACCAGAGCAAAAATAAATGAAACTGGTGATGGTTGAAACTAGCCACGGGGTACACAAATCCTTTATTAGTGCATCCCTGGGCCAGGATTAAAAATAGGGCACTGCAAGAAAAAATTAAACTTGCTTTATTGTGCCAAAGAAGGTCAACATGTTTCAGTCTATAACCCTCAACAGAGGTGTTGCAGCTTTCTTCAGGACCTATACTTCAGTGCTTCTGCTTGATATTGTACTCAAAGTGAAAAAAATGTGTATCTATAATATATTCAAAACCTTCCAGTGATCTTGTGAAAGTCCACGTAATGGGGGGATCCACTGGCAGACATCCGCTAACGTCGAGTGTCATGCCTCAACTCAGACGCTGGCATGGAGCTCAGGGCACTCGCTGTCCTTGGAAGTACGATATGTGCGGCCGCTCACCACACCAAAGGAGAGGACTGTGTAGACCCAGGAGTTTATATCGTGGTTTAAAAATATAATTATCTCCAAACCTTCTGATACAGAACTGGCCAGGAAAAGAAAATAGTGGCTAGTCCTAATTTCCCATGTCTGCGGGGCCCAGTTATATGCGTAACCTACATTAGCAGAAAAAAACCACCAAAGCTGATATGCTCATATTTTTGACTGAGCCTAGAGCTTAGAAAATGCATTCCTTGGCTTCATTATAAAAACACGGCACTGGAAAACCCACCTTGATGTCATCATTCTTACACAAGTAAACAAGCCTGACATTTCTGCTGGTCTGCTGACCAGCTCGGGTTAGGAGGGGTCACAAGAAGCAAAATGATATCAGAGCAAGCCTCAAGGTGGAGATGCTCTGCAGATTGTCACAGGGAGAAGTCTGGCACTTCTTTCCCCCGCAGAAGCATCATGCTCGATCTCCAAACACTCCCCAAATCCCACCAGTGCACGCACGGGACAGGTCACAAATGAAAATGTACACTCGGAGTATTCTAATAAAGATGCGAGAAAGACACAAAATGGATTTCATAGAGGGCAACTTGTTGTAAATTGAAACTACGATGTGATTAAGCATTTACTAAAGACATGAATTCTCCTGCCTTACACATGTCTCTTTCGTTATGTTGACTGAAGTTTGGACTCCATTTTGTATTGTCATGTCTCCACGTGCTCAACACGAGGAGAGTCCTATCTTCGTGTTAGTTGCTCTTGTAATCTGCCTAGTAACAGTCTATAAATAGTTCCTTTGTCCGCCTGGCGCATGCCCAGACTTGACCACATCTGTTATCAGTTAGTCCTTGCTTGACCATGTTTTCGCGGGCTCAAGGAGTATGTCAGCTCCGCCCACATATTGATCTTGTATCGAAAATGTCCATAAAAGGTAACATTCTTCGCCTCATGTTGTATCCTCCCACTTATGAACCCCTCTGTTGTGTATAAAAGGGGACCGTGTACGCAAGTTCTTTGTGCTACTCTATGCAATACTGAAGGGTATTGTATGGATTGTAGAACCACCCTTAAGGGTTAAT
This sequence comes from Triturus cristatus, assembly GCF_964204655.1. Lineage (NCBI taxonomy): Eukaryota > Metazoa > Chordata > Amphibia > Caudata > Salamandridae > Triturus > Triturus cristatus. The sequence continues at coordinate 1,351,232,172 of NC_140590.1, forward strand.
AAACTCTGTCTTTTTACTTTGCAGTTTCCGTGCCAACTTCCTTATAGATTCCATTACAGGAGAGCGAACCCTTGTGTCCTGCGGGCCTAGCTGGGGCCTGTATTCATCAATTGGCGCCCGTCACGTGGGGCTCATCGGCGACTCGGATGCTCGAAGGATTGGTCGCGACGAAGGTGAGGAATTTGGCCGGGGATGTGATCACTGCCAGAGGCATTTTAGTCCTGGCATCCCGAGGTTTTTCTTCCTTCCCTTCCGACCTGACCATCTGGGTGGCGCCGGTCCTCGACTGAGACCTCTTCTGTCGGTCCTGCCGTGACAGCCGTTTGGGCGAATTTTGGAGCTTGGCAGTTGGAATCTGGACTCTTGATTGGTAAGAACCGTTGTACGGTACTTGCTCCGAGTTTTTGAAGCCTGGTTTGGCTATTTGAGTTTGATTTGTGATGACCGGTCATATCTTGTATTGATTATTGTGAGAATATATGCGTTGCAACACATATAGGCAGGTAATGTGGAGATATTTCTCCGGAACTGTGTAACTTTGAACGGCACAACGTTTAAGTGCCATTTTTTTGATAATACTGCATATTCTGCATTATTTTTGAGCATGCCTGCTTTTAGCGCACTCCGTAAGTGGTGCTGCTGCTTTGGAAACCGGTTAAACCTCGAGGAATCTGCTCCAGCTCCCCCAGAGGGGACTCCTAATAGGGATATGTATGTGAAGCATGGTCTTTCCTCCATAATGTACAGCACAGTATGGAGGAAATATACCAGAAAGGATCCTGAGTTACGGTGGCCGTTGTATGGGTCGTTTGATATGCGTAAGATTGAGTATGTGGAACAGTGTATGTGTAAACGGCGTGCTCGTCAAGACATGTTTGAATGTGTGCGATTATGGGTGAAGGAAGTGCGTGAGCGAGAGAAACGTGAGAAAGCGCTGTTTGATAAAGAGCAACGAAAGAATGATCATGTGAGAGCGCAGGAAGCAAAGCGTCGGGAGGAAAGAGAACAGACGGAGAGGCAAGAGAAAGAACGCAGGTTACAAGTCTCGGGTCAATATGCTGTTCGTCAGCCACTCTATCCTGTCCTTAATAATCATGACGATGATTTTTATTTATTAGATCGTTCTCCGCCTCCTTATGTCGGCGCGTCTGCCCCGAGGCCACAAGATTCTGGATCGGGTTCGGGTAAGGTAGACACGCGGTCCATGTTATCGGCTGAGCGAATGGGTGAGCTTCGGCAGGTTTCCTATCGTGCATGTAAGGGCAAGTTATCCCTTGCTGAGTTGTTGGATTCTTGGGAGTCGTGGCAGGATAGAGAAAGGTTGTATTTCTTGGGACACTTTTCTGATGAAGTGATTGGTGCCTTTCGGAAATATTCCAGTGTCTTTGAACCTGACGATGTGGTATTGGATGCTAAAGCCTTGCGTAATGGTGTTTTCTCTCCCTCTAAGGCGCCGGAGGCGGTTCGGCGACTGTTTGCGTTGCGGGATGCGGCGAAAGACCTTAAAGAGAAAGCACGCCAACAACTCGAGGAGGAGAAGCGGTCGGATTCGCGTACCGGAGACGGCCATTCATCCACCTCTCAATCAGATAAGAGCGATCTAGTGCATGCTAAACCAATGCGAGAGGCGGCGCCTTTGTATGTTCCTCCTAAAGGAACGGGGACTAGCTCGGATATTACCTCCGCCGATGCTAAGGGATATTTTGTGTATAATTGGGTTTATACTCCCTGGCACAGGGCTGACGTCATGGCATTAAAGAATGCGTTGCCTGATCCCCGCAAGAATCCAGCGGCCTTTTACGAAGAAGTCGAGGGGGCTTTGAATTCTTGTATTATGACCTTAGCAGATATAGATTTGTTCTTTGGGCTTATTCTACCACCAGCTATGTGGCGATCTGTGCGGAAGGTGGATGATGCTGCCGCTTTTAAGGCTCGATGGTCTGAGCTTGAGGATGAGGATAGGGAGAGAAAGCCCGCGCAGAAACCACCTCAGATTATCTTAGATCTCCCTGCTGCTATTCTGACTAAGTTGAAGACAATCATTCCCCCTAAAAAGAGTGACTGGAATATGCTAGCCTCGTGCAAGCAGAAAGTCGATGAATCAGTTGCAGATTTCTTTACGCGCTTTGAGGAGACGTTTCATGATTTTAGTGGTCAGTCTCTTACGGATGACACGGGTCGACACCTTTTTGCTGATAAATATGTGGCGAATTTATTACCGGCGATCGCAGCCCGCCTAAAAGCGAGTGAAAGTTCTTGGTCCACTGCGACCCCGACAGCCCTCCTGACTATAGCTCAGTACTATGAGCGCCAGGAGCAAGAAGCGAAGGGGCAGGAGGAGAAGAAATCGAAGGATTTAAAAACAAAGGTGATGTTAGCACAAGTATATGGTCCGCCCCGACGGGGTGTAAACAGAGGTAGGGGAGGATTTTATGGTCCTCCCTCGGGCCGATCTGATCTGAATAGGAATCAATGTGCGTATTGTAAGCAATCGGGACACTGGGCCAGAGATTGCCCAGCGTTGCATGCTTCGCGTCAAGGACACAATCAGGGTGGCCCGAGAGGTAGAGGGGGTTTCTCGAATTTTAGAGGGAATTCTAATGATCATGCTCGTTTTGACCCTGCCGGGCAGCAACGGGATAGGTCTAATGTTTTCGATCGACAAAACCAGTATCAAGTGTCGGGGATTGACCGTTCTGGGTACCATGATTCTCAGCATGCATAGGAATGCGTTGGATGGGGGTTAGAATCAGTTGAAGTGCCGGTTGATCAGAAGGGTCCTTACGTATCAGCTGAGGTTTTGGGTTCTACTGATCAGTTCCTAGTGGATACAGGAGCGACTCGTAGTGCGCTGTCTAAACAATTGGTTCCGAGGGCTCCCCCATCTGGCTTAATGGTTACATCGGTAGGGTTTGATGGTACACTCTCCCGAAGCCCTCTTTCGCGGCCCCTCACATTTCAGGTTGATTCCTTTTCTGCACCCTGTCCGTTTTTGCTTGCCCCGAACACGCCGGACAATATTATGGGCCTTGATATGCTGAAGCACTTCAGAGCTACGATCCGCTGTTCCCCTGCTGGAGTGCGGGTGATATTGAATGACAATTACCCCCTGTCTGAACGGATGTGTGTGGTTACAGAAGATGCTGTGTTGGCTACCCTCCCTTGTGCTCTGTGGGCCACCTCGGATACTGATGTGGGACAGATGGTGATTCCGCCTGTTCACATTAGTGTCCAGGAGGGGGCGGTGTTACCACGCCTTCCACAGTATCGTATTTCGCAGGAGGGGGAAGAGGCTCTTATACAGATTGTGCAGGATTTGATTAAGGTGGGAGTAGTGGAAGAAGTTCCCTATAACGTTTGTAATAGCCCGATTCTACCCATTTTGAAAAAGGATACGGATGCCAAAGTCTATCGGTTTATCATAGATTTGAGAGAAGTAAACAAGATCGTGATACCTCAGTACCCAGTGGTTTCTGATATCACGACGTTGCTTACTTTGGTCCCGCCTACGGCGACCACGTTTTCAGTTATTGATTTGAAAAATGCCTTCTTTTCAATTCCCATTCATCCCGATAGTCGATACCTTTTTGGTTTCACTCTAAATAATAGGTCTTACCGATTTTGTAGAATACCTCAGGGCTACACAGAAAGCCCTAGCATTTACAGTCAAGCTTTGAAAAGACAATTGGACTCCTTTGTTCTGCCTGAGGGTGTCGCCCTCATTCAATATGTCGATGACATCTTGTTGGCGGCCGACACTTCGGAGTTGTGCGAGAGGAGTACGTTGTCCTTGCTTTCCTTTTTGGCATCCCACAATCACAAAGTCTCTCGGAAAAAGTTGCAATTCTGTAGACCAAGGGTGACTTATCTGGGTCACCTTTTGTCTAAGGAGGGGCGTGCACTCACACCAGATCGTGTCCAAGTGATTCTGGACACGCCGACGCCGTCCACGCAGAAGGACGTGCGTGCATTTTTGGGTCTCGTTTCGTTTTGTAGGCAATGGATACTAGGGTTTTCACACATAGCTAAGCCATTGTTAGCCCTTTTGACAAAAGACACACCTATCCCGCTTCCTTGGACGAATGAGTGTGACACTGCCTTTCAGAAACTGCGACAGGCTCTCTGTTCAGCACCAGTGTTAGGGACTCCTGATTATACCAAACCTTTTTCGCTGTATGTGCATGAGAAAGATGGATGTGCATTATCAGTTTTAGTGCAGATGCACGGCGACAAGCAGCGCCCTTGTGCATATTTTTCGGCTGTACTTGATCCTGTTGCCCGAGCATTGCCTGGTTGTTTTCGCTCGGTTGCGGCAACAGCGGTGTCAATACGCCAAAGCGAGGGAATTGTGTTATCTCATAAGCTGTTGGTATTAGTCCCCCACGCTGTTGACGCCTTGCTTAATCAGACAAAGACGCAGCATTTGACCAGTGCCCGTTTAACGGGATATGAGCTGACGCTTTTGGCTCCTCATATTACGTTAAAGAGGTGCGTGACGTTAAATCCTGCCACATTGTTGCCATACCCCGAGACTCGGTCTGAGGCACGGAAAGCACATGATTGTATCCTTGTGACCGAGGAACAAACAAAGGGTCGTATTGATCTCCAGGATACGCCCTTTTCAGATGTAGATGGAGAACTGTGGGTGGACGGGTCATGCCTGAAGCTACCAGATGGTACGACTTCAGCAGCGTATGCGATTACCACATTGCAAACAATAGTGGAGACAGCACGCATACCACAGAAATCAGCCCAAGCAGCGGAACTGATAGCATTAACACGAGCATGTGAGCTCAGTACAGGATTGTGTGTGAATGTTTATACAGATAGCCGCTATGCCTTCGGAGTAGCGCACGATTTCGGCCTGCTCTGGAAGGAAAGAGGGTTCTTAACGTCACATGGAGTACAAATAATGCAAGGGGAGTTAGTTCATAATCTTTTAACTGCATTGACATATCCGAAGAAAATTGCCATCGTTAAATGTAGCGCCCATAGGAAAGTAGTCGATAAAGTTGGAGAAGGGAATGCGTTAGCAGACCGGGTGGCACGGGAGACTGCGATGCAGCCCGGTGCTACTGCCATGTATGTAGTGAAGTCGCAAGTAGAAAGATGGCATGATGCGAAGGAAGAAGTGCGAGAAATACAGAGGACCGCTTCTGACAAAGAACGGGAGCAATGGTCCAGTGAGGGAGAATTGGATGATGAGGGTTGCTGGAGAAATAAGCAGATGGATAGATGGAAATTACCCACGGCTTTTGTACAACCTATGGTTCAGATGGCACATGGGCTAGCACATGTTGGAGCTTCCGCAATTGTAAAATTGCTTACCCAAGTCTGTGAGCATCCAGAGATTGCTAGCACGGCAAAGAGGGTGGTGCAGACCTGTATGATCTGCCTGAGGTACAACCCAGGAAAGGGTACTCGAACCCCAGCAGGAGGGTTTGTAACACCTACTGCACCCTTTGAGGTTTTGCAGATGGATTACATCCAGCTTGAGCGTTGTAACAATTTGAAGTATGTTCTAGTAGTGGTGTGTGCCTTTAGCAAATGGGTTGAGGCATACCCTACGAAGGACAATACTGCAATGACTACCGCCAAGATGCTGTTGAAGGAGTTCTTCCCTCGATATGGCGTTTGTAGACTTCTGTGGAGTGATAACGGACCCCACTTTATAGCGGATGTTATAAAGTATGTTTTGAAGGGTCTAGGCATCACCCAGAAGTTCCACGCAGTATTCCACCCTCAATCTGCAGGACTAGTCGAGAAGTATAATGGTACACTGAAGCTCAAGATCGCTAAAATTCAAGCTTCGACGTCTTTGACTTGGCCAGATGCTTTACCGCTGGCGTTGTTGTCAATTAGGTCGGTACCGCACTCTCGAATCGGTCTTACACCGTACGAGATTGTCTTTGGACGTCCAATGAATATTTGGGGTCCACCAAAACCTAAGACTGTGTATGATGTACCTTGTGTAATGATGAATGATTATCTGGCACAGTTAACGGATAACTTGGTTTCTATTCATCAACAGGTCCGGGAGGCGCTCCCTGATCGGTCCACCGGCGAAGGACATAGTCTCCAGCCTGGAGACTATGTCATGGTGAAAATCTTTGACAGGACGAACAGCCTGGAGCCGAGATGGGTTGGTCCTGAGCAAGTCTTACTGGCAACGAGGACGGCTGTGCGAGTTTCCAACAGAAAGAATTGGATCCATTCCCTGCACTGCCGCAAAGTACCGCCCGGATTGGTGGAGCCTGCTGTATTGACCGATCAACGAGAGATTCTGACCACAGAGAAAGGCCGTGCTGTGGAATCGAACGACGCTGAGGAGCTCTTTCCGGACCACGCGGCTCCTGGAGGAAAGCGATATCATCTGAGGCCAAGAAAGTGAATCCTTCAGTATCGGGACATGTTGTCAGAACGGCCCTTGGGTTAGTGAAACAGAGAGCCAATGAGGCAAGGGGGGGGGATCAGCCCTGCATTAGTGTAGCGACACCCGTCTTGGCCCGTTGGTGAAGAAATCGACCGCTGCCCAAGGGGAAGAGTTCTGACAAAGCTTTTAGTTTCAGGAAGATATTGATTCTCTATTCTGACATGGAGAAAAAGAAGATCCTTTGTGCAACAGGTTTTATGCTCACAGTAGCTATTGTTGGGATAACCACATGGTTTGTGGAGGATGTGACTCCTGCTCGAGAGTTACTTGTGTTGACCACTCCAGTGCCTGAGGAGCACTACTTCTATACCCTTCCGTATCAAGAATTGAAGCATCGTCAATCCTATTTGAATAACACTTTCATCCAGATGTTGCATCATACCCACGTTGCCACAAATGCTACGAACTGTTGGATATGTGGTATGATGCCAGCTCATCAGAAGAAAGGAGGAACGCCATTCATACCTCTTCCTTTCTCTCATAATGGCTCTTGTAGAGGGTGGTACACTTTGCTTTTTGCCACTCGGAAACCCACAGTGGGACGATTACTCTTCAGACTCAATAAAGAATGTCATCAGGATAAAGATGGATATCCGCAAGCGAATGGGACAATTTGGGAATGGGAAGAGTATCGACCAGACAATGAATCGATTCCTTATGTTTTCACGAACACCAGAGACACTGTGGGAAAAGACAAATTTGTGATTCAAGTGGCACAAGCTCAAGCGGACCTGTGTGTCCAAAGTGTGGGTTATATTCCTGTTGGTGTTAGCGATTGTATTACCATATTAAACATCGATGGGTTGAATAACAGTACCTTCTTAGCATCCCATAATACATACTTCGTATGCGGAAATAAAGGTTATTACCGTTTGCCAGACGGTTGGTCCGGTGTATGTTATGTAGCATTTTTGTTGCCTCCTGTATTTTTGGCACCTGCATCCTATCATAAGGATTTGAAGTTGTTAAATAATGTGACTGTAAATAGGTATAAACGTACTCTATCAATTGATGATGTGGACCAGACTGACACCAGTCTGCAGCAGTATATTGATTTTAATTTAGGATTGTTTTTCTTCGTTGGAGCTGCCCTAAATAGTAGGAAAGTTCGAAGATTAACAAGAGTGGTAGAGGCTGTGACAAACCAAACCGCTGCTGCTCTTGGGAATCTTACGGAAGAATTACAGATTACCAGAATTGTTGCATTGCAGAATCGTATGGTGTTAGATGTTATGTTAGCTGATCGAGGTGGAGCTTGTAAAATTATCGGAAGTAGTTGCTGTGTGTTTATTCCTGACCACACACCGTCAGTCTATAACGCAATCAACAGGTTGCATAAAATTGCAGCTGAAATCCATACAGAAAACGGCACTTGGTCCTTTTCTGGATGGTTTTGGGCATTGATCACTGCTTGGGGTTGGAAGGTTTTAACTGGTCTCTGTATAATTATAGCAGTTCTGTTTTCTTGCTGCATCTGTGTCCAATGTGGTCCCTTGCTCTGTTCCTTATGTGTATCATTCTGTATCCCCGATAAGAAAGCTATTGCCAATGTCACTTATCAGAAACGTTTAGCTAAGGAAGTCGAAGAGATGATGATAATTGACATATACGATGATTATCCTAACAAACCGGATGTCTTCAGTAAATGCTGAAAGGGTCGTCTGTTGTAAATTGAAACTACGATGTGATTAAGCATTTACTAAAGACATGAATTCTCCTGCCTTACACATGTCTCTTTCGTTATGTTGACTGAAGTTTGGACTCCATTTTGTATTGTCATGTCTTCACGTGCTCAACACGAGGAGAGTCCTATCTTCGTGTTAGTTGCTCTTGTAATCTGCCTAGTAACAGTCTATAAATAGTTCCTTTGTCCGCCTGGCGCATGCCCAGACTTGACCACATCTGTTATCAGTTAGTCCTTGCTTGACCATGTTTTCGCGGGCTCAAGGAGTATGTCAGCTCCGCCCACATATTGATCTTGTATCGAAAATGTCCATAAAAGGTAACATTCTTCGCCTCATGTTGTATCCTCCCACTTATGAACCCCTCTGTTGTGTATAAAAGGGGACCGTGTACGCAAGTTCTTTGTGCTACTCTATGCAATACTGAAGGGTATTGTATGGATTGTAGAACCACCCTTAAGGGTTAATAAACTCTGTCTTTGTACTTTGCAGTTTCCGTGCCAACTTCCTTATAGATTCCATTACAGGAGAGCGAACCCTTGTGTCCTGCGGGCCTAGCTGGGGCCTGTATTCATCAAACTCACTAAATGAGTGTGAGCTACTGAGAGAAAGAATGACCTTTAGCAATAGCAATACTGAACAAGAAACGGAGACAAAGATGGCAGGGTACCGGGTTAAGTAGCAAAAGGGGATGAGAGGGGGTGTTGTGGGATGGGAAAAAGTAACATGTACATGGGGAGGTGGGAGGGGCAGAAGAAACTAAAACAAGCAGTGAAGCGGGAGGGAGTTGGGGCACATAACAGGTGCCCTGTAAAAACAGCATCTGACATTTGATCTCAGTCTTTAAATGAAGACTGCCAGTGACAGCAGCAGCACCTGTAACCTGATGCAAGCAGTCCCAGTAGGCAACATGTAAGAAAAAAAAGGTTTCACTCACCTATGCCATATTCAAGCAGCAAAGCAGGAGGGGGTAGGAGCATTTGACCTTGCTCTTTGAATGCACAGCAAATGTGACGAGATAAGAACAAGATTTACAGGCATGTTTACAGATCAGTTTGAAGCGAGTGAAAACATGTGCGCTCGTGTTAGGCGCTCTTTAACAAAGAAAAAAGTAGTTCCAGAAACAGATCCTAAAATGAAAGCAGTGGAGGGATAGTGTAATTGGTCTCTGTTTTCGGGGAGGGCTAAACACAGGGAGAGGCATGACAAATGCATGCCATGGACAAATTTAGAGAAAGAATATAAGGGCGACGATGGAGCCTATGTGTGGGCTGAAGCCCAAAAAGCATATACAACATGTTTTGAAAAGACAGCGCAAGCGTGGTCTAGCCAAGACCTAAGAAAGGCTCGGAGCCCACTGGCTACATGCATTTCTGCAGTACAACTTGTCTTTGACTGCATGCTAGGTTATGATTACATATGTGGTCTCACTCTCCACTGTAACCCTTAGCATCTCTGCATTATCATGAGCATAGCACAAGTTGGGGGCTGACAAGAGCAGACAGACTCTGTTTCTTGCTATTGAGGGAACTACCTAGACCAAGGGAGAAAATGCCGAGGAGTCATTGCATCAGCCTGTGACCTCCATTAAAGCTGTTCACATTTGCTCTCACTGAAGTTGCTACACACACTTCAAATATGGACTGGCATTTTTAATACCCCCACCCCTCTTTACCTCTGATAAGGGCACAGGGGTGGGTCGTCTTTAGAGCACTTACCTGCAGAGAGAGCTACCCACATTTGAAACTTTCAGATTCTATTTCCTCTGGTGAAAAAGTAACACTATAATGTATCTCACAGAAACAAAATAAACCCAACACGTTTTGTCCATTCTTCAGCAAAAACGTTTTACACGTCCATACCTAATACCACTGATTTCCTTAAATGTGTTGTTTGAGTCATTCAAAAGCTCTATTACCCATTTATATGTAAATTACAAAAGTAAAAAAAAAACTATAAATATTATCTGCTCTCGCTGCATTTCTATGCCTCATTACATACATGTTTTATTTGATGATTTTGCATAGTGCTTTTAAATTCTGCAGTAGTGCAAAAAACCACCCACTGTCATTTGCCCATAAATAAGTTTGACAAACTACCCTTGCGTGTCCTATCACCTAATATCATCCACTTTATTTTCCTTTTGGAATGGAAGGTTCTCCATACATCTTAGGCTCTGAGTATACTCAACAAGATGAACCCACTTGAGAGGTTTGAGGCAATATTTTGTATTTCCTTGAAGTGGATACATTGTTGCTAAGCTTCCCTGACCATGTTTCAGTGACCGCCTAGCATTCCCATCTCCTGCACATGGGATTGGAAGCATCTTCAAAGAGATCACATGCATCTTCGAGTTTCCAGCGTTAATAACATATAAGACGCTTATGCGGCAAATCAATCCTGCAAGATTTTTCAACTCTCTTGATGACTGTTGAAGACAGTCCTAACAGAACAGACATATTAGACACGATGAGGAAGAGGAGGCAGCTCGTCTCATACACAGGAGTTCCACACTTGCGATAATGCACCCAGTAGCAACAAGACAACTATTCTGAATGGAGACTTGGAAGGAGTACCCAGCCCTGGCAATGGTGCCCCTCATCTTGCGCTGGTTCATTAACTTTGTTGGGGGCTAAATTCAACAGCTTGTTTTTGCATCTAGGAAGCGACTGTTTGGAATCTCTAGGTTGTGGATGTGGCATGAGTACAGAGTATTTTCCACGAATGCTACCACATGCTTAAATCCTCAATGCTTCTCTGCCCAGGAATCAATAGAAATCAAAGCCTCTCCTCAAAGGCAGACAACGTTGATGGCAGCATAGTTCATGGTGCTGAACTTGCAAAGAGCTTTACACTTTATTCTGAACTTTAAAAGAAGAAACAATGGCAGTTGGTCATCTCGAGCACTGAAGTTAGTATGTACCCATCCTCAACTTGCTCTCACTTCTCTTTGTAAACACGGCCGGCCCAGGTTGGGTTGTAAGCGACTTGCTGTGTATTTAATTTGTAGAAGAAACGCCATATTTACTGGTTCCTTTTTAGGGCTCGTGCCCTAGCGTTGCAGAGCGCAGCACTGCTCGCGCAGGTGAGAGCCCTTTTGTGGGGGGTTTTAAAACAGAGCCTGGAATCGCACACGCTCGTGCGTGTGCTTTTCCTTTTGGCTTCTGCGATTGGCCTTTGAGTGTGTGTATTTCCCAAAGACGGCACAAAATAGACCAAAGGCGGACGCATTGCTCCACCCATGGCCTATTAATGTCTATTACGCGCAGCAAAGGCCATGTGGTTCAAATTTTCGTTCCCAGACACGGGTGCGATAATTGAAAACAAATGTTCGCTGTGGCACGCGCACACGTGTGCACCACTCGCGGTTTCATGAAATAATAAACCATAGCTGGACTTGATGGTTCACTGACCTCCTTAATTTTTATTTTACTGTAAAAAACATACTGTGCAGAGAGTTATTATGAGTAAAAATAAAACATGGGTTAATCGCACTATTGTTTAGAACTTACCGTATTTAAGCCGTAGTAGATAGCGATGTGTCAGGCTCCCAAAATGTATAGTAACAGCTCCGTTCGTAGTGAAGTTTCGAAATGCTTTCGTTGCAGAGTTGAAGTAGAGGAGCAGGAGCACAAGATAGCTATCTTTTAGGAGTAATAAAACGTGAACACGCAATGTAAGGGGAATGCAAGGAGATGGTGTGGAGATGGCTAGGTGTCATTAAACAACTAGTAAAAGTCGTAAAATGCACATAAAAGGAGCCTGGAAAAGCAAATTATCTGCTACCCGAGAAAGATAACAAACATTTACCTGGGGCGGAGCTTGGCTCTAAACTGAGATGGCGGCTTGAGCCTCAAGCTCCGGCACGCAGTAAGGAAAATCCTACAATAATCCTGCCCTACACCGCTAGCAATTGAAGCGGGTGAAGCGACACTTGTGGCGGAACAGGTGGACGTCCGGATGAGACAAGTCTGGGGGCTGGGGGCGCTGCTGATGCCCAGATAGAGTTGCTGAAGCGCGAGGTGTTGGAGGCCGCTAATCCCCGGGCGCTGGTAGGCGCGGCGGCAGAGTGACGTCGCCGTGTGTGCGGCGGAACAATCGAGGAGAGCCCGGACCTTCGTGCCGTCCCTGCCGATGCGGCCCAGATGAGAGCGGAGCGAGGGAGGCAGGGCTGCAGTGTCGGAGCGGCCGCAGCTGCGATCCTCTGATCGGTGGAAGGAGCGGATCATCTATACCCCAGCCGCCGGGCGCCTGCCGTTATTGCTGCCTGGGAAGGCTGACTACTAAGGACGACTCGGCCTCATTCGCCAGACGGGTGAGGGACGGCCGGAGTTCCACAAGACGCTGCAGGGCACGGAGGCGATAAAAGACCGGTGCTTTAGAGGTCCGCTGCGGTGCGGTGAGTGATGTGAAAGCGCGGCTGACCCGAGGGAGCGGTGAAAGTGAGCCCGACGCTGTCGGAGCGGCTGGCGATCAGAAGGGTGTTGGCCCAGGTCGCCAAGTACTGCCCTGCTGCGGTACGGCATAGAGGCCCTAGTGCTGTCGGCGAATGGTGGGCAGCGCGGATCGGCAGACCAGCCATTGCAGCTGCGGCGATTACAGAAGGAGAGGGGTGGCGTCATCTTTGCGGCCTGCCGGCGCCGCGACTAGAGGGCGGTGAGAGCGCCGACTGCATAACGGAGCTGGGGCCTGGGTGTGCGAGCAGCGGAGCGCAACCTGAGGTTGGTCACTGTGGTGGCGGTGCGGCGGCGGCTGCGGCTCATAAACGCTTGACACAGGGCCACAGTGGGCGCAAGGCAGACATGAGTTCTTACGACGTAGCCCACGCTCCCATAAGATGACCCTTCTCGGGGGAGCAGAGTAACATGAAGAGGCCCTGTGTGCCGGCTGAGAGGCGGTGAGTCCCTGGGCAGAGGCCAGCCTGCAACAGCGTCTGAGAGCCGCCTGGAGGCGAAGGGCATCCTGGTTGAGCCGTAGCGGTGTGAGAAGCGGGGACGCCTTCGGGACTTGGAGCCCCACTGGAGTGCAGATCGCCTAGCGGGCTGCATTGGCCTCAGAAGGATCTTGGGTGGAAAGAGACGTTTACCCGGGGATTGTGAGCGGTGGCCGGCAAGGCGGCAAAGGAAGAGACCACTTGTAGATGCTGCCAGCGTGCGTCGTGCGCTGTCCCATGACTGAAGTGTGCGGGTGATCGCGCTTGGGCAGCACACACACTGGTAAAATTGCACAAATTGGAGCCTTGGTGTGAAGCTGTGGCAGAGGCGGGCGACGCCCAGAGGCAGTAGTCTACGCGATGGGCAAGTCGGACAGGACCCAGTCGAAACTCACTTTCGAGCAGAAGCTCCCTAAACCCCATGCTACTATTGAGGGGGCAGAGAGTAGCGCAATATCACCCCCGGATGAAGGACAGGATATCCGGAGCCTGTTGCTCTCCATGGAAAAGGGATTGCAGACTTGCATCACCTCCTTGGGCGCAAAGATTGATGCTCTCTCCTACAGAATGGACCGAATGGGGGAGCGAATTGATAAACATGCAGAGAGACTGGACCAGTCGGAACAGCGGATAGCGGAGAACAACCATTACAACGCAACTTTTACAACGCACTGCCATTACAACGAAACTGTAACAACGCAAATGCTGTGACAACGCATGCCATTACAACGCAAGTCTTTACATCGACTTGCACTAGATGGCGTGCTAACATTAAAAATAGTGTAGTTTACTATCCAAACACCTTCCCTACTGCAACGTGGACTGGAGTTAGAATAGTAAATTACCCTTTTTTAATGTTAGCACGCCATCTACTGCAAGTCGATGTAAAGACTTGCGTTGTAAAGACTTGCGTTGTCACAGCATTTGCGTTGTAAAAAATTCATTGTAACAGCATGCGTTGTAAAAGCATGCGTTGTAACATCATACATCCGCGGATAGCGGAAGTAGAGGAGGCGCAGACCTCGCTGGATACTGAACACAAGAAAATGGGGCGTATCATGCAGGTATTGCAGGATAAAACAGAAGACCTTGAGGCACGTGCGCGACACTGTAATTTGCGAATTACGGGCTTGCCGGAGACGACGCCGACGGGAAGGATGGAGTGTTTTGTGGAGACTCTACTGACCGAGCTGCTTGGCACGGAGGTGTTTTCGAGCATGTTCGTGGTTGCGAGGGCACACAGATCTCTGGGACCCAGGCCCCCCCCAGGCGCGCCGCCGCGGCCAATCATAGCGAAGCTACTGAACTACTGAGACAGAGACGCGGCCCTCCGTGTGGCAAGGGAGAAAAAGACACTGAAGCATGAGGGGTCGACTATCTCGCTAGACCCGGATTTTACAGCGCGGGTGCAGGAGGCCAGACGGCAGTTCATCACGATTAAAAAGCAGCTGCGGGAGCTGGGCTTGGATTATGCGATGCTGTACCCGGCCAAGCTGCGTGTGAACAGACAGGGGAGAACCCACATTTTCTTGGATCCTAAAGCTCTGCAGAAGGCATTGAAAGACTGGAGTAAAGAGCGGACGCGGAGCCCAGAGAGACAATCGCAGGAGGAAGCGGAGGAGGGTGTGCTAGAGCACCAAGACTGAGTGTTGTCCGGTGGCAAGTGTGGGCTGAAGTTTCCATAGGACTGGGGGTTGGAGGGATGGGAGTAGGACAAAGGGGGGAAACTACGTAAACAAAATGCAAGTCGCGGCTGCCCACTAGACATTTATTGCAAAATAGACATACAGACTGTGAGATGCTAGCACACTGACATGGCGGTGGCGGCCAAAAGCTCGGAGGCGGTCACATAGGCTTGGGCGCGGGTGGAAACCTCGCCACACACCAAGTGTGGTGTACAAGATAGCAATGCCCACTCCTTAGGGGTGTGTGTCGCGCATGGATGCATATAATGGTTCAATTCTTCCTTAGCGGTGGGGCAAAGATTTAAGATCTGCGTCCGGAGGTCGTGGCTGGGTGCAAGGTGACATTTTTCTATTGATTCAGTATGGAGCGACCTCCGCTCGCGAGTGCATATCACAACTTTGAGGGGTTAACTTGTTGGGGGGAGGGTAGTGGGAGGTGTGGGTAATCTCTAAATGGGATGCGGCATGGCCGAGTTGAGGGTGGTCTACTGTGGGAGGGGGGAGAGGGATGGGTTTCAGTTATTTGTTCAGAGGCTAGTCCGGCAGCGCATGGGGCTGCTCATGTTACACGACGGAGATCATATACAACACTTAGAGGAAGGAGTAATGCACAACGGACAGGATAGTAATGACTAGCACAACTGCTCCTCGAGGGTCGCTAGACTCCATAAGGGTGGTGACCTGGAATGTTAGAGGCCTGAATGACCACCGGAAGTTGTGTAAGGTGTTGCAGTACCTTAATAGACATGTCATTGATGTGGCCTTCCTCCAGGAGATGCACCTCCCAAACCAGAGTCCCATGCTGCGCACTAGAGGGTTGCTGGGCAATGCGCATGCGGCCGGATTCACAATGCATGCCAGAGGGGTTCTTACCTGGATCAATCCTAAGTCGGGGTACACGGCGCAGCTGGTGGCAGCAGATAGCGGGGGTAGGTATGTACTATCCCGATGTCAGGGTAGAGGCCTCGGTTTGCTATTGGTCAATGTTTACGGCCCAAACTATGACTGGCCGGAGTTTTACAATACGCTGGCCACGACAGTGAGGGATAGCGGAGCACCTCAAATCTTGTGGGGAGGAGATTTCAATATAGTAATGAACCCGAGCCTAGGCAGATCGGGGGGACCGGCCAGAGTTCCGCCGGCGGCAGTTACAATTCTGCACAGGGCAATGATCAGTATGGCTCTTTGATGTATGGAGAACGCTTAACCCTACGGTGGGAGGCTACACGCACTATTCGGCCTACTAGAACCTGCACACGCGTATTGACTACTGGTTCGCATCAACGTCTCTTATGTCGCAGGTGCGATAATGCCAGGTGTTGCCACGAACCCTAGTCGATCACTCCCCTGTATTGCTGATTCTCGCCTCACCTAAGAAGACCATACCCTCGTTTACGTGGCGATTTCCTCCATACTCTTTATTGGATCCTCTATTTCAGGAGGAAATGGCGGAAGCAATAATAACATTTTTCGACGCCAATATTGGCTCAGTGGATAGTTTCCAAACGGTCTGGGAGGCGTTTAAGGTATATATCAGAGGGGTGGCCATTACTAAGCATTCTGGGGTGCTGCGCGCCATTCGACGGAGATTGTCGACATTGGAGCGCAGATTGGGGGAGTTGGAGGCGGAGCAGCAGCTGGGTGTGGCGGAGGGCGCTGCAGAAGAGCTGAAGGCACTGTTAGAAGAATATCATGAGGCGGCAGATACTGAGGTGAAGCACTTGGGGGAGTATGCTACGGCTCGGGTGTATGGAGAGGGTGACAGGCCGGGCTCAGTGCTGGCTAATCTACTAAAGGCCCGGAGAGGTAAAGCCAACATTACCAAGATTAGATCGGATGAAGGGGATCTACTTACTGAGGATGCAGATATTGCAGCTTGCTTTCGGTCGTATTACGCAGCGCTTTACGCTTCACGACAGACTGATATGGATGAGGACATACGGGATTACCTGGATCATATACAGTTACCCTTCCTCTCTAATTCACATAGGGAATTCCTGGCCCTTCCCATTGAGAAGGATGAAATCCTGGAAGCTCTGGCGGGCATGAGGGCAAATAGTGCGCCGGGGGCGGATGGCCTAACGGTAGCTTTCTACAAAACCTTCTCGGATCTATTGCTCCCACATATATCGCAGCTGTTCGATGATGTGTGTGTTACGGGCCAAATGCCACAGTCTATGCGTGAGGCTATCTTGGTGGCTATCCCCAAGCCGGGCAAGACTCTGGAGGAGTGCAGCTCCTATCGACCGTTATCCTTGCTAAACGTAGACACTAAGATATTTGCGAAGGTCTTGGCCACGCGCCTTGCTGGCACTGGAGCTGGTGGCTCCGGAGCAAGCGGGGTTTGTGCCCGGTAGAAACCTTACCTACAATCTACGGGCGGTGTTTGGCACTATGCAGCATGTCAGGCAGGATTCGAAAGCACTCGGGGTCTTCCTTGACATGGAGAAGGCATTCGACTCGGTTGAATGGCCTTCATGCGACAGGTTTTGAGTAAATTGGGTTTGGGTCCAGTCTTCTTACAGATGATCGGGGTACTATATAAGGCACCCACTGCGAGGGTACGGCTGGGTGACCTAGTCATGGACGCTATCCATATTTCCAGGGGAACGCGTCAGGGTTGCCCCCTATCGCCCATATTGTATGCTCTGATTGCGGAACCTTTGGCGTGCGCTCTACGGGAATATCATGACCTCAGAGGGGTGAACTTCCCCACCTACAAGATAGTGGTATCCACCTACGCAGATGACACCCTTCTGTATGTCAGAGACCCTGAGAATAATTTGGCACCGGTGTTGTGGGAAGTGGTGCATTTTGGGGCACTCTCTGGACTGCAGGTCAATTGGACTAAGTCCTTCGCCTTTCCGTTGACCCCATCCACGACTCCGTTGGAGATGGAGTACCCGCTTCAGTGGTCGGACGATTCGGTCAGGTACCTGGGAATACGGCTGCATACAGATCCGGAAATAATACTTAGGGAAAAATGTGGCAGGGCCATTGACAAGCTGGAAGACGATGTGGAGGTCTGGATTGGGCGACCTGTCTCTCTGTTGGGTAGGATATCAATCATGAAAATGGTAGTACTGCCTAGATTTTTATTTTTGTTTACTAATATTCCTATTGTGCTGCCGCGCGTCTTTTTCGCAAGGCTTAATAAATCCTTGTTGAGACTAGCATGGGCGGGCAAACAGGCCCGAGTTAGCTGGCGAGTGCTAACACTGCCTTACCATATGGGAGGACTTGGGGCGCCCGATTTGGAGCTATACTACAGGATAGCACAGGGGGCTCAGGCGCACAGTTGGATCCATGGTGAGGAATCAGTCCCATATCTTAAACTGGAGAGATTGTTTGCTGAGCCTCTCCCGCTGGCGGCGGTCATCTTTGAGTCAGCTGACCGTAGAACGGGATTTTTGGATTCACTCAACTCAACCAGGCATGCATGGAATAACATACTGCAACACATAGCTGGGGCACTATTTTATTCTCCGGCAATGCCACTAGAATGTGGGGTCTGGCTGCCTCCTTGCAGGGATCGCGGAGTGGTGCGGGCCCTCCAGGAGATGGGAATTCGCACGATGGGAGATTTGTTCATAGATGGCACTGCAATAACTTGGGACGAGGTTGCTGCTAGGGCGGAGGCCCCTACGCAGCTGCAGCGCTTCCAATTCCACAGGGTGAGGGGGGCGTGGCGATAGCATCTGGGAGACGACCTAGCTGAACCCCCGGAGGTGCCGGAATTAACAGATCTTATCAAACATAAATGTCCCCGTAGGCTGATATCCAAACTCTACAGCATAGCAATGTCGCAGAGAATACAGCAATACACTAAGGCCAGACTGGCCTGGCAAAGGGACCTAGACATTGTGATAGACGATGCCATGTGGGCGTACTGCTGCACTGGTACGCGTCGAATATCATTACATGGCAAGCACAGATTGCTACACTTTAAATATATAAACAGAGTCTATTATACGCCAGACATATTGCATAGGTATGGACTAAGGGAGGAATCGACTTGTGAGAGATGCAGCCACGCAACTGCGGATTTTATTCATATGGCATGGGAGTGCCCGGGGGTTTATAAATTTTGGAACGCTATTTTTCAGAAGATAGGAGCAATGGTGGAATTAGATCTCATGCCGGACCCGGCAGTGGCTCTGCTGGGCTACTCTAAAAAGTTGCCATGGGCAGTACGCAAAATGGTGGACATGGGATTATTGATGGCAAAGCGCAGGGTCGCAATGTGCTGGATGCGGGGACCTCTGCCAACAGTGGCACAATAGGCTTGCGACGTGCTTTATTGCTGCACGCAATCAGGTATTTAGTGAGCTGCTTCCGCCGCGAAGCAGGCCAAAGAACTTCTGGGGTTTATATACAGATTATCTCAGAAGGGGTGGAGGGGCCGAGGAGAAGGGGACCGGGACGGGTGGCGTGAAGGACCCTGGCACGGCGGTGGCTTGAGCAGCCTAGGGGAAGACCCTTTGGAGACCAAAGGGCCTCCTGGGCAGAGGTGTAACGGTGCTACTAGATCAGTCGGGGACGGATGGTAAGGGGGGACATGAAGGTCAATCACCAATAACGCTAGTCTGACATGGGTATCAAGTAGTGGAGCACCCTCTCAGAGGAGAAGACACTACACGGCAGTGTGTATGGGCATAAACCTCATGTTGGGCACTGACTGGATGCCTCAATGGTTATGGGCTTGGGGAGGGGAGGGTGTTGGGTTAATGTGTTAATTTAAGAAGAAAACTGTTTCCCCAGTGGGGAGGTGAAAACGGGAAATTACATACTCTAATGTAACATCTGTTACATAAAACGCACTGCTACTTCAGTATACAGTGATGCCCAGCCTCCGGGATGTGGGATAAGCTGAGGGGAGACGCGACCTTCAGTGTTAATGCAGCCGGCATCAGCGTTGTAGGCGCACAACTGTGTATGTCATCATGTTTTATCAGTTATTAAATAAAATTTAAAAAATAAATTTAAAAAAAAAGCATTTACAATGCAATGGTCTCGGCATTGTCAAAGTTAGAACTATTGGTCTTGCTCATGACATTGGCCTACAGCTCTCTCCTCTAAAATGTCAGTGCTTGGAGATATGTTCCCAAAGTGGCAGCTTTGATTAAGGGCTGAGGTGGTAACATAGTGTGGACCTTTCCTGCTATACTTCAAATTGAAACATGCAGTTCAATCTAAATATAACCATGTTTATGAATCTTTCACAAGAAAGTATTCCCCCCCCCAAACAGGCTATGACAGCAGATACTAGGTGCACAGCGTCATTTCTAAAACAAACAAAAAACAACAACAAAGAAAGAAAGAAACGAGAGAAATAGCCAAGTCGAGAATATCCTTCTTACTCTGTCGCTATACCTTATTGGGAGGCGGACATAGACTGAACTAACAAATGAGTAAAAAACATTTTCTTCTGTAATCGATCTAAATCGCTACACTTTAAAATTCGAACACTCAATGGTACACTCCATTCCAAGGGGCGCAGCAGGGAGCCGCCTGACTTAATGTCATGCAAACAGCAGCTCATCCATCCCAATTGGTCTCAATCGGGTGTCATTGAAGACTTTGTAATCAGCCCTTAATCTACCGTGGGGTAATTATTAGCACCCCATCAATCCCCTGCCCTTCTCCCATCTTCCTCGCACCTCTTGCCCTCACACAGAAATGACCCTCACCCCGACAACAAACACCAAATGTCCTTTCCACCCAGGGCTCTGTCCCAGTCAATCCCATTTAGAGCCGGACCTAATGGCTCTCCTAGATCAAAAGTCCTAGAGCCGGGCCTGCTCTAGACGAGAACACAAGCAACCCCACACTAGTTATATTAATTTGTATAGCACTAATCACCTGAGTGTGTATCCAGACATAAGTGAGGCGCTGGTTAAGCCGTGTGGCACAGTGAGAGCAAGGGACCCATATCAGCAGTGCTTTAAGCGGTTTGGGTCCTGCCAGTGTTCAGCAACAGCAGTTCTACAAAGCAGATGCTGAGATGGGTCCCTGTCGGGCTCTCCATTTTTACCCCCACCCTCAGGGTGGACAAAACAATCTTAACTCTGCAGCAGTGTCACCCTTCATTGCCTTTGATGTAACTTCAAAGAGAATCATTATAGGTCTTTCACACTCTCATCAACTCAGAACTGAAGCATTTTCAATGTTATTTACAACAGAGCCATAGTTACAGCTTTTTTTTTATCTTATGCAACTACCAACCTTTGACAAAGCCAATAGTCCTGGCTTGTTATGGTGCAATGTTACTTGTATATAATATCTGGATGCCCTGACAGACGCAGCAAAATACCAGTCGGACGTCACGCTATGCTAAGCACAGATTTTTAGCTTGAGTGTTGTGAGCCACGCCCTTAACTACATCGGCCACACCCCTTTGATGAACTCCCCCCCCCCCCCCCCAGTTTATTAATCCCACTTAAAGCCCTGCATATCAGTGCACAGCAGTCGCACTGACGCTTCACTTTGCTAAGGCTAAAAAAGGCAAAAACTGGTCTGGAGCTGTTTGTGTTAACATCTAGAGGGAACCTGTCCTGGCAGTTCGGATCAGACAGTTCCTGTTAGAGCACGACCAAGTTTGATTTGTATATGGTTGGCCTCTGCCCCGATGGGCTTAGCAGGCACTAAAAGACCTGACTAGAAGGCGGACCACTGAGATTCATACAAGCATTCCAACCAAACCAGTTTTCTACATAGTCTCATACAAAAAAATTAGCTAAATCATTGAAATTGTGCAAAATAAAGATAGCGTTGTGGTTACTTTGGGCCCTGCAGAAATATGTTTGTGATGCATAAGACACAGTTTTGAACCCTGGTACCCAGGCACAGCCTTTCCTCCTTATGAGGTGACAAACATAAGTGCCACTGTAATGGGCAATTATAAAATGAAGCTGAATGAAGCTACTGGGGTATAAATAAAGCCAGCTACGTTAACGAAGTCTGGTAAAGTCTTTACTCAGTCAGGTTTGGTTCACGGTGCAAACAAACACGTCTCATTCGGGGCCATGCATTTCAAAAGAACATGAAAGTAGCCTCGACATGTTAATATCATAAAGCTCTGAGGAGTAGAGTTTAGTCGCATAAGGATATATTTGCAATCACCAGAGAGAGCAGCCATCAAACGCCGCCAGCAGAGTGCCCTGCGGGTCTCTCTGAATATCAAGCGGTTTCTGGGTAGAACACACAACTTTGACAGGAAAGCTCTTCCCTGAAGGTCTATCGGTGTAAGGGGTGTCTCAATGTTTTCTAAGGTCTAGCGGTGTAAGCGGTGTCCCAATGTTTTCTAAGGTCTAGCGGTGTAAGGGGTGTCCCAATGTTTTCTCCAGGCTGACCCACGCGTGGGTGAAGCGGAGAGGAAACTTCTTCCCGACACACGGTGTACATAAACCCTTTCTTCCCCCGCGGTCCTGCCTTCCTGCTGCTGGAACGATGCCCCTCCGTCCATTGTTCGCAACCTGCCCACAGTGCGTGCGGTCCCCAGCGGTACTCACCCCGACCTGGGCATGGATGGGCAGGGAGCCTCCCGTACGCCGCGCAGTAGCCTTGGATACCCTGGAAGGCATCCGCTTGTTGCTGGCTCTGGGGAGGGGTTTGGCTTCCAGCCTAACATGGAGCGAATAGGCGACGCAGCCAATTCCATGATCCGGGGTGTGGCTGGGCCCGGGAGCACCGCGCATGCGCCGCCTCCTCCGGCATCTGCATGAAGAACAGATAAAACAGCTGTAAACCACGGCTTCCCGCGACCAGCACTCAACCCCCAACTTTCAGTAAAAAAAACAATTACAGCTTTGCTACTGTGTAGGCTCCAATATTCATCGAGTCCAGTGCATTTCGGTGTGGAGTTAAACTTTAAACAACATAACACACCTCCGTGACAGCTTACTTGTTTTTTTAATATTGAGCGAACCCGCCACGAAGGTGTTGGAGCGCTTCACGTGAGCACCAGTTACATTACAAAGGACACATTCACGCGCTCAAATTGATACCTGTCCGACAGATGGCGCGCGGCCGCCTCCGCACCAGAGATCTTCCCACGGTGCTAATTAAATCGCTGTGGAACATTGCGTGCAGGCACTCTGGCCCATTAGAGCCGCGCTCTTGGGCTGTAATCCTTTGCAGCGGGATGTGTCAGAGCAGAGAGACAGGCATCGCTTTGAAGGAGCAATGGCGGGGAGGAAAGGGAGATAGTGACTTCTTTCTCCGAGGTCAAGCAGAAATGCCTCAGAGAAACGCAGCGTCATGTTCGGATTCGGGGGCGTGTTTTTCTTTCTCTCCTCTTCCCATTGGCTGGAATGTTTACATTCCAGAGGAGAGAAAGAAAGTAAAAAACACGCCCCTGAATCCGAAAAAGACGGGGCTTAAATGGACAGACGCCCCTCTCCTCCAAAGGCTGGCCTCCGTTTAGGAAGCCAGCCAATGGAGAAGAGGGGCTGGTTCAAGCCCCGTACTAGAAAACGTTAAATCTCGCGAGCGAGACTGCGCTAGCGCAGCCTTCGCTAGCCAAGACCTAAAAACTACAGCAGCCTTTTGAAGGGTTTGATGCCAAGACATTAAACTGATTACTCAGAGCCTGCTTCACGCATTCCACAGAGTAAACAACATTTTATAAGATCAGATTTGTGCTTGCAGTACGACGTCCAGTGTTGTAGGTGCAAGCATTCTTTAGTAGAGGGGATGAATATTTTCAACCTTGCAGGTGGAAAACTAACAGATAATCCTGATCTAGCATTGTCCAATTAATTTATTTAAATGTTCTTCCTCATCCCGGCCCTTAAAAACGTGAAGCGGCCTTTCGTCACCAACAGAAAACTATGTATTTCTTTCCTCCCCTGCGGCTGCTTCCTTGTGTTGCATCCGCGGGCAGTGATCCATATCTACACATCCAAACTCCCAGATGAGCCATGTGTCAGCCCCAGCCCTGAGTGTCGGGGCTGTAGAGCTTAAGCGTGGTTTGTAATTACACTAGAAGAAGCGAAGCAAGCGCCTGCTAACGTGACGTGGGTCCCAGTATCATTTACATTTGTTATTGCCAGGGCCACTGCAATTATGCAGCAGGAGAAGGCCAAATTATGCGGCAGGGGTGAGTAAATTATGCGACAAGAAAAGCAAATAAAACGGCATCATGTGACACATTTTGTAATTGTATTACTTCATTATTTTGTCATTTTCAAACTTGTGAACATTGTCTGGGCATTGGTTGCACCTCAATACTACCAGTTCAAAACCCAAATATAGCAATAAGCAACACAAATGTAACTAGTCAACCTTTGCAAAAGGGCCTTCAACTGCGCGAAAATGCAGTTCAATGCATTTTAAGTAAGTTTGGAACCGTTTGAGCTACAAACCATTTTTTTGTTAATCTGCTGAATGTGGAAGATGATGGATTATGTGGCAAATGCTGCAAATTTATAGTTATGCAAAAAACGCTGTGGCCGCACTTCACATAATTCCAGTAGCCCTGGTTATGCATGGGTGCATCAGTTAAGAGGAAAAATAACTGACAAGGTTTGCATGACTACTTGCAGTGGGGCCGGTCCGTTTGTTGTCTAACATGGTTACTCAGTTGCGGTTTTGGTTACTACTTCCAGGCCTCAGTGGACTATCTTTCCCCCCTGTCTACTGGTCCCTAACTGCTGTAACACACCCTAGAGCACTTAAGCCTGAAAGCCATTGGCCACATTTCTGTTTGTAGCGCGAAAAACATTCTTTACCACACATCCATTCCTATATGTGACATTGAGGGCCACGTTTGAGAGTCCTGTAGCTTTCGGAGCCTTTCTGCCCTGTACACTTTGTAGCACTGCCTGAAAGTCACGCCGAAGTCCTGTAGAGGCAGACCCAACCTTCGCGACTGAGCCATCACTTCTAGGGTGCAAGACACGCCTGGAAACTTGGCTGAACATATCGTGTCATCAGTTTATCACCTCCCAGCCCTAACACGTATATGAGTGGAAGTTCAGTGTGCCCAGAAAATAACCTGTTTCTAAATGCCCACTACCCTGATAACCCACTTTTAGCGCCTGGTCTGTACAGCAAACATGCAGGCCAGTGCTTAATGCATTATAGTTACTTACAACTCCCACCCCCAAACCCACCAAGAGCAAGTAAACTATTGATGAAGTCCTGTGTGTGAATGATGCAAAGTTAATCATCCTTCTGGGAGGCTGTTACTTTTGATAGCTTGGAGAAGTTTTGAGTGTACATTTTTATGGCCATTTTGCTAGCCCAGCACCCATGTCTTTAAAAGATGTAGGACGGTCATTGTCTCTGCCCTATATATCAATCCCTGGCCACTAAGAACAAGCATTTGCAATGCAATAGGTCTCGCTTTTGCGAGAGTTTGAACTATTCGCATTGTAAATGACAATGCCTTTTATTTGTGTTTTGAAAACTTGCAAGCGGTGCCTAAACATGCACTCTGTACTTATAGCCGCTGCTTGCGAGAAGCAAGGCTGGCAATAACTGCGCCTCTTTTACTGCCAGCCTTGCTTCTTGTAAGCAAGGACTATCTGTACCAAGTGCGTGTTTACGCACTGCTTGCAGGTTTTCAAAACACATAAATAAAAGGCATTGTCATTTACAATGCCAATAGCTCAAACTCTTGCAAATGCGAGACCTATTGCATTGCAAATGCTTGTTCCTTTTTTCTTGATGTCCCTTAACGCGGCCGGACCACAGGATTGTAGGTAAAGACACAGTGTAATGTTTTAATATATGCTCTGCTAATAAAAACAGATTTTCAAGGCGTCACAAACATCTGTTATTCAGCGCCAAGATACCCAAGGGTGAACGTGCGCTTTACAAATACACATGTTATGATTTAATTCTAAAAGAAGAAACAATATTTTCAATTCTTTTGAAGAGTGAGATGGAGTGATCTCCTTTGTCACTGAATGTGAAAAGGTCATCAGTGTATTGAATTAGCTGATCAAGAGGAGCTCATGAATTAAAAAAACAACTTTACTGAAATTAATGAATTTTGGCGTTTACCTAACTTTCAAGATCAGGACATTTCAAAGTTTATGATGGCACAGGATTTGCCTTCCGCTATAGATTGTAATTTGTAAAAAAATAAGTGTTGGGGCCTCTCGTCAGAAGGCCACGGCAGCTTGCACCACCCTTTGCCTCTATCAGAGCTGCCAATGATAATTACCAGTGATAATTCAAACAATTTCAGGCCTCCAAAGCGATAAGAAAGGCTTTGGCAGCAGGAATTAGTAATTTTTTAAGTATATTGAATTAATGAACAGCTGTTTTGCTCATCTTAAAATCAGACAAACAGCCCCCCCATGTGGCAAACCGTTATACGTGTCTGGGTTGATAATTAAGTGCCGGTGCCGAGCACCGGAAACCACTGGCTCAACTTAAGCAGTGGCAGTACCAGACAGCTGACATTTGCACTCTACCTGGGATGTAAATCATTTTCACAGGTGGTTAGGTATAGAGTGCTTCAATACTTTGTCTGGTGTGGGTACCCTGTCAAATGTAACATGCTGACTGATTCATACCCAATTGAGTCTGTGCAGAGTGTGGAGTATGGGTTTGTCTTGACACTTTTGATACAATTCTGGCGGCCGTGTTGTGAATTTGTGTGGACATGCACTGATTTTTAAGTGATGCCCAAATAAAGTACAATACCGTAGTGCACCCATTAAGCATCCTGTTTGGCAACTTCAGATAATTACCAATGCCTTGTTGAGTTGTTGGATATTGTGTTTATATGTTGTCTCACATAAAAACAGATGGCCAAGATGATTTAGTACACAACTATTTTAGCGAGTAAGGGGTTTGTTATTGATTAGAAATGTTATGAAGTCTGGTAATAAATCGACAACTGTTCTTTTACGGACCTTTTTGATGAGGATCGTCTCATCAACATGTAGAGCCAGCCATTTTTGGACAATCCTTGCTTTAATGGCAGCCTCATGACCTTTTGGTGTTTCAGCATTGTTAGCATTCTCTATCAGAATGAAAAAGAGAACTGAGGGCCCGAATTACCACGGTAAAGTTAGACCAGAAGTCTAACTCAGACTAAAAGTCTAACTTTACTACTTTTCAGTATTCACAAAGGGACTTAAGAGTAGTATCTCGGGGGGAGGAGCCTAGCGCTTGACCAAGATGGCCGCGTGAGCCTTGAGCTCCCGCTACCCTCGCGCCCTCCTGCAATCATCCTGTCCTAACTCCTGATTTTCATGCACGGCATCCTGCAGATGAGTCACAGCTGGGGCGACTGACGTTATACGGGCTAAGATCGCCCACCGGGGACCGAAGTTGTGCGTGGCGGAAGATTGCGGCCTACCCCCGACGGATGCCAGGGGCTTGCGGTGGCAGGATGCCCGGCCACTAATTGAACAACAACGGCCTTGGGAGGAGTGAACTGACGGACGGACGCCGCTGCACTTTCACTTTCGCTTTCTCGCCCTTTGTTTGCTCAGGGTGGGGAGTGCTCCGTGCAGGCCCTCTATTGTCTGAAGACCTCCACACGGTCCTGACTAGCTGCTGAAGTCCTAGTTGACCCTGCTTCCTCTAGCGGAGTGAGGGACGTCCTTTTGCGACTGACCGTCCTGCCCTTCGAGATGTCGACCAAATCGGAGGCGGACAGGTCGAAGTCTAAGACTACCAGGCGAGGCGGCTATACCCAATCCAATAATATGGATCGTTATGCCCAGCAGAAGGGGTCGCCTGGTGGATCGGGACAGTCGCTGGAAGCGCAGAAGGCCGATTCATCCCCGGCCTCGGAGTTATCATTACAGGACATCAAGGGGGCGATAGATGGGATGCAATCTTCGATTGGCCGGCAGTTCGAGACCCTGGCGCACAAGGTGGACATGATCTTGGTTGATGTCAACTTGATTCGCGCGGACCTGGGCAAAACCAACGAGCGGGTCAAGTCCCTGGACCTCCAGACTACTGGCCTCGCGGATGACGTCTCGGAGCTTCAGGCCGAGGTTCGCAAGTTACGAACCGCGAATGACCTCTCCGCCCGCCGGCTCGAAGACTTTGAAGGTCGGGCCCGGCGCAACAATGTGCGCATTATTGGGGTCCCGGAATCTTCAGAGGAGCTCTCCGTGGATTTACTCGTCGAGGACTTGGTGGTGAATCATCTTGCGCCTAAGGGCCTCGGCAAGTTTTTTGCGGTGGAGCGGGCTCACCGAGTGCCTGGCGGACGGCCTAAGGTGGGAGCTCCCCCGCGGCCGATTGTCGCCCGGATCTTCCATTTTCGAGATCGGGACGCTATCCTGCAAGCATCGAGGGTGACAGGCCCGGTGCCTTTTCAGAATGCCTCTGTGAGCTTTTACCCTGACTTCACCCAGATGGTGCAGAAACAGAGGCAAAGTTTCCTGGGGGTGAAGCGGCGGCTTAGGGACATGGACCTGAAGTATGCCATGCTTTTCCCCGCCAGGCTGCGTGTGGTATATGAGGATCGGACTTTCTTCTTCGAATCACCGGACATGGCAGGGGACTGGTTGGATGCACTCCCTCGGCGACAGCCCGGCCGGGACAGCGTGGATGGGGCGGAAGGCGACCGGGATGGACAGAAGTGATACCTCCGGTGTCGGCCTGTTTTGACTCAGCCCCGGACAGTGACTCGCACCTTATTGCAGTAATGGGAGGGCGGCGGGGGGAAGATAGGGGCTCTTTCCTCCCTTGGGGTACTTTTTGTAGATTTGTTTTTGATAGGGCGACAGGCACACTGCAAGTTGGGGGGGCTTTGTAAGCTGACGCAGGGGTGCAGGGTGGGGGGGGATTCAGGATGTTGGGGTTGTTGTTTGGGGTTGTTTTTTTTTTCTTGCAAGGCGTAGCAATGACTGTCAGAATTGTCCGACTGTGGTTCTCCGGGAGGGGGGGAGGTCTCTTTGTGTTCAGGGATGGGGGATAGGGGCTTAAGCATAATTAGCTGGAATGTAAATGGCTTAGGGGATCGTATTAAACGGGGGATAGTCCTGCAATTTTTGAAACGGACCTCGCCAGATGTAGTCCTCCTGCAGGAGACCCACCTTATAGGTAATACGTGTTATGCACTTAACAGAAAGGGCTATAAATTCATTGCCCACTCAGGGTTTTCCTCGGGATCCAGGGGTGCGGGCATACTTGTCAGAGCTTCCCTACCATTTGAGGTTGACTCCACTATTGCTGATGATAGGGGGCGCTTTGTGGCCGTGGCGGGGAGGTGGGAGGGCAGAACGTTGGTATTGGTTTCTGTCTATGTCCCTCCTGCCCTGCAGGCCTCCACGTTTGCTGATCTGGGCAAGGCCTTGTTGGGACTCCCCGAAGGGATGCTAGTGGTGGGAGGAGACTTCAATGCGGTTGGTTCTGGAATGCTCGATAGGTACCCGCCCAGAGATATCGGGGGTGCTCAGAAGTGGCTTCCCGACTTTATTGATACTTTTGGTCTGGTAGATTGTTGGAGGCTGCGGCACCCCACTCAGAGACAATATACTTTCCATTCCGGGGCCCACGGGAGTCTCTCTCGGATTGACTATTTGCTCACTCTGGCGGCACACGCCTCTTTGGTATCTGAGGCTAGGCACATGGCATATCTGATCATTCACCGGTGTGGGCCCGTCTGGACATTGGCCGGGTGGTGGGGGGCAGGGTGGCTCCCGTTAACCCCTGGTACTTTCGTGACCCCCAGCTGCGCAGCGCGTTGCTTAAGACAGTTGACCACTATTTTCGAGATAATCAGGGCTCAGTTGAATCCGCGGTGTCCTTGTTGGAAGCTTCTAAGACTGTACTGAGAGGGGAGGCTTTGTCCCTGGTAGTGGCCGCCAAGCGGCGGAGAGATGCCGAGGTGATACAAGTAGAGGACGAGATAGCGGCTTTAGAGGTGGCCTTGGAGGGGGATGTTGCGGCGTCCACACTGCATAACTTGAGCCTGAAGCAATTGGAATATAGGGATCTGGTGACAAACGCCGCCAAGACCCTCAACAGGGAGCAGCAGGGTCGATTGTATGACGTTGGTGATAAGGCCGGGAAATTTCTGGCATGGCTGGATAAAAAGGAGCGTGTTAATCGTGTGGTGCCGGAGTTGTTGACGGATGGGGGAGAGGTTGTCACTGATCCCGACGGTATAGTTCGGTGTTTCTCGGACTATTTTCGTACGGTATACACCTCGGTCTCGGATAGGCCGACTGAGGACTCGTGTGATCTTCTGCGTGACATCGCTCTGCCCTGCCTTTCTGCCATTGATAGGGAGGACCTCGATGGTGATGTCACTGTAGACGAAGTGGCGGGTGCTATCCGTGCGTTGCGCTCCGGTAAGGCTTCGGGCCCAAATGGTCTGCCGATAGAGCTGTACAAGCTTTGTCCGGATAAGTGGGCTCCTCACCTGCGCGCCATGTTCGTGGAGGCGCGGGGGCATGGGTTTCTTCCGCTCGATCAACGGCTGGCGACGATTGTGGTAATACATAAAGACGGAAAGCCCCGGGATAAGTGTGGCTCCTATCGGCCGATCTCACTTCTCAACGCCGAGCCGAAAATCCTTGCCAAGATTCTCGCTAACCACCTGGTCCGGGTGCTTGGCGACTTGATCCACCCGGATCAGTCGGGCTTTATCCCGCACCGTAACACTGCACTAAATCTTAGACGCCTCCATGGAGTGATTGCTAGGACGGGCACGATGCGAGAGCCGGCTATTGTGGCGTCCCTCGTCGCCACGATGGCCTTTGACACGGTGGAGTGGGCATACCTGTGGGCTGTGCTAGCCAAGTTCGGCTTCGGGCCTGGATTTGTGGGATGGGTGAGGCTGCTCTATGAGGGGCCTCTTGCAAGCGTCGTGGTAAACGGGCGGGCGTCGGCACCGTTCGAGCTCGGGAGAGGCACCCGGCAGGGTTGTCCCCTGTCGCCGTTGCTGTTCGCCCTTGCTCTTGAGCCGTTGGCGGCGTGGATACGGTGGCACCCGGATATACGTGGGATTCGTTGGTCGCCTGACCACGAAGACCGTATTTCACTCTACGCCGACGATATTCTGCTATACCTTGCCTCGCCCAAGAAATCTCTGATAGTGGTTTGTGACGTCTTGACATCTTTCGGTAGAAACTCGGGCCTAGTCATTAATTGGGGGAAGTCATACTTGTATGTCCTGTGTGGGGATGTCCCGCCTGTCCCGCGCAACTGCTCGATCCAGATAGCCCAGCAGGGCTTTTTGTATTTGGGGATCTATATTTCCACCGACCCCATTTTACGATACGAGAAGAACTTGCTCCCTCCCTTGGCGCGTCTGCGGCGGGATGTGGCGGGCTGGCGGCGATTGCCGCTTTCCCTCCTTGGCGGAGCCGCGCTGTTCAAAATGATGTCCCTTCCCCGTTTCCTCTCTGCTCTGCAGAATACCCTTGACTTGGTCCCGGCCAGCTATTTCCGTGAGGTCGAAAGCCACCAGCGCGCGCTCTTGTGGGACGGGCGTCCGCGTATAGCGATCGCTAAGTTGACGCTTCCGTGGTATGACGGTGGTATCGCGCTTCCGGACATTCGACGTTATTACTGGGCCACACAGTTGAGCGCGATTAACCATGGTGTATATGGTCCGGCGCTGAGCCCCGGCTTCGCCATGGACCGATGGTTGCTCCGTGGGGGTAATTACCACAGAGCGTTGTACTCGAAGTCGTCGGACTCCACCCTTACAGGGCCCACCAGAGTGGCCGTTCATGTATGGAAGGTGGCGACGGACTCGCTGGGCTGGAAGGGTAAGCTTACCCTTGCCACCCCTCTGTTTGACTCCGATATTCTAGGGAAGCTTTGGCATACAAAAGGGTTCGAGAAATGGGACCTGATCGGCATATCCAGGGTTGGAGACCTTTTGGTTAAGGGTAGGATAAAGTCATTCGAGGAGTTGCAGAAGGAATACGAACTGGGGAGCAAGGAGTTCTTCCGATATGCTCAAGTGCGCCACGCCTTGCGGTCAGTCCTTGTAGAAGGGGAGAAGGTGCCCGAGTCCTCTCCGTTGGAGGACCGGATCCTGGATGGCCATATGCCAGAGAGCACGATTTCGCTCATTTATAAGAAACTTATTAATGTTCGGGCGGATCTTCTTCTAGGGTTGCGCGATCAATGGACCAGGGATGGCCTTGAACTAGATGATGAGGATTGGCAGTATGCAGTTTCTTCTCCCAAAGAGGTCGCTATCCCCGCGCGCCTGCGGCTGGTGCAGCTTAAAATACTCCATAGGGTCTATGTGACGGGGCCCAGGTTGGTCCACATGGGTTTCTCTGAGGAGGGCTTATGTAAGAGAGGCTGTGGTATGGTGGGTACCTTCCTACATATTATTTGGGAATGCGGTGCGATTATGGAGTTTTGGAGGCGAGTCCATGAGGTGATGGGGGAGGTGACGGAAATTGCCATGCAGCCTGAGGCGCGGTGTTGTCTCCTGAATGTCTGGAGTCCTACTGACCACAACGCGGCACAGACTCAGTGGGTGACCCTAGGGAACATGGTAGCCAAGCGCGATATTGCTCGGCTGTGGGGTTCTAATAGGCCTCCTACATTGACAGCGTGGATGGAAAACATGGACTGGAGCATGTTTAGGGAGAAGACAGCGTATTGTGCTCGAGGGCGCCCTCGGAAGTGGCACTCTGTATGGGGGCCATGGAACCAGTACAGAGGGGACATATGCCTGCCCCCAGACCCGGACCCGCCTGAGGAGCAGCTTTCCCCTTAGCTTTCTTTCCGGCTTTGAATTTCTTGCTGACATGTGTTTGTTTTCTTGAGTCTCTGCCTTTCCCTCCTTTCCCTTACTATAGACCTGTGTCTGTTGGACGGAGTGGGGCTCGTACACCCTGATGGGAACCTCTTTTGGTGCTTACAGTACTTATCGCCTTGTTTGTGTTTTAGGGTTGGATTTATGTTTATTCAAAACAGAACCTTTGACTCTCCTGTCAGTAAAATGTGGACGCAAGCATTTGTTGAGTCTCTAAAGCTGCCGTACCTCCGGGTTGTCGGCTGAATAGCTGTGTCACTGATTTAAAATAAAGGTTTAAAAAAAAAAAAAAAAAAAGAGTAGTATCTCTACGCAGAACATCTGTCCAAAGTGTGGAATCGCCACACTCAGGGTGGAACCTCCACACTTGGTGCGGGGAAACTGTAGTTACATACACTTGCAGACAATTAATGAAACCTGCAACCCATGCACTGTAAACCACATAAAAGCAGCACACATCCAAGGCTCTGTTTTTTCCGAACACATTATTCACCTGGCTGCTCTGCGCCTTGCATTGTTCTGCCTATCTGCCAACTGTCAGTGTGCTGAATGTCAGGAGGAAGAACATTTTCCCAAAGGAGGAGACCCAAATAATAGTGAAATGTGTAGTAAAAAAAAGACCAAACGCCCCATGGTCTACCTCAATACCTCCATACCTCCGTTGCAACACAGATGTTAGCTCTGTGGCAGCAGTTGGCTAATGCAGTCAGTGCATTGGAGGAAGGATGTCCAGACCATCCCTGACATCAAAAAGAAGTGTCAGGATGAGAGGAGATCGGTGAAGGAGAAGTTCACCAATATAGAGGAAGCCAGAGGTCTCCCTGGTGGACAAACTGGAGCCCGTCTCTATCTCACACCACATCTCCACCATGCATCCCCACCTGCTGCATGGGATGCCTGTAACTGACAACCTTATTGTGGTGTCAGGTAAGATGTGATGGTTAAACAATAACTTTATTTGAAAAATGTTTAATATGCAGTGCAATTGTGACTATGGAAGTCACTTCAAGTTTGTGCAAATATTCATGGTGAATTCTACCCTCATGTGTTATAGTTTGTCTATCACATAACAAGTCCCAGAATCTTAAGGACAGCAAATTGTAACTTCTAGTTTCTTCTTCAGAAACAGTTGACCAGTTCCGGTTGTGATTTCAATGAAATTTTGTAACTGGCACATGAAATTGTGCATTCATTTTTAAACATCATAGTTCAATTGTAAATGTAATTAAGTGGCTTTTGATAATTTGACAAATCTTTCTACTTGTCGGTACCACTCCACAGGCTTCTTGCGGAGTCTGGGAAAATCATTTGTAAATGATAAAATGTCCTGTCTAGTCCAAGGAACATGCATATAACCCCCTCCTGGGATCTCCCTCATGGGACATGCGGTTACCACTGTTTCCTTTTCTCTTACTGGGAACGCTGAAAAGGTCTTATCTGTCGCCTCATCTCTTTTTCGAATCCCTACTTTTCCATCTGTCTACATCACCCCATTTCCTTAGTAAGGCAATCAGTTCTTTAATTTGTGTTAATCTTCCTGCAGTATTTACATTTTCGATGTCCTTTTCAGAGAAATCTACTCTATATGGTTTCTGTAATGTTCTTATTTTTTAAAAATCAATACCCATTTTGCTTGCTGTCTCTTCTAGTTTCTCATGCAAACTTCTTGCTCTCCAAGTTACACTTTTACATAGAAACATTAACTCTTTGTCCTGATATGCTTTTAATTTTTTAGATGAAATCGTCCCTACTATTAATTCTTCCAGTGTTATTTTTAGTTTTGCCACATCTAAAGGTTGAGGTTCTGTATCTTTCCGCTATAAACTCCTTAACCAGTCACTCAATTCATCAGAAGTGGGACCTACAGGAATTGTTTCATTTCTTAATTGCTCTATACTTCTCTCTGGGATCTCTGGTGCGGATTCTGTTGTCATTAGCGTTTTACTTGCTGGACTTTGATTAATTGTCAGATTTTTAGGAGTACTTAACCCTGAGGTTCCTACTAATTTTCCCCATGGATTTTCTCCCGAATTTCTTTTTTCTGTCTCAACTGGTTTATTAGTATGGTAAGGAACTGTCAAACAATGCTCGCTATCCTTCTGTTTATCAAAGACAGGCATCACTGGTCCTATAGTTACAGGAACAGTTATGGCTTCCATATTTTTGGTTAATTCCCTAATTTTCTCAGTTAGTTCCAAAGTAGTCCTAGCCAACTCAGCTGAATTTTCATTTACCATCCTAACATGTTGTGCTGTTTCAGACTCTTTAAATTGATTATTTTTCCCTAAATCAGGTGGTGTTTGCTCAAAAGTTTTATTTCGTGGTGCTTCCTTAACTGGCGCACTCGGCATCAGCAACGTGGAGTTTAGTTAATACGGGGGAGGATTTTTATAAAACATGTCCTCAAGCACATCATCCTCCTACTCATTCACACCGTACTTGTAGACTTCTGACCCTGTATTGTTTCTCTTCTCCGTACACTTCCTGCCACTAGTCTCTTCTGCGTTTCTCAACGGGAACATTCCATCAGCCATGTTTGCACTCCACCATCTCCTCATCCTGTCATCATGACTTTCCTGTCCACACGGTCTACCAAACATGTAATTATACCTTCCGCCACTCTGCTGTCGTTCTCTTTCGTACATCTCATCTTCCCATTCCGTTAAAGCTTCAAACTGAGTAGGTCTGGGTCTTGGTTCTAACCTCATCATCCTTTCTCTTAAGTTCCTTAATACAGCTAAATTGAATGAACCACTTTCCGGAAAAGCTAAAACTCCATCATCTTTTGTATACTTTGCCCAATTATCTAGCCAAATACATGTGTGGTACCCATATTTCGCTACCATGAAAGATGCGGGCGATTTCGGTGGAGGAAGTAACTGTCCCTCTCTAGTCACAATCGGCTTATCCTTTTTAAATAAGTTCTTGATTTTTCCAAACCATTCCTTTTTCTCTTTCTCTGGGGGATCGTAATACATAATTTCCTTATTCTTTACTCTCAACTTGCTGAACTTCTTGAATCGCTCCTCTACGACTATTCTGTTTGCTGTCCAATCGCAGCGCGACTCACACTAATGCACCAATCTGGAGCGTCTACGTCACTCTGTAATTCTCCAATCCCAGCGCGACTCACACTAATGCACCAATCAGGAGCGTCTACGTCACTCTGTAATTCTCCAATCCCAGCGTGACTCACACTAACGCACCAATCAGGAGCTTCTACGTCACACCGGCAATTCTCTACTCTTAGCGCGGAATACACCAGCACACCAATCCGTGAAAACTTCGTCTCTCAATGGCTGGCCAATCCCAGCGTGGTCTTTTCTGACGTCAGCTTGTCTCGCTACTCCTGCTGACCCCTCCTTTACAAAATCTATCGGCACACTTTTCTAACGTTTCTCTTCAATCAATCTGTTAGTAACGACATAGAAACACCACCATTGCCTGTTCCGCTAAACAAATAGATAGTTTTGTCCAATTACACAAGAATTCCGTATTTCTCGAGGGCAGTGCTTACCTCTGCCCTTCCACTGAATTATTCAGTTTCGCCGGTAAAGTAGCACTTCCCTCTACCTTACCCTTCTTTCAAGCAAAAAGGCTAACCGTTTCTCTGGGGATAAAACACATGTGGAGACTACACTGCTCCTGAGAATTAAGGCCAGAGTTTCACGAGAGAACTATTGCTATTTCACCCACGCACTTTCACAGAGAAATGTCCCTAACGGTAACACACGACAATGTTACCAACTCGAAACCAGACAATGCGTCGTGCGACTTCACTTGCCACACGTTTTCCCCGTGTACCTACAGGGCAACAAGACAATGCACTGTGCGACTTCACTTGCCACAGGTTTTCCCTGTGTACCTACAGGGCAACCAACTTCCTACATCCCGGAAGTCTTCAAAAACAACATAGAACGCGACGCGACTCAACATAGAATGTTAGTATATGAATCAACAATCAATAATCACCAAACCAATACAATAAAACCCTAACTCTGCTACCAGAAAAACTGATCCAGCGGGAAAGGCAAATTTGCATATCCTCCCTGCGTCACAGACCCGTCGTCACACTAACTCATTCACACACGCATCCATTGGTGGGGCCCATAACACCAACATTCATACGTCTCACTTCGAGTCTGCACACAGGAGGAAAGAAGCGCTGGACATGTGGGGGGGTACCTTATTACCTATAGGAAGAAATATTTACAGTATTTACATATTATACATCTGCACTTATAGAATCCTAACTTTAACATCAAGGCACTCCACCACTTGGTCTATGGACCAATTAGTTGGACTGGTTGATGGTGATTTAGAACCAGCTAAACCACATTTAAAGCCTCGGAAACTTTAATCAATACCCTTTAAAGAATCACAAACTCATTTTTAGTTAATAAATGTTTAGTTTATCTAATTAATGTCACCCTCATTGGCATAATCAGCATTACATTCAATCAGAATTTTAATAATCATTGGCACAGATCAGCATGACAATTATATTTACCTAATTTCTGATACTGGTGTCCATTTTCCCCGAAACCCTGTCCTGCATAAATCAAATCTCTTTTGATGTGACCATCCGATCGAACGCAGGCTATGACCCAAATTAGTCCGAAGAAAATTTCTTTTAGCTCAGCACGGCACAGTCCCAAAGATATCCAAAGTACCAGGCAATCGTGCAAGCGGATCGATCAACGGAGATTCGGATCACCCTTCTGGAACGCACTAACCTAGCCCCTCCTCTACTAACCCCCTTTTATAATAAATTTGTGGGTAACATGCAACATTTGCTGAATTTTGGATGATTCTGATTGGTTAAGCCACCAAATTTTGCAATATAGGATGTGATTCACAGAGTTCCTTGGTTCTCATGGAACCGAAGATGTCATCCCATGGTTTGGACAGTTCTCATGTGAAAGGGTCCGAAGTATCAATATGCAGGCCCCTAAAGACAGGTTTGTCATTGTTCTTTTCTGTCATTCACACTGGTTAAGCTTTGGCAGTCCTCCACGTTCCTATCCTTGACGAGGAACACTGTGCCCTAGTCAGAGGACGCCTGGAGATCTTCAGAGCCATCCGAGTCTGCACAGTAGACATCGCGCTCACACGACGGTGGCCACTTCCGAACTCCATTTTGAATATCATGGCCTAGTAGGCCCGAATGCCAACTTAAGCAAAACAAACATCAAGAGTAATTAATATACGGAAATGAAGATTCTAATGTTTAAACCCACACTAATCCCTTTATATATTAGTATTCTCCTAGCTCATAGTAACACTTAAAGCAACAATACTCACCATTCCGCTATACCAGGAATGCAAACCATTACAAAAGCAACATAAATCATGCAAAATTTCTATCACAACACATACTACAGTTAATATGCATACCTCAGTTAGTCATTAGAATTATTTGCCATGCACTTAGCATTTAGTCCCGTGTGTAATTCGTGTTTATCAAGGTGCAGGGTTGATTAATGTCATCACTCAAAACAGTTAATACAGGTTAATAGTTAGAAAGTTATGTAAATAGTATTTTATCATGCAAAATAGAGAAGGTATACAAAAATTTGTTTTACCTGCTCCACCACGCCCATGTACTCTGCTATTCTGAAAAGTAGATCTAGTACATAGCCTACAATATCCCCTCTTTGGGAGGTCTCTCACAGCCTTCCTTAACCAGACAAAGAGGTCCCCTCACAGAATGGCAACACCGAGGTTCAAAGGGGGAAAACCTATTCCCTTCTGTGGCACCTCTCTGTAAGCGAATAGCAGGCATGGCAAAAGCACATCCCATCTTTTTCTGAGTTTTTCAGGGAGTCCCATGATTATGCCTTTGATGGTCTTAAATCTCTCAAAAAGTCCATTGGTTTGTGGGTGATATGGGGTAGTGATCTTATAGGTCACTCCACACAGCCCACATGTGCTTCAGGTAGCCAAACAAGAAGTTTGTGCCTCTGTCTGATGCCACCTCCTTAGGGAAACCCACTCTGGTAAAAATACAAATAAGAGCTCTAGCCACTGCAGGAGCAGTGGTAGTCCTAATGAGAATTGCCTCAGGGTACTTGGTAGCATGATGCACTACTACCAGCAAGAACCTGATTCATGATTAAGTTGGAGGGCAAGAGGACTGACAATATCAATCCCTACCGTTTATAAGGGTACCCCAGCCACTGCTTCGGGTGGCCACCTGCTTTGCCACTGGCTTGGCACGTGGCACAGGAGTTGCAAAACTCCTTCACCTTCTGGGATTTGGCCAGTAGAGGTGGCTGACTAGCCTGCTCCAAGTTTTGCTCTGGCTAAGATGCCCAGCTAAGGGGATGTCATGTGCTAATGTGAGGAGAAACTCTCTGAACTGCTGAGGCACTGCCACTCTCCTGGTGGCACCAGGTTTTGGGGTCTCTGCCCTCGGTGAATAGGAGCCCTTCTTCCTTATAGGTCCTGTGGGAGCAACTGACATCTCCCTTTTCCTGTGCAGCAGCTTGCTGTCTCAGTCTTTTAAAGAGTAGGGCTGGTCCTCTGTCCTTGGCACAGCTCTTTCCTAGAAGGTCCCTCTGGTCCTTCTAGCTCTGCTGTGTATGGCCCAAGTTCCTGCTGCTCAGTTCCCACTGGGGCTGACAGGTCTTCTCATTGGGTAGAGGGGACCTGAGCTTGTGGCTGTTCAGAAGCTGGCTTCCCAGAATTTGTACCTTTTCTCTTGGAGGGCAGGGCCATACCTTCTTACTCCAACACCTCTTTTTCACCTTGGGCCTTGCTATTTGCTCGTGTTTTTACACACACACCTTGAAGAATTTGTAGTGGAGATACTACAGAATTCCCAGCATGGCTGCCTGGGACATAAGCTGGACCTCAGCCCATGCTGAGGACTCCAGATCATTCTCTAGCAGACATTAAACCAGAATTGCAGAAGAGACCACTACCTGTTTCAGGCCAGTAACCCCTCCCATCATCACCATGCGATGGACCTTAGTCACATTATCAGCGTTGGTGACTGGATAAGTCTGTCCAGTCCGGTATTGTTCTGAGGAGGCCAGTTTTTCAGTCACCATG
This sequence comes from Triturus cristatus, assembly GCF_964204655.1. Lineage (NCBI taxonomy): Eukaryota > Metazoa > Chordata > Amphibia > Caudata > Salamandridae > Triturus > Triturus cristatus. The sequence goes on from NC_140590.1 coordinate 1,351,271,674, forward strand.
GTGAATACTGGCACCTTTATCAATCAATCAATCAATCAATCAAATTCTTTATTTCGGCCAATTAGGCCATAAAAGATACAAAAACAATATCATTAAAATACATCCACATTGATATGAGAACATGATAAAATACATAAAACCATCATTATGTAAAAAGAATTTCAGATTGCAAAAAGAGTTAAAATTCATAGCCAAAGGAATCAATCTTTAAGATGTTTTGACCTTAACTGCCACATGGCCATTAAAAATTTAGCAACTGCAAATACTATGTGGGGTGCCGTGCTCGTTTTTAATATTCTAAGCGAATGGAGATAGCTCCTCAAGCCCAAATTCCTGCATAAAGGAGCTAGCCAAAATTTTCTGGGTCGGTTATATGCAGGACAAAAAAACATAATATGGGCTTCTTCCTCATCATGAATGCAACATCCTGGGCAGATTTTATCCGTCCTTTTTGCCCAGTTGTGGGTAAATATTTTGATGGGAAGAGTCCCTAGCCTCCATTGGATGAACAATTTTCTAGCTAGTATGGGGAAAATGATATCCATAAACCCTTCGAATTGGTATGAATCCTTAAAATCCAAAAATCTAACAGTCAAAATGCCTTTATTGGGAGCGGAAACAAGGGAGGCAAAACTTTTCTCCCTATAAATACCCACAAGGCGTTTGCGTGACACCCTGGAGCAGCCTTGTTCGGGGGAATCCCATAGTTCGGGAAGACCTAGTCGGTAAAGTTCTTTCTTTATAAAAACCAGCCACGGGATTTTATCACAGAGATTGTAGTTCATGACATGGGCGAGCTCTTGCCTATAATGTTCGAGCTCGGCTGTGGACCAAAGCCTATGCCAGTATCTCAGTGGCATTAATTCCAGGTCTTCTCTTATAGAGGGTAGACCCAGGTCTAATCTTAGGGGGAGAAGGGGTGTGCCACAAGGCAGGGACAAAAGGCGCCTTATAATATTGTTCTCTACTTTTACAATTCCTAAACCCACTTTATACCCCCAAAGTTCTCCACCGTAGGATGCGGCGGCTTTTGCTTGCGTTTTATACATCTCAACTGCCGGACTAATAGGTTTATATGTAGAGGAATTTGCCACTTGCAAAATTCCCCCTGACAGTTGAGAAAGCTTGAGCCGGCTTCTAGTCACCTGAGGTTCCCAAGATAGATTCTCATGGAGAGTTACCCCCAGATACTGAAAGGTATTCACCCTCTCCAATCTTTCAGTGCTCAGAGAAGGATTAGGTCTGGTCTTAGATGATGGATTAAATATCATGAACTTGGTCTTTCCTGTATTAATTTCTAGACCATGTTGTTTGCAGAAAAGGCCAAATCCATCTAGGATCCGTTGGTTCCCCATTGGAGATTTCGACAGCAGGAGGGTGTCATCCGCAAACATAATGGCGGGAACCCTCCTGCTGCCCAAACAGGGGGCATCATTGTCGACGACAGTGTCAAGATGTGCTATGACACTGTTAACGTAAAGACAGAACAGGGTTGGTGCAAGAACACAGCCCTGCCTGACCCCTCTGAGAACCGGGAATTTTGATGACAGTTCTCCCAACCTCCCATGCCTGACCTGTGCATAATTATTCTCATGGAGCCTGATAATGGCATTTAATATGTGGGTCGGAACGCCTAACTCCTTTAAAGTCTGCCATATTTTTTTCCTGGGAACTAGGTCGAATGCTGACCTCAGGTCCACGAACACCATGTACAGCCTTCCCCTCTCGATGATTACAGTTTTCCAGTAAAGGAGAACGAGGCGGAAGATCTGGTCCATGGTGGACGTTTTTTTCCTGAAGCCAGCCTGGAGAGGGCTAAGAATTTTGTTATCCTCCATCCACTCCGAGAGGTGGTTCAAGAGGAGTCGAGAAAACAATTTTTGCGAGACATCTATGAGACTGCTGTCTCAGTCTTTTAAAGAGTAGGGCTGGTCCTCTGTCCTTGGCACAGCTCTTTCCTAGAAGGTCCCTCTGGTCCTTCTAGCTCTGCTGTGTATGGCCCAAGTTCCTGCTGCTCAGTTCCCACTGGGGCTGACAGGTCTTCTCATTGGGTAGAGGGGACCTGAGCTTGTGGCTGTTCAGAAGCTGGCTTCCCAGAATTTGTACCTTTTCTCGGCTGGGCCATACCTTCTTACTCCAACACCTCTTTTTCACCTTGGGCCTTGCTATTTGCTCGTGTTTTTACACACACACCTTGAAGAATTTGTAGTGGAGATACTACAGAATTCCCAGCATGGCTGCCTGGGACATAAGCTGGACCTCAGCCCATGCTGAGGACTCCAGATCATTCTCTAGCAGACATTAAACCAGAATTGCAGAAGAGACCACTACCTGTTTCAGGCCAGTAACCCCTCCCATCATCACCATGCGATGGACCTTAGTCACATTATCAGCGTTGGTGACTGGATAAGTCTGTCCAGTCAGGTATTGTTCTGAGGAGGCCAGTTTTTCAGTCACCATGGTGAATACTGGCACCTTTATCAATCAATCAATCAATCAATCAAATTCTTTATTTCGGCCAATTAGGCCATAAAAGATACAAAAACAATATCATTAAAATACATCCACATTGATATGAGAACATGATAAAATACATAAAACCATCATTATTTGTTCTGAGGAGGCCAGTTTTTCAGTCACCATGGTGAATACTGGCACCTTTATCTCTCAGGGCTTCTACTCTGATCCCATTAATTAAGGGCTGCAGTTTGTATTTTTCCATATTTGTAGGCCAAACAGCCAAGGTTGCAAGCTCCCCCCCTACTCCCAGAGATTAGTGTAGCTTCAGTGTGCATTCTGATTTGCTCAGGGCACACAAGGGATCTCTCCTGGAGACTTGCTATTTCAGAGCTAGCTGGAGGAGCAGGAGGGGGATTCTTTTTGAGACAGGCAGAGTTTCCAGTTCGGTGTCCCAGCTGTCTACAGTTGTGACACCCCCCTTTTTTTGGATCACAATTCTTACTTTGGTACCCAGTTTTTGGTTGTGGAGTTTTTGGGCCCACTCTACTGAGCAGGTTTGTGGGGGCCTTTAGCAGTCTATTCACTTTTATCCTTAAGTTGTTCACCCTCTTTCCCCTGGGGAGGTTTAGTAACACCTTTATTTTGGTCAGCCCCACCAGTGGTACTTTTGGTCACCGTAGTCTTGACCCAGTGATCTGTCTTCTTTCCCAATTCTTGGGGAGAAGTAGGACCTAGGTCCACCAAGTTTTGATGCAACATTTTGGAAACAGTTACTTTCATAATCAAAGCATACAGCCCATCATAGTCTTGCACCTGGCTTCCTTTCAGCCAACCACCTGGTGTCTTGAATGAAAAATCTACAAAATCAACCCACAACAGACTCAGGGCCAGATGTAGGTGGCCAGATAGCGATCGCTAACGCTGAAAATCGCAGAATTTCAGCGTTTGCAATCGCTAATAAGCCATGTGTGATATGTAGAGGCAGAAACACCGAATCGCTAAATAAGGAATCGCTAAAAACAACGGAAAACAACTAGCGATTCCTTATGTAGCGAAAATGCCACACCGACTCACTATTTAGCGATTAGCAAAATAAGGAATCGCTAAAAAAATTCGCTAAGCAATGTACATAAACTCGCTATTACCGAATCCTTAAAAAATCGCTCATTAAGAGTCGCAAATTACCACAAATTCAAAGCAGGTGGTAAACAGGTGCACAGCATATAAACCGCCCCAGAATGCATCAGCCTGAACACAATGGCGGCCCTCTACATCATTGCAAGGCGGTTAAGGATACGATCTGCAACACAAAGGATCTGGAGGCGACAGGAACGTGTATACAGATTGCGCATCACCTTATTCCAACTCACAGAGGCTGAAATCCATGAGAGGTACAGGCTTCACCTAAACACCATCCTGCACCTGATACAGGACGTGCACCTAATCCTGGAGCACCAGACACCAAGGGCGCACGCAATACCTCCACCAGTACAGGTACTCTGTTGCCTGCACCTACTGGCATCCGGCAGGTACCAGGGGGTAATAGCTGTGGCAGGTGGAGTCTCACAGAGTTGCCTGTCACGTTTCTTCAATACATTCCTGGATGCCATGTTACAAAGGATGACACACCATATCCAATTCCCCAGCACACAGGCAGAGCTGCATAAGGCCAAGATGGATTTTATCAGAAGGCCCAGTTCCCACATGTCATAGGGTGCATTGGTGGGACACATATACCAATCTGCCCCCCGCTGTGACTGAGTACATCTACCGCAACCGCAAATCCACACATTCAATAATTGTACAGATTATATGTGATGCTTCTCACATCATCACCGACATAGTTGCAAAATTCCCAGGGAGCACACATGATTCCTACATTCAGGAACAGTGGGATCTATACCCGTCTTGTTGCGGGTGAATTTGGAGAAGGCTACCTGCTAGGTAAATCCATGTGACACACCCTGAAGTATAATTTGATGCAACGATTGCTGACTGTGAATAATTTTCCTTTCTTCTACACTTAGGTGATAGCGCATATGCGGTGTGTGCTTTCATCCTGACTCCGTACCTCAACCCCAAGTGAAAGGAGATATAATGTGGCACATAAGTCTACGCGCAATGTGGTGGAGCGTACATTTGGACTCCTGAAAAGCAGGTTCCGCTGCCTTCACAAAAGTGGAGGTGCACGGCAGTACCAGCTCCTGATCTTCTGCAAAATAATAGCTACATGTGCCATGCTGCATAACCTTGCCACAAAGAGGGGGACACCCATGGAAATCAGAGGATGAGGAATGTCCCCAGCCACAGCATAGCGCTGCAGGCATTGCAGCTGCACCAGATGGGAGACAGAGACGGGCAGAGATCACACACAACTATTTCTGAGTAAGTAATGAGACAAAGCTAGTAACTACAATTGTGTGACGGTGTTTAATTGACCTTCAGTCAGGCAATTGTACAGCACACCGCAACACTATGGTGGCCTCACAGTGCCTGGTCAAGCCAAACATGGCATAGTCACTCCACCATGCAACATCCCTAGTCCCATCATTGTGTCCAATGGGTTACGTCACCCACCACACAATAGAGTGTGATGGCATTACTTATCTTCTGCGTTCAGCAGGCACACTGTCCTCGCAAGTGCTGTGTTCTGCGGCTGAACCGTGCCTACCAGTGCACCTCCTGGTCTCCTGTAATGGGGGGGGGGGTGATGCTGCTGCGGTTGTTGCCACCTCACTCTTTGCCCCATCCCCTGATCCTGTGGCAGCAATTTGGTTGGTCTGAAACACCTCCAAAGCACTGGTGACTGTTCCCAACCTCTGAGGGACTTCACAGCTGCACTTGGCCATCTCCAATTACATGGCCACTAAACGCCTGCTGAGGACATGAGTGGCATTGCACAGCCTGTTAACTGCCTTAGTGTGCCCTTCCAGTCTGTCTGTCCCTGCACCTTGCACCACGGTCCTTATCAATCTTGCTGCATAACAGCCTCACAGCATCAGACATCTCCTTCATGCCCTCTGCCACGGTGTTGTTGAGGCAATATATGGCCTCCTTCATGTCGTTGATGTTTTTATTGTTTGCCACCATCTGGTGTTGCATTGCCCTCATTGTTTTTCCTTGTTGGCGCTGCACTTTAAGCATCTGCCCCTCCAGACCAGAGAAGACACTGAACTCCTCTGCCTCAGGACTGTGTGCCCTTTGTCGGCGTCTACGTGCACCTGTGTTGCCATCCTCCATGGGGACTGTGTTACAGATGCCTGTATATCATCATCCTGCGAGGTCTGTTGTGCTCTCTGGCTCTCATCCTCTGTGCCCTCCATCTCCTGGAGGCTACCCACTGTGTACCTCCTGGCTCGTGGTGGTGGTGGTGGTGGTGATGGTGGTGTGGCATCAGCAGGTGAAAAGACATCCTCCTCCAGTGTGTTTTTCTCCATGGAAGCCTCTCCTGTCTCCCCTTCTGCAGCCTGGCACGATGTTTTGCCTGTGGATACAGCATGTACTATTACTCACTTGTCAGCATTTGCCTACAAATAAATTTCATGACGGCCAATCTAGCTGTCTGTCCCCCGCTTGCTTATCTACTGATGTGTGTGACATGCATATGCTTTTTGTGGACTGACATGCTATTAGTTGATAGGGACTACATCTCTCATGATGCATTGCTGATTTTAGGCAAAACATGGTCTGGAGTGGGATTCTTGCAGGGGGAATGGGGTTAGGGAGGGGGCACAGCATGCTGTGCATGCATCTTACCTTGTCTGTTGGACCCTGTGGCTGCACTGTCCACGTCTCTGATGCCACTGACGCTCTCCGGCTGGAGGGTGGACTCCACCATTTGTTCTAATGCAGTCGGTGCAGGCGCTGTTGATGTCCCCCCACCTGTCTTCCTGGCTTGTTTCAGCTGTTCGGCCACCCTCTCCTTGGCACGTTTCCAGAGATCGTACCATCGCTTCTTGAGGTCCTCTGTTGAGCGATGGGTGACGCTGATGGCATTGATTTTCTGCTGGCTCACCTGCCAAATCCTCTGTTTTTGTGCCTCAGGGACATGCAGTGATTTTTTCCAAAGAGCTGGTCGTGATCCTTCATCACCTCCTCTATAAGGACCTCCAACTCCCTCTCACTGAACTTGTGTTTGCGCTTTCTTTGTCCAGCATCCTTCCCCTTCTCCTGTGAGTCCATTGCTCTGTTTTTGTGTATCAGCTAGGTGGTAGCTGTGCTGCTCCTGTGCTTTTGCTCCTGCTCCCTGCCTCTCCAATAGCTTCAGGATTAGTGCAGCTGCATGGGTGAGGCCACTTCCTGGTTGTGGAGGTCATCAGGAAGCACAGGATTGGTTGAATCACAGCTTTGCGATTTTTTTTTAAATACCTGATTCACTAATTATCGAATCTGTATTATGGAATCGGTAATACCGATTCGGTAATGAGGAATCAGTATTTTTATTAGCCATTTTTACCGAATTGCTAACTTTTAGTGATTTTTTTTTATCTACATCGGTAATACAGAGTTCTTAATAGCGAATCGGTAACATTCGCTATTAAGAACTCGGTATTTCGGTTTTACCTACATTGGGTCCTCAGTGTTTTTGAGTCCCCCTGAACTTATATCTATACTCTTTAGTGGTGAGTCGGAAGACCTCAATCCGGGTACCCTTCATATGGTCATAGGACTCAGCAGCTGCCTCGTTCAGTGTCAGGAGTCTATTCCTGCACTTACCAGAGAACAGTTACCAAAGTAGAGAGCCCCAACATATCTGGTTAAGCCTCCTCATCCTACAGGCTCTCTCGAAAGCTGTAAACCATTTGGTGATATCATCACCCTCAACATATTCTGGGACAATCCCTTTGGGGATTTTAGGGTCAAAGGTTTCCTCTCTGTCCCTAGGTATTATGTTGCTGCCACCATTCATGGGTGCTAAACCCAAGTCTGCCCTTTTCCTTTCTATGGCCAGTGTCTTGTCCTCTAGGGCTATGATGTGGTCCAATCTTTCAAGAAGAACCTCCGCCTTGGAGAGTTCTTCATTGTACCTTCAGTGACCTGAGCCATCCTTACTAGAGGCAGAGGCCCTTGGCACATTGGGTCTGTTGGTGGTTATAGGTATCACAACCTCTCCTTCGAGTGGCGTAAGATCTGGATCTTACTCCTCACTCACTCCGCCTTGATCTTCAGGGTCGGTGGCTTCACCCACAGGATGGGCCTGCTCATACTCTGCAAACAGCTTTTGAAGTGTTGCAGTGGTAGGATGTGAGCCAATTTTTATTTTGTACCCCTTACAGAGGGCCCTTAACTGTGAGTGTATAAGCTGCAGATAAGTGGAAAGGTCGAGCTCCTTAGCAATATCCTCTGGGGTACTCATCATCACAATACATTTGGGACTTTTTGAAGCTAACATGTTTTTTAGTCCTAACTACAGTAAGTTTTATATTCTGAACAGTTTTAAACTTCAGGGACTTAACCAAAGCCCTAACAGTTAATTTCAAGAATGTAGAAAATATCAAGCAACTGAAAAAAAATGACATTTTAACTAAAGGCTATTTTTAAATGAACTTGGATAGTCACTTATTGACCAAACGCCATCACCAAATGCGAAGTCGTAGACCCCATAGCTGATCGACCAATGTAGGAAGCTGGCTCTCTATATAGTGCACTAAAAAGAAGTACACTGTGTACCGAGTCCAGTGGGTCCCCAATTAGCTTACAGCGGTTAAAGTAGATGATACTAACGCATTTTTTTGTGATAGTGTGAGCGAGCAGTTAGGCTTACCTGAGGGTAGTGCTGTATTTCTTGTACTTCGAGGCAATAAATGACACACACACTCAAAGAATAAATCTGACACCAAATTAGAAAAATAACACTTCTTTTTACAGAACTTTGTTCAAAGGTAAAGACTGGTTTTGTTCCAACCTGTTCGCTTTTACGCACAATGCAACCCTACGGGAGGAAAAGTCAGAGATGCATAAAGGTAGGTACTGTCCATTTCAGGGGTTCACCATAAGAGTTCGGAGTTGTAGTGGGCAAAGTCCAAAGTACTACCAGCAGTTTTTCGGGAACTGCCTGGGTTTTACCGGAAGCAGGGTGCTGGTGAGGTTGTAGCTGGGCGCCCTATGGTAAAGGGGAGGCCACCTGGAATAGGCTGCACAGTGGGACTTGAGGACAAGTCAGAGCTCCCAAATGGGGGCTTAGGTCGTAAGGGGCCTTGGCACAAGGGGGCACAGCTGGTTCTTCGGTACCCGGGCCGCTCACACACACACTGGCCAAACAAACGAGGCATGCAAAACAACACAGCTTTAATGCAACAATGCCAAAAATGAAAATCTAAAGGGCAAAAAAAGGTTTGTAGGTAAAACCACACACACCCAACAAAAGCATTTATTTAACACACATGAAAAAAATGACCCCCAAACACATTTTGCATTTCAATCCAATGCCATCCATGGCCTAAATGATGTTTAAATTCAACAGATGCCACAGAAACCGTTTTTCATGCACACATGAGTAGCTCTATGCCTATTGGTTGGAAAACCCATTGACAGAATAGGCCACATAGTGAATCAATCAATTCAAATCAATAATATTGCAAATCTATTAGAAAATGTAGTGAACTGTGCTACATTTTTTGCTGGAAAAAAGAAGAATACATTACATGCAAAACAACCAGCAAGAAGGCATGGCCACCACAAAGAAGGCTTGGAGGCATAATGCAGAAGCACACTGACTGCCCCTTCACAAAATGGCTGCCAGCCCTTATGGCGAGGCCACAACAACAAGAAAGGGAAGACAGACAATGCAGGCCTGTGGCAAAAGCACACGGGCTGCCTTCACAAAATGGCCTCCAGCCACATGGCCATGGGGGCCATGAGAAACAACAAGAAAGTGAAGACAGACAATGCAGGCCTATGGCAAAAGCACACCGGTTGGCTTCACAAACTGTCCACCAGCCACATGGCCAGGCAGGCCACAACAACAAGAAAGGGAAGACAGGCAATGCAGGCCTATGGCAAAAGCACACTGGATGCCTTCACAAAATGGCTACCTGCCAAATGGCCTGGCAGGCCACAACAAGAAGCAATAAGCCAAGAGGAACAAAGGAAAGAAGACATGCAGGTCTATGGCGAAAGCACTACCACCACCACAAAATGGCCACCAGCCACATGGTCACTGACAACAACAACAAGCAGGAGGCCTGGAAAACAATGAACTCTAGCAGGCCTATATGCACACAGACTTTACAAAATGGCCCCTGGCCACATGGGGAGGCTCAGCCAAGGCAAATGCTGGCCCACTATTACAAACATACTCACACACTGGCCAGACAAAGGAAGAAGGCATGCTAAACAACACAGCTTTAATGCAACAATGCCAAAAACGAAAATCCAAAGGGCAAAAAAAGCGTTGCCAGTAAAACCACACACATCCAACAAAGGCATTTATTTAACACACATAAAAAAGTTTAAAAAAAAACCAAAACACATTTTGCATTTCAATCCAATGCATCCTTGCCCTAAATGATGTTTAAATTCAACAGACGCCATATAAACAGTTGTTTTATGCACCCATGAGTAGCTCTGGGCCTATTGGTTGGAAAACCCATTGGCAGAATAGGCCACATAGTGAATCAATCAATTCAAATCAATAATATTGCACATTTATTAGAAAATGTAGTGAACTGTGCTACATTTGTTGCTGGATAAAAGAAGAAAAAATTGCATGCAAAACAACAACCAGCAAGAAAGCATGGCCACCACAAAGAAGGCTTGCAGGCCTAATGATGAAGTACACTGGCTGCCCCTTCACAAAATGGCCGCCAGTCACATGGGGAGGCCACAACAACAAGAAATAGAAGACAGACAATGCAGGCCTATGGCAAAAGCACACTGGCTGCCTTCACAAAATGGCCTCCAGCCACATGGCCAGGCAGGCCACAACAACAAGAAAGGGAAGACAGACAATGCAGGCCTATGGCAAAAGCACACTGGATGCCTTCACAAAATGGCTACCAACCACATGGCCAGGCAGACCACAACAAGAAGCAATAAGCCAAGAGGAACAAAGGAAAGAAGACATGCAGGTCTATGGCAAAAGCACTACAATCACCACAAAATGGCCACCAGAGATATGGTCACTCACAACAACAAGCAGGAGGCCTGGAAAACAATGAACTCAAGCAGGCCTATATGGACTCAGACTTTACAAAATGGCCCCTGGCCACACGGGGGAGGGTCAGCTAAGGCAAATGCTGGCCTATTATAACAAACATACTCATACACTGGCCAGACACAGGAGGCATGCCAAACAACACAACTTTAATGCAACAATGCCAAAAACGAAAATCCAAAGGGCTAAAAAAGGTTTACAAGTTACAACCACACACATCCAACAAAGGCATTTATTTAACACACATAAAAAAGGGAAATACAACCCCAAATTTTTTTTGCATTTCAATCCAATGCCGTCCATGCCCTAAATGATGTTTAAATTCAACGGACATCACAGAAACAGTTGTTTTGTGCACCCATGAGTAGCTCTGGGCCTACTGGCTGAAAGGCCTATTGGCAGACTAGTGAATTAAATAAATATTGCAAATTGATTTCAAAAGTTCGAGAAAATGTAGTGAATTTTGCAACATGTTTCCTTTATAAAAGAAATCTAGAAAAAAAAACGATGAAAAGTACAAAAAAATGTAGATGCAATGCCCCAATCAAACAAAGAGCAAGAAGTGTCCTAGCCGTCACCTTTCAAGTGCTGCTACATTAATTTAACAGACTATAAACCAACAATTCAATTGCTATTGGCTTGAGGCATTTATTTGCTGCTCATTTCTATGTACTTTAGTCCACATTTGAATCATGGATCAGAGAAGTTAGATACGTTTCAGTCTAGAACAAATTACACTTATTTATGCCACAGTCAAACAAAAACATACAAACTTTGTAGTGAAGTAGTGTGATGTAAAAAACAATACATGAACAAGTAATACAAAACAACAAATTATACAAACATTATTTCACCAGTCTTAATTCACAAACAAAGCAGCTACTTGGATATCCTTTAACATCCACATTGTATAACTGAGTTAAGTAGCTGCTATCACAGGTAACAGAACAATCAAACTCAGTATTGAGACAATTCAAAAAGCATTTCCACTGGGCAGAACAATGTAATCAAATACAACAGTCTCCGTGTTGTGTAATGCCAACGCGTTTCGATTCCCAGGGTGGCTTATGGAATTCTCTTCAGGGCGTGGACTGGTTTATCAAAAAACAAAGGGGGCATAAGTTGAACCAGTGAAGGGGCTCTACACTTCCAATTTACTCAAACTACAAAATAATGTCTTATAAGTACCTGATCGATTTGAGCAAGCAATTCGCGTGTTGCAGGTGAAAAGATGCAAGTTAAAATGTAAGTATCACAACCTAAAATAATAAGGGATCTACCATCAGTCACATGTTGGGTTTTAGTGGTTTTCATTATTTCATGGCTGGAAGGAAAAAAGAAGGGGCACTTACTTGCGCCAATCTGGTGATACTTTAACCATTGCAGTAGTTATGCTTGTTGGCGGTAAATGGAAGCTTAGTTGTGCTTTCATGGGGTGATCTATGAATGGAAATGAGTGCCACGTCATTGAATTGCATATACGGTAATATGGCACATTGTTGCATTTTAAGTTACAGGCAACACTTTTTTGCCATGCCGGTGATGTCGGATATTTTGTTCGAGGCCATTCCGCAGCTTGTTTTGTCAGCGGTGGCTCAGATTGCTTTAAAGTTCACACAAAAACGGACCGCATCGCGTCTCTCTGTGCACAACAAAAAACAAGATATCTGCTTGTGTCTTGTTCTATGTGTGAGTTTTTAAATGTTCCTAAGTTTCAAGAAATATACGTGGACTTACTTGTATTCAACTAAGCGAGTCTTCTAGTGGTGCCTCATTCCCAGTCTCAATCACTAAAATCACTTCCTGCTCACTGAACTTTTTTAAAAAAAGGGGAGGCGACATACATTGCATTATGGTTAAGTGAGTTTATAAAGTATAAGGGAGGTACAACTTGTAAACGGAGGTGAGAAACCCTACCAGTCTCTATCAGAATTTTATGTATGCATTGACATTAAGATCTATCTTTTGATTTCCTATGAATGTATGGATCATGGTGCACACTGGAAATACAAAACCTGGGCCAGAACGGTTTTAGCATCTACCCATTTCAGACATTTCGTTCAGTCCTTTGGTGATACTATTGAAACGGGCTATCATATATGCTTCTTTTCTTAATAGTGAGGCCTCAGTGTCACCCCCTCTTGGTAGTGGTTTTGTGACCGTTAGCACAGTCCATTTGAACTCACGTTCATGGTGGTTGGAGTCAATAAAGTGGTTTACCATAGGTGCTGTTACCGCTTTATTTTTAATTCCTGAACGATGCTGCGCTACGCGTTGACGAATCTCTTGCATAGTTTTACCAATGTAAATCTTTGGGCAGGGACACACAATTGCATCAATTAAATTTTTTGTTTTACAGGGAGAGAACTGTTTCCTTGTCCACTTAATGCCATTGTGTGTGAAGTCAGTACAAGCAATGGTACTGCTACAGTTTGTGCAGGTGCCACATTTATAGTGACCCGGCAACGGCTTCATGTTGAATAATGATCTGAGATCTTTTTTACCAGAAGGGGGTAAGTCCGCTCCTACGATTCTTTGTCCAATGCTCATGTTTTTCTTCATCGCGAAGAGAGGGACATCAGTCAGTAATTCAGAATTTTGTTTTAGGTGCCAGTTCTTTCTTATGATTGACCGGAATGCATTAGTGTGCGGTCCATAAGTCCAGATGCAAACTAACTTCTCCATCTTTGGTTTAACTTTTTTGATAAGCAAAGACTCTATAGTTTAAAGTATTTCAGCAATTGTTTCAGGTACTCCCGTTCCTTCATTTGTGCGCAAAATGCCTCTCCATGTATTTGAAAATCATCATTGCGGGAACAGGTCCTTTGGATCCTAAGTAGTTTCCCGTAGAGAAGATTATCTATAGGTTCCTAGGATGGAAACTGCGATAATGCAAGATGGCATTCTGGTCTGTCTCTTTTTTGGGAAGCGTAGTGGCAAGTTTATGCCAATGGGGAAGACCTCTACATCAAGAAACGTTATTGTTTTACAACTCTTAGTTTGCATGAATTGGATGTCTGGGTGCCGATGGTTAAGCCACTCATGAAAATTGCTCCGTTCTAACTCCGTCCCGCTCCAGAGACACCACACGTCATCGATATAACAATACCATTGTGTAAGGTTCTTCTTGTATGGGTTATTATATACAAATTTGTCCTCGTACCTAGCCATGTAGAGAACGGCCATTTCTGGGGCGAAGGGACAACCCATGGCATAACTTATGTTATGTTAGTTGGTGCCGGTTTCGGACGATTTTGTTACAGGGGGCCGATATTGCCGGCCCCGATAACAGAAACGGCCCCCCAGGGGCTCAAAACCGGCACCCACCCTGGCTGCTCACCGGGAAATGCCCGGTGCCCGCTATGGCCAGTAGCTATGTAAAGCGCTGTGATACCAGATACCTTCGGGTCAAGTTCGCGCTATATAAACCTCCGCAAAAAAAAAAAGGGAAAAATAAATAAATAAATGCCTCAAGCCAATATCAATTGAATTGTTGGTTCATAGTTTGTTAAATTAATGTAGCAGCATTTGAAAGGTGACGGCTAGGACAGTACTTGCTCTGAGTTTAATACGCCTCCGTCCAGCCGCCTAGGGCCAAACCCCTTGTTGCTATTCCAATCAAACAAACAACACCAATTTTCCAACTTACTTGTGAAATCTCAAATCCAAAAGTCCTCAAATCCAATGATATATGATACAGCACACACAAAGAGTGATCCTTCCAGCTCCAAATCTAAATGAAAAGTGAACAGGTGATGGACAAAGCACTAGGAGGAGCCTGCTGGACAGGACCAGGAAGTTGGAGACTCTGGGGCACTTCCTTCCTCTTCAAAAAAAAGAAAACGGACTCCTTGCACAAAAAAGTACAGCTAAATGTCTATCTGAGGAGTTTTTTTAATCCAAATCATCATTTCGAGAAGGTTTTGATGTTGCTCAAGAGAGATCTTCTCCAGATTGCAAATTCTGTGTGTTCGGGATCGCGATCTTCACAAAAGTTCCTCCAGAAGTCCGATAGCGCACCCGAATGACGTGTTAACGATCGCAAAATCTCACGGGGCCGTGCGGCCGGCTACCAAATCTTGTGGCGCTCGCAAATGTATGAGAAATCTTGTCAGCGAACACAGGCATCCCAGTAAGTCGCTCCCGCGTGGTCAAAAAACGCATTTCAAGCTTGCGAACACAAAAAGAGTTGCCAAAAATCTGCAAACTCCGTCAGCGGAGCGGATTTTACGCCCTGGGTTAATTTCTACCATAAATAGGTCAGCATGAAATACAGATTTTACAATATGCTGATGACCTGGGAATTTTAGATCAAACACAATTAGGCAGATCTCCAAAAATGCAACAAGCGCCATAAGATGAGGGATAATGTTAACAAAACCAAAGTGATGACCATTGGGAATTTGAAAAATAAAGCAAAGATCACTCTGAGTTTAGGCCAGGAAAAAGTAAACTATGCCTCAATGCAAAACTACCTAGGAGTTTGGCTAGCAGATACGGCTCGGCATCTGATACACCTTATATCAACCAAGAAGAAAGCTAGCAATCTTACTTTTGCACTTTGCTAACTAAATGCAAATTTATATAGTTCATTACTGTAGGCTATTATGAGGGTATCAAAGGCAAAAGTGACTCTCAAAAGTTCCTATGGGCATCAAGCTTTCCCTACAAAACTGGAGGCAGCACTTGAAAAACTGCTGTGCGTCACATATAGATAGACCTTTCGATTACTTCAATGCACTTGACAAGCCCAGGTATGCTTGAACTTCAGCCTACTTGTTTATCAAATATTATTACCAGGTAATGCAGGCCAAAGAGGTCTCGCTTAAGATAGTCCTACAAGAGATTTTTAAAGTGAATGAAAACATCTGGGGATGTATTTAGATACAGCTATATGTGGATTGGACCTAGATCTTGAAGTACTACAAAGCTTTACTCTGTCTCTCACAATAGTAAAGTTAATCTTGAAGAAACAAGTTGTGAGCTTGTCAAGGCAAGTGGACATTACATTTCTGGAGAAGAAAGACTAATTTGAACCAATACTGTCATACGACACACCACGTATGCAATTTTATCTTAAAGAATAGTTATCCAGGACATGCAATAATAATAACTTGCAGGGAAGATTTTTGACTCTACCTATTCAGGGTTATAGGATAAACTGGAGCAACAACACTGGTGTCCCCCCAACAATTACAGACTTTGCAATTATAATAATTAATCCCTTATTCATCTCCTTTGTTGTTGCACGGAATTGGGGCCTCCTCTACGCATCTCATTGAAAGCAATGTTCTTACAAAATACTATACAAACATGTAAGGAAGCTCTTTTATTTTGTTTTAATTCATGGGATACTAGGGCCCGAGCTCGATTTGGGAAATGTATTAGTCTCCTCGAGATAAGCTGATGAATTGAGAACAGCCCAATCAGAAGACCTAAAGTGGAGCCTTAAGGCAGCAAAGCCTCCGGTTGGAGCACAATAGTTATTTGCAATCAAGTATGG
Organism: Triturus cristatus; assembly: GCF_964204655.1. Classification (NCBI taxonomy): domain Eukaryota; kingdom Metazoa; phylum Chordata; class Amphibia; order Caudata; family Salamandridae; genus Triturus; species Triturus cristatus. Next base: position 1,351,287,792 of record NC_140590.1, read on the forward strand.
ATCCAAAGCACGGGGGGCGTGGCTAGCCGAGCTGCGGAATGGCCGCTGCCTAAGCGAGCTCCGCCGGCCGGAATAAAATCCTCTTAAAATCCTGCACATTTGGGCGACTGGTGCCGCTGAGGTCCGTTGACCAGCAAGCGTGGGGTGTCCGGCGCCCTTGTGTGACAGCTGGTGAGCTGGGCAGAGAGATCGACGGAGCTACGGCGATCGGTGCGCTGAGGCGTGGGGAGGTGCTGCGGTGGCCGGTGCCTGAAGTCGGCGCCGCGAAAATCGAGACCGAGGCGCGGACGCGGTCGAGGGCCCGGCGTGGCCGTTTGCTTGGACCATCGGCGTGGAGCGCCACAGCGGGGGCGGTCTAGTGGCCACTGACGATCCGGAGGTGCCGCGAGGACGAAGTGAGGAGGTAAAGGCTGGGCACTCGTGCGGCGAGACACACCAAGGAGCGGCGGAGGAACATTGCCTCGCTACCACTCTGACGCCATAGGGTGGGGCGCCTACCTCAACGTGACCCTGCGACCTGGGAGCCGGATGATGCGAGAGGCGATGACCGCTGCAGACGACCATCTGGTGGCTGAGGGCGCATGCTGAGAACACGACCGAGCTGCAGGTGATCGGAGGGAGTGAGGATCCACGAGGCCTTGCCCCGGACCTATGCAGACGCGATTACACGCCCTGGCTGCTGTGGTGGAGATTGAGACGAGTGAGACGGCCTGGTAGCCTGCGGAGATCTGCCTGGAGGTTGAAGCTGCTAGCGCTGCGCCGGACTGGTGAGGCTGCGGAGAGGAGCGACCGCAAGTGCAGGAATTGGTGGTGAGGTTTGCGCCGCGGGCCGAAAACGTGCGCTGATCTCTCCTGCTGCGACATAGGCCCTGGTCAGCTTCTGCCTGGGCACTCTGAGGAGCTGGGCTGAGGGGTCGTGTTGGTTAGCCTGCCCAGAACCGCACGGGGCCGGTGAGATATCTGTGGAGGTGGAGATGGGGAAGCACGACACGAAGCAATCGAGGCTGACCTTCGAAAGCAAGCGAGCGACTCGACAGGCCGATTCGGGCCCGGATGCAGGGGCCGAGGGCGGATCGGACCCAGGGGTGGAAGACCGTGGAGAAGACTTGAGAACTCTGATGCTGGAGATGAGGTCCAGCCTCCGGAACATCGATACGAAACTAGATACCCTAACCTCCCAGCTCCAGACGGTCAAGACGCAGGTGAATGTGCATGAAACGCGCCTGGACACGCTGGATGGCCGCGCTACGGAGTTCCACGAATTTCAAGTCGAAACTAAGGAGCAGCTCCTGCATATGGACAGGCTGCTGAACGTTATCAGGGCCAAAAATGACGATTTAGAGGCCCGATCGCGCCGCAGCAACCTCCGCGTCACCGGCATTCCGGAGACGACTGCCATTTCCAAAATGGAATCCTACATAACCGATCTTCTACACGAACTATTTGACCCGCATCTCTCCGCGGTCTTTGTGGTGGAAAGGGCGCATAGATCGCTTGGTCAGAGACCGCCGGTGGGGGCACCTCCAAGACCCATCATTGCTAAACTCCTCAACTACCAAGACAGAGATGTGATCCTTCGGCTTGCCCGTGAGAAAGGCAAGATCACACATCAAGGGAATGCCATATCCTTTTACCCTGACTTTACTCCGGCGGTGCAGGCAGCGCGCAGGGAGTTCGCGCCTGCCAAGCGACTCCTCCTTCAGGCACAGATCCCATATTCATTACTGTACCCGGCGAGGCTTAAGGTATCGTTTGAAGGCACCACACACTTCTTTGCGTCTGCCAAGGAAGCGCTGAAATTCGCAAAACATGCCGGCGGCAAAAGGTCCCAACGGCCGGCGAAGATGGCGGAGAATGGAGCTGGCGCCCTGAGTGACAATGACTGAGGGGTATTGTTTCTCTGACGGCCTCTTTCGCCGCTTGTGCACCTGAACCGCTGATTTTTGGAGGGGGGGAGGTGTAGGCTTCTTTTTTTCCTATTGTATGGCTTTGCCGAGACACCCTGCTACTCCTTTCTTACACTTTGACCTTGTGCGGGCCGTGAAGCCTGCAGACCTTCTGGCCGCCCTGTTTACAGTCAGGGCAAGACGCTGGTTACGGAACGCCCCCATGGGAAGACTCCCGAATCTGTTGGTGGTTTTTGACTTTGGGATGGGTACTACACGACCTGATTGGGGGGTTGGTGTGGGTGGGGGGTGGGAGGTATGGTTTGTTCTTTGTTGGTTTGGTGTCCACTGCATGATTACACTGCCAGCTGTCAATATGGGTTCTGTAGCGATGAAGTTGCCGACTGTCAACATGTCCTACTGCAATTTGCTGATTAGATATGTAGAATGCCAGGGGTAGATAAAACCTTAAACTGCCTAACATGGAACGTTCGGGGGCTCAACGACCACAGGAAGGCTTGGTTGGTGCATGCGTATCTGGCGCGTCATGGGGTGGATGTATGCATGTTGCAGGAAACACACCTGAACACCGCCCCCGCCCGCGGCCTGCGACACGCTAGATGGGGACACGTATATTCAGCCAACTATGCACGCGGGGTAGCTATCCTCATACGTCGGGGATTGGACTGGAGGGAGGGTCCGGTTCAGTGTGATCCGGAGGGTAGGTTTGCGATGGTCCAGGGCATTGTATGCGGTGTGTCGGTGGTGTTTGTGGCGGTGTATGGCCCGAATGTTGACTCCCCGGGCTTCTACCATAGGTTGTGGGGACAGGTGAAGGCCACTGGATGTGAGACGATTATCTGGGGAGGGGATTTTAATGCGGTTCTGGATGACAAGATGGATAGAAGGGGAGCGGCGCGTGCGTTGAACCCGCTGGCGAGTGCTGCACTAGGAGACATTTTGACTGATGGGGCACTGGTTGATGTCTGGCGGGGGAGACATGCGGCCCAGCGGGAGGGTACCTGTATATCGGCACATAGCGGAGCGTGGTCCCGCCTAGATTTCTGGTTGGTGTCGCGAGACGTCGCGCTGTGGACGACACAGGTGGAGCACATGCCCCGCTCGCTATCTGACCATGCCCCCTGCATGCTGCGTCTGCTACTCCCGGGTGACCCCTTTCCGGTGTTTTCGTGGAGACTCCCGCCTCACGCTTTGCTTGATGACGCGTTCAGGGAAGAGATACGGACTGATATCGCGGATTACTTTGAGCAGAATGCAGGCTCAGTGGCAGAGGAATCGACCTTGTGGGAGGCCTTTAAGGCCGTTATTAGGGGCCAATGTATTGCTCGGCAGGCAGGAGTGCTGCGGGCGATACGAGGCACTCTGGCGGCGCTGGAGGCTGACATTAAACAGCTTCAAAGTACCTTCTTCGAAGATGGTGGATCTGCGGTGGCGGGACAGCTCAAAACTACATTGCTGCAATATGATGAAGAGGCGATGAGGGAGGTCAAGTTCTTGGGGAAATACGCGGAGGCTAGGCGATATGGCGAGGGAGGGCGTCCCGGGAAGTCCTTAGCAAATATGCTTAAACCGCCTCGTTCCGCGACTTATATTCACGAGTTGAGTACATCGGACGGAGGGCACCTACACAATAAAAAGGACATTTTGGGGGCATTCTCGGAATTTTACGCCCAACTATATACCAACACCCAGGATGCGTGCCCTGACGGTCTCGCATCTTTCCTTGACTCCATCGCACTGGTATGGTTCAACAATAAACACAGGGAATACATGGACCTTCCTATCGACGCCACTGACGTGGCGCAGGTTATTAGAAGCCTGCCGCCTGACAAGGAGCCAGGACCAGATGGCCTGACAACTGCTTTCTACAAAGCGTACGCCGACGAGCTGGCGCCGAAGCTGTTGGCGGTATACGAGGAGGCCCTGGAGAAAGGGGTACTTCCGGCCACCATGAGGGAGGCGCTGATAATCACACTATTGAAGCCGGACAAGCCGGCGGATGATCTTAACTCTTATCGGCCCCTATCATTGATTAATGTTGACATGAAAATCCTAGCCAAACTGCTCGCGAACAGGGTGCAGCCCATGTTGCCGCTAATCGCCCTTCCAGACCAGTCCGGATTTATACCGGGAAGAGCGACCTCCCATAACTTGCGCACCGTCTTTGCCGCGTTGCACTACCTACATCCTGATGTCAGGGCTGCAGTGGTATTTTTGGATGCCACTAAGGCCTTTGACACTCTAGAATGGCCTTACCTCTTCCGGATATTGGAGCGGATGGGGTTCAGTGCGCTACTGCTCAAAAAAATCCGGCTGCTTTACACCATGCCAAGGGCAAGGGTGAGAGTCAATGGGCTGGTGTCGACGCCGTTCCCTATCCTACGCGGCACTCGGCAGGGCTGTCCTCTATCTCCGCTGCTGTTTGCCATAGCTATGGAGCCGCTTGCAGCCCGGATCAGACAGCACCACACAGCGAGAGGTATAGGCTTCAGCTCTAGAAGTCTACTCATTTCACTTTATGCCGACGATGTGACCCTTTATCTTATCAATCCGGCCGATAACCTGGATCCTGTCTTGCGGGAATTTGTCCGCTTTGAGGGCCTTGCGGGCATCTCCATCAATTGGTCCAAATCGGTCATCTTTCCCCTTACGGACGGTACTGCTGAGGTGCACTCTGACTACCCTCTACGTTGGGAGGCGGAAGAGGTTAAATACTTGGGGATCTGGATTAGCCGAGATCTACAGGCAATATGGAGCCTCAACTTTGGCAGGGCTATGATGTGGTTGAGTGAGAAAGTAAAGTCCTGGTCCTCCCTGCCCCTGTCGCTTGTTGGGCGGATTGCACTGACAAAAATGGTAGTACTACCCAAATTTCTTTACTTATTCGCCAATATACCTATACCGTTGACCTCGCATTTTTTTGCTACTCTGCGGTCACCTTTGGTGGCGCTGGTATGGTCGGGCGGACAGGCCAGGGTGGCGTGGGATACCCTGGTGCTGCCGCTGAGACAGGGAGGCCTGGGTGCTCCGGACATGAAGCTGTATGCCCTCTGTGCGCAAGCTCAGTTCGTACATTTTTGGGCCCACCCCACCCCCTATCAACCCCACGTTGCGGTGGAGCGGCACGCAGTTGCGCCCCTGCCATTGAGCGTGGCGATCTGTGCCAAGGCACGACGCCCGGGAGCGGATGTGGACACGGCTGGGATGCTGCAGTGGGTGTGGGAGGAGTTGCGCAAGAGGGCCGGAGTGCCGCTGTTGTATGCACCATCGCTTCCTTTGAGGCACAATCCGTTACTGCCCTGTGTAGCGGATGGACTAGCCGGCCGCCTCGATGTCGGGCGGCGTCTACGCACGTTCGCGGACTTGTTTCCTGAGGGCGGGTTCATGCCTCCTCCGGAGCCGGAGGATGGGGGCGCGGTGCCCTTTTCTGAGTTGTTTCTGTACCACAAACTGAGGGCGGCGTGCCGGGCGCTCTCCGGAGAATTCCCTGATGCTCCTCCGGTCTTTGCGGCTTTGGAGGCTGTGGTGGGCTCCCCGTCTCCCCGGAGATTGGTAACCCGTGTTTATCGCCACATGCAGCACACGGATCTGGTGGGGTCGCCTAAATCCATGCAGTGTTGGAATGGTGAGCTCCAGCCTGAGATAACAGAAGACCAGTGGGAGTTTTGCTGTAGGCAGCTCACAGAGCTTTCACCGAACTACAGGCTACGGCTCATACATTTTAAATACCTTCATCGCGTGTACAGAACCCCCATCTGCTTAAAAAGGATGGGGTTGCGGGAAACCGACGACTGCTGGCGCTGCGGATCCGCCTCGGCCTCTTTTCTGCACATAGCATGGTCGTGCCCGAAATTGGTGGGATACTGGACTCAGGTTTTTTTCCTAATCAATCAGATTGTGGGTCGCTCCGATGCTCCTTCCCCCCTGCTCGGGCTCTTGGGTTATGTTTAACACACTCCACCGCAGGCGCGCAGGTTGCACGCGTTGCTTTTGCTGTTTGCTAAGAGGCGGGTGGCGGTCCACTGGGGGAGAAGTGGGATACCCACAGTAAAGGGCTGGCTGGCTGACGTCACGTATGGACATACGCAGCTAACCACGTTTGGGGAGTTGTTGCCTGTCGCATCCCGGCCCCGGGACATCTGGGAACCGTTTGTGAGCTGGACCCGGGCACATCAGGAGGGGGCAGTGGAGGAAGACGCTGTGAGTGTGTGATTGCGGGGTGCTGGGGAGTGGAGAGAGTGACTTGACGCCCGGATGTCTCAGAGCATGCTGATGGCACGTGCCGAGCTGGGACACCCAGCCGCGAGTCCCATATCTTCTTTTCTTTGTCCGAAATGCCCTGCGTGGTGAGATGAGGTGGTGGGACCCCCGGGCCATTGCATTTGACTCCCTGGCCCAATGATGTCTGCGGATGTTGACATGTTGACCATTGAACTATGTCTTCTTTATATACAACCTGACAGCTCCCTGTATTACGTTATCATGCTGATGTGGACTACTATGTTTGTTGGCTGTACTGGCCGTTTTGAAAAAAATTTCAATAAAAAAAAAAAACTAAAAAAAAAGTATGGATCCAAAGCACCAAAGAGACACATTTAGAAACTGACAATGAAAGCCAGGTGTTCGTGCTGGACCCAGGGGCGATTACAAGGTGTACTGTATAATTCAATTGTATGGAAGGCTTTTTGAATTTTAAGATAATGCATTGTATTGCCGAGTTTTTGTAATGAGTTTAATTAATCATATCCAAACAAAATTTATTAATTAAAAAAATATATATAGGTACATATAATAACTATTTAAGGCACAAGTGGTATTTAGTATGTGCTACCCGGTTTCCTGACTCTAAGATGGTGGCGCCTGGAGCCTATTTACACACGACGAGCCTCCCTGGTTCTCAGACAAATCGCTGTATTGTCCTAAAACAAAGAATTAATACGTCAGAAGGCAGGTGAGCCCTAACCCTAGTGACATCTTTGTTAAAAAAAATCTACTTTACTATAATCTGGATAAAAACGTGCAATCTCGAACAACCAGGATGCCTGACAATAAGATGGCGGCTCCCCAAGTTTGTTTACCCACGAAGAGCCTCCACAAACAAATGCGTGTTGAGTGATACCTGATCACCTCACACCACTATAAGGTGAAAGGACCTACGGTCACTATCTCGACCTGAGCTCTACTTTGCGGAAGACTTGAGATCCTGATAACCTGGAAGCCTGCCACCTAGGTGTACTCTCATTAAGTCGCAATCGCCTGACCCTAAGATGGGAGATCTTCAAGCCTAATCACCTCCACCGCGAATCCCCTAACAACTCCGGGTGGAGCGGTCACTTGTACATTTTTAAAACTCTCCTACTACGAGCGGAACTGTGATCAGTCCTATCTGTTGAACCCTAACTTGAGGAATACCTGCGGACATGAAAACTCTGATACCTGTCACTTAGTTGACAGCGGAAGTCCCCCATGGAACTCGTCAGGTCTCTAATGGAGCAATGGGGCCACAGCACAAAGACAACACTCAGCTCGACCTCTCCTGATGATCAATCCCACACTTGACAGGGTAAACGTTCAATGCCCTCACCCACTGGATTAATACAAAGGCCTAACTATCCTCACTAGCTCGATTACCAAGAGAAGAGCAAGATCCAACCAAGCCCCCCAGCCCAACTCGCTAAGACCGACAGTCTGCGGAGTGACCTGAGTGGTAAACCACACTGCCAACGAGGACAAAATGATTACTGACACATCAAGCCCCCTCCACACCCCCTCAACGAATTACATGAAACCCCACGGCCAAAACTCCTTCTCCATCATCTTTTCCCCAATCTATCACTCAAAGCGAAAAGAAATTTCAAACACAGGTTGATTAGACAGCACCCTGAAACACTATTCGCTGATATTTATCACTGCTCCACCAAAGGCCAGCAGAAAATGGAGCTCATTTTCCACACCCTGAGCCCTGCGGATTGGAATATCATTGTGAGAACACACCTCCGCATATCCAAAATAACCAGCACCCCTCTCAGCTGCAAACTGACGATATCAACCTCTAACCGTCCGAAACGCTGTGGCAACACCTCGGTGACCATTTACAGCAACGGTACAGTACTGACCCAAGCCAAAAATTACAATCTAGACTCATTTGACGCCCTCTTCCCCACACTATGCAACGCCTTCACCCATCTCCGACTTGACCACTCAAACAACCCCCTGACCACCAACAGACCTACCCCCATGGAGAATCCACAAACCAACCTCATGACATACCTCACTGACCCCAACTTACACCCCCCCGTCGCCACCTTGCCCCCCACAACAAGCAGCTAACGTAATCAACCCTCAGTCATTGACTCCCATCCCTCGCCGACTTTCAAGAAGCTGACGGTTGAACCACGACAGGTGACGCCACGCTACATGTCCTCAACCACCCCCAAGGGCAATTCAGCAAACTCCGACACTGTGCAACACTCTCTCACTAGCAAGCTCTCCCCTTTTCTGGATAGCCCCGCTTGGGACTCCAAAAACCTGAACTCCACCACCCCCTCCTCTTCGATCGTGACTCAGAGACTGACAATACTGGAAAACAAATTGGAGATCGCAATACTGTTATTCCAAAGAGAGAGGACAATGGGCTTTTGGTAAAGTCCAGCGTACATGCCCTACACTGTCAAAAGGAAGAAGGGTACGAAGTTCCTTTGTGCCTTAAAAATCTTGGTCAGAGACCTAGTTATAGTCACTTGAGGCAGGTTGACCTGTCAGTTGAGTAGTGGGAGGAGAGGAATTCCTCCTTTCGGAACTAGTGCCCTCACACACCTAGCAAGCTAGTTGTCATGCTTCATCATATGGGCCTGCTCCTCATCGGGTCGGCGCTGCAATACCCGACGGGCACCCATAAAGGGGCTCTTTATCGGAGATCTTTTGTTCCTTGACATTAGGTGCTGTGGGTGTGAGGGCCCTAGTGTGTTTGGATGTAGTAGTGAGTAGGATGATTAAAACAGGTCAGGGGTCCTATGGAACCAACTTTATTCTAGCAGGGTCCCTGCCTGATTAAAAAAAGGGGGGGGGGGGGCGACTATCTGACTATAATGGGTCACGATAAGGGCGGATCATGGGGGATCAGTGGTGATTCTTCAGGACCTTAATGTGAAGCTTATCTACACCCAGTGGTACGGTGAGAACCTACCTACCACTTAGTGGATCAGCAAGCAATGGGCAACCTGCAGGGGAGATACAAAATTTCAAAAACAAGAGAAGTCTTAAATACAATTGTGAACATATACAAGTATTCTGCTGTCATACTTAGGTGAAGATCACTGGTGACTGTTCTGGTGAGCAGAAGTGCCTGTTTGATAATAAACATTTTAAGTGCCTCACTTACTAAATAGCGATTAGGTGAGTTCTATTACTGTGGACTCACTGTTACAACTGAGGACATACACTCAGCCAATTCTTCACCGTTTTTAACCAGCACCATGTTTTTAACTTGTGCCATGTTTTTAGCTTGAGTCACATGATTGATATGATTTACACCACTTGGTATGCACATACAATGTGTATTATCAAACAGGCACTTCTGCTCAAAAGAGCAGTCACAGTGACCCATATGATGAAGCATGACACCTAGCTCACTGGGTGTGTGAGGGCATTAGTTCCGAAAGGAGGAATTCCTCTCCTCCCACTACTCAACTGACAAGTCAACCTGCCCCAAGTGACTATAACTAGGTCTCTGACCAAGATTTTTAAGGCACCAAGGAACTTCGTACCCTTCTTCCTTTTGACAGATCGCAATACTGGGCATCAACAATATGCTTTTGTACCTCTGTTCACGTCTGGAGCGTTCTCTACGCCCTCACCTTATTCCCACAGTTACCAACACTGAACTCAAACGACCCCCCAAGGCTCAAGGGAACAGCTGGCCCACTATCCCCTCCCTGAACAAACATCTAAGACCCAAAAGAACAACTGCAGCAATGTCCATGAGTGAGGCGATTGATCTTGCCAACTCCTGTGACGCTTCTTCAACAGTCAACCCCTGCTCCAAAATCAAGGTTATCATGGGTCTTGGAAGAGAACGCCCCCCACCTAGAACACCGAGGCCTCCAGCCGTCCTCACTAATGTCCCCATGATTCCCACAATGAAGATAATCAATCAAGGAGACAACCAAATGCATGCTCATTAATTGTAGATCGGCCAACAAACATGCCACCGAACTGGCAGAAACCATCCTCACCAACGACATAGACATCTCATTCATTACTGAAACTTGGTTAAATGAGTCCTCCTTCCCAATCATGGACATGGTCGTCCCACCGGGGTTATCAATCATCAAAACACAGAGGTGGGGGCATTGCAATCATCCACAAGAACAACATTTCCGTAGCGAAATCAGACTCCTTCAAATATAACTCATTTGAACACCTAAGCGCCACCATTAAGACGAGCGACAACAAAACACTAGACTGCCATCTTCTCTACCATCCTCCAGGTTACGCCCCTGCATTCGGAAAAACCTTTCAGACCTGATAACCCACTGCTCTCTCCAAGACTTCAACAACATAATACTAGGTGACCTCAACCTACATTGGAACGATGATAACAACTCTCTGACCCAATCCCTGAACGAACTTCTCAACAACAATCTCACCCAACACTGCACCGAAAGAACCCATAACAGGGGTGCAACTCTCGATGCCATCATTGACCACGAAGACGCAATCACGATAGACCACATCCTACCTGTCGACTGGTCAGATCACCATATCATCCTATTCCACCTCAATCAGACATGCCACTGCCTACCCCATACACAGGAATCCTTCCACTGGGTGAGAAATCCCCCACACCGACCTGGAAGAAAGGATTAGCTTACTCCTTCCCATCACCGTTTGTGAACCTTCGACAACCGAACTCACCGCGCAATACAATGCAACAATGACCTCCATTCTCTACCAAATTGCCCCCCTGAAACGAAAAAAAACCCAGGGACCATTCCTTCAAGATCCTGGTTCAACACAGATCTAAACTTGGAAAGAAGACAACTAAGAGCTGCAGAAAGACTCTGGAGAAACAACCCGTCAATAATCCACCTAGACCTACTCAAATCCGAACGCAGGGAATATAAAAACACACATCAAGAATGAGAAAACCTCTTTCTTCTGTGATGCACTAAACAATGTCAAAAATCGATCCAAAGAACTCTTTAACATCATCAGACAACAAACCTCCAAGCCCCCCTCACCCACTATGATGGCCTCCACAGAACTATGCAACAAGTTTGCCAACTTCTTCAATAAGAAAATCAATAAGATTGAGCTCTCCTTGGACAACAACCTCCAAGCACCCAACGTAAGCCCTCCCCCCTGTGAAAAAAGATCTCAACCCACCCAGTCACCCCCCCCCCCCCCCACCCAACAACTGGAAATCCTTCGCCCCCATCTCGGAAGCAGAGATCTCTAAATTGATTACCAGCTCCAAAAGCCTTGTCTCACTTCTCAGACCCTATCCCTGCGCAACTAGCTAAGAAACTCAATCTCACCCTAGCCCTGCTTTGGACCAAGATTATAAATAGTTCCCTAAGAACCGGAGTCATGCCAGACTGCCTCAAAATGGGTCAAGTCACACCACTTCTAAAAAAGAAAAAAACCAGGCTCTGACCCCAACGATCTCAACAACTTCAGGCCTGTATCTAATCTCCCCTTTCTAGGAAAAATCTTGGAAAGATGTGTCCTCTTGCAATTAACACAACACATCGAAAGCAAGAACTTCCTAGATCCTCACAAATCAGGCTTCAGAAAAGGTTGCAGCACTGAGACAGCGATCCTGAATCTCATAGATGACATTTACAATTCACTTGACAATGATCGATGCCTACTCATCCTCCTGGACCTATCTGCAGCATTCGACACGGTTGACCACAAACGGCTCATTAATGTACTGTGGGAATGGGTTGGAGCAGACGAGGTGGTACTTCAGTGGTTCTCCTCCTTCCTGCAGAACCGTACCCAAAGAATAAAAATTTAAAACTGCATGTCAGACCTACTCCCTGTAAACAGGGATGTTCCGCAAGAATCAGTTCACTCACCTGCACTATTTAATATCTACATGGAGCCCCTCACCAAGATACCCAATAAAGCCAACATCCCCTTCCACCTATATGCAGACGATACCCAGATCTACCTTGAAACTTCCTCTATTGATGACATACAAAGACTAAACCTCGCCCTGAAAGAAATGCAACACTGGCTATCCCTCAACCACCTGAAACTAAACCAGGACAAGACGGAAATGCTCATCATATCCAACAAAGCACAGACCCCCCAAGTCACAGAATGGCTAAAAACCATTGATGCTCTAAACTGCAGCCTCATCCCAGCAGACGCTGTAAAGTCACTGGGATGAATCACTCTGGACCCTAACTTAGACATGGTCAAACACATCAAAAATACCGCCAAGAGCGCTTTCATCAACCTAAAACTGCTCAACAATATATAGCCATTCATCCCTCCCAATGACCTCAAACAAGCCACCCAATCCCTGGTTTTGTCCAGATTGGACTACGGGAACGCAACCCTCACAGGCACAGCAACATCCTACTTAGGCCCCTCAGAACAACCATAAATGCAGTAGCCAGGATAGTCACTGGAGTAAAAAAATATGAACACATCACTCCTGCTCTCAGAGAGCTAAAATAGATACCAACCTAAATGGGCGCCAGCTTCAGAACAGCCTGTCTCACTCACAAAGCCCTGCACACCGGTAAACCCGCATACCTGGCCGCCAAACTCAACAAAGCCGGTCAGTCAAGGAACCTAAGGAGCACTAACACTCTACTTCTCATCCTGCCAAAAACTCGCAAACATAAAGCCTCATCACGCTCCTTCTTTGGATATGCGCCCAAAATTTGGAACTCCATCCCAGTTCATATCAGGACTAACCCCTCCTTTCCTAAATTCAAAAGCAAGCTCTAAGACCTTTTCCTCAACCGATCACTTCCGAATAGATAGCTGACGCTCTACAGCGAATTCCGCACATGGCAGTATACAAAGACTCTGTTAAGAGGACTGATACCTCTTTTACCCCTTGTCTCTCTCCGGTGCTCACCTTCACCATTCTGGATTTGTCACGAATCATGGAGTCTATCGGCTACTCGTTGTGTTTGAACTGTACTCGTCACATATCTTTACGTTCTATTTGCTACTCTTTGTGTTGGAACTTTACTCGTCACGAATCACTATGTTCTACTACGGTCACTTCTTATGTTTGATTGCATCTTTGATGCATGTTGTAAAGCGATCTGATACCCTCGGGTCTGGCTAGCAATATAGAAAACTCCTAAATAAATAATAAATGATACATGTCTGGTTAGCAATAGGTGAATGAATGTTTATTACTTTCCAGTTGCATCAAAGACACAATCAGAACATAAGCCCATCTATTTCAGGTGGTAGTTATTTGTCACTAGTGTGATTAATGAGCTTTTCAATAGTCACTTATATCTTGCTACATTATCAGTTTTAGGAAAGTCAGCTTCATATCAAGAGAGCTAACAGCTGGTTACAGAGATATTGTTAAGATGTGTTCACTGTTAATGTGAGATGTGTAACGTTGATGGCAGAGTATTAAAGATCTATCTGCCTTTAAATAACCAATCTAACCTGCAGAAATCTATGTCCAGCAGCGTGGTGTTATCTAGTATCTGTTTTTTCTCATATCCCATTCCTCTTTCCCCTTCTTCTACTGTTTGTTCCACTTATTATACTGTGTGTGGTCATTAGTGGTTGTGGTGACAAGTAGAGTGGATCACTCCTGCTGGATCCAGAGTACAAAGTTAATACTTTCCCACATTGTTCTCCCAAAGGCGACAGACCTGTGAGCAGTTTTCACGCCTGAATCATCTTTTCTGTGCCGTCATCACGCTGCTAACTTCTCCTGTTTGCTCAGTGGTCCAGCAGGAGGAAAGAAAACAGCTGGTTCAACACCTCTATGGATTAGGTCACCCCCAAGATGTTGCCTTTAGGGCACAGTATGCGATGTTTATATTCTGCCTAGTAGTGCATTTTATCATTCAGAGTGTTTGCAGTCTGGAATCTGGCTACCAGGAGTTTAGTGAGCGGGTTTCACTGCCGTGGGGGTGGGGGGGAGTTGAGTTGCTGGGGACCAGCCGGTCATGTTCCTACTTTCAGTACTTCTAAATAAACAATGCAAAAACAAATAGTTTTAAAGCCTGCTTAAAGCTATTTTAAAACCATTTGTTTTAAAATTGTTTATTTATAAGGACTGCAAGTAGGAATGTAGCCAACAGGACCCCAGCAACAAAAACGGCCCGCCCTGCCAGCCTGTAGGGTCTCAACCTTGCAGTCCTCTCAGTGCCCCTCCTCCCACACAAGAGGGGAAGAATTGCATGCAGTGCACAGAATGCTGCACCTGGGAACTTTACAGCAGGGCAGAGAATGAGTCGAGCGCGGGTGGGACACAGAAGCCAGGATAGAGCTCCGCGTGTCCCCTCTGGCCATCTGCTGCCACCGCAGGTGAAAGGAGACACTTTGCCTGCTACATATGACCTGTCTAGGTGGCCCGTGGCACTGTCCTCCAGGGGGAAATATGGCAGCATGGAGTAAATGAGGTGGGTCACTGCCTGAAGTGGCACCTGCTTACCAGCAAACTGTCACAAGGGTGAAGAGCATCAGGCACCACCTGGTAGCTGCCTGCCACTACTGCCTAGAGGAAAAGCAGCTGGCTCCTACAACAGCTGGACAACACCAGCTGAAAACAAATAAAGGAGAGCTGCGGGTCATCCACTCCCATAGCAGAGACACTGTCAAGGGGAGAACAACAAGTGATCAGAAAACAAAGACTCAGGGCACTGTTCCCCATTGGTGTGAGAGGAACTTTAATGGAGACTGCCCAGCAACACCATACCCCCGCTCCCGGTGCGCCTTAGGGGCACCTGAACAGACACATAAGAGACCAAGGCCCCACAAGGTGCACAAGAGTCCACACAGAAGAGGCAGCACCATTCAAACACAGAAAGCCATCTCAGTTGCCTGAAGAGCATTTAGGCGCAATCCATCAAGGTCATCAGCTGCAGCATCAAATGCTACCCCTACTACGGAGCAGTGATACTGAGCCAGTTCATCACTTGCCCAAAAGGGTAGTAAAAGGAGGCAGCAAAAGTGAATCAAACTTGAAAAGCCTAAAGATCCATCCCACCCAAGAGCCAAAAGCAGCGGTTGGCCTCAGAGACACCAAGGTTCCGTCTGACATGCCAGAAGGAGAAGCTGCTACTGCACTGAGGTTCCACCAGACAGCCAGCACCAGTGAAGGAACCAGGACCACAAGGCACGACCCACCTCTGCCACCCATTCAAGAGAACAGGAACTGTAAAGACACCACACCATTGCCCAAGCCTGCCAGATGAACACAGCCCAAGACAGGTGAAGGTCTGAAGAAAGCAAAGCCGGACCAGAAGGTGGACAGAAGAACACAATGCTGTGACAGTAGTCCAAACGCCAGGTTCACATTATTGTACACACTCAAAGTGCACTGTGCCACACCGCACCAACCATGCCTGATGGCAGTGACTCCTCAAGACGCAAGTCTTGTGCCACCCAGAGAAAGCGGGTCAGAACCACAGCTCCCTACTTCCTGCAGAAGAAGGTCCCAGATGAGGAAATACCCCGGAGTAGGAGCTCCAAGAAGGTCCTTGAAGAAGGAACATAAGACATGTGGCCTGACACCACACCGCACTCAAGAAGAAGAGGAAAACAAGATCAGTGACTGTCCCGATAATCACAGAGCCCAATACCCGAGACCAGTGGCCAGACTACAGAGTCAGTCAATCACTGAGAAACCATGATGGCCGGCCCTGAAGTTGGTGCATACCACTGCACCCAGAACAAGAGACTCGTAACAAGATGTCTCAAATGCATTGGTAAAAAGAAGGTGCAGGCTGAAGCAGCAAGAACAAAGAAGAGAAGAAATGTGACATGCTGGTCCACATTAGGAAACCTGACGACCAACCAAGCCCAGGAGAAAAGATCAAGAGAGGTCAGACTGGAAAGGCACATTCAATAAGACTCTAGCTGGTGATGGAGCACATCTAGACACACAAGCATCAAGCAATCAAGGTGAAACGGGGACGACCTGGCGACAGCATAGCAGGAGAACCGAGAGTAAGTCTGAAGCATGTCCAAACCGAGTCTCTGCCCAACGCTTCCCAGCGCATCTGTTCTAAAACAGTCACCAATGGCTCAGCAACACAGTCACCGATGGCTCAGCAACCCAAAATGTCCAGGCACTAGAATGCAGATGCCTTCATAAAGGAAGAATAGAAACATCTGGCTACCATCACTCCCAGTTGTCGACGACCCAAGAAAGAAGGCCTTAAGGCAACCATCAAGGCAAGTTGCCACCACCTGTCGTCCAGGTCACCAAATGGCTGACAACCCCATGTTGCCAACCCATCTAGTGTGTCATCACTACCACCCATGGAGCCTCAAACACTCGAGTGGATCCAACACCACTATCAATACTACAGACAAGAAGCACCAGTGAAACTTGGAAGAGTCAGTCAACCACAGACTACCTGCTCACCCTGCCTGCACCCTGATCCCGGTGGCGAGAGAGAGTCTTGACCAAGACCCATCTACCACTGTGATTGCACGAGTGACTAGGCAGTGGCTCCTCTGGAGTCTTGCAGTGACTCAGACACTGCACACATGCAACCCCAGCACAGACCACATGCAGTCCATTGGCAACCCATCCAAGGGGCCTCCACATATTTGAGAGATGGACTTAACATTGCCACCCCCCCAACAGATTCCAGGAGGTGCAAAGCTGTGCAGCAGAGACCTCAAAGGGTTGTGTTGTGTAATTTCCACCAATCAGTAGGAACTGCGTGTTTGCAGACAACACAAACTTAGGATGGTGCCAGACAGATTCCAATCACCCCCGTATGATAATGTTGCCCCTTGGACCAGCGAGCTCGCAGTGTCACCGTTAGCCCTCCTAAACCTAAACAGGGAACAAACAATTCTGGCAACCACTGAACATGACAACTCTGATCTCTCAGGAACCGTGGTGACAGACTTGAAACTTTTGCTCCGTCACTTGTGCTTTCTTTTGCTCAGAGAAATATACAGACTATACAGAAGGGCGTTTTCAATATTTATTGAACCAGAGTGATTCTTGTATAAAATATATGGGCTGCGATGATTAATAGAGACATTACAAAAATTGGGTTCCCCAATACTGGTCGAAGACCTGGGTTCAATGTGGTACAAAAAACAATGGTCCTAGACCTTTTCTTTTTAAACGATATGTATCAAATCTGCATTTGTTGTTAGAGGACAGTTTTTGAGCATGCACAATGTTTAGCTCACAGTAATAAATACAGTAACTTTAGACTAAAAAGTGCAACAACCAAGATATATTTTACCATACATATCGTTTAAAAAGAAATGGTCTAGATTAATAGAGAGAAGCAGATAAAAGTTATGTGTGTTAAAACAGAGAATAAAACAAAGAGTTCCCCCATCTTGTTGAGACAGGTTATATATGCATACATATAAAAGATAACAATTGAGCGTATACCTAAGATGCTAACCCTAACTTATGTGTCAACGGTGTGAATGTATGGTCTGCCAAGAAAACCCCATCTGGATGATCTAACCCCTTTACCGGGTGGGTAAAAGTTTACAACCCTGTCTTGGTCACGAACTGGACACCCCTCACAGAGATGCCAGTTAGCTGCTAGGCGCAAGCTTCAGCATGCAGGTACCCCTCAGATCAGCAGAAGTGTCTCCTCTAATTATGTTAGAAGACAAAAGGCTACATATAGATAATGGCACCCTTGTCTTGGACCGAGATTGGGATGAGCCAACCGTTGTTTGTATTCTACAGATAGTGGTGTCGCCATATATATGTAATAATAAACACATTTGTATTACTCACGTGAGAGGCCTTGCACTAATGCCAAGGCAGTATGATAGTATTCAAGTCCAAGTGTCACAAATGCAAAATGTGTGTCAAACGTTAATGTGGCAAAGAGAAGGCATATTTAAGAAAATAATTTGTGTATATGCAAGAATTATACTAATTCCTACTGGGCCTAACTCGCAGCAGCAGCTTCTACCTTAGGGTTCCGTCAACGCTTAGAAGGGGCTGGGCTGGGTTGGGCCCCCCACCCCTCATACTTTTCCTATAGAGATATTTTCTGGAGCTGGTGAGTGCCGCTTATTTTTATTTTGCTGTTTTTTTGTGGATTTCTTAGACTGACATTGACTGCTGTTACCAGGCTCTTTATTACTTATAATCTAGGACCAGCGAGTTATCCTGAGCAATCCTGAGCATGGGGAAAAGGAAAGCTGAATCCACCAATGGCTCAGATAAAAGACCAAGCACCAGCAAATCTATTCTGTCCTTTCTCAATCTGGCAGTAGGCGTGCTCTCGGACAAAATCTCATGTGCAGAGGTTGAATCTGCCTCGAACCACCAAGCCGTTCTCATATCCAGAGATGCCCTGGAACAGGGGCAAGCTACCCCCAGTACCGCCATCCCTGATCTTTCACCTAACTTGTCTTACACTTGTCCACATCCGCCTACAAACCGTACAACCTCAGTGGCTCACCCCAAGACTCAGAAACCCTATGTCACCAAGGAAATTGACGTTACCCAGAGGCTAGGAGCCAGACGCAAAGCTAATAACCCAGGGCAGTCTCTTCCCAAACAAATTAGCAGGAAGTCTGACAACGCCACAAGAAAGCCCCTCTCAAAGCCCTGCATTGTTAACATCACAACAACTTCACTTCTTCTGGGGCTGATAAGACTGAGCGCACTTTAGTAGAGCTGATCCACAATTTGGAATTCAGGTTTCTTTCATCCCTAGAAACCTTGGGAACTTGGCTTACTGCTCTGGAATCATCAGTCGGAAGGCTACAAGGTTCAGTGGACATTACTACTCTTACATATCTTGAAAAATTGCTCCCTCTTGCTGGCCCTATTCCTAGCTCTCTTACGTCCATGGACACTGTACAGGCCCTTATGGGGGCTCCATAACCTGTTTGGAGCCTTCTCTACCCCACACAGTTGTTAATGACCTTGCGCCTGTGTATGAGGCCATCCGTTCCACACGAATAAGGTCACTACCCATATGCTCCTGTGAACAAGTTCTTCTGTGGTCTCCTCATCTTGTTCAGCCGCCCAATTATAATCCGACAAAAGGCCCAATAGTAGCAGCCCAACCTTTGTCACCTAAGCCTGCGCCTACAGTCTACCCCTGCACTGATGTAATCCAGCTGCCACCAGCAGCAACTCCTTCTGTCAACAACTTGATGGACGTTCCGCACCTAAGAAAGGAGCTTTTGTCTATCATTATCATCATGGCTCGCAGAGTTGGTGGATCTGCCTCTCCCCCAGTTATTGCCAGGTGATTGCATCATCATCGACTTTAATAATTCAGAATGCATCTTTTAAAATTTTGGCCTTAAGTGTTCCCCCAGGGATCGCATTTCGGTGTTTCCATTGGGCTTTTTGTTAATCCTCCCCGCATTGCAAGACCCCTGGAACAGGGAGGTCAGCATTCTGGTCAGCACAGATCTCAAGAAGGACTGGTCAATTATACTTGCCACGGCAATACAGCAGGCATGCCTCTCAGTAACAGATTTGAACATTTGAGCCAGCTGGAAGACCTTGATTGACTGGGTCCTGCCCCCATTGATGAGTACCTGCCCAACTCTCCGATACCCAGTAGTTCATTGGTCCTAAAGGTTCTTAGTTCGAATATTGCTGGGGTACGGGATAAGTTAGCTGATGCTTGTTGAATTAATATGCTGACTTCTTATGACATTGTTTGTCTTCAGGATACGTGGGATGCGGGTGATTGTCTCTATCTGGACGGTTTTTCCTCACTCACCGTTTCAGCCACTTTGACTCTCAGTGGTCGTGCTAGTGATGGCCTTGTCACTCTAGTGAAGCTAGGCCTTAATTGGAGGGTGGAACTTGTTGGGTCTAAGTCGAAGGAGGTCCTGGGTACTCTCTTAACTTTTAAAAATATAAAGGCAGACCCTTGGTCATAAACTTTTATAACGCTGCCATATCTAGGTCTGAATTAGAAACCCGTTTCTAGATTAAAACATTTCATTGTTTCACGTGGAATCCTCATTCACTGTGATAATGCTATCTGGGGAATTTTTATCTGCATCCTTGACTGTCTTGTCAATTCAATCATGCATTTGATATTGTAAAACCAGGCATTGGTCAGGTGCATCTCTTCACACACAGCAAGGGTAGAATGTCAATAGTCTTATCGCTGAATATAACTTGGTTAATTTATTGGATCCGAGATTAGAGGGCTCAACTGAGGATCCCTACATTCAAGGGGAGAGGTCTTAGCACAACCAGAGATTATATTTTTGTATCTCTTTGTTTATTTTCAGCTCTTATAGATTTCAAGGTTATGTGGGACAATCTAAGTGACCACAATCCTCTTTCGGCCACCTTTTTGTGGGACTAAAAGCCCAATGATGTGGTCTATTCCTATAAGGAATCAGTACTCCCTGTCGACCAGGGCCGACGGTTGCGGTGGGCCTCAGTTGTTCCTTTCGATTTTCTCTCCAACCTGGTCACCTTTTGTAGCAGGGATCCCTTTTCTTGTCTGACTGAGGATGCCTCAGCTCACAGTATCATGTTGTCCTTCTCTAACATCTTCAGGTATATCAAATCGGCTCTTAGCAAACCAGGTGCCGCTCCAAAGCCTCGACAAGTTAGATGGTTCAATAAAATGTGATAGAAGGCACACAAGGGATTTGTTAAAATCATTGCACGAAACACCACGGTGTCAGGAAAATTTTAGGAGTGCCAGGGCTGTTTATCCTAGGTCCTGCAAGGAACGTAAGATCCAGCTAAAACAAGAGGCCTGGGATAATCTACTCACCGCTAGCATGTTGAGGTATAGTGCCACCTTCTGCCGAGTGGTTATTCTCTACTTGTTCATGAATGACCAACATTCTATCCAAGCATCAACTATTACTTCACAAACGTGGGTTAAGCATTTTAAGGCATTTATAGCAAAGAGGGAGAGGCCATCCGGTCAGATTGTAGCAAGGAGGATTATCCTATTATATTTCTATTGTCTGAGGTGACCTCTGCGATCAATAATCTTCCCTCTAACAAGGCCCCAGGGCCTGACGGAGTCCCTGGGGACCTTTTTAAATTCTGTCGATCTCTGAGCTCCCTTAATAACCCAGCATTTAAATGCAGTTGTTAGAGGTTCCCTCCCACCAACCTGGTGCCAATCAGTTATAGAGCCAATTTTTAAAAAGGGAAACAGGTCAGATGCTATAGATCAATATCCCTTATTGACTCAGAGGTGAAAAATATAGGCTGGATCCTGCTGGAGTGACTCTCCAACTGGGCAGAGGAACATAGTATGGGTTTAGGCTGGGAAGGTGCACTGTCGAGCAAAATTTGAATCTCTATCTGCTGATTTGCAAGTATACTAAGGCTAAGAGAGGGGCAATCCATTTTTAAAAAAAACAAATTTGATTAAGTTTTGCATAAAATTTCTAGGTACCATGGATGTTACAGATTTGCCACTTCCCAGGAGTTTCAATTGACAAGTTCGCTTCTACATTTAATACAAATAAAATAGCATTGCTACGGATGAAGTCTCCCCTCCCTCCCCTGCAATCTAAGAGCAATATACTAGTCGGTTTTCATTTAATATGCATCCAATTAGTATCTCTGGTCTTGAATCTATTCTATCCCCCAAAACGACCTCCCTCCCATCCCTCCCACCAGGTGCGACACTTATACTCGTCATGTTGATCTGCTGACCTCGGTTGCTCCGGTCTATTTTGCATGGGTGAAGAGGGGGGCAAACCATCTGGTCTTCGTGGACCTCAGCTCAGCCTTTGATAGAGTTAACTGCTCCAAGCTTTATTAATAGATCTGTCCTCCACCATATTGGCGTGACCAGCCAGAACCTCTGCTTGACTTCAACCACTTCCAGCACAAAATACTGCCTGCCCCCCAAAAAGTGACTTGCACACTTTTGAAAGGTAAAAGAGACGCCATCGTTCAGTAAAAGTCTTTGCAATTCTAAGGGGAGGTCAGGATTTGGGTGGTTGGAGTTTATAAGGTGGGAATAGTATGAGGTCTGTTCCTTTTTATATGTAAAGACATTACCAATTTTTACAATGAGATATAATTTTATTGTTTGCATGCAATATTGTGTATTGTCACAGTATTAAGAGATCCTGGTGGTAAGACTGGAAGATACTGGGGACTCAACTGAATAAGTTGAAGGTGGTAAAGGTAGAACAGGGTTTGAGGCTAAGCAATCACCGTATGTTCTGAAGTGTGACAAAGGGATGGGTAAGAAACCTAGTGTTCATTGGATCTTCACCCTGAGTAAGAGCAGAACACTCAAACTACAATCTGGAGTTGCAAATAAAGAAAAGTTGTCCTGTCTTCGAATCCAGAGAGAAATGACTAGTAGTGCTTTGTTTGCACTAGTATGTAAATTATAATTGATGGAGTAGTGCTTTGGTTGCCTAAGTATGTAATTTAGCATTGATGTATATGTATGTGAAAGTGGAAATGTGGCCACAGATTAATGTCATTTTTTTGTGTGTTGTGTAGTGTATAACTTAGGATTTCCTATTTTGTGAAGAATGTTGTATAATTTTAGGAAATAAAATGTAAGTAATTGACTGAATTAGGCAAATTCCTCAAGAGTTCACAACTAACAACTGATTCTAATTGAGTCTCCCACTGTGACTCTGTCACAGACTAAATACCACAAAATGAACTGTATGAAGATTTTTTAACATTTCTTATATTAAATGACCCTATCAAATATAATAACAAAATAGAAAGGCTCTCTGTCAGGAATTAAATATATAGAATAGTCCCAATAATACTGAAGGACATACCCTTCAACATGGCACTAAAAGTTCCTGTTGATTTTGCATTAAAATTGACAAGGAGAAAATAACAGACATACATGAATGATGAAAAAAAGACGAAATATTGAATTGTCATTGGTCTCAAAATATTAAAATAGAGACATGTTGTTCAGAGCCAGAAATTGTAACAAACTTAGAAATAGTGTTAATAGATGCATTATAGACAGATTTATGGACAGCGTCAATAAAAGGTCAGTATTTGACAACAATCTCCTATCAGAGGACTTAGTGAATTACAACTGCAATATAAAAATGTTTTTTTTAGATTTAAATCATATTTTAACATACATATAAAAGTAAAATAAAATATATGTCTTATATATCTACATGTGTAGGGAATATAGGACGTTAGACTAGCCTCTGCTTATAGGTTCACCAGCTAAAAGAAACTGGAATATTTAGAAAAATGTATGAGAATATGTGAGTTGAAATGGAAAAAAATAGATTGGATAAGGAAAATAAGGAATAAATGAAAGTATATGATCATATAAAAAGAACTGAGGAATACAAAAAGTTAAAATAAGGTTATTAAGGTAACAGGCCTATCAAGTAGTGATTATTTGGAGGATAGAGAGAGAAGTGGACGATCCATTAACAGAGTAAATATTGATGCATTGTTCAGATCAACCTCCCTATTCAAATGTAAGGGTTTGCCAAAGAAATATAGGGTCCCCTGTGGAACACCTGGTCAAAGTCTTAAGCGGAATCAAAGACTGGATAGAAAAACAGCATAGAGAATGTTACGAAGCCACTAAACACCATACACACCTGTGACCTCAGGAGCCTGCCAGTCCTCCCATTCAGAAAAGACCTACAGACAGACAGAAGGGCCGTACAAAGAAAAGTCATTCATAGAAACAATCAGTAGGTGCACAAGTCCCGAAGAGGTCAAGAGAAAGGCCCCAAAAATGGCCAAAGCCAGAGGGTCCTAGTGAGAATATAGTGAAGAAAGGACTACTAGCTGAAGTACAGGATTAATTAAATAACCTAGTAGCTTTAGATACCCAACCATGGACAGAGATACAGGCACTCATAATACACTTTTGTATGAAGAGGCAGGAAGAGGAAAAAAGTGAGAAAGACAAATCAGAGAAATCAGCTGTCATATTGGTCCAGCAGAAGTTGGGCAAGAAAACTGAGGGAGGAATTGCCGCTGCCGCTACTAAGCTAGCCGCAGTATCCCTGGGTGTGCCTCCTGCAGGCATTTCAGAATACCAACCATATGCCCAAGGGAGAAATAACATGAGTAGAAGAGAAGGGCAAGGATATTTTGTGGGAAATAGATCAAATATATTTCAGAGAGGACAAACATGCGACTAGTGTAGAAAGCCACGTCATTTTATTAGATAATGCAGTTCTAAAAAGAATGGTGAATGTAATGGCCAGACAAGGGCAACATATGGCCAACAATTAACAGTGCAGCATCCATCAGACAGATGACAAAGCCCAAGACTGTAAAAGGAATGCAGCAGATCCTGGACGTATGTAATTAAGTTAGAAAATGGGATTTATGATAATAGTATGCTAATATCACCACTGCTTGCATATATCAAACAGGCCAAAACATAGACAGACAAGATAACATGGACTAAAGAGATGAAACAAACATTTAGTAAGTTAAAAACAGAGATAACAAATGCACCAGTGTTGGGAACACCAGACTACAATAAAGAGTTTTTCCTTTTTTGCCACTGTAATGGCCAGGTGATGACGGCTGTCCTCACCCAAAAATTATCCTTTGGCCACACGCCAATTGCGTACTTTAGTGGCCTACTTGATTCTGTCATGAAAGGCCATTGCCCTTGTGAATAAGCACTGGCAATGGCAGCCTTTGCAATCAAGAAAAGTGCTCCCAGTGCTGTAGGTGCACCTCTGACATTGTACGCTGAACAGCAGTATTTGCGATCATTCAGAAAGCCAAAACAACACTAACAACACAGCGGGTATCACGCTATGAAACATTATCATCACCATCCCTCAAAATAGTTATGTGCCATATAGTAAACCTTGCTAAATTCTTTGCACACCTCATTCTAGGTAGTGTTGCATATTTTTGTAGCTGGGTTTTCTACAGTAGATTAGGACATGGGATTGAGTTACATAGGTGTAGTAGTGGTCAAATTCATGTAACTTGACTCTTCAGATATATTGTAGATAACAGACCAAATAACTCTGCCACTTCATTTCTTAGGCCAGGCTACTGAACTGCAGTGGCGTCACTAGGGTTGGTGTCACCCGGTGCGGGTAACTCATGGTGTCACCCCCTCACGACTTACCGCATGGACCGAGTCCGCTCCGAGTCCGCTAGCCTACAAGCCCTAGATTAGATTATATCTACTTGCAAACAGTCACCAGTATACAACGGATCAATTCTGTGTGTATACAGAGCATGTGGAGAGTTATTTGAAAGTAAGAGCGATGTCTGGATGTAAGTGCAAACCCTCAAATTCCAACAGGCCAGGTTTTAACACAAGTACTTCCAGGCCCGATTATCCACTTTTCGACCATCCCGCTCCTGTGTACCTTATCTCACAGCTGACCTTCGGGCCCCAGCCCCATATCAGCCCCATCCAGCTCTACTTTCATTATTCCCGTAAAAAACATTAGCAAAATCACCTTCAAACTTAAAACATTAAATATAGCAGTAAATATAATTAGCACGCACTTTAAAATATGTTCCACAGTTGCTCTAATGACCTGATTGCTAATTAAATAAAAACAGAAAGGCAATGACAGGGCCGGTTTTATCGCTAGTATGTAATTCCGTCTACAGGGAATGTCACATGAGCCAATGAGGATTACAAGATGTAGGAATCACATGGCATCCATACTGGTGGGCAGTAAATTTAAAGAGGGTTTGGGCTGGGGAAGCACAAACTCAGGATTTAAAGCATACCGTAGTGGTTGGGGCTTGGCTTTACTAATAAAAATGTATATCGGCCCAAACTCTTTTTAGCAACATTAAAATAACGAAAGACTGGGTAATTTCTAACTTTATAGTAACACAAAAAAAGTGAAGTTCTAACTATACCATTCATGTTTGTCTGCAGGTCTTTGGTGACAGTTCATAGCCACTGTCCTATGTTAGGATTGTATCTTTTGAACTGCAAGTAACACAAGAACCTCTGTGACAAAGGCAGTAACCCACTGAGCTATCCAAATAAAATACAGTTTATCTGCATTTCAAAACTACCAACAGGCAAAGGACTGCTCTCCAGCAGGATCATTAATCACCAGTTCTCTGGACATGTTTTATTGTTGCCTTGCATCCATGGCCATGATAACGATGTGCCTTGCTGGGCCTGTGCAGATTTTTAAAATAAAAACAAACAGTAACACATTCTCTGACCTACTCCTTGTGTCACAGCCTGATCTGATAAGCAGCTGCAGGAGTCATGAAAGGTGAATCGGAATAAACAAACTCATTTTCTCAAATGCTGAACAAAAATGGAAATAGCCACGCAGCAGCACAGGACGCAGCAGCACAGGACGGTAGGCAAAAGTTACTCGGTGTCAATTTCAAATAAAGCATTTGTTCCCTTCTTTCCCATGCCCCTATTATACTTGCACACACAGCCAGCCCACCCGAGCCCAGGCCCAATAACGCATACGCATCTCCCAGAATATGAAGAAAAACAACGCCGGCACTGAATAGGCAATGAATACGCAATACTTTAGGCCACTGACTCACTGTGGGTGTGTGTGCGTGTGTGTTTACATAGAGAGAGAGAGAGGGTTTGTTTTCCAAAACAGAAACATGTCTTCCAAATGGGACGTAAAGTTTGTTTCTCGTCACACCCCACAGTGTTCCCTCAGAACGCCCTTTGGTTTGATCTACACGGTGCTCAAGCATACATCCCAGCTGAAGTAAAAGAGCCTTCATTCCACCTTGTAAACAACTTAGGGAGAGATCTTGCACACTCCCCCAAAATCCTTCTCAGGCACCCCACCGCGCTGATCAGCGTGTGCCTCCGAGTCACCCATCAAAACCCCCTCCGAGGCGCTTCCAGCCTCGGGTCTCCCGTGCACACTCTGCACGGCCTCGAGGCGCCCGTGGGTGTGAAAAGCTCGTCTCCACTCGGGCCAGCCTCTGGCCTCTGCGCCCGTCCATCCCTTGGAAACCGTGCACGGGGGAAGGTCCGCCCGGCTTCCGCCTCCCCTGCTGTGGACGGGTTTTGCAATTCACGACGATGCTGCTGCCCCCTGGGACTGACACTTGTCGATAAGCGGATAGAAGCACGCAAGGGCGCACACTGCGCTATCCACCAGAAGGATATTTTTTGTAACATCGCCTGATTGAAGGCCGAAGCTGAATGGACTAGAACCACGGCGGATGGCTTCTTGGAAAGAGCTCTTTTCTGCAACTTCAACCGTGGTTGAGTCAGACAGCTGTAACAACTCTTGAGGGGTCAGGGTGGAGGGAAAGTGTGGGGGAACTCCTTCACCCAACTCTCTGATCTTGAACGGTTTGTAACTCCCTCCCTCTGTGATTCCCCTCTTTTAGCTGTAAACATTGGGGCCACTTAGAACGCGCCTATCAGTTCGAGGCCCGGTGTGCTTATAAAAAGATGTGTGTTTATATTTTCGACGATTGATTTTGTGATACTACATAAAAGTTGACTCGAGAAGAGCTTTTCTCTTCTGCATAGTGCTTACAGCGATGCAGCGCAGTGGGTCGAGCATCTGCTGCGGGGCACTGTGTGTGACATGCAGCTCAATGCGGAGCCAGCGCAGCCTTTCATCCTTCTCACAGTTTTAAAATGAATGCCATTGAGTGGGTGATAAAGCACTTATTACAAAATTGGCAACAGAAAATGTAGTTTGTGGCGAGCACTGCGTAAATGGTCATGCTAATCACATACATGCCCAGGACAGTAGTATGTACGCATTGCCTACTGCACACCACATGCATAACCTCAAGGGCACGCATCAGGCACAACACTGCACACACGTCCGACAAAGCACAGACAGGCCACATGCTTGGAAAGTAGGACTGTGCTGATGACAGCCATGCCCACGAAAACACACAGCGCGTTACAAGAGCACACAGCAGGACTAACTACAGAAGTAGAACCTGCCCTTGTGGGAATCGTAGTTGGCGCGAGCGGTACCAACAACATCACTAAACATAAACAATACTTCACGAATCGTACGTTAGCGCGCGCCACGTCATCACTAAACAATACTTCAAAGGTGAATGGCGGCCACTGTGCCCTGCTGCTCGCCAGAGGCACCTCACTGCTTAAGTGCTTTCAGTTTCACTACTGCCCTCGTCTGCGTCTCGGTTCACTGACTGTAGTCAGATGACACCGTCCACTCCTCTTACCGATGATAATGGAAGCTGGCGGCTAGCCTGGAACTAAAGGAATCGCGAATAGGCTATAGTAGGCCTGGCCACTCACCTGCTGAGTTGCAGATGATAGAGATCAGGGTGTGTACAATATTCCCACTACCACGGGTAAAGTAATCTCACAGTTACACGCACATGCATACATCATACGCTAGGGCCCATTTCACTAACATACGCTCAAATACTCTACCAGCAATAAACCTGTGGAAGGAAAACACTCCTAAACACCCTGCATCTATATCGAGGTCGATAAGACCTGGTTTTTGTGACTGTCCCTAAGCATAACCTATACAATATATACAACAATAATCAATAATGTAAACCCAATAATTGACAAGAAAGAATATCCAACACCATGTTTAAAATTATATTGCTTTATCTAAAATTAGTCAAGAAAATCAATCAGAGTAAATCATTTCTCATAGTTACCTATTCTAGCTAAATGTCAGAACGGGTCAGGACAAATCTCTCGGTAAATGTCTCTCAAGACGAAGTCCCTTCAGCATCAATCCTCAGCAACGCAGGTTCGATACGCGGCAAAGGCAAAATGGCAAGTGGCAAAAGACCCTCTCTAGGCTAACATCTTATAATACTCTAAACAATAGAAAGATACATTGGGAACACAGAAAAAAAACCATAATGTCCGCCGGACTTGCTGAGCAGAGCGAGAAGGAAAGGATGTAACATTGCTACATTTGAGAATCTCCGCTCAGGAAAAATACACATAGCGAAAACTACGGAACAGGAACCAAGAAAATAAAACATGTATCACAATTATCCTGCTTCTCCTCGGCTATCGAGCCACAGTTCAGAGTTTCCCTCTAAGGCTCCTTTGTTTCCCAAGGCTGCCAAGGACACTTTCACTTCTCTTGGAGAACTCCCAAAAACTGCTGCTGTCCTCATGGAAAGTTTCTCGACAAGGACCATGGTCAGTTAGCTTCAGGACCATTTCCAGCAGGGGTCTCCCTCGTCTCAGTTTTCAAATTATAATCACAGTCAGGCTCACTTATTCAGCCTTCTTTCTCAGGCCAACATAGGCCTTAATAGACCATCTTAATTAAAAGAAACAAAAACAACGTTACTACAGCATAGTGATTAAACAGTGTTAATCCCACTAATACCCTTATGTGTATGCATTTATCTAGCACTTGCAACATAGAAAAGCATTAATTCAAAAGCGTTTTGTGCTCAAAAATAAACAGCACATAGCAACGTTTAAACATGAAAACACATTTAACTCGCGTGTTATTATCAGTCAGCACATTTAAGCACACTTACGTGTAACTTTTTCTTGTTAACACAAACGGATTGATTAATATAAACGCACTTGCACAAGACAAATAATTAATTATTAATTATTAATAAATTAATACAACGAATAGACATGCCAGAGCTTCAAAAGCCCCAGAATTTTCAAACTGAAAACTCTGCTCCAGCACAGACAGGGGGGGGACTACCTCGGTCGGCCTTCCTTGAAAATTAAATTATATTGTGGCAGTGTGGGCTGGCGACGGGCCAACGGCGACCTGAGACCTCCTCACACCTCCTCTCGTGATGCCAAGTCACGCGCAAGCGGGAACCCCTCTAGTGACGACATGACGTCACTCCCGAGGCGCGCAGACACGGCGGAGGAGGAGACAGTGCGCGCTGCTGCGCACAGGCACCTCCTGTGAAGAAGAGAAGAACAACAACTAAGGTTAGGTTGCAGTGCACTCGTCGTTGCGTACTTGGACTGCTGGTGGTGGTTTACTTAGTCTGACTCTTTCAATAACATTGCATTGCATGATGATTGTGCACCCACGGTTGCAGTGCACGCACCACAGAGTCACAGACAGTGACACATCACCGACCGGACCGCCGGCCCGTTGGTGTCACCCCCGTGAGGGTGTCACCCGGTGCGGTCCGCACCCCCCGCACCCCCCTAGTGACGCCACTGACTGAACTAGTAACTTTAGTGGCATCCCTCAAACAAGGGAAGAAGAAACAATAACAGTACATTCTAATTCTGCCTATGTTACTACATCAGTGCACTGTAGCACCTTGAGGGGGAGCAGACATGGATTCCTTAAGTCTGATGGAAGTCGCATCATGCACTGTCCCCTCTTACAGGATGTGATACAAGCCTTAACACTGCCACATGTAGTCGCAGTGGTGAAGTGAACATCCCACACTACCGCTCAGGATTTGTATCATGTGGAAATGCCTTGGCTGATTTGGCAGTCAAAGATGCAGCAAAACTCCCACTTAGTGACACACACACCACAGTTTTGGTAGCTAGTAAAACATCAACACCATTGAACCCTTAGAATGCATCAAGACATTACACTGAGACAGCTTACCTGCACCTTAGAGAGATGCAAGAAAGTGCCCCAGAGCATTAGAAACAGCTGTGGGAAGCAAGAGGGTGCACACAGACAGGAACAGATTTATTATATAGATAAATTTCCACAGGGAAACCTGTCTTGCCCTAAGCATTACTACTCATTTCCCTAAACCAGCTACATCTTCGTTTACACTCTGCCAGAGGCAACATGTTCTTCTAAATATGCCAATATTTATTTGTAATGTACATACACGCCTGTACCATGTGCCAACAGTATTCATCAAGTCCCACCATTAAAGTAATAGCTTCCATAATACCCCGACCACAAGTCCGTTAAGGACCTGCACATTGACTACATTGTTATAATTGACGGATGCAATCATTATCGCTATCTCATAGTTGTAGTCTGCCCATTCTTAAGAAGCCGGACATTGTGTCCACTGTGATGTCAAGTTTGCTGCTAATTATTCTGTCCGCGATATAAATACCCCATTGGGATGTTCCTGAGGGGGACCAGTTCCTACTTTGGCATCCAAGTCCTCATAATATCTCCTCCCACCTCCCCACCCTGTTAGTAATACGCACAAACTTTGTCAACTTATCTCCAAGGAGAGACTCCTAAAAACAAAATCTTTCACTAGCACTGTTCATCTTAAGAAACAACTCAAGACCAGATTACTGTTAGAACTGGGGGTCTCTAGTTGGCTGAGGAGGTACCTTAGTCCAAATAGGGACCCTTGCTTCTAAGACAGGTAAAGGAAAGACACCTTCTCAGATAGCCCCTGCTCACCCCCTCGGTAGCTTGGCACGAGCAGCCAGGCTTATCTCCAAGGCAAATGTGTAAAGTATTTGCAACCACGCTCTCAGTAACACCGTGATAACACCAGAAACGGACTCCACACGAGTTTCATAAAAACGAGTATATGTTTATATAAAAAAAGATATACAATGAGACCACACAATAAAAACCCTACATATGCGTATTTGTAATATTTTACCTTGCCGGTTATTAGGCCAGGAAGCACTGGTAGGTTCTTCCAGTATTAATGAGCCATTCATGATGATCTAATGCAGTTCTAATACAATGCTATGCAGTTCGTAATATAAGAATCTGGCAATTCGTAATGCATCACTCAGGCAGTTTGTAATGTGAAAATAATGCAATTCGTAATGCAACAATCAGGCAGTTCAAATGCAATTTGTAATGCAACAATCAGGCAGTTTGTTCTGCAAAAATAATGCACTTCGTAACGGAACAATCAGGCAGTTCGTTATGCAAAAATAAGGTACTTCGGCACCGACCACGGTGCTCTGGACGGTCTCTATGCCACTCTTACTGACCCGCGGTCAGCCACTGCCAAATATGCCCCCAACACTGTTATGATGGTAAACAAAGTGACGCTCCACACTCCGGCCCTGGTATGGCACTCCTCGGCAAGTACGGGCCGCAATACGGACTTGAGCGGAGGCTCGCGCTGCTAAGATGGGAGAGGCCGAGAGCGTTTCTCTCGGAAAACCGCCCCCCTCCCCAGGCACGCATGCTTGCTGAGCGTTACCTGGGGGGTGCGATCTCACTCTCCTCTCCTCGCGGCTTGGGCCTCCGGTGCGAATTCGTTGATCTTGGGCAGTGGAACTCAGAACTCCGGTGATGGTTCGAGGCCTCTCCTTGGCAAAGGCAGGCTCGGACCGGCGGCGGTGAATTCCCACAGCTCCTCTGGGGATGCCGGTCCAATGGCAATGATGATCGCAGCACTTCTGGTCACGCTGCCGATCGACGCAGAGAACAAGACTGCTGCGGGACACACAGTCACAGGGCAATCCTCACGAAGGTCTCAGGCTGCACGAAACACACGCATACAGTGCCACTGAGACTCACTTGGACTTCGGGTGCACACGATCACAGGGCAATCCTCACGAAGGTCTCAGGCTGCACGAAGCACACGCACACAGCCTCGCTGAGACTCCCTTGGACTCCGAGTGCACACGATCACGGGGCAGTTCTTACGAAGGTCTCAGGCTGCAAAAAGCACATGCACACAGCGTCGCTGAGACACACTTGGAAACTTTTATGTTCCTGAGTTTCCACAACAGGTAGCCAGCTCTCCTCGGGCCCTTGGGGACAAGTTACTTCAGGACACAGCAAAGTCCTTTCAAGCAGGGGGACACAGCACACAGCAAAGTCCCTTAGCCTCTCCTTGGTTAAATCAGCAAACTGCCGGCCAGCCCCAGGACACACAGCAAGAGTCAGATCCTTTCCTTCAGTCTCTTCAGCTGTTTCTTCCTTGGCAGAGGTTCCTCTTGACCACGAAGTAGTTTCAATCCTTTTCAGTCTTGATCAGTCTAACGTTCAGGGGGTTCAGCTCTCATAATTATACGGCTAAATGTCTTTGAAGTCTTTGTGTTCAGGGGGGCACTGACCCCTGTCCAAACCAGTTCTGGGTGTCTCCCTGCCAGTGACACCTTCTTCCTTTGATAGTGGAGGTCTGGGTCCTTAATCACTCAGCCAGAGAGGGAGCCATTGTTTTATGGCAACAGCCCAGGCCTCTTCACCTCCAGGGGCTACTCCTCCCCCCTACATTCCAGATACAGGTCAGCCGTGGCTGTCTCACCTACTCCTCCCCTGGGTCAAGATATTTCCCAGATCCTATCACATTCAAATCCAGACAGTCAATCCACAACCAGGCAGAGACACACAGAATCATTACAACAAAAAACCAGCCACTTCTAAAAGCGTGGTTTCTAAACACACAATTCAAAAAACACCTTCACAAAAAGATTTGTTACTAAATTGTGAGTTCAGGCCCACTAAACTTCACCTCTCCATCTTAAACCTATGGGAAGATAGGCTGAAAACATATTACACATCCTCCCTCATTCTGTCCTATGGGCAAGATGGCCTGCAATAGTGAAAAACGAAATGGAGAGTATTTCACTGTCAGGACATGGTACACACCTTAGTACATGTCCTACCTTTCACATACACTGCACCCTGCGCAGGGGGGTACCTTGGGCCTACCATAGGGGTGTCTAATGTGCATAAAAAGGGAAGAGTAAGGCCTGGCAAGTGGGTGCACTTGTCAGGACAACAAGGCAGTTTAACACTGCGCGCAGGTACTGCAGTGGCAGGCCTGAGATCTCTCTTTAAGGCTTCTGGTCTGGGTGGCACAATTAGTGCTGCAGGCCCACTAGTAGCATTTGTGTTACCAGCCCTGGCACACATAGTGCACTTTACTAGTAAAACAAATATACCAATTATGGACAACCAATTACCATTACACTTTATACAGGGAGCACTTGCACTTTGACACTGATCAGCGGTGGCAAAGTGCCCAAAGCTGGCAACACCATGTCAGAAAAAAGGTCTAGGGGGAAAGCAAAAAGTTTAGGGAACTTTAGCCAAAAAGGGCCAAGTCCAACAAATACCATTTGACACCCCATCAGATTGTGACAGAGAGAGTAATAAATATAGCTGTGTCACTAAGTCGACATATGTTGCATATTGAGAGCACTCCTGAAGTAGTACAAACTGAAATGTCTATCTACATGTCTACTCTAACAAAGCTGCAAAGTTCTTCTCTAAACAGGTTACACTTGTAGCTGACGCGCGCCAACGCACAGACACCCTTGTCATTGGGAACTACAATTAACATTGGGAAACTTTTGCAAGTGAAAGACCCCTAAGTTCCAAGGACCATTTCCTGTAACAAACAGCACAGTTACTGCAATGAAAGTCCATGGCCACAAACCAAGGATTCATTTAAAAGACGTCTGCCTCGCCCCGACCATGCAGTGGCATAGCTAGGCCTCTGGGTTTGCTACCCGTGGCGGCCGAATCTAAGAGTGAGGGTGCTGGAGATTCCTGCGGACCACCCCCTCCACCCCCCTTTGCAAGGCCACTGCAACCATGCCATCCATCTCTTCAGACACCGAGCACGAAAAAGAGGGGGAGAACAGGAGAAGCAACAGGAGTAAGACCTCCCTCTATCGTTCCAATAATAGACAAAAGTAAAGTATAATGTGCCTAGAGTCCAGTGGATCCCTAGAGGTATAGCAGAGGCTAAAGTAGATACTACCTCACTCTTTTTTTTGGTAGTGTGGTTGAGCAGTCAGGCTTATTAGGAGGATAGTGTTAAGCATTTGTCGTACACACTCAGGCAAGAAATTATGTCACACATTCAAAGACTGAATCCAGACCAACTGTTTGTATAAAAAGTAATTTTTGTTTTATTTCCAGAACCAAGATTTACTTAGTAGCAGGTAAGTTAAACTCTTCATACAATGTGACTTTTAAAAATACAGGGAACACTTGTTTTGCAGAAATATTCAGATTACTTTTTCAATTGAGAAAATGAGTTGCAAATTGTTCACAAATGCTTATAATTACTCTTTGATTACTGTCAGATTACTTTTAGATTCCTGTTCTAGTTTAATATGAAACACACAACACAGGACATTTGTAAGAAGGTCAACTCTTGTGCAAGCAATAGATTACGTTTTGTGTAGTACAAGACAGTTCAACACTTAGAAGAATTTTCAAGGAAAAGCCACCATTCAGTCTTATGGAGAAAATGAAGTGTTATGATAACAGGTGAATAAAACGGTTTTAGGATTGGAGTTTTGGGGGAGTAGAACCAAGGTTCCCCAAGGTTCAGGTTGGCACTCAAGGGGCACCGTGATTCACAAACCAGACGGGGAACTGACTTCCTCGCTGGTGGGGGGCCGAGAGGAGCTCAAGAGGGGATTACACCCTCCTGTGTATTAACACTGTTTCACAACTAGTACTCCCTTGGTTACCTAACTCGCTGTTAAATGGTTAAGTTTATCTGGAACAATCTCTAAACTATAAGGAGATGGTATGCCCTATATGAAGCTATTAGCACCACTCATGCGTTGGAAAGGAGGCACGTCCTTTTGTTATATTTTCCCTCACACACCCTAGTGGTGTCATGCTTCATCATCGGGACACCCTGACGCCTAGAAGTCAGGGTGGGCTCGACCGTCTTTCAGGGAGCACTTACTGAGATCGTTTTGGCCAGGGGGATAAAGATTAAAAATCAATATCAGATCCCAGTTTCCCTTTATTCTTGGATCCGATAGAGATAATAAAAACAGAGTATAAAGGGTCAGTAGGGATATTATGGTCCTAAGACCCTATTGCCAACATGTTTCTGTCCGATGCTGCCCCTTCAAGGGTGCTACACTTTCTTCAGGGCGTGAAACCCCCTGGAAATTATGGATAGTCAGAGAATTTCCCTATACTATTAAGAATAAGGGCAGGTAGCTGCTCCTTATTTAAAAGCGAAAATTGTCATTCATGATCACTCCATCCCAATCTGGGAGAGGATAAGTTCCCTGCGGGACCTCGCTTAGTACTGGGGTAGCCCTGTAGTCACACAGCCATCAAGGGTCCTGCCCCGTGTATCAACCTGTTTGGAGGAGGCTCCCACCGCTAGGCCGGCCGTGTGCAGAGTGCCAATGTTAGCCAATAGGGATAGTGGGTACCTTGCTTGGGGACTGCTCACGTGCAGCACGCCTTGTCTCAGGAGCCAAGGTCCTAGGGTTAAGGTCATGGCAAAGGGGGCCCAGGTTGGCACCAAGTCCTCACCACCAGCGGCACAGTGGTGGCCGGGTGCAGGGTGCTCAGGAAGTGTCTGGAACCAGATGCTTTCCAATGGGGACGCCGTTCAAGGAAAAGGACTGCAGGCTGGAGCCAGAAGACTGGATGAAGGGAACCAACGATTGGAGGGTGAAGATGAAGAGTTGCTGGACACCAGGACAGGCACCTCAGGACCTGCGGGTGAAGGGGTGTTCTTTCGTGTTGGATTCTTCTCACAGTTTCCTGTCGTGGTTGGGGGACCCTTCAGGATGAGGCTGCAGGCATCGAGGAGAAGGTCGGAGGAGGTCGTCCAACACTGGCACTCAGGTCAGGATTGCTGAGGGGACCTCACTGGGGTGTTGGCGTCACTCAGACATGGGCTGTGGGCATCGGGTGCAGAGTGGTGAGGACTAGAGGATCCAGCTGGATATGGACTCCTGACTTGGATTGGTGTTGGACACATCCGGTGTCCACGGGAGATAATAGTTATTTTAGAAGGCAGGGCAGGTTCCTGGAGGCTGCTGGCTGCAGGACAGGCTGGGTTCAGCTCACAGGGGTTCAGAGCAAGAGACAGGCCAGTAGGGCTGGGGCCAAAGCAGTTGTCATCATTGTCCTATTCTGCAACACAGCTCTTCGGTCCTTTTTCTTCATGTCACATCGAGTCTGAAGAGGCAAGGTTCAGGGGTGCAGGCTGGGACCAATGGATCCCTTCCCTAGGGTGTCTACATTCCCTAGTATGCCACCCTCTAGTGGGAGGGTGCATATGCCTGATTGGAGGGGTCCCCCATCTACAAGATGGTAGGGACTGAAATGGGTGCTTCACCTTGCCTTCCCCACCTGAGGAGTGTGTTTGGCAAAGGTGGGCACACCTCCCTTCCTGGCTAGGTTGTCCCATCAGTTCTTGCGACCAAATGGGGTTCTGATCCGGTGGGAGCCAGTTGCTCATAGCAGCAAAAGGCTGAGGCTAGCTAAAGAAGGCTGCAGGCCTTTGAAGCTCCCCCTTCGAAGACCCTGCTCACCTAGAGGGAGGAGGCATGATACCTCTGCCCAGGATGTGCTTTGTTCACAGACACAGAGAGGGGAGGGCTCTCTACCCAGGGGTCCAGAAATCAGTCTGATGGTGACAGATGGCTGGGGGCCAGTCAGAAACCATACCAGAGTTGGTCGTTTTTCGGGGGGCATCTCTAAGACGCCCTCCGTGTGCATTTTTATTAAATCCAACACTGGCATCAGTGTGGGTTTAATGTGCTGGTAAGTTTAATACCAAACTCCCCAGACTTAAGCAAAGCCATCATGGAGCTTGTGGAGTTCATGTTGACAAGCTCCCAGCCCATGTACTCAAAATGGCTTCGCTGCACTTACAATGTCCTTGGAGCTATGCCCTCACCTGTACATGGTGCACCCTGCCTTTAGGGCTGTAAGGCCGGCTAGAGCAGTAACTTAACCATGCCACAGGCTGGGGATGCCACACAGTGATGTGTGCCATGTTGACTCTTTAGTTTGGTCTCCACCAAAAGACCCAGTCTGCACTGGCAGGGTAGAGGTGTTAAGGTGAGGGGTCTCGGAGGGTGGCATCATAC
Source organism: Triturus cristatus (assembly GCF_964204655.1). NCBI lineage: Eukaryota > Metazoa > Chordata > Amphibia > Caudata > Salamandridae > Triturus > Triturus cristatus. The sequence goes on from NC_140590.1 coordinate 1,351,325,518, forward strand.
ATGCTTCAGCCCTCAGACACCCTCTCTGGTAACAAGGCTCTTGGTGCCAAGGATACCTTTTACAAGGGACTTACAGGTGGCCCAGAGGTGTGCCAATTGTGGGTACAAAGGTACAGTTTTAGGAAAGAACACAGGTGCTGGAACCTGGTCAGCAGGTTCCCAGCACACACTCAGTCAGGTTGGAATCAGGTATCTGGCAAAATGTTAGGTGGTAGCCATGCAAAAAGGGTCACTTTCCTACAGCAAGACTTTTTTCAAGTTATGTATTTCCTGTTTGTTTTTCCTTCTTGGTGTACTAATACTGCTATTCTTAGCCCTAGTGCATTTTTATTCCTTTGATCCTACATCAACTATTACATGCATGAGGGAGGAGCCTAGCGCGCAACCAAGATGGCCACGTAGGTGCGAGGCTCCCGAGGACCTCCGCGACCTTCTGCATAAATCCTGACCATATCCTGTCCTAGACGAGGGGACTTTGTTCGTGAGACCGAGCTGAGGTGCCACCCGTTTTCCGTTTCCAAATCGGACCTCGGACACCGGCGGGAGCATCGATTGAGGTTTGCGGCCTTCTCCACGCCGGCCCCCCGGATTGGAGTTGTGGGGCGATCCGGAGACAAAGTGAACAACAGCGGCGGGCGAGGCTGGGCGATTCGCGTACCCCGCACTTTCACTTTCGCTTTCGCGCCCTCCTTGCTGCCAAGCGAGGTAGGGTCGCGAGGCGGCGTGCGGTGGTGTGGCTTCATCGGGGTGCCCTGCCGGCCCGCCAGCTGTGATCCGCCCTTCGGAGCTGTGGTCGCCCTCCCTCGGAGCCCGTGAACTGGTTTGTCAGCCCCTTTCAAGGAGATTGGCACGATTTGGGGACTGGAGCCATGTCCACGAAACAAGATGGCGACCGGGCAAAGGTGAAATCGACCCGCCGTGGCGCAGCCCCTCAGTCTAACAGCATGGACCGCTACACCCTCCAGAAGGGATCTCCAGAGGCGCCGCGTAGGTCCCCTGTTGGCCCGACTGATGCTCCTGCTCTGCCCGCGGATCTGACCCTCCGGGACGTCATGGGCGCCATCGCCGAGATGAAGGCCTCAGTGGACCAGCGCTTTGACACTCTGGCGCAAAAGATTGACTCGGTCCTCGTGGATGTGGGCCTGGTGAGGGCCGATCTGTCCAAGACGAATGACCGGGTCGACTCTTTGGCCCACACCACCTCGGGCCTCACAACGGACGTGGCGGCCCTCCAAAAGGAGGTGCGCCGACTGGGCCAGGCGAGCGCCCTGATGGATCGTCGACTGGAAGATTCCGAGGGTCGGGCCCGGAGGAACAATGTTCGCATTGTCGGGGTGCCGGAGGGACGTGAGGAGGAGGCGGCGGATCTGTTTGTGGAGGACCTGATCCTCACTCGTCTCCAGCCCCGGGGGCTGAGTAAACTCTTCGCAGTGGAACGTGCCCACAGGGTCCCCGGAGGGAGACCTAAGATCGGAGCCCCTCCGAGGCCTCTCATTGCCCGGATCTTCAACTTTCGGGACAGAGACGCTATCCTGCAGACTTCTAGGCAACAAGGACCGGTCAGACTCGACAATATGGACGTCAACTTCTATCCTGATTTTACTCCGGCGGTCCAGAAGCAGAGACTGAGTTTTCTCGGAGTCAAACGAACCTCAAGTATGCGATGCTTTTTCCAGCGAAGTTGAGGGTAGAGGTGGATGGCCGCACGCACTTTTTTGATCGTCCCGAGGCGGCCGGGGACTGGTTGGACACTTTGCCCGGGGATCGGGGCCGGGGGGGTGGGGGGGGCGCGGTTGGTGGGGAGGGCTTGCCGGATCAGGACTGAGGGACTAATAGTAGGCCTTGCTCTGGATAACATTATTGTCATCATTGACTGATTGTGTAAGTTCCCCTCCCGTGGAGGTCGTACGGGGTCTCTTGGGGGCTTTCCCTCCTCCTCTGGGGGACTAGTTAGTGTTTTCATCTATGGGGCGACAGGCACACTGCACTTTGGGGGGGCTGTTTGGGCTCATGCAGGGGTGCAGGGAGGGGGGAGTTCTGTTGGGACGGGTGGGTTGGGGTGGGGTGTTGTTCGTTTTTACCGCAAGGCAAACCCTTTACTGTATTGGTGTTTTTGAGGTGCTCTCGGGGGGACGAATGATGGCTTCTGTATGTGATGGGGGGTAGAGACTTGACTTTGTTGTCTTGGAACGTTAATGGACTGGGGGATAGGATTAAGCGAGGGGTGGTCCTGCAGTATCTGAAACGAATTTCGCCAGATGTGGTCTTTCTGCAGGAGACACACCTTATTGGTAATTCCTTTTGTGCCATGAATCGGCGTGGCTATCGTTTGGTGGCCCACTCGGGCTTCACGTCTGGCTCGCGGGGGGTGGGCATCATGGTTAAGAACTCGCTCCCGCTGGAAATAGATGAGGTGCGCCATGATGAGAGGGGACGCTACACTGCCTTGGTGGGGAGAATGGAGGGCAAAGTGGTTGTCTTTGTTTCAGTGTATGTCCCACCGGGGCTACAGTCTACCACTTTTGCGGACCTGGGGCGCCTCCTCCTTGACCTTCCGGGGGGGCTTCTGGTGGTTGGGGGGGATTTCAATGCGGTGGTTTCTGGGACTATGGATCGTCACCCCCCTAGGGACCTCCCCCGGGCGCAGGCGTGGCTGTCCGGCCTCTTAGATACATTGGGATTGGTGGACTGCTGGCGCTTAAAACATCCCACGCAGCTGCAATACACCTTCCATTCGGGTGCCCATGGTAGCCTCTCGCGGCTTGATCATATCCTTGTCCCTGCGGCCTATGCTGGGAGGGTGGGAGAGGTGCGCCATCTGGCGCGGGGTATTTCAGATCACTCCCCGCTCCTGTTGCACTTTGGTGTCCTCCCGAGGGGGGAGGGCAGGGTAGCTCCAATCAATGCCTGGTACCTGCGCGCCCCCACCATTCGTCCTGACCTGATTAAATCCTTGCAGCGGTATTTTGAGGAGAATGTGGGGTCTGTCCCTTCGGCTATCTCCCTTTGGGAGGCCTTCAAGACAGTTATTAGGGGGGAGGCCCTCTCCTTCATATCCCATGCCCGGAGGCGCGAGCAGGAGGAGGTGACCCGAGTGGAGGCCGAAATTACTGAACTAGAGGGTGATTTGGGGAGTGGGGTGACGGATGCTGCACTGCATGTTCTACACCTTAAGCAAGCGGCCTATAGGGCCCTCGTCACGGAGGCAGCCAGGGGCCTCAGTAGAGAGCAACAGGGGCGACTGTATGATGTGGGTGATAAGGCTGGTAAATTGATTGCGTGGTTGGATAAAAAGGAGAGAGCGAGTCGTGTGGTCCCGCTGATTGAGAGGATGGATGGTGTACGTGTCACCGAGCCAGAAGACATTGTCTCTTGCTTCGCGGATTATTTCCGCGAGGTGTATTCCCCGGTCTCTCCCTGCTCGGAGGCGGATTCCCATGCCCTGCTTCGAGATATCGCGCTGCCCTCCCTTTCGGTGGAGGACAGGGAGTCGTTGGATGCTGCTCCTACCTCGGACGAAATTGCCCTCGCTATACGCTCGGTCGCATCTGGCAAGGCCATGGGCCCGAACGGCATCCCTATCGAGTTGTATAAGCTGCGACCGGACGTACTGGCACCCCACCTCCGCGCGATGTTCCTGGCGGCCCACTCGCGGGGCTCCCTCCCGCCGGACCAACGTCTGGCTACAATCGTGGTGATCCACAAGGAGGGGAAACCCCGAGACCGGGTTACCTCCTATCGGCCTATCTCGCTCTTGAATGCGGAGCCCAAAATCCTTGCCAAGGTGCTCGCCAACCGGCTGGTCGGCGTGGTAGGCGATTTGGTCCACCAAGACCAGTCTGGCTTTATCCCCCATCGCAACACGGCCCTCAATCTGCGGCGCTTGCACGGGGTGCTCGCGCGTGTTCCGTTTGTGCGGGAGCAGGCCATCTTGGCGTCCTTAGACGCCACCATGGCGTTTGACACGCTCGAATGGCCATACATTTGGGCGATGCTGGCGAAATTTGGATTTGGACCGGGATTCATCAGCTGGGTCAAATTGTTGTACTCGGGCCCGTTAGCGCAGGTGGTAGTGAATGGGCGAGTCTCGGCCCCGTTCGCGCTGGGACGGGGCACGCGCCAGGGTTGCCCCTTGTCGCCGCTCCTGTTTGCATTGGCCTTGGAACCCCTGGCGGAGTGGCTGCGGTGGCACCCTTCCATCCGTGGTCTCCGTTGGACCCCCGAGTATGAGGACCGCGTGTCCCTCTACGCTGACGATATCCTTTTGTACCTAGCCTCCCCGCGCAAATCACTGATTGTCCTGGTTGATGTCCTGCGCTCCTTTGGCCGTAACTCAGGCCTTGTCATCAACTGGGCTAAATCATGTGTCTATGTGCTTTCCGGGGAGGCTCCCGTCCTCCCGCGGGGATGTCCGATCCAGATTGCCTCGCAGGGGTTTCGGTACCTGGGTGTCTATATCACGCTGGACCCGGAGGCCCGCTACGAGCGAAACTTGCTTCCCCCCCTCCAGCGCTTGAAGGAGGACGTCGCGCGCTGGCGGCGCCTGCCGCTTTCGCCGCTCGGCCGGGCGGCATTGTTTAAGATGATGTCGTTGCCGCGCTTCCTGTACGCTCTCCAGAACACTATGGACCTAGTCCCGGCGCGCTACTTCCGTGAGGTGGAGAGTCTACAGCGCCGCCTGTTCTGGGACGGGAGGCCGCGTATAGCCCTGGCGAAGTTGACGCTCCCGTGGTATGACGGGGGGATTGCCCTCCCGGACATTAAGCGGTATTACTGGGCCTCCCAGCTAGCTGCAATTAATCACGGCCTCTATGGGCCCGCCTTGAACCCGGCATTTGAAATGGACAAGATGCTCCTGCCCGGTGGCGACTACAAACGAGCACTCTACTCTGGCGCGCCGGATCCCCGCTTGACGGGGCCCACGCGTGTCATGGTGCGGGTGTGGCACGCGGCCAATGCAGCTATGGGGTGGAAGGACCGTTTGACCCGGGCGTCGCCGTTGTATGCGCCTCAGCGGTTGGGCTCCCTGTGGACCTCGAAGGGCTTCGAGAAGTGGGACACGATTGGCATCAGTAAAGTGGGGGACCTCTGGACGAGAGGGGGATTTAAAACATTCGAGACGCTGCAGACGGAGTTTCAGCTGCAGGGCAGTGAATACTTTCGGTACTTGCAGGTCCGTCATGCGCTGGGCTCCGTCTTCCCAGACGTCGCCTCCATCCCGGAGTCTTCCCCCCTGGAGGATAGAGTGCTGGATGGCCACGTTCCGGATAGCACGATCTCCCTCATTTACAAAAAATTGATTAATGACCGCTCGGGCCTGCTGACCGGCCTCCGTGAGGCTTGGGTTGCCGACGGGCTGGAGTTGGACGACGAAGACTGGATTTCCGCGGTGGCCTCTCCGAAGGAGGTGGCCATACCGGCTCGCCTTCGCTTCGTCCAGCTTAAGATACTCCACCGGGTTTACATGACGGGGCCAAGGCTTCTGCGTATGGGTTATGCTGAGGATGGGTTGTGTAAGCGTGGGTGTGGTGCTTTGGCGACTTTTTTGCATATTTTGTGGGAATGCCCGAAGGTGGAGCGATTCTGGCGTGGTGTGCATGAGGTCCTGCGTCTGGTTACGCATGTCGCGCTGTTGCCTGAAGCGAGGAGATGCTTGCTGAATGTGTGGGAACCAACTGATTACTCGGTTCCGCAGACGCGATGGGTGACTCTGGGATATATGATAGCTAAGCGTGACATCGCTCAACTGTGGGGATCCCAGCGGCCCCCGGCGGTGTCGGCCTGGAAAGAACATATGGATTGGTGCATGTTCCGAGAAAAGGTGGTGTATGTGGCGAGGGGCAAGCCTGGGGCGTGGGTGAAAATATGGGGCCCCTGGAACGCCTACCGCGGGGGTATCTGCGAGCCACCACTGCTGCCTGCTGCCTGCTGCCTCACCGGCTCCGTCCCCCTAGTTGACCCCCTCCCCCAGCCCCGGGCACAGAGTTCCCCCAGTCCTGGACTTGTTTCCCTTCCCCCTCTTTAGATTCCTGTGGATGGTCGGGGTCCCTCATTTGAGGAGCACGTGTGGTTACCTTCGATTGCGGGTTGCCTTGCGGGTGTGGTTTTTCTATGTTGTTGTGTTTGTATAAAATGAAACCGTATTGTGGGCTTAGAGTCATGTGGCCCACGTCGTTGATGCCTCCTGATTTACTTCTCTGCAACGCCAAGTGCCCTTTTGTAAGTTTGTCCGGTGCTCCTGTCACTCTAGCGGCCGGCCGGAAGGTTGTAGGCCCATACTTGTATATACTTGAGATTGCAATAAACGGTTTCAAAAAAAAAAAAAACTATTACATGCATGTGCAGAACTGTTGATAATGATATTGACCATCACCCTCTCCATACTGCTTTATTTGAGAATATGTGGTACCAGAACATGCATAGTATAGGCGCATCCACGTCCACCAACAATTGTTATGTATGCTCCCTCATTCCCCATGCTACTGCAATGGACAGATTGCATCTCACTAAAGAGGTATCCCCATTGATTACACACTGTCTCCTGCACCTCTTTTTATGCAGAATGAAAGCACTGCTACAACCAACTCATGTTAACCCTGTAATTGCATGAGTTAATACAACTAGATTTGACACCACCCCTGAAGAACTGCAAGTTCAGAAAGAAAAACAAGAGATATCATCGGGAGCGTGGCTAGAAGCCCAAGATGGCAGCTGCAGAATCAGAACTCTCTCAGACCCAGGAATCAAAATCTGCTAACATCCCTGCTAGTCTACAGCATCGGGCCGCCGACGTGCCCGAGGTGAAACCTGAGCGTTGGGTGCGACATCCAGTGTGGGCCTGGGGCTGGTGGGGACTTATGCTGCCAACGCTACTGGCTGCATTGAGGTAGCATCATGGTGGCCGAATCAGAGCTGCTTGGAGGCCTGGTGCTCAGCTGAGACCGACAACGTGAAGAGTGAGGTGGGTTAGTGGCACCCGAACTGCGGTGCCTGCCTTACTGGCCGGATCGTGACTGGCAGAGTTATGGAACGTTGCGGGTGCCTTTAAATTGTGCAGGCTGGTAGTGAGCCAATCCCCCATTGTTGCTGCGGCCAGTGAGAGACTTGTCAGCGGTGGCCGCTTCCGCAAGGACAGAGGGCCCTACGCACCGTGGCGGGCCCTCTGTGATGAGCATGGAACGGATGGAGGACCCTTCATCTCCTTTCCCTACCTGTCTGTCTGCTGGCTGCGGAGGTGGGCGTTTGCGGCCTGTGCTTAGCTGGGCCGTCCCCGGACATTGTCAGGTGCTGGCCGGTGTCACAGCATGGGTGTGATGCAGTCCTTGCGCCTGAGGCCTGAGTGGTATATGGGCCTGGCAGTGCCATCTCTCCATGCTGGTGTAGAGTGGGGCGGTGTCAGTACTGGAACCTGCCGGCCCCCCTTACACTTGTAGGCAGATTGTTGTGCAGCACCTGGGAGCGGTCTGGCCTGGCGTGTGAGTCTGTGTCACGACAGCTGACTGGGACCATCTTACGCGGGCCTGTGACTGGTGGGGGTGCCACCTGACTGCTACTGCTGAGCACACCAGCCACCTCAGAGTAGGAAAAGGATGCTCCCTTCAGATGCACTGGGAGGACTGTCCGGCCCATTATGATTAAAAGTCCACACTGTTACCCCGAGGCCTGTCTTTTGAAGTGAATAGTGGCTCGGCAGGGATCATCACTGACCCCGGCTACTTGCCCAGAAGTGGAACAGACATTCTGTGAGTCCCTACATCCCCCTTGAGACTGTCTGCTAATGATTCTGTTCTCAAATTGAAGGAGGAGATCGCAGTTATGGCGCTGCCCTGCAAACTGAGTGCTTCTACTGTAAGGATCCTCCAGCTTTTGTCTATAATTTGCAAGACCCTACGAGTATGTAGTCTCTTGGTGCATTGCATGGGGCTGAACCCAGTACTGTAGACAATGGCCACTGTGTCTGGGGAAAGAGTGCACACGTCCTTAACCAAAGAGCAAATGCACAACTGCAACCCCGTCTCTAGAACTGATTCGTTTGCTTAGGGTGCTACCGGGCCCTACTGTTAAAATGTAAAATCTGATTCTTTCATTTTTTGATTAAGCTATGCTTCATCCATTTTTCACCCCTGCCCTACTTTAAGCCTGGTTCTCTTCTTGACACCACATCTGTATAAACATTAGGTAAAGAATTGCAGGTTGGGACATTGTAGGCTGTGTAAACATGCAGAATCAGCTTGCTCGAAGGTTTTCAGGCAACAGTTAATCTTTAAGTGAAGTCTATTCAGAATAGCACATTTTGTTGTTCAGCCTTAAAACGTAGAAATCGCACAAGACACCGAGGCTGTCAGATTCTTGCCTTAGCTCATTTGTGTGTTCTTTCCAAAGTTCTATTTACCTCTGGGCGTTCCTTGGTTGTGATCTTCCCTATAAAAACCCATGTAGCCATTGTTCAAGTGTGCTCCTTCCTTGAGTAACTCCATGGTGCACGTTGGATGGAGACCCATTCTGAATGCTTAATAAATTACCTATGGTTTGTACTTCGCTCCACTGTTGATTCCTCCTTACTTGATCAGGACCCGTGGCAAGAGTGGTGACCCTGCACCAAGCAGATTAAAATTAATCTGTTCCACACTACTCCCTGCAATACACTCTGTGGCTCTCTAAGACACATCTTGTAGGCTGAGCAACAGTGGGACTTGGAGTGGTGAATGGCCAGGCATTGACTAAAACAAAGGCCTTGCAGTACATACATTGACCATCTCAATATAATCTTTAGCTCCCGCCCCCACGCTCAGTCTAGTAGTTTCCATCATTCACTGTCCCAACGTGTCTGTCGCCTGGGTGACTATTATCGGGCATACTAAAGCCAAGCCGGGAGTCCCTCTGGCACCGATCCTCTCTCACTCACCATTGGAGGGCTCACCTCCTCACTCTTTAACGGAGGGCAAGGCTTCCCCGGCTGCCTCCATGGACACATTAGATGTTATACTCCAGGAGATCCGTGAGTCTTGAGCACAGCAGTTGGGGGTGATCATTACAGACATTAGCCTGCTGAAGGATGACCTCCATAAATTAACAGATCAGGTCAAGGCCAACAAATCGGCACTAGGAAGTCTAGCTCTGTGCTCGAAGGAACAAAATGCCCAGATTTTGCAACTGTGCCGACAGGTGGAGCATCTCCAAGCGTACAAGGAGGACGCTGATGGGAGATCCTGCCAAAACAATCTACGCATTGTGGCACTCCCTGATGGAACAGAGGGCCCGCGCAACACTATATATCGAAGACCGGCTCAGAACCAAGGTGTCCCCTACTGGTATATCTGAACTATTCACTGTAGAGAGGGCACACCGGGTCCCCGCTAAGAAGCCCATTCCTGGGGCAAATACATGCCCTATTATCGCTAAAATACTCAATTTCAGGGACCGCGATGTGATCCTGCAAGTGTCCCACGACAGGGGCCCCCTTCCTGTTCAACGATTCAAGGGTCTCCATATTCCCTGATTATACAATGGCTGTACCACGCAAACGTGCCTCATTCCAAGACATGATAATCCACTTACATGCTGCCAGCCTCATCTATGCCCTCTTATCACAGCAAAACTGAAAATACTTCACGGTCAACGCTCCCACTTCTTTGATACCACAGAGAGTGCCTGGGAATGGCTAGAGAAGCTCTTTATGGACTCTGAGACGAGGCCTTCATGATGCGACACTGCAGAGAACACAGCGTGCCCCCCATAGACATAGAAGGGGGCTCACCGCAAAGGACAGTTTGGTGGAGTGCCTTCCCCACGTCAGGCCCTGGATGGCCAAAAGGAGGCGCTCTGTTCTGCATCAGTATTAAGATCCATCCAGCCACCCATTAATTCAAGTTCCTCGCAGAACTACGCCTCAGACTCAGATTCCGAGGGAATATGGTACTGTTCCCCTCAGTTTCCCCACATTTGAGTGATGATCCTTTTGAATGACCACCGAAGACAGATCTCTTAAGTCAGTGCCTACCGGCTGTCGCTTGGTGACAAAGTGCCGACTCCCTAGGTGCCCTGAGGATGCTAGGCATGCGCTACAGGCGTTGGTATATGTAGGCTGGTCCTCCAATTGTTATGACTCTCCTAGTGGCCGGGGGGGTGTGGGGGGCATATAATGCCATGTTCGCTTCCTCCTCTATTGGACACTTGCATGATAGTTGCGAGAACTGTACATGGATCCTAGACTTATTCTGGTACTGGGTCCCGTTGGTTTGGGCTCTTCTACACATATTTGTACCTCACTTACTCCCCCTAAGAGGGAGCTGTCTACCCGCCCCATGGCGAATGCATATATTATTTTACAGTTTATATTCCTTCTGTTTGGTTTCAAGTTTGGTCGAGCGATGAAGAATCGCTGGACTGAGTATTAGGAGATTGTGTTTTTTACTGTTTGGGGTGGTCATCTCTTGTGATAACACTGGGGGTCGGGCCTGTCTTCGGGTGGTATATATGTTCTGCATTTTTTCCACTTCATCATATCAACAATAACTGAAGCTTATAATCTTATGGGGTATGTGTTCAATTCACAAACAGCACAGAATACGTGTTCAATTGAACAAATGCCATGTACAAATAGTGTTCCTTCAGGAAACTCATTTGGTATCCTCTGAAGCACATAAATTGAGTAAACGATGGAGAGGGCAATTACACCACACCACCTACACCGCATTCTCATGAGGGGCAGCTGTCTGGAAACGAGCAGGGGTCCCATTCGCAGTGTTGGAATCCAGGATAGATACTCAAGGGCGCTATGTTCTACCTATGGGCACACTTGATGGAGAACAGATAGTCCTGAGATGTATATATGCACCCATCTGTGACCAAGCTGAATTCCTAGTCTGCTTGTCGACCGCACTAGCGATTGGTCACAATACCCCTGGCTCCTGAGAGGGGATTTAAAAGCTCTCCCATTTGGATAGGTTCCTCTGTAAACAGAGCTCACTCTCCTCTGTCACTCACACTACATATCTTGGTTAAACAATATCTGATCATAACCCTCTGGAACTTACACTTTCTTGGAGAAGGGTCCCTTCTCCCATACTAACATGGCGCTTGCAACCTCAACTACTAGAAGACTCAATGTTTAGGAACACATTGGCTACAACCATCACTACATACTTCTCCGAGAACACAGCCACAGCTTCCTCATGATTGATAGAGTGGGAAGCATTTAAGGTGGTTGTTCACGGTGCCTTGCTTGCCGCAGTGGTGGGAGCTAGGCCGGAGGCCACTAGAGACATCACGGAGCTTGAGGGTAGATTGGGCCCTGTGGAGGTGGCAGCTCAAGAGAGTGCAGTGAATGAGGCTGGGACTTTGTATGCTGAACTTTTAGAGCGACTGTGCTAGATCAGAGGCCGACATAAAAGGACACACTCAGAAGCAGACAGGTTGGGTACCATATTGGCCCGATTAATTCGGCCAACACCTTCCCCTACACCCATATTGTCCCTTGTAACACCAACTCGGAGATTGGTGACTACTTAAGTAGAGATTAGTACGGCGTCCTGCGACTATTATGCAGAACTTTACTCCGTGCCATCGCCCCAGAGAAGCTCTCTGACTTTTTATCTTGTGCTTCCCTGCATAATATTCTGGACACTGATAAAGAGGACCTAGCAGCCCCTATTACGGTTAATGAGATACGTGGGGGCCATCAAAGACTTGGCTCGTAACAAAGTACTAGTGACGTCCCTTTTGAGACCAGATAAGCCGCCTGCAGAATTGACCTCATTTCGACCTCTATCAATCCTTTATACTGAGTATAAAATTCTTAGTAAAATTCTGGCCCGCTGCCTTATTCCATTCCTCCCGCGGTTGATACATACAGACCGATGCGGTTTTGTGCCTCACTGTAATACCTCTTTGAATATACATCAACTATTTGGGATAAGGGATGCAGCCCTTAATCAGTACCCCTATGCTGGATGCCTCTCCGTAGATATTTGGCAAGCTTTTGACACTCTGGGATGGGTTTATATGCTTACAACCTTGATTTGGTATGGGATACCTCCGGAGTATCTTAAATGGGTAAAACTGTTATATTGCTTACCCACAGCCAAGGCCAAAACGGTTCAACATATTCCCCACTCTTACCAGATACTTCGTGAGACATGTCAAGGCTGTCCCCGCTCCTTTTCGCATTGGCGGTGGAACCACTCGCCCAATATTTCCGCCACGCCATGCCTCATGTTGGAATCTCAATTGGTCGGGTTGTTAATTCAGTGTCCCTGTACACCGGTGATATGCTCCTGTATCTTAAAGATCTCCAGACGAATACAGCTGAATTGGCCCAGCTGCTCTCCCAGTTTGGCTACATGTCAGGACTACAAACGCCACTAAGTCCTGCGGGTACTCCCTCTATGACACTTATAAAAAGCCCACTCTCCACTTTGGTGAGATACAATTAAAAACGGAACCTGATTCTGTTCTTTAGGAAATCAGATTTATAGGGAAACACGTGATACACTAGAAGGGAACTTGGTAGGCACGATTAATTGCCTGAGGTCTCAGGTGTCCTGGATCAGACTACCCATATCCATTGCAGGCAGGCTGGCGCTGGAACAAATGGTGATTCTACCACTGTTATTGTACCCTTTTGTAAATCTCCCATTGTTGGTCCCGGCCTTGGTATTTAAGCTTTTAAACTCCATGCTGATTGATCTCATCTGTGGTAAGGGGTGTCACAGAGTTAGCCTGTCTAAATTGCAACTGCCCGTGTCCAGCGGGGGAATGGGGGCCCCTGACTTTAAAGCCTATTGCATAGCTGGATAGTTGCAATGGTTATCATATTGGTTAGCAGGTCATAACCTGTTTGAAATATGATATACAACTGTACACCTGCAACAGGGAAAGCTCCATACACTGTTATGTCCAGAGTCCTCTGTATTACACGTAGACTCACTATTGTTGCGCACTGCCCTGATGTATTGGAGAAGGGCCCTAAAGTACTCTAATACATGAGCACCATATGTCCCACATATTCTACTCTGCAGTCTTCTGACCTCCACAGGGACATTGACGGCCCACAGGCTACCTCCCTGGGATCAGGCCGGGGTGACGACAGTCTGTTCACTATTCGTGGATAGCGTCCTTCTGCCCCATGCCGAGCTTGTACAAGTCCATGGGTTGCCCGACTCTTTGTTCCTGACTCATGCTAGTATTCTCCACTAAGTGTACAAACACTGGGTGGCAGATAATATGGAACCTGCTACTTATGAGTTGCTCTGAGAGCTACACACAATGGGGCACGCGAGCCACCTCATACGTTGGCTCTACCGGGGCTTGAAGGAACACCTCAGGATTTCGCTCGCTCCCCTGAAACTCAAATGGGAATCCGACCTAGCTAGGGAACTTACTGACAGGTAATGGTCCTACATTTTAGAATACCCAAAAGCATCTCCCATAAAACCCGACTTAAATTTATTCAATTTTCAGTATTACACAGGGCGTACTTAACACCTCACAAAATGCACACAATGTCCCCCCGGGCGCCTCGGAGTGCCCCTCTTGTCGCTCACCCAGTGTGGAAATTATACATATGCTTTGGTCTTGTCCTTCCCAGACAGGGTATTTGGGGGAAATTTCGGGGGCGCTCTTGCCGCTGATGGGAGTACATAGCTTGGTTATAATTCTGCATACTGAATTTGTCCACGCTGCCCAAAACGGCTAAAGTGATGCAACGCTTTGTTGGTCTTTCATTACTCCTGGCCAGGAGATTGATTATGCAGTGCTGGAAGTCTCCTAAGGCTCCTAGAGGGGAGTCTTGGGGGGAGGAGGTGCTACGCTGGGGTCATCTGAAAATGTGGCACTACGGCGTGAGGAGTATAGGGGCCTCTGCAAGAAGCCAATATCTTTTGATTAGGACGTGCTACTTGAACAGTTCCGCGTACAAGTAACTGCGATATGATGGGTTAGGTAGAAGGTTCACAAGTTCACTGGCCTCAATAAAGGTTCATGTAGTAGACCATGGAGCTAAGGGCGACACTGATGGGCCCATATGTGACCACGCCTGGTGCCTGGTTCAGACTCTGAGAAAATATCCCTATAGGGGATTACTCTCTCCTCCCCGATAGTGAAATATCCCTGTGCATGTTTCTAGAGGACACAAACTTAGACATTCCAACGCCTCCTAGGACATATAGGACTCCACAAATACCCTACCGTCTCTAACTCTGTGAGCACTAGGACCACCCAAACTTGTTCTGGGGGCGGGTTAGGGAGTTTGGGCATTGTTACATATTTCCTTTTTGTCATTATCATTGCATGCTTGTGGTTGCTGTTTTATTGCAATACCTACTGTGCTCGTTTTTGGTTTTTATTTTGTATACCTGCAAGCCCAACTCTAATACCAGGTAATGTATATTATGGCATGTATATGTCTCTGTTGTAACATGTACTCATCTGGCAAAGCAATAAAATGTGTTTCCCCCCCCAAAAAAAAGAAATGGAAGAAATATTAAGACTGAAGGGAGGGCAAAAGAGGGCTCACTCAGAGTGGGTAAAAGGGATATTACACCGAGACGTTTTTGGAAGGCCTTACCCATCCGAATGTAGTAACGATTTAGTTAACCCTTTACACCCTGATTGTGCAGCAGATCAGGTCTCAGGATTATAGAATCAGTATTTGTACATGACAAATCGAACACTGGAGCCAAGTTCACATGTAGAGCAATATCATTATGGGATGGTACCAAGACAAACGGTCACCTACAATTTTATACCGCTCTAGGGTGAATCGCGCTCTGCCTCAGCGCACACCCAGCATCATTGTCAGCGCCAGGAGGCGCCTTCTTAAATTCCAAAGCGGGCTCCCGCAGCGTGGGACGCCGTCAACAGCACACCTAGGGACCAGAGGGGGCTAGGTCTAACCGCCCCAGGGTGCATCGCGCTCTGTTATGTTATGTTATGTTAAAGTATTTTTGTAAAGCGCCTATCACCACCGGTCTCTAAGCGCTCACACAGAAAGGAACATAACCTGCTGCCTCCTAGATCACTCCGCCGTCCGCCCTACTTGGGACGAAGATGTTGTCTTTTTAAACAGATGGGTCTTCAAGTTCTTCCTGAAGGACAATAGCTGCGGGTCTACCTTCAAGCTAGCCGGTAGCTCATTCCACAATTGCGGAAGAAGTGCAGATAAAGCTCTACCCCCTTTAGATTTTAGCTTAAATCTAGGTTGAATGAGGTTGGAGGCCGTACCCGAACGCAAGGTTCTGCCTGGAATGTACTTCCTCAGGCGCTGTTTAATGTATTCTGGGGCTTTGCCGAAAATTGCCTTGTTAGCCATGCAAAGACACTTAAACTGCACTCTAAACTTGACAGGTAACCAGTGTAACTTCCGGAGGAGTGGGGTTACGTGCGAATTCCTAGGTACGGAATAGATCAACCTGGCCGCATCATTCTGCACAACCTGTAGTTTCCTCAGCAACTTCTGCGGCAAGCCAAGATATAAAGCATTGCCATAGTCTACCTTCGAGATGACTGTGGCGGACACAATGGACTGCAGAGTGGGGGCTGATAGAATAGGTGCTAACTTACGCAGTTGCCTCAGCACCCCCGTGCAAGACCCCACCACCGCTGAGACTTGAGGGGCCATGGAAAGGTCTACATCAATCTTTAGTCCCAGGCTTTTGACCACCCTACCAGAAATAGGTATTGTACCAAGTTCTGGAGGCCAAAACAGGTCGCACCAGGGATTAACTCGATTTGTGATGACCAACACCTCTGTTTTTTCAGCGTTTACTTTCAGAAGGTTATTGGTCATCCAATTTACAGTAAATCTGAGCAAGTTCCTTACCGATTCCTGTGCTTCCCTTGATTCTTCCAGCTGGACCAAAAGCTGGGTATCGTCAGCATAGTTAAAAGTTTGACAATTCCTATGCATTAGCTCCTCCACCAAGGGTTGTAGGTAGATGTTGAAGAGCAAAGGGGAAAGAGCGGACCCCTGGGGTACACCCCAGGTCACATCACTTGCCTCAGATAGCTGGTCTCTCAATTGCACCCTCTGGGTTCGACCCGTCAGAAAAGATTCAAGCCACTTGAGCGCTTGTCCTGTAATTCCCAACTTTGCATTATGGTCCAGCAAGATGGTGTGGCTGACCGTATCGAATGCCGCTGACAAGTCCAATAGAATCAGGGCACAAGGCTGTTTATTGTCCACCCTGATTCTCAGCTCATCAGTGACGGCGGCCATTACCAGCTCTGTGCTATGTTGGGGCCGAAAGCCCGCCTGCCTGGCATGGAGTAAACCATGTTCCTCCAGGTAGCTAGCCAGTGTGTTCAAAACATGCTTTTCCAGGATTTTGCCCAAGAATGGCAGTTGTGAGATAGGCCTGTAGTTCTTTAAAGCCTTGGTGTCTGCACCTGCTTTCTTTAGGAGTGGAGAGACCCTGGCTTCCTTCAGCTGGACTGGGAGATAGCCCACCTCTAATGAATCATTCAGTAGGCTCAGCAGCTGAGTTTGAATACTGGGCTCTCCTCGTTAATACAAGGGAAATTATTCAGTGTCCCTATCAACTCCTGACTAGCAGGGCAAGATGACAGCAAAGGAACAGCTGGAAGCTCCGTGATGTCCCTAATAATGTCCTGTACTTTCTGAAGAAAGAACCTTTGAAAGGTATCGCAGTCAGGTTGGTCACTAGCAGGAATCCTCCCATCCAGCTGCGTTAGTTCCCTTAGGATTGCAAAGGTCTCCCTTTGTTTACTCATAGCTCCTCTAATCCTATTCTCATAGAAGGCTGACTTCCTCACCAGAATCTCCGCCTTGTATTTTGAGCGAGACTTTTTATAAGTTTCTGACTCCGCTGAACTATAGGTGAGTCTCCACCTTCTTTCCACCTTACGAAGAGCTCGTTTTTTTTCTCTAAGTGAGGCATCGAACCACAGTGCTCCCTTTCCTTTAGCTCCGGTCTTCTCTAGCCGCTCGGGAACCAGCTTGTCCAGAGCGGCACGGATCCAGGTCATAAAGGCTGTAGTATCGGAGTCTAGATTCGACTCCCTCACCTTAGGAAGTGAAGTGGAAAGCAACGTGGAAAGTAAGGAATCTACCTCTATCTTCTTCCAAGACCGGACCTTTCTCCACAGTTGACTGGACCTCAATTATTTCCGTCTGGGGTATGGAGGACCAAATTAAGTCTAGTGTGTGGCCCTTCTCATGCGTTGGTCCCACTACTAGTTGCTGTAAGTTAAGCGAGGAAAGATTATTTCCGAACTCTACCACTGTGGGGTCTCTAGGTACCTTATCCCAGTGGTAGTTGAAATCCCCTACCACCATGAGGGATTTATATCTAGAGGCCAGATCCACCAAGAGCTCCAGAAAGGTATCATTAAAATCTGGCGAGCTCTGTGGTGGGCGGTACACAGCCAGCAGCATGATACAGGAGGATTTAAGTGAAATTTTTATCCCTAGGAGCTCCGCACAGTCACAGTTTTCAGCCACGACCTGTGTCACCTTGAGACTTTTGTTGAATAAAATAGCAACCCCCCCCCCTCTACAGTCATTGGGGCGATTATACCATAGCGCACCAAAGTCCGGAGGCAGTGCCGCTAGTATATCCGGCATAGATGAAGTACCAAGCCAGGTCTCTGTAAGGGCAAGGATATCAATCTCGCCTGCAGCAAGGAGTGTAAAAACCTCTAAGTGGTGTTTTTGCAAGGAGCGCGTGTTGAGCGTCGCAATTTTTAGCCCTCGAGACTTCGAGGGGTGTGGCGGACACGTGAGTTGTGGAGGTTCGCCTTCTCCCTGCAGTAAAGTTTCTTCCTGCAGCTTAGCTAGTGTTATAGTGTCTAGCTCCGTAATACCTGTCCGTAGAGCCCGAAGGGTATCCATGGTGTACATATGAGGCGGACGAGGGGGGCTGGCCCCTGGGCCCGTCCTGGCGCGGACGGGCGCAGACGGGCTTTCCTCTGGCGCTCCTCCGGCGCGACGCTGCGCGCGTGCGCTGCGCGCTTGCATTCTAGTCCCCTAAATAGTATGTGGCAAAGAGCACTTGTCAAGACTAGAGCGCTAACCCCAGAGGCGTCTTGGGAGCGTCTCAAGCCCACACACAAGATAGCGGTCGGGAGTGAGGCGGCGCGAAATTCACCCAAATGGTGAGTCGTGTAATATCAATTTAATGTGCAGGCAATGCGGGCATGGGGGGAATGAGGAGGATAAAATTAACAAATTCACAGTACAACAGGTCCAAATTTTTAAAAGGAGCAAAGTGCTCTGGCAAAGTTAAACAAAAACGTGCAGCAGTAAATCTAAAACGGCAGCGATAGCATGACAGTCCAATCCGTTGTCCCCACGCAAACCAACTAGTCCCCTAAATAGAATTTACCAAAGAGCACTCGTCAAGACTAGAGAGCCAACCCCAGAGGCGTCTTGGGAGCGTCTCAAGCCCACACACAAGATGGCGGTCGGGAGTGAGGCGGCGCGAAATTCACCCAAATGGTGAGTCGTGTAATATCAATTTAATGTGCAGGCAATGCGGGCATGGGGGGAATGAGGAGGATAAAATTAACAAATTCACAGTACAACAGGTCCAAATTTTTAAAAGGAACAAAGTGCTCTGGCAATGTTAAACAAAAACGTGCAGCAGTAAATCTAAAACGGCAGCGATAGCATGATAGTCCAATCAGACGCCATCAACAGCACACCTAGGGACCGGAGGGGGCTAGGACTAACCGCCCCAGGGTGCATCGCGCTCTGCCTCAGCGCACACCCATCGGCAGCGCCAGGAGGCGACTTGTTAAATTCCAAAGCGGGTCCCCGCCCGGGCAAAGCCCGGGCCAAGGGCGGGCCCGTCCTTGCCCGTCATTGGCAAGAAGAGCCAGGGCAGGGCCACCCCCTTTGAATTTGCCAGGAGGATTGTTTTGGACATCGTTGAGCAAGGTACTGTACATTCTATCCCACCCATCGCTGTGTTAGATGCTAATAACTGGCTGCATAGCAGACTTGCCTCATTGACTCTGATGGTTCTGCTTTTGCCGGTCTCCAGGGGACTATATTTACACTTTTATATTATTGGCTCTATTGGCCAGCGATTCTTTTGTTTATTCACTGCTAGCTTTTTGGTTATTTTTCGCACTAGCGGCCCCCGGATATACATGATGGGGAAGGGGAAAACCATGGAAGGTGCTGGGGGAAGCAGGGCTAGCCGAGTAACCAAAGGGAAAAGGGTAGGAAGACTCTAAAACACCCGGGTAGTAATTGTGTCCTTGACAGGATAGACACTCTAATAAATGAGTGCGAAGACATCTTAGAGGGCAACTAATCGATACCCCCAACCCCGGAGGGCCTGACTGATAGATCCCCTCCAAGCTCGAGAATAACCTGTCCCCCATCATCCCAATAATGTTCCAAAAACAATCTCCCAAGAGGGCATCTATTAAATCAAAAAGCTAGCATTTACCGCCCAAGATACACCCCGAACCCCTGCCATCTCCCCTGCCAATGTCGGCATCAGCACATCCCAACAGGAACAAGGGCAAGAACCTGCAATCCCTTGTACAAATAGATTTCTGCCTCTCCAGGGTGTCAGTGATGAACATAATGACAATGCGCCCTCACCATCGCCCCTTGGGTCGGTTGGCGCTACTGGGATGATTTGTATAGAAATAAAACAGAGCCCATGGATACTCTTCTTATTATAAAAACACTCAGAACAGAGATTGGCACATTGAAAACTATGATAGAGGATTTGCCACCTTACTCAAAACATTAATGAAAACAGACTTGTCTCGTAAAGAATATGATATCCCCGTACAAGTCTACCATCCACAGTCTTTCAATAGTGTCCCTAAGCCACAAGATCCAGCACTTTCTAGTAAAAAACTTACCTCCTATGATCCCAACTCTTATCAATTTGCCAACTCTACTTCTCTAACCCGAAAGCATGCCCCTAACGAATCCTCAGCTTGGAGCACAAATAGACCCAATATTTCCATACAAGAGAAACTTAAGAGGTTAGCAACTCCACAGAATCCCACAATTAGACACCATCACACTCACCATCCTCTCTCCTAATACGGTACCTTGTCCTCCCCAGTGAACCTTCACTGCACCTGATTACCGTTGTTGCCCTCGTCACTGGACGGCTCGAGTATTCTCTCGACTCCAGGTGAGACCATTGCTCACTGTAGTTACGCGTTCTTCACTTCCACCCCCTAAACACTCCGCCCGTTATCCTTCCTCTCCGTGACTGGTTGCTTCACAGCGCCATCACTACCACCGTGTAAAGGTTCCTCCTCCACCGCCTGATGTTGCCCTTCCACCTAGCCTGGTTGCCTCCGCTCATAGTTCCTCATCACGCACCTCGCCCCCTTCTAGTACACGACAACTGCAGACGCATGTCCTCACATCACGCGGTCCCTTTCCGCTCCTACTCTTCATTAGTTAGCAAGCCACCGTGAACGGTTATCTCTCTTGTTACTCACCACTTATACGGCTTATTTGCGCCCGCCACTTATCCATTAGTACTTGACTCCTGTACCCAACGCATGCCTACACACCCGCATGCATTCTTGGTACTACACTTGCATCCTCTGCGCGATTTAATCTTGTTCAACATGCCATGAGTGGACCGCCCTAAATCTTCTCTTTCATTTTTTCTCCTCTTCATTTTTTCTCCTCAAAATGTTTTCCCCTCTCTATATCACCCCTGGTTGTTTCCCCACAGGCAATTTCGTTTACAATCAGGCATGTACACATTAATGTCCTGATGATGATCCTGGTACTCCTCTGACAGGATCGAAACGTCGTCGACCCCTTCTAAAATAGCATGCACGTTAATCCATTGTGTTAAAAAAGTGCATTAGCTGTTTTGAAAAAGCTTACAACATTGGATAATGTAAAAAGCTCCTTTTGTCTTGCCTGAAATGCCTTTGTTTGTTTTGTAATGTTATTGTTCTAATCGGATACAGGACTGTGTCCCACAAGTACTTTGTTCCTATATGTGTGCATATATTTTTTTATTAGGTCGTGCCTTGCTATCGCGTAAGTGATCGCAAAGCGAGACTATAGGGGCTTTTAAAAGTGCTCCCAAAAAGCAGATTGCATTGCTAGCACGCGCACAATCACGCGCTTGGTGCCGCCATGCACTCCGCCTTTTGGGAGCACTTCAAAGGGTCCGCTCCCCCGCCCCCAAGCACGTGTGCGCGCGCCACGCTCCGCCGGGCTTGTTTCTTCTTGATTCGTTTCTTGCGGCCTTCCTGCAGGTGTCCGGCGCCTCCTGGCCAGGCCCGGGCAAAGTGCAGCGCCAAAGCGAGGCAAGACGGGGTGGGCCTTTCCGCGAGGTGCCGGGGGAGGGTGGGCTTCACTGTGAGGAGCCGGGATCAGGACAGGCCCCACTGGGGTTCAAGACAGGCCCGCCTGCGAGGAGTCGGGCCTAGACGCTCTCTGCACCTTCTTCGAGCCCCGTCCATCCGGTGCACCGTGCGAGGAGAGGGGACAAGGTGCTGCGATGTCCGCTTCTGAGCTCTACAGCAAGGTAAGGCCACCACCGTTAACCTACACAGGATGGCCGGCTTGGGGTGAGGCTGGGAGAGATGGGGTGTTGTTGAAAGTGGTTACTGTCCCGAAAGAGCACGTAGATCGCCTTTCCCGTGCTGGCCCTTGGGGTTTCACCGTCCACAGAAAATAACCAAGGCCATGCTTTCATTCTTACGAATTCTTTAAAATTATCTCGATTTACATCAGGTTGGCAAGAGAGTTCCGAGCCCTAATTGAAGGGAAATGCCCCACTCCTATTGTGTATTGAGTCCTATTCCGGGCTGTGGGGCCCTCGCATCCAAGAACCCCGGTGCCACTACACCTGTTGCACTAATACTGGCTATGGCCTTGGTGGTAAGTTCTTGAAAAAAAGATTGTGTCCAATCCTCTGCGTGGATTTTCTGCCTCTGTTTGCTTTAATGATCCTTTAGGGAGGTTACATTTCTGAAACTCTTTTTCGCGTCATTTCTTACTGAATTTGGGGTGTTACGTGTACATTTCAAAGGTGGAATTGAACCGGATTTTGCTCCCCCCCCCCATTATTTGTATCCCTCCCATGCCATAAAAACATTGTCTGTGCCTGTAAAATACTGTCTGGGATGCTATCCTAACAACTGCCCCACTGTTGTACAGGTGACTTCCAGCAAGCCTCACTTTACATGCTGTGACTTGTAGGCTCAAGGTTACCCAGGGGTAAAGGGGCCACCCCCCGCCCCCCCTCTTGGTGACTTGCCATCTCTTGACTGCTTCATCATGTGTCTCCTCTTTGTCTGTTCTTGATGGCTGCTAGCCAGTTCAAAGTTTACTATTTATGGCTCTGTCGCCTCGATGACCCCAAATGGAACCAGGGCACGTTTGTTGGTTTGAGCTAGAATGGCCGTACAGACACTTGCATAATGCTGGTTGGTGCTGGATTCCGTGTACAGTAGCGGAAGTCTGCAAGGCCCGAGCTGTTGGAATAGCCCTTATGTACATAATATATGTAGGTCGTCGCGTCAGAACTGTGGTCGTGAGCGGAATCCCTGTGTACCACAAGAGGCCACGATGCTTCCTGCATCCATGGAATGTCATGGAGGGATACCAAAGGGTCCTGACTCTCCACCAGGTGCCGCTGTACCCCTGACAGATGGGCGGGTGAACGTGCCTTATGGTATGCTTATGTATAGAGAGCCACTTGTGTGTGGCATAACTCATTTTCCTTAAGGAAGCGGGAACACGTCTTTTGTGCACAGATGCAGTTTGTGGGGTGACCTCTCACTGAGTTGGGGTGCGGGTACCAGCACTCTTGTTTCTCCACCACGGTGTTTAAGCATACTTCGATAATTGTGGTGTTTAAAGAGGGGAACCACTTTTCATGTTTGTTGTGCGGCCTAGAGAAAAATTTGTTGACACACTTTTAATTGGAAAAGTTTCCCAAACTTTAGGTATTTCTCAACAGTTTGTCCATGTTTAATGTTTGTGCCTACATTTTGGCTGTGGGGGTGGCTATCGGGACCTGTTGTCCACCACACTAACTCTGGCACAGATAACGGTAGTGCGCCTAACTCGTCACCTACCTGTAGCACCTCTTTCTGTTCCATGCCATGCTCACATTTCAGACCCTTGGAAAAAGACCGTCTCCCTCCACCGCCCTTCTGGATGAGCCCTTGCTCTGCCTGCCCAGCTCACACTCTCTCCAAACGTCTTCCCCCATCTAACTCCTCGCCTTATACTGTGTCAACGTCGTTGGATCATGTGACCTGTATGTTAACATGACATCAAACCACCACCCTTCCCAACTGTTCCTGCCTCCACTCCCCTACAGGGATCTGGTATGAGGCAAAGATGCTTGTGGCAGGATGCTGTATAAAGTCAATGCCAATACAAAACATTTGCCGTCATGAGTTTTGAGTGACCCCCAAACATCCAATGTCTACTCTGTAGGCTAAACTCAAATCTGATTGACGCATCCAGCCGGCTGCAGGGGACTAACCCAAATCCTCTCCATGTATTCTCTCTTGTTTTACTCTACGGGGGAATTTACTTTTTAATCTAAACTTTGCTTGCCAGGATTTCTGGCTCTGTGCATACCTGTGTTGAATTAATTTACTGATATGTGGACTGTTTATTTATAGCAATCTAAAAATTCGAAATGAAAATGCTGCATGCTGCGGAAACCGCAGAAATGAAAAAGTTAGCTTTGAAATTGAAGGCACTGGCCTATGCCCTGTTGGCAAATGAGTTGCCATGCATTTATTCCTGGAACTCAGAGAAAGATTCACAGTCTTGATGTTTGATCGGGATTTCCTCGGTTTTTGCCCTGTGTTCGCCCAGTGCCCAGCAGGACTACTCGCACTGTCAATAATAAACAAGCATTTACAGTGCAATAGGTCTCGCATTATTAAAGTTTGATCTATTGGTGTTGCATTCTTTAGCAATGCCAATAGCTCAAACTTTAATAATGCGAGACCTATTGCATTGCAAATGCTTGTTGCAAAATTAAATTGGTTGTCCGGCTGGACTTCCAGAATATAGTATCGATTCTGAACTATAATTATCT
The DNA here is from genome assembly GCF_964204655.1 of Triturus cristatus. Classification (NCBI taxonomy): domain Eukaryota; kingdom Metazoa; phylum Chordata; class Amphibia; order Caudata; family Salamandridae; genus Triturus; species Triturus cristatus. The sequence continues at coordinate 1,351,349,553 of NC_140590.1, forward strand.
AATCATTATCCTAACTATTTGAGGATCATTGTTGTTTGTACTGAACTATCACCCAAGGTCCTCAACTACCTCTTTGGGTTCCCTTGTCCCTTATAAATATATCATTAATCCTAGCAGGCACTTCTTCCCTGGAGTCCAATGACTGACTACAAGAATCAGTTATCCTAACCTCTTCTAATCCCAACGCCCAGCCAGCACTAGAGGATCATCTACTCCTCCAGATGAAGAACTAGTCCCCGATTCTTATATGCACTTAGTCTCGCAAACTCCAGTTCCTTCGCAAATTAACATCCTCACTCCTACACAAAGCACCGCCACAGGTCCTACACCTAGCCAACAGTTGAAGATTGTGTCATGGAATGTGGCTGGACTAAATAGCAAACTCTCACTTCCCCATTGGAATGAATTTGTAGGAGATTTTGATATTTGCATCTTTCAGTACACGTGGTGTCTGGTCCCTCTACACAAAGCTGGTTACACTTGTTTTTATACACCCGCAATCACCGCCGGGAGAGGGCGCCCGTCAGGGGGCTTGATTGCTTGGATAAGTATTGCACTTGATTGCCGAATTACTGTCCAAACAAGCCCAAGCCCAGATATCCTGTGGCTAAGCATCAGGGGACCTAGGAGTGGATCCCAAATTGAGCTCTTTAATGTTTACGCAAGAGGGACAAAGGAAGGCAGGCCCTTGACTACCATCTCAGCATTAGACGAATGTCTAGACAAGTGCTCACCTCATGCAAGAGCAATAGTTGCAGGAGATTTTAATTGTACCTATGAACCCCTGGCTATAGAGGAACTAATGGAAACAGAAGATCTAGATAGCAAGTGGGCAGTACCTCAACTTGACCTTCCTTTAGTTAAAAGATGGACACAGCAGGTACTCCAATTGAATTCTATTACCATGGAGCACGGTTTAAGGACAACCAACGGTAGGTCACCATCTGACAAGGAAGGCGCTAACACCTATAATAGTTAGCTGCCCGTCCAGGATTGATTACATCCCCCTCGATGTTAAATTGTGGGAGCACTTGATCGATATGCTGGTGGGTGACCACAATCCTCTGTGCTTAACCTTGAACCCCCTCTGGGAAGCAAATTATTATCAGCAGAACACTCAACCCCAGGCAGCCACCAGAAATATAGTTCCATCAAATTGCAAAAAGTTCTTGAAATGGAAAAGGGTAGCCTTGAGCAAGGCAAAGATTGCCGTCATCAAACATGAATTCACAATTGGCACGGCCAAGCTCCAAGATGCGGCATATAGTGTATCAAGATCAATAGACATACTTAGGGCCCAAATGCACACTGTTACCCAAATCAATGCTTCAGTCAGTCAAATAATCTTTAATTCGGTCAAAGACCCTAAAAGATGAACAGTTATCATTCAATGTATAAAAATTGTTAAAAGTTTAAAAAATATAAAAACATTTAGGAAGGACACAGGTTTGCAATTCTTGATTAGTTTCTGGGAGTTAAATATATATACAAAAAAAAAGTTTTTTTCTCTTTTTTTTTTCCTCCCTTCTCTATAAGAAGGATCTTCTCCTGCGCCACATAGTATCGATGAAACGCGAAACAGAGAATACAAGAGGAGTAGAAGTGTTACATTTAAGTATTATGAGGGCCTCATTATGATGTCTAAACCCCAGATTTCTGCAAAGTTGGACAAGCCACCGTTGCCGTATGGATTGATACTTTGTGCAGAAGAAGAGAACATGGGACTCAGTCTCTTCCTTAGCCCCACAGGCCGGACATTCTACTGTCTTTTTGGCCGACCATTTATAGGAGAAAACCCTAAGCGGGAGTGTACCATATCTAAATTGCAGATAAAGTTTTCTCGCTGCACTGGGTAGAATCTCATCTCGGAACGGCTCCACTCTATATTCGTCTTTTATATTAAAAAAGTGGAGGGTAAGTGAGCCCAAGCCGGAATTGCTGAGGGTATCCGTGATTCTATTCATGCGATACAAATTGACCAAATCAGCACGCGACAGCTCAGCACAGGCTACTGCAGGATTGGACCAAAAACCTGATAAACCCAGTCTCATACTTTCTTTTTTTATAAAAGCAAACCAGGGCAATTTCTCAGTCCCAGGAAGGCCCAGTAACTCTTCAGTTTCAGTTCTAAAATGTGTCAGCTCAGGGGTAACCCAAAGTCTGCACCAATAGGTTAGGGGCCGTAGAGCCACTTCTTTTTCTATGGGTCTAATACCCGTGTCCATTCTCATGGGAATAAGAGGGGTACTGGATGGAAGGGCCAGCAGTGATCTTAAGAATAGATTTTCAGTCTTACTGATACCTTCTACCTAGGAATGTCCCTACAATTCCGCCCCATATAAAATTGCTCCCCGTGCTTGTACTTTATATATTTCTATAATGGAAGCAACTGGCTTAGAGGTGGATTCCCTGTGGAGTTTTAAAATACCACCAGTGGTCTGCGCAAGTCTGAGTTTAGCCTTAGCCAGCTGTGGGCACCAATCCATTCTATCGGTGAGGGTGATACCCAGGTATTCAAATACAGTTACCCTGTCCAAAGCTATGCCGTTCAGGGACACATCTGGTCTTTGGTGGATTACAGACCATAAACTTAGTCTTTTGTGTATTACTCTCCAACCCCCTTTCATAACAAAAATTGACAAAGCTGTCCAGGGCACGTTGGATTCCCATTGGCGATTTTGACAATAGGAGAGTATCGTTAGCAAACATTGATGCCACCACCTGATCGTTTTTTAGCTTTGGGGCATCGACATCTTTGACCCCCTTGAGGTGGGCAATCAGTGCATTGACAAAAAGACAGAATAGGGTGGGTGCCAAGACACACCCCTGTCTTACTCCTCTATTGACTGGGAATTTAGATGTTAAGCCTCCCCATTTACCACTCCTCACTTGGGCAAAGTTATCCGTGGGAAGTCTCCTAATGATGTTAAGGAGATATGCAGGGATCCCCATATCCTCCAATACTGCCCATAGTATTTGACGGGGTACCAAGTCGAAGGCAGTTTTAAGGTCAACAAAAATTAAGTAGAGGCTGCCACCCTCTACTCTCTGAGTTTTCCAGTACAAAAGTTGGAGCCTTAATAACTGGCCGACCTTCGATGTCTTTTCCCTAAAACCAGCCTGATAGGGGCTCAGGATCAGTTGTTCCTCCATCCAGAACGAACAGAAGCCGATCGAGAATGATACGTGCAAATAGTTTTTGACTTACATCGATCAGGCTGATCGGACGGTAATTAGCCGGGAGTAGTGGGGATCCTTTCTTGAACACTGGTATAATCTCAGCTCCCACCCAGGTATCAGGTAATTTAGAACCCTGGAGTATGGCGTTGAACAATAAACAGAGAAATGGAACCCATATCACCAGGAATTTTGTCGAGGCCAGGCGCCTTACCTACTGGGAGCCTTTTTACAGCAAGTTCAACCTCCTTCAATGTTACTTTGATATCATATTTTTCATTATTAGTATGAACTAAGGGAGAATTATTGAGGAAGCAATTTAACGTCTCATCGATGTTCTGAGGCAGTGGCTGTGCAGAGGGATCACAAAAGGGATTAACTTCTACCGGAGGGGCATACAGCATCTGAAAGTGCTCAACCCATCGCTCCGGTGCAATATTTGGATCATCTACTTTTTGTCCATCCCTACTGCCAGTTCGTACTATTGACCAGAATTCCCTCATGTCCCTATTCCCGAGGGTGTTTTTTATGGCATCCCATTTGCTATTTTCCCAGTTCTGTTTGGCCTCGGTTAGCACTTTCTTGTATTCTAGCCTCTTGCATTTCATTAATGGTCTATTCAGGGATTTAATTGCGTCCAGGAGTGCCCCCTTGGCTTTCTTGCAGTCAGAATCAACCCATGTAGAGGCCTTCCTAATCTTCCTGGGTTTAACCATTGGTGGATTTAATAATTCAGCGAGAGCGGTCGTTAGACCTGTGTGTATATTATATATTTGGTTAAAAAACACTTCCTGCCCATGGTCGATATCAGGGGTCTCCAACGAGTAGCTCGGGAGCTACTGGTAGCTCGCCAGTACCTTCAAAGTAGCTCTCTGAGGTGAAGTCAAGCCCAGTTTCAAATTCAGAGAGTAGATGCCTATTAAAGAAGGCAGCACTGCTCATCTCAAGACCCTTAGAGTGACAGCCAGGAAACTTATGGCAGTAACTCATACTAACACTCAAATACACACTGAGTCGGCCTATAGGGCCTGCTACATGACAGTCTGTATCCAGTCTCAATATAGCTAAGCCACAAAGTGATTGACCATGTAGTAGTTCCTCCTTTTTCGGTGTGTGAACAGTGCACCATCAAAGAAGTATGGCAGCAGTAGCCTGAGCAGTAATAAGTGCTGACCCACCAAAGTGCGGGACTGCAGGAGTCAGAGTGAAATGTGATAGTTGGATGCATGATCAGCCCGAGACCCGAGGAGAACAGGGTATAATCCGGACCAGAGAAAATTAAGAGATTCATCAACATTTGTGTGTCCATAATAAACACTATTGCTTCCTGAAACCATGCCTAGTGCCAAGAACCGCCAAGTGTATATGCTAGCCCCCATCATAAGAGTGTTATCTCTGCCATAATTGTGTCCATTCCTGACATAATAGTGCCAATGGCATAATAATGGTCATCCTTGACTATTTTAGTATTTTTGGTCTAATTGTGGTATACTGGCAGCTATCATTGACATACTAAGAGCATAACTGGCCTATATGAACCTATTCCTGGCATATTAATGGTTATGACTGATATATGATCTCATTCCTGATCCGTATGGTTTCCAGCCTTGGCACAGCTCTGGCCCTAGTACAATGGTGGGCATTACTGGCATATTACAGGCATCCGTGGTGCTACGGTGAGCATCCATGGCATTGAACTAATACTTGGCAATTCAAAGTTGTCTATCCATATGAGGCATTTGTATATGGGAGTACATGATGAAAATGACAAGCTGATGTTTTGGGACTGATATTTTTAAGGCAGTTTTAGTTTTTAAAAATGGGTTTTCTTCTGGAAAATTGAGTTTGTTTGCCCACAGTGGAAAGTGGTATTAAATAGAAAAATGTGCATTTTCAGAAACTGGTGAATGATAATTCAAGCTGAGCTGGGGAGGCGTACTGCTGTGCTTATATCCTTTGTACCACAGGGCATGCCACGATTTGAATGTTACTTCATAAGTCGGGGGGGGGGGGTGCATTTAATATTGATGAACTTTTTCCCAGCATTTGTGCTGGTAACCACACTTGGTATACTTGGGTGGTAGCTACTGAAAATCCTGCTTTGGGTGGTCATAGTGTAGTCACCATTTTACAGTTATAAAAATTTGCTAGTAGCCCGGAAAGACTGTCCTTGAGCAGAATTAGCTCTCACTTCAGAAAAGGTTGGAGACTCCTGGTCTATATGACCACTTAGTTCAAAGAATGCCTGATGGAAAACTTGGTAGAAAAAAAATCAATGCATACTTCCAGGTTCCAAATCGGAAGGAAAAACCTAGAAATTCCACCAAAGACACATATTCTTGGAATAACAAAGACTGCAGGAAAAAAAGATCGTCTCTGACGAAAGCCATCAAAGAGAAAAACAAAACGCATATAAAAGCTGCCAGAAATTCCTATTAAGCAGCCCAGCGAGATGCAAAGGCAAACTGGGATGAACTGAATTGGGAGCAACTGAAAGATGTATGCTCAACTAAGGATAACAATTTCTTTTGGAAACTGGTCACCTGGGGAAGTAGGACAGGTGCATGTTCACTCCCGAATTATATTACCAGCCAGACTTGGTATAACCATTTTAAAGGGCTTTATTCAGCAGCAGAGACTAGTATGGAAGGGGAACCAGCCGAGCTAAATGGGTACTTGGTAGAGGAGGAGCACTTTACCATCTTGGAGGTAGAAGCCACAATAAACAAAATTGCCCCCTCAAAAGCTGCAGGCCCGGATGGCCTGTTTGGCGACCTATTCTTGGCTGACCCCAGTCACTGGGCACGCTATATCTTATTACTAGCAAATGCCATAGCCGATGGAGCACCGGTCCCAATGTCATGGAAGTCTGCTGAAGTGGTCCCCATACACAAAAAGGGAGCAAGGGATGACACCACCAATTACAGACCAATAAGTCTGATCGATGCTATGCAGAAGGTCTTTGACAGGATGCCTCTGCATAGGATACAGTCATGTTCTGAAGATGAGGATATCCTTTCCCAGTTCCAGGCCGGTTTTAGATCAAAGACCGGGACAATGGACCAAGTGTTCAGATTCCTTTTAATTTACTGGAAGGTTGTGGTGCTAGGCAAAGGCAGTCTCTACCTTGCATTCATCAATCTGAAGACTGCCTTTGACCTGGTTCCTAGATCCAGGTTATGGGCAACGCTTGGCGAAATGGGTATCCCCTCTTCTGTCCTTAAATTATTGGTCCGGCTCCACGGGGGGAACTCTGCCCAGGTCAGGTGGGGGGAGCAGGGACAATTAACAGAGCGCATCCCTGTTAATAGAGGAGTCAGACAGGGCTGTGTTCTGGCCCCAACCCTGTTCTCCCTATATATGAATGGGGTAGTGGATTTCCTCCCAGAAGAGCCAGCAGACTCGCCCAATCTGGGGGGTAAAAAGATACCAACTCTGTTGTTTGCGGACGACACTCTGCTGATATCTAAGACCCCAGCAGGGTTACAGCGCCTAATCGATAGATTCCAACTCTTCTGCGACAATCGGGGACTGGTCATAAATGGTGCTAAAACCAAATTTATGGCCTTTAACTGCCACAGGTCATGCAGGAACGGCCCTCTTATAGGTGGGATTCCCCTTGAAAAGGTCGATACATTTGACTATCTAGGTTTAAGACTTTCCGACAAAATGTCTTGGAGACCCCACCTAGGAAAGATGCTGATGGTACACAAATGTGTGGCCGGAGTAATAGCGAAAGAACATCGCATTCCCACACTAGGCCTTTAGCTCCAGCCCTCCAAATATATGATACAAAGGCGGTTAGCGCTGCCCTTTACGGAGCAGAAGTCTGGGGATTCGATAAGTTAGATGAGCTCTGTAGATTAGAACATAAATTCCTAAGAGACCTAGTTACGGCACCCAAATACAGCCCCCCTCACCCCGTTGCAGCTGGACAGGGGTAGGCGGTCAATAGATGATATAGCTAGGCTACGCCCCTTACTTTTTGGGCTCGTATTAGGCGGACCCCTGAGCTCTCTCCCTATGCAGAAGCCCTTACTGAAATCACCCACCTAGACACCAGGGGGAAAATAGGCTGGATACGTGACATCAAGAAAACGCTGTCAGTGATAGGTCTTTGTGGCTGCTGGGCTAGTCAGGAACCCCCGAGGAGAGAGAAACTTAAACGCCTATACTGGGAATGGGTGGACCAACGAGAGATCAGCAGACCCAATGTGGGCAAACTGACAACAGAATTCTATTCTGAAAAACAAACCAGATATTATGAGCCCTTCATTGACTTAATCAAAGTACCAAGAGATAGAATACTGTATATGCACTTTAGGTATGGATCCCTCCCTGTTTGCGAAGTGACAGCAAAATGGTGCACAAGCAATGAGAAAAAATGCCCAAGTTGTAAGGCCCCAACAGAAAGCATTGCACACTTACTGTTTGCTTGCCTGGCGTATAAAACACCGCGGGCCAAATGGCTGAAACCGCTTTGCCGGCAGCTTGGCACACGGGACCACTACACAACATTACACATTCTTAAGTCCGATTCCAGGCCTATCTTTTCCTGCTATGTAGCGAAGTTCTTGGGTCAAGCCTGGCTCATAAGGTGGAAAGCCCTCTCGAGATAGATACAGTTTTTATTGTATATAGGATTCCACAGGGAAAATGATGGGTAGGATAATTCTTGGTCGTATGCAGGAGTGGGCGGAGGAAAATAACATCTTAACCGATTTACAATTTGGGTTTCGTGAAGGTATGGGAACCATAGACCAAGCCTTAAACCTTTCATTGTTGATCGATAAATATGTAAATATTAAGGCTGGAGCGCTCTACATGGTCTATGTCGACCTATCAGCGGCATTTGATTGTGTGAGCCACTCCAAACTATGGACCATCCTACTAGAACTGGGGATGGATCAAACTGTAGTCACTTTTGTAAGGGAACTCTACGCTAATGCGAGTGCCAGGGTGAGGGTCGGGACCAGTGGAGAACTCACCGCGCCGTTTGGCGTGGAGAGGGGCGTTAGACAAGGCTGCGTCCTGGCCCCATTCCTCTTCACCCTTTACACCAACGGTTTGGAGAAGGAGATGCTGAAGGGAGCCCAGGACCTTCCAATGGCAGCCAATCGCCCTATACCAGCTCTTCTGTACGCAGACGACGCGGTGATACTGGCCCGTAATCCAAATGAACTCCAGAGGGCCTTAAACAACTACGCACTTTTTATGGCCAACCTGGATCTAAAAATTAATATAGGAAAAACTTTTGTTATGAAGGCGGGGTCTGGTAAGACAACTAAAACCAGGGCGATTTTCCTGAATAACGAAAAAATATTAATTACTGACAAATATCCCTATCTAGGTGTCATGATTGACCATAAACTAAGCTGGAAACCGGCAGTTGAGGTGAGGAAACTCCAATCTATGAGAACCACTTCTGCACTTGTAAACTTCTCCAGGAAACTGGGGAGGAAAGCACCTGTCGAAATGGTTAAAATTTACAAAGCCAAATGTACTTCAGTGGCATTGTATGGAGCTGGCGTATGGGGCCACGTAGCTGTGGGCCCCATTCAGGCAGTAGAAAATTGTTTCCTGAGATATCTTCTCGCATTACCACCCACTGCTGCAAATTATTCTTCCCATTTGGAACTGGGTCTTCCTTATGTGACAGACCTGGTGAGAAACCAGCCATTGTTATTATGGCATCGAATTTGGTCGTCAGAAACAACAGTCTTTACCCAAAAAATCATTCAAGACTGTTTAGCCCTTGAAAATGTACATAGATCAAGGTGGTTGGTCTACCTCAAAAGATTTTTAACCGACCTAGGGTTAGTGAAATATTATAATGACCCCACCTCGATTCAGGAGCTATCGAGGAAGGCCTTTTATAATCTCTGTTTTAATCACCTCGAGGAGTTACGACTTAACTCAGAGGTTATGAAGCAATCAGCCAGACACAGTTTGACAGTCCAGACGGTATTCGGGATTCAGCCATACCTAACTTATAGTATCACTTCCTATGAATTGTTCCTTTTGGTTAGGTTTAGGCTGAATCTTTTCCATCGTTTAGTTGTTTTTCCGTCGGGAAGTAAGTGGGCTAAAATATTACTGCCTTGCCCCTGTGACGGGAGTTCCTCCCAGTCCACAATTCACACTATTTTTTTCTGTAAATATTACATGGACCAACGGAGAAAATTGCTCGTTCCTTTGTTAAAACGTGTGGGCCTTCGAACTTGTCGTCCAGCACTACTCTTCTTACAGTCACTGGAGGGCGAGGGGCTGGTTTATATTGTTTCAAACTTTTTACAATATATCATGCGACATAGACCAAACTTAGGTTGATCTTATACATTTGTTCTTAATGTTAGAAAGACTGTTAAAACCAATTTGATGCTCTCTTTTCCAGGTACATTTTATTGCACTGTCACTTTAAACCTTTGATTGTAAATTGCTGTGATCACTCTTGTTTATTGTATTTTAACTCAAGTGTAACTTTTTATCTGTTGTTTTTTTTTTGTTTTTTTTTTTTAATGTATTCTTGTTTGTATCTTTTATGACCTTTCTACGGAAGGTCAAATAAAGAAAGTTTTGATTTGATTTGATTTGATATAGGTCAGCAGGGATTTAAAGGCCACAACATTATTGTTGTCAGAATTATCACGCATAAGCACTTTACTTTTCAAATTCCCACTGCCAGACTAAGCAAATTTAAAGCCTTTTTAAGTATTGTATCACTGCTTACCTATAATGATGAAGTATTGACTGTTTTTATACTGGCTTTTAGGACAGTTATGTATTTATTTACCATTGTTATTCTGCTTTTTTTTATTAACATTTTTAACATGACATATGCATTTCAGTCTAAAGGTGCCAATTGATTGGCTGGCTGCACCAACGTCCACGCTAATCAAATTCGCTGCACATTTGCACTTTCTTTTTTAAATAATAGCAAAGTCATTTTTATTTTGTAGCTTTTATGACATTTCTGTTGAAATAAAGCTTACATTGTACTATTTGATAAGATAATACGCCTATGTTAGGAAATATGGGATGCACAAATGCAGAGATATACATGGACAGGAATTACTACACACCATAAAATAGTAATGAGATTATTAGATTTTTCTCTTTGTTTCAGAGGAAATGGGACAGTAAGGGTGGGGAGCAACCTCAACTGCAAGATCATCGCCTACAATGCCAATATGCAGGGTGGCACCTCCAGCCTGATGGATGACTATTGACTGTTTGGGGCCTGGCTCTACATGCAATTACCCCCGAACTGGAATGGCCTCTGCTCCCTCGTGACGCTACACACCCCCATCCTCGTGATACCAGGCGTGAACATCTCCCAGTTACATGAGCATCCCATGGGGCATTCAACGATCTTGCTTCATCAGCACCGGACAAAAAGACACTCAGAATACTATGGTACTGCAGTTTGCAAAGAAGTCCCACAGGAACACAGACTATTCAATGACGCACGTTGTTATATGTAGCATGGTTGCTATCGTTAGGGGTTGCCATCGGAAGGTTGAGCCAGGGAGAAGCAGAGACTGTCTGGCTAGGCCCAAATGCAGTTTGCAAGCCCGTTATGCACTCTCCGGCACTTGATTTTGAAGAAGAACTAGAATTAAAGTTGATAAAGACAGCCATAAAGGGCGAGTGTGTGCAGGTGAACAATGGGACTTTGGCTGAGGCCATTTGATCTTTGCATAACCTACAAAAGAAAATGGTAAACGAGGGGGGTGCCCCTGAGGAGTGGTTCATAGGTTGGTTTGAGAAGGTGCCATCCTGGATTTTGGCCTTGTTTAAGGCCTTGTTGCCTTTGGAGGTGTTATTGCTCTTGACGTGTCTTATTTGTCAGATGATAATAGAATGTTGTAAGCCCCAGTGCAACAGATAGGCGAATCTATAGACGCCTTTCTGGATGACAAACCAGTCCCCCAGCTAGACGATACTGCCAGGGACGAGCTGTCAGGCCCCATTACAAGAGCTGAAATCAGTGAGGCTATCCGGGCGTTACTGCGCAACAAGGCCCCTGGCCAGATGGCCTGCCTATAGAATTCTTTGACACCTTCTCAGATGCCTTGATTCCCCATTTAGAACGGCTGTATCAATCAGCTAAGGACACAGGGACCCTTCACTCCACCACAATGCAAGCATTAGTTGTACAAATTCCAAAACCAGGGCGCTCCGCTACAGATATCTCAGGGTCCCGACCCCTTTCTCTACTAGCCATGGAATATAAAATACTAAGTAAAATACTGGCACGCCGCTTACTACCATATCTACACAAACTCATACATGCGTATAAATGCAGGTTTGTTCCTGCCTGCAGCACTTCTCTCAACATCAGAAGACTTTACCATGTCATGGGGTCCATTCCAGCAGACACTCAGAATGTAGGCTGTATTGTATTAGACCTTAGATGAGTCTTTGATACCCTGCAGTGGGATTACATGGTCAGGTTACTGGGGAAATTTGGCATACGACGGGAATATCTGAAGTGGGTACAACATAACGTGCGCATACCCAATAGGCAGAGGTACCCGCCAAGGGTGCCCACTATTACCCCTGCTATTTGTGCTTGGGCTAGAACCCCTGACCAACAAGCTGCGGACAGAGGAAGAGTAAATAGGGATCAGACTGGGCAACGCAGTGCATGTGCTATCAACATATGCTGGCGATATAATTGTATACACCAGAGACCTACCCAATGACTAAGGGACGATTGCGGACATTTTTAGACAATTTGAACTGATCTCTGGCTTGGCTATCAATGAGGCTAAATCGCAACCCTTCTTTTTTCACCCTGGAACGCGCCCAGACATGTTGCAATGCAGCTCTTTCTAATAGTAGTGCAACACACATTCAAATATTTAGGCATCAATATATACAGAGACCCGCAAGACCTAATAGAGGGCAACCTGACCAGATTGATTAAGGCGCACCGATCCCAGGCGACCTTTTGGATCTCGCTACCGCTATCTGTAATGGGTCAGGTGGCGATCTCCAAAATGGTGGTTCTCCCAAGAGTACTATACTTTTTTACAAACCTCCCAGTGCTAATCCCCGCACCTATATTCAAGGCACTTGAGACGCTATTATCTGACTTGATCTGGGGGAATGGCCGCTGTCGGGTGGGTCTAGCCAAACTGCAGCTGGAGACAGACTAAGGGAGACTGGGAGCCTCTGACCTCTGTGCATATTGCTATGCAAGCCAACTGCAGTGGCTCTCGTTCTGGCTGACAGGGCGTAACCTGTATGAACTGGGATATACAAACCAGGATCTCAATCGCGGGATCCTACATACACTCCTGCTGCCTCATTCCCGGGTCCCCCAGGATGCCTCGACACTTTTGCGCACAGCACTGGTGTACTAGAGGAAAGCACTACAGTACACGCATCAGTGTACCCCATACTCAAACAACACACTGCTACCAAGTATCCCTACATCCACAGGTCTTATTACAAAAGGTCTCATTATGAAACGGATCACCCGCAGCTGGCCTGAGGGAGGAGTCACTACAGTAGGGACACTCTTCAGTGCCAGGGCTCTCATGGATCACGAGAACTTTAACAGGGAAAATGGGGTCTCGGGCAATGTATATATGCCACATGCAGTACTAACTGTGTACATTAAGAGACATTGGGCCCCTGCTAGAGAAGAACCTCCGACACATGAACTGGTACAAGCAATGTATCTAATGGGAGAAGGGCGGCATCTCACAAAATGGCTCTATAAAAGGTATTCGGGCAGACGCTGGAATCTCACACACTGATTTACGTAACAGTTGGTCTGTGCACCTAGGAAGGATTTGACTGACCTGGAATGGACCGCCCTGCTAGAGTACCCTAAAAAGGAATCACAAAACGCCAAATTTAAATTTATCCAGCATATGATCCTCCATAGAGCTTATCTCACTCCACACCGCTTGCAGCGTATGCTCCTGTGCACACAATATTGCCCCAGATGTAAGATGGAGGATGCGGACATTCTGCACATGTTGTGGTCCTGCCCTGTGCTAGCACAGTTTTGGACAGATGTCGTACGGAGCACCAGAACGGTGATGGGCATTCCTACAGAGAGGACAGCTGGAAACTGCATACTTGGGATGCATCGGCGATCAAAATCGCGGAAGGTACATTCGCGGTTCGCTGACCTAGAACTTCTCCTTGCAAAGCATGCAATAACCATGAGGTGGAAATCGGCAAGGGGTCCATCAATGTATTTGTGGCATGGGGAGGTGGTATGATGGGGCAGTGCAGAGAGTGCTGCCATTAGGCGGGAAGAGGCCAGAGGGTTGCGCAAAACCCTGATTTCAATGGACTGGGACTTGATGCTGGAGGCATTTAAAGCACTAGAGCCTGCGCCTGTCCCAGTGGTAAATGGCACATAGAGGAACAATCGCAAACAGTCCCCTGATGGCACGATTTTGACCCAAGAATGCTACATACGTAACGCTGCCATTTGCAAACAATATATTAATTACGCCAACATAAATAGAAGTAGGAACCAGGATAGAACTGGGCACCATAGGCACTAACTAAAGCGGAGCCAGAGAAGGGAGGGGTTCGAATTGTTGAAGTTATTCAAAATGCACTTTTAAGAGTATCCTGTTACTACCTTGGTATCTTCTAAATAAGGTTTCTGTAAAGTATACTGCAAGAAATGGTACGAAATACTTGTAAACACTGCAATACTGAGGCTTACACCTGATGTTATGCATGATAAAATACTGCAATTGTGCCTACCAAAGTATCTACCATAATGTATGACTTGTGAAACCAAGAACACCAATAAAGTGTGTTTTAAAAAAAATAATAGAATGTTGCAAAAGGATGAAAGGTAAAATGGGAGGAGCCTTTTTGGTTATGAAGGATATCGAGCGATAGAGTACTGAGCATAAAGTGATCCTCCTCGTAGATGGGAAGGTGGGAAACATAGTTAAAGAATCAACTAGGGGGGTATGATTTAGGGTACTAATAAGAATACATTTTATAGACACATACACACAAGTAAAATCTCAAACCCCAACACAAACTTTTTAGGTAAGGGATAGGTTTAACTCTATGCAAGTAATGAACCAGCCTAGGCTAATACATGGACGTGCTGAAAAAGATAACTGTGGGTTCTGCAGAAATACATATGTCATAGTGCACATTAGTTTCAGGAAACACACAAAAAATGTATGGTCAATTTAGCTGCGCTGAAACATATAAATAGATTATATTTCTTTGCTGACTCAAACTTGACAGGACATCAATAATTAGTATAGACATTACAGAAAAGGTCACCAGAATTCTATCTGTTAAACAAACACACGATAGGCCAACAGTAGAAACTGTTTTTTTGCGTTGTCATGGAGCACCGAGTACAGGCTTTACAAAAGGGTGGATTCTGCCTTAGCCCAAGCCTGTTGAGAATATGTTAAAGTCAGATAGGCTGGGTGAGCCCATGTGACGTCAAACAAGAGTTAATCCCTCGCTATGCAGAAAAGCACAAATGTTTTTCTGTATAAACCCACCCTTAGTCTGAGAACTAACCCAAAGAAGGGGCTTCTGCTAAACATAGGCATGTACATTCCTAGAAATAGGTATGTGTTTAGGTAATATCTTATCTGCCCCGCTTGCTATTTGCGTTGAGTAGGAATTTGTAACCTGTGTTTTTTATGGCTTTCGCAGCATATATGCTACTGCCTGTAATCCAAAACTTTGAACTTCAGACTTTAGTCTCTTTTTGAGCCTGACTGATTTTCCCATATGATGGATTGAAACAATATTAATATATTGTGTAAAATTGTTCTGTCTCACTTTATTAATAGGTTTTCCCTTCAACATAGTTCAAGGAGAAAATGTTATATCTGCTCAGCTTTCTTGTGTTACGTTTATGTGTTTAACAAATTACATTATGGAGAGTTTGGGCACTGGCTGTCCTTGGGGCTATTTTGGAACTAGTCTCCATGGGACAAGTGCAAAGCCTATACCAGACATCTGACTTCAGCCAGGTTTGAGCAGTGCTTGAAATGGAAAAATAGAAGTGCAGGTACTCTGTACCAGAGTACTTCCTTGTTTCTGAGAAGTGCCAATACTCGCCAATTAAAAGTATTACTTTTCTCTTGAAAAGTGCAGGTACTCTCTCAAAATTAGAAAGTGCAGTACTCGGTACTAGACAGTACATGCCCATTTAAAGCACGGAGTTTGAGTCTTGCTTAGCTTGCCCAACTCTACATGTAACCAAAGTATGGCATGCTACGAGAAGGAAAACATTCCAGTAAAACAGCGCAGAAGAAAGAAAATATATAAGAACATCGACATAACATCGCTGGGGTCATGTGCTTAGCTCCAAGAGACCACCAGACCTCATTGTGGAGACTATAAACATTCAATAAAGGAAAAGTGTAACACATTGGTGAACATTTTGACGTCCTCTCTGAGCCTTTACCTCACGTGTGTGAATACCAGGCCGCAAAGCCAAGGTGTGTCTTCGGAGACTAAATAACAATAAGAAATCCACGGGTCTCAAACAAACGCTAAGAAAAAATGTGCGATGAAAGCTACAACACAGATGAATGTCTAAGCTGTTTGAACAAAGTCACAATTCTCATACCTCAAAGAGCCAAAGGGCATTTCCCTTGTTAGGACCAAATCCCTCACTCACCACAAAGGTGACATGCTTCATCATGGGGATTCTCCTCTCCAAGGAAACCTAGTTCCTTGGAGGGCTACAACTCTCTCACCTCGAGAGAGGAGCACAGGGATGTTTTACCCTAATAAATAGGATATCCTAAATCCTCAAGTGAACAATATAAGTGTGAGTGAAGACACAGCGCAAAACAAATATATTTAAATGTATAGAAGTGCTAAGATGTGATTTAAAACTGGATAAGGGTTGTATCAACCAATATTTATTCAAATACACCCTTTGACAGGATTAAAAACAGCGCACCAGCGGTATAGATTTAAAACCGCTCTGGTGATGGTGAAAAGACGGTCGACATGTTTCAGCCAAACAGCTCGTGAGTGGGGCAGGCTTTCATCAGGACCAAGCCAAGTGCTACTGCGAACAACCGTGAAGAACAGTGCAAACAAAGGATACAAAATATAATATTCCAGTGTATCCAATCACTCTTCAGACAATCATTGGGATGAAGAGGAAAATATACCCGCATCTGCTGGGTACTTGAACCCACCTCAGCCTGGCAGCCGCTCAGGAAGGGGGCACCACTCTGTCCGTCGGTACTCCGAACAGTATAGAGCCGACCACCGGAATAAATCCACTGTGGTCTTTAAAATTCCCTTAGACCCTCCTGTTTTCAATCTGTTTTGGTTTGGTTTTTGTGTCTTCGGAGACAACAGACGATTGAGGTGGGATAGGCAGATAGTGCATGAGAAATGGTTATTGTATGTATTATGGATTACTTTTTCTTGAATTAATCCTAACAGTTTTTAGTGCTTATGTACGGATGCAGACATAATTACAGGCCCACTGTAGTCTGCTAAGAAGCTCCTGTCGGGTCCTCCCGGGGTCCGGATCGCCATTTCAGTGTGGAACCTGTCGGGCTCCTCCATCTAGCCACCACGTGTCGGGAGTCGAGGGAGACGATCGGTCGATCTCCCATGGAGCCCAGGATCGTGGGACATGGGCGACACGGCGGAGATCGCACAGCAACGACAGGGAGAGGAGATGCATTAGACCACTGTGGTGTTCTTGGGGTGCTACCGCTGTGGGGCCCTTGGCACCCTGGTCCCTACACGTGGCAAATAATACTCGGGACACTTATGCTCTGTTACTCCGTCTCTGCTGCCGTGGCCGTTCTGCCTACGTGCACGCATGACGTCACATTTATTAGGGCGTCAGAAACACGTGACCTGACGCGCACGCCTGTGCGTGTCACGTCAGTATCGCGACATTACATTCCTCCCCAACACGCGAAAAACAACAACAAACAACCAAAACATATTACTGCATCATAATCATGAACCACAGGTACCTTAATAGTCATCAGCTCCACTCTAGACATTTGCAATGCTAATCAACTCCAACGAAACAAAAACTGTCTTACTTGACGTAGTCTTTTAAGCGACGGGAGGGCTCAGGGTGCGGCCTCAGATCATATCGCGATTCCCCACGGTCCGGCACAACACCCCTGCCCCTACTCACAGAGTCACCATTTGCGCCACCATCTCCAACCTCTGGCGCGCCAGCTTCCTCGGGTGACGTAACCTCTGGCTGGTGGCCTTGCTGCGGTGCGACAACTCCATGATCCAGGGAATCAGCTCCTCCACTCGCATAGTCCATACGCTCAGCAGGTTCTAAGACCCTCTCCTCTCGTGGCGTGTGCCTCGGGGGAATGTCTTGATGTCTGTCTTCCGTTCCAGGGGGCACTGGAATTTTCTTGAAGTATGAAATGTTCCTCGTTATCCTCTCTGCGCCTTTCCTGGCTGTCACGCACGTGCCCGTGACTTTCTCCACAGTCCACGGTTGCGGTTCAAAATTCAACCGAAACTTGCCACCTGGCATCCGATTTCGGATAAGCACTCTGTCACCTGGGGCCAGGTGTGGGGTCACAGCCCGCCGTCGGGCATCAACATGAGCAAAAGCTCCACGTCGGTGCTCGTCAATGGCACTGTCATTAGGAGTTTTGGGCCTCCACTCTGGGTGGTGTGGTATTGTGTCGGTGACAACCCGCCCCATTAGCAGATGCGCAGGTGCCACTCCCGTGGTAGAGTGGGGCGTCTGGCGATAGCTTCGGAGAAATGTGAAAATTGCGAGCTCCACAGACTGGCTTTTCTCGTGAGCAATTCTTATCACTTTGTTGAGTGTCCTCATGAAGCGTTCAGCCTCTCCGTTTGCTTGAGGCCATCGGGGGGTGATTCGCCGGTGATGAATGCCTAAAGCCTGCAGGTACGCCGCGAAGTCTTGACTCTGGAATGGTGACCCATTGTCGGTTCTGATTTCCTTGACTATGCCATGTGTCGCTATGATTTTCTCTAGTTTCGGGATCACTTCCTGGGCACTCAAAACGGTTAGTATCTCCACAAGAGTGTGCCTTCCGTCCGGCAGGCTGCCAAAGTCTACGCTTATCTTGGACCAGGGCCTTCTGGGTCGAGGCTCCATAATAACAGGGGCTGGCCGGGGTACTTCTCCCGTTACCTGACAGGCATGGCATTCTCGAACGGTGACTTCTACTAACTCGTCCATGAGAGGGAACCACACTTTAGTGCGGAGCCTTGACTTAGTCTTGACCATACCTTGGTGACCAATGTGGGCCAGGTCCACCACTCTCTGGGTTAGGGACGTTGGAATGACCAGTCTGTGGCCCCTCAACAAACATCCAGTGTCGTCTTCCGTCAGTTCGTCTCTTACATTGTACAGACTATCCATTATTTGTTTCGCCCGAGGTGTCAAGCTTTTCCACTCCTCTCTGGCCCTGTTCCAGCTGTTGTTTTGGACCGCCACTCTCGCCCTTTGCAGGCATTCATCTTCACTGGTGGCACGCGACAAGCTGGCCATGGATACTGGCCTGGGACACGATCGCGCCGTGATACATCGGACGTACTCTTCTGTTTCCGCCGCCTCCTTCATCTCTTGTGGGGTTGCTTTGCGAGGGTGGCGAGATAAGTAGTCTGCCGGGTTCCGTGCGCCCGGTTGGTACTCGATCTTGCAGTTATAATTTTGCAGTTGCAACATCCACTTTTCGATTCTTGGAGGCGGCTTCGTGGATGTGCCCGCAAATAGGGATACCAGCGGCTTGTGGTCCGTGGCTACAACGAATGGCTTGCCGTACACGTACAGGTGGAAATGGTGACACCCCCAATGAATGGCGATTGCTTCCTTTTCTATTTGTGAGTATCTCTGCTCAGTCTCTGTGAGTGATCTGCTGGCGAATGCCACCGGGGCCCATTCCTCTGCGCTTGTTTTCCTTTGTAGCAGGACTGCGCCCAATCCGACCGGACCGGCGTCGACTGCAATTAGTGTCAATTTGGCTGGATCGAAGAATGCCAACGTCGTGGCTTCTGAAAGCGCTTGTTTGATTTCCTCGAACGCTCGATCTTGTTCGCTGCTCCATGTCCAGGGGGTAGACTCTTTAGTGAGCTCTCTTAGTGGCACCGTGAGGTTCGCCAGGTCCTTGATGAACCTGCCGCAGTAGTTCACCATCCCTAAGAAGCTTCGTACCTCCGTAATGTTTGTGGGAGCAGCCGCTTCCTTGATATCCTTTACCTTGTCCGGATCCGGATTGACGCCGTCTGCCGAGAAGGTGTAGCCGAAGAATTGGAGCTTCTTACACAGAAATTCGCACTTCTCACGATGCAGTGTAAGGCCTGCGTCTCGTATGCGTCGTAGCACCTGCACCAGCCTCTCATTGTGTTCCGCAACGGTCGTGGCGTGCACCATGATGTCATCACTGACATTAATCGCTCCGGGGATTCCCGCGATGAGCTCTTACATCACGTTCTGGAACACCTCAGCAGCGCTCGACACTCCAAAGCTTAAACGCGAATACCGCCTTAGACCCACATGCGTGGAGAACGTGGTGATGTTCCGGGACGCTTCGTCCAGTACTAGTTGGTGATACCCAGAGCGTAAGTCCAACTTTGAGAACCACTTGGCGCCCGCCATTTCTCTGATGATGTCATCGATGGTCAGAGTGATATGGCGCTCCCTCTTGATTGCAACGTTGGGGAGCCGCATATCCACACATATTCTGACAGCGCCTGGTTGTTTAGGTTTCCTCGCCACGACGATTGGCGACACCCACGGGGTTGGTCCGGACACCTTCTCGATGATTCCCGCCGCCTCTAGCTTCTTCAGCTCGGCTTCCACCAGTGGCCTGAGATGAAACGCTATGCGGCGATGCCGTAAGGCTATCGGCTGAACAGTGGGGTCAATGTGTAAGTGGACCTCTTTGCCGCGGAACTTGCCTATTCCGTGAAAGATTTCCTCAAACTCCTCCAGGGTGTGGTGTATCGACTCTTGGTGTACCCCAAATGCGAACGTTACCACTCCCAGATCCTCTGCCGCTCTGCAGCCTAGGAGCATGCCTTGTCCGTCTTCTGTAACATAGATATTTGACGTGATTGATCGCGTTCCATGGGATATCACAGTCCTGAACTTTCCCCGCACTTTTAGCGGTTCCTCCTGTCCATATGCGAACACCGTTATCGTCGATGGGTGTAGTGTTGGCTTTGGGTGCATGGAAATGTGCATCGCAGCGGCCATGATATTAATGCTGGCTCCTGTATCTACTACCGTGGTGACTTCTTGCGACCCTACCCGGACGCTGCATTGCGGCAACCTCCTAGTCCTGCGTACCGCCGTGCCTATCATGTGTACTCGGTGTATCATCTTCTCTTCCTCCTCATCATCATCCATGTCGCTGGCCACCGGGCCTCCTTCTTCAACCGTGTTCACTGCTTGGCGGGGCTTTCGGAATTTTTTTGACCGGCACACTTTCTCAAAGTGGTTGAAACGCCCACATCCCATGCACTTCCTCCCTCGTGCTGGGCACTCTGCTGTGGCGTGGGGCGAACCACCACAGTAACCGCAGGACTTGGGTTGGTCTTGAACGGCCGGACCTGGTCCTCTTCTGGGCCATCTCTGTTTTGGTTTGACTGCCACCGTGTTGACTGGCTCTGTCTTCACAGGCGCCTGTAGGGCTGCTTCCATGTGCGCAGCGCGCGCTTTTGACAGTTCTTTCGTCCGACCCATTGTCAATATGTCTGTTAGGGGCTTGCCGGATTCCTCCAAGATCCTTTCTCTCAGCTTGACTGACGCGCACCCTTGTATTATCTGGCCTCTTATCTCCTCCGTCTCATCCCGAAACCCGCAGGTGGCCGCCAGGTTTTTGAGACGAGCGTAGAACTTGTCAAGCGACTCCTCAGGCAATTGGCGTGCTTGGCGGAATATGAAACGTTCATAATCGCGGTACGCCATTGGTTCGAAGTACTCGTTGAGCGCTGCTATCAACGTCGTGTGCGTCTTGGGAGTGTTTTCCGCAAGCGTCTTAACTATGTTGTGAATCTCCTTCCCTCCAAGGTGGATTATCATTGCGCGTTTTTGATCCCTCTGAACCTTTGTGGCCTCAAAGAAAATGCGCACTCTATCTTCCCAGTCTCTCCATTGGGCTGCCACTGCTGATGGGGACCCCTCTACGGAGAACGGCTCAATTGGCGGAATATTTGCCATGTTGCGCGTGCGCTGCTTGTGCCAGGCGAGACCTCCTCGTGCCCTTGACCGTGATGGCTTCCAGATATTCTTCCCCTCTCCCACGTGGGTGGCGGGGCCTTCCTCACAGGCTGGGATTGACCTTCCCACTGGTGCTCCCCCGGGTATGGCAGGAATGCGAGGACCTTCAGGGCTCTTCAGGCACGTCCCTCGTGACTTCTCCCCTCAGGCAGCACACAATTGGGGCCATCCACACCACTTACTGGCACAGAGGAGGAGGGTCCAGCAGCGTTCCAGGCGACCACGAGGCAGCGCCACTCCAGGTGTCAGCCTCAGCCTGGAGTCAGGGGAGTCAGAGCGCTCCGCGCGCTACGGGCAGTCTGGAGAGGCAGGGCGCACGTGGTCAGCAGCGCGCTGGGGGCGCCGAGGCAGCTGTTGTCCCCACGCGTCTCCGCCACCAGTCGGGAGCGCGCCAATGCGCTCGCGCTCCCCCACCACTTCACCACGATACCGGGGGGGCAAGGAGACAGCTGCGCGTCGCTGCAGGGGCACGAGCACCGCGAGCGAGACCCGCTCACCGGCCGCCACACCTACGGGACGCGGGAGAAGGAGCGAAGGCACGCCCACCCTCGTCGCCACTTTGTGGTGTTCTTGGGGTGCTACCGCTGTGGGGCCCTTGGCACCCTGGTCCCTACATGTGGCAAATAATACTCGGGACACTTATGCTCTGTTACTCCGTCTCTGCTGCCGTGGCCGTTCTGCCTACGTGCACGCATGACGTCACATTTATTAGGGCGTCAGAAACACGTGACCTGACGCGCACACCTGTGCGTGTCACGTCAGTATCGCGACATTACAGACCACCATCTTGGCAGTGGGGCCCACTCCAGCGGGAGGATGGTGTGCTTTGTGGCCCTGCCCAGGCACTCCCGATGCGTGGCCCATTCCACTGGGAGTGCTGCTCAGCTTTGAACAGCTGTCGGGTGTTCGGGACTCGAGACTGCTGCAGGTCTTCTGCTGTGTTGCTCAGGGCGCTGCCGGGTTCTCGCTGTGCCCAGCCGACTGGTAGCAGTGAGACTACCGAGGCCGACTTAGAGGCACCAACTTGGTGCCAAAGGTGAGCCCGGGTCCCCTCTGACTTGAACATCCCCGTGGATGGTCCCACTCAGCCGCCCCAACCCCTCAACCTCCACTTCGACCCCCAGTCTGTGTGCTGGTTAGAGTAACACAGAAGCGAACTCTCGTACCCTCTTTGATTCACAGCCTCCAGGCAATCGGGGATCTATGCTGCTGCCTTGGAGATGTTGAGGCAACCGGGTCAACAAGCATGGAGGACATCTGGCTATCACCACCAGCTCAGGGATCCCACCAGGCCCAAGATCATTGCCCCTGAGCGCGACAACATCCTGAAGGCCTGGCTGAATGAGCACCACAAGAACCCCAGCAATTGAGAGAAGATCATGCTCTGTAAATGTGTGATATATTTGTGTCCAACCGTAATCGCTTCAACTTTTCTTAAAATGTAATCTTGACTGAATTTGCAACTTGTATATATGTAATGTAACACTAACCGCTAGCATCTGTAGTAGACATATGTACTTACTACCATTCTTATGTGAGTTGAGAGTTTATCTGTTTCGTATCTTTTATGTAATTCATGTACTCTGAAGAAATTAATGTACTCTGAAGTCCTTATGTAATGTAACTGGTTCTATTGTAATGCGCACTGAAGCCTTCGGGTAAAGTTCGATCTATATAAAAACGCATAAATAAATCAACGAACCTCGGCTGCAATGCAATGGTATTTCCCAGGTGCAACCGGCCTCCCCCGCAAACTAGCAAAGTTCGAGATCGCTTAAAGGTCGCTGTTCACGAAGGGATTGCGTCACTACAAGGGGCTGGGTGGGAGGACAGAACTGTGGCGACGTCATGCTACCGCCCCCTTGCCAGAAAGTAGCAGCTCAAGCGGCACCTGTATTCAAGCCGTAGTGAGGTGACGGCAGGGCCAAAAGCCTGGTGTGCGCGCTCGAGCTTCAACTTCAGACGTGAGTCGAAACCGACCAAGTGACAGGAAGCTGGTTGGTGGACGCGAGCCCGATGCTAGAAGCATGCGGTGAAACAGGCGGTGGGGCGGATTGAGGACGTACACGACAAGTCTCACAGTAGTCACTGAACAGCTGCAGGTAAGGCACAGATCTGTTGTGTGTCCAAAAAGTGATCAATGAATAGTTTTGGTGTGTTGAGAATAAATGTGTATCACTTTACCTTAAATCTGACCATACTAGCAGTTCTAAGCTGGAGTGATGTTCCTGAAATGAATAGCATTTCGCGGAATGGATGCCATACTTGAATGGGGCAGAACTGGGTAGTACTCGCACTTTTCAAAATGGATGCTACAGATGTAAGGAGACAGAATAAAAACTGCTTTGCTTGGCACTGTGCTTTTACATTTACAGTGTTAAAATGTCAGCAGATATACTTTTGTACAATGTAATTCATATTGCACTTAATTTGTGTAAAGGTTCAAACACAATATTAGTAAGGTACTAAAATAACATTCTAAAAACACATTTGTTTAGTAGGTGCAACATAAACATGCACTTAAAAAGATAACTTCTGTTTAGAGATTACCGAACGCAAACAATTGGTACCATTGTGGTCATCATGACTCAGCCCTAATCACTGCACAATTATCAAGCTGCAGTTCTTTTGTGTGATTCATCTGGTAATGAATAATATAAACGGCGCTCGTTGACATTTTGTGCTCTGCACGAGTACAAGTACAAGATTTGGTCACGTTTTAGAGTAATGCTTGCATAATGTACACCAAGGATGAGGAGCTGAGGAATTATGCCAAGAGCCTACTAAAGCTATTAGGGTTTTGAACATTTTTGATGGCGAGACCCCCTTGTCAAACTTTTATAGGCGTAAGGACCCCCTTCTGCCAAAATTGTCTGGAACCTGGTTCTCCTCATCATCAGCAACCATAAACACCCCAAATTTCCACAGCCAATAACTTTTACAGTGGGGAAATCATATTAAACAGTGTTTAGCAACCAAAGGTCAGTGAGCGTGGGGGTGTGTCAAAGGTGTAGCTAAAAAACAAAGGGCCTAATTTATGAGGAATTGGTGTAGGGGAGCGCCACAAGTCTTGCTGCCCTGCCCTACGCCAGTTTGAAAGGGCAGGAATTCACCCTGTTTATGAAATACGGTACATCCCTGTCTTTTCCCCTTGCATTGGCGCACAAATTGCTGCATAGCAACAACATAGGCAGGATTGCTTTTGTACAGGAAGGGGCACCTTCGTTCACAAAAACAATCCCGAGAGGCGTTTTCCTTTTTCTATGTGAGCTGCAGCATGCAGCACACATGGAAAGAGGCAAGAACAAATAAAAACATTTCTCCTCGTTACGCCTCCACTGGGGAGACGTCCGTTTTTGGAGCTGCCCCAGGTTTACTTGATTTTGTAAATATGGAGCAGCATCAAAATCCATGGGTGTTGCTTGGGAACCCTACCAAAGCCCATGGAAAATCTCCTTGACGCAGAGTAAGGTAACACAGTGACTTGCGCTGCTATGTCTTACTCCATATCTATGAGGCCATGCAAAGCCACGCAGGGTGACTTTGCACCACCTCATAGGTATGGTTGAGAGGCTTGCGCCGCCGAAGCGCCAAACAAAATTGATGCTCTGGTGATGGAAGTCTCTCATTAATAAGCCCCAAAATATTCTGCAATTTTTTTAGAGTCTCTCACCATCAGGTATCTACATATAAAATAATGGGCAGCAAAATGAAAAATACATTTAAAAAGTTGTTACTCCATTAGTAATGCAATGTAGTACATTTGGAAACCTCTATTAGTTAATGCACTCCAGAGGTCTACATGTAACCAGAGAGCCTCAGAACTAAATCTTGATTGGTGCAGTGGAGAATAGTGATGTGTATTTTTATTGGTACAAGGTCACAGCCTATGACAGAAAGCACTGTGAATATGTAAGTCATTATTTTATACTTGCATTACACACAGTGTAAGATAGAGTGCTGCAAAACATGGAAATAGTTTTAGAATAAAATGGTGCTTCCAAATGTAGATTTTAGTAATACCAGAGCGTACGTAATGAAATCAATTTTTACATAATTGTCCCTTCAACACCTCTTTAGGTATACTAAGGGCTGTGTAAATGCAGTTAAAATTAAAAGCAAGCCCTTCACAGCCCAGTTGTTAACTCTTTGCACTACCACTCACAAAAACACATCTTAGTTATCACAAAGCTTGGAGTGATTTGATAAATTAAAGCCAGATCTGCTCCCAAGCACCTTTTACACTTGCAGATTAACTGATAGGCACATTCGCATTTGAATCAGGTAAGCAGGTACCCTGGCTTGGAAGCTTTTCACAGCACCAGAGACTCAGTTGATAAAACTTTAGCTGGTAATGATCTAAATTAGCCGTCCTAGGACGGCTGTCTTTTCCCAAAACAAAAGCAAACGTTTTGGATTGCAGGCACAAGTGAAGCTGGGTAATGCCGACCCCCTTCCCAGGACTCCACAGCCCCCCTGGGGGTTGCACCCCACAGATTGAAGACCTCTTCTGTTTTAGGGTACGTGGTTCCTTAGGAGTATCATATGGTGACTCCTGTCTCAAGGGTCAATTGATTTGATACAGTAGAAAGGAGTATATTATACTTTTCTGCTAAAATGAGAATAGAGTAGGATCTCTTACGATGCAAATGAGCCGAGTCTCTTGCATCCAAAGACTGTTCTTAAAATCATTATAAAAGGAACTTTTTAAATGGAGCAGTTTCCCCATACTTGCAGTAGCCCATGGGCTTGGCTCTCTCTGTTGGTACAACTCAAGGGATGTTTTCCAAATCTTCAGTATAGCAGAGCAGGTTGTTTTCATTTGCTCTTAAGATATCATAGAGGAAACTGATAGCATATCTGTGCTTTGGCTGAGTGAAGGGCTAGTTGGAGCCACAGGGCTTGGACCGACATGGACCTTTGCGAGTAATTGTTAATGTAGTGTGGCGTGTGAGGTGAAAAGACTGTGTACAGAGGTGCACAAGTTATCTGAATTTTTAAGGAGGTGCTTTAGTATAAATGTGAGTTATAAGTATGACATGTAACTTTTTAAGTTGTGCCTATATAATAAATTAAGATATAACTATTACTGGAGAATTTCTAATGTTTGTATAGTGTAAGTTGAGTTTGTATACCAAACAATAAGAAAGTTTTCCTAACCATTACTAAAGTTTAACCTTTTTCTTTTTTGTGAATTCAATGGTTTTACTAATGTTAGTAACATATGCGTAATAATGGTACAGTTAAGTGGTATGGAGTGTGTAGTGATCAAGTCCACGCAGGTAGAGGTGGTTCAAAGAGGTTTATTCAGGATAGTTACAAGATCACAATCAGGACCATATCAAGACCCCACCAGGAGCAGCCAGCCAGGCAGCTCAGCCCAGTCAACTGTGAACATTTGACTCCTAACATTCCGTAGAATGACATCACAGCAAGGTTCCAGAGAGAGCAGGAAATACATTGGAGTCAAGATACAACATATCCCCCTTCCTTCTATATATAAATGAAACACAAGAAAGAAGAACCAAAGATGAAGAGAACGCAGGAAATGAGAAACAAGAAACCATAGAAATAAGAGAGCATAAGAAAAGGAATAGAAAAGCAAAGACGAGAGGAAAACCCAGATATAGAACCATCCTCCCTTCTGTACACAAAACGAAAAGGACAAACAACATAGTCAGAGAAGAGGAAAAGAGGATGCACGAACGACTGCCCCAAAACACACCCACTGGCCAGAACAGGAATGTAAGGAGGCTGAAAAATTTAAAACCAACAGAGCAAGAAAACACAACAGAAAAGCAGAGTAAAGCTCAGAATCCACACAAGACATCAGAGGACGACATCACCAAGAGAACAGAAATGAAGAAAGAAAACAAAGATGAGGAAAAGCAAAAGGATAATCCTCACCCACGAGAAACACCTTCATCAATACAAAATTAAAATATAAAGTAAAGACAAAAGTGCATATTAATAATTCATAACTATACGTGAGGTTCAGGAGGACTATGACCCGAAAACAAAACCCTGGAAAGATAAGGCAATACAGTAATAACAAATGGGACTAAGACCCATAGGAACCATTGTCCTTGTAAAGTTGACATCGTGAAAACACAGGAAGAGGTTGAGTGATGTCGACTCGCAGGGAGGAAACTCGAGACTGGTGAATACAAGCCAGGAGCTGGCTTGGACGATTTCAGCACCCCTACGCTTCAACGGTTGTGACGTGCAGAGGAGAGATATGAAGGAAGCTGTAGAAGAGTCGATCACGCCGATCTACACTCAGCGAGGCTCCTGCCGTCGGGAATAAACTTTATTGAAAGGCAGGCAACATGACTGGCAAAACAGACAGAAACCAAGGGAAAAATGCCAACCACAAGATGGCGGCACGTATCCCACGGCGTGCTGGATGGCTTGCGGCAAAAGCGTGGGCCAAAACGTCTCGCAGTACAGCGCTTGAGTGCGTGCACGTCATAGGAGACACCTCAGAGGCAAGAGAAACTCGGTAAGGCTGTGTGCGAGATAGTGCGCATGGTAGGGCCTCATGCAAATTTAAAACGGTAGCCGTTCAACTTCCATGGTGCAGCGGTGACCCCTTCAAGGTATCCAGAACACCCCGAAACAAAACAAAATTTCCCGCACTCACCGGGAAACGTAGAAAGACAAACATAGGCAGACACACACTTCCATAGGAGGGCTGTGGGGACATCAGCAACATGTAGGCAGTATTAACTGAGCAAGCAGAGCCAAAAATAAAATCTTGAGCTTAATCCAGTTGTAGAAGGTTATTCACGTAGCATCATTTGAAAAAGGCAGACAATGTAGATTTGAGCCAGTAGCACTTTTATTCCCCCAATTAGTACAAACATCGATACTGTCCCACGTAGGATTGAGGGAAAATCCCAGCTGTCAGACCACAACACTCCCACACAGGTTGAGAAACTGAGAGAGGTTAATGTCAGGAGAGGTGCAAAGAAAATGGCATGGCTAGCGCACACATTCTTTACCAGACAGTGTAGGCGTCCATGTGTGGCAATTGAAGGCACAGCACAAGACAAGTAGAGTGCAGACGTTGGTGAATGGCAGGCTTACCCTCACTGAAGACACAGCACAAAGCGTAGACGTTGGCAAGCAGGCTTACCCTCACTGAAGGAACAGCACAGGACACAGACGTTGGGAGGCTTGAAGAGCGTCAGGCTTACCTTCACTGAAGGCACAGCACTTCCCCAGACGTTAGTAGGCTAACCCTCACTTGAAGGCACAGCACGAAGCGAAGACGTGGTACAGCACACGCAGAGGAACAACTGGCAGACTGCTGTGGGCGACCTATGTAGAGGTCACTGGTGGGGTCAAGGATGCCAGTTGCTTTAGGTTAACTTGAGTTGCTCTGTACCTTAATGTTGCTTGAGGTTTGATGAGGAGACAGACGCAGGTTCGCTTCAGGATCGTCGCCAAAACTTGTAGTGATCAAGTACACACAGGTAGAAGTGGTTCAAAGAGGTTTATTCAGGATAGTTACAAGATCACAAGCAGGACCATATCAAGACCCCAACAGGAGCAGCCAGCAGGCAGCTCAGCCCAGTCAACTGTGAACATTTGACTCCTAACATTCCGTAGAATGACATCACAGCAAGGTTCCACAGAGAGAGCAAGAAATACATTGGAGTCAAGATACAACAGAGTGTAGTGTTAATAATTGGAGTGTGGTAGAATATCGTAGAGGAAAGTGTTATAATGTGTACTGTGGTACAGTATATTTTGGTATACAGGAGTGGAATAACATGGAATTAGGTATACTGGAGTAGGGTACACTGAAGTCAGATACAGTAGAGTGGCATATGGTACAGACGTTTAGGGTGTAGTGACATTCCGGGCAGTGGTATACAGTGGGATAGCATAAAGAGGAGTGTGGTAAAGTGGAGTCACGTCATGTAAATATTGTAGAGTGTATTTGCATAGACTGTAGTGGCGTACTGTGGAGTACTATAGAGTGGAGTGTTGTTTAATTTAGCAGCCTATTTTAGAATAGCGTATACTAAAATAGCATACAGTTGAATGGCATACAGTGGAGTGGCGTAAACTGGAATATCATTCACTGAAGTGGGGTACAGTGGAGTGCCATACAGTTGAGTGAAGTACAGTGGGCTTGCGTAAAGTCGGGTGTCGTAGAGTGTAGTGTTGTAAAGAACAATTGTGTAAAGTGGTGTAATGTGTATTGGAGTGCCGTACAGTGCAGTGGTGCAGAGCAGAATAGCGTACACTACAGTGGTGTACAGTATAATAGGGTACAGTGCAATGGTGTATACTGGAATAGCCTAAAGTGTAGTGCCATACAGTGGAGTAGCATACAATTAAGTAGTGTTTACTGTAATAACGTAATAGAGTTTACTGGTGTTAAGGCTGTAGATGTACATTGGAGTGGCATATGGTGGAGAAGGGTAAAGTAGAATGTCTTACAATTCATTAGGGTTAATTATATAAGTGTAGAGTCTAGTGACTTATACTGAAATGCCGTTTAGTGGAGTGTCGCAGAATGAAGTTCTGTAAAGTGAAATACCATACAGTACATTGTGGTACACTGGAGTGGCGTATGGTACATTTTAGAAGAATTGAGTGCCTTAGAGTGGAGTATCATCCTCTGGAATAGTGTACACTCCATTAGAGCACCATAAAGTGGGGCATAGTGGAATAGCATATAGTGGAATAGAATAAAGTGGAGTTGTGTGCAGTGAAATAGCGTATAGTTGTGAGCATTACAGTGTAGAGTAGACCAGTAAACTGGCATACACAAAAGTTTAATAGATTACAGTGGTGAACCATATAATAGCATAGAGTATAGTGGTGTGGAGTGGAGTAGAGTGGAATAATGTACAGTAGATTAGCGTAGAATTTAATGGCTTATACTGGAGTGTCGTAAAGTGGAGTGGCATACTGTAAATACCATAGAGTGCAGTGGCATAAACTCAACTCATACACTGGAGTGGAGTAAAGTGGAGTGTGGAGTGTGTAATTAGAATAAAAGGTATGGTAAAATTATGTGAAAACGTGTGAATGTTACATCTGAAAAATCCGAAATTTGTTACCTAAATGTTAAATAGTGTAAGTAATTGTAAACTTATATGTTGTATGAAACATAGTTATATATTGTGCTATGGAATACTGTGCAAAGTTCTCGATGTACCACAGTACATGGTGCTTAGAAATGTTGATGTGGGGGGCATGGCTACCAGCATGACCGAGTAGATGCGTTTGCCGGAGGCTCCGGCGGCCCAACAATAATCCTGTTTCTAATCTTGCCTTCCAAGCACCATCCACACGCAAACCTGGTATACGAATGTCAAGGACACCACACTGATGGCGGCGAGATGAGCTAAAAGTGTAAATACACCTGAGGAGTTACTAAAATCAACCAATAGCACATTCCAGATAAGAGGCAGCATCCCAAAATGGCTGCAGCCCACAGCAGATCCCACCTGCATTAGAGAGGTAAGACAGGCAAACCAAGTCCCAGACAGCCCTACCAAGAGTGTCAAAGGGACCACAGGCACGAGTATCCCCTCTGCCTGGGAACCCCCCCCCCTCTGAAATCACCCCCCAGCCATGGCAAGGAGATTGGGAACCCCAGCCACAGGCACGCTCAGGCAATAAGGGCTGCGCGGGCTAACACAGGTGGCAGGAACAGTGAGGTCCCTGAAGAACTCCACAGTACACCCCGGGTGGAAGAAGATCACACCCCCAGAGGGTATAGAGATGGTAACGACCCACAACTGCCGCAGAGCTGAGCGAGGCGCGGTCCCCACATGCAACGGTGAACTGCCCTCTAGACTGGGGACCGAAACGAGCCTCAGCTCATGAGGGATGAGAGCTGGCCAAATACAAGATGATAGCACCAGCTAATCCCAGAGAAGCCTATGAAACCCGATATCGGTGCCTCACCCCAGTCCGTAGAGAAACACAGGGAGGTCCACTTCTCACAGGTATAGTGTCTGCCGTCCTGCCCAGATGAGCTGCCCCAACAGCGGAGAACCCGAAGGAGTCGCCGGGCCCGTGCAGACCAGGGGAACCGCTCAATCACCTGAGGGCCGGGAGGGGCTGGGAACATCCATTACCGCTGACATGTAGAGGTCCCAAAGTCCTTACGCAGGGACCAGTATGAAACCAGATCATCTAAGAGGGGTAACGGCCTGATCCCCCAAACAAGAGGCCAGCGAGGGAGCGGCCTCACCAGAGGAGCTCTGAGGACTCATTAGTGGGGGGCAGATGTCCTCTCCGCTGGACTGCGACTGTGCCTAGGACAAAGTACCACAACACACATCTGAGCGGAGGAAGGGCTCATCCAATTCTCCTGGACAGGCGAACACTGGAAGGTTAGACCCAGGGCCAGACAGGAGGCCTTAGAGAGACGGCCTCAACACCACAGGGACCCTGCAATAGGGGAATCACCCAAGAAGCAGCAGTTACACTGAACAAAGGCGCCAAAGGGGTCACAGTGACCCCCATAGGAAAAGAAGCATATGAGAGGGACCCTGGGAGGAACCTGGAAACTTGGGCTGGGACCTCCCCCAGTTGAGTGCAGACAAAGGGGGAGCAAACCAGAGACCCACAGCAATATATCTGACATCCTAAGAATCCATGATTGAAAGCTCTAGCCGGGAACAGAAATGGGAACCGAGTCGGGCCGCAGAAAAGAGTGACGTAACTCCAGAAGATGGACTCCAACCAGACTGGGGCAGTGAATCACACACACCTCAGAAGTCCCAAAAACAAATAAATTTAGCTCCGGAGAAGCCGCTGGATTCTACCCTAGCAACTAATGAGAAAACCGTGCCCTGACACAAATCCACATCGGTCTGCAGTCAGAAATGCTGGAAATAACCAGAGGCAAGGTTCCCATTCGGGCACAACCTAGAAGCATAACCAGCATGCAGTGGTGCTCAAACGTAATCGTCTCCATTGCACAGAGACAAGGAGCAAAAACCACAGAAACAGGGGCAGATGGATAGACCCCAGCACCCCACAGGGTCATCGGGTGAAAACCTGCCCATGCCGGACAACGCAACCCTCCTGCAGGTGTCACAGTCCTCCAGAGAAGCACTGGAAGAATGAAGCCCGCTTGGACGTAACCTTGTTATGACAAGATCTACACAATGTGTCGGAAAGAGTTACACAGGCGTAACTGCGCATATTGGAGGTTGAGGATAAATCACACCCTACGTAAGGAAGCTACAAACCACACAACATCCCTGAGGGAGATCGCCTGGAAGGCAGACAATACAGAAAATCGTGCGCGCAGGAATAACCTAGGCTTCATAGGTTTCCCAGAGGGAATCGAAGGATCAGACGGGGGAGCCTTCTTAGATAAACGGCTTAAAGACTCACTTCCAAAGGCCCAGTTCTCATAATGCTTCATAATTGAACGTGCTCATAGGATCCCCAGCTCTAGGCCTCCAGCGGGGACACCTCCAGGGCCAGCTTCAGGGCCTAATCCTTTGCAAGATGAGACAAATTTGAGAGGTACGACTCGCTAACACCAAAATAATGGTGTTTCCGACTATTCCCGGGAAGTCCAGACGCAAAGGAGAACCTTTGACTCTGTTAAAGAAAAATTGTGAAACCTCTGCATCCAATACATTCTACTTTTTCCAGCGAAACTCAAGGTTATCTTTCAGAGCAAATCATTCTT
Source organism: Triturus cristatus (assembly GCF_964204655.1). NCBI lineage: Eukaryota > Metazoa > Chordata > Amphibia > Caudata > Salamandridae > Triturus > Triturus cristatus. The sequence continues at coordinate 1,351,382,648 of NC_140590.1, forward strand.
CTTCCAGACGACAGAGGAGGCATGGAAATGGATAGAGGAATGCCTCCCTTCGAAGCACAGAAATGAATCGGCAGGAGCTCCTCGCTCAGTCCCGCCGACAGGCACCGGACCTCGACCACAGAGACTGAAATCGAAACGCCGACCAGGTCGACCGATTAAGCCACGCCGAGATACTCCTCTACGAACAGATAGGTACCCGGAGGAAATGGCTCAAACCTCAGATACGGAAGATGGACAAATGCGGACACCGACAGGGAAGAAACATGCTATGGGACGACCCAGACGACAGGCCACCCCAGACCCGTCAGAGCGCGAGTACTCAGCAGAAACATACAGCAACCACCCACTCTTGCAAAAGATCACTAGACTGAAGAAACCAAACTCAGACATTGCCGCCCTATGAATTCCCCGACAAGCAACACACAAAGGGAGCAAGGAAGGACGATATGCATGGGCCTAACTGAGGCCGAAAAGAAAATAAGATGGCATTAGGTGCCTTTTGAGACTCATACACTGCATTCGGCAGGTGCTAAAGCTTTGAGTTTTAAGACACAACTCCCTTTTACTTGGTTGGTTCGTTAGTAAGGGGGAGGGCCGGGGGATATAGACCTTTGAACCTTAACCTGCGACACAGTTGTCCTGTTGATCGTTGAGGAAAGTGCATAGGCAGTGGGAGAGTGGGGAGAGATGGGTAGGACAAGAGGACAGCACTGTACGATGACACAGCGGATGGTCATTTCATGGTTTGAAATGAAACGAAGAGAGATTGAAGCTATGAATCGAGACGTAAGCTTACATTTCTGACATCACACACACACACGAGGCATGGCAGGAATGTTACAACATACACAGGGTGAGGGAGAGTACACCATAATGACTTGGAATGTTAACGGTCTTGGTCACAAGATCAAGAGAGGGCTAGTGGCCAAATAGCTCAAGAGATTGAAGCCTGATATAGTCCTCCTCCAAGAAACACATCTCAGCGGTACTCATTGCGCCTTCCTGGGAAGAGGCACATACACAACCTTTGCATACCCTAGATTCTCCTCAAGTTCCAGAGGGGTCGCCATCCTCATTAGAAAGACGCCACCCTTTCATATTCACAAAAACCGGGGTAAACCCAAATGGCATGTTTATCAGGGTACAAGAGATCTGGAAGGCAGGCTCCTAGAGTTGCAAAGAGATGTAGGCCCGGATGCTGATCAGCTCCTCCTGCGCCAGACTGCAGTCACGTGCAAGAAATATCAAGCACTGGCCTGCCAGGAGGCAAGATCACTTCTTCTAGCTACACAACACCACCTATACGAAGCAGGAGGTAGAGCAGTGAGGCTCCTGGCATGGCTAGGCAGAAAAGAAAGGGAGACCAGATCGGTCACTGCCATTCAAAAGGAAGGTGTCACGTTTAAGACAGCACAGGACATAGCAGATGCCTTTGCTAGCTACTATGTGGATCTCTATAAGGCCAAGAACCTGACAAAAGAATGTCCGATCCACAGTTACTAACGCACCATCAACCTTCCTTCCCTGTCTCCAGAGGACTGGGAAGCCCTTGACAAAGAACTTACCCTGGAGGAAGTCACAACTGCAATTGGTAAACAAAAAGTGGGGAAGACCCCAAGGCCCAATAGACTACAGGCAGAATTCTTTAAGGCGAATACCGGATTACTGAGTCCATACTTACTGAATATGTACCTAGAAGCACAAGCAGAGGGTGCACTCCCCCCAGACCTCCGCAACACCATGGTGGTAGTCATTCACACAACCGGGAATCCCGCCACAGAGTGCGGGTCCTACCGTCCGGTTTCATTACTGAATGTGAAAACTAACATATTGGCCACTATCCTAGCGGCTCGGCTGCTACCAGTCATTACCTCGCTCATCCATGACAACCAGTCAAGATTAATGCCCAAAAGGTTGTTGAGGTATAATATCCATTGACTTTCCAATTGGCTAGACAGGATCAAAAACAGAACCGACCCTCATTTACTTCTATCCCTTGACGCAGAGAAGGCATTTGATGCCGTACACTGGTCATTCATGAGGCAGGCCCTAAGGAAGTTTGGATTTGGGCATCTTCCTGGCATGGATAGAGCTACTGTACACTTCACCACAGGCGAGGGTGCGAGTCAACGGAGTGATGCCAGCGGAGTTCCTAATAGAAAGGGTCACCATAGAGTGGTGCCTGCTGTTATTTGCTCTGATACTGGAACCGTTGGCATCCCTAATCCGAGGTCACTCAGATATAGGGGGATTCACAGATGACAGTGAGATATTCTGGGATGAACGGATTTCCCTTTCTGACGATGACATCCTCCTATATGTCACCAACCCCACAGAGCCACTCCTAACTCTACTTCATGTACTCGAGGAATACAGACAGCACACGGGATGCAGAATCAACTGGGACAAATCCAGTTTATACCCAGTAGGGGGAGACATAGACGCATGAGATCTCCCCAGGCACCTCCATATTGACAATGAAGGATTCAGGTACCTAGGCCTCTACATAACCACCAACACCTTGCTGAGACTTGCTCATAATATCCGTAGAGTAGTAGCAGAGTTCCATAGAGACGTGGAGCGATGGGGATGTTACTCCTGACATTACTAGTCAGGGCTGCCATGTACAAAACGATCACGCTCCCTAAACTACTATATATCCTTCAAAATACACATTGTAGAATACCTGAAGATGTTTTCAAGATAATTGATAATGAGGTGCGCACACTGTTATGGAACGGGGGTCCTCAAGGTTCTCGCTTCAGTCACTTCATTATAGCCAATACAATGGTGGGATTGCCCTCCCAGTCATATGATCATATTACCGTGAAGTACACTTGACAGCTATCAATGAATGGGGATACCTGCCAGGAGATCACTCCACATATGCCCTGAAAAGGCACCAATTTCAATCTGTCACCTATCTTCATTACCTCTATTGGGCAGGGGACTCAGACAACTACTACTGGTGACCCAGAGGACGATAGAGGCATGGAAAGGGTCGGAGCGACAAATGGGGTGGGACAAGAGACTTACCAGGGAAACCTCAGTTTGGGAAGGCTCGCGCCTTCCAGAAATGGGAAAACTGCAGGGATTCGGACCGTGGGATGTAATTGGGATATCTAGGTTGGCAGATCTCTTAGAGGAAGGATCCCTGATTACGTTTAGCTCCCTTCAGCAGGAATACAAACTGAGCAATACCCAAAGGTATAAATACCTACAACTACAACACGCATGGAGGGCAGAGAGCATTGATACCTCCGAAATACCCGAATACACTCCACCGGAGGGAAGATTACTAATGGAGAAAATACTAGAGAAAGCCATTTAATGGACGTACAAGACCTTAACTGGGAAGCCGCCCTTATGCACCCGAGGAAGGTGGCCATTAAGCTGAGGCTACTGCTGATGCAATTCAAAATCCTACACAGGGTATATTTTGACAGGGCCGGCCTCTACAAAATCAGGAGGGCAGACAATCGGAGAGTCTCTGTTGCAGAACGTAATGAGGGACATACATCCGTAACCTATGGGATGCACCCACATAGAGTCATACTGGACCAAAATATTAGAGGAACTTAGTAAGGTCGCAGGGACCCAGCTACCAAGAGACGCCAAGTATGCCCTGCTGGGTACAACCTCTGAGGTCGGCACTCACACTATGTAACTTAGGGCCAGTTATAGCCAAAAGGGACATCACTAGATATTGGGGCGCCTCAAACACTCCTACAGTGACTGATTGGAGAACAGGCATGGAACTCTATAGGGGGGCAGACAAGATTACATATAAAACGAGAGGGTGTCCAAAGAAATTCTCCAAAAGCTGGAAGATCTAGGGCCACTGGTATCATGGGCTGGAGATGAGTGGAGAATCTAGCAAATCTCAACCATTAACCGCAGATTAAAAGAGGGGGAAGGTGAGACCACACTCACCCAGGTCAGCAACGCTGGTCTGTGCCAGCTCTGTATCGAAGTCTGATGTGGACTAAGCCAGCACTAACTTGTAACTGTATCATTACTGATTCAACTCTATGTACTTACCGCTTCAAGATGCTCTTTATTTGCACTGCAAAGTTTGTATTTTTAGAAAACATATCAATAAAAATATTCCCCCCCAAAAAAGAAATGTTGATGTGATTGGTTGATGGCTGTGTTTTCCAAAGGTAGAAATCAGCCATGTTGTTTTTAGGACAAATTTGCATTATTGTATGGTCAGCGTTTCGCTGACTTGTGGGTTAGGATGTTACATATAGCTAATTATTACGTTTTATTATTGTTAACAGCCTAGTACCATTTTCATGGTGTAGTAATAGGTTAAAGTTTTTGTTTTAAAAATTGTATATATTATCGACATATGGATGTAAAAAATGTTTATACCTTAATATATTTGCACCCATTTGAGGAATGTCCGCTCATTTTAGCAGACTTCTTCCACTCATTTAATTCTGTAAGGAGTAAATGTTTTGTGGGGTTGGCTGAAGAGGATGTAAAGAAAAAATGGGCGGTCCCAAAACATGCTTAAATCAAAATATTTTAGCCGAAACTTTTAAACTTTGCGTTGTGCGTAAACTGGGAATCGTATTTTGTTCAAATTTGGCATGATTACCTATTATGGTGCGCACATGTTTATTTTGTGTAGTGCAGGTAAGTAATTATTTTATAACTTTTAATGTACTCAAAGTTAGTAATATTTTTTTTACTGTATTTTTGCTAAATGTGGGGGTATTTGCCAGTAGTATCACAGTACATAGTTATCACAAGTCATTAGATGATAAGGTAATCATTGGATTTACAAAAGTTAAAGGCAGACATGTTGTTTTTAGGTATACTTTCCCCATGTTTTCCGTTATGTCTTCCAATGTAGGTATGTATTGTGTTTGGTATTCTTGCCCTAACTATTACCACTTTAGTAAAGTGGTAATAAGTAGAGCAAAATATTTATACGTTTCTAGATATTTGTTTTAAAAACTACTAAGTAGTATGGGAGTACTGCGGTACCCCTAATTATTTTTTATGTTAACATTTTTGTTTATACACTTTTCTATATTTTTATACCATGGCACAGTGAACTGCGTTTTTTTGGGTAAAGTTGCCTGCTAATTATTACTAATTAACGTACTACTCTGTACTCTTTTTTTATGCATATTTAAATATGAAAAATGAAGAAATACTCTAGCACATTATATTATTCAAATACAGTGTCTTATAGTGTATTTCCAATGTTTTTTTCATGTTTTTATTCTGTACCGCGGTACTCCCAATTAAAAAAAATATATATATTTATAAACTTATTAATATTTTCCCTTACCTATTGCCACTTTACTAAAGTGGTAATACGCATGGAAAAAATACCAAAACTAATATTTACTTACATTGAATAGTGCAACGCAGAACACAGGGAAATTGAGCTGAAAACACGATGGCTGCCTTTAGCTTTTGTAATGGTAGCTATTAGCCGATCAGCTAATGACTTGTCATTGCTATATACCTCACTAGTACCGCGGTACTACTGTGGCCACAGGTATCCCTAAATAAAAACATATGAAATATTTACTCTACTTACCTGCAATTCCCCAGATAATCATATGTGCACCATATAATCCTTCCAAATGTAATCAAAATCGGACTGACGGTTTCCGCGCTACATGAAATTGAAAAATCTATTTAAAATGTGTTGAATTCTACCCCTGTTTTGGGCCTCCCCTTTTTTCTATGTCCCTCCTTGACCACACAAAACAAAACTTTTACTACTCTGAGAATGAAACGGTGGCAGTAGGTCTGCAAAGTTGTGTGGACATTCTTCAAAACTGGTGCAAAGTTATTAAAGGGAAAAAAAAAGTCCTATCTCTGCTCACCCTAACTATAAGGATAGAGTGGCGGCTTTTTCATAAATAAAAATGTAATGATACAGTATCCAACATGAATGTGTAAATGAAAGATTAAACAAATCCCACAATGTTGACTGGCTATCTGTTGGAACTAGCCCTGAATGTGAGGAGCTCCCACTCAACTGAGGAGTGCATCAAGCAGACCCCAACTTTATCACCTTTCAAGGGTACTCATGCTCAGGTGCCTTAATATAGGTTATTGTGCTCACAGTGCATGCTACTTGAAGAGGGTTTTCTTGTGCTATTACACTTTCACATACCGTCTTCTGGTCCAAATATACTTAAATGCAGGTTTATGTAACCTAAGTTGACGTTTCAGATCAATAAGTGGCGTCACACCAGCTGGCTTATGTAATGTTAGTTTAATTGTGGTATACTAGTGAGTGAACTTGTTTAGCTTGCATTGTATTGTCTGTGTGAAGTTCTACTCATGTCATGTTTTTAAGATGCTCTCTAAATATGGCCTTATACACTTATAATTACACTTAAATTATAGATTTAGAGCGATATGTGCTTGAAGGTTCATGGAATTTAATTATATGAAATATGGCAGCTAAATCATAGGTGAGACATATTCTTGTGAAATATGGGTTTTCAAACCTGAGTAATTTGTTCTTTGACAATAGATAATCATGCAATTATATGTTCCTAGAAAAATATGACTGTACCTAATGTTTCAGATCCAAATTGTAGAAATACGCTGCATTAACCAGTTACAGTTGAATACACAAGCATATGCCCCGTCTCCCTAGTTCACTGCTCATATACTTCAGCCATGCAGTGGGCATAAGCAAAGTAAGCCTCTTTGTGGTATTCAGTGGACATGGTGTGCCCGACGAGCACAGAACCCATGACTAATGCTGATGTCCATGGTGTTGTTGCAGCGCGACGATTATAAGAACCTTTCCTTATAACACTAACCCAGAAAAACCCTTACACCACTTGTTCATCGGTGGGGCCCATAACACAGAAACACACACATTCACTCAGTTTTCTGGATCAGTGATAAGTAGACAAGCTGCAAGACATACGGGGTACCTTGTTAATATTTTTTACCTAAATAATAACTATATACATTATATACACTTGACTCTGGAATTGTCGGTTCTAAACACAAGGTACTCCGCTATTTAGGTCGATGGACCAACTAGTAGGAATCAGTTGATGGCAATTAAGTCCAGCTCAATCACAATTAAAACCTTTTAACAATTATTGATCATAATTTTAACTCTAATAACCACAGACTCAGGTTTTGAGTTAGCATGAAATTTTATCTAGATTCATTGAATAAATTGAATAAGTAAAGTTGTATTAAGTAAACATTCTAGACATTATTTTCATAAGCATTTAAGTAAAGATTGAATAGGAAACAGAAAATACTCATTACCCTTGGCCTTAGGGTGATGACGAGAATGATTCACCAGAACATGAATCGAAGATCACAGGATAGGTTCCCAAAGCTGTCTGACTGTCCCTCTAACCTCCTTGGACGTATTCCCTCCCAGGATAGAATCTCGCTACGATTTCGTTCCTTTTTCCCATCAACTTTCGAAGTCCCAAATTTGTCAAAGTCTTTTCAGCATCTTGTCTCAGCAGACAGTGTGTCGTGTTGAATAGATCGATGTAGAATAAGCGAGTGCTACCCCGTCATCATAAGCACAACTCTTTTATACCCTTTCACTAACTTGCTATACCCAAAAAATTTTTAGGGGCTACATTCATTCTGATTGGCCCATTGGAGGGGTGGTGATGGTCACCTCATTGTCCTCCTTGCCTGAACCGGTTCTGCAAATAATCCATTCATACAGAATCTCGTGATTCATCAAGTCCAAAAGTTCATTTTTACTTTGTTAACATATTTCCAACATTTTCCGATAGTTGGGGACTTGTTCATCTTCTGGAGTTCGAGTCTCTCATCCGTTCCCAGGCATACATGCAGAAATTTTGGCACAACTCTCTTCTTAGGCCAGACATCTCTCACTCCGGGCATAGGCCACACACTCGTGACTGGCACTTCCATTCTGCTCATGCACGGGGGCCATCTTTATTCTGCGCACGCAATCACGTCTCTCGACCCAAACGGAACTAATATGAAAACAACATAGCAGAAATTAGACATAGAAAACAAGCCTTTCTGTTTACCACCCACCATTCTAATGACCCGTGTTAGGTGTTACCTAGCATAAGCGACATTTAAAACCATTTTTACTTACCATCTGCATTCTTTGCCACAATATATTTTACTCCAAACGAAATACATGCAATTTACGTCTACTTTCTACACGAATCTCAAACCTATGTTAATTTAATTTCACATTTGTAAATAAATTAGATTTTTGCAAATGCCAGTTAGTTTCCCACGTATAGTGTCTAATTAAAGATGCATTTATTGATTAATTCATGCATTCAAACAGTTAGTAAGGTTATGAGGTCATTAACTTCGAAGGGGGTACAACATTTTTTTTTTTGTATTTCCCCTGCTCCATCAGTATCTGCTTCCAAAGAAATGGCCTAAAGCCCAATAACCGCTGTTCATGGCTGTAACAAACAGACTAACGGCAGCGTCCTGTCCTCTGACCAGTATCCTCCCCCAGCACCATAACCTGGCCTACAAACATTTAGAGGTACCACATTGGCATTTGGAATATTTAAAAAATAGAGACTCTACAGAGCAATCCTATTATCCATTATATGCAATGCTACTAGTAGGCATTTCAAAAATCTTGCCCTCAGATATTTGAAGGTCTCCTTTTTGAATTTTTGAATTCAGCTTGACCCACAAATATTTGTAAGTGAATATTGTATCACAAATATTCAGAAGACACCCCTGAGGGTTCTACTTTTGTTTTTGAAATATATGCATGAACCTGATGGAAGGCAGGCCCTTCAGGTCTAATCCTTACATGGGGCCCCCCACTTGCAGCCTCAGCTGACCGGTGCCTCAGTTCTGCTGCCGCCAGTGCTCTCTATACATACGGGAAGAGTATGCTTTACATTGAAGACAATAATTATTCTATCATGTCTAGGATGGTGTGGACAAAATAGAAAATCATCTTTTGTATTCCGTAAGATTGCACATTTGTTTGTGCATAGCACTGTTGAATTGATAGAAAAACTATAATTTATGACACAATGCACTGACTGGGAAGATAATGTATAGTTTTTTGTTTGTAAAACATTTTATTAGGAACAAAGCGCAGCAGTAAAAGCATGTTTTAGACATCTTTGGCACAGTTATGCAGAAATACAGCATTACATTACAACCTGCAAGCCATCAGGAGTACATAGGATTACTATATTCAACAGTCGAACACTTACTATAAGGGTAACTACTATGTCCCCGGGTCAGAAGAGCAAAATAAATCAGTACTGGTTCACCACCGGATCCCTCCCTTTCATTTTCTGTGCCAACATCTCCTCAGCCTCCCTATCCAGCAACGAAAGCCTCTCCCGTCTCAGTTCCACCGTAGGGGAAATGTAGATCTCCCCCCTGTATTTGTTCCAGCGTCCCCACTTCTGATCCCATTTTCTGGGGCATCCTCTCCCTTTATACACCGTTTTCTCGGCAATCATGGCATGATCCATGTCTTTTGCCCAGTCCCGTAAATGCGGTATAGTGTCCACTCCCCACTTCTGAGCTATATTCCTTTTTGCTATAGCCTAGCCCATAGTGGCCCATGACTGTTCCACTTGTGTGAGGTCTGTTGCGTCCCAGACATTAAGGAGACATAGTGTGGGAGATGGTTGAATAGGCTTGTCACATGTCTTGGCCAACTGATGGGTGACGTCCTTCCAATAGTGTTGTCTATGGGGGCAGTCCCACAGGATGTGCATGTATGTGCCAGTTTGGTTACAATGTCGAAGGCATAGGGCATCGGGCCGCCTACCCAACCTGAATAGCAATGTGGCATCAAAATATACTCAGTGGAGGATCTTGAGCTGGACCAGCCGAAGTCGCATCAGAATCGCAAACTGGCGGGGGAGGCCAGTGCCTCTCTCCAGTCTTCTTCGGCCTGTTCCCCCAAGTCTGCCTCCCAATTTGACCGTAATTTCAGCATTGGGTCGGTCCGATTATTAACCAATTTCCTATACGTGAGGGAAATAGCCTTGCGGTCCATTGGATTCAGCAATAATCTGTCCTCAAGAGGAGAGGAATCCGGAAGGAGAGTATCCTTCGGGAGGGCAGAGTCAATGGCATGACTAATCTGGAGATAGCGGAGATAGCGGAAGCGCTCCGATGGCACTAGTTCGTATTTCGTTTGGAGATCCGCAAACTATGCCTTATTACCTTTAACCCACAAATCTCCCACCTTGGAGATCCCTATCAGGTCCCATTTGTTGAATCCCGCATAGTCACTGAGTCTCCCCAAGATGTCCGGTTCCCACAGAGGGGTAGCTTTCGTTAGGCGTCCCTGCCAACCCATTCTCCACTGAACTCCATGCCACACTTCAACAGTACGCGCCGTGGGGCCAGTGAGGCGTAGTTTTCTATGGTTAGTGTATAACGCTCTAATGTAGCCCCCTTTTCCCATTAGCCAATGGTCGGTGTGGAAGCTTGGATCGTCACGCGGCCCAAACACCCATTTATTGATTGCTATGAGCTGTGAAGCTTGATAGTAGAGGCACATGTCCGGCAGTCCTATACCCCCGTCGTACCATCCCATGGTGAGTTTACTTACGGCTATCCGTGGCGTCTTGTTCTCCCAAAGTAGATCCCTCACCGCTGCCTCGATCTGTAGGAAATAGGAGTTGGGTACTGGGTTAGGCGTATTTTGTAGGGCATAGAGAAAGCGTGGTAGGGCAAGCATTTTGAATAGCGACGCACGTCCCAGTAGAGTTAGGGGGAGAGTCTTCCAATGAATGACATCCGATTTAAACCTCTGTAGCGGTCCCAATAGGTTTTGTTCGTGGCACAGGGAAGCATCAGTCATTATAAAAATGCCCAAATAGCGAAAACCCTGAGACGCCACTGGGATATTATATCCTCGTGGACTTTGCGGGGGGTCTCCCCAGAGCGAATACATCTGAGATTTGGACCAGTTTATCTGGTATCCAGTGAGCACCCCAAAAATGTGTAGCACACGGCAGAGCGCAGGGGAGGCCATGTAAATCAGGACATCATCCGCATAAAGTGATATGCGGTCCTCGTGTTCGTCCGTCCATTTAATGCCTCTGATTTCTGGGTCCCCCCTTATCCAGACCGCCAGAGGTTCAAGAACCAAGGCAAAAAGAAGTGGCAATAGAGGGCACCCCTGCCTCGTGCCTCGACAGAGGGCGAAAGAGATGAAACGATGATTGTTCACCGAAACGTGCACTGTGGGTTGTGTGTACAACAATCTGATCCACCCAATCAACTTGGGCCCGAACCCGACGCGGGTGAGAACCACAAACAAATATTCCAATGCTATTGGGTCGAATGCCATTTTTGCGTCGAGCGCTAGTAAGATTGCATCTTCCTCAGTCGTTTCTACGCGGCCCAGTGCTCCATGTACTCGACGTAGATTACGTGCCGTATTCTGACCTGGCATGAAACCCGACTGGTCTGGGTAAATCAGATCGGGAAGATATGGAAGCAGCCAATTAGCCAACAGTTTGGCCAGGATTTTGGCCTCCACAGTAATCAAAGATATGGGCCGGTATGATGTGCGCTCATCTATCGGTTTACACGGTTTGTGGATGACCACGATGGTGGCCTTGCGGATATCAGCTGGGAGGATAGTACGTTCATTACTTTCATTATATAGATTTAGCAGATGGGGCGCTAACTTCAGTGCCATTGGTTTGAGCAGTTCAATAGGGAGCCCGTTAGGACCCATTGCTTTACCAGTACGAAGGTCCTGAATTGCTCTCTGAACCTCGTCGACAGATATGTCCACCTCCAAAGCCTCTCTATTAGGTTGGGATACACATGTCACTTCAATTGCGGCGAGGAGCTCTGCCGCCATAGAAGCTTGTAAGTTTTGCGGTGCTCCATACACCCTTTTGTAGTGGTCTGCAAAGGCCTCAGCAATGCCTTGCAGGTCAGTAATCAGGTCGTCGTTAGGTCCTTTAAGGGCACGCACCCATCTCGCTGATTGCTCCTTGCGTTCCAACCATGCCAGAAGTTTGTCGGTTCGTTCTCCGTGCTCGGATATCCGTTGACGGGTGGCTAGGGAACGCCTGTTGGCGTCTTCGAGGAGCAACTATCTATAATCTTGTCGTTTGATGTTGAGACGGTGCTGAGTATCCGGATATCGGGCTATGGCACCTTCAAGGCGTAAAATGTCTGTTTCTAGTTCGACCACCCTCTGGTTGCGCTTGGTTCTGTGACCCACTATGAGAGACAGTGCTCTCCCCTTTATCACTGCACCGTATGCTCCTCACAGTGTAATTGCCGATTTAACGGACCCAGTGTTTTCCTCAAAATAATAGTCAGTGTTGTGCCGCCCTATGCAGCCTGGTCCGATCATGATTTCGCCATGGGCACTAAAGATTCCACAAATCTCCCCAGAGCGAATACATCTGAGATTTGGACCAGTTTATCTGGTATCCAGTGAGCGCCCCAAAAATGTGTTGCACACGGCGGAGCGCAGGGGAGGCCACGTAAATCAGGACATCATCCGCATAAAGTGATATGCGGTCCTCGTGTTCGTCCGTCCATTTAAGGCCTCTGATTTCTGGGTCCCCCCTTATCCAGACCGCCAGAGGTTCAAGAACCAAGGCAAAAACGAGTGGCAATAGAGGGCACCCCTGCCTCGTGCCTCGACAGAGGGCGAAAGAGATGGAACGATGATTGTTCACCGAAACGTGCGCTGTGGGTTGTGTGTACAACAATCTGATCCACCCAATCAACTTGGGCCCGAACCCGACATATTAAGGAGCATGTTAGGAGAATCTTTGACAAGTCCTTCAAACATTGAGTCAATCCCCTAGATCACGGCAGGACTAGGGACCAATCAGTCAGGGACTCCTCCCCCGTGTCACCTGCCATTCCAATAATCAATGGTCCCATCTTTAGGAGACCGCGACTCCGATGGCACGCCAGGAAGCGCACAGGAGGGCCCCAGAGACCTGAAGAATTACCTCATAGTCTTACCAAAGTCCAGGTTCAGCGCCCCCCTGCGTGCCACCGTGAGCCAATGTCATATTGTGAAGGAGAGCGTCTCCGCCTTACCAGTCACTGGATCAGCGCCCCCCCAGCACGTTCCTGGGAGTCAGAGTCAGAATGGGAGGGAGAGCGTCTCTGCTGGCGCCAGTCTCCAGCATCATCGGCAGCCGAGGTCCTTTTCTTCGCCCTTTTGTCAATTGTGCGCCACCCTTCTAGCCAGTCCCAGGCCGCCTCCGGTCGAGTGAAAACCACGATTTCCCATTGGCTTCCACCCTCAGCTTGGCGGGAACATCATTGCATATTTAACTTCCTGGTCTCGGAGGGCTTGTTTCACCTCCGGGAAGCTGCAACGCTGTTTCTGCACTCGCAGAGTGAAGTCCGGAAAGAACATGATCTTGCTGATCTCAAGGGTAAGTGGCGGGGCCGCCCTCGCTGTCTGAAGAATGACATCCCGGTCTCGGAAGTTAAACACTCACGCAAGGAGCGGGCCGTGGGGGAGCACCCGGTTTCCGCCGGCCCCCCAGCACACTGTGGGCTCTTTCAATTGTAAAAACCAAAGGAAATGATGAACGGAGTGTTGAACATTGCAAGCACTCACCCCCAGTCAACTGATCTGGGTTTAATCCATCACCGTTCTTTAGCCCACTCTGCCACCCCAGTTCAGACATGGCCATATGCAAATCAGTCTGACCCTGTGCCTCATGGGAACAGTCCAGCCCGAACTGCCAAGCCATGTCTTCCCTGGACCGGAAACAAGCTTCCTAGGACCGGTTTCTGGCATTTCAGCCGTCTTCAGCCAGGCTTGCTTGAATCCAGTGGCAAAGTGAGCAAGGGACTCACGTCTGAGCATACCCTGCCAACTTATGGCGAACAAAGCAAAAACCAAAGGAAATGATGGAGGGAGTGTTGAACATTGCAAGCACTCACCCCCAGTCAACTGATCTGGGTTTAATCCATCACCGTTCTTTAGCCCACTCTGCCACCCCAGTTCAGACATGGCCATATGCAAATCAGTCTGACCCTGTGCCTCATGGGAACAGTCCAGCCCGAACTGCCAAGCCATGTCTTCCCTGGACCGGAAACAAGCTTCCTAGGACCGGCCATGGTTTTTGCTTTGTTCGCCATAAGTTGGCAGGGTATGCTCAGACGTGAGTCCCTTGCTCACTTTGCCACTGGATTCAAGCAAGCCTGGCTGAAGACGGCTGAAATGCCAGAAACCGGTCCTAGGAAGCTTGTTTCCGGTCCAGGGAAGACATGGCTTGGCAGTTCGGGCTGGACTGTTCCCTTGAGGCACAGGGTCAGACTGATTTGCATATGGCCATGTCTGAACTGGGGTGGCAGAGTGGGCTAAAGAACGGTGATGGATTAAACCCAGATCAGTTGACTGGGGGTGAGTGCTTGCAATGTTCAACACTCCGTCCATCATTTCCTTTGGTTTTTGCTTTGTTCGCCATAAGTTGGCAGGGTATGCTCAGACGTGAGTCCCTTGCTCACTTTGCCACTGGATTCAAGCAAGCCTGGCTGAAGACGGCTGAAATGCCAGAAACCGGTCCTAGGAAGCTTGTTTCCGGTCCAGGGAAGACATGGCTTGGCAGTTCGGGCTGGACTGTGCCCTTGAGGCACAGGGTCAGACTGATTTGCATATGGCCATGTCTGAACTGGGGTGGCAGAGTGGGCTAAAGAACGGTGATGGATTAAACCCAGATCAGTTGACTGGGGGTGAGTGCTTGCAATGTTCAACACTCCGTCCATCATTTCCTTTGGTTTTTGCTCTTTCAATTGTAAAACATTTAGAGAGTCCTTGGGGTTCGTAGGTGTTTAAGGACCAGTTCCTCAACAAAGAGGTCCAATGCCTGCCCCTATTGCGCGTTCCGGAACCCCAAGAATGCGGATGTTGTTCCGCCGCATTCTAACTTCATAATCGTCCAACTGTAGGGCCATCGCCTCATGAGAGGTGCGCAGTTCGGTGACTTGATGCTTGAGTAGGGTGGTGTAAGCGACCAGTTCTTTTTCAGTATTCTCCACTGTACCTACGCGCTCCACCGTTTTCTTCATGTCTTCCCGGATCAGTGCTACATCCGTGGCCACCGTGTCGATCCGCACTTCGAGGGAGGTTCTTGTCGCCATAATTGCTTCGAGGAGATCTTTGTTCGTGGGTTCCGTCTTGTCGCCTGCGGACGCTGACTCCACTCGGTCTTTGTTCTGCTGCTTGTGCCAGGCAAATTTCTCCAGTTTTGTCTGGGCCGTCGTCCGGCTGGTGCGTCCGGTCGCCATGATCCTTGTCGCAATGACAACACTCGCGTTGGGGCACACACGCTACTCCCCGCCGCCCGCAGTGGAGATGTCCACCCGGTCTGTCGGTTTTCGCGGGGAGCGCCCCAAACAGAGGAGTGTATGACCGAACTCACCGCACTGAGAGCGTTGTAGTGGAGCCCACGTATACCAGGCTGGGCGCGATGGTGTACCAGGACAGGATTAGGCCAACTCCACCCGGGTAAACTATGCATTATCTGCGTCACTCAACGTACTGTCCGCTTCTTAGGTCAAGCCAGCAGGTGGACGGGAGGAGGGGCCCCACGAAGTCACCAGATTACGGCGCCTCTGCGAAGTGCCCAGAGTGTTGCACCAAGTACGCCCATTCACTGTCCACGTAGCACTCCGACTGCAAAAGGCACTACTATGCGGGTACACAAGAGGTCAGCACGCCGCCAAGATCACACCAGGAGCTCGCTCTAGTCCTCAATGTATCGGCGATGACCCACAGTCCAAGGGCCCCCACTCCGGGGCTTCACGGTCGGTACTGGGACCGTGTGAAGGTCACACCAGGCTCTGCTCACGACCGGGTCGTCTACGTTCCCTCCGTGGGCTTTCCGCCGCCTGCCACAACCCCCTCGATCAGTCACTCAGGACCGCAGGGGCGCACTCAGTCACCCGCACTTGAGCCGGTGTCAGCCTGCTCGCATTATCTCTGCGGGGGCCGTCACAGTAGTAATTCGGCCCCCGTTACACCTGGGGCCACTGGGAGGGTCTCTGTCAGCAGCGCTGGCGTCAGGATAGAGCGCTGCACGTCGCCGGGTGCCTCCCGACAAGCTGTGTGAGTTCCGTCGGGGAAGGCTACAGCCGCGGCCTCGCGTAGTTTGTGCCCCGGGTGGCACCGCACCACTCTTGGCGGGACAGCAGACGAGGACCCGGCCGGCAGAGCGCTCACCAGATTGCACCTCCGATCGGTCTCAAACTCAGCACAGAGGACGACGGACACTACAGCACTTCAAGGAGGGTACCGGGGAGGTGGTCGGGTCAGAGGGAGTCAGCAATCAACGGATATTTTGGGAGTGGCGCTCTGGAGCAAAGCTACCGGGTGGCCATTCCCGTCGGCGGTTAGCCACGCCCCCGATAATATATAGTTTTGAAGGGGTTTGTTCTCCGCCACAGGCTCTTCAAGAAAGTTGCACATTGCCTATTGAGTGCTGTAAGTGGTGATAATGCAAAATTATATTTTCTCTGTAATCTTTTTGAGGAGCCTATAGCTGTTCTTTTATCAGTTTTACTCTTAGCTTCATTCAGAATTTATTTAGGTTACAAGTGGTCTTCAGTTCATTAAAAAAGTATTGAGGTCCCACACTCTTAACTCCACAATTTTTAAAATAACTTAGCACTTTGCATCCAGCCCAGGCTGGTGGTGATCGTAAAGGCGCCTGCACTTTTCTGTCAATAATGTGAAAGTGAAATTTCAACATTGGCATTGGCCATATTACCTTTGTATAAATGTACATGAAATGTGATTTTAATATCGCCAGAATTTTAGTCTGTGACTTTGAGTGTTGCCATTTATTAATTAATCTTCAAGTTTTAAGAGTTCTTACTGTAATGTATCCAAAAAGAATACATTACATTTGTACATATTTCTACAACATTTATGCCCTGAAAGCCCACTGAAGTTTGGTTGTAGTGACCATCTTTACTGACAAGTCTAAAAGAAACAATGCAAAAACATTGATGCTAACAATGGTAACATATTTTACAAGTCAAAAGTAAATAATAGCATTACTCTACAAACAGGCGCTAGATTCCTCTCCATTCCAGAAATCAAGCACTTGTTATTAGAAGAAAATTCTTTCTCGCATCTCTAAAACATTTCAAGAACAAGTGTGTCAAAACTGTATTGCGTCTCTCCCAGTATGCTGTACTATCTACAAAAGTGTCTTCTAGATATGGAATAGATCATATTTTGAGTTAAATGTAAGTGACAAAGTTGGGGCACTGTGTCCTGATGCAGCACCCCAAAGCTATAGTTGTTAGGAAGTTGCCTAAGACTCAATTCTCCATCATCATCTATGAGCCAGACCATTGTTATTTACATAAACAATATTACAAGTTCCCAATATTTATAATCAATACATGTCAAAAAGCTTCTCCAAAAACGAATAATAAATTGGTCCTATATACGAAAATTATAGACTTTTGCCTACCTTCATATCCTGTAAGCAGCTGATGAAGTGATCGTTTTGAATGTTCACATGCTTTGCCAGTTTTTGTTGTAGTTCACTTTTTTGTCATGTCATATAACATTATGTACAGAAGAGACCAAGATTTTGGCCTTTTCCAAATCCTTTCAAATATTAGAGCCATAAATTGACTTATTTGGGAATTTATTATGTCAACTCTTATTATATATTGCAAATTTGTAGTTTATTGTTCATTATTTATGTTGGTACATAGCCAGTGTTATTGTAATTTACCTAACCTCATATTAAATGAGTCTTTTATTGTAGTTCACTAATCTTCTTGTTCTATTTATATTTGGTTACATAGTCTCAAACATATCAATCATATTACATATTACAGATATATTTTACTCCGATAAAACATATATAATTGTGTCACTCATTTAGTCCCCTTCAAAACATTGAATCCTGGTCTCTACTTCAGTTTTTCTAAATAGGTATTTACAGAACAGTTTTATTTTTACTCAGCTGTGTGTGTTCTCCACAAGGGCATGACCAATAAGGTGAACTAGGGCTTGTAGTATGATTGTGTTCAAAACTATTAACAGCTGCCATGTGTTATGGGATTATTGGATTATCTAAGCCTTGAATAAATATTGAAGTTTGTGGGTGTGTTTTTCGTATTTCAATGTACTCCTTGCAATCCAGAAAAACAACAAATCCTATTCAAATGAATTTTTAAGATAATTGATGTTGTGTTTACCATTCTATGTTAAATATCAAAATACTTTTTTCCCTTTTCACTTTGAATTTAAAACTTCACCAGACGGCTATTGATTAATTGCTTGTGAGACCTAACTATAATCCATTTAATTTGTCATTTGGGTGAGAGCAGTATCTTTCATGGTTTACCAATGGAAATGTGAGGTTTTATATAACCAGATTCCAATTTAGTTTACTTCATTTGTTGGTTGTGTCCCTTGGAATGCAGCCTTGGAAAAATGATTTCCAAGATGTCCTTATAATAGTGGAGCCACACAAAGCACTTTGCACTTTATTATTTTTTGTAGTCTCTATTCCTATGGCAGGAAACACATCTGATGCCCTATTTTTTACTCCTTCAAAACCAACTCCCATAAGGAGGCGTTTGAGCGTTTGCAATGTCTTGAATATGGAGTTCTGTCTGGCTATGGAAAACTTTGTATGTCACTCCCTGAGGCTAAGGAACAAATATGAATTTGTATAATATCGTCCTTCTTGGCCCTAACAGCCTCTTGAGATGTGCAGTACCTACTATAATTGTTTTTAATACTGATCCCCCTGGAGTTTTAGAATTATTCTTTGTCTAATAATTTTAATTGTGATCTTTATGTACTGTGCTCTCTTTTAATTTCTTCTTTTTATAATTTTGATGAGTAGTGAACTTTTTTAAAGCTGTTGTATTTATTGAATGTGTATTATTGTACTTTTATGGTCAGTGATTGGCTGAAAAAAGTTTGTGATGATGAATTAAAAAATTTGGTGACTTTTGGTAGAATATCATTTTGATTCCTGTGGCATATTATGTTGGATATGTGCAAGAAGATAGTTTGCTTTTCATACTTGTGTCTTATGAACAGGATACTCAAAATATCTGATTACGTTGTTGTAAGATTTCTTATTTTCACTTGTATACCTTTGTTAAAAGCCATTCGATAAATAATGATGAATTGTATTTTCTCACTTCAAATTGTAATGTAAAGTTTGATGCAAATCATTTTATAGGACAATGTTTTTCATGGGCCTTTTGTAGTGAGAGTGGATCATAAAAGTATGTGTCTGTAAGGCCAGTAAAAATCCAATTATTTCTTTGTTCATTTACTTATTTAGAGTATAAGGGGAAGAAATCACTTAACAATTTTCCTCTGGGGACGTCTAGAGTGGGTTGCTTAAGTATATAGTAATAATACCATCACCCAAGCCCTCATCACCAGCAGACTGGGCTATGGGAATGGACTCTACACAGGAATAATTAACCAACTCAAAAAAGACTTCAGACCGTTCAGAACAGAGCCACCAGACTTGTCTTCAACCTCCCATGCTGGTTTCACCTCACACCACACCTGAGGGAACTCCAGTGGCTCACAATACATAAGCACATACAATTCAAGCTCCTCACCTACACTTACAAAGCAATACACAATACAGGCCCTGTCTACCTGAACAGCCGCGTGCAGTTCCACAAACCCAACTTGCTCCTCCGCTCAGCCGGACTCTCACTAGCACACATCCCACGCATATGCAAAAGCAAGATCAGGAGGTTGTGCATTCTCTTTCATCTCTCTTAAAGTATGGGACAACCTCCCACTCCACATTAGAGCCTCCTCCTCTGCCCTCTTGAATTCCTCAAGAATCTGAAGACCTGGCCATTTGAGTATGCCCAACCGAGGTCAGGCTCACTGACCTGCCAAAGCTTCAGGATACCTTTACAGTTAATGGTGCGCTATGAATGTACACATAACAATAATAGTGGGGGGGGCGTGTCTGGCAGCCAAGCATGGCGGTCGTCTACTAGACGAGCTCCGTATCTGGGCCGCAGAATCCTGCAATGTATCCGTCTCCCACTGTAAGGCGGAGGCTTTGTGTGTGGGAAAGCACGGCTAAAGGGGGCACAAAGACTCAGAGCCTTCTCCTGGGAGCAGATTGATAACGACCTCGGAGATATCGCCCCTGAGGCTCGCTGGTGCAGCCGAGGGCGCAGAGCCGATGTAGGCCTGGATCGAGGACACCCCGCAACTCTACACATATGAGGTGGGGGCAGGAACCGATACGCGTTGCGGTGGTGGAGGAACAACATTGAGGCCGAAAATCTGTATTTGGGGTGAACACCGCTGCAGGAACAGTGAGTAACGCGACAAGGAGGGGAGGAGATAGCGGAACCGGGACAGAGACCATGCAAGCCCGGGGTGGCACAGAGGCCTATTGCTCAGAGACGTGGATACTGGGGAGGCGCTGAGATCAGGCGGTGGCGGCACGATCTAGACGGCGCTGACATAGACGGGAGATGGTGGGATACGAACGCTAACAGGCTACCGCTGAGCGGAGGATAGAAGCGCGGAGGCTATAGGATCGAGTGCGGCGGCTGGACGGACGGACACCCGGTCGCTACTACCAGACGTACCCACACCAATTGCCGCTGGGGCGGACAGAGGAAAAGCGGTGAGGAACGGCAAGGAGCGCTGCCGGGGCGACATACCTGAGAATAAGCGCAAATAGAGAGGCGACATAGCCTACCCCCAACCTAGTCAGGGTGGGCAGGGAGGCGAAATGCTAAGCGGCGGAGGCCTGTCACGATCAGAACTGGAGACGGGAGATGGTGATGGCCGCGGAACCGAACAAGCGCCCCTGAGATGAGAATCACTGGGCCACTGTGAGTCATAGAGAAGCTGCTCAGCAAAGAGGACAACTGATTACCGCTGCCGGCCGCCATTGCCCCAATCGACACTGTACACTGAGAAGGTGAGCAGGGAGGCGCTGCCAAGAGCGTCCCAACGCAGACACTTCTGGATCTGTGCCTAGAGTGCAGACGAGGGGGACAGCCTGGAAAACTCAAGCTCTGCTACTAATTTGCCCTGCTGCGCTGGAGGACGGCCCTAGAGAGACAGTTGGTTGCCGCGGGGCGAAAGGGAGCAAGCCTGGGGGCACTGTGCTCTATAGGGTGAGAACGTGTTGCGGCACTGACGGAGACAGACTGAGATAAGTGCTAGGCCCTTGCACCGGTGCATTGCTGGCGAGGCACCGGATACTTATTGTGGGTACTACACACGCTGTATTTCACTGGCCTGACCTGCAAGATGGGGCATAACAGGGCAAAACAACAGGACCAGGGAGGCCCTGACTCCGTCCCGGACACAGCGGAACAAACGGCTATCACACTCACGTCCGGGTGTGTTCCGCCGACTGCCGTATCCGCGCCTGTGTACAAGTTGGATCTTATTTTGCAGCAGGTACGGGACTCAAGGAAGGTGATAGAACTGCAGATTCGAACCCTTACTACTGGCCTTACTGTGCTTCGAGGGGACCACGCGAAACTAGCGGAAAAGGTGAAGGAAAATATTGTGATACTGGAAGATGTGGCCCCACGGCAGACACAAAGCGAATCCAATGTAAAGCAGCTACAGAACCAGGTCGCCACCCTACCAGATCGTGTGGAGGAGGCAGAGGGTAGAGCGAGGCGGAACAACATATGCGTCATTGGCCTGCCAGAAAAGAGCGAGGGAAATGATGCAACCAGTTACATGGAGCAGTGGTTCAGAGACCATGTCACGAATGAGGGACTTTCCATGCAATACTGTATAGAGAGAGCGCATAGAATTCCTACCGGACGACCTAAACCGGGGGCTCCCCCACGTCCCCTGATAGTGAAACTACTGAACTTTCGTGACAGGGACATTCTCCTGCAAAAAGCCCGGGAATCTCCTCCAATACACTTCGAGAATGCAAAAATGTCATTATATTCTGACTATACAGTTCTGGTACAGAGACAGCGCTCTTCCTTCATGGTGATTAAGAAGAAACTTAGAGATCTGACCTTGAAATATGCACTTCTCTTCCTGGCCCTGTTGAAAGTATTGCATGAACAGAAATCTTATTTTTTTGAAAGTCCGGGAGATGTGGAAGACTGGCTGGAGGTAATGGAACTGACCAACGCTACAACGTCTACCTCACAGCTCACTGCCAAGAGTCACAACAGCTCCGACGCATCTGCTAGGCGTGACAACAGAAGATCGCGCCGAAATCCTGCTCAGACATATATCACCTCACAGCAGATACGACAGAACAAATCGCAGGTGATCATCGTGGCAGCAACCTTCACACATGCCGCAAGAACGGAAACCAAGTCCTCCTCGGAGGAAGAGGCAACGCATGAATCGGACTCTGAAGGAAGTGTGGCCCTCTTTCCCTGTGCGACCCCGCAACTGATCAATGACCTATATGGCTGACTGTACCCTTGCAAGTTTTATTATTGTAACTGCAGTATGCTTTTCTATACCATGATGTTTGCAGTAAGGGTCTGTTTAGATTTGAGAGGCAATATACTGATTAGGCCCAGGAGTCCGTAGTAGCTTTTCTGTGCAGCTGAGACGTAGGATACATCACATGCAGAGCGCTAGCAATGTCCCCCATATGGCGAAAGCGCTTTCTATGCCCATTAAGTTCTTATTGGTTCAGTTAAGTTATGTGGTCCGGTATAGTTTGTTGACCAGACCGAGTATTGGGGTTTTAAGGGGGAGGGATGGTCTCATTGTACTGATTGCTTTAGATAGGCTCATTTGCTCGGGAACCACACTAGCTTCCCAGCAACTACAGGAACACTCACGATGCATACACCGGATAGGTACACCATAATAACATGGAATTTAAGGGGTCTGGGCTCAGTGCAGAAACGTCACAGAGTGCACGCTCAACTACAGCGCCGCAAGGCATAGATAGTATATCTGCAAGAGTCTCATAAGGTGGACAGCGAGGTGGCGAAACTCCGCAAGAAATGGAGGGGTCAAATTTTCTCCACTTCTTATTCCAGCTTTGCGAGGGGACCACGATTTGGGTAAGGCACGGAGTGCCGTTTATAGCTCTGGAACAGAGAGCGGACAAATTGGGGAGGTACATATTTGTGGAAGGCACACTGGATGGCCAACCGGTAGTATTGGGCAACATATACGCTCCGAACTTTGATCAAGATAAGTACTGGGATACGGTGAGCGGGGCATTGGCGGGGTGGGACTCACATTCATGGATTGTAGGAGGTGATTGCAATGCAGTGATGGATGTGTCTCTGGATAGGTCACATCTGCCGCTGCATGGAGCAGGAGTGTTGAGGCAAGCCGAGGCGCTGGGCAGATGGGCGAGGGGACGGGAATTATGTGATGTGTAGAGAATGAGGCACCCAACATACCATGAATACTCCTTCTATTCCCCAGTACATGTACTACACACAAGAATAGACAGGATATATTGCTCCAATAGGATAGTGATGCAAGTTCCACAAACCACGTACCTGCCAAAAACCTTCTCGGATCATAGCCCACTGGAGATAGTTCTCACTTGGGGGAGAGTGCCCATCCCGGTTCCCACATGGCGGCTGTCGCCGCAGTTGTTGGAGGACTCGGTTTTCCACAAGGATCTCCTAGGCACCATAGAGCATTATTTTGCAGAAAATAGTAATACAGCAACAAACAGACTGATAGAATGGTATGCTTTTAAAGCTGTGATTCGGGGGAAAGCAATTAGTACGACAGTGGGAGCCAGACAGGAAATCCATAAGTCCCTAGTAGAGGTGGAAAGTAATATGGGAAGACTGGAACAAGACGCAAACACTAACAAAGACAAAAAGGGCCCGCTCCAGGAGGCAAGGATCAAGCATGCAGAATTATTAGAGACATTACGGGTCATTGACTACCAGGAATATTCGCGACAAACCCACAATGAAGCAGATAAATCTGGGACTTTACTCGCCAGATTGATCCGCGATACCCCGCCGGCGGTGGTTATACACGAGGTAAAAACGACAAAAGGTGACAATGTCACTACTCAGGCAGATATTAACGCAGCCTTCCGACAATATTACGCCACACTCTATGATGCATAAGACCGCAACACAGATACACAGACAGAAGCCTTTCTATCCGCCTTAACATACCCAAGACTCACGAAGACAGCACAAAAAGACCTCACAGGGCCCATTACCCGGTCTGAGATCAGACTCGCCATGAAGATACTCCCCCGTAACAAAACCCCTGGGATGGATGGTCTCCCAATTGAGTTTTACGCTATGTATGCGGAATCCCTAGTGCCCCAACTAGAATTGCTATATGAGCGAGCGTGGGAAACGGATTCCCTCCCTACCGCCAACCACGGCGCAGGCACTGGTTGTATCACTTCCAAAGACAGGACGAGACCCCACAGATATGGCCAACTACCGCCCGTTATCATTATTAACGACGGAATATAAAATATTAAGCAAAGTACTGGCAAATAGGCTGCTGCCCTCTCTGTCCAGACTGGTCCATATAGACTAAACTGGTTTTCTACCTGCGTGCAGCACATTGTTAAATATTAGAAAGTTACCCCGCCTAATGACAGAAGCTCCGAGCCAGTACCCTCATGCAGGCTGCATTTCTTTGGATTTGAGGCAAGCATTTGACTCCATAAAATAGGACTGTATGTTTCAGGCGATTGAGAAATTTGGGGTCCCGGAGGGATACATTGCCTGGCTGCGCTTACTGTACAAGGCCTCCACGGCGCGCGCGTGTACAGGTGGTCATATCTCGAGGAATACTCCGTTCACAAAGGGACTAGACAAGGCTGCCCCCTGTCGCCTCTTATTTTCATACTAGCCCTAGAACCATTGGCTATCAAAATGCGCAAAGACTTTGCTGACCGCGGTATACCGATAGGGCATACATCGCACCTTTTCTCGGTGTACGCCGACGACATTATCCTGTATTTTCATGACCTCCGAATGTCACTGGCCCCAATATATGAGACTTTTTATCAATTTGAAACCTTATCAGGACTGGCCATTAACGTAGCGAAATCACATGCTTTCTTCTTCACTGAGCACACAGACATCACGGACGTAGACTTCGGGAATAATAAACTTCAGGTGGCCCCACATACATTCAAGTAAGCATACAGGTCTATAGGACACATGCTGATATGTTAGATGGTAATTTGCACAGAGCGATACGATCCTTGCGTTCTAGCATTACTTTCTGGACTGCACTGCCGTAATTTGTTATGGGCAGGGCAGCCCTGGCAAAAATGGTGGTCCTGCCGAGATTATTGTATTACTTCACTAACTTACCGCTAATTGTGCCACAAGCTACGTTTAAAATGTTGGACACTTTGCTTATTGACCTTATCTCGGGTACTGGTAAACGACGGATAAGTCTTAAAAAACTGCAAGTGGGTACACATATGGGAGGCCTGGGAGTCCCGGACTTGCTTGCATATTATTACGCATGCCAGTTATAGTGGTTGTCGTATTGGACGGCGGGGCGCCATTTGCAAGAAATAGGATACACGGATGCAGATATAGATAGCGGTGCTTTACATGTTCTGTTGCTCCCTGGTAGCAGGCTACCGAGAGACCTCCCCCCGCAACTAAACACGGCACTCGGATGCTGGAAAGCGGCGCTGCAATATGCACATGCACCCCCTGCATATGCGGGTAATATTCCGCTGTTAGGGATCCCATTGACGAACGGCAGACTCACCAAGCGCAAAATAACACCCTGGCTGGATGCCGGTATTAGTACAGTGGCAGACTTGTTTGGGGACGGGATACTGCTAGACCACGACACCTTCGTTAACGAAACCAGGGCCCGGCACATTTATATTTGCTACATGCGGCGCTGCTTCAGTATATAAAAACCCATTGGGCCCCACAGAGACAGGAACCCCCGAGCCATGATCTAGTCAAGATGGTTTATTATATGGGCAGAGGCAGGCACCTCATTAGATGGCTGTACACAGGCCTAAGTTCGCATACACAAATCACCCTGGGCACGTTGAGGACTGCATGGACCGAGGACATAGGCAGGGACTTAACAGATAAGGAATGGGCCAATGTGCTAGAGCACCCAAGGAAAACATTGAGGAATGCAAAGTTTACATTTATTCAGACAATGGTGTTACATCGAGCTTACCTAACTCCGCATAAACTAGATAGAATGTTCCCTCAGACACACCACTGCTGCCCGAGATGTTTGTTAGAAGGGGCAGACCTAATTCACATGTTGTGGACTTGTCCAAAAGTGCGGGGGTACTGGGACACCGTTAGGAGCTTAACCGGGGAAGCTGCACACCATGACATACTGAACACTGTAGAGGAATGTGTTTTGGGCCTGCATAAACAAGTGTCTAAACATAAAGTACAATATCGTTTTATAGACCTGGCGCTTATTTTAGCTATTTGGGCCATCACTATGTGATGGAAATCGCGCATATCTCCGGCCATATTAACCTGGCATGCGGAGCTGCTGTGTTGGGGCAGTGCTGAAAGTGCTGCATTGCGCAAAGAGGAACTTAGAGGCCTGCGCAAGACACCAATAGCACTAGAATGGGACGTGATGCTTGAGGCCTTGAAGTCAACTGATATCGCTCAGGACCCTATTTGATTCAAGAACCTGAATGCACGTTAGGACACCCCTCCTTTGCATGTGGAATAGGGAAAATTGTGTTATCCACGTAAATATGACATGTTTAGGAGCTGAGATGCTTAGTATGAAATATTTAAGATGTTTATGGTGCATATGAGACCGGGGATTGAGGGTGGGGGGAGTTACAGGCGGGTTTACTGAAATATTGTTAATAAGTACAGTCAAGAACTGAGGCTGCTGTAATAACACGGAAGACCAGTGGACATTTGCAAACTCACGAGAATCACTGACACTGTACAAGGAACAGATACATCGAGATGATAAAATGCGTGTAATGATTATATATGATACGTAATGTACAGATGTGACATAAATGATACAAAAACCAATAAAAATATGTTTAAAAAAACAAACATAACAATAATAGTAAAACATCTACATGTATCTAGACCATTTAGCAGTTGCCTCAGCTCCCTTTAAATTTTTTTTTTTTTTAGCAAAATACTGAAGCTTATTGTATGGCAAATGAGCTTACTCCACATGGCAGTGTCCTCTGTACAGTTCAGTTATTGATAGATTGAAGATTAAAAAGTGATTTCTCCAAAATTGCATTGTGCCAATTAGCTGAGATAGAACTGTAGCTAAAAATAGCAGACAGTAAACCTAGAACACCCTACGATGCATCAACCTTCGTGGAATTTAATCTCAGATTCAAATCAATACGACTACCAAAATTAGGCAACATCTATAGCAGAAGTTCAGGTGTATCTCTGATTTAACAATCGGTTTGTTCATCTGCTTTTCTCTGTTCAGCTGTTTATTCTTGGCATTACAATGTCAGCAATGACTGAGGTTTGTCCGCTGACTCATGAAAGAAAAATAATGTTTCCAGTGAGTGAATGGGGTATACACAAGCTAACCTTCCCTTTCAAACACATTGCAATACCGTGTTCCTCATGTGTCCCTATTTTGTCCTCATTGGTTTTATGAAGTACTATCGAAAAAACAACACCAATATTCTGAAACTTTAATCTGATGGGCAAACTGGTCATCTTTGGTAAGTTGTTGAATGAATACATTTTTTCCCCACAAGACTCGCCCTCTGACCCAACATGACATTTTGTGGTAGCTGGGATCCAGGATTTGGGGTAAAGCTATGGTCCGGTTTCATCCTGGATGAGTTTCCACCTCTTATTGAGAACCATGGAGGAGATTCTCTGGGCTACAAGGAGTTATTCTTCAGTCACCATTTTCTTCCAACGAGGCAGCAACATTATCCAGCCATAAGGGATGATAAATTGTCAATTAACAAATCAAAGGAATTCACATTTCATACATTTTGTAATTGTTTTTTTATTTTTTCCGTATTGACCTGTGTAAAATTATTCTGAGCATGTTGTAGAAAATTTGATTTGCGTCAAACATGTACCAGAGGTTTTAACAACTTCCTTTAAAAGGAAGTGGTTGCAGGACCTAATAGCAACGCAACGTATCCTGTGGTCATAGTAGCCTCTGCTTACCTTATTATGTACTGTCGTTCCTAGTTGCAAATATCTGATGTTTTCAAAGTCGTGTCCAGAGATTCTTCGCTTTATGAGGGTCCAGACTGTGGTTTCTGAATGGAATGCCGCTTTCCCAAGAATAAGACCTGAAATAGGGTTTAACGATCTAAGTTGTTTGACATATTGGCGTGGTGTTTTAATTGTTGTCTTTTTCCCATGAGGGAACCACTTTGAAAACATAAGTTGTAGATGAAATAATATTTGCTTCCACTTCCTTTCAAGGTATTTAGGAACATTTCCTGTGCGCATGGATTGAGCACATAAAAGGTTGGTTGTGGCCCATTTCTGAACAATTGTTTCCACCTCTCCCCGCAAACACACCCTTATTCTTTGCGATTGTCAGTTACATTTCTACTGGAATAGATGCTTGCATTGATCTGTCATTGTTATGTCTCATGAAAGTCTGTTTATTTTATGGATTATAGATCCTTGGCAACCTGCAGTGATACGCAATGCCAAAAAAAGGATTTTAAGTTGTGCGATCAGTGAGGAAAGATGTGGCCTTCTTGTGTCAAAAATAGCAACTCCGCACTAGGTAGAATGCAACAGTTTAAACCAGAGCTTATTTTCTCAAAAATACATAAATAGCTAAGCCCATCATAGAGTTTCTTAGCATCCCATTGCCGATGCTACTTAAAGCCGAGGTTGCTGAATACAATGTCTACTTTCTCTAGATTCCACCTCATGCCTCTTTCTTTCTTTCACTCCTGACACTTCCTGTCACTTCACCTCACTTGATCAGGTTATTTTTCCTGCCTTATTTCTACCTTTGTCAATATTTTCCTCCCTTTCTCATACTGCTTTCTGCACTTGGTCATAGTCTGATGAGGAAAAATAAATTCCAGTCCCCCCCAAGATGTGTGTCTGGGACCACAACCTGCCTAAATGAAAAACTGGTTTTAACATTTAGGGCCAAATGTGTGTACCAAAAAAATAGTGATTTCCTATTTGCGAATCAACCTTCCCACGTGGGGCCTTCCTCTGCTGCAGTTTGACCCAGACGTTGTTATAGGGACATACTGAGCCTTCTTATTTTCACTTGTATACCTTTGTTAAAAGTCATTCGATAAATAATGATGATTTTTTCTTTCTTAATACAAATTGTAATATAAAGTTTGATACAAATCATTTTATAGGACAAGGTTTTTCATGGGTCCTTTTGCAGTGAGAGTAGATCATAAACGTAAGAGTCTGTAAGGCCAGTAAATATTCAATTATTTCTTTGTTTATGTACTTATTTAGAGAATGAGGGTAAGAAAGCACTAAACAATTTTCCTCTGGGGACGTCTGGAGTGGGTTGCTTAAGTATGTCATAATAATACCATCACCCAAGCCCTCATCACCAGCAGACTGGACTATGGGAAAGGACTGAACACAGGAATAACCAACCAACTCACAGAAAGACTTCAGACCGTTCAGAACAGAGCCACCAGACTCGTCCTCAACCTCCCATGCTGGTTTCACCTCACACCACACCTGAGGGACCTCCAGTGGCTCACAATACATAAGCGCATACAATTCAAGCTCCTCACCTACACTTACAAAGCAATACACAATACAGGCCCTGTCTACCTGAACAGCCGCGTGCAGTTCCACAAACCCGACTTGCTCCTCCGCTCAGCCGGACTCTCACTAGCACACATCCCACGCATATGCAAAAGCAAGATCAGGAGGTTGTGCATTCTCTTTCATCTCTCTTAAAGTGTGGGACAACCTCCCACTCCACATTAGAGCCCCCCCCCCCTCTGCCCTCTTGAATTCCTCAAGAATCTGAAGACCTGGCCATTTGAGTATGCCCAACCGAGGTCAGGCTCCCCGACTTGCCAAAGCTTCAGGATACCTTCACAGGTTATGATGCACTATGAATGTACACATAACAAAACAATAATAGTGAAACATCTACATGTATCTAGACCATTCAGCAGTTGCCTCATCTCTCTTTTATTTTATATTTTTTTAGCAAAAATGCAGAAGCTTATTGTATGACAAATGAGCTTACTCCCCATGGCAGTGTCTTCTGTACAGTTATTGACAGATTGAGGATTAAAAAGTGATTTCTCCAAAATTACATTGTGTCAATTAGCTGAGATAGAACTGTAGCTAAAAATAGCAGACAGCAAACCTAGAACACCCTACGATTCATCAACCTTCGTGAAATTTAACCCTAGATTCAAATCAATACGACTACCAAAAATAAGCAACACCTATAGCAGAAGTACAGGTGTATCTCTGATTTAACAATCGGTTTTGGTTTGTTCATCTGCTTTTCTCTGTTCAACTGTTTATTCTTGGCATAACATTGTCAGCAATGATTGAGGTTTGTCAGCTGACTCATGTAAGAAACATTATGTTTCCAGTGAGTGAATGGGGTATACACAAGCTAACCTTCCCTTTCAAACACATTGCAATACCGTGTTCCTCATGTGTCCCGATTTGGTCCTCATTGGTTTTTATAAAGTACTATCGAAAAAACAACACCAATATTCTGAAACTTTAATCTGATGGGCAAACTGGTCATCTTTGGTAATTTGTTGAATGAATACATTTTTTCCCCACAAGACTCGCCCTCTGACCCAACATGACATTTTGTGGTAGCTGGGATCCAGGATTTGGTGTAAAGCTATGGTCCGGTTTCATCCTGGATGAGTTTCCACCTCTTATTGAGAACCATGGAGGAGATTCTCTGGGCTACTAGGAGTTATTCTTCAGTCACCATTTTCTTCCAACGAGGCATCAACATTATCCAGCCATAAGGGATGATAAATTGTCAATTAACAAATAAAAGGAATTCACATTTCATACATTTTGTAATTGTTTTTTTATTTTTTCCGGATTGACCTGTGTAAAATGATTCTGAGCATGTTGTAGAAAAATTGATTTGCGTCAAAGATGTACCAGAGGTTTTAACAACTTCCTTTAAAAGGATGTGGTTGCAGGACCTAATAGCAACGCAACGTATCCTGTGGTCATAGTAGCCTCTGCTTACCTTATTATGTACTGTCGTTCCTAGTTGCAAATATCTGATGTTTTCAGAGTCGTGTCCAGAGATTCTTCGCTTAATGAGGGTCCAGACTGTGGTTTCTGAATGGAATGCCGCTTTCCCAAGGATAAGACCTGAAATAGGGTTTAACGATCTAAGTTGTTTGACATATTGGCGTGGTGTTTTAATTTTTGTCTTTTTCCCATGAGGGAACCACTTTGAAAACATAAGTTGTAGATGAAATAATATTTGCTTCCACTTCCTTTCAATGTATTTAGGAACATTTCCTTTGCGCATGGATTGAGCACATAAAAGGTTGGTTGTGGCCCATTTCTGAACAATTGTTTCCACCTCTCCCTGCAAACACACCCTTATCCTTTGCGATTGTCAGTTACATTTCTTCTGGAATAGATGCTTGCATTGATCTGTCATTGTTATGTCTCATGAAAGTCTGTTTATTTTATGTATTATAGATCCTTGGCAACCTGCAGTGATACGTGATGCCAAAAAAAGGATTTTAAGTTGTGCGATCAGTGAGGAAAGATGTGACCTTCTTGTGTCAAAAATAGCAACTCCGCACTAGGTAGACTGCAACAGTAATTTCTCAAAAATACATAAATAGCTAAGCCCATCATAGAGTTTCTTAGCATCCCATTGCCGATGCTACTTAATGCCGAGGTTGCTGAAAACAATGTCTACTTTCTCTAGATTCCACCTCATGCCTCTTTCTTTCTTTCACTCCTGACACTTCCTGTCACTTCACCTCACTTGATCAGGTTATTTTTCCTGCCTTATTTCTACCTTTGTCAATGTTTTCCTGCCTTTCTCATACTGCTTTCTGCACTTGGTCATAGTCTGATGAGGAAAAATAAATTCCAGTCCCCCCCAAGATGTGTGTCTGGGACCACAACCTGCCTAAATGAAAAACTGGTTTTAACATTTAGGGCCACATGTGTGTACCAAAAAAATAGTGATTTCCTATTTGCGAATCAACCTTCCCACGTGGGGCCTCCCTCTACTACAGTTTGAGCCAGACGTTGTTATAGGGACATACTGAGCCTTCTTATTTTCACATGTATACCTTTGTTAAAAGCCATTCGATAAATAATGATGATTTTTGTTTCTTAATACAAATTGTAATGTAAAGTTTGATACAAATCATTTTATAGGACAAGGTTTTTCATGGGTCCTTTTGCAGTGAGAGTGGTTCATAAACGTAAGTGTCTGTAAGGCCAGTAAATATTCAATTATTTCTTTGTTTATTTACTTATTTAGAGAATGAGGGGACGAAAGCACTAAACAATTTTCCTCTGGGGACGTCTGGAGTGGGTTGCTTAAGTATGTCATAATAATACCATCACCCAAGCCCTCATCACCAGCAGACTGGACTATGGGAATGGACTCTACACAGGAATAACCAACCGACTCACAAAAAGACTTCAGACCGTTCAGAACAGAGCCACCAGACTTGTCCTCAACCTCCCATGCTGGTTTCACGTCACACCACACCTGAGGGAACTCCAGTGGCTCACAATACATAAGCGCATGCAATTCAAGCTCCTCACCTACACTTACAAAGCAATACACAATACAGGCCCTGTCTACCTGAACAGCCGCATGCAGTTCCACAAACCCGACTCGCTCCTCCGCTCAGCCGGACTCTCACTAGCACACATCCCACGCATATGCAAAAGCAAGATCAGGAGGTTGTGCATTCTCTTTCATCTCTCTTAAAGTGTGGGACAACCTCCCACTCCACATTAGAGCCTCCTCCTCTGCCCTCTTGAATTCCTCAAGAATCTGAAGACCTGGCCATTTGAGTATGCCCAACCGAGGTCAGGCTCCCCGACCTGCCAAAGCTTAAGGATACCTTCACAGGTTATGATGCGCTATGAATGTACACATAACATAACAATAATAGTGAAACATCTACATGTATCTATACCATTCAGCGGTTGCCTCATCTCTCTTTTATTTTATATTTTTTTAGCAAAAATGCAGAAGCTTATTGTATGACAAATGAGCTTACTCCCCATGGCAGTGTCTTCTGTACAGTTATTGACAGATTGAGGATTAAAAAGCGATTTCTCCAAAATTATATCTTGTTAATCAGCTGAGATTGACCTGTAGTTAAAAATAGCAGACAGCAAACCTAGAACACCCTACGATTTATCAACCTTCGTGAAATTTAACCCTAGATTGAAATCAATACCACTACCAAAAATAAGCAACATCTATAGCAGAAGTTCAGGTGTATCTCTGATTTAACAATCGGTTTTGGTTTGTTCATCTGTTTTTCTCTGTTCAACTGTTTATTCTTGGCATAACAATGTCAGCAATGATTGAGGTTAGTCCGCTGACTCATGAAAGAAAAATAATGTTTCCAGTGAGTGAATGGGGTATACACAGCTAACCTTCCCTTTCAAACACATTGCAATACCGTGTTCCTCATGTGTCCCGATTTGGTCCTCATTGGTTTTTATAAAGTACTATCGAAAAAAACAACACCAATATTCCGAAACGTTAATCTGATGGGCAAACTGGTCATCTTTGGTAAGTTGTTGAATGAATACATTTTTTCCCCACAAGACTCGCCCTCTGACCCAACATGAAATTTTGTGGTAGCTGGGATCCAGGATTCGGTGTAAAGCTATGGTCCGGTTTCATCCTGGATGAGTTTCCACCTCTTATTGAGAACCATGGAGGAGATTCTCTGGGCTACAAGGAGTTATTCTTCAGTCACCATTTTCTTCCAACGAGGCAGCAACATTATCCAGCCATAAGGGATGATAAATTGTCAAATAACAAATCAAAGGAATTCACATTTCATACATTTTGTAATTGTTTTTTTATTTTTTCCGTATTGACCTGTGTAAAATTATTCTGAGCATGTTGTAGAAAAATTGATTTGCGTCAAAGATGTACCAGAGGTTTTAACAACTTCCTTTAAAAGGAAGTGGTTGCAGGACCTAATAGCAACGCAACGTATCCTGTGGTCATAGTAGCCTCTGCTTACCTTATTATGTACTGTCGTTCCTAGTTGCAAATATCTGATGTTTTCAAAGTTGTTTCCAGAGATTCTTCGCTTTATGAGGGTCCAGACTGTGGTTTCTGAATGGAATGCCGCTTTCCCAAGAATAAGACCTGAAATAGGGTTTAACGATCTAAGTTGTTTGACATATTGGCGTGGTGTTTAATTTTTGTCTTTTTCCCATGAGGGAACCACTTTGAAAACATAAGTTGTAGATGAAATAATATTTGCTTCCACTTCCCTTCAATGTATTTAGGAACATTTCTTATGCGCATGGATTGAGCACATAAAAGGTTGGTTGTGGCCCATTTCTGAACAATTGTTTCCACCTCTCCCTGCAAACACACCCTTATTCTTTGCGATTGTCAGTTACATTTCTTCTGGAATAGATGCTTGCATTGATCTGTCATTGTTATGTCTCATGAAAGTCTGTTTATTTTATGGATTATAGATCCTTGGCAACCTGCAGTGATATGCGGTGCCAAAAAAAGGATTTTAAGTTGTGCGATCAGTGAGGAAAGATGTGACCTTCTTGTGTCAACAATACCAACTCCGCACTAGGTAGACTGCAACATTTTTTTTTTTTTTTTTTTTTAAATTTTCAAAAACCTTTATTGGCAAAAAGGAGGATACACAGGGCAGTTGCCCGCCGTTCGATGGGCAAAGACAAGGGGCCGCCAAACAGGCAGAACCCCGCACAGTCAAAAACACAGCCATTCAGCCGACATCCCGGAGGACCGGCGGCGACGTAATTACCAAGTGCGTGACAAGTACACACTACAGAGCCGGACTGCGTGCAGCAGCTACGTCACATCCAGCCAACATAGTAGTCCGAGTGCCACCATAAGAGCTATAGACTGTCATCCAGAACGGGCAGACCTAACCGCTCCCAAATGAACTCCTAGCACAACTCAAACACCCGCCCCCCACCCACCCTGCGCACGCACAGCATTCACTCTGGAAAAAACCACCCAGCCTATGTGTGTCCGCTGCCACGGAAGACCCGTTCAGCCAGCTGCGGCACTCCACCACCATCAGACAGCTTGCCGCTCTGCTCCGTACCTCTACTCACACGAAACCCCCACTACGAAGCCCTCGTGAGGCCCGCTGTGGGCCCACTCAAAAGGCCATCGGACAAACAACCAGCCAAACTATCATATCCGCACCTCACCACCACACATTCACCCAGGGTCGGGGTCAGTAGCCGGGGCGCACTCCGCGGGAGCCCGCGCCACTAGAGCCTCCTCCTGGGAGCTCCCTCCAACTGCCTGGTCTGAGGCCTTGGCCGCAAGATACGTTCTGTATAACCCCCAGAAATTTTTAGGACGACTCTTTGGCGGCAGCATGTCACTATATATCTCAGCCTGAGTGCTGCAGTACAGCATGTCGCTGGCACAACGTTTCTTGGTGGGGAGAGGCCCCCTCATCCAACAGATTGCAACAACTCGTCTAGCGACGAGCAACGCCATGTCAACTAGGCGTCGCAGAGCCACCGGAAGAGGCCGGGAATACCCCAGTAGCGCCAAGACAGGGCTGAGGGCAACCTCAGTACCCAGGACCCGGCTCAGCTCCGAGAACACCTCAGTCCAGAACTTGGCAACTCCCGGGCAGTGCCAAGCCATGTGGATAAAGTCAGCCACCGGGAAATGGCAGCGCTCGCACTCCGCCGAAGTCCGGAGGCCATACCGATGGAGCCTCTTCGGGGTATAGTACACCCTCTGCAGGAACTTAAAGTGCACCAACCTGTGCCGACCATTGAGGGATATCGTCTTGGTGCTAAGACAGCAATACCTCCAAATCTCGTCTGTAATCTCTAAATGCAGGTCCTCCTGCCAGGCAAGCCGCGCCGTGTCGGGCTGACGCGCCGGCTGCCGGTCTCCGATACGTTTAATGTTCGAGATCAATTTGGGCGGCGCGGACGTTTTGATAACGTATGTGAGCTCCGGTACCTCCTGGGGCTCGTCCATGCCTGGGCCCAGCGCAACAGATAGCGCCCGTCGGACCCTATGGAACTGAAAGCGTTGCAGGAGCGAGGGGGCGGATGGAGCCAGTCCAATATGGTCCCACGTTTTGGCAACTCCATCCACAAATAAATCCTCCATCCGCGTAACGCCCAGTGCATTTAGTGCATGGACCACTCCCCTGTCTCTGAGCGGGGGGAGCCAAATAGCCCATTCCACCGGTAGCAGGGGTGAATACAGCAATGCACTGCCGTGCGCCTTCATCAGCGCCTGCCATGCATGAGTCGTGGTTTTGAGGGAGTCAAGCCGCCCCACCGAGCGATCCACGGGCTGGAGGGCGACCGCCGGCAACGGAAGCGGGTCCGCGAACAGACGTTCAAGGATGACGTGGGGGACATCCGCGCTGGCATGAATCCACGCGTGCAGGTGCGCCGCCTGTGCGACCCTGTAATAACTCTCCAGGTCTGGGGCCCCCAGACCCCCCCTGTCGTACGGGAGAGTCAACACCCTCCATTGAACTCTGGGCTGTTTGCCCCCCCAGGCCAATTTGATCAGAGTTCCGGTTAGCTGCTTAAAAAAGGCCTTAGACAATACAATGGGGATGTTGGTGAATAGGAACAAGAATCTCGGTAAGATGACCATCTTCATGATAGCTATTCTGCCCATCAGGGATAAAGGCAGTCGATTCCACGACTCAACATCCTCCTCCAATTTGGGGTACGCCACACCATAGTTTTCTCTAAGGAGCACCTCAGGGTACTTATGCAGCCGGATCCCTAGGTATCTGACCGAGTCTGTCGTCCATTGCAGTGGATATTCCATCGGGAACTGGGCCGTGGCAGGCGTCAGCGGGAACGCCAACGACTTGTTCCAATTCACCCTAAGGCCCGACAGCGCGCCGAACTGGACGACCTCTCGCAATATTGACGAAAGGTTCTCCTCCGGGGCCCGAACGTAGAGCAGCGTGTCGTCAGCATATGTGAAAATACCAATTTGGTAAGTGGGAAAATTAATGCCCTCGTACCGGTGGTACTCCCTGATAGCGCACGCCAACGGTTCCGCCACCAGGGCATAGAGGATGGGAGAGAGAGGGCAGCCCTGCCTAGTCCCCCTGCTGATCTCGAAGGCATCTGTAACCCGGTCACCCATACGGAGCCTGGCCGTCGGCTGATAATATAGCGCTCCCAGCATCTGCAGAAAGGGCTCCCCTAGACCTACCTTCCGTAACACACGCACCATAAAGGGCCACTCCACCGAGTCAAACGCTTTCTCCATATCCAGGAAAATGGCCAAAGCCTTGATCTCCGGTCGCACATGTTGCATTGTCCCCAGCACAGTACGAATGTTATATGTAAGATTTCTGGCAGGGATAAATCCCGCCTGCTCCGGCGCCACGAGTTCCGGCACCAGGAGCGCCAAACGCGTGGCTAGCACCTTAGCGTATAACTTTGCGTCAACGTTGAGGAGCGAGAGTGGCCGGTAAGACCCACACACGTCAGGTGGCCTACCTGGTTTCAAAATGGTTACTAGAAGCGCTTCGCGCATAGAGAGCGGCAAGCATCCCTCCTGACATATACTGTCAAATAAGGTAATCAGATGGGGGAGGAGCAACTCCTTGAAAGTTTTATAAAATGTCACCGTCAGCCCATCTGTACCTGCGGCGCTACCAGCCTTCATTCCAGCAAGTGCTTCCAAAATCTCGTCTTGCTGTATGGGGAGCGACAGGAACTCCCGCTGGGAGTCAGTCAGGAAGGGCATTTTGATATAGCTGAGATAATCATCTATTTCCCCCTCCATCTGCGTTACCCTGGCAGTGTAGAGCCCCGCATAGTAGCTCCTGAACTCAGCGTCGATCTCCGCCTCCCCGGTGACCACAGCACCTTCCTCCGTCACCAACTTGTCAATGACCAGGGGTTTCCTGTTATTACGCAGAATCCTCGCAAGGAGGGCGCCTGGGCGCTCACTCTCCCCATAGGTACGGGCCGTGGCGTACTTGCCCATGTGTTGCACCTCCCTGTCGGCTTCCGTCTGGTATTCCGTGACTAACGCTTGGATCTGAGTCTCCACAGCGGGGTCGGAAGCCAACCGCCGTCTCTCTTCCAACTGCCCCAGCTGAGTCTCCAGGACCTTAAGCCGCCCCCGTATAGATTTCAGTACCCCGGAATGCTTGGCCATGGCCATGCCGCTGATGTAGACTTTAAACGAGTCCCAGACCGTATGGAAACTCTGAACAGAGCCCAGATTGGTGTCAAAGAAGGACTCTATATCATCCGCCAACTCACCCCGGAACACCTCGTCCAAAAGCGAGTACGGCGGAAAACGCCACGTAAATGGCGGGATACGTATAACTGAGGAGTCCAATATTAGGAGTAGCGGCGAGTGATCAGAAAGTGTACGCGGGAGGACCGCACATCCCTTGACTGACGCAAGTAACGACTGTGACAATAGCCAATAATCAATTCTAGTGTGGACGTCGTAGTGAGCGGAGTAGTGTGTATACCCCCCTCTATCCTGGTGTCTATGTCTCCAGACATCAATTAAATCAAGCCTGGTGAGCTCCGCCTGCATGCATAATGCTGCTGCCGCCGGGCGGCGAGTCGGGCACGAGGAGCGATCCAAAGCCGGATCAAATGTGAAGTTAAAATCACCCCCCCATACCATGCGGGCACGTGCATAGCGGCGGCAACTATCCGCCAGCGCCGCGTAGAACTCGGGATTGTCATAATTAGGTCCGTACACGTTGACTACTACTAAATCGTGACCTTTCCCCACGCACCGGGCAATCAAATAGCGCCCGTCCGGGTCTGCTTCAAGAACCGTCAATACTAAATGGGAGCGAGGATTCACCCAGGTGACCACCCCTCTAGAGTGCGAGGTGAAGCCGGCCACAACGCTGGTGCCCGCCAGGCCTCTAGCCTTGAGCATAGGGCTCGTGAGTGGGAGGTGTGTCTCCTGTAGGAGCGCCAGATCTATATTGTGTCCATGCAAGTAGTTCAGTACTTTTCTCAATTTACGGAAATCATTCAATCCCCTCACATTCCATGTCAACGCCCTTAGGGACGCCGAGACTATTTCGCCAGTCAATCCCTCCGAGTCACCCATCTCTGAAACACTGTGCTACAGCAATAGTGCCCTAATAGACAAGTGTACAGTGTCACGGGCCGACAATAATTGGGCACTTCCATCCAGACACCAAGCAAGGCCGCGAGCGGCCTACTATCCCGCAGTACGTGCGAACCCCCCACCCCCAACACCAACCCACCCCCCCACCCACAGCCGACCTCCCCCAACCTGGCCAGACAGTACTCCCACACCTCCCCCCGCCCCGCAAAGCCACACACACGCCCCACAAACATGGCTCCAAACAAACCCCCAAGATCCCCACTAGACTACTGCACTAGGGCCGAGGTCACTAGGCACTGCAACAATCACAATCTGGCAAGACGCCAGGCAGCAGCGCACCCCCGCCGCCCCGCCCCCTGGTAACCCAGCTGCAGAGCGAGCTACGTTCTATCTCCCGATGAGATATCAATGGACCCCCTGCAGCATCCACCCACGGGCAACCTCACCGCCCTCTAGGATAGCTCAGGTAGCCCCGCCAGGCCCGCACCCCTAGGTTTCCCCGGCAAGGATCACTAATCAACAGGTCAAAACAGTGAGACCACAAATGTGATGAGGAGGCCCACCGCTTCGTGACACATAGCATGAGGGCCAGCGAACGGCAAGCCCAGCCCAACATCCAATCCACCGAGGGCCAGTGGCCAGAGCAACCGAAGGGCTCTACACTGTTCGCAAGGCAGTCACAATCATCCCATCAGGAGAGGCGCCCCGCCACATTCAAGTGCTCTTTCCATCAGCTGCGTTCGTAAGATCAGGCCCGGTTATCCCACAGCGGCAGGCACCACCCTTACAGCAAACATGGCAAAACAGTCTCTGTGCGAACCATGCCCGGAATCCCCACAGCACTTAGTCTTGGCCCTCTAGACCCGAGGTCCCCTCCAAAGCATCCCCCAAAGCTCCAGGGCTGTTCTGCCGCTCCCTAGACCATACCTTTAGGGATTTCTGAAGTTCCCTCGGGTCCGTAAAGAAATGAGAGCGTCCCTGCCGGTTGATCCGGAGCCTCGCCGGATAGAGCATGGCATAGTCCAGGCCGAGTTCCCGAAGCTGTTGCTTATACGGTGCGAACTGACGTCTCTCCTCCTGAACCTTCGCCGTGAAGTCTGGGTAGATCGAGATAGCCATACCCTCGTATTGTAGCTTGCCTTTCTCCCTGGCTACTCGAAGGGCCACGTCTCTGTCCCTGTAATTCAGGAGCTTCGCGATTATCGGCCGCGCCGGCGCCCCCGGGCGGGTGCGCGGACCCAGCGACCTGTGGGCCCTTTCGACCACGAACATCGGGGAGAACACATCCTCCCCCAGCAGGGCACGCAACAGCTTCTCAACAAAGAGTTCCATCTTCCCAGTCGAGGTCGATTCCGCTACCCCCGTTATGCGAATGTTAGAGCGCCGCGAACGGGCCTCCAAGTCCTCAGACTTATCCTGAATAACCTGTAAGAGCTTGCTGAGTTGCTTGCGGTCCGCGTCCCACTCTGTTTGGGCCTCTTCCACCTGGGAGACTCTACGCTCAGCAATGTCGAGCCTCTCGGAGTTTTTGTCGACCCTCTCCGACATACGGTCCATGCGGTAGGTGAGCGCATCGAGCTTGGCGTCAATTGCAGTCAGGCTGCCCTGCAAGCCCTTCTCCATCGCCACCAGCATCGCCTTGATGTCCGCGCCTGCCGAGGCCTCCTCATCTGCCTCGCCAACCGGAGTCTCCTTCGCCGCGCCAGTACCAGCAGTACCCTCCGGTCTGCGCGGGTCAAAAGAGAGTTTGGGCTGCGTTTTGTCGCCTTTCCCCATGGCTACACCTCTCCGACGCCGCTCCGCCAGGTCCACGGCCACCAGTCAGGGCGCCACTGCGCGACCCGGGCACCCCAGGACAGCAAAAGTAGAGGAAGGTACCCAGACCCGGAAACCAGTTCGCCTCCGGGGCAGACCACACCAGTCGCTTCTGTATGCAGGGCACAGCGCCTCCAAGTCTCTGCGCCGTGAGGCACTCCAAGCTCTTCAGGGCGCTCCAGACGGCCCCCGAGGGCGCCGCCACACGAGCTGGGCTCTCCGGCACCTCAGGCCCAAGTAAGGCGTGGCACCACCGCCATCCGTCCTGCAAGCGACCCCGCGCCCGGTGACTGGCGCAGGCCCGCACTCCCAGGCTCCCACGTCAGAGTAATCCTGTCCCCGGGAGGCACAGCAAAAAACGCAGTCCGAGCTGCCGCCAGGACCTCCCACGGCTCCTCCGCTCACGCTGGATACCAGCGGGTCGTCACAAGGGCCGCTACCGAGAGCTCCATCTCACGTAGCTGTTACCGGCATCCAAAAGTTTCGCACACCACCAGGAGGGCGCAGGCCTCCCGCACCACACAGTCAGGGCCACAGTCTCCAGCGCAGCAAGGCACGGATCAGGGGGGGGGGTCAGGACGCTCACCGCAGCTCAAGAGGGGGCACCCCAGGGCCGTCCTTGTCTCCGCCGATCGAGCCGTCGCCCCTCCGCCTAAGTCGCCGGGGGACCGGGCCCACGTCCCACGGTGCGGCCGCACGTCGGATCACGCAGCACAGGCAGCCTCCAACTCCAGCCCGGGGATCAAGGCCTGGCTCGGCGTGTGTCTCGCCGCTCTGAACCGGCACTCCGGCCGTCGCCACCGAAGCCTGCAGGGGGCCGCAACACCGGCCACAAGTATCGGTAGGGCTTCCCCCACCTGCAAAGCACCACAGCTCGGCAGCAAAGGATAGTTGGGCGGATAATTCAAGGAGCGGGACGGAGAGCTCTGCGCTCACACGTCCGCCATCAACGCCAGCAAGCTCCGCCCCCAGACTGCAACATTTTAAACCAGAGCTTAATTTATCAAAAATACACAAATAGCTAAGCCCATCATAGATTTTCTTAGCATCCCATTGCCGATGCTACTTAATGCCGAGGTTGCTGAATGCAATGTCTACTTCGTCTACATTCCGCCTCATGCCACTTTCTTTCTTTTACTCCCAACACTTCCTGTCACTTCACCTCACTTGATCAGGTTATTTTTTCTACCTTATTTCTACCTTCGTCAATGTTTTCCTGCCTTTCTCATACTGCTTTCTGCACTTGGTCATAGTCTGATGAGGAAAAATAAATTCCAGTCCCCCCCAAGATGTGTGTCTGGGACCACAACCTGCCTAAATGAAAAACTGGTTTTAACATTTAGGGCCACATGTGTGTACCAAAAAAATAGTGATTTCCTATTTGCGAATCAACCTTCCCACGTGGGGCCTCCCTCTGCTGCAGTTTGACCCAGACGTCGTTATAGGGACATACTGAGCCTTCTTATTTTCACTTGTATACCTTTGTTGAAAGCCATTCCATAAATAATGATGATTTTTGTTTCTTAATACAAATTGTAATGTAAAGTTTGATACAAATCACTTTATAGGACAAGGTTTTTCATGGGTCCTTTTGCAGTGAGAGTGGATCATAAACATAAGTGTCAGTAAGGCCAATAAATATTCAATTATTTCTTTGTTTATGTACTTATTTAGAGAATGAGGGGAAGAAAGCACTAAACAATTTTCCTCTGGGCACGTCTGAAGGTGGTTGCTTAAGTATGTCATAATAATACCATCACCCAAGCCCTCATCCCCAGCAGATTGGACTACGGGAATGGACTCTACACAGGAATAACCAACCAACTCACAAAAAGACGTCAGACTGTTCAGAACAGAGCCACCAGACTTGTCCTCAACCTCCCACGCTGGCCTCACGTCATACCACACCTGAGGGAACTCCAGTGGCTCACAATACATAAGCACATAAAATTCAAGCTCCTCACCTACACTTACAAAGCAATTTACAATACAGGCCCTGTCTACCTGAACAGCCGCGTGCAGTTCCACAAACCCGACTTGCTCCTCCGCTCAGCCGGTCTCTCACTAGCACACATCCCACGCATATGCAAAAGCAAGATCAGGAGGTTGTGCATTCTCTTTCATCTCTCTTAAAGTGTGGGACAACCTCCCACTCCACATTAGAGCCTCCTCCTCTGCCCTCTTGAATTCCTCAAGAATCTGAAGACCTGGCCATTTGAGTATGCCCAACTGAGGTCAGGCTCTCCGACCTGCCAAAGCTTCAGGATACCTTCACAGGTTATGATGCACTATGAATGTACACATAACATAACAATAATAGTGAAACATCTACATGTATCTAGACCATTCAGCAGTTGCCTCATCTCTCTTTTATTTTATATTTTTTTTTGCAAAAATGCAGAAGCTTATTGTATGACAAATGAGCTTACTCCCCATGGCAGTGTCTTCTGTACAGTTATTGACAGATTGAGGATTAAAACGTGATTTCTCCAAAATTATATCTTGTTAATCAGCTGAGATGGAACTGTAGCTAAAAATAGCAGACAGCAAACCTAGAACACCCTACGATTTATCAACCTTCGTGATATTTAATCCTAGATTCAAATCAATACGACTACCAAAAATAAGCAACACCTATAGAAGAAGTACAGGTGTATCTCTGATTTAACAATCGGTTTTGGTTTGTTCATCTGTTTTTCTCTGTTCAACTGTTTATTCTTGGCATTACAATGTCAGCAATGATTGAGGTTTGTCCGCTGACTCATGTAAGAAACATTATGTTTCCAGTGAGTGAATGGGGTATACATAAGCTAACCTTCCCTTTCAAACACATTGCAATATCGTGTACCTCATGTGTCCCGATTTTGTACTTATTGGTTTTATAGAGTACTATCGAAAAAACAACACCAATATTCCGAAACTTTAATCTGATGGGCAAACTGGTCATCTTTGGTAAGTTGTTGAATGAATACATTTATTCCCCACAAGACTCGCCCTCTGACCCAACATGACATTTTGTGGTAGCTGGGATCCAGGATTTGGGGTAAAGCTATGGTCCGGTTTCATCCTGGATGAGTTTCCACCTCTTATTGAGAACCATGGAGGAGATTCTCTGGGCTACAAGGAGTTATTCTTCAGTCACCATTTTCTTCCAACGAGGCAGCAACATTATCCAGCCATAAGGGATGATAAATTGTCAATTAACAAATCAAAGGAATTCACATTTCATACATTTTGTAATTGTTTTTTTATTTTTTCCGTATTGACCTGTGTAAAATTATTCTGAGCATGTTGTAGAAAAATTGATTTGCGTCAAAGATGTACCAGAGGTTTTAACGACTTCCTTTAAAAGGAAGTGGTTGCAGGACCTAATAGCAACGCAACGTATCCTGTGGTCATAGTAGCCTCTGCTTACCTTATTATGTACTGTCGTTCCTAGTTGCAAATATCTGATGTTTTCAAAGTCG
Source organism: Triturus cristatus (assembly GCF_964204655.1). NCBI lineage: Eukaryota > Metazoa > Chordata > Amphibia > Caudata > Salamandridae > Triturus > Triturus cristatus. The sequence goes on from NC_140590.1 coordinate 1,351,427,150, forward strand.
TGTCCAGAGATTCTTCGCTTTAAGAGGGTCCAGACTGTGGTTTCTGAATGGAATGCCGCTTTCCCAAGAATAAGACCTGAAATAGGGTTTAACGGTCTAAGTTGTTTAACATATTGGCATGGTGTTTTAATTTTTGTCTTTTTCTCAGAGAGAACCACTTTGAAAACATAAGTTGTAGATGAAATAATATTTGCTTCCACTTCCTTTCAATGTATTTAGGAACATTTCTTGTGCGCATGGATTAAGCACATAAAAGGTTGGTTGTGGCCCATTTCTGAACAATTGTTTCCACCTCTCCCTGCAAACACACCCTTATCCTTTGCGATTGTCAGTTACATTTCTTCTGGAATAGATGCTTGCATTGATCTGTCATTGTTATGTCTCATGAAAGTCTGTTTATTTTATGGATTATAGATCCTTGGCAACCTGCAGTGATACGTGATGCCAAAAAAAGGATTTTAAGTTGTGCGATCAGTGAGGAAAGATGTGACCTTCTTGTGTCAAAAATAGCAACTCCGCACTAGGTAGACTGCAACAGTTTAAACCAGAGCTTAATTTCTCAAAAATACATAAATAGCTAAGCCCATCATAGAGTTTCTTAGCATCACATTGCCGATGCTACTTAATGCCGAGGTTGCTGAAAACAATGTCTACTTCTTTTAGATTCCACCTCATGCCTCTTTCTTTCTTTCACTCCTGACACTTCCTGTCACTTCACCTCACTTGATCAGGTTATTTTTCCTGCCTTATTTCTACCTTTGTCAGTGTTTTCCTGCCTTTCTCATACTGCTTTCTGCACTTGGTCATAGTCTGATGAGGAAAAATAAATTCCAGTCCCCCCCAAGATGTGTGTCTGGGACCACAACCTGCTTAAATGAAAAACTGGTTTTAACATTTAGGGCCACATGTGTGTACCAAAAAAATAGTGATTTCCTATTTGCGAATCAACCTTCCCACGTGGGGCCTCCCTCTGCTACAGTTTGAGCCAGACGTTGTTATAGGGACATACTGAGCCTTCTTATTTTCACTTGTATACCTTTGTTAAAAGCCATTCGATAAATAATGATGATTTTTGTTTCTTAATACAAATTGTAATGTAAAGTTTGATACAAATCACTTTATAGGACAAGGTTTTTCATGGGTCCTTTTGCAGTGAGAGTGGATCATAAACGTAAGTGTCTGCAAGGCCAGTAAATATTCAATTATTTCTTTGTTTATGTACTTATTTAGAGAATGAGGGGAAGAAAGCACTACACAATTTTCCTCTGGGCACGTCTGAAGGTGGTTGCTTAAGTATGTCATAATAATACCATCACCCAAGCCCTCATCCCCAGCAGATTGGACTACGGGAATGGACTCTACACAGGAATAACCAACCAACTCACAAAAAGACGTCAGACTGTTCAGAACAGAGCCACCAGACTTGTCCTCATCCTCCCACGCTGGTCTCACGTCATGCCACGCGTGAGGGAACTCCAGTGGCTCACAATACATAAGCACATAAAATTCAAGCTCCTCACCTACACTTACAAAGCAATTTACAATACAGGCCCTGTCTACCTGAACAGCCGCGTGCAGTTCCACAAACCCGACTTGCTCCTCCGCTCAGCCGGTCTCTCACTAGCACACATCCCACGCATATGCAAAAGCAAGATCAGGAGGTTGTGCATTCTCTTTCATCTCTCTTAAAGTGTGGGACAACCTCCCACTCCACATTAGAGCCTCCTCCTCTGCCCTCTTGAATTCCTCAAGAATCTGAAGACCTGGCCATTTGAGTATGCCCAACCGAGGTCAGGCTCACCGACCTGCCAAAGCTTCAGGATACCTTTACAGGTAATGGTGCGCTATGAATGTACACATAACATAACAATAATAGTGAAACATCTACATGTATCTAGACCATTCAGCAGTTGCCTCATCTCTCTTTTATTTTATATTTTTTTAGCAAAAATGCAGAAGCTTATTGTATGACAAATGAGCTTACTCCCCATGGCAGTGTCTTCTGTACAGTTATTGACAGATTGAGGATTAAAACGTGATTTCTCCAAAATTATATCTTGTTAATCAGCTGAGATGGAACTGTAGCTAAAAATAGCAGACAGCAAACCTAGAACACCCTACGATGCATCAACCTTCGTGATATTTAATCCTAGATTCAAATCAATACGACTACCAAAAATAAGCAACACCTATAGAAGAAGTACAGGTGTATCTCTGATTTAACAATCGGTTTTGGTTTGTTCACCTGTTTTTCTCTGTTCAACTGTTTATTCTTGGCATTACAATGTCAGCAATGACTGAGGTTTGTCAGCTGACTCATGAAAGAAACATTATGTTTCCAGTGAGTGAATGGGGTATACATAAGCTAACCTTCCCTTTCAAACACATTGCAATATCGTGTACCTCATGTGTCCCGATTTTGTACTTATTGGTTTTATAGAGTACTATCGAAAAAACAACACCAATATTCCGAAACTTTAATCTGATGGGCAAACTGGTCATCTTTGGTAATTTGTTGAATGAATACATTTATTCCCCACAAGACTCGCCCTCTGACCCAACATGACATTTTGTGGTAGCTGGGATCCAGGATTTGGGGTAAAGCTATGGTCCGGTTTCATCCTGGATGAGTTTCCACCTCTTATTGAGAACCATGGAGGAGATTCTCTGGGCTACAAGGAGTTATTCTTCAGTCACCATTTTCTTCCAACGAGGCAGCAACATTATCCAGCCATAAGGGATGATAAATTGTCAATTAACAAATCACCTGTGTAAAATTATTCTGAGCATGTTGTAGAAAAATTGATTTGCGTCAAAGATGTACCAGAGGTTTTAACGACTTCCTTTAAAAGGAAGTGGTTGCAGGACCTAATAGCAACGCAACGTATCCTGTGGTCATAGTAGCCTCTGCTTACCTTATTATGTACTGTCGTTCCTAGTTGCAAATATCTGATGTTTTCAAAGTCGTGTCCAGAGATTCTTCGCTTTAAGAGGGTCCAGACTGTGGTTTCTGAATGGAATGCCGCTTTCCCAAGAATAAGACCTGAAATAGGGTTTAACGGTCTAAGTTGTTTAACATATTGGCATGGTGTTTTAATTTTTGTCTTTTTCTCAGAGAGAACCACTTTGAAAACATAAGTTGTAGATGAAATAATATTTGCTTCCACTTCCTTTCAATGTATTTAGGAACATTTCTTGTGCGCATGGATTAAGCACATAAAAGGTTGGTTGTGGCCCATTTCTGAACAGATTTTTCCACCTCTTCCCGCAAAAACACCCTTATTCTTTGCGATTGTCAGTTACATTTCTTCTGGAATAGATGCTTGCATTGATCTGTCATTGTTATGTCTCATGTAAGTCTGTTTATTTTATGGATTATAGATCCTTGGCAACCTGCAGTGATTCGCGATGCCAAAAAAAGGATCAGTGAGGAAAGATGTGACCTCCTTGTGTCAACAATAGCAACTCCGCACTAGGTAGACTGCAACAGTTTAAACCAGAGCTTAATTTATCAAAAATACATAAATAGCTAAGCCCATCATAGAGTTTCTTAGCATCCCATTGCCGATGCTACTTAAAGCCGAGGTTGCTGAATGCAATGTCTACTTCTTTTAGATTCCACCTCATGCCTCTTTCTTTCTTTCACTCCCGACACTTCCTGTCACTTCACCTCACTTGATCAGGTTATTTTTCCTACCTTATTTATGCCTTTGTCAGTGTTTTCCTGCCTTTCTCTTACTCCTTTCTGCACTTGGTCAAAGTCTGATGATGAAAAATAAATTCCAGTCGTCCTCAAGATGTGTGCCTGGGATCACAACCTGCCTAAATGAAAAACTGGTTTAAACATTTAGGGCCACATGTACGTACCAAAAAATTAATGATTTCCTATTTGCAAATCAATCTTCCCATGTGGGGCCTCCCTTTGCTGCAGTTTGACCTAGACGGCGTTATAGGGTCATACTGAGACAGCTTGCTTTCCCACCTCAGCAGCATTGGGATAGATAGGCCCCAGCTGCACCAACAGGGTAATACCATTACACAGTACACTACCCGGCGACAGCCTACTCATAGGCTTATTTGCCTTGGCCATCCAGAGACTCCAGACCTCTTCCAGGAGCAGCTGAGGGAGCCTTCCCCGTGCTGCCCTTCTGGAGTCCATACAGGGCTCTAGAGCAGCGCTAGAGGGGCAGTTAACATCGAAGTAATATTGCCTCAGCCTGAGTCCTGAGCACCGTGTCACAGACATCCATGGCACCCGCTCTGACTCCGACGCAGCCCCTGCTTGCAGCGGAAGAATCAACGCAGCACCTGCTTCAACGCCGCTTCCAGTAAGGAACCAATGCATCACCTCCACTGGGAGTAAGGAACTGAGGCATTGCTTTGTTTTTCCAGTGCCTCATTTCCCCTGTGCCTGTTTTCGTCTTTGAATTTTGACGTATCCCAGGTACTTTGTGCTAAAAGTGATGCATCCATTGATTTCTATGGACGAAACTTGCTTAATCTTTGAAAAGTGATAGCTTAACTTGTGTATGTTGGAGTTTTGTCATGTTGGTCTTGTTTTATTCAGATAAATATTGGCTATTTTTCTAAACTGGTGTGGACTCTGTAGTGTTGTCACTGTGCTACTGTGTGTATATGTACAAATGCTTTACACATTGCCTCTGAGATAAGCCTGGCTACTCGTGCCAAGCTACCAAGGGGGTGAGCAGGAGTTATCTTAGTTGTGTGAATTCCTTACCCTGACTAGAGAGAGGGTCCCTACTTGGCCAGGGTGCAAACCATTGCAACTAGAGACCCCATTTCTAACAGTCCCCAATTACAAGTATATATGAGAATGATGAGCACCTTGGCATCCAAATAAAGTCCATCTGCAGATGAATGAATGGGGCCCAAGGAGGGGTTGAGCAACAGGAGTGGTCTTGATCTCTTTCCCACGATTATGGGACTGATAGGTGACAGGAGTGGCAATGATTTTGGGCAGAAGACGTATAGAAGGGCGCATACCAGTGGGCAGCGGCAGCACTGATCCTGCCATCGCTACCAACATGGGCAGCACCTTGATGCAACCACACAAAGGTTGGAGAGTAGACATTTCAGTGCGACCACACACCCTAAGCTGTCTCTCAACCCTCCATTGGGGTCTCTTTCACACTTATGCTTGATCCAGCATTGTTTTTACCTCTCAGAGGCATATTCCTGCAAAAAAGACAAATCTTTCAGGGAAGGTACAGTAAACAAATTAGATTGTACAACATACATAGCAGCTTCAGCAGCTCATGATAGAGCAACATTCTGGTGGCTGAATCTGCGAGGACACTTCCTTGGGGCAATTCATAATGAATTTTGATGGGCGGCACTAGACAATTGCAGACTGTTCGGGGAACATCAAAGCGTTTGGCAGATTCTGTACATATTGTCCATTCTTCATCGGGGTTCCAGCAGATGTTAGGAACCCCCTTTGCATCCAGAGGAGCCCAATGTCAGGGATTACTCCAGATACTTACTTTGAGACCATATATATTGTTACAACTGGACAACAGCTAGAATAAAAACATGAGTTAGTGCAGTTATTTCAGCAACTTGAGCAGACTTAGCATTGGCCATCCAGCAACTTCCAGTAATTTGATATACAGTTCACACATCATAACCTGTGAACAGGGCATCCTTATAAAATCTGATACATGAACCATCAACAAACAATACATCTATTCACAGTTTGGTATGGGGATGTCAGTTAAAACAATATGTGGGTGTTAGCATGGGCAGTTACAAATAAGCAATGTCGGGCTCTCCCTTTTCAAGGTTGGGCATTAATGGTGAAGTTTTCAAAGTGCGGCAACATATTAAAAACATTTGAGAGGCAGAAAATAATAATATTTCATATGTAGACAAGCTGGCAGTACAAAGGTGTTGAGTTTTGATAGTGAGACGAAGGGCAACAATCGCATCAGGCACAGCAACAATCAAACTCGTACTCAATTTAGTGTTTTTTGAGGCTTTACCAACTTGTGTAGGAGCCACTAGAGAGCGAATACAAGCTGGGACCCTAGTCACGACTGAGTCCATAGCTGAAGAACAATAAGCTATAGGTTTTTTTTGACCATCATTATCTTGAACCAGTACCCCAAGGAAAAACCGAGTGTTTTCGTGACAATGCAGTGTAAGCGTTGTAGCATAGTTGGAAAGCCACAAAGTAGGTACACAACTCAGAGCTGGATTTATGGTACAAATGCATTTTTGGCCTCTTTACACCACTGCTAACGTTCAGATGTGTCTTTACGGACATAGTCTTACAGGGGCTTTGTCATAGCAGCGTAGCCTAGCATCCATTGCCTACAGAACTAGTCAGACCCAAGAAAGTTCATACCTGATAGACGGTCACTGGATGGGAAAACTTACGAATGGCTTCCATGTGTTCCGGTGACAGGGCGTGTTAGCTGGCTGCGATTTTATGACTAAGATTATCGTATTCATGGAAGGTGCAATTGCAGTTTATCTTTTGAAGCCTTGTGCCTCTTTTTGGAGAAATCACAAGGGGGTAGAGTGAATCCATCTCTCAGTGATCTAAAATAACAGATGCCAAGATAAGGTAATCAACGTATTGAACTAAAGTAGAAACCCGGGGGAAGACCACGTTTTAAAGCTTGGGTGAAGACTGACGAAGACTCTGTAAATCCTTGAGGGAGCTTCTGTTAGGAAAGCTGAGACCCACCGAATGAAAATGCAAAGACAAACAGACTCATCACGTTTGGGGATGTAAATGAAGGCAGAACAGAGGTCCAGCAGGTAAACAATGGAGTTTACTGGGGTGCCAGAAAAGATGGTGGCAGGAATCACAGAGAAGCTAGGTATAACCACATTATTTATGGTGTGCCAAACCTGTACAAATCTGTACACGTTCTCCTTTTCCACCTTCTTGATGAGCAAACGCCAGAAATTGCATCTACTGACAAAAGATACCTAAACTGCTTCCCTTGACTAGTTCAGCTATTACAGGACAAATCCCTGGTCTGCACAGGGTTTAAGGGGACAATGAGGTATTGAAGCCAGTTTCTTTTGTGGGTTGATTTTGTTTTTCAGAGCTTCCATTGAGGGTATAAATCCTACATCATGTACCCCTGTGGACCATAACGTGAAAGGTACCTGGGAAAGCAAATTGGTTAAATCTGGAGACAGCTCACTGTTATTCGCAGCAGGCTGACAATTTGTATTCTTCGAGAGAGAGCCGGCACCTCATTTTTGGTGTCCTGGAGTACATTGAGGTAGGCACCATCAGGGGTAGAGAAGGCTGTGCAGTTCAATTTGAATACAATGTCCCGCCCCAGCAGATTAGCTGGTGAGGGAGGACTGAGCAAGCTGGCCTGTTTATCATTAATGAGTCGAAGAGATGTAGAGACTGATTTAGAGATGTGATGGGGATTACGCTGGTTGTAAATACCGACTGCATCTGTGGACAAGCGCGAGAGAGGTAATGTGGGAAACCTAGCGGTTTATAGGGCAGAGTGGCTAGCACTGGTATCGAGAAGGCAGTTGGTGCCTTTACGATAGATCAGGCAATCACCGTAGGGACCTTTCTGATCTACAGGAATTACGGTGTTCATGGCGCAGTTAGGATCGTCTGACTTTCCTAAAACTCAGGTGAGGAATTTTACATAATTTGTTTAATTTTAGGCATCACAGCAAGATTTGGGATGTTTGAAATATCGTTTGGGTAAGCCTGTTCCACTGTCCCAATTGACCAGAAGAAAAACATGATCCTCCCTTTCCTAGAGCCTCTCCTCTGCCCATTTGTTTGCCCATTCCTGCTCTCAACCCTCTCTCCCCTGTTGCCTCCCCTTTATTCATCCCCCCCACCATCTGCCTTCTATGTTTTGCTGCATATTCTGAAGTTTGAACGACATTAACAGGGATTCTCCTTCTTTTGTTCCTGTGAAGCAATAAAATGGTTTGTAACAGTTACTAATTCTGCTAACTTGGTTTGCCATCCCTTGCATATTGTCATCAACTGACTCCGCACATTCGGTAACAATCCTTGCATGGAAGCAGCACCTATAGTTCTTAAACCATTTCTGTCAGACAAGCAAGACCCGAGTAGCTCTCAAAAACATCCTTAAACCTGTTGAGATTATCTGGGGTTGGCTCGCCCTTATTTTACTTGCAATCCTAAATCTTTGTCCAATCTGTTTTTACTAAATCGACCTCTGCAGCGGCATTTAACAAAGTATCCTTAGCTATATGTATTGCTGCGACGTTTCCAGGGTCCTATCGCGCCCATACTGACTTTTCCACCAATCGTCCTTTCACTTCAGAAAGGAGATGTGGCTTAATGGCCAGAGTGGCCGATTTTGGAACTGAGGAACCAGGTTTGAGCCCAGCTGAACATTAGGCGATTCTGGGCAAATCACTTAATCTCCCCACATGTAAATATTTTTAAAGAATCTGACCTAGTCTAACATCATTTGGTGCTCATGTAAAATGCTCCAATGCCCTTGGTCCCAGTTTGTGCTATCTAAAACTGCAACAAAAAAACTTCAATTGGTAGCACCAATGACAATAATTGATTCACATCTGCCATATTCGGTCTGTGCACAAAACTGTGTTGGGCTTTCTCTAATGTTTGGGAACTGTTTCTTAATACTCATTAAGTCAGAGAGGGTCCATGGGACATGGACAGTAAATCTTCTCCCACCCATGGGGTAGTCCCTCAATGGGAGAAGGGTATCGGGAGCAGATGGGGTGTCTCTAGAGTGAGTGAAGGGAAAGTGTCTCTGTGAGAAGTTGGCCTGGCATATGCTGTCAACTAGTTATAGGGGACACCTTGCACCAGTCCAATTCGACTCTTAAGGTGATAGGTTAAAAGACAACCTTTAAAGAAAGCTATCCTAGTGGTAGCTGTGGAGAGCAGCCTTCAGGCTAAGTCTTGAAGGAGTGTTAAGCTTATTGTTTTACCATGGATAACCTCTTGAATGACCAAATGAAAGAGTAGTCCACACAGGTATATATTCAAAATATATGTATTTATTCTAAGAACAAATCCCACTAGTCTCTTGTGAGGCTTGAGGTAAAGATACAATTCAATAAAGCATTTAAACAACAATAAATAGCACTGGAATCACAGGGCCCCGGGGGGGACCAAACCATATATTAAAAAAGTGGTATAAGAACCACGACAGTTCCGCAGACAGTGCCTAGGGCACTTAGGGTCACTGGCCCCTTACGAAACCACCTAAGGTAGTGAGGAAGGAGACCCACGGGAGACGGGTGCAGTGTTTAAACTACTGTCGGGATCTCTATTAAACCCTATGGGAAATGTCGCGGTTGGAAATTACAAGACTATGCACACTTCTAGCAGGAGTTCAAGTTCAGGAGCTTAGAGTTAAGCTTTTGGAGGGCCCACACCCACGACAGTACCGAGGTACCACTGTTACCCGCCCCAGGGAAGCCGGGTGCATAGGTCGTTTTCGATGTCTGGTCGCGATCTCGTTTTCAATGGAAAAAGGTGAAGAACTGCTGCTTGCGTGAAGCGTCGTCGATGTCGTGCAGATTGAAGATGTAGATCTTGAAGAAAAGGACCTGAAAGCAGAGGGGCCAGAGTCTGGGTCACTAGCCAGTGACCAGGGAGCTCAGGAGAAAGAGCCCTTCAATGTCAGGTGTTTTCAGGTTGAAGACGGGTAGCTTGGATCAGCAGCCACGGGTTTCAGGAGGCTTCAAGGAAGGCCAGCTTCTGGAGGGCGACTGTCCCACGAAGGATGAAGGCCGCTGTGGTGTTAGTGTCCGGATTGGATCCACTAAGCCTTGGCAACCGCAACCCACGCAAGGATCACAAAACAGCTACGGTACAGACCCACGAGGTCTGAGGAGGATCTCCAGCGAGGAGACTGTAGAGCAGGCCTGGAGCAACCAGGGGAGCCCTTTAAAGTAAAGATTGACCTCTGCTAGGGCCCACCAGTCAGCAGACAAGGGACCGCGGGAGGCGGCAATTTGGAATGCGTAAAGATGAGCCCACGGGTCGCCGGAGCGGGCTGGAGCGTCGTCCTTTGGCACAAATAATGCTGAGAGGTTGGCTCAATGATGGGCCAAAGCACAACTTCCCCACTGGTCGGGTTCGTGTGCTGTGCTAGAGGTGGCTGGTATCCTGGGGTATTCGGGATCTCGGCACCCACGGGGTCCATGGTGCTGAGCTTTGCTGTGCACACTCACTGGCCTCTGGGATGCTTGGAAACCCACCTCAGGGTAGGCAGAAGTCTTCGATGTCCATAGGAGCAGCGGAGTTCCAACCGGGTCACTTGCAGTGTTTCAGGTGCCTGCCAAGCAGGGGGGTAACTCCTTTACCCCAAGGGAGATTTCTTCATTCAGCTGTGCGGCAGTTCGTCGAAGATTCAAGTCTTTGAAGTCCGAGATTAATCTGAGGCTCTGGAGACCCTGCACCCACCTTTATCCAGAGATTAGGGAAGTGTCTGAATCAGGGCCCACCAATGAGAGTTCAGGCGGGAAAGGGTGGCTACACCCTCTCCCCTTTGTGTGTTTTCCCGCCTGGGCAGGGGACAGGATGCCCCTGAACCGGTTTGAGGCAGTGTATGCAGAAGTAGGCACTGGAGAAGCCTACGTGCAAGTTTGAAAGACATCCTATGGTGCACCCACCCAGTTCCAATCCACATAGTCTGTCTGGGGAGGTGGGAACACCTCCCTGCAACAAGATCCATATTGTCCAGCTGGAGTTCTGCCCAGCAACAGGCAGCCATAGTCGTGTGGGTGGCGGGTAGCATCCATTTTGTACTATGTGTGCACTATTAAATTGGTGTCTAAAATCTGCCGCTTTTACCATATCACCCCTCTAGCAGGGGGGAATCATACCCTCACTCCCATGGCTGGATTGGGAGTATGATTCCACGATGTTTGACACCAAACATGACATGGTTCTGTGCAGCCACTCTCAAGTTATCACGCTATCGCGATGACTTATAATGAGGTTAAGAGTATATGGTATGGCTGCACTACAAACAACCCAGCAATAGTTTTAATGAAGGTTGCAGAGGGGCCCTACACAGATAGGGGTTCCCCTTCACACATATTTCAGCACCCTGCTTTGTAGGATTACCAAGGCCTGCCTTAGGGGTGACCTATGAGGATATATGTGGTGTATTTAAGTGGGATACAGGATACCTATATCCCGGTAAGGGGTGCAAGCACCACCTTACCCAAACTACAGTAGTGGTCTGGTGGTGTCAGTTTGTATGGCTGTCCCAGGGGTGGCACAAAAAGTGCTGCAGCCCCTGGTAGGCCTCTGAGGAACCCATGCCCTGGGTACCTAGGGTACCATCTACAAGGGGTTGATAGGGTGTCCTCAGTATCCAATTGGTATGTACCTAGGGTACTCACATCAATGTTAGAGAGGAAGCAGATTGGCTGGGGTCCTGGATAGCAGGGCCACAGCCTGGCTAGAGTCAGAAAACAGTTAAAACATCAGCAAAAAGTTGGGGGCAACTATGCAGTCGATGCCACTCTCCTACAGTCTCCTGGCCAGTTGTTCTGTTGTCCATTTTAAGTATGCTCTAGTGATTGTTAGGTAGTGGTCTCGGGTAACTCTACACCCAGTTAGGTCTGTGCTTCAGGTCCTGACATCCTGTTGAACGTCTGCACCTAGGCAGAATCTCTATAGCCCACTCGCTCCAAACTATGGATTTGCACACACAGCATCTTTGTCTTTGGACTTCTCGTACCTACCTACCCAACCAGTTTATTATTCTATCCTCACCTAACTAGATGACAAGACAACACATGCGATGCACGCTAGTGAAATTAGGGAGGTCCAGTTAGAGTTAACTAAATTTGTTTGAACATGCCTAAGCTGTCCAGCCAAATCACCGTGTCCACCCCTTGCCTATGCTCCACCTCACTCCACCTGGGGAATTCTCTCTCAGACCTGTGGCACCCGCAGTCATCGTGTGGAGTCTGTCACTGCCCTCCTTTCTCCCTAGTGAAGACGATTTCTGATATACAATTTGTCAAAGAAAATATAGCACTTGGGATACTGCATATAAGTCTAGCATGCATTTAATGCAAGTTAGCCAGCAAGCTTAAAAAAATTAAGCAAGACCTTGAGTGAGAAATAGAAATAACACACGTTGGAGCTCAGTCTATTATTTTCTAAAATCCTCGCTTGATTGTGTCAACTTCAGAACGAGGCTACATTTTCTTAACATGGTTCAGTAGATGTACAATATGGATTACCCAAAAAATAGTTCATCTAAAATGTGTGTAAATGTGCAACAATTCAAAGACTTTAGTGTTTTCAGCTGGTGCAAAAACGAAATTGCAAAGGATTAATAAAACGGGAATGTTAGGTGAAAAGTCCATGTTCAGGCATACATGAACATTGGCATCTTCATAGTAAACATATAAGAATTAACTCACATATACAGGTAAATTCACTTTCTAACCTTTGCAGACTGTACTTGGACCTCGATTTAAAATTATAAGCCCCCCCGTACAAAGTAGCTTTTAAATCTTGTGCATTTCAAGTCCGCAAAACCAAATTTTAGTCCTCAAACCACTTGAAACCGGGTCTTAGTATCCTTAAAAAATATTTAAATAAAATACCTGCTCAGGCTACAGGCCAGGACCTGGGGCCAACCTATACTATGCATGTTTGATATCTGATGATATCTAAAGGCCGTGCAAAGTGGGGGTAGTTGGTAATCTGCCTCAGGTTAGCACAGGTTAACAAATGAGGAGTTTCTTTTGGTCCTTCCCAGAACTGTGCACCCTGTTGGTCGATTTGCATAAAACTCTATGTACCAAGGGTAAACTAATCATGCCGAGGGTCTACCAGATTTCATACCTGTCTGTAATGCGGCACCAAAGATAATAGCAAATAAAATAATTTTTGACCCCATCCCTGTTTAACTTTGCTCCTTTTCAGATCTGCCTGAAACTTGAGATTCCACTGGACTTAATGTCCTAACAACCTATAAATCTTATACCAGGCCACTACCCACCACCAACATTTTTAGCAAATTAAAACTTTTTTGATCCACCCTATTGAACTCTGCCTTTCCTTGATGGATTTGTATGAAACTTTATATATCAAGAGTAAACTAAATATGATATGGGTATGCCGCATTTTGTCCAGATCTATGATAAGGCACCAAAGTTTTTAGCAAATCAAAGATTTTTGATTAACCCCCCCTTTTAAGTTTGATATCTATTGATTGACCTGTATAAAACTTGACAATTCTATAAAAAACGAAATTTGCTAAAGATTTAGCAAAATTAATGCAGATTTGTGTGGAAGGCTAAGCACAGGGAACCCTTGGAAAAAAATCACTGAAAAAAACACAAAGATTAAAGTGTTTTTTTTTTTTGACAATCAACTTTATTGATTTTTAAGATCAAACAATTCACAGCACAAGACATTTATCCAATAGTTCATGGCATTACCACGTGTGTTAGCTTTGATTGCATACAAATAAATGGTTCAAATCACAACCACAGTGCAGAGACCTTACATTTGTGTATTCAGGAAAACATTGGTTCAGTTAGTCTAATTTATTCGTCCATGTGCCCGAACCTTGTTGTATTTGGTTGGACAACCTCGGGCCTCAAATACGGGTTTTTCCTGTGCGGCACACCAGTCCAACCCTTGGCGCCATTTGGTTATGTTTGGGGGTTTAGAATGCACCCAAGCGGCGCCAATGTCACGCTTGGCCACCGCAATGGCTGTCCCTAGGAATAGCCTGTCAGGTCGGAAACCGTCCAGGCCGTCCATTACTCCCAGGATGAGATGTATGGGATCATGGGGAACCTGCCAGCCCAGGACCTGTGTGAGTTCGGACTGTTTTGCTGTCCAATACAGGATAAGGTTAGGGCAGGTCCAGATCATTTTTTTTTTTAAACAAATTTTATTAGTTCATTGAACAAAATGCAATCAATCCCCGTCCCCCATAGTCCGCCCCCCAGCCAAATCAGGACATCTTGCAATAACCATCCCAGCACATAAGCTACATCTGTACAGCATTCACCCCAATAATGTCCGTTCTACTAGGTAGTGCATCCACAGGAGTAATCCACCATGAGTGTGCGAGATAGCCAAAATACCCCCCACCCCATCCCCCAACATCCCCCCCAACGAGCCCCTCCTCCCTACCCACCCACCCAAGCATGTCGCCAGTACCTATCAGAATGGGCAGGTCCAGATCATGTGGTAAAAATTGGCCGGTTCTTGGCCGCGGCACATGCAGTTCGGAGAGGGATGCAACCCTGCCTTATGTAGGCGCTGTGGGGTGAGGGGGGCGGCATGCAAGTAGTATAGTTGAATTAGGCGAAGTCTGGCTGAGGTCGTGATAGTTTTGGGGGCCATAAGGGCGTCACGCCTTCCCTCCCACCGGGTCCTGAGCGGATTGAACGTTGTTGGGCCGTTATTGACAAGGGTACGATATATATCCGGGACACTCCTCCCCTCCCCAGGTTCCCCATCATGACCTGGGCTTCTAGTGGGCTAAATTTGGGGAGAGACGTGCCTGTTGAGATCTGTGCACTAAGGGCATGACAGAGCAGGAGGTATCTGTAAAATTGTGAGGCATGAAGGGTGTGTCGCTCCTGCAGGTCCTGGAATGCCCTAATGTGGTCGCCCACCCATACATCGCCCAGCAGTGATATGCCTATGTCATCCCATTGTTTGAACCCCGCGAGTGCCATCACTTCTTTTAACCATCTGCCTTGCCAAAGAGATGTGTGCTGGTTCAGTTGTTTGTCCCAGCATGTATGCCTTAGGGCCGTGCGCCAAGCCACCAGGACCACTCTAGTTATCGGTGGTATCACTTTAGGTATTAGGCTGCCATATAAGTATGCTTGGATTTGAGGGAACTCCATATCCTTGAACTCTGTATTGTAGAATGGGTCAGACCAGCCCCCGGTGAACCAGTCGTGGATTACAAGAAGTCGGGTGGCTAGGTAGTATAGGTGGGGATCAGTCATACCCATGCCTCCGTCAAAGGGTGGGATCCTACATCGGGCGAGGGCGATGTGCGGTCTTGCCCCTCCCGATAGAAACCTTGTAGTCACATTGACTATCTCCTTAAACCAGCTGCGTGGGAAATGGAAAGTGGTATTCTGGATGGTGTATAAGAAGCGTGGAAGGATCATCATTTTGAACAAAGCCACTCTCCCAAGTGGGTTGAGTGGTAGGGTTTGCCAGCGCTTGCAGTCATCCTTGGCTTTTTTGACCAGCGGAGTAATGTTTAATGCTCACTCCAAGTCAGGAAACAGAGCAACCTATATCCCTAAATATTTGAATGACTGTCTCCTGATGGGGATGGTTGATTGCCAGTCAAAGCATTCCCTAGAGAGGTGGAGGGGCACCAAGGTTGATTTTGCTGGGTTGAGCCGGAGGCCCAAGATACTTTCGAAGGTTTGGAGGGCCCAGAGGTACTTAGGACCAGAGCTGGCTGGGTCTGCCAGGAAAAGCCGGACATTGTCCGCCTACAAAGCGATTTTGTTGGTGTGGTGGCTTCCCCAAGCCCAGCCTTGGATCAGGTTATCTGACCGAATAAGGCATGCCAAGGGCTCCATTGCCAATGCAAATAGGAGGGGTGAAAGGGGACAACCTTGCCTTGTGCCTCTTTGAATCGGGAACGCCCCCGAAAGGGCTCCATTGGTAAATCCTCTGGCTCTGGGGTTAGAATAGAGGACTTAGACAAAACTTTGGAATTGTTGACCTAGACTCATCCTCTTCAAGATGTCCTCCAGGTAGCGTCAGTCGACCGTGTCGAAAGGTTTTTCGAAATCGACAAGGAGGAGTGCTAAGTAAGGTGTAAGGAGCTGGCGGTGAGCATGGGCCAGGTGGAGGCGTCTTAGGCATAAAGCCGCACTTGTCCGGGTGAACCAATTCGTGAAGAAGGGGATGTAGGCATTGGGCCAGGATTGTGGCATATATATTTATCTCGGTATTAATTAACGAAATTGGGCGATAATCCATGCAAGCAGGGGAGGACGGTTGGTTCTTGGGAATAACAACAATAGTCGCCACGTCAGTCTCGGGCGGGGGGGGGGGGGGGGGGACTAGCCTCTGCAACATGCTGGTAGAGGTCAGCGAGGTGGGGGACCAGTAAGTCTCGGTAAGCAGCATAGTATTCCTGCGGGAAGCCATCCGACCCTGGTGTTTTCCCGGTCTTCAACGAGGATATTGCACTGTGTGTTTCTTCTGGGGTAAATGGGAGGTTTAAGCCTGCCGCCTCGTCCCTTGTGAGGTGGGGAGGGTCAAATCTTCGATTGGCTCAGCATGTCCGAAAGGGAAGCTTCCGGCTCACGAGCGGAGTACAACTGGGCGTAGTAGTCAGCGAACGCCTGCACGATTGTGGGTGATGTGTGTTGAGTGGTTCCTGAAACGTCTCAGACTTCGGGAATTATTCGGTTGGCCAGGGGATAAGAGACCATACTGTGCAGCAGCCTCCCGTTCTTATTGCCCCATCCCTACACTCGGGCCACGGAGGAGTGCCAATCAATCAATCAATCATTACATTTGTAAAGCGCGCTACTCACCCGGAAGGGTCTCAAGGTGCTGGGGGGAGGGGTCCGTTACTGCTCGAATAGCCAGGTCTTGAGTTGCTTTCTGAAGGAGCGATGGTCCTGGGTCGTTCGAAGGCAGAAGGGGAGGGAGTCCCATGTCTTGGCGGCCAGGTAGGAGAAGGATCTTCCTCTGGCGGTGGTTCTGTGAATGCGTGGTACGGTGGCGAGGGCGAGGCTGGTCGATCGTAGCTGGCGGGTGGGCGTGTAGAAGGTCAGGCGGTTGTTGAGGTACTTGGGGCCCAGGTCGTGGAGGGCCTTGTGTGCGTGGGTGAGGAGTCTAAACGTGATCCTCTTGCTGACGGGAAGCCAGTGCAGGTCTCTCAGGTGGCCGGAGATGTGGTTGTGTCGGGGGATGTCCAGGACGAGTCGTGCGGAGGCATTCTGTATGCGCTGGAGTCTTTTCTGTAGTTTGGCTGTGGTTCCGGCGTAGAGGGTGTTTCCGTAGTCCAGTCGGCTGGTGACGAGTGCCTGGGTGACCGTCTTCCTGGTTTCGGTGGGGATCCAGCGGAAGATCTTACGGAGCAAGCGCAGGGTGTTAAAGCATGAGGAAGAGACGGCGTTGACTTGTCTGGTCATCGAGAGGGAGGAGTCCAGGATGAAGCCCAGGTTGCGTGCGTGGTCCGTTGTCTTGGGAGTGGTGCCCAGGGCAGGGGGCCTCCAGGAGTCGTCCCAGGCGGAGGGGGCTGATCCCAGGATGAGGACTTCCGTCTTTTCTGAGTTCAGTTTCAAGCGGCTGTTCTTCATCCATTCAGCGACGTCTTTCATCCCTTCGTGTAGGCTGGCTCTGGCGGTGGCGGGGTCATTGGTGAGGGAGAGGATCAGCTGGGTGTCGTCGGCGTAGGAGATGATTTTGAGGTTGTGTTGGCGTGCAATGGCTGCGAGAGGGCTCATGTAGACGTTGAAGAGGGTCGGGCTGAGTGATGATCCTTGAGGTACGCAGCAGATGACTTCAGTGGCCTCGGATCTGAACGGGGGGAGGCGGACTCTCTGGGTTCTGCCGGCGAGGAACGAGATGATCCCCTCCAGTGCCTTTTCTCGGATGCCGACGTTGCTGAGGCGCTGTACTAGGGTGCGGTGGCAGATAGTGTCGAACGCTGCGGAGAGGTCCAGGAGGATGAGGGCCGCTGTTTCCCCGTTGTCGAGCAGGGCTCTGATGTCATCGGTGGCTACGATCAGGGCGGTCTCGGTGCTGTGGTTGGCTCGGAAACCGGATTGCGAGGGATCGAGGGAGCCATTCGTCTCGAGGAAGGCGGCGAGCTGTCTGTTGACTGTCTTCTCGATGACTTTGGCAGGAAAAGGGAGGAGCGAGATGGGGCGGAAGTTCTTGAGGTCGGTGGGGTCCGCTGTTGGTTTCTTCAGTAGGGCGCTGAGCTCAGCGTGCTTCCAGCTCTCCGGGAAGGTGGCGGTGGTGAAGGAGACGTTGATGATGTCCCGGAGTTGGGGTGCGATGATGGAGTCAGCTTTGTTGAATACGTGGTGGGGCAGGGGTCGGTTGGTGATCCGGAGTGGATGGTGTTCATCGTGCGGGTGGTGTCTTCGGTGCTGACCGGGGTCCAGTTGCAGATGGTGGTGGTGGGAGGCGTTGGTTCGGTGGGTGGTTGCGTGGTTGGTGCGCCGAAGCTGTTGTGAATGTCAGCGATCTTGCGGTGGAAGAATGAGTATAGTATACTTCCAGAGGATAAACAACAACCTTAAAATGTGGTCGATAGGACTAACTTTTGACTTAAACCCTGCTTAGCTTGGGGACAAGATCTCTAGGCCCCGAATCCAATCGTTAACTTTGCTTAACAATTATCTAGCATAGACTTACTGTAGGGCATCTAAGAGGCTAAGTGGACAATACTTACTGGGGTTTCTCCGATCCCCCTTTTTAGGTCTCGCCTACGCAGCGCGCAGGCGTTGCATAGGAGACATTTAGCTGTCGTGCAGCTCTTTTTCAAAGCACATACTCGTGCTTGTGGCGGCATGCGCCTTGCGGGAGTGCGCAGCGGCGCGCCACAAGCACGAGTATGTGCTTTGAAAAAGAGCAGACTGCTCTCCCGAGTGCGCGCGCACCACTCGCGGGTGCACCCCTCCGCCTCTCTCTCCCGCTGCAACCTGCACGCCTTTTTTTTAAAGCTTTCAGCGCGAGGCGTGCGCTTGTTTTCTTTTAGCATTCCAGTGGAGTTTTTCCTTGCTCTCCACGTGTACTTCTTATACCTCACATCCTTGTCCCCCTTCAGATTGTTACCACCCCCACCCAATTGTTGTATACAGCACAGCAACAGGGCCATGTTTATCCAAAGATCGGACGTTGTAATGTTTAGTTTCTTATCTCCTATCTTCCACATGTTGCACCAAAGCAAAGGCCATGGCACACAAAGGCATCGCTTATGGTGCTGGGAGAGAGGGTGTGCCAAGCGAGTACTCTCACTCAGCCACAGTTTAAGGGAGATGAGCGACTGTAACAAGTTCTCTTCTGCCGGATGCTTTCTGGGGCTGTGGCACAGCAGCAAAATGAAACAGTTCAGTGCCAGTTCCAATTCTAATAAAAAGTAAATGGTAAGCATTTTCCTTGAATTTTTTTACAATTTTCAGACAGCTGTTAAGTACATGCAGCGAGTTCCCTATTCTTAAGCTCAACCATGTCTACAGTGATTTTCAGTTTCCTGCTTGAAATCTGAAAAGTAAACACGCCTTTTATAGCAATTGAGAAAAATTGAACAGGTCCTAACGCAAAATATTGCAAGAGCATTTAGAGGCCCGGAGCATGAGAGGGAGACTGGTATCCAGAGACACATTTTGTCTTACATAGTCCTGCAACAGAAGCTAGACGTGAGAGACCTCTCCATAGAGGAGAGAACCCTCCGACAGTGCTGGCACAGGAGCATGAAGAGAGTGAAAATCACACGGCCCTATGCGCCGGAGATCCCATTGGGAGTGCTGACAGCGTTACCGCACGGCGGTGACTGGTCCCCGCTGGCGGAGTGGGAGGAGCTGGGGCTGCAGATGGTGGGAGACCTATTTGTTGACGGGGCGCTCGCCCCCTTTGAGGTATTACAGGAACAGTTTGGTCTCCCCGAAGGGAGTTACCTCCTACACGCGGCGGTGAGCGCAGCGATACAAAAGCACTGGAAGGAGGGGCTGGCGGAACCCGCCGTGGCCCTGACCTGCCAGTATGTGGTGATGGCGCCGGGAAGAGTGAAGGCGGTGACCTGCCTCCACTCCCGACTGCTGCGAGAAGGTATAGAGCCGCTTACAGCTCTTAAGGAGAAATGGGAGGGCAGCATAGGCAAACACATCCCGGACACAGTGTGGAGTCATATCATACGGAGAACGTGGAGGGGGAGTAGGAATGCCCGCTTTCAGCAGGTACACTTCTTCGTGATGCATAGGGCCTATCTGACCCCGGGAAGGATTCGGAGGCATTTTAAGGTGCAGGATGCGGCATGCCCGAGATGTCTAGTGATTGGAGCGGAGTTCGACCACCTCTTATGGGGGTGCCCCAGACTGGGGACATACTGGGCGGAGGTGGGGGAGCTTTTGAATGCAGTCACCGACCGGGAGGTGGAGTTTGACATGGCGGCCTGCTTACTGCTCTGGTTTCCTCACACGGCGAAGACGAAAGTGACGAGTACATTTATAGACCTAGGTCTCATGCTGGCCCAGAGAGAAATTACATGGCACTGGAAATCCCGGGGGGGTCCGTCATATGGGAGATGGCTGGCTTCGCTGCTGAAGTGGGCTGGCTGTGAGAGTGTGATTAGAAGGCGACAGGCGACCAGGGCAAGAAATGAGAAGGGATTGGAATGGGTGAGGGCATGGGAGCTGATAGTACAGGCTGTGAAGGATTACCGGCTGGAGAGTGCAGAGCGGGATGGCCCGGAGGGCGGGGTTCCATGAGGCCAGTGAGATACATGCAAGGTAGACAGCAGTGAAACCAATGCACCAAATTTCATGGTCGGGACCCATGCCAGCAGTAGTTGGGGGGTGGGCAGGGGGGGGGGGAGTTTCTGGGATGTTGTAGCAGGGTGATGATGGTTCACAGGGGATTGAGGCGAAGGGGTAAAAAAGCAGATATTATAATGAGCTGTTGACCTGCTCATCTGTGCAATGATCGACATGACATTCAGAATCTTTACATTAATGTGCCGCCCGGCCTCAGGGATGTGGGCTAAATGGCTGTGTATATTGTTGTGACGAGGGGTGGGCTCTGAGGTATCATGTGTACTTAGGTTGACGTCACGGAGTTCTCATTCTTAATTCTGCAATAAAAAAACGTTTAAAAAAAAAAAATGAGAAAAATTGAATTCAATATGAAAGAGTCAAGATAGCTTTAGAAAACGGTTTCCTTTATTTTTTTTTATCTTACGTCTTTTCCTAAAATGCCACCATTGGCAATAACTTAGCACTTGGATTCTTAGAGGAGAGCTATTGGCGTTACCATTGCTCTTTTTTTTTTATTCTGCTTTAGGACTTCAAACGCTTGATGGCCTACCTACTTACATAGTTACCAACAGTATTCAGCAGTCTTGAAAAAGGACTAACATTTTTGGTGCCTACAAGGGAGCTCCAGTAAGTGTGACTCTAAGTTAGTGGGAGAGTGAGTACTAGATGTTCACAGGGAGAAAACAAATCCTGCATGATTTTGTGCTGCAAATTGTATCTTATTCTTTGCAGGCTCTTCCAATGGAGGTGTCACTCTTGGATCACTAAGTATTCACCTGCCTTAATCCAGTTTTCATCTTGCATACCAAGAATACTTGCTTCCTAATAGTCAAACAGTCTGAGTAATTCTGTGTACAAAGGCAGAACCCGAGAGCACACAATGTCTAAACCCAAGAGGTGCACAACAGGATGATGGTGCCTAAAGCTGCAGGATATATATTTTCAGATGGCAGTGTTTCTAGGTCAGGCTCGATTTACTTTGTAGAAAAGACTGTTCCAACTTAAGGTATTTTTCAGCGTGAATTAAGCAGTAGGTTACGTTATGCAATCTTTATTTCTGAATTACGCCATAAAAGACAGAAAACAAATACAAGCATTCCAAATACAAAATCTTACATAAAAATCCATTAGGAAAATGAGTTTTTATCCTTCTCCATATTTGTTAAAACATTAAGAATGTTAAAAGGTCTTTAAAAATTAGATTGACACAACTTCACATAGTGATTGTCCACATGTGATTGGTGATGTGTGAGTAGTAAGTACATATACCGTGCATACTCAAACACGCAATATAAATAATATTTTTCGAAACATTAATGATCAAATATTGGGACCAAGCCCTTGATCGTTTGGAATTAAAGTGTGTGTGCCTTTTTAAAAATTGTTTATTGCTATTTGTAGTCCTAGGTGTTGTGGTTAACTGAAGCAGATTAGATGGACTTCTTCCTAATACACCATATCGCTAACAAATATTTTGACACTGCAAATACAATATGCTGGCTAGAGTCAGTTTGGAGCATTCTCAAGGCCTCCATATACCTGTCAAACCCCAAATTCCTACGGATAGTTTAAATCCATTTTGACCTAGCCAATCTGTACCTTAGGCAAAAGAACATAACGTGCCCCAGTTTCAGTAGATCTACCACAGGTCAGGCATACATGATAATCTCCATTAGAACAAGCCTTGGTATAGCCAATAGGTCTCGCCTTTGGGAACTTATAAGTGCTTAGCCATGCAACAGTTAATGTTGTTGCACCAATGATATTGTGCTGCATAACTAAACACTTATAAGGTCCCAAAGGCGAGACCTATTGGCTATGCCAATGCTTGTTAAACTTGGGTATGATTTCAGCCCCTTCACTTGTGTCCGGGATAGGGACTCCTGCAACTATGGTATTGGTCAACCAATTGACATAGGGGGCCCATACAGACAAGTCATGGAGAAACACGTTGCCAGGGATTCGATCTGGTCTTGGGGCGATGCCCTGTTTGGTTGAGATAATAGCCAGCCTAGTCTTCCTGAGTGAAAAATATGGACCCAATGAAATGTGGTTAGAAGATGTAACAGGTTGTACAGGGGTGTCTATTGGTGGCTGCTTGTAAAGTGGGTAAAATTATCCACCCAGGCCCCGGGATTCAGGTGACTCTATCTCTGGGGTTGAAGCCCTACTCCCATTGCCAATATTGTTCCAGAACAAGGAATTATACCCCATTTTTGCAGCCATCACCAGATCTCCCAAGCACGCTTCCCCCCAGGCTGACTGAGCTAATTTAGTTGTCTCCTTGGAAATGCCTTTTAAAGCCCGCAACTCTTGAAGGTTCCTTTTTTTGTAGTGTGGCTATTAATGTTTTTTTGGCATCACAGTGCACCTTTGTGTACCATAAATTACTTTTCGTCTTATATTTTTTTAGGTACTGCTTTCTTTGGGGAGGGTTTAGTAAAAATCAGTTTTCAAGTCTAGAGTCAGGTTGGTGTGTGTGTCTAAGGATAAAACCTGCAAAGAGGCTGGGGTGGCGTCTGGTGGGAAGGCCTCTACAAAGGTTTTATATACTTTTGTAAGGGTTCCTTGGTTCTTTAATAATTTGCCAATAGTGGAGCAATAGCTGAAGGAGCTGGGATAGGAGGGGTTTTAAGACCATGGCACAGTAGTTTAACACACAAGGGATAATGATCACTTTCCTCCCTAGTGTCTATATGAAAATCTTCCAAACTGTCCTACATAGAAGCCTTTATTATAATATAATCAATTTTTTAGACTAACTTGCCCTTCCCAAATGTCAGGGCTTTCTTCTTATCGGATAGAGACCAGCAATTGCAGTGTGAAGCATGCAACCTGTAATGCGGCGACTGAGCTGGGGACTAGCTGCTTCGAATTGCGGGACGGTGTGCCCCAGCTCCCATCTCCCTCTTCTAGGATCATGTCGTAACCATAGATAGGCTCAAAGTTAATGTTGAGGTCTCCCACTCCTGTAGAAGTTAAATCAACACTTTACTATTCGGCTTGACGTCTTTTTTTTACCCGTTGATATGGTACAATAAATAATAGTGACATTTTGTGAGCAGCAGTTTTACAAAGGCTGGCATAATGAATATTCAGTGCACCCCCTAGTATGTTCTTGTCTAAAGATTTCACTCATCGAGGTAGAGTCTGTGCTAACTCAGGAAATGAAAAGTTTCAGGAAATGGTAAACCGCAACAAAGCGCTCTCTCAAACCCTGTTTACATGGTGCAGGTGCTATGTTAAGATCTTGCTTTGGTTCGTAACTGAATGTCATGACTTTCTGTAAATAAGCGTTTAGAAAACCACCTTAATTCCTTTCAGATATATGCTGTGTGAAACGTTTCACTGACACCATACATTCAGTGACGGTGATGGGGAGCCTACCCAGCAAAAGAAGGTGCCCATCAGAAAATTCCTTGAACATCCAGTCTACACAGATGGGTAAGTACACTGTGTTACATTTTATTATTTTTAGGTAGTTTTAATTTGTCAGTATTTCTTTTTCTTTTTTACTAAAAATATTTGTGACCAGTGTGTTTTTAT
The DNA here is from genome assembly GCF_964204655.1 of Triturus cristatus. Classification (NCBI taxonomy): domain Eukaryota; kingdom Metazoa; phylum Chordata; class Amphibia; order Caudata; family Salamandridae; genus Triturus; species Triturus cristatus. The sequence goes on from NC_140590.1 coordinate 1,351,451,189, forward strand.
TTTTCGTTCTCCGCCTCTGGGATGTTGTACAGCTTAAGATATTGAAAGATGATGTGTGTTTTATTCTTTTCTCAGGATGTAGCTTTACTAGCTTGCTTAATCTCCAATAGCTTGCTAAATCTCCACAACGGCCCCCACAATAGCTTGCTTAATCTCCACAACGGCCCCCACAACGCTAAGGATGCCTGGCCTCCACCTTGGGGGTGCCCAGGAGTGGACGCCTCATAGGGAAAGCCAGGATGGGTTCCACAGCGGTATTCGTACAAGCGCCTTGAGACCCTTGCGGGTGAGTAGTGCGCTATACAAGTATCAAATTTACATTTTACATTTACATTTACATTTTACATTTACATTTTTACATTTACATTTACATTTTACTATCTTATTTAAATTAGCATGAGTGAGTGACTTGTGAGTAGCACGATCTCACCAACAGAAGAGTAGCTTCCAATGGTACAGCAAGCTCAGTAGCATCGAGACGTAGGATTCTGAGGGGTCCAATTCACCCTGATTACGGCTGTATTTTTCTACCCTGTGGGGGCCGTTGCCAGGCGCTGCTGAACAAAGCTTCAATCAGTCCTGCAGAAAAAAGTGATGGATAAATTAGATTTAAAAAGATGTCTTACCTCAGTATTGCTCGTAAGTGAGTATAGACCGGTCAGCAAGCTTCTTTTAGAATGAGCGTGGATAAGGCGAAGGGATGTGGCTTCTTGTAGAAATACACTTCATTGCTAGAGTGGAGACTGTTCATTGTGAAGAAAGGGATGCAGTCTGCCAATGCATCACTACACTCCTGCTTTGATGATCAACTTTAATATTGATGGTTTGTGACAGGAAGATGTTTAAGACAAAATTGAAAAATATTCAAGAAGACCACCACCCCCCTAGATAGAATGCTCCTAGGATGTAAAAATATAAGATTATCGGAGTTTAACAATGGATCACGGTATGTATCAATCTAGAGATCTCTTTCAGATAGAAAAAGCTTTTCGAATATGAGCGGATTTACACTAACTTCCATTACTTCATCTGAACTTAAAGCAGTAATAACTTTGTGAACAATCCTGGTTCCAATCTAACTAAAGTAGTTAATCTGTTAGTTCAGTCCTGAGGGATGTTTCCAAAGTTTAAGAGGAATTCTGTCCTGACGCCACCTTTAAAGTAAGCTATGTGGAACTCAGTGTCTGGGTCAGCCTTGCTCCATCTCAGTCCTATCATGGGCGTTTACATTTTTGGAAACTCTGGTGTTGGAGCAGGTGCTTGGTTTCTTTCAAAACTTGAGTTGCCAGGATGTCCATAAAGGAACCTTTTGTCTGAAGCATATGAAGGAAAATGTAATGGTGTCTGTGAAGGATGCTAGGATCTGTAGTACATGTTTGTGCATACAGAGAAATACCATTGTTTACGTTTTCAGGAGTCATGTCGCTTTGGATCAACTATGCTTTATTAGAGCTTTCACCAGTGTTGCAACTATTTTCCTGATGAGTAAAGCAAAAGGACTTAACAACGAAGCTATTTTAGATTAACTTTTTATTAATTTATGTTTTGGCATAAACACATACCATTGTCCACAAACATTTGGCTGGTAAGGCACAAAGAAACTATTAATAGAAGTAACAACTATTAAAATCGCTACTCCCTTTTCCACCACGTTTTCCATTCGTTTGCCATGTCACCTTCAGTTCAACCAAGCTGCCCCCTCCCGCAGGGATACGTCCATGACCCCTCTGCATCTAGCTTTTAGGACCAGTTAGAGGACCGCTCGCTCGCTGGTGTCTGTCTCTAGGAAATTGAGTCAATGATCATCTGTTCATTTCAAATAATGATGTTAATGATTCCATTGCAAGGAGTCCCCATGTCTGTAGCCATTCCTCTCAGGTCGAGGTGCGTTTTTCATACAAAGACGGCGTGTGAGGTGAATCGCAGGGGCCAAAGTCAGGTATATGGTTTCCGCTTTGGGCCCAGTAGGATTTGGCTCCTCCGTGGGGGAGACCCTGTAGTATTACCCCTGGCTGCCATTGGATACAAGTCTTCCAATATCTGCCGAATTTTGGAAAGTGCCAGAAGTTGTGGAGCAGTGAGTCGGTCTTTCCACAACCTCTCAGCAGAGGGGTAATCTCGCATTGTTCCACCAATTACGTTTTTCGGGTACCAGTAGGTGAGGATTTTTTACATGGTTCCCCTTCCATTCACATTTCTCCAGTTCATCAGCTGTTATTGTTCTCCCATGCTCTGCCCCCCATGTTTTTTGACAAGTGCTATATGGATGCCTAAATTAATATTATTTTTTTACATAAGATGAAGTCCAGATGTTTGTTGTGTTCACTTCATTTGACCCATGTCTGAGACTGTGTGAGCCCCCCTGACACTCTGTCCCTTGTTGTCTGATGTATTTAGGTATCTAAGCCTCTCTGTTTCTGGAAGGCCAAATTCTTTTTCATACTCCTCAATATAAAGAATTCAATATCCGACATTTGCCGTTGCCCTACATTTTAAGGCTGACACCCCCAGCCCAGGTATGAAATTGGTATTCTTGCATATAGGGGTGAAGGGGGATGGATGTGTTGTGAAGCCCTTGGTCCTTTCCAGCTTGCCCCACATATCGACCATCGCTCTAGTCCGCGAAGATGAGTATAGCCCCCTGCTCCTGTGTTCTCTCCACCCACTGAACCTCCCACAACGACATTCCTGCATGGGCATTGTCTATATAGTGGCATTGTCTGTCAGCCTCAGCACTTCCCCATTCTACGAGGCATAGGATTTGTAAAGCTTGGAAGTAGGCAGCCAGGAGTGAAATCATAGTATGACACCCTCCCTCGGGTATCCATGAGGTACAAGAGTCTATTTGCAACCCTTGACTTCCTACGCCCCACCCTCATGATGTTGTTAAGGGTCAGTTGGATATTGATGGATAGGTGGGGGGGTTGAGAATTGGATAGTTTGGAACAGGTAGAGGATCTTACAAATCAACATCTTCACTGTGGTAATGTTGCTGAATGATGAGAACTGTTGTATGTGCCACTGTTATAATTATTTTCGGATTCCTGCAAGTAGTGGCGGGTAGTTAAGGGCCATCATTTGTGCTAGATAGTACACTGTTTTAGTAGTCTACTGTGTAGCTGCGAGCACACAGAGAGCCTGCAGCTGGTCAGGGTGGGTGTTAAAAACTAAGGCTTCAGGTTTTGTGATGCTGACTTTAAATCCAGAAAATGTGTTGTATTTCTCTACTTTTATCGTGAAATGAGGAAGGGATCGGATTCTGTGATTGATAGCATAAGGCTATAGATGAACACTGTTGTTTTGAAGTTGTCCATACCCTTTTAGACAGTCTTCCATATTAGGCCTGCACAGGGTTCAAGTGTTATGGCTAATAAGATCGAGCACATTGGGCAACCTTGTTGTGTGCCTCTCTCAGCTGTAAGGAGTGGACCTGCCAGGAAGTGCCATTCATTCTTGATAGCTAGCCATTAGCCATATCCGTAACCCGGGGCAAGCAGTTGACTATATCCGATCCCTTCTCTACATCTAGAGAGTGGAGCAAGGTGTCCTTTCATGTTCTTTGGATATTTTCTGAAATGTGGAGGACTGACTTCATATGATCTACACATTGACAGCCTAGAGTCATGCCAGACTGGTCCGAGTGTATTATTCCCAACATCATGGGGTTCAGTCTAGTGACTGAGATGCCTGCAAATAGTTTGGAATCGAAGTTTAGGAGGGAGAGTAGCCTCTTGAATGCATGCTGGGATAGGTCTTTACCTGGTTTCTGGATAATTGATGAAGAGACATTCAGCATAGAGTTGGATTCCCTACTGTTTCTCCAAATTAGCTGTACTGGAATCAGCTCCCTATTCATCTGAGACAATGTCCCGATCATCTCCAATTTAGGAAGCTCCTTAAGACCATCCTATTCTGATCCCCTCATTAGCTTTTCCTGCAGCCCTGTGCATAGCGCAGAGATACTCCTTCAGGGGTCGATTCAGGCGCTATATAAATAGATAAATTACAGAAAATAGAGTCTTGCTAATATTCGGGACAGAGGTCTTCAGAAGGTTTGTAAAATAAAGCAGTGAAGCCACCCCAGCCCTGGCATTTTCCCCACTTTCAATCTGTGTATGCTGCTAACTTTCTCTTCCATACCTGTTGATTGTTCCAGGGGCTCTGCTTGTTCCTGTGTCACATCCTGACCCTGGTATGAGGGTATATAGGACTTTGTCTGGGACTACTCTATCAGTTTCTCTTCGTAGATGTTGTTAAAAGTTATGGAAGACCCGGGCAATGTCCTCATCCTCTGTGGCTAGTTACCCTGTCTCGTCCACTGTTCCATCTACCTTCTTGGTGCACTCACTTGTTGGCTAGGAACCTGCCCACTTTGTATCCTGGGCATATATATCTCAGAAGGGCATATTCTGCCTTGTCCAGTCCATTTTGTACACTTGAGAGTGAAATGCATGTTTTTGCAGCACATCTCAGGCACCTGAGGATGTTTATGTAGTGCCTTGAGTGTGACCAGATCGTGCTTGAGTTTTGCCCTCATGTCTTCATATGCAATGTTCAGGCACTAGGATGCCAAAATCAAGATTCCTTGTAGAACTACCTCTAGGATGGTATTCCTTTCACAAAATTCTTGGGAAGAAGGAACTCTTGTTGTATTTTTATTTTTGTTTATTATTTTATTATTTGCTTAGCATCCAACATATACAGAACAATATATATAGCCTAATATTATACGTCCAATCCAGAGGGTGACAAAGATGCGATCAGTGTCACAATGTGAAAACAGTTAAAACCCAAATCTAGTCTTCTATCATGTAATCCAGTAACCCTTCAGCCCCCACTAGATGTAATATTTAGCATCCCAGGGCTGGATTATCAGATCTCTCCAGCAGGACTGGATTCTGGGGCGTTCTATCCAACACGGTCAAACCCGGGAATCTCTGCGCCCCCCTAGCCAGGTAAGACATGAGGTGGCCCCATAAGTTCGCTGGACTTGAGGTTACTGGGAGCATCAGTGCATAGGTTTCAGTACCGTCATTACAGACTGTGAGGTCTTAGAGCAAGTCATTGACCTTTGATGTGTTGCTGCTTCCCCAATATAAGGGTCTATGTTTGGCCCTAAGTAGCGCCAGGGTGAAGTGCTGGTGCCCTCTGGTTTGTCATGTACATCATCCAGGGGTGTTTTGTTAGTGGATTGGCTAATATGTGTTAGTCTATCATCTGCTCTAGATTGTTTCGAGCTGCACACCTATAGGTGACAACAGAAGGCACTCCTAGGCTAGGTGTATAAAACCCGCATGTTCAGCCCTGCAACAAGTGCATCATTTGAAGTTTAGGTTCAAAGAGGTGCTGGGGGCCGGTGTGCTGAATGCCCTGTGTAGATATTTAAAATGCAAGAGTTTGTGCCAGTATGTAGTATCCTGGTGTCATGGTTTGCCTCTCCCATGTTTCCTTGTCCCTGGCTGCTCAGCCTGTGTGAGCGACATGTACAAGACGAAAAAAACAAGAGTTACAAGAGGACACACAACTGTGTCACTCTAAAGACATTATGCTACAAAGACAACATGTGAAACAGGTACAGCGACAGCTCGCAGTGCAGCCCCACCGTTGCCCATTACATCGGGCAGCCCCCAGATATGCGTGCTGTACTCCATCTCAAGGAGCTACAACAACAAGATGCGTCATGAGTGGAATGCTTGGAGGAGGTTGCTGTGTCTCAGACAAGGACTGCAAGTCCCAGGGGGCCTGTTGCTGATTGCCCGCACCTGAGCCTGCCACACATTATTTCACCGCTCGCAGCTCCCGCTTCGCGGGAGCCGCTTCGTGCTTGGAGCAGGTTGCTGTGTCTCAGACAAGGACTGCAAGTCCCAGGGGGCCTGTTGCTGATTGCCCGCACCTGAGCCTGCCACACATTATTTCCCCGCTCGCCGCTCCCGTTTCGCGGGAGCCGCTTCGTGCTTGGAGGAGGTTGCTGTGTCTCAGACAAGGACTGCAAGTCCCAGGGGGCCTGTTGCTGATGGCCCGCACCTGAGCCTGCCACACATTATTTCACCGCTCGCCGGTCCCGCTTCGCGGGACGCGCGCGGGAGTGCGCCGGGCGAAGCCCGGGCCAAGGGCGGGCCCGTGTGACCCCGTTAGAGACCGGATGAGGCCGGGCCCACTCTCTGAGACTGCTTACCCCATAAGGTTAGTCCTCATCAGCATACTGGTGTTAATAAGAGGAGTACACAGAAGAAGCTTGCTGTGTTTTGTTTTAATTCAACTTCCCATTGCATCTAAATATACACCTTAGGATGAATCTGCGAGAGGGTAAGGGGAGAATTGGGCCACCTTCAGGAAGTATGGTGGGGACTTTAAACCAGTTTTTAATCAGAGCCAGCACGGTCCTTGCTCACGAGATAGCATTGACGGAGCGTCGTCTATCTCTTGATCCCCAATTGTTTAAACGATCATCTTTGGGCGTTATAGCGTCTGCACGTACTCCTGACCGTTCTTTTGTTGTAGACGCTGACTCCCCTGATAAGGCAAGTGATGCTGGTCAGTTTTCTAATGGGCCATTGGAAACTTTTGCATCGCTGGTCACTGATAATATATCCTACCATGTGGAGCCGGTCCAGACGGATGCAGTATCCACCCAAAGCAGCCCACCTCCACGTGTTGCTACAAGGTCAGCACCCCAACGTAAAAACAATGTTCCCGCTCCAATCCCAGATCCACCGCTTAAAAGAAAGCGGGGAGGGGGGCCCCAGAGACAGAAACCGGCGAAAACCCAAAGGACAAACACTAATGGAGGAAGTACTATTTCAACAATGGTAGCGACGGGGGAATCGGCCCTTAGTGAGCCTGGAATTTTGACTTCAGCGACCATGGGTGTTTCCTCTGCTGAAGCTAATGAGGCTATGTGGAACAAACTGGGGGATTAAATTGTAACATCTTTAACTCCTATTATCCACAGATTGACTAAGATCGAGGAGAGACTCAATAATTTTGAACTGAAGGTCATGACCAATCATAGTACTATAGAGGGTTTACTGACACAAGCCAACCGATTATCTACATCTAAAGAGTTGAGAAATGCGGTAGCAACTAATTCTAAATTATCAAATCTACCGCCAACTAGGCTAATGTCATTGTCGTCAGGGAACACTGGTACTGTGTCTATTAACCATGAAGTTGGGGTAACATATGTGGGAAGTGAAGTGGGTGAGATAGAGAATGTGCCTAGTGGTTCTAGTCTAGTTAATCAGGGTGCTCGGGGAGGGGAGGATAGTAGATTATGTATAGGGCTAGTAGGTGAAAATGTACAACAGCCAATTACCCGTGCACCAGTAAACCGGGTTAGCTCTATACCAGGGCGTTATGGCCGAGGGTACCCCTGAACGTGCGAGGGACTGGATAATAGCCCAGCTTTAGAGGGTTCTCGAGTCTTACATCTTCCCCCGGCCGCAGCCCCTTTGGTGGTGGTTCTGAAGAACGTCCCAGTATTACAGGAAGGCCAGATTGAAACCACTGATCAGTTCATGGCTAAAACCATGCACTGGCTTACGACACAACTGAAGGAGGTTGGGGTATAGGACTGGGATATCTGTAACCAGGTGATTATGGTCAGACGATCTCCATGGGTAGGTATTCTACAAAGGATAGGAGAGGGGATTGTATAGTTGTTAACTTTAATAATGAGAATGTCGTCAGATTTCTTTTAGACCATCTAGGTAGTACCAATCTAGAGTATCATACAAGGAAAATCTCTCTTCTGCCCCTAGGGTTCTTTTATAGACCCCGTCATACCCCTATGATGGGCTGGGTGATTTTGCATCCAGTGAACCACGCAAGGGCACCCCACAGAATCCCACACAGACCACCTGACTTAAATTTAGTTAATAGATTTGCTCCTCTCTCTGGTTTAGATGCCTGTGATTGACTACCAACTGTAAACTCGCCCCTCTCAGAGAACACTGCTGCCCGGCCCATCTCCTCTTCTGTGAATGATACGAGCCCCCAGCAAGCTATACCACCTTCCCCAGAGAGCAGTATGATTAGGTCTTTTTCAGACAGGAGGGTTAGCATTGCTCCCCCCTTATTAAATATAATATCATGGAACATTGCTGGTCTTCAAACAAAAAGAACCTCTAGTGAGTGGTCGTGCTTTATAGAGAATCATGACATCATTATGTTCCGGGAGACTTGGCCACTGAATACGATTTTTCGCCCTGGGTATCTGGCTTTTGTTAAATCGGCTATTGCAAGTCATAAAGGGAGACCATCTGGGGGTTTGCTCATATGGGTTAGACAGCAGGCATGTTGCCAGGTGGAAGAGTTAATAATAGATAACCCTGACATTCTGGTTAGGAGGAGGGAAAGCCTCTCCTACAATCTCTAAACTTGATTAATTCATTAAACCACTGAAAGGGGTAAACCATCTAGTAGTAGCGGGTGATTTTAACTGTACATTTGAGCCCCTGGGCATAGAAGATGGAAGCTTGTCCAGGGAGGAGGATGCGACCTGGGGTATGCCATCGCTGGACCTTTCCCCGATTAATAAATGGTCAGAGGTGGTCCTCCAGCTAAAAAGGTTATCTCTGGAAATGGGCCTGAGGGCTGTAAATGGAAGGTCAAAATCAGATTATGAGGGTACCCATACTTTTAATAATGGGATAAGAAGTAGCAGAATTGACTACTTCCTCATCAATTTGGAACTGTGGACTAGGCTAGAGGATATGAAGGTCCAGAATAGACCGGAGAGTGACCATGACCCCTTAATTGTAACTCTTTAAATTATTGGGCAACCTACGGCAAGGGTAGGTACTGAAATAACCATAGCTGAAGTGACTATGTCCAATGATTGTCGTAGATTAAAGTGGGCATTGGTCTCAGAGGATGAGGGTACTATGGACCTGATAAAGCTAACCCTTGAAGATACTTTATTAGTCCTCTCACAGCTTGATCTGCATGAGGCCTCTCTTCCTGCCCTTACAAAGGTTCACGAGGAGCTATTTATAAAGTTGAAAGTTTTCTTTTCTACCAAAAATAATAGGAGCTCCAAGCAGGTCATACAGAAATCTGCAAAATGGTATGATGGGGCATGCAGGGCTGCTTTTAGTCACCTCTATCAAGCTGTTAGGTCAGGATTGCCGCGAGAAGTTAGGGAAGCTAGGGTTGCATATAAGGAAATCCAGCGAAGGGCAAAGAAGACCTTTGATGAAAAAAGATGGCAGGATTTATCAAATGCAAGTAATGGGAAAAACTGGGTGCGGTTCTGGCAAACAGTGAAATGGGGTAGTGGTAATATAGGGCCGTCACCAAATAATAATGTCCCTCCCGAAGCATGGGTCATGCACTATCAGACCCAGTTTGCTTCAATGAATAGTAGTTCAAGCCATTATCTATGAGCAATGTGCGACACCGTGCTAACTTTTGATATAGGGGAAATTGAGAGAGCCTTGGATAGTGTGGCAGCAGGTAGGGCTCCAGGGCCGGACTGTATTCCAGCAGACATTTTTAAATTTGGCAAGAAAAACTGGCTCAAATATATACATCATTTGGCCAATGGACTTGCAAGAGGTGCTCCCCTGCCAGAATCCTGGCGCAGGGCAGAGATTATTCCTATTTACAAAAAAGGGGATTGTGCCAGCCCAAGTAACTAAAGGCACATAAGTATCATAGATACCATGCAAAAGATTGTGGACAGACTTGTGCTGACTAGGGTAAATACTTGGATAGATGACCAAGAAATTCTATCCACTTTTCAAGCTGGCTTCCGCCCTCATGTCAGTTCTATCGATCAAGTTTTTAGATTCATGATGATCTATTGGAACACTGTCGTTTTAACAGGGGGGCTATCTATGCTGCATTTATAGATCTAAAATCAGCATTTGATTTGGTGCCCCGCTTTAAGCTGTGGGACTCACTTAAGGAAGTAGGGATGCCCCCTGCGATTTTAAATTTCATCATTAAACTTCATGAGTCTAATTATGCCCGGGTTCGGTCGGGTCAACAGGGAGAGATAACAGATAGGTTTCCTGTGACCAAGGGGGTACGGCAGGGCTGTGTTTTGGCCCCCACCCTCTTTTCTCTGTTTATAAATAATGTTATCTCATACTACTCTGAATATCCAACTGATGCTCCTACTCTTGCTGGCGTGAGGGTTCCACTTTGAATGTTTGCAGATGACACCTTAATTTTATCCAAAACACAATCAGGTCTGCAACGAGCCCTCGATAGATTCACTTTATTTTGTAATAACCATGAACTTACAGTTAATGTTGATAAGACTAAGTTCATGGTGTTGCATAAATATAAAAAAGTGAAAGGCAGAGTTGTAATGAATGGTGCACCGTTGAGGATGAATTGGAAGCCACAGATAGATTTACTAGCCCTTAGGCACAATCAATTAGCAGGTGCCCTTCTAAAAGAGTACCGGCTGTCTTATACTAAACCGGTAGGTCCAGCACTTGCCATATACAGTGGGAAAATCAGGGCTTCCATAATTTATGGTGCAGAACTTTGGGGCTTTGATAATCTAGGCCCCTTAGTCCTGGCCCAAAATAAGTTTTTGAGATCTGTGACTGGCCTTCCCCAATCATCCCCCCTCAAACCCCTACTTTTAGATCTAGGATGTATTTCTATTGAGGAGGCAGCGGGCTTTAGACCCCTTGAGTATTGGAGACAGCTTTGGACAACCCCTGAGTTAGTACCATATGCCAAAGCAGTTAAGCATATCAGAGAAGCTGATATGTCTTCAAAAATTACTTGGCTGAAAAAAATCAAGAGCACGCTGGTCGACATCGGGCTTAGGCACTTGTGGGAGGACCCAGAAGGGAATCAGTTTCCATCTAAAAATGATTTTAAATCTCTTTATTGGGACATGGTTTGTCTTAAGTCCCTGTCACTGGTGGATAATGCATCCCTGACAGGCCTCTTTTTAGATCATAAGTACGAATATATGTTGGAGGCCCATTGGGATGTCATTACGAGACCTGGTGACAGGAAACTGTATCACCAATTTAGAGTGGGTAACCTCCCACTTAAAATCTTTACGGCAAAATGGGGAGATGGAGACACAAAATGCACTGTGTGTACATCTCAGGATGAGTCCATACTCCATGTATTGTTTGTGTGCCCTGTGTATAAGGGTCCCCGTAATAAATAGATTAAGCCGATCTGCCGTAATATTGGCACAAGATCATCCCAAATAGCACTGCGTATCCTAAAGACAGATACAAGGGAATCTGTAGTCATAGCTATGGCAAATGTTTTGAGCTGGTCATGGGCCCTTAGAAGAAGGTTTGGCTGCTAATGCAGGCTCCATTTTGTATTAATGAAGAGGATAATATTATGCTGGATGTTTTCCCTCTGATGGTCATGTGGGAATATTGTTTTTTCTTTTTATGTGGCTCCCTTTTGATATATTTCTTATTTTTCTTAACATGACATAATTAATTTATGTCTTCTTTTTAAATAACAATCGAATGTATAAAGTGTGGTACATATGGTTTTATATACACATTGTTTTATATAATGTTTTTATATGTGTCTTTCATGATTGAAAAAATTATCAAATAAATTGAATTGAATTGGAGTGCTTGGGTGACTGGATGAGGAGTGACAGTTGGATGGATGGGGCTGAGCAGCTAGCAGGCTGCTCCCGGTGGGGCTTATGATATGGACTTTCACATTTGCTGTTGGACTTATTCTACCTGCTTACCTGATACCTGAATAAACCTACGTTGACATCATCTCTCCAGTGTGGTCTCCTGATTACTACACAGGGATATCCGCCCTGTTGTGTACAACAGGACACAGTCCATTGTGCAGCAGATAGGGTTGCGCCTAGGTCCTCGTCCCATGCCCGTCAGACCAGTATCTAAAGTTGTGATGTTTCCACGTGCCTTGAATTGTTGCAGTGTAAGGAAAAGACCGTCTGCTACAGGTGCCCAAAGTCAGACATGGCCATTTTAGTGAACATTTTCTGTACTGTCCCTTCCAAAGTGAGGGTCAACAAGAGTTTACTATAAAAACGAAGCACACGGGAAAGTAGGTAGGAACCGCCCATTCTGCCACACAGCGTGCGCCACGCCCAACTTGTCATAGCTACTGTTATCACTTCTCTCTGTGACGTAGGAAAAGCCAGGGAAAGTATCGACAATAGCGGGATGTCGTCTACCTGGTCCCGTTCTGGTATTAAGTAAGGGAGATGTGTGTTTGAGCGGCACCATTGGGCAGTGAAGTGATATTGTGCCACACAGTAATAAAATTCAAAATCACCCCCGCACCCCACACCCACCATCCATGGTGTCAATAGCCTCTACTGGTAACTAGACATAATATCGAATGGACCTAATATCGAAGTAAAAATATAGAATGGACAAAATATCGAATGGACATAATATAGTGGTTAAAAATATCGAATTGAAGGTAAGTAATATCGATTGTCAAAATTTCGAAGTATAAAATATAGGCATTAAAATGTATCGAATTTTTAATAATAGTGATTTTTTTAAAGTGTTTAGTATGTTAGTATATGTGTTAAAAGTGTATATTATTTTTGTAATGTACGTTTAATTTTTTTTACGTAATGAATTTTATGTTATTTAATATTCGCGTAATTTAATTCCGTAGCGGGTTGTGGGTTTATAGTGGAATAGGGTGGGAAGTAATTTAATTAAAGTAAATTAAATATTAATTTTGAGGAATTATGAATTATTTTAAATTTAATTTTGCGTTTTAGTTCTGTAGCGGGTTGTGGGTTTATAGGGGAATAGGGTGGGAAGTAATTTAATTGTAATAATGTAAATATTTTTTGTTATTTATTGGTATTGATTTCTAATTTATTGTTAATTAATTTTTAATTGGTCATTATTTTTTATTAATTGGTAATTCATTTTTATTAATTGATTAATTGATAATTATGTTAATTTTATTAATTTATTTTCCGTAGCAGGTTGAGTGTTTATAGGGGAATAGGGTGGGAAGTAATTTAATTGTAATTAATTACATATTAACATTATTTTTGTGTATTGATAATTAATTTACTGTTAATTAATTATTAATTGGTATATTTTTTATTAATTAATTTTTGTTATTGAAAATTAATTAGTTGTTAATTATGGATAGGTAATTAATTTTTAATCATTAATACTTATTTGTATTTATAATTGATTAATTATAAAATAATATGTAATTGGAAATTAATTTTAATTCATATTGTATTGTTATTGATATTTAATTTATTTTTATTAATATATTAAATCTTTACTTTCCCTACTGTTGCACTCACTGGAGTGGGAATAGTAATTTTTACCCCTACGCTATCCAACGCTTTCCCTACTGTTGCACTCTCTGGAGTGGGAATAGTAATGTTTACCCCTACGCTATCCAACGCTTTCCCTACTGTTGCACTCACTGGAGTGGGAATAGTAATTTTTACCCCTACGCTATCCAACGCTTTCCCTACTGTTGCACTCTTTGGAGTGGGAATAGTAATTGTTACCCCTACGCTATCCAACGCTTTCCCTACTGTTGCACTCTCTGGAGTGGGAATAGTAATTTTTACCCCTACGCTATCCAACGCTTTCCCTACTGTTGCACTCTCTGGAGTGGGAAATGGTCATTTTTACCCTCCCACTATCCAACGCTTTCCCTACTGTTGCACTCTCTGGAGTGGGAATAGTAATGTTTACCCCTACGCTATCCAACTCTTTCCCTACTGTTGCACTCACTGGAGTGTTAATAGTAATTTTTACCCCTACACTATCCAACGCTTTCCCTACTGTTGCACTCACTGGAATGTGAATAGTAATATTTACCCCTACGCTATCCAACGCTTTCCCTACTGTTGAACTCTCTGGAGTGGGAATAGTAATTGTTACCCCTACGCTATCCAACGCTTTCCCTACTGTTGCACTCTCTGGAGTGGGAATAGTACATTTTACCCTCCCGCTATCCAACGCTTTCCCTACAGTTGTACTCTCTGGAGTGGGAATAGTCATTTTTACCCTCCGGTTAACCAATGCTTTCCCTACTGTTGCACTCTCTGGAGTGGGAATAGTAATTGTTACCCCTACGGTATCCAACGCTTTCCCTATTGTTGCACTCTCTGAAGTGGTAATAGTAAATTTTACCCTCCCGCTATCCTATGGTAAAAATATTGAAGATTTTTTCTTAATGTTACGTTAATATATATATGTATTTAAAAAAAAAGTATGTTTATTTTTTTTAACTTAAATTAATTATTTATTAATTGTAAGGGTATTTAAGTATTTTTAAGTATGTTTTAGTTAATTATATTTATTAATTTATTAATTTTAAATTACTTTTAAGACATTTGAAAAAATTCTATATTTTGATTAACTATATTATTTACAACGATATTTTTGATTCAATATTTTTGTACTTACCTGTTTGAAGATAGGAATTCGATATTTTTGTTTTCGATATTTTTACCTCGATATTTTGTCAGGTCGATATTTTCAGCATCGATATTCTGTCAGTGATCCGCCTCTACTATCTCCTGCCCCAAGATAGAATGGCTTAAAAGTTGCTGGCCACAGATTTCCAGCCAAACCAAAACAACCATGTCTAGGTATTCCAGGATGGATTCAGCTGATTTCACCACTCAGGTCTCATACAGACACATGTGTGGTAGGCAGTGGTGGGAACACGGCCAATATATATTCATTATCCAAAAATGATGAGCCTGACTGGGTTGTGAATATGTGCATGTTGCTCTGTCGCCAATCTCGACGCAGGAGCCAGGACAGTGTCATGGATCGTGGGGAGCCTTGAGTAATGCAGAGTATTCCAGAGTTTAGGTTCTTCCTCCACCAATGTAAAGAAATGGGACTCACCCTCAGCCAGGTGGGGTGTAGCATGACATATTTGAAATTTTGGTTGGGTAGAGTGCGTTTGACCTCCACACATTTCCGACACAGCTCCTGCGCCGTAGCTGTAAAGTCTATGGGGCAGATTTACAAGCCCCTTGCGCCACTTTTCCGTCATTTTTAATATGGGAAAAATTATGCAAAAGTGGCGCAAGGGGCTTGTAAATCTGCCCCTACGAATATAGTTATCACTGAGCCCTGGTACTGCAATGGCCACTGTTCTCTGGCCACCCGCAGGATGGTGTTGTTGTCTCAGAAATTCAGTACACATGCAGATATAGGCCTCAGGGGAGGGTCCCCGTGAGGAGGCCATTAGGCCGAGTGACCTACGCATTCGCTAAATAAGGAACATGGTAGACGAATGGTCTTGACCAAACAGGTCAACCCGAGCTTCCTGAAAAACTACGCTTCAGTTATTCCAATGTTTGATGACAATTTGCAGGTCATAGTGTCCACTGAAAGACTTCCATCAGGTCTCAAGACACTGTGCCGATAGAAAGATGTCACCCCCTTGAACTCTGGCATATTTTTGTGGCAGTGCCTCATAATTTTGTGCATTCATCTACACACCACATACCTCCGTTTTAAACATTATAATTTCAAAAACTGAAATAAAGATTTCCCTGTCAACCCCACAGAGACTGAAAGTACACGATAGTGAACGGGTAGCATTCAAGAAATATTGTATGTGAAGGTTAATTTTTGCCCTAATCAGTGCGAACAAGGCTCATGCAATATAACCAGGTCTGTTTTGTGCTTAATAAAAAAATCCTAAATATCTGTCGGCTTTTAAACGGTGTGGGCCAGACCACGGAAGCAGTACTTCCACCTACTCATTGCACAGGGCTAACTAAGCCTTTGACCCAGACAGCATTGCAGAGAGGTGTTGGGGGATTTTTACATTTACCCAAGAGAGATGCAGTGCTTGGCCAATAGCTGTGGCAAATCAACAAATCACACAGAACGGAGAGTGACTATGGAGCTGGCTTTACACTCCTAACGCAACAATGTATGTGCTTAGGAAGACGCGCCCCACTTACATCCCCACTATGTTGCTGCAAAATTCTAAGTGAGATTTTGATAAATGATAATTATGATGGAATCGGAATCTGTAGGTCTGCATATTGGGCAGTTGTGTGACAGTTGTCTGTGAAATTGCTTGACATGAGTCATATAGAGCTTAATAATGGAACTATAATGGATCATCTTGAAACGCAAGTTGATCAGGACTGATTTATAATGTGAGCAACGTTGCACCATTTGATGTTTCTGAACACAAATACCAAATCAGCCTACCTCTTTTCCTGATCTCCAATGGAGAGACAAAATATTGTAATACAAGAGCATATATATTGGTCACGCATTAACATCCACCCATAAGCAAAAAATATAATTTAACAGTGGGTGCTTTTGGGGCTTCTCAGATATTGTGGGCTAGCAAGCGTTCAAAGATGATTTCAATCAAGCGTACCTCATTGTGGTGGCGGCAGAATGGCCATGGATAGTCTTCACATCCTTATTGCATTTAACCATGTTGGTGTCAAATACGTCAGCCAGTCTGAATAGTCTTTTGCAGCACAACTCCTACCACTTCCCAACTGCCCATGTCCTGGGAGATGTTGCCCCACACACATAAGCTTGGACAAGAGGGACTTAAAGTTTTGAAGAAGGCAGGCCTGTGTGTGTGAGGAAAGGTGATAAAAACACAGAAGACTTTTTGCACAACCAGTATTTTTGACAGAATAAAACTAGCCATAAACTAATGGGGGAGACACGCCTATCTGCTTATCTTCACCTGAAATTGTTTTAGTATAGAGAAAAAATGTAAAGCTTGTAATTACATTCTGCCTCCCTGGAGACATAGGTGGGGCTGCTTGGCCTCCTGTGCAGCGGTGACAGACCCGGATCATCTGGATCCCCATGGCCATGGAATGATGGGGCAGCCTGAGATACAGTGGAGAAGCGGGGACTGGCCAAAGCCCACTGGGGAACACATCCTTGAGGCCCCTCCCTGGTTTAGCGAGTACAGATGGGCCCTGACCTCCTTTGGATTCCATCTAGACCTATATAACAAGGAGGCCTGGTCTGCTATTGACTGGATTGCCTGGGCCCCATGCTCAATGCTTCTCTGTGCTCCTGAGTGACTCTGGAGGAACACCTTTGCGACCAGAGTGGGTTGAGTGCTCATGTTGCTACCCAAGTGCACATGTGGTCCTGGACCCCCCCTCCCCCATGTTTTTAGAGCCTAGCTGCACCTTGGAAGCCCTGGACAGTGTAGGAGACACCATCATAGACAAAGACAATCCATCATCCTCTCAAGCAAAAATGGACAGATGCACCACAACCTCAGTGGGCGTTTCTAACCCTGCTGCTGGTGCCCCTGGCACAGAATCTATCCTGCAAGCTATACAGGTCTCTCGAGCGGCCCTTGAGACCAAGGTTTGCTAAGGGTCAGGGTGGATGCTGCTTTTCTGCGCCAAGACATGCGTAATGTTGTGGACAGAGTTTCTGAAACCGAGGGTCACATCTCGGAACTATAGGACACTGTTCAAGAGCTCAACTCTACCATCAACCACTTGTCTGATTCATCCAATCTCCTAGAAGAATGCACAGAGGACGCTGAAACCCTGGTTGCAGAAACAAATTTTACTTCCTTGGGTTTCTGGAAGGGGTGGAAGGGTTGATACAGGAAAAATTCTTGGAAGAATGGATCAAATCTTGTCTTCCGTCTGACCACCTGTCTGCCTGCTTTGTACTGGAATGCACCCAGTGATCCTTGATGCAGCTGCCCCTGCCTGGGCCCCACCCTTCATGGCTAAAATGCTTAACTACAAGCACAGAGATGCTATCCTTAGGGGAGTGAGATCAAATGGGCCCATGCCATTTCAAGCTACTTGTATCCTTATCTTTCAGGACTACTCTTGCCTGGCCCAGAAGCAATAAAAAGCCTTTCATTCAGTTAAGCAAAATCTCCGGGCACTGAACCTCTCATACATGCTTATTTTCCCAGCCAAACTACAGGTCCTCTACGAATCCAGCTCCTTCTTATTTGGCACCCCAGAGGCAGCCTGGGAATGGGCTGTGGAACGTAAAGAACTCCGGTGTCACACACCACCCCCCTTCCGTAAGGTCAGCTGCTGCGCAGCCTAACAGATCTTGTGCTGCTGTGTCCTGTGGGGGCAGGCGGGGACGATGGTGCTCCAGGAGACAATGGGTGACCGCCACTGGTGGGATAGGTTCTTCTGACAGTGAGAGTGATTGCTGCAATGATGCCAGCCACGGGCCGGGTGCCCCGGACAGACCCCCCACTGCCCCTCTGACCTCTGGCTCCGATAGAGTCCAGGTCCTGGGCTCAGACCTTCATGGCCGGGCCCCGCCTCAGTGACTACACTCAATAGCGTAACTACAAGTGCACATTTCTGCTACTGTCCTTATATGTGCTAGACCAGCAGCACTGCATCGTTTACTCTTATATAAAGTTTGTAGGGGGAACACAGCCTCTCCTTGTCCTTTGTTGTTTGGGTTTGCTAGAAATTGGGTTTCTAGTTGATGGGATGTGAGCATGGTCAAGCAGTAAGCACAATCCTAGTCAGGGTAAGGCACCATCAAACTCCAAATTAACCTCTGCTAACCCTCTGGTAGCTTGGCACAGTACAGTCAAGCTTTACTTGAAGGCAATGCGTAAAGTATTAGTGCAACACTTCAAATAGTAGTACAGTGAAAACACCACACAAAAAGATCCTTCAACAGGTCTGGAAAAATAAAGGTTAGTTTAATACATACAGTAGGACCAATACGTCAAAAATTCAACTGGAGATACTGAATTATTAAGTTTTAAGTTGAAATAGCACCAAAAAGCACAAAGCGTCAACAATTGAAGTCTAGTCGCATAGCACTGGGGCAAAGTCACAAGTTCATGCTGACCGCGATAGAGTGCAGGCCGGCTACAGGGACCCAGTTAGGCCAGCTGAACAAAGTACCTTAAATCCTGCTTGCGGAGTGTTGTATGGATCTGGGTCGAAGAAGTGCTGCGCAGCTGAGGGGATGTGTCATTCTGAGATGTTGTGAGGCTGCGTTGCAAGGTACTGTTGCGTCGAGGATTTCATCAATGGGGCTTGCGATGCAAAGTGATAGTGTCGGGCATGTGGTATGCAGCTGGTGATGTATTGGTTCTGAAGTGCTGTGATGTGTCTGTTCTGAGGACTGTGAGGGTGATGCAAGTCTTCTGTGCCGGGTCGAATCCATGCAGAAGCTGCGATGCATTAGTTCTGCTCGAAAATGTGCTGCTTACCCGAGGATATGCGTCTGTTCAGCTCGGGGATGCACCACTCAGCAGAGAAGATGTGTCGGTTCTACTGATAAGCACCTTAGGCCCACTTCCAAGGGTCCAGGACTGGGCTGGCACCACTTGGCAGGGTAGACTCACAGATGTCGAGGTGTAAGTGCAAGGTTGTTGGAAGCCTGTTATGTCACTGATTTTTCAGATCAGGAAACCAGCCTACTAGCCCTTGGAGTCATTTTCAGTTCTGGGTTGAAGAGATGCAGATCCAGTCCTTCTCGCCCAGGCAAGAAAGAAAGAGGTCAAGACAGCAAAGCAGGAGTCCAGCAGAGTAGCAGAGGGGGAGTCCTTTCAGCAGCACAGCAGTCCTTCTTCCTGACAGAGTATCCAGATGTTCTGTGTACTTCACATGTAATGAAGTGGTGATATCTGAGGCCAGAGGCCCTTTTTTTTATACGCAGGTGTGCCTTTGACGTGGGGAGAACCTTCTAGGGGCCACCCTTTGAGGGTGCACAGATTCCCTGCCAGACTGAGCTCGAGACCAATTACAGGGGGTATGCAGCTCTTGGTGTGGGGACAGGACACAGCCTATTCAGGTGTAAGTGAAGAGGTGCCCAGGTATTCCCTCTCATCCTGCCAGGATGGCCCATCAATTCCCACCTAAACTCCCATTCTGTGTGACTGTCTAGGGGAAATACACAAAGCCCAACTGCCAACTACACCTAGTCATGTGACCAGAGATAGGCTGCAAGCCATAAGAAAAGTGGCGTTTTCAGAATTGTAATTTAAAATCCAGCATCACTATAAGTAAGGAATTTAAATTAGGATTCAAGAGACACCAAACTTGAACCAGTTTGGAAATTACACTTATAGAATGTAATATGGTAATCCCAATGTTATCCAATGAGAGATATAGGCATTGCTGTAGTCAACAAATAATGTCAGAGTATTTCACTATCAGCACACTAACAAGTATAACAGAGCACATTACGGCAGAAAAATTGTCTTTCCAAGGTCCATTTCCTCTCCTTTGTGCTATAAAATGAATTTCTTTAACTTGTCTTGGGAGCCAAGAGACAAAGTTCTCTCCTTATAAGTGACCCTGAACAGGCATGGGTGCACAAGGCCATATCGGGCATTCATGGAACGTAGGGCAGGATGAAGGGATAGAAACTCTTTTTATTGACAGGGGAAGGGAATTTGTATCGCTGGACTCTCGGGACATGATGATTCCTGCTGCAGACCAGAAGTTTTAATCTGCACTTAGTCCACTGGCAAGCAGACTTTCTGCTAGGCCCTGCTGCAACTTATACAAGAGCACTAAGTCAGTTATTTCAAATTGCATGCTGAAAACATTGTTAGTGCTCATTTTCATAGTTAAATATGGTAACCATAATAAGCAGGACGAGAGCTATGAGTACTCTCCTGCTCAGAGCTGATAAGCATGGCAAAAACAGATTCAATCTATTTATTGGTAGCGGCCCAGACACTAAAAAGAACATACATGCTATGAAGATGCTCCCCAGAGAGTGAAACAAAGCCTAGACGCATTCCACGGTGATGCGATGTAAGTGGGAAGTATCATTTGTCTGCGTTTTTTAATTAGTGTGTCAATTCTAGGTGAACTCCTTGCTGCATACAATCAACGATAAAATCAGAAGAAAAACAAGGCTACGAGAGGCTCATGATCACAGTGGCTGCCGGGCTGGCATAGCAGTGAGCTAATAGTGAGTAGACTGCTTATCAGTAAAGGCCTCACGGTGGCTGCCAACAGTCTCTTGAGTGACCGGATTTGTTGATAAGTGGCATGGTGAGGAAGGGCTTGTGAGGTAGGTTACAGGGGCAGGCAGGCTCTTCCTGTCTGGTAACTGAAGCACAAGAAAGCTTGCGTTCAGAGTGTGGTATGCCTGCTGCGCAGCAGGAGTTCCCTAAAGGTGCCAGTGGCCGGGAGTGGAAAACCCAACCAAGATGTAGCATTTGGATATGAAGTTCTTGTTCATACAGTGTGTTCCGATTTGGTGTAGAGACGATCATGGTGTCAAAGAGGGGAAACGGCCACTACAACGCGGCCGTTTCCCCGCATAATAGTAACCACGCATGCATTACAACGCATGCGTGGTTACCACGATTGCCTTTACCACGCATACATTCACTACGAGATACGTAGTAAAGGCATGTGTGCTAAAGGTCATATAAAAAAAGGGGGGGTGGAGGCAATCGGCGTCGTACTGTCATAAGAGGAAACGGAAAGACACTTCCGCTTCCTCTATACGACGTGCGACGCAGATCGGAAGAGCTTCCAGAGGAGAGGACGTAGCGAGGTAAGGGGGAATTTAGTTTAAGGAATTAATGAGGTGTAGCGGAGGGATAAATTTAAGGGTTTGTGGGTGGGGGAAACGCACAGGGAAACATTTTTAAAGTTGAGGGGAGGGGAATTTATTAGAAGAAAGAGGGGTGGGGGGGGATCAAACAGCGGTATTATTAAAAAAAAAACAAAAAAAACATTTACCACAAAAATGCCTTTACCGATATGCCTGGTAAATGCATTTTCGTGGTAAATGTTATTAGTGGCAACGCATTCGCGTTGTAACGCATGCGTAGTAAAGGCATGCGTTGCAACGGAATGCGTTGTAATGACATACAACCGTCAAAAAGACCACATTCCTCACCCAGACAATTGTTGGGAAGTCACTTGAGATGGGGTTGCTTTAAAATGTTAAAAGGACGGGTGGGTGGGGCGGGTGAGGGTGGGATGGTTTGTTTCAGATGTTTTTGTTTGTTTCCGAACTAAAACTGTGGTTGTCACTGACGGGTGAGCCAATATAGAATCCATACTTGGAATTTTAACATGGGGTCGACCTCCGGGTTGTAGACCTGTACGCTGTGTATCTGTGCTCACACCACGCTCTTCCGGCTCCATGATGTAGGCAGTAAGCTGTGTACATACCTCTTGAATCCCACACAATAAAAATGATTTAATTTAAAATGTTAAAAGGGGTACTTTACTGCTTTGTCCCAATCTACAGTGTTGCAGGCTGGGAGTAACACTGATTGTACTCTGGTTCCTAGAAGTGGGTGAGCTAGCAAATTAACAGAAGAGCCAAGAGTCGACTCTGGTTCAAAGAGCCTGTGAGTGAGCCAGGCCTTGAAAATATCTGGCATGTCAATCATGCACCAAACATCTCAGAATATGATATGAAGTCTTCACAACTCAAAAAGTGTATCTCCTTAATACAAGGAAGCTTTTCAGCTTAGTACATCAAATTATACCACTTAATTGACAGGCATTTATTAAACATGCAAGTTTGCAAACATGCACTCTGAAAGATCCCTGCCTCCACTCTGACGACACTGGTTCTTGTTAATTCAATGCAAGTCAGTAATCTTGTGTACCCCACATGTGGCATTGATTGTTATTATACCTAGAGCTTTATTATAGACTATTGAATCAAACATGAGAGGTTTTTGTAGAGGTAATGAGGCTTAGTGAAATAAAGTATTTGCCTAGGATCACACAATTTGGTAAAGCAGAAAAACCAGGATTGATTCGAGGTTCCCAGTTTCACACTGTAGAATTCACCCACTAAGTTGCTATTTATTTCTCATGTCAAAGGTTAATGTTTTGTCTTTAATTCTTGGAGGATGAGATTAGAGTGCCTGTGACGGGAACAATCAATGTTTTATTTTTGACTGGTTTACCCACTGCAAACCTAGTCCAATTAAATAATATCGCTTCACAACAGACACAGACTACTATACACATTTTTTCATCACAGAGAGATTTGCTGGGATTCACAGGATGCTAAGCTGAATTTTAACCTGGTTCCACATGTTGTGTGGTCAGCACCTGTAGCCATTAGGCCACATTGCCCTCTGTAAAAACTCTGCTTGAATAAACCTGTTGCCCTGTTTATTTTCCACTTGGACTCATTTTACACCAAATTAACATTTTGGATTCTTTACAATCTTATTTGCAAGTGTGTGTTCTTCAGTGAGAGTGTGAAATAGAAATTTTGGCTTGAATTTTAAACGTTGTATCACCTTTCATCACTGCACAGGACACCTTAATTAGCTTCTACATTTCCCTGATTAGACCTACGTAGATCTTTAAAACACACCTCCAGGACTGGTGTTACTGCAGGGGCAGGTTGCAAGGCTGCTGGAGGAAATGAAGCAAGTGCGCTGGTTAGGGTAAAGGGGCTGCTGAGAGCTCTTCTATTAAATAAGCACACATACCACTGAGTAAAGAAAATTGGGAATTCTGTGGTGAAAGAGTGGAAGGCAAGGGAGTCACAGCTTTTGACAATTGCAGAGATGGGGATTTTGGAGTCGAGGTAAAAGAAAGATACTTGCAGCTTGTGGTGGAAGTGAGGAAGGGGTAATGAAATCTAGTGTCAGAGTGGTGTAGAAGAGGACTAAGACAGAGCCTGTGGTGAGATTGAACATTGGGCATGCAGCCATCGGTGGGAGAGTGGAGAAGAGGGTATGAAACCTGTAGTGAGAGAGGGAGGGAAGTTTGTGTATGTATGTCTGTATTTCCTCCTCTTTATATAGGGTGGACCTATTCATAAAGAAAGTGACTTCTGTTAACAGCCTATGTTAAGCCTATGTTGTGAGAAAGCAAGAAAGTATGACAGATCCTCTGAGTTGATGGAAGAGATATGGACTCAGAAGTCAGGGAGTAAAAGTATGTGGTTTATGCCTATGGCAAGAAAACAGGATAAAATGCTCCAAGAGGATTTGAAAGGCCGCTTGCTAAAGGACGGCAGGGAGCCAAGAGGCTGAGTAGGGCAAGTTTACTTTGGGGGCTGTAGTAATGCATATATGCAAGCCCATCTAGTGTATTTATATGGTAGGTGGGACAAGTGGATTTATTTACTGGCCTAGGAGATTACTGTGGAACTATGTCCTTTGGACAAGTAATTTATTTTTAAAATTCCACACACCTTATTAGTTAGCTGTCGCTCGAGCTACATCCTGCGCAAAGAAGATTTTCCGACCCAACCATAGCATTTGTTTCGCTGCTTCGCCGCCGACAGAAGCCTCATCAGATCAGAGGACTGTAGAAATAGAACAATAATTCCTCTTGGTCAAGCCGATGGAGATTACACCGAAGGTTTTGTGCCGACACAGTGAGTTTGTTGCAGATTAAGTTCAGTACCTTCCTTGAGACTGATGATTTTTGTAATATGTATTTTAAGAAAGGCAATCATGTCGGAGCCCTGCGCACCCTCAGGAATTCCATAGATACGTACGTTGTTGTGTCTGTTGCAGTTTTCCAAGTCTTCTGTTTGTTGTTTTAGAAGAGAAATTCCTTTTGACATCACTTCGACTTTAGTTGCCGTATCTTGGATGTCACTGATACATTGTTCTACCTCATTCACCTGGGACTCCAGACTTGACCGTTTCTCTTCAATCTTCTGAAGCGTGATTTGGTTTCCATCACAATGGGTTTTTAATGCCTTATCTCATCTATTAAGTCTTTAAGTGTCAGAGGTGAAGGAGACTTTGGTGGGGAAATAGGGTCTTTCTTTTATCTTTTGTTAGTACTACTGATTGAGTCTTTATGGGGGAGAGGCATTTTTTTAAATGAGGATGCAGGTTTTGTGTTGAAATAGGCAGCAGAGTCCATTTCTGAAGATATATATGCAGACTGACAGTAAAACTAACGTGTAAGTGGCACAGTCCAACAGAAATGGCCAGGAAATTTAATTCCACAGAAGAACAAAGAGAAAGCGAACAGTAACGTAGAATCCCCAGTGGTGAAGAAACTTACACAATGAAGAAAATTACTTTATTCCTCCTCTTCGCAGATAAGTTGCATAAAACTATGCAAGTCGTTCAAACACCATTTATTAGTAGGAGTGAAAAAAATACAATTGCTGTGCTAAAAGTGCACTAGTGATTCAAAAATATACTGTGTAAGGCACCTCCATATGGTCAGGCAAGCGCGAGCATCACCAGCGCCTTGCCTTTTGTTCACACAAAAGTATAAAAATGATGCTTAAAGTGATATAAATCCACCAATCATGAATAAACATGCACAATAAAGACAGTCCCTTTACCGTCTGCTTGTGAGATAATCACAGAGAGCTATGCGTGTCATAAAGTCACCATTTAACCTTAAGGTGACGCATTCTGACAGAAATGGCCTGAAGATGGACTTCCCAGCAGCAAATCGTACAGAAGAACAAGGATGAAACAAACAGTCCCCAGACGTGAAAAAACATATACTAAGTAGAGAGTGTCTCTATCCCTCCTCTCCACAGATACATCTCATAATGGTGTGAAAGACTGACGTGCACCATTTAAAAGCATACGGGAGGACCAAAAAAGTACAGGCTATAATATAGGTGTGTGTAGAGTTCAAAGTTATCCCCAGACGGACACCTACATTCAGTTGGGCAAGCACGAGTCTCAGAAGTGCTCTGCCAATCTGTATAAGCCCAAATTTGCAGCCGCAGTGGGCTGACATGAGAGGGATATTGGGGAATAAAAAACAGAGTGTGAAGACCATAACTCATTCTTAAATTACCCCTACCCACTCCCTGCATGCTCCGGTGCTGCCACGGAGCACCTTATTGTTGTTGGAGGACTTATGGTGGTAAGGCTCCATCCGTGGTCTCTAGGGCTCCCAGAGATTTAGGAGCCGGCAGCCATCTTGCGGGTGCTTCTGTCACACTCCTTGCCCTCCATTTCTGTCCACTTTTCTTTTTACAACGCATCTTAATGGCGACGAAGTCACTGGTATATAATGGGGCTGATGTGTTTTTTTACTTTAGGAGACAACAGTGTCCAGAGAATAGCCAATCCATTCATTAAACTAACTCTTTTCCCATCAGATTTATATCTTGCTCTGCATCAAGAATGGGTGCTAGAATTACATTTGAAGCATTCATAATGTACTGGCTAGTAGTTTTAGCCAGTGATCTTCCTCTAGCAGATCTCCTGCCCCCTACAACTGTGGCATTATGCTTGCCACATGTCTGAAAAAGAACCCCAAAATGATCAGACCATAACACATTGATAGAAACATCTACTTGGATTGTCTCCTTACAGGTGAAAATAATTAAATAAATCAAATGCCCTTTTTCTTGAGTGAGGTGAAAGACTTGTTGTTCCAAATTTAATGCTATCAAGGATTTTTGCAAGTCTTTGCTGTCACTATTATTCACTGCATCCCACCAGATATTAAAATCTTCCAACAGGCAAAAATCAAAAAGTTTATCACAAGGTGCAACAAAGTCTGGTTAGTTGAAGCTGAAATTCAAACTACAGCGGCTGGTAAACTTAAAAGGCAAGTCATATTACTTTTACGTGAAAAGTTTATGGAGAAGAACAGCGGTTATAATCTATAAATGTGAGTGGAAGATTACTGCCAAACCTCCCCTCCTCCCACCTCCCTGTCTTCTCCAATTAAATTGAAGCCAGATGGGAATTGCTGCATACAAATGTGGACCGGAGGAGGAATTAACCATGTCTCAGCTAGTCAGAAAATGTCCAGCTTTTCTGTGTCAATTAGGTAGGCAAGTTGAGTCTAGCTTTTTTTTTTTGAAAATTCTTTTTATTGGCATTTTATAATATGAGCGTACATACATCACTCGTCGTGAAAATGGATACTTTACATTAGCGGGTAAAGAGACCAACATCAATATAGAGAGTACGTACGTGTCTTGTTCCGTGTGGAAGTGGTCTGTATGATTACCGAGCATTGCCTGTATAGAAAAACTGGGGAGGAGAACCAAACTGGGGGATGCCATGGAGTTCTGAGTGACTAGTTCTAGGCTGTGTCCCAAGTCTGCCATTGCCCGTTCGGCTATATAGCTGCCAACCATCTAGGGGGGGGTGGGTGCGTGCAAAGTCCGGGAAGAGGAGCCGTGGGGTGTATCAGGTGAGTAGAGGGGGGAACTCAGTCGGCCCGGGGGGCGCTGGGGGGGATCCCCCGCCGCGAAGACTCGGATCGCGGAAGGCGGTGCGGCGTTGGGGGTATTCATGTCGGCTACCAGTGTTGTTGGGGTCTGGGATTGTCGGAATTGGTGTAGTAGGAGCGCCCACTCTAAAGAGATTGGGGTTTTACGGGTACCCTTAGCCTCCTCCTCTCGTATTGCGTCCTCCTCCGCAGCAGCCCATTTAAGAACCGCCCCTACCCAAGCTGCAAGCGGGGGACCAGTAGGGGACCGCCAGTGCATTGCTATACAGCGTTTAGCCAATAGGTGGGCCAGGAAGACGAAGCGCATCGATACCTTGTGTCGTTTTCTCCGCCCTAGGATACCCAGCGCGCATCCCTCCCAGGTAGTCAAATGGGTCAGCCCAGTGAGGTCTCTGAGTGTTGAGTGGATAGAGGTCCAATAGTTCTGGATGCCCGGACAGGTCCAGAACATGTGGAAGAAGGCAGCATCCTGCGCCTGACAACGAGGGCATAGAAATGTAGTGTCGGGATAAAAACGTTGAAGGCGCGCTGGCGTCAAATAGGCCCTATGGAGAATGTGAAACTGTATATTCTTAAAGCGGGCATTCCTGGATACTTTTTTAGGGAATTCGATTGCTCTGTCCCATTCGCTGTCGTGAAATGGTCGTCCCGTCTCCTCCTCCCATAGGGCTCGGAGATGCACTAGCTGTGGGGGTGTTAGGTTCCCGATTGATTTATACAACCATGTAATAAGGTGTCGACCCCTTCCCAGTTGTAAGAGTGTGTGTAGGACTGGGTGTGTGGGAGGTTCCCCTTGCGTGAGGTCAGCATATGGCCGAAAGTGGCTGAGGAGTTGGTGGTGAAGCAGGAACTGACCTGGGGGTAAATCGTATTCCTCCATGAGCTGTCGGTATGGTCTGAGCTGTCCCTCGTCAAATAGCATTTCCGCTTCGACAATGTCTCTCGCCGTCCATTCCCGAAGCATGGCGGGCGTGAAGAATCCGTCATTTCTGGGCCAGCCGACCAGCGGTAACAATGGCGTGTATGGAGGGCAGCGCGGTGCCATGCGATGGATACGTTGCACGCATTTCCGGGCAACGTCCACCTGCAGGGGGTAGGTTCGTGTGGGACGGGAACCCGGCAGAAGCAGGCGTCGCAATTCGGGCAGAGGCACAAGTCCCGTAGTAGTGCATGTCTCAAGTAGGCATCGCTCCGCCGTCCAATATGAGAGCCATTGGAGCTGCGACGCCAGGAAGTAGGCTTCGAATGAGGGCGCCCCCAGCCCCCCCTGCGTCGTGGGCAGTCTTAGCTTGGCCAACGCGATTCTGTGCCGTCCTTGCCCCCATATCAGAGAGCTGAGGAGCGTATCTAAATCTTTGAAGAAGGAGCGGGGGGGAATCACTGGGAGATTGGTGAAGTAGCACAAAAGCCGTGGGACCAATATCATCTTTGCCAGGGCTACCCGGCCAATCGGGGCCAGCGGTAGACTCCGCCAGAACCCGATGGAGGATCGTATCCCTGCTAGTGCCCTCCGATGATTCCCCTCGAAAATGTCGATTGGGGAGTGATATAGTCGGATCCCAAGGTATCGGGGACCTTCCGTCGCCCAGTGCAGTTTCCGGTCACCGATCCAGACCTCCCGAGAGGGGGCGTCCGGGTGGAGGGGATAAACCATCGATTTGTCCCAGTTCACCTTCAACCCCGAGGCCTCCGCAAACTCCGACATGGCGGTCGCAACGGCGGTAAGATCCGCCGCCACATCCCGTATATATATGAGAAGATCGTCCGCGTACATGGATACACAGTGTGTAACATCCGCTAGTGGAATACCCCAGGTCTGCCCATCCCCACGGAGCCGGATGGCCAAGGGTTCTACCGCAAGTGCGAATAAGAGGGGCGAGAGGGGGCACCCCTGTCGCGTGCCCCGGTGTATCGCGAATTCCGGGGAGATATAGCGACCAAGGCGGATCCGGGACGTAAGATTGGTGTAGAGTAGGCGAGTATAGGCTATGAGTGTGGGGCCGAGACCCGCTCGTCCCAGAACTGAAAAAAGGAATTGCCATGTGAGGGTGTCGAACGCCTTTTCAAGGTCCAAGATCAGACACGCCGCGTGCGGGAAACGATCCCCGATCTGATCCTGAATGTGAAAGAGGCGCCGAATGTTATGAGAGGTATTCCTCCCTGGGACAAAACCACATTGGTCCAGGTGTACTAACGGGCATATGATTTGAGAGTATCTGTCCGCCAAGATTTTTCCCAGGATTTTACAATCAGCTGTGAGCAGCGTGATGGGGCGGTAGGAGGCGAGGAGTTGAGGGTCACGGTCGGGTTTCGGAAATGTCACGATCACCGACGCTCTCATAGAGCCGGGCAGCTCGCCAAGTCTAAGCGCCGAGTCTAATACTGCTGATAGACGAGAGGTCAACTGTGGGCCAAAAGTGGCGTAATATTCAAGTGGGAGCCCGTCAAGGCCAGGGGCTTTGCCGCGGGCCAATGCTCGTATCGCACTTGTAATCTCAGTTGTTTTTATCCGTGTGTCCAACCCCTTCCGGTCTGCAGAGGCAATTCGGGGAAGGGGGAGGGGGTCAAGGAAGTGGTCGATGGCCCTAGGATCGAGAGACGTGGGAGCGGTGTAAACTGCCGAGTAATGATGATAAAACGCCTGGAGGATCTCATCCTGAGACTGCACCAGAGTACCCTGGGGGTTTATGATTGCAGTGATAGGCCGAATGTCGGTATCTTGCTTAGCGAGCCATGCCATGAGTGTGCCCGACCTATCACGTTCCCGATGCATTCGGTTTGCGTAGGCTCGAAAATTGTGACGACGCAAGTCCACGCACGCCACCTGGTATTCTGATTTGGCATGGGCGACCTGAGTTACTGTCGCCACTGATTGATCTGCGGCCTTAGTGGCCGCAGCCAGTTGCTGCTCCGCCCTCTCTAGGGCACGTTCCAGGGTGCGTCGCACCCCGGCTCTGTACCGGATGCATTCTCCCCTGGCCACTACCTTGAAACCATCCCACTCGATCAGGGTGGACGACGCGGTCCCCGCGTTATGTGTAAAGTAGTCTTGGATGCTACGTTGGTGGTCATGTGTAAAGGTCTGGTCTGTGAGACACTCCCGTGACAGCCGCCACGTAGGAACAGGGGGGTGCGGGGGTCGCCACTGAAGGCCGAGGAAGTGCGCGTCATGGTCGGAAACGACCCTACCCAGATAGTCCGAGTGACATATCTGCGGAAGAAGCGCCGCCGTGCATAAGAATCGGTCAAGCCGAACTCGTAAATTATGAGGGATGGAGTGAAATGAGTAAATGCGGGTCTGGGGATGGTGCAGCCTCCATGCGTCCGTGAGGGACCAGTGTGCGGCCCACGCTTTAAAGCGGTCTATTTGTCTATAGGTGGGAGAGTGTGGGAGTGGAGGGTGTGAGCGGTCCAGCACCGGGTCCAGGATACAGTTGTAGTCCCCTCCTAATAGCCAAGGCACCTGTGTAAATTGAGCCAACGCGATTGTGAGTCGGTCCCAGAATTTATCCTGGTCGACATTTGGGGCGTATATACTGCCTAAGAGGACAGCCCTCCCGTCTAAGAGACCCTCTAGCAAGACGTATCTGCCTTCGTCGTCCACCACCCGCCTTAGTTCCCTAAAGGGGATTCCCGGGCGAATCCATATCAGTGCCCCTCTGGCAAACGAGGAGTAGGTCGTGGCGCAGATAAGTCCGCGCCATTTTACTCGCAGTTTGCCAACTTCGGTTGCATTAAGGTGGGTTTCTTGTAAGCAGAGGATAGATGCCTTCTGTCGTTTCGCGTAGGCATATATCGCGCAGCGCTTACGTGGGGTATGTAGACCTCGTGTGTTGAGTGTGAGTATATTAATGTCTGCGCTAGTTGTCAATCGTGCCATAGATGGTCGGTTCTGTGTGGGGGCGGGGTGTGATGCCCCTTAGAGAGATCGCATAATAGACCCTCAGGGACGTGCTGCGTTGGAGGGGGGCAGGCGGACTGGAAGCCTGGGAAAGGGGTGTGTTGTGGTGTGAAACTCCATGGCGAAGTGGGACATAGGCAAACCGGGGTGTGAACAACATATGGGGATGCGGGAAACTGTCCCAATACTGGGGACTCATCGTGTGGGTGACGATGTGTCCAAACTACCTCCCGTAACACTATAGGGGGAGAACTGCTTTATGTGATAGGGGGTGGCGATGTGCTAGTGCGAGGCCACACGCTGAGTGGGCATGTAGTAGGATCACAGTGTATCAGGAGCTGAGTGACTGTCTTTGTGGGTGCAATATCATGGGTGTTAGGTGTGCGTCACATAGAAGGATACCAAGAGTCCGTATGTCTGAGTTGCCTCAGGATTGAGGAGAGGAGGCCGATCCATCCAATAGTCCATCTGCTGTTTGCGGAGTGGCGCAGGGGGGTGCCGCTCGGTCCGCCCCTGAGATGGTGCTGTCGCTGTCGTTGTCGCCATCGGATGAGAACAGGTGTGGAGGATGATCTATAGAGTCTGAAGGTTGTGTGGTGCGTAGGTCAATCACCGCTTGTAGAGCCTCCCGTCTCTCTCGCATAATCTGTTCGAGATCCGGCGAGTCGTGGGTGCCTTGCACCGATCGGGACTCGATGTTACGGAGCTTCTTGGGTCGCTTCCGGGCGTGGAAAGTTTTGAGAGGGGAGCTCCTCTGGGGGCGAGGATCGGATGCCTGCGAGCAGTGTTGGTCTGTCCAATCTTGCGCGGCCTCCGCAGATGTGAAGAAGAGGGAAGATCCTTTATAGATAATCTTGAGGCGGGCCGGGAAGAGCAACGCGTATTGGATCTTATTGTCCCGTAGCCTCCGCTTTACGTCCAGAAAGGAAGATCTCTGTTGTTGCACTGCTCGAGCATAGTCCGGGAAGATCATAATGTGGTTGTTTTCCAGTCGCAACGGTGCAGCTAGTCGTGCCGCCCGAAGCACCGCATCTCTATCCCGGAAATGCAGGAACTTAGCGAGGAATGGTCGAGGAGACGTGCCCGGCGGGGGCTTTCGGGCCGGCACACGGTGAGCCCGTTCTATGGAAAAGAATGGTGAGCGGTCTGCAGGCGGGGTAAATGATTTCAGCCACGTGTCCATGTAGGCAATGGGGTCGGCGCCCTCGATTCCCTCCGGTAGCCCCAGCACTCGGATATTGCAGCGTCTCGAGCAGCCCTCCAAATCCTGCGCGTGTTCTTCCACCGCAGTTAGACGAGTAAGGACCCTCTGGAGCGTCTGTTGTTGCTCTTTTAATATGGGTTGTATTTCCGTAAGTGTCCGCTCCTCCATACGTACCCGATCCGCCAATTTCCGGTGGTCATCGCGAAGGAGATTTACATCCGTCGCCAGGGTACCAAGGCGTTCTTCCATGGACAGACGGGATAGTTCAATGGCGGCGAGGACCTTATCCAACTTGTCCGAGATCGATAAGTCTGTGGAGGCCACCGTGCTGGGGGACCACGTCGAGGTCCGAGGCATGTTCTCCGGGGCCGTCTCCGGGATCACCGGATGCTGTGCGGGTTTTGACTTCCCCATTGTGAGTCCACGTGGTCCGGGTGAGTCGGCAGCGTCCGCCGGGTCGTAGTAGCCCCAGCGACGCAAGGAATCCACGGAAGGGCGGAGGGTGCAGCCGTGTCGTCTCCCGGATGGAGTCGCTCAGGGATGCCGCTGCCCGAGCCGGTCCACCAAGGTCCTCTTCGTGAACCAAGCACAGGAATCGTCCGCACCAGCCACCAGGCACTAGACTCAGGGCGCTCCTAATACCAGTCCACCCCCCACGGGGTCTCCACCGACGGCTGGTGCCACTGGGGATCCTCTGTGGCCGCCCCAAGGTCAAGGGGGGGAGCGGAAGCACCGACCCTGTGGCAGCCGTGCAAGCCCAAGTCCCTCCTAGGGCCTACCGTCGAGGCGAGGCCATCCACGTCTCGCGGCAGGTAGGTGGTCAGCAGGTCTGGCAAGGGTACAGCAGTTCCCGCGGGTTACGCCCAGAAGGCCGTCACCCCGGCAGGTCCAAGGAGCAAGGCCTCACCGGCTGTGTTGAGAGGGATGCGATGTCCCGCAGGCGGCCATGTTAGGGTCAGGCAAGCGCTGGTCGGGTCGATTGAGTGCCTCCAGGCCCTGCCATCCACATCCAGATCCAGCTCCCTCTTAGCCTCCTGCAGCGCCAGTCATACGGAGTACCTTGGGTGCATAGGGGCCGCCCAGGGGTCCGACTCCAGGTCTCGGCGGGCTCAGCAGTCTCAAAATGGCGGGTGCGTCCGGGCCAGCAATGCCCCTCCGCTCTCCGGTGCTCCGCGTCTTTCTCCGGGGGTCTGGCTCCCGCCCACACCCTCCGAGTGTCAGCACGATCAGGGCGAGACGCGTTGTCAGTTTCCCCGGCTCCTCTCACGGCAACTCCCGCATCTCACAGATGCGCTCCGCCGCCATCTTGCGGCTCGGGGTGCGGCGCTGGCGGCAGTTGCCGGACTATGTCTCGTCCGGAGGGTTAGGGATGTGCCCAGATGTCCGCCGTCTCCCCCGCTGTGATGCTGCCACTTTCCGATGCCTCGTGCATCGATCTGCTCCCACTGGTATACTCCGTAGAGCTGTCGAGAGGCGCCCAGACGCGGAGCCTCAGCAAAGCCTGACCGCCATCGTGGCTCGCTTAGCCACGCCCCCCAAGTTGAGTCTAGCTTAAGGTCAGTTGGTCTATTGCTCTGTATTGACTTTACTTCCTCCTCCTTTATTGCCTCCTTTTTATACTCTATCACCATTCTTCCTTTGTGTGTATATCTTAAATATAAAAGTTTGTCTCTAGAATGCCTTATGTGGCTCATCAACGTGCAGCAGGTCTGGTACTTATGGGACCTGATGGGCACAGAAGGTCTTGATTGTGGTGCGCTATTGGTGTGCTCGCTATGTAGACGCACAGATGTTGCTCCTAAATACACACGTGATGCTAGATCGCCTCCTCATGCCTCTCTCCAGATAGCAGGCTTATGAGGAGAATAAGGTTCAACCTAGAGATGGAGAGCAGACCCGTAAAAACAAGACTGCTTCCTACACCCACTTCTAGAAACTGGTATACAAAGTTCAAGTATAGCTAAAATAAAATGCAAGTGTAGATCAAATTCAATAATACATTTAAAATTCCCCAAATCAGTAAAGGATCCCCAAAGTCGATTGCAAGTCAATTCCATGGCTTTTTCAGCATCTACTGAGAGAAACAGCATGGGAACCTGTGATCGTGTGGTTTTGTCAATTAAGTGGACCAGGTGCTTCGTGTTGTCTCCGCAAGTGTGCCTGGGAATTAAGCCTGATTGATAAGTGCCTATCAACCCCGGCATATACTGCCCCAATCTCTTGGCTAGAATCCCAGTGAATAGCTTCGCATCTACATTCAGCAAAGATATCAGGCGATAGGAGGGACAGTACTGGGGGTCCTTCCCTGGTTTAGGTAGGACCGTTAAAATAGCAGATCTCATAGTCTCTGTAAGGGCGCCCTGGGAGCTGAAGGAGTTATATAGCCGGACCAGCATGGGGGACAACTGCACAGCAAATGTTTTGTAGAATGCAGCCGTAAACCCATCCAGATTACGGGCCTTGTCCAGCTTGAGCCTCCCTATTGCTTCAAGGACCTCTTGCACTGTGATATCTTTCTCTAGAAGTGCTGCTGTAGGTTCCGGCAATTTCATTAAGGGGTCTGTTCCAAGTATGCAGAACAGTCAGTTTGGAGTAGCGGCTCTGCACTGTACAACGTGGCATAGAACCGACCATATTCCGCTGCAATGTCTGCGTCCTGCTTCAGGGAATGCTGGGCTTGATCTATTATAACAGGAATTCATTGAGCATGAATCTGTGCATGTGGCTAGTGAGCCAAAAGTCTCCAGGTTTTGTTGCCCCCTGCATAATATTTCTGTTTCGTGTGGAGCAGGGGATACTCCGCTGCATCCATATCCAGGGCCTTAAGCTGTTTTCTAACTAAGGTGAGTTGGTGCTGTTCCGTATGGGAGCCCGCCTGCCTGTGTGACTCTTCCAACTCCCTCACCCGTGTCTCTAGTTCTAAATGTTTGGTTCTCCTCTCCTGAGTAAGTTGTGCCGCTACTGCTATGTTTGTCCCCCTCACCTGCGCCTTGAGAGTATCCCAGAGGGTCGCTACCGAGGTATGGGGTTTATCATTGATTTCCAAATACTTCGTAATCACCCCCTTCAATTCTTTAATTGTAGGTTTGTATGATATTCATTTAGGTTTGGGAAAGCATGTGACTCATGATTTCAGAATGTACCTGAAGAACCTGCCCCTGGAAGTGTGTGGCCACAAGAATTGTCGGATCCAGAAGACTAGAATTGACAGTCGAACCACTTTGACCTCATACGGAGGGTGCACTAGCACTGCTAGTAAGAGATGGTGATGTGGGACAGTAGTGCATATTGGTGAAGCGTGAAAACACCTGTAAGAAAACTGGTCAATAGAACATGGATAACAAGAACACCAATTAGTGAGAAACAGTGGATCAAATAGAACGGGTCCATGTTGTCAGCCATCCTTCTCAGGCAGCAGGTGGGTGTAGAGGGAGCCTCCTGCACACCTTATCAAAAGTTCAGTATGAATCTGGGCAGTCCCAAGGTCCATGCATATAGCCCGGGTGTCAACAAGTATATCCATAAGGTTGGCGTGAGTAAAAGCTGGTAGAGGGCGGTCATCGGGGAATTGGCAGGTGGCCGTCGGGCCTCACCTCCATCTTGATCACTCATCTGCTTGCTCCGGGGACTGGTCCCGCTGAGTGAGGTGCTGCAAGAGCACCGCTCTCTCCCAAAGGCTCTCCATCATGGAAGGCTTACTCAACTTCTTACGGGTCCGGGACTTAGACCGTCTCGGGAGACCGGGCCGCTGGGAGGATGACAGAGAGCTCTGAGACTGTGAGGGACCACACCTCTCCTGGTCCAATCCCAAGACCGCCACCACCTCCTGGAGTATCCGGGCCATGTGCGTCTCCCATTCGCAGACGAAGATGAGACGAAAGGGGTGGCCCCACCTGTATCAAATCTTTCAGTAATTTTGTCACCAGCTTCATAGCCTGGCGTCGTTGCAGTGTGATTAAGGAGAGGTCCTGGTACAAACTCACTTTTATCCCTTCGAAGGTGACCTGGTGCTGATCCCACACTGCATTCATAATCAGTTCCTTCTTCCGCTAATTGTGTAAGCACGTGAGGATGTCCTGCGGGGTTCCAGGCACCCCAGAGGGGCACCCCGCTTGGTGTGTGCATTCAAGGATAAATTATTTCTCTGCCAGCTCTGGGACAATGTAACGGAAGAGTCAGAGCACATAATCCTCCAGTCAGACCGCTTCTGCCCGCAACGGATCATCTTTAATTCTAATATTAGATCTGCGGGACCTGTTCTCTAAGTCCTTCAAGT
This sequence comes from Triturus cristatus, assembly GCF_964204655.1. Taxonomy (NCBI): domain Eukaryota; kingdom Metazoa; phylum Chordata; class Amphibia; order Caudata; family Salamandridae; genus Triturus; species Triturus cristatus. Next base: position 1,351,487,655 of record NC_140590.1, read on the forward strand.
AGTAGTTGAGGTGTGCATTACCATCTCTAAATTCAAGAATCTCATTGCGGCATGCTTCCAACTCTTCTTCTCTGGCATCACTACCCCTCTCCACCAGGTCTACACACTTCCCCAGATCACCTATCTCATGCCGAAGTTCCTTCACCTCTTTAGACAGCTCCATCTTAAGGGTCGCTATGTCCTCTCTTGAAGTACAGAAAAGGGATTCCATGAAGCCGTGTGTGATCGGGGCCTCCTCGCCCACATCCTGCCCCTTAGGCAGCCCGAGCAGGGGAGTCCGGATCTCTAGCTGACTCAGTCCGCCTGGGGGGTATTTTTGGTCAATAAGTCCTTGATAGTGGGATCCTTTTTCGTTCTAGTGGACGTCTTCCTACCTACATCCGATAGTACTGGTGAGGAATAACTGAAGGAACATGCAGTATACCGGCTCCGCAGACGAGTCGCCTCAGTGACCCAATGCGCCGAATGTGGTCCGGCCCAGCAGAGCACCCCGTCCAAATCCCAGGAGTCACCAGGAAGGGCGGGCCAGCGTGTCCCCGTCCCCGTCCTGGGGCCCCTGGGGCCCCTCCTATGGGGCACACAGTGAAGGTCCTAGTCTATGCCACATTCGCGGGCCCCACGGGTCCCAAGGATGAAAACCGGAGAGCCCAGGCGGGCCGTCACAAAGCACAGCCAATGAAGGCCAATCCACAGAACAGCACTATTCCTCTCGGGCACATCGCAGTCAGAGGTGGGCCGGGGCCGCCACCGCCATTCAGCATCAGGGTATCTGGATAATGGCCATGCTCCCCTTTCAGTCCATTAGGGCCTCTCCAGGGAATGCCTGTTCTGTCTGGCCCAGAAGGCCTCTCCCTCCTTTGGGGTAGGCCCAGCCATCCCTCGAGTTCCGATTTAGGCCCAAGCAGGCCCCTCAGCAACGTCGTCCACAAACCATTGGGGCGCTCAGTCTCCTCAAAATCCTTCACTCTCTCGCCGCCTCTGCCCTCGGGAGGGCCACCGACCACCACCCTCTCGTCCCGGACTCTCCTCGGCCGGCGTTCAGGTCGCTCCCCTCTGCCGCCTCCTCCATTATAGATCACTCGGTCCTCGTCTAATGGCGGAGCGCCACCAACCCCCGGCAGAGTCAGGACACAGGGAAGGGGATGGGGTAGGTCTCCGCTCCACGCCAGGGCACCCGGAGTTGGGACGAACGGCCTACACCACTCCACCCAGCATGGCTACCATCATGACACCAGGAGTGTTGCTCTGCTCCAAGTCACGCAAACCTGCGATCCGGCCTCCCCGCAGCAGTTAGGAGCGGCCAGCTGTCTTATCCAGTCACCTCCACGTCACGCTGCTGATGTTGGATCGACCGGGCCCCCTAGATCTGCCAGCAACTGGATGGGTGCGGAGGAGCTCCGCAAAGTTGCTCCTACACGGGCGCCATCTTGGACATGCCCAATTCCCATTAATACTCATTTTAGTTTAGGTTAGGATGAATCGTTTGTTTATTTTTAACTGTTGTTGACAACATTTTGACCCTCATCGAAATACTAGGGTCTCATTAGGACACTAGTAATAAGGGAACATAAAGGCCAGCCTTAGATTAGAGCAGTGTGCTGGTCCTACTTGGTAAATAGTTAAAGTTAAAGTTAAACTCACTGTCAAACTAGCAATTCAACCTTACCTACTAAAAGGACTATTCATATTCAAAGTGCTGTTTGTTATAAATGCACAATTTTGCATTTGTCTCACTTATACCACTTTCTTTTTGGTTGTTTACTCTCTTTCCCTTGGGACACATTGCACTTTAACAAACCATTGTGTGCTTGTTCATGTGTTAGAAAGACAGCTACGAGCCCCTCCCACGCCTTCTCCACCACCTCCTCCCCCACCAGTGCTCTGGCCCACCCCATATTGGCGCCCGTAAAAACACAATCGGTCCTTCGAAGGTATGCAATTTCAATGTTCCTAAATTTTACTGTGTCGGTCCATAAACCAAGGCGAAAGTGTCTCCCTCTCAAAAGGCAGCTAGCCAAGGAGGAGATTTCATATGCAATGTTATAACCAGCCCGCTTCGAGGGAACCACCACATTTTCGGTCTGCTGAATTCTAAAAGAACCACTGATGTGAAGGCTCAAAAAGAATCAACCCTCCAAAATCCGCTGCCCTAGATGCCAGACACAGTTACTTGGATTAAGGATTTCCCCAGCAAAATCTATGATTAAACTTGATGTGACTTATTTAAACGCCCTGGTCTGCCATAGATCTGTGCTCCTTAATATCAGCATAGAAATGCTGTTGTTCAACCTGCCTCGATATGTTGATACTTCCTCCCATTGAACGCAAAGTGATCATTACTGGTCCTCTAACCCTGCTCAGTCCTAAAATGAGACGTGCTGGCTGGCTCTGTAGGGTGAGCAAACCTTATCTAGTTTGTTTATGAGTTCAGTCCATGCAGTTACCAGGTGCTTGGAATATGTTTTAGTTTGAGGCATGTCCTTGGGGAATTGCGCCACCTGAGTGGCTTAAGGGTTGGGCACTGTACACAAGGGTCATGCCATTATGTGGCACAAAAACCATCAGAATTATCAATACAGACAGGGGGGGATAGACATAATTGTTTTTATAGCACACCACTTACGATGCACTCATATATGGTCTCCATCACTCACTATGCAGAATGAGCGTAAAGCTGGTCTGCTGCCATGTCTGATAAGTCATAAGTCATAAGTCATAAAATTTATATAGCGCACTACATACCCAGAGGGTTTCAAGGCGCTTGGGGAGGGGAGGGGGGTTATTTGTCAAATATCCACGTTTTAAGTTGTTTTCTGAACGCTAGGTGATTCTGGGTGAGGCGAAGGTAAGCGGGGAGTGAGTTCCATGTTTTGGCAGCCAGGTATGAGAAGGATCTGCCTCCAATGGTGGTTTTGTTGATGCGAGGGACAGTGGCGAATGCTTGGCTGGAAGATCGAAGTTGGCGGGAGGGGGTGTAGAAGGACAGTCGAGAGTTGAGGCAATCTGGTCCGATGTCGTAGAGTGATTTGTGTGCGTGGGTAAGCAGTCGGAAAGTGATCCTCTTATTGACGGGTAGCCAGTGGAGGTCTTTAAGGTGACCCGAGATGTGTTCGTTGCGTGGGATGTCTAATATGAGCCTGGCTGAGGCGTTTTGGATTCGTTGTAGTTTCTTCTGTAGTTTGGCGGTGGTACCTGCGTAGAGGGTGTTTCCGTAGTCCAGTCGGCTCGTGACCAGAGCATGGGTGACTGTTTTCCTTGTTTCGGTGGGGATCCAGCGAAATGTTTTTCTGAGCATGCGAAGGATGTTGAAGCAGGATGAGGATACGGCGCTGACTTGTCTGTTCATTGAGAGTGAAGAGTCCAGGATGACGCCAAGGTTCCGTGCGTGGTCTGTCGGGATGGGTGCTTTTCCGAGGGCTTCCGGCCACCAGGAGTCGTCCCAAGCAGAGGGGGATTTACCTAAGATGAGGACTTCTGTTTTGTCTGAGTTCAGTTTCAGACGGCTTTGTTTCATCCATTCGGCGACTTCTTTCATTCCTTCGTGTAGGTTAGTTTTGGCGGTGCTGGGGTCCTTGGTGAGAGAAAGGATCAGTTGAGTGTCATCCGCGTAAGAGATGATGTTGAGGTTGTGTTGGCGGGCGATGGTCGCGAGGGGGCTCATGTATACGTTGAAGAGGGTGGGGCTGAGTGAGGATCCTTGTGGTACGCCGCAGATGAATATTAGGGGGGCTTAACAACCCCTGCAAGTCCTGTCAGATGCTGGCATACCTGGATAGACAATACATTATTATTGCCCTTCTTCATGAAACCTTCCTCCCCTCTGATTTCAGGCTCATTATGCTTATAGGTGAGTGTTCCATTGTACTTCTTCCAAGAACTCTTCTTATGCTTCAGGAGTGATCATAGTGGTGAAAAAAGGTACACTATTTTATGTACTTAACGAGAGAATGCATGATCACAGCAGATATGCACTCCTATGGGCTAGATTCAGCACTACTCTCATTACGGTTGTCAACAGCTGTAGTCCAAATATCAATGACCCTGGGTACTGCCCCGCAACTTGTATGCCGCATGTGGTGGTTGAGATGGATGCGACTGATCCCTTCCCTCTTCAGTCACTGATTGGCACCTCGGCCTCCCGGTAAAGGGCAGAAGCTGCCACCACCGCTTGCATCGCCGGGGCCTGGGAAAGATTGAGCATGCAGGCTGGACGAGATGTTGTCTCTTCCCCACAGTTACCTTTGTATTACCCCTTGTTGCTGCCAGTGACATATAAGCCTAAGACAATATCACAACTGCTAATGTTGGGCATACAAAACAGTGGGAACATCTATAAGAATAGTAGTTTCATAACGCTTGATGATTGCAAGAAGACCTCATCATGCACATCCCTAAATATATTTCTGTACTTCCACCTCAGAGGACTAAACAGGGCGCCTACCCCTCATTTTTCCGGAAGCCGGATGCCCTTAATGTACTGGGGAAATTATTGAGTGCCACATCAACACTTAGGGCCTTATGTAGGTGGGCTTGCATTTACCACTTCATAAATACCGAATCATACCGATTCGGTATTTATGAAGTGGTAAATGCTATGTAGGTAATGAGTCGGTAAATATTACCGATTCGGTAAAATTCGGTAATTACCGAATCGGTATTTACCGATTCGGTAATGAGGCATACCTTCCCATTGATGGGAAGGTATGCCTCATTACCGAATCGGTAAATACCGATTCGGTAATGGGGGGAACACATGCAAGGGTGGCAGGGTGTCACATTGACACCCTGTTGCACCCCTGATTCGGCCATGTGTGCACATGTGGCACACATACATGCCCTAAGGGCATGTATGTCTGCCACATTGCACACTTCTAAGCGCTATGAAATGCTTTCACACATCCATTCATTATTTACCACCAACTATTAGTTGGTGGTAAATACCGACTCCAAACAACACCCACACACTCCCCCTACATCTCATTTCTGTATTCGGAATATACCGAATCGGTAAAATTACCGATTCGGTAATTTTACTGATTCGGTAAATTACCAAATATAGAAATGAGCCCCCTACATCTCAAAAGCCAAAATACCGGTCGGTAACGGTATAATTACCGAAAATCGGCCGTTACCGACCGGTATTTGGCTACCTACATGAGGCCCTTAATCTCTATACTCTGCCTGGCAGCTCAGAGGTAGCTGCCAGTAAAGGACGATTCAGCTAGAACCAGGTGAGGAGAGGAGATGGGGCAGGGATAGTGATGGATATCTGGAGATTCTACTGTACCCAGACTGGTCTGATCTCCACAAGTAGTAGGTTACGTATCATACATTATAAATTACTGCAGCGAGCATACTACACTCTTTTGGCCCTATGGAGATGTGGTCTCGGGTATGACTCACGTTACTTGAGATACAAGACACCAAATGCCAAATTTATACACCTGTTGGGGAGCTTGCTGGAGTGAGGTGTTAGCGGCCTCTAACACCATGGTTGACTGTGAGATACCAATAGACCTCCCGGGTTGCGCTTTTCGGCTGGTTTGCAGAGATTCTCACTATTCACAAAAGGTTTCTTGCAATGGAGCTTCTGCTGGCCAAGAGACTCGTCGCTCACTATTGGAGATGGGAAAGATGCCCTAAATTCTGTCACTGTCAAAATCACTTTATTCAGTTATTTAAAACCATAAAAGCATGTTAAAATATCCATTAAGTAAAAACCAGATAATACATAATCATTTAACGAAAATCCATCACAATTGATATACAGTTCAGGTTAAAAATGCACATGATTAGAAAGATTCTCTAAAAAGTTCAAATAATATAATATAAAATGCATATTTTAAGAGAGAGAACTATTTCACATTAAAAAGAGATAAACATTTTATATAACAAAACACGTGGACCCTCTTTTTTTTTTCTTTCTCTGACTGTCGCTACTAAGAAACTAGCAACATTAAAGGTTTCCCAGGGGTTATTCAGCATCAGCAAATATATTAGGGCTGGCCGAGCCTGCGAAAAGCCTTTGTCCTTTACAATTGGTAAAACGTTTGTGGATGTGCAAATAATGCTCACCGAACAGGACAAAGTGCAAAGTGTCTTGACTCGAGAAATTATCACAAGTGCACTGGTCCAAGGTGCCCCTGCCTTTCCTAAAACCGTATTGTAGGTTTGACAGGAGGTTCGTTCATTAATCCAATCAGTTAATTTACTAAGAACCACTCTATCTAACACCTTGACTGCAGAGTCAATCAATGATATTGGCCTATAGCACCTGGGATCTCCACTCTGCCCTTTTTTAAAAACTGGAACAAAAATGAACTTTGACCAGGATCTTGCCAAACCATGTTGACACGCCATATTAAATACATTTGCCAATATTTGTGACCATAGTGTAATGTCCACCATAAAAAGATCAGTAGGGACCCCATCCGGGCCAGTTGCTTTATGGCACGTCATTTGGGCGATGGCCGCAGCCACTTCTTTTTCTGAAAAATCCACACTATAAGCTGCAGCCATATGTGTGGTGCCTATGTCTACCTGGTCTGGTTGGTCAACATAAATATATTTAAAATGGTTTAATCACAACTCTTCGGATATATTACATTCAACAGTGGTGCCCCCAAGACCAGTAAAAAAAGGTTTATTAACAATGTCCCAGAACTTCGCACAGTTCTTAACGACATCTACGGACAGCAGTTTGTTCCAGGCTTCCTGTTTAATCTCTGATTTGCGGATACCTAAAGCCTTCTTATACTCTACCCTCAAAGCCGCTATTAAAGTTTTATCTTGGGGTTTTTGTTTTAAAGCAGAAAGTAAATTCTGTTAGGCTGCTGTACAATTCTGGTCAAACCACCTCTCTCCATTGTTAGAACAAACGCTGTAATAATCTCGATTCCCCCTTGGCTACCCTCTTGACATATAACTATCTCATTCCCTACACTATTTAACCCCTTGAGTGCCCCGCCCTTTCCCCCTCCTGTGCCGGCCCTTTCATTAGCGGGCGGGGTCCATGACGAGATAGTCTCGTCATGGGCACAGCGCAACCGCGCTCCATGACGAGACTATCTCGTCATGGGCACAGAAGGGGTTAATAAGTCATTAAAAAAAGATCTGGTACAACCTTGGCCCATTTGAGTCTACGACCTTGATCTGTAGTTTTTAGTGTTGGAGCTGGGGCGGTATTCTCCACTTTAACCGCATCCTTAAGGCACCCTTGTAAAGTGAGGTGAATGGGATTGTGGTCACTAAAATGTGACCATTGAGCAGCATAATCCGATACCAGGGAAAGTAAAGTTGTATTAACAAATATATAATCAATTGTTGAAAACATACCCCTGCCCTTAAAGGAGGGTATACCAACCCCTTCCTCTGTTAAGTTTGGGTGTGCCAATCCGAATTCAGCTAAAAAATGCTCTAAATATCCCCCTTGATGAGTGTGTTCCTGGACCGAGATCGTCAATAACGTGACAATTCTTTTTGCACAAATGAATATTAAAAATTTTTTCCTAGTAAATGATCAAAAACTGAGTGACTTGTTTCTCCCTATATAAATCTAAGAAGTGATTTAGACTGCAGAAATGTTCATTTATTCACAATTTTTCAAAAGAATTATAAAAATTAATAACAAGTACTTTGGGTGCATTCATTGGGATAATCTTGACCGCTAGACAGTTAATAGACCCAGAATCCAGTTTACTATGATTACCCCTAACATTAAGGGAAATCAATATTGATAAACCACCCTTCGGACGCCCCGCTATAGAGGACCGTGCGGCCTCCGAGTAAGTTGTGTAAATGTCGAGCCAAAATGTATTCTCAGTCTCCCATGTTTCTTGAAACCCCACTATATCATACTCCCTTACCAGACCAAGCCACCTAGGATCAACTCTCTTATTCTTTAAACCCGCTATATTCCAGCTAAGTACCTTAGAGATTTATTTTGGTCTTACTTTCTGCCTCGTTAATATATTCAGGATAGAAATGCCCTGAATTGGCTGGTACAAACCAGGCATAAAGGGGTGTTTTTATAGTCAGTCATTAGAATCTAACTGACTCAGGGGGAAAAATCTGTTCGCTGATTCAAAGGTGTTCCCTGCTACTCTCTCACAAGGTGACAACCACTGGCGTTGACAAACTTAAGGCCAGATGATTCGGATTCAGAGTGAAAAAGTGTCTGTCCCTATTATTATATCTATTGCCCGGCCGTTAATATACTCTCTGCGAATGGTAACCAAACAAGGGTGTGGGATTTCTAGCCTGATTTCTTACATCTGGGCGATAAAAGTACCCACGAGGGAGCGCTTTAATACCCCCTGGACCATGATTTTTTCCCTCTGTCCTAAATTCAAACAATGGGTTGATTTGCTTATATATTGTAATGAGCAGCTTGAATTGTTTTTGGAGCTTTTGCCCCCCTCTTCTTGAGCCCCAAACATTTACATCTACTATAGACTGCAGAATAATATGGGACCTCATAATAGGTGTGTAAGAGTCCTGTGCTTGTGGTCTGTCGAGGATTATTGATCATTCTGATATGATTCCTACTTTGTTGCCGTGCAGTGGTAGGGTACAGGTGTCACCACAGAGGTATTTGCAGTGGAATACAGCACAATGCCCAGTAGATGTGAGGTGGCACCTCATTGTATGTTGAACCTCTGCTAAATACTTTCACCTATTACCACCTGCATGCCTACCGGGTCTACCCCTCCAAATATGCGGTTAATCGGTTGTTGTGTAATTTTTATTTACTGATCTATATGTATCAACTCCTTTCATGTACTTTTGTTCTGAAGATAATAAATAAATAATTTAGAAAGCCAAACCCTCACCACCAGGTCCATATTGAGTAACTTGGTGAGTAACTAATGAGGGGATAGTATCCCCACTTCTATCCTCGTAAGAACTTGCATTAGAATAGGCCATTTAGTTGAGTCAAAGGCTTTCTCTGCATCCAGCATGGTCAGAACTGCCGTTACATTCAAATTTGCCTGAGGAGAGCAAAAAACACTCTACTAAGATTATCTAAAATGGATATGTCTTCATTGAAGCCACCCTGATCTGGTAAGATCACAATGCATCAGAGGGGGTGACAGTCAGCCAGTAGCTTGGTGAGGATTGTGCTTCTCCGTCAAGTTTTTTATAAAAAGCATTGATGGGGTGTGTGGCCTAACTTGCAATGGAGTAAGGGGCATTTCTCCACGTCTCCTGACCCAGCTTGCCATTTCAGCTCCTGTGTCGCACCAGGGGGAGTACATTTTGCCCCATTGGGTGACACGGAGTCCCGACACCCTCGGACACCAGTGGAAGGGATCGGATCTTCCTTCACACCCACTCTTAGAGCCTCTGTGAGCCACGGCCGAGTTACCGCTAGGCTTCACCCGCCACTGCGAGTCCTTACACCCGGCTCCTCTCAGAGCACGTCTGCAAGGAAACTCCCCATATCTGAGTCCACTGCTATCCTGAAAACCAGGCTCCAAAACACAGAGGAATCTCGCCTGCTACCACTCCCTGCCCCTTGACAGTCTACGGGAGGTGCAGGCCTCGATCTTCACCACCTGAGTGGTCCGCACAGGGTGGGGCCCCCCTACTGCCATCCAGTACCCTCAGTAAAACCACCATGCCATCTGGTACTCCCTGGGGGGGGGGAGCTCTGAGGACTTGACTCCCAGCCCCAGCTGCAGTTGAACGGGCTGAGGAACAGGTTGCCATGGTGCTGTGGCCCCTTGGTCGCCCAGGCGAGGGGCCCACTCCTGAAGGTTTCGCTTGAGGGGCCCATGCTGCCTGCAAAATCCAATAGCCTAATTAGCTATTTTGTTCTGCCCTGTATGTGCACTGCACATGAGGAGAATAGTTCCTGTCTGATTGGGGGCCCCTGACTTCCTAGGGTTTGGCTCCTGTCTGCATCCTGCCTGCCCCTGGTCCTGCTCTATGCTCAAGCACCACACAGATGCTTATTGGAATTCTTTCTATGGCCTGGCCCCACCACTCATCATCCTTGCGAGGCCCTACCTCTGAGGCTCATTGACTGCAAGAGGAGTCAGACGTGGGCTTGCTGGAATCTACCTGCTTTACGTACCTTGTCGGGAGTGGTTCCACCTGCAGTGATGTTCAAGGGACCTGTTCTTGATGATAATCCACGTTTGATGACCGCGGCTCTTACCTTATCTGTTCTGCACTAGCGTGGGGCTGCCTGCCACCTACTCAGTCACCCTGCATTTTACTCCCTTTTTGCTGTCTGCATTGATATGGTCTGCCCGAATAACTTTTTTGTTGCTTTAGCCCTTTGTCAGGGCCATCAAACCACCAGTACTTAGGAAATCATCATTCAGGGTTAGGATATTACGAAATAATGTCCTGAAGAAGAAGCGCTGTCCTTTTAGTTCCTACAGAGATCAAACGATTCCCAAGATGGCTGCCGAGATAGGATCGTCAGAACAGCAGGTTAGCGCTCTAGCAGCGCTTGACAATCACGATGTTACAGGTGCGCAGCCGTTACAACGGCGCACTTCACCAAGTTCCTGAGGAGATTAGGTCGTGCTTCAGAGACGCGTCGCGAAGTTAGTCAGGGAATTTATTCGTCGCGTTCTAAGCACATGCGAGAGTCAAAGCTGAATCCTGAGAGAAGAAGTTATCGAGCAATAGAAGTTTCCAAGTAAGACTGTTCCATTTATTTAGCACGTTAGTTGCTGTTGAAGAAAAGAAGTACTATTTAGTTTTTGGTTCCAGTATTTCATCTCGTGCTATCGAATAAGACATCCTAGAGAAGCGCAGCTCCAGCTCAGGGAAATAATAGCGCTAAAAGACTAAAACTTAAGAAGCATATTTTGGGCAGTGAGTTCTGGGTAGACAAGGAGCATTCCCGATTGAAAGAGAGTTTAGTAGTAGCTAGAGTAGCAATACTCTCACCGTAAATTCCTCACAGAAATACAAGAGAGAGAGAGGAGCACCATTGATACTGATGTAGATAGACACACACTGAGCAACGAATGATCTTACCAAAACAGAATCCAGTTGAAGAGCGCAACCAGGGTCTAGAGGGTAAGAAGCCCCACCTCCCCTAGAGGAAGAATACAAGAGCTAGAAAGGTAGTGGGGAAGTCAGAATAACAGTAACAATGTTCCAAATTTAGTTGCAGCGACTACTAAGAGACTACAAGATAGCAACCGAAAGAAAGAAGAGGAGCATTGGTCACAAAAGGATAGGGTAGGTACTCTGAGGGAGAATTCATAGTACACTCACAAAGACAAAAGAGAAAAGAGGTACCAAAAGTATAACAATCCTTTTCTTTTTTAGAGAAGACAACACCTATCCTGTCCCTCGAGAAAATAGATGGGCGAATAACCGAAGAACCGAGAAGGTTGAAAAGTGACTGTCTCTTCTCTGTCCAATTCCCCTTTCCCCCTCCAGAGTTCCTCGGTGTCATCGCATTCTAAGGGCGCTGAGCACTGGGAAGGCTGGGAGGGGCATTGGGAACTTTCGACATTCTGCTCCTGAGCGTGAAGAATAAGGCCTTCCTGACAGAGTGAAGTGCCCACGTAATTGTTCGCACCTGAGCAGAATGGCGGAAGGATTAGACCTAAAAAAGTTAGGAGATATCCTGGAAGGTATCCAGAGGGAGTTGGGTTTAGTGAGAGAAGAGAATAGGGAGTTGAAGAAAGAAACTTCAGATTTAACATTTAAGATGAATAGTATAGCGTCTGGTCCTAGATTTTCCGCATTTCCAGAAGAGAGTTCCAGAGATGCACCAGACTCCCAACCAAAGGTCACTACACAAGTCATACACTCCCTGTCCCCTGTAATACCTCTGGCGCCTCCAGAGCGTTTCAGTGGAGACCCTCAAAAGGCGCAGGTGTTTCTGACCCAATGTACGTTACACTTTATGTGTCGTCCAGCACTTTTCCCCGATGCGCAGTCTCGTGTGGCCTTTATCCTGTCTTATTTAAGTGGAGACGCAGCGTCATGGTCTATGCCCTTGGTGACCAGCAATGCTCCGATCTTGTATGATTTAGATGAATTTAAAAAAGAATTCCTCCGAATCTTTGACAGAAGAAGAGTCTCCCAGGCAACAGATAACGAATTATTGGAAATAAAACAAGGCAATCGAGATTTGGTGGCATATTTAGCTCAGTTCAACAAATTGGTGGTGGAGACAGATTGGCCGGAGAACAAGAGAGCAGCAGTGTTCTACCGTGGGTTGAGAGACGAATTAAAGGATGCATTAGCACAAGTACCAAACAGGCCTGCAGAGATTTCGGCATTAATAGACCTAGTCTTAGAAATCGATTTTCGCCAGAGTGAGAGGAGGGGAGAGAGAAAACGAGACTATCGCCCCAGTGTGGCCAGATTTGATCGTGTGAGAACAGAAGGCAGTAAGGATAATGATTCAACTCGTGGGAGTGAACCAATGCAAATAGGAACCATCCGAGGTCCGCTCTCTAAAGAGGAGAAGGAGAAACGGAGGGCAAACAAGCAGTGTCTTTATTGCGGCGCTTCTGGACATTTTGTCCGGGATTGTTCTAAGAGGCCAAAACTGAAGACGTCGGAAAACGCTTTGCACCACCAGTAAGTGGAGTTGGACTGGTGGTTGCTAATTCAGAAACAGCTCCAACCAAACACACCTTGGCAAACACCTTACAGTCGGCGGCCCCACATATGGTAATGATGATGACGTTAAGGTACCGAGGAAGAACTTTAAAGCAAGTGACGGTCATGTTGGATTCGGGGGCGACAGGCAACTTTTGTGATTTAAAATTTGCTGAAAAGATTGGATTAAAAGCAATCATGAAGGAAAAAAGCGAGGCAGTCAGAGCGGTCGATTGAACTAATCTTTCGTCAGGGCCCATAGTGAGTCATACGGAACCAGTGGAATTGGAATCTGAGGAAGGTCATCGAGAAAGTTTACAATTTAATTTAATTGATGCTCCACAGTTCCAATTGATTTTGGGGTTACCATGGCTCACTGAGCACAACCCTACCATCAATTGGGCTGCGCGTACAGTAACTCTAAACTCTAAATACTGTCAAGAAAACTGTTATCAAGACCCTCAACTTGATCATGAAAAGACGCCGGCCTTTCATTTGAGTGAAAAAGAATCCGCACTCTATGTGATAAACACCATTGAACTGCCTAAGGAATACATTGAATACGAGAAGGTTTTCAGTGAAGCAGAGGCTGAGAAGCTACCCCCACATAGGGGCTACGATTGTAAAATTGAACTAGAGCCAGGAAGCAATCTCCCTTGCAGCAGAATTTATGCTTTGACTGAGCGAGAAGATGAACACTTGAAGAAATATTTACAGAAGTATTTAGAAAACGGATTTGTAAGACCATCACAATCTCCAGTCTCTTCTCCACTTTTTTTTATCCCGAAGAAGAATGGAGAATTGAGAACGTGTATAGACTACAGGGCAATAAATCGGATAACTATTAAGAATCGATATCCATTGCCATTAATCTCTGTGCTGTTGGACCAGGTGAAGGAAGCTAAGATCTACCCCAAACTAGACTTACGAGGGGCGTATCATCTAGTCCGAATTCGTGAAGGAGATGAATGGAAAACAGCATTCAGAACCAAGCACGGGCTTTTTGAATATCAAGTAATGCCCTATGGTTTGTGTAACGCCCCAGCTGCCTTCCAGCATTTCATAAATGATGTGTTAAAAGAATTCATTGATCGAAACGCCATCGTGTACATTGATGACATTCTAATCTACTCGAACTCAGTAGAAGAACACACAGAGCACGTGAAGAAGATCTTGCAGAAACTACAGGAAAACAGTTTGTTTGTCAAATTGGAGAAATGCGCCTTCAGTGTTTACTCGGTGGAGTTTTTGGGGTTTGTGCTAGCACCAAGTGGAGTGACCATGGATGAGAACAAGATTAAGGCAGTGTTGGAATGGGAGTCTCCAAAAAATGTAAAGGATGCGCAGAGCTTCATTGGATTTGCGAATTTTTATAGGAGATTCATTCCAAACTTTTCTCAGAAATTGATTCCAATGACTAGATTACTCAAGAAGGGAGTTCATTTTGAATGGACCTCGGAAGCAGATGAATCATTTAATCAGCTAAAAAAAGACTTCACCACAGCACCAATATTACTTCATCCAGACCCATCAGAGCCATTTTTTGTGGAAACTGATGCCTCCAATTGGGCATTGGGAGGTGTGTTGTCGCAAAGACACAAAAGCACCGGACAACTGCATCCAGTAGCTTATCGTTCTAGGAAATTAACAGCAGCGGAAGCCAACTACACAATTACTGAGAAAGAGCTGTTAGCTATCAAGGATGCGTTCAAGGAATGGAGACACTACCTGATGGGGGCAAGACATGTTGTGACTGTATATACTGACCATCGAAATCTAAAATTTCTGAAGTCAGCCAGGACTTTAACCCCCAGACAATTACGCTGGTCCTTATACTTCGCGGATTATGATTTTGTCATTACCTACCGTCCTGGTTCGCAAAATGGTAAGGCCGATGCCTTGTCCCGAAGAGGAACAGGAGAGTTTACAGAAGAAGTCAAGGTACAGACCATCTTACCAGCAGAAAAGATAATTGGGGCAGTTTTGAGTGAGTCGCCAGAAGAACAAGATCAGGTATCAATGACTAAGGTAGAAATGGAGAATTGGGTCGCAGAAGATCCTGAGCGAGAGATACGAGGAGGTTTACCATATCATCATGGAGCTCTTTACCTGCCAACCCGCGAAATGCAGCAGAAAGCTTTGAAGGAAAGTCATGATGACATATTGGCTGGGCATAAGGGCATTGCAAAAACTGAAGACTTGGTGAGACGGCGTTTTTGGTGGCCCAGCATCACAAAAGATGTGAGACAGTATGTAACCACTTGTGAGACTTGCGCTAGGGGAAAGTCGGAGCGGCATGCGCCTAAGGGGTTACTTCACCCCTTGCCAACCCCCCCTCACCCATGGCACACAATAACCTTAGATCTCATAGTTGACTTACCATCCAGTAAAGGGTATGACACAATTTTGGTGTGTGTAGACGCATTTACTAAGATGGCTCACTTCATACCCCTAAAAGGGGTTCCCACATCAGCAACCTTGGCACGGGCTTTTAGTCAGCACATAGTTCGGGCCCATGGTATCCCTAAGGTTTTGATATCAGACAGAGGTTCCCAATTTTTATCCCACTTCTGGAGAGCCTTTACACAAAAGTTGGGTATTGATACTAGGTATACCACCAGCTACCACCCAGAAACCGATGGCCAAACCAAGCGAACCAATCAGGAACTAGAGCAGTACCTAAGGTTGTGTATGTTAGACCAAGAAGGTGATTGGCCGGATTACTTGTGGGCAGCGGAGTTTGCTCATAACAATGCAAAAAATATGTCCACCGGTTACTCACCTTTCTATCTGAACACGGGTAGGCATCCCCATCAATCTCTAAGCTTTCTAGATGTAGACGTGCCTGCGGTAACTGATTTGGTAGAACATATAACACGAGTACATAAATCAGCCACAGACAATTTAACCAAAGCAAAGGCCAGTTATAAATTCTATGCAGACAGGAAAAGACGAAAGGAACCAGATTTACAGGCAGGGGATAAGGTTTGGTTAAACACAAAGAACCTTAGACTCAAAGGAGTAAGGAAGTTTCAGCCTAGATTTGTAGGCCCTTATTTGATTGAGAAGAAGCTAAGTTCGGTTAATTATCAGCTTCAATTGCCTAAAGGCTTACGGGTTCACCCCGTGTTTCATGTCTCTTTATTAAAAAAGGTTTCAGATGCCTTAAGAGTAAAAAGACCCCCAAAACCCATCCAAACCGAGCAGGGAGAAGAATTTGAGGTACATCAGGTATTAGATGCTAAGGTACGAAAAGGCCAATTGTATTATTTGCTGGATTGGAAGAACTATGGGCCTGAGGAAAGATCCTGGGAGCCATCCTCCAATGTTCATGCACCTCATTTGATTAAGGAGTTTCATAGAAGATTTCCAAATAAGCCCAAGCTGGGAGGAAGCTCTTTGAGAGGGGGTACTGTCAGGGCCATCAAACCACGAGTACTTAGGAAATCATCATTCAGGGTTAGGATATTACGAAATAATGTCCTGAAGAAGAAGCGCTGTCCTTTTAGTTCCTACAGAGATCAAACGATTCCCAAGATGGCTGCCGAGATAGGATCGTCAGAACAGCAGGTTAGCGCTCTAGCAGCGCTTGACAATCACGATGTTACAGGTGCGCAGCCGTTACAACGGCGCACTTCACCAAGTTCCTGAGGAGATTAGGTCGTGCTTCAGAGACGCGTCGCGAAGTTAGTCAGGGAATTTATTCGTCGCGTTCTAAGCACATGCGAGAGTCAAAGCTGAATCCTGAGAGAAGAAGTTATCGAGCAATAGAAGTTTCCAAGTAAGACTGTTCCATTTATTTAGCACGTTAGTTGCTGTTGAAGAAAAGAAGTACTATTTAGTTTTTGGTTCCAGTATTTCATCTCGTGCTATCGAATAAGACATCCTAGAGAAGCGCAGCTCCAGCTCAGGGAAATAATAGCGCTAAAAGACTAAAACTTAAGAAGCATATTTTGGGCAGTGAGTTCTGGGTAGACAAGGAGCATTCCCGATTGAAAGAGAGTTTAGTAGTAGCTAGAGTAGCAATACTCTCACCGTAAATTCCTCACAGAAATACAAGAGAGAGAGAGGAGCACCATTGATAATGATGTAGATAGACACACACTGAGCAACGAATGATCTTACCAAAACAGAATCCAGTTGAAGAGCGCAACCAGGGTCTAGAGGGTAAGAAGCCCCACCTCCCCTAGAGGAAGAATACAAGAGCTAGAAAGGTAGTGGGGAAGTCAGAATAACAGTAACAATGTTCCAAATTTAGTTGCAGCGACTACTAAGAGACTACAAGATAGCAACCGAAAGAAAGAAGAGGAGCATTGGTCACAAAAGGATAGGGTAGGTACTCTGAGGGAGAATTCATAGTACACTCACAAAGACAAAAGAGAAAAGAGGTACCAAAAGTATAACAATCCTTTTCTTTTTTAGAGAAGACAACACCTATCCTGTCCCTCGAGAAAATAGATGGGCGAATAACCGAAGAACCGAGAAGGTTGAAAAGTGACTGTCTCTTCTCTGTCCAATTCCCCTTTCCCCCTCCAGAGTTCCTCGGTGTCATCGCATTCTAAGGGCGCTGAGCACTGGGAAGGCTGGGAGGGGCATTGGGAACTTTCGACATTCTGCTCCTGAGCGTGAAGAATAAGGCCTTCCTGACACCCTTCCCCTTGCTGGACCCTTCTGCAGTCTTGCCACCTCCACACTTACTGAGGGCCCTTCATCGCTCTGTCATGCCATGCGGTAAGGCTACGAGTGACACACCTGATGGTAAGCCCAAAGACAACCCAGGACCTCCTTGTGGCAGAAACTACCTCTCTCAAGCATGGATTCTGTTGATTTACCCGCGGGGCCTCTTCTGATGCCACCTCAGCAGTCCCCCCTTACACAAACCTACATGGACAAATTCTTATAACAAATTAGATCTAAAATTGGATCTCTTAAGTAGGATGTCAAGACTCACATCCACAAACTTAAACAAGAAGTCACCAATTGGGGGGGGGGGGGTCGAATGGACGCCATGGAATGCACCTTTGATGCCCGATCGTAGTAACAGGAAGCTTTGTGCCTTAGGATGACGATAATAGAGAAACAACAAATCGAACTGAAACAGGAGGACTAGGAAAATAGAAGCAGGAAGAATAACATCCACATCAGAGGCATCCCCAAGGGGGCAGAGGACACTGATATAATGGCCTTCACCGCTAGACCATCTGCATGAGATTCGGGGGGGACACTGATGCCTTTTCTCTTGTGCTGGGCAGGGCCCATCGAGTGACACCCCTATGTTGGGGTGCTCTGACTTCACCCCTGACATTCTCATGGAGGTGCACTTTTTCACCGAAAAGGAGGCCATTATTTGCGCAGCAAAATCTTAGGCCGACCTGGTCTTCCGGGTACACACCATGAAGCTCTTTCAAGATATCTCCCCTCTCATTCTGCGACGATGCAAAGATTTCAAGTCTGTTTCTGATAAACTCGAAGACCTCAATATCCACTAACAAGTGGGGCATCCTTTTGCCACCATGTTCACGTGGGAATGCAGACAATGAGTTCTCCGCTCTTTGAAAGAAGCCAAGCAACTCCTCAACTTGACGGCTGACGAGAGAGAGGGCAGTCCATTCCCTCCTCAATCACCCTCCCGTGGCTCTTTGAAACCTATCTGGACCACGGTGAAAGCTAGCCATCCCAATATACACACCAGAGACCTTGCTTCTCAAGCAGCTAAAAAATACATCATCCAACATCCACACAAATTAGAGAGGAGCTTGTCTCTTGCCCTGTTGACCTCTGCCTTGGTCTAACATGGCCCTCACCAGTCTCTGACAGATAGCAGAGTCTATAAGATGCCTTGATTCTCTGGTTTCATTTGACAACTGCCTCACATCGCAGCTGAGCCCTACTAAGGCTTTCCCACCATTGCTATTGCACAGCACCCAGTTCTGGTGCTCATGACATACTTTCTGTGGCCCAACCTGACTGGTCCCCACAAAGCTATGCCCATGGGTGGTCTCTTGATACTTCCAGCTTGCCCTCGTCCTGGCACCTGCTGGCTAAGGTCTGGGACTACTGGAAATTTCCACTGTTGCCACAAATGCCCTCGATTCAACCCTTGGAGAGTTACTACTCTAGAATGCCCATCACACAGATGTGCTGGCTGTTACAGGACTTGAATGGAGTGTTCTGGCCCGGTTGGCCTTTCACTGTTTATGCTTTGTCTTTTTCTCTGTTTCTTTTTAGGTTCGTCAGTGCACCGGAGATACTTGTCCAACAGTGTCCTTCTCCTTGCTTTATACCCACACATTGCTACATCATGGCACTAGCCGCTGGGGTGTCCTTTCATCCTCCAGTTCTCCAGGCATTACGGCTCTCACACTTGCACTCTCAACATATGCTTGTCTGGACTGTCTCAATTTTCTTAATGCTGTTGTGGCGCTACCCCGATGTCATACATTTACAGGAGACCCACCACCTGAGTCATGACACACACCGGATGTCCCACCCAAAATATCCTGTTCACTTCTGGGCATATGCTGGAACTAAAACTGCTGGAGTAGCAATCATGTGCAAATCTACCTTCTGCTCCAAGGCCCTATAGATAGTGTGTGATGTCAATGCCCGCTTGAAACACACGGTCCAACAGGGCCTACGTTAACTCGCTATCCTGAACATTTATGTCTCCATTCACGCCTAAGACACATATCCCAGGGACATCTTACCTGGCCAGGT
Source organism: Triturus cristatus (assembly GCF_964204655.1). Lineage (NCBI taxonomy): Eukaryota > Metazoa > Chordata > Amphibia > Caudata > Salamandridae > Triturus > Triturus cristatus. Next base: position 1,351,506,957 of record NC_140590.1, read on the forward strand.
AGCACAATACACGGGCGACATAGTGGTCAGGGGATTTTAATCTGGTATGGGACCCTGACAATGGCCCATAGGGTTCAACATTATTCATTCTTCTCCCACGTCCATAACTCCTACTCTCGCATTGACTACTTCTTTTTCACCCACACTCTGATCTGCAACCTTGACTCTGCCACTTTCTATGACATATCATTGTCAGATCATGCCCTCCTGGAGATGCCAATAACTAGAGCAGGGGAACCCCCCCATACACACACGCTCTCCATGGCATCTCCCTCCGCACTTGCTGTGGGGACCCAGTCGATGTCACTGAGATCCAAAAAGAGATCTTGGCCTATTTTAACACCAATGCTAGCTCTGAGATCTCGGACCATACACTTTGGGATGGCATTAAAGCCACAATACGGGGCTCATTTCTTCTATTTCCATTGCCCGTATATGTGAATCAAGGCTGGTTGAGTTGGGCCTGACAGCCGATATTAAGTCCCTAGAACCCTTTGACCACTCTACCCCATCCACTCATAACAAATGCCAATTGGCATTACTGAGGGGCCTACTAAGGGCACACCATACGAAAAAGGCAGAATGTACACTTCTAGCCCTGAAACAGAGATACTGTGAAGGGGGGACAAGGTGAGAACACTACTTGCCCGTAAACTCTGTCAACAAACCGCAAACACCCACATCTCTAAACTAAAACTCAGAGATGGGACCTGGGTGACTAATGAACGGGCAAAGCAACAAGCATTTCATGACTTCTATTGAGCTCTTTACACTGGGGACACCACATCTCAGGCGCTTATTGATTGCCTTTGGGACCATTTAGACTTCCATCATTCAGAGCTCCTTGAAGCCCTTATCACTCTTGGAATTACAGAGAGCCCTCAGGGAACTACCTATGGGCAAAGCCCCTGGCCCAGATGGTATGCCTGTGTCATTCAATTGTAAATTCTTCCTGCAAATTCAAGACCGCCTGATGTCATTATTTAACAAGTTCACTGCAGACACAGGCCTTGCATCCAGCGGCAGCGGAAATAGTGCTTATTTCAAAACCTGGTAAAGACCCCTGTCTCTGTGCCTCGTATTGTCCCATAGATCTTCTCACGCCACGAAAGAAGCCCCGGGTCCGTAGTGAAAGGGAGGTTTATCATGTGACTCGATGTGCCTTAGTGCATATCAGAGAATTTCCCTTTTAAGGACTGTTCCCCTCACACACCAGAGGTGTCATGCTTCATCATGGGGGTACCTCCTCGCTTGAGAGACCTAGTCCTCACGCGGGCTACAACCCCCTCACTAAGAGGAAGGAGCTCAGGGATGTTTTGATAGGGAGGAAGGGTGAACTAGAACACTATTAAAGCTTGGTGTGATAAGAAAAGTTGCAGTGCTATGATATAGGTGGTTAAAACTGGCTACGGGGTCAGCTATGATGCAACTTTTATTCAGCTGCCCGGTGTCAGGATTAAAAACATAATATAGCTCGTAACTCAGGTGCCAGAATTCAAGGCCTCTGTGTTATTATAGCTGACCCCATAGCCAGTTTTAACGACCTATATCATAGCACTGCACCTTTTTTTTATCATACCAAGCTCTTATAGGGTTTTAGTACACCCTTCCTCCCTATCAAAACATCCCTGAGCTCCTCCCTCGTAGCGAGGGGGTTGTAGCCCGCATGAGGACTAGGGCTCTAACGCAAGGAGGTACCCCCATGATGAAGCATTACACCTCTGGTGTGTGAGGGGAACTGTCCTTAAAAGGGAAATCCCCTGTTATGCACTAAGGCACATTGAGTCACATGATAGACCTCTCTTTCACTACGGACCCGGGGCTTCTTTTGTGACGTGAATACATGAGTGGAGGGTTGGCTCCCGCAGGTCCTAAAACCTCCTCTAGCCCCCTTTTGTGATTACTCCATTGATCTTCTCAGCACAAATGCTAAGTTTTATCCAAAGATACTTACGAATAGGCTAGAGCTCTCTCTTCCTAGCCTTATCAACCCGAATCAAGTTGGCTTTATTTGCCAGCAACAGGGTTTTGAATAACATTCGCCGAGTCGCCCACCTGGTTGAGAATGCCCACCGCCATAACATCCTCGTCTGCCTGCTCTCACTAGATGCGGAGAAGGCCTTTTACCAGGTCAGCTGGACCTTCTTAACGGCTGTCCTTGGCAAGATTGGTCTCGGACAGAACATTGTCTCCAGGATAGTGGCATTGTATGCCTCCCCTAGGGCCATGATCTGTTTTAATGGGCAGGCTTCTCCACCAAAACATCTGGCAAGGGGCACTAGGCAAGGCTGCCCACTTTCGCCACTGCTCTTCACCCTGTCTGTTAAACCCATAGCCATTGCTATCCACTGAGCGGAGGACTTGGTAGGAATCCCTTTCGGGGGACAAGCGCATAAAGATGCCCTGTTTGCAGATGACCACCTGCTCACACTCACTCATCCTTTAACCTCTCTTCATGCCTTTGTAAAGGTCCTAATGGCCTTTGAAGGAGTCTCTGATTTCAAAATTAACCTGGTGAAATTCCAAGCCCTGAACCTGACAATCCCCCATTGGTTCTCCCCTCACTGCAATCCCTCACCGCCTTCCAGTGGGCCCAATTCTCAATCAAATACTTAGGTCTTAACCAGCTTTCATGTATCATGAACTCAGGCCATTTGTCCTGAATATAGACGCTCAATCTGGCAGGATCTACGCAGATGGAAGCCCCTCTAGACATCATGGCTAGGGCACCTTAACACGGTCAAAACGTCTATAATCCCCAAAATTCTCTACCTCTTTCAGACCCTCCCAACACATATCCCCAAAAAGACACTATTCTTTATCGTCAAAGTAATCTGTACCATTTTATTTGGACAAAAACAACAGTTGATGGACAGAATGCAGAACATTGTCATACATTCACCCCAGTACAGAGATCTGGGCCTAAATCCATCAAGGCTGATTTGTTCTGCATTCCGTCCATCAATTGTGTGTCTTTTCCATTTTATTTGGGGACAGAAATTTCTGAGACTCTCAAACGCTATACTGATGCTTTAGAGATCGGGGGGTCTGGCATGGATGGAGGAGTGAAAGGGAGGGTGGGTGGATGGATGAAATGGTGAATGGATAAGTGAAAGAATGGATGGATGAGTGAAAGGGAGAGTGAATGGATGGATGATTGTGTGAAAGGATGGATGAGTGAGAGTGTAAATGGATGGGTCGATGGATGAGTGAAATGATGGTTGGATGGATAGGTTTGATGTATAGGTTTGGAGATTTATGGATAGGTTTGGCTATGGATGGGTGGAAGGACAACATGGTGAAAGACTGAATGATGGATGAAAGAATGAATGGAAGACAACATGTAAAGATGAATTGGTGAACATGAGCAGGTGGATAAAAGGATGAATGGATAGATGCTTGGATGGAAAAAGACAAGACAGCTTTTCTGGGGAGGGTCATGATGAGCTACTTCGTTTTCTTGGTGCCATAACAGCTTTGGTTTGAAGTGGGGGGGGGGGGGGGGTATTTTATTATTCTGGCTACTCCCTTAATCAGAGGGGTGTTTCACATATCCTACTCTTACTGCAGGACGTTTCATATACTGTGTCTTTCATATCTCCCATACTGTTCATGTTGTGCCAGTCAGTGTTGGTGTGATGTGATACATACTAGTGCAGCTTCCTTATCAATTTCATTCTGGCCTTCACCTTTGACTCCATCACTAAAAACTCGCCAGCTATCGGTACAACAAAACTCTCCTTTGTACCCATTAGCCACTTTTAGTAAATAACTCCTAAATTACATGTTAATAAATCCGCTGGGGGTATATACCTGCCTTGTTACGTCCCTGATCGCTCCATCTTTCTACTGAGGGTCCAGCTCATACCCTAACATTTTACTGTTAGCATATAATGACTCTAGTTATTAATCAATTAAGAGGGAGCTATACAGATTACTATTTCCAAAAGAGACTGTGTTCATGTTCCTGGCCTACTTAAAGACCTCTGCTGCAGTGTGCCTTCATATGACTCCAGGCAGCAGTAGAATCTAGGCGTGTGTAGGCCCCTACCCCAGCAATTTCTTCTCAAGTTGACCCTGTTGACTGGCAGTCTTATCTGGTGAAGCAACACCGTCCAACCCAGTGATGACACCCAGCACATAGTTCATGGCATCCCATGCTGAGCTGAAAAAGGGAGCTTATCACCCAAATTAGATACACACTTTAGGAAATGTTTTTCAAGAAGGAAAGGAATTGAAATATGGAAATACTAATACCTTTAACTCCTCGTACTGCAGCTGCCCATACTCCTGCACCTTTTGGAGAATTTGTTCACTGCCTCTGAAATTCAAAAGCCAGGTGATTATGTATCTTCAGGTCCTGCACCACACCGGGTGCGGTGTGAAGGACTGATGTATTCTCTTTACGGCTCAGTGAGTAGAGAATGAGAAGTCCTGAAACAAGATTTTCGTCGGAGTCTTCCATGTTCCCTGTTAGTTCAGTCTCTTCTGTACCAAGGATATAAATGTTATTTCATTGTGACCGCCGCTCCAGATCTTGAATTTTGGCCTCCATCTCCAGCATTTTGGATATTAATCTGTGAATGGAACCAACCATGGCTACTCCTTTGTCCTCAAAGTCGTTTGTCGTTTGTTTTGCTGGCCCTATTCTCTTTCTCTGTTTGTCCAGGGGAGCATGCAAGTGGTCTACCTTGCAAGTTAGAGCATCAACTTTAGTGCTTATTCAGTCTGTGCAGTAAGCTTGGAGAACATCACTTTAATGTGCACAGAGTCCTGGTGCGGACCTCAATGCCTATCACCACCTATTTCCTATCCTTCATTTTCCCCCTGTACACTGTGTTGCCTCCAATCTTGACATGAGAGCTTAGTTGGTGTTACAGCTTTTCTCGTGATGAGACAATCTAGTTATAGAGCCGACCAAGCCTGAAGTGGTGTCACAAATGCACCACTGCAGGGAGGGGGGGAACCTCACGGCTCAGGGAGACAGTGCCATTAAGGTAGGATGACCCTTGATCCCATCAAGGAGGGTTCAGATGTCTCCACAGCACACAGAGTCCGGCCACTTTGGAGCAGGTCAGCAGTGGCAACTGTAGGATGGGGCCTAGGTCGAGAGAGTGAAGTGAGTGGAATACCTTCACTTTCGGGTTTGCTGTAAGGGCCTTTGCAGCACACGAATGTTGGCACAAACTCTTATATGCTTTTTCTTTCTAGAGTTTTCACATCCAGCACTGTTCTTAAGTATTGATTTCATAGACACAATGGGACAAGTGTACTAAAGGGATTTCACCCCTGCAAAAGCCCTGATCCCCCAGGGGGCAGGCTTTGTGAGGGTGAAAAAACAAGTAGCAGTGTTTGAAAATGTCATTGCAAGTTGCAAATGTATTTGCAACTCACAAAATCCGTACTGCAATTCCTTGCTAATTGCAAGGGGAAAGCAACCGGCAAAGAGAAGCTTCCACCCACTCCTTGTTATTTACAAGGCCATTTATCGATGTTCTGTGACTGCTCATGCTTTGCAAAGCGTTGATTAATGACTGCCCTTGCCACTCGTAAACCATTTCACAATGGAAGTGGTCCATTGGTGACCACTCCTGTTGTGCAAATCATGTGTGGGCATTTGAGAATGTAAAAGTGAAACATGATGCACTTCATGGCTCCCCACTATGTCTCTTTTACAAAGTGTTTCTTATTTGACATTACAGACACTGTAAGGCCTGTAAGGGACCCTGTTTGCAATAATGGCACTTTGTGAATGTGACTGCAGAGATGGTTGCCTGAAGCACCATGCAGGCCTCAATCTCTATGTTCACAGCTGGTTCTAGTGTTTTGCGGAATAAGTCCATCTTCATGGGTATTGATGAGACCGGGTTCCTGCGAATACTTGCGACCAGAGTTTTGCAGCTATCCTGTATTGATGCTTCTAGTGCAACAGAAAGAACTGGTCAAATGGCACTGCAGTTACTACACAAACATATTGTCAGCTAAACTACCTAGCCGATGATTAATCTAGCCTGGTGTTAAAGTAGAGTTGAATCTGAATTACTTGGGCGTGTTAGCCAAATTAGCTCCTTCGTACACTGTTATCCATTCCTGTAACCATCAAACTCATCATGGAAGCCGATCCCGCCTCTACTAGCTCCTATTCTCAGTGACTTAAAGTAAGGATCTGTGATCTCTGCTGTTTTGACATCTTAATGTCTTGTTTCTTGCAGCCGTCAACAAGTGCGTTTTTGTGGCGTTGTATGATTTTCCATCAGGTGGCCAGGCTGAGACCATCATCAGAATGGGAGAAAGGCTGAATGTCCTCTCTGAGTAAGTCAACCAAAACCTGTATTGTTTTCACTTGCTGAACTTTGTCCTCGTTGTGTATAGCAGGACAGAGGAGTTACAGTTAATACTTATATATTTCATACCACGAGTTGGGTAACACCCTGGTTTTTGGTTCTTTGTGCAGGGTATGAAGGTTATGTGTTTGTATGTCTGTGTTGCTCCCCTGTACTCCAGACTCCCTGTGCTGGTTTACACTTTACCTCCCGGGCAGGGCCTGCGAGTTGAAAAGACCTTTGGGGCTGGTGCTGACCCCTAGTGCCATTACTCCTTGTAGCTCCCAGTCAACAGCTGGACTGCATCACTCACACATAAGATTTCCCCTTGTTCCACACTAGAAACTCTCACACAAGCACCCAACCAACAGTTTGGGATGAATGCCCAGTGGCGAGCTGGCGTAGCGAGTGAGCCCGACCGTCATTAGTGGGACTCAGGGGGGATTCGGGATGGGGTCACTCAAGAAATTTTGAAAAAAGAGTGAGCTAAAGGTGCATTGTCAAGCAAATTTGAGAAAGTAAGAAGGTTAATAAAGCAATTGTGAACGTGTAGGTATGACATCAATAAAGATATTTTTTATGATAATGACGTAGGTAGCTGTTTATTCAATATAACCATAGAACTTCATAACAGACTTTGAGATAACAACCCTGAGTACCTCACAGATCTCTTCATTTATTGATATACCTTTAAACATGAAATATACTGAGGAAATACAAGTTATTGTGATTTGTCGGACTGGACACAATGAGAGAGCAAGGAATAAACATTAAAAGGCAGTAGGACACCGACAAGGCACTTATTGTCTCATTCAGGGGATGAAGAAATATGATCACATTACCCCCATCCTGATGGAACTCCATTAGCTCTCCTTGCTGGTCCACTACATCATCAAAACCATCTGCAGCATTTACAAACATTGAAAATGATGCAGCTGTTGCTTTTGAAGTAGTGGTGGCCCAGCAAAGCCATATTAACCTGCAGCACCTCTCTTGGGGAAAAGCTTGGGAGCACCACGTATTATAAGTACGAGTGTGATAGACAAGCAGAACAAAATTATCAAAAATTAAATGGGTGTTTTGGATCAGACAGATAGCAATTGCAAAGAAGGCTCTATCAACCAATCAGCCCACTCAAATTATTGAGAGAGGTGCTGCTAAAGCACAATCAGAAAACTAAGGACTCTGCAATATCTCAAATGCTCGTTATTGAGTTTAGAGCAACCATACTGTACATCTTAGACTGATTGAAGTCAAGCATACTCCAGTGATTTCAGTGACTCCAATATCTGTACAGTAGACGATGAACAACTGAGCAGGTCACAAACTACCAGTATTCAAGAAATGTTAGGATTAACACATATTGTTCACTGTTTGTAGACAAAATCAGCACATCTCTTTTTAATTGGTGCAAATTTCTCAATAACTTGAACATTAACGTCTGTGATTCTCTTAACAAGGTCTCTCTATAGAGAGCATTGCTAAAGCACTCAGTCTTTCCTCAATCATGGTGTTCCTTAAGAATGTCTTGATGCTGTTCAAAGTTGAAAAACATTGTTACGACTGTTGTTATCATAGGAGTGATTTTTACTATTTTTAGTAGAGCCACCGTCTCTGTAAGTGATTTTTCCATATTAAGTTTTTGAATTAAAGCCAGCAGAGAAATGGTACTAGTGGCCTGCCGATATACATTCATTCCATACTGTACAGTTAGCACAGTTCTCAGATCCTCTTTGTTGGGCATAGGACAAGCTCCCACAGCCTCATTCAGTGCCTGCTCAGGGAAGGAAGTATCATAATTTGCAAACTGATCACTTTACAGTAATGCGACACTCCCCAAATGCTTTGTGAAAGAAAAACATTCTTTTGCAGCACAACTATAGTGTCACATATTTCCTTTGCAATTCTAATCTGCTGATGTGTTTTTTGCAGTGTGAAAAACTAGATTCGTTTGGCAGTGTGCTGTCTAAATTGTCAATCCCTTTTCTGACTTTGTTCATCCTGGTAACAAACAGAATGGTAGTTCTTTGCACAAATACAGTATCTATTTCGCGTTTTGTAGCTGGTTGTATAATATGTCAACATGAGGCATTACTTCATGAAATAAAAACTCTGTCTTGTAGTGTTCTACAGTCCTCATTTCAACTTTTGGATTCAAAGTCACCACTGACTTCTATGGTGTCAACACATTTCTCAAGATCAACCCTATATTGATATATTAGGGTGATTGTGCGGATGTGAAAGTTCTGAAATTTGGGATCCCTTTGGAAGGCTTTTGGCCACAATGTCATGAAGTATTTCCGTTTGTTTGGGTGAACGTGAGAACAATGCTGTTACATCCAAAAAAGAAGCATTTGTGCCTCAGAGATCTTTGCCACTGCTTTTTACATTATACGATTCAGTTGTAGCGCATAATAGTGGACATAATGGGCATGAGGGTACACATCTCTAATTTGTTTTGTACTCCACCAAAGATTCCACTCATTACTGAACCACCATCATAGCTTTGTGAAAAACGTTTTTGCTTTTGAGAGTGCTCTGGAAAAATCAAGTTCAGTTCACGGAGTATAGCTGAAGCAATGGTGTCCGCACTAGAGTCTCTTAAATGTGTGAAACGATAGAACCTCTCCACAAATTTACTGTCATTGTCAAGGTACCAAAGGATTATTATGGACTGTTTTAGTGGCCACATCAGTGGTGTCATCAGCCTGAATAACAACAAAGTCTGCGTCTTTCAAGTGTTCGACAATATAGCATCTTAGAATTTCTAGCAGATACTCAAGGAGTTCATTTTGTATAGTTTTAAAGGTGCCTTTAAAGACGGTAGCACTTGCTAAATGTGCTTTATTTTCACAGTTTATGGTTAATCCATAAGGCCTTTAAATATGCAGGATTTGGGAACTTTCAGATTCGTCAAACCCTTGTAATGCCAGTTCAAAAGCACCACAGAAACTAATAGAATAATTATTTTTAAAGTATTTGTCTATTCCTATCGACTGCTTCATTGTGTTTCTTTATGCTTTTCAGTACGCGTTATTTATGTGGGCTTCAATGGGTGTGTCACCTGTCGTTCCCAGTCTTGTTCGTTTTTCCATATCGATTTTTGAGTGTGCATGCTTCTTTTTTTTAGCCGACAAATGCTTCAAGTCTGTTACTCCTTATTGTTTCCAAGGAATGTCACCACCAAACAGCAAGTAAAACAGAGAATTTGTTGAAGTACTCCCTGTAAGCCAATCAACGTTTGTGTACAAGGAGTGATAATTAAATAATAAATAATATTCTGATGGTATTTGTGGATTAAGTCCCACATAGTTTTGACGCTTATGCTGCCCAACGCACAGTCTTACTGAGAAAGTAGGAATGGTACAGAACGTTACCCTGAGCACTTTGGTTTCCCTTCAACCCTCTATCTGCTTTGGGTGGCAACTTGTGGTACAGTACTAGTTGTGGTGTTTTCCAATGCAGGTCGTACTCATTGGTGGGTATGATTTTCAAATTAAGAGGTTAGACTTCAGTCTCTCCCTTCCTACTGGGGTTTTTATTTTTCATGAAGAGATGGATTTTACTGGTGGAGTCAGTGCTAGGTGTCTGTCCTTTGCTTCACCCTCCCGGCATGCTGATAGTATGCTAGTGTCCGTGGTGATTATTGCTATTTAAACTGAACAAAGTAAAAACGGTTTATGCAAAGAATTAACAGTTTTAATTCCAAGAGAATTGTGCTGTTTTATTCTCCCATACAATAGTTTTCTGATCACACCAATACAAAAATGTAGAAACCAAAATGGGCAGATCAAGAGCTTTGAAATCATAGCAGAGAGAATAATTTTGTGTCTGCTGAAATGTAGCCTTCATGAGGAGATGCACAAGCGTGATGGTTGCCCCCCTCCATTGATCTCTTGCACGCCTGTATGTACGACAAGCTCTTTTAACTCTTTCTTGGGCCAATTTCTTAATTATTTTAATATTTCTCCTACCCTTACACTGGGAGGTGTCTATAGGCCCTTTTTTACTCCAAGCTCTGTAATTCTGGTTCTTCTAAGGCAGGGCTGGGACTGCACCGAGGCTCCTCACTTTTTCTACCAAGAGTTCCTGTCAGGAAAGGCAGAATTGCTTCAGCAGAGGGCTAAGCAGTGGCCTAGATCCTCCTACTGTCAGTTTTAGCTGATGCTACTGTGGATTTTCATCAACACTGCATTGGTCTAGCATTTGTTAGCCCCTTTACAACTTTATATTGTTATTATATGTATTCTTCTGTTTATTTCTCAGTATGAAAGGTAAATATGTATCTTTCAATGCCAATAAGCGTTAACAGGTAGTATCTCCACCACCTAATAAATAAAAAATTGTTGACTCCTCTGAACCTTTTCTTACTACCATACTTGAAGACTTACAAGCTGCCAGGTCCAACACTGATAATATTGTTGCAGAATGCAAAAATATTCGCAAAGATATGGCTGGTCTTTCCATGAAGGTTGCTGACAATAAAATTAATAACAATGCAACTAAAATTGACCACCTAATTGCACTTACTGCAAAAAATCCCTCCTATGAGTAAGCTATTGTTGGACTGGGAAAATGGAAATCATCAATACAACCTTAGAAGTTTTTTTATTTACCTAAGGACTTAAAGGGCAACGTTTGTAGACAATATCTTGAGAGTATACTGCCTAATCTTTAAAAGAATAGCATTTCCCAAAAAAATTGAGATTGATAAAGCACATCACATTACATCTCACCACAAGCCTGGTGAAACCAAACCAAGACAAGTCATATTTAAGGTTCTGAGTCACTATCATTTTGTAATGATAAGAAAATCAGCAAAATAAATTATTTCTCTCATGGTTAACAGCACTAAAATCTTTATACATCAGGTTTTTGCTACAGAAACAGTTGCCATACAAAAGGAATTTACAGCATTAAGACCAAGGCTTAAAAACTCTGGATTTAAATATGTTCTTTTTGATCCTTTAACCATGCACATTTGGAAAGACAACATCTCTAAATCGTTCATTTCCCCAAAAAATTGAGATTGATAAAGCATATCACATTACATCTCGCCACGAGCCTGGTGAAACCAAACCAAGACAAGTCATATTTAAGGTTCTGAGTCACTATCATTTTGTAATGATAAGAATATCAGCAAAATAAATTATTTCTCTCATGGTTAACAGCACTAAAATCTTTATACATCAGGTTTTTGCTACATAAACAGTTGCCATACAAAATGAATTTACAGCATTACGACCAAGACTTAAAAACTCTGGATTTAAATATGGTCTTTTTGATCCTTTAACCATGCACATTTGGAAAGACAACATCTCTAAATCGTTTAATTGTCTTGAAGTTCTACTAGCATTTTTAGATAATCATTTCCTGCTTTCCATGGATACCCAGGATCTATGAACCTGATGCATATAATACCATATAGGGGATTATAAACAATCAAACAATCAATCAATGACTTGTAAAGCGCAACTACTCACCCATAAGGGTCTCAAGGCGTGGGTCTGGGAGCTGCAGGTCTGTCGAAGGCACTTTGGTTCAGTCGAAAAGCCAGGTCTTAAGGTTATTCCTGAATTGAGGCAGTGATGGTGATTGCCTGAGGTGGAGAGGCTGGGTGTTCCAGGTCTTCTCTGCGAGGTAGGAGAAGATGTTCCGCCGGTTGTGGTCTTGCGGATACCTGAGACGGTAGCCAGGGCCAGTTGGCCGGAGCAGAGGTCTCTGGTGGGTATGTGGAATGTGAGGCGGTGGTTAAGGTACGCAGATCCCGCGTCGCGTAGGACTTTGTAGGTGTGTGTGATTAGTTGGAAGGTGATTCTTTTGTTGATTGGGAGCCAGTGGAGGTCTCTGAGATGGCTGGTGAAGTGGCTGCGGTGGGGGATGTTGAGGATGAGCCTGGAAGAGGCATTCTGGATGTTCTGGAGTTTTTTGAAGAGTTTCTGGGTGATGCTGGCGTAGAGTGCATTGCAGTAGTCCATTCTGCTGCTGACGAGTGTGTGCATGACAGTCTTTCTGGACTCGGTGGGGATCCATTTGAAGATCTTTTGAAGCAGGCATAGTGTGTGGATGCAGGATGATGAGACGGCGTTGATCTGGCAGTTCATGGTGAGCGAGGAGTCCCGGATGATGCAGAGGTTCCACACGTGGTCTGTGGGTGTGGGGGGGGACCATGCATTTTTATTAGCCCTTTCTATATGAAGATACGATCAATATGGGATTTTCTTACCTGGCTACTCTTGTTAATGCACATGCATATCTCACAGTAGCGGCTGCTGCTAGAGTAAAGTGGTGGGGGGGAGTTTGGGGTTGGGTTTTTGAAAACAACAGACTTACCTGCTGCTCCGCACCAGCTGACGGCCGCCTCGTTGCTCCTCTCGTCCCTAAAGTGGATGGGCTTCACTGCACAGGCTCCCCATCCAATCCAGATGCTGCTCTCATGCTACACATAGCATGAGAGCAGCGCCTGGATTGGCCTGGGCGGGCTGGTTTAACACTCGCTCAGGCACAGGGAGCATGTAGCTTTTCACCTAACTGACTGTACAGCACATCTGGGTTGGATTAACCTAAGTGCGCATGTTTGTTTGGCCGACCTTAGACGCTCTTATAAGTGCCTACCACTCCTCCCTACTGCTGATGTGATACTCATCAGCATGGCCCCACCACCACCCTATAATAACAAAAAGGTACCCCCTGAATATAATTCTAGGTCCAAGAGGAGGGGGTTAGAAAAATGACTAAAAGACTATGAACAACCTCTGGCTGACCTATATTGCTTTCATGAATAGCCTAAAGCTTATATCTCCCCCATCAAAAGTCACTTTTATTTTTACAAAATAATCATATAAAAAGAACCAAATTTATTACAAAAGCATTTATTATTTTTCAATTTTTATCTTTTTTAGAGTGAAAATTAATTCATAAAATAACTAGATATTTAAATCACAAAAGAATACATCATAGAAATATTTCAACATGAGTTGGACTTCAATATACTCACAAGAGATCAAAAACAAATCCCTTCATTTAAAAGATACCCTCCCCCAAAATGCTTTTACTAAACCAACAATCATACTCCATATCATACCATTCATTTGTCTTAACACACAACATAGAGATAAAAATAAGAGTACAAATTGTAACTAGAGTGGAAAACTGCAGTGTACAGAAACAAAAACGTTTCTCATTTATGTTGTAGAGATATCATGTAATTATTTCACAATGTCTGATATTCACTTCTTTATGGCATTGTCATATATAGACACCGCATCTGTATCTTTTCATTATGTGTTACTGGTCAGATTTCCAGAAAGCAATGGTCGACGTACGTTTCGGTGGGACAACATTTCTTTTCCCCTCGCTCGTCCCACGGAACACGTGAATTAGGACAACATAAGTGTCACTTGAGAAATGGCTCACTATAGTATTGAGTACATCTTGACGAGGTGTATAGCTGGTAAGAGGGGCCTTGGCTATTATCCGGTTAAATCACATCATTGGACCTACACAGAGACCAGTGTTTAAACTATACTTTGAAGACACATGGAACGATAAACAGCACATATTGCATAAATGACCGAAGGCATTTTACCTTGAACCACAGGGTCCCGTGTGCATCCTTATTTTCTATGAGTAGTTAAGAAGAAGACTACGACGTTTTGCTCAGTGGCCCAAAAATTGATGGGAGCCACGTTCTATGATTGGATACTTTCTCTGCCAGATACCCCAGCTCTGTTTTTTTAACCATTATATCAGTACAATCCTAAACATTGGTCCTGAGGAAGGTGGGGAAAATAAATTTTGTCCCGCCGAAACGTACGTCGACCATTGCTTTCTGGAAATCTGACCAGTGACACATAATGAAAAGATACAGATGCAGTGTCTATATATGACAATGCCATAAAGAAGTGAATATCAGACATTGTGAAATAATGATATGATATCTCTACAACATAAATGAGAAAAGTTTTTGTTTCTGTACACTGCAGTTTTCCACTCTAGTTACAATTTGTACTCCTATTTTTATCTCTATGTTGTGTGTTAAACCAAATGAATGGTATGATATGGAGTATGTATGTTGGTTTCGTAACAGCATTTTGGGGGAGGGTATCTTTTAAATGAAGTGATTCGATTTTGATCTCTTGTGAGTATATTGAAGTCCAACTCATGTTGAAATATTTCTATGATGTATTCCTTTGTGATTTACATAGCTAGTTATTTTATGAATAAATTTTCACTCTAAAAAAGATAAAAATTGAAAAATAATAAATGCGCTTATAATAAATTTGGTTCTTTTTACATGATTATTTTGTAAAAAGAAAAGTGACTTTTGATGGGGGAGATATAAGCTTTAGGCTATTCACGAAAGCAATATAGGTCAGCTAGAGGTTGGTCATAGTCTTTTGCCCACAACCACCCTAACCGTAACTTGGCTGGCAATAAGGTAAGAAAAATAAAATGATAATAAAATGATTTTATTATGATATTATTTTTCAGTGGTGACATGGCGAAGGAGCCACCCCTGGTGTCTCGAGTTTATTATTAATGTTCTCTGTTATTTTTTATTAAAACGTTATTTTTGGAATTTTATGACCGGAAATAACACAGGGGAAAACATAAACAGATAGAAATGTACAGGTGATCGAGAGAAATACAAATTCACAATCACACGATCCACAAAAACTTCAGAAAAATAAGTTACATTAATGTATATGGTAGTTAAGTAAATGACACCGGCAAAAAAAGAGAATATAGAGACAAAGACAAAAATTGGGAAAATGAACATGAGGCATGACAGGAAGAAGAGTAGGTAGTAAGCCCATGACTTCTTTGTTGTTTTTTTATGTAGTCTTTTGTCTGTTCTGTTTTCAATTTTTGTTCTATTTCTCTCAGCTGCTTCATTGGTTTCCACTTATTCATACTTTTCTCTCTCAGTGCTTTTGATTGTTTACAATTTTCCTTTCAACGTTTTGAATTCTGAATAACATTCATAAAACTAAAATTATTTCAGAAAATGTTAAAGGGTTACAACATCCGTTTGAAAATACTAGACAATTTCTGCAGATAAACGGCTGACATTTGTTTACTTCAAGAAACACATATTTATGACATAGTTACATCTTACATGTAAAAAAATGGATAGGCCACATACTTTCTTCTCCAGCTGTTGGTAAAAAAATGGAGTGGCAATTTTATGTTCTAAAAAACTTCAATTACAAATCTTAGACAAACGTTCATATTCAAATGGCTGATACATATTTGTTAGAGGTAAAATAGATATGACTTTATTACATTTGATTAATATTTATGACCCAACAGCAGATGAACTGATATATTATGAAATCACGTTACTCCTGAAATTGTTCAATTTGGTAATGTTCCTCTTATTGGTGGTGATTTTAATTTGATATCTGACCCCCTTTTAGATAGACTTTCCTTTACTAAATTTATACCTCCAAAAGCTTTATACTCTCCTAAGCCTATGTTTAAAAATACAAAACGTATTGATGTTTGGCGATTAAAACTTCCCAAAACCTAAAGACTTTACATTTTTCTAACCCTCACAATTCTCATTCATGTATCGATTATTTACTGGCATCCAGAAATTTGGTAAAATCAATAACCCAACCTTCGATCTGTAATATTGAAATCTCAGTTCATGCATGACTTCACTATGTTTACAAGTAAATAATTCTTCTGCTTCTCACTCTAGATGGCATATGAATGCTGATACTGTGTGATCAGGGGCATAATAAGACTAAATTAGTATTCGCTATTTAAGATTATTTTTATCTCAAAGCTGCTAATGTAACATTTAATATTATGCTATGCTTTTAAAGCATATATAAGAGGTATAATGATCTCTGTGACAGCTCATAAAAATAAACTATTTTATGCAAAATAATCAGATTTAGAAAGCAAATTTCTACATTTTAAAGCTTATTTATATCTTCTAACAATGTTGATTTTAAAACTAAATTGCAAAGACTTTGCTATGAATATAATTCAACACTAAGTAAAAGAGATGGAGTACAAGTTTCAAATCAGCAAGCTATATTTTATTTTAATGCTAATAGATCTGGGAGATTATTAGCTATGTACCTTTGCATTAAATAACATAGAACTCAGATCCATGCTATTCATAAGGTAGATGTTAAGATTGCTTTATCTACTACTGAGATTGTTAATGATTTTCCTAAATTCTTTTCATCATTATAAAGCGAACCAGGTACCCTTGATTCCCAAACAATAGATTCTTTTTTGAAATCCACTAACCTCCCACAACTTTCAAAATCAGATAGGTCTACACTAGATTGACCTATATCACTGACGAAATTATACCAGCTCCTCGTTCACTCAAACCACAAATATCACCAGGCCCAGGTGGTATCCCTGCAGAATTTTATAAAGCATTCTCTACTAACCTTACTCCTCATTTACAGCAATTATTTAATGTCATTAGCAACACTTTAATGGTCATGGGTGCTTTTACTGACGCACTGATAATAGTAATGCCTAAACCAGACAAAGATCAAACTAAAGTATCAAACTATCAACCTATTTCTTTAATAAATCAAAATATTAAAATCTTTGTAAAACTTCTGAAGTAACAAAAGCATGTTCTAGGTCTTCCTCATTAGTGCACCATCTCTCAGTTGTTCTCTTATACTCTATCTCCCTCATCAGGTTCCTTGTATTGCCCACCTTTGTTCACTAGGCTAGGAATTTTCCACACCCTTCCCCATACTCAAAGTGAGCTAATTTACTTACTTCCCATCTTTTCCTCCATATATTCTACTATATCTTCCCTCACATCTTGCAGTCTGCTATTTATGGTAACAGTTGCCTATGCCCCACCCTGAGACTCCCTTGCCAACAACTGAAACCTGCCCTCCCTTTTCTTACTTGCAGCTATACTCGTGATCCTCTCTCATATAAATGTCTTAAAAGAATCCTACACTATGTGTGGGGGGGATTGATCCCTTATTTATCTTAAAGAACCACTCCATGTCTGTTCTCAGCTGATCTGCCATCTTCCAATCAAGCAACAGCCTCTTATCTAGAGTCCATCTTGGGGTAGCTGGACCCATATTCAGGGACATCTCAAAATCCTGGATAAGTGGTCATATTTCTTATTATGAAAGGTAAACTCTCTCTCTCTACTGGCCAAATCCTTAATCAAGAGCCTAATTCGTGCTTGCGTTTTTGGAGAATTAATCGTTTTGCTCGTAGTGGATTTATCTGATGTGGGATAGAGCAGAAAATGAATGTCCTCTCCTAGATAATTATCAGTGTTGTGACTTCTAGTAAGAGAAAGTATAAAGCCTGGAGGGGTCCAGGGTCATCTATATTGACAATACACACAAAAACACAGACACGGGGGTGCTAGAGAGCCCAAAGCAAGATGGCCGCACCTTAGTGCAGCTCTGCTGGTTTGGCTTTAAATCCGATCAAAATCCTGCAAAAGGACTACCATCGCCTCTTCTAAAGGGACAAGATTGATCACCGAGAACCTGGCGAATGCTGCGGAGGTGAAAAGAACACAAAGTGCAACATTGTAGCAAGAAACGGCTCACGGTACTGACTGTGGTGGGGCCAAGACAAGGAAAACATGGTGGCCGCTGTGCACTGTTAATCTACAGATAAATGTGTGAGTGCACTCGTGGACTGAGGGGGCAAGGAGGCACGGAGAGCACCGCTTGACTGCTGTGGGCGAGGCTGGTGCTTGGGCAGCGGGTGCCAGACACTAATCGTTCCTGTAGGCCGATCTTGAGAAGCCGGTCAGCGGTCTGTGGGACAGCGGTCTGCGGGACAGCGGTAGCTGTACAAAGCCTGGGTGCAGCCCATTGGCGCATAGCCTGAAGCATATCTGGGACTAAAGGCAGTTCTGGGAGCAGGGACAGGCAACCACTGAGGCAGTTGCGATAACTCCTTTCGTGAAGAGAGATCCATGCTACTGGGCCCTGCTGAGAGGGCCACACTGGTAAAAGGAACCTGCCGGTAAGGCTCGGGTGGTCCTGGACCTAGAGAGCGTGATCTGCTACTGCCTGTGATACGGTTTGAAGCTTAGACCTGATTGACAAATAAGAATACTTAATGAGCACCTATGTAAGCACTGGAGTGCGGAGCCGGTATAGCGCCTGGAGGTTGCATGAGATAGCACAGAGGACCCCTACAACATACTATCTGCACTGTCTGCACTGAGTATATTGACTTGATGCCCGGTAGGGCCTTCTGCCGGTGGAATAGTGCAGCAAGAGGCAATCGAACCCAGTAATGCAAAGGAGAGGAGAGTTGGTAGCTAATAGTGTGGCCTGAAGGAGCTGATACTAATCCTGTTGGTGGACAAAGCCTATGGGTGTGCACTATAGACTTAGGTGAAAAGAGGGTGGCCCATCATAGTTATTGAGGCTCGTACATGCAATAACCGAATGCCGGAAGTGGGCTCTGAGGTTTTGACTCGCTGGAAGTGTCACAATTGATACTGATGCAAGTTTGGTTTAACGTCCCTGGTGAGGTGACGCTGAGGAATCTGCATGGTGCCCTCGGAGAAACATTGCACATTGGCACCTGAAGTAGGGGTGCTGCCAAAGGGAAACAGCTTTTCCGCTACCTTCTAGCCTTCTACGATTCCTGCCTACCCTCCAGGCTGAGGGACTGCGGGAGAGCAACTCATCCATGGGGAAAACCGACAAACAACAAATGAGGCTGATGTTTAAAGCTCGACTATTCACTAAGACCCAGCAACATGCACTATCGGACTTGTAGCAGGACTTAACAGCGGGCAGTAGTACCACTCTAGAAAAAACATTGCTGGCATTGCAGCAAAGCCTGCAATCCATCGATGGCAAAATCAACGCATTAAATCTGCGGATAGATGACATAGCAGCAAAATTGGAGAAGTATGGCACGTGCATCATGGAAGCTGAGCAATGTGTATCCACAACCGAGGATGACCTAAGCTCTGTTAGCACAAAGTGTTTGAATATGGAAAAAGTTTTAGCAGTCATACAAGCGTAAAAGAAGGACTTGGAGGCAAGGTCACCATGGAATAATCTCCGCATCACGGGAATTCTGGAGTCCACAAATACTGGCAGGCTAGAACAATACGTTGAAGACATGCTCAGGAAGATGTTTGGTGCAGAGCATTTTTCGACTGTGTTGATTGTTGAACATTCCCATATGTCGCTTGCCACCAGACCGATCCCTGGGGCACCGCCAAGGCTCTTAATTGTCAAGTTGCTAAACTATTGATATCAAAATACAGCAGTTCGGCTGGTGTGAGAGGCGGGCATCACATCATATCAAGGAAATGAGGTGCCGCTATACCATGACTTTACAGTAGTGGTTGAAGCGGTACGGCAAGAGTTTCTGCCAGTGAAAAATGCTGCAGACAATGAACATGCAATAAGCAATGTTATACCCGGCCAGATTGAGATTTCAATGCAAGGGCAAGCCGAACATTTTCACAGCACCTAAGGAAGCAATGTCCTTCATCAAAAAGTTGAACCGTTCACACAAGAGGCACTAAGATCATTATAATGATGACAGTGCAATCTAGAAGTATAGACTATGGGTTCTGTCGATGTTAGAAGACTCGTTGCATGCTCTCAGTGAGGTACCGGGGATGAGATGAAATGCTGTTGATTACAAATAGCTGCTGGGGTTGTGGTACCCATGATTGTTACAAGGAATGCGCTGTGTGTAACCTGGTGCCTGAAAACTAATGTATCTGATTGTCAAAAACTGTTAATAATGGGTGATAGTATATGATGACGCAATAGTTGGCATTATGATTATATGGAATAGCCAACAGCTAAAAACACTGTTAATCCTGCATATAGAAAGCCTTTATACCAGCCTCCCCCAGGATGAAATCATCAGGGTCATTAAAAGTGTCTGAGTTGAAGCAACATGGGACTTCAAAACCCCAAGAGCGTTTGTTTTGGAATGCGCACAGTTGGCTCTAAAAGAAAACTTTTTTGAGTTTGAAAGTGATTTGTTTCTCTAACAATACGATACTTCCTTGGGGAGTACTTTCACCCCCAGTGTGGTGGATCTATATGTTTTTGAATATGAGAAAAAATATATATTGAATACCAATAACCCTTTCAAAGGAAGGATCAAGTTCTGGAAGCGCTACATCAATGGTATTCTGATGATCTGGGATGGTCAAGAACACTCCCTAAACCTGTTTCTAGAATAGATCAATAATTGTGACAAAAAATTTAAATTTATACATAGAAACCAAGACGTTCTACAAGCCAGTAGCTAAAAACACGCTATTACAGTTTTCACACCAGGACACTCAAAGAGAATTTACCGAATGGTCAATTCCTTAGAAACAGAAGAAAATGCAGTCAAGTGGAATATTACTAGACCCAGGCGAAGGCCCTTTCAGAGAAACTAAGGGATCAAGACTACCCAGACAAAATCATAAAAACCTTCATGAAACGAGCACGCAACCAAAACAGAGATGTCCTGTTAAAAAACCCATTCAGGCATATGTGACTGCACCTCTTACTTGTGTCACAACTGATAGCACGATTTCAAACCAAGTGACCAAAATAATCACTAAACATTGGCACATTGTACAATCAGGAAAACTGAAATGGGAGAAACCTTTGTTTTCCTTCAAAAAGGCAAGAAGCTTAAAAGACTGCCTAGTATCTACTTGCCAAAAAAAAACACCCCATGAATTCAGTGCTGAGCTCTTGGGGCCTGCCAAACATGATAGGACACTACTCTTGTAGTAACTGTGGTGTATGTCACCTGACAACCACCAGAAAGATTCTGAAACTTAATCCAGGAAGGATCTGGAACTTAAGAAAACACACCAATTGTAATTCTGTCAATGTTATATACATGATCACTTGCCCATGTCAGCTACGATAAGTTGATATGACCAGTAGAAAGATCAAGGTCAGAATTTGCGAACATCGCAGCAATAGAACACCACAAGAACGACTGACCATTTTCTAAAAGAAGGAACCACAACCAATGATTTAAGCTGGGTTGTCGTTGAACAACTTGAACCCAATCAGGAAAATCTACAGTGCTGTCTTTTAAAAAAAGAACAAAGACAGATTTATTGTTTGTCCACACACATATATGGATCAAACAACCGTATTCCATGAAATGTCATAAATATGGGCAAAAGAACTCATTTAGCATGTTCGTATAATAAGTCCAGGTCTTTAGTCATGTAATCAATATGAGACACATTATGACCACTGATACTGCCAATGCCGTGTGTAGATTATTGCTTCCCAGTGATCCCACTTTATTTTTTCCATAATAAGGCTCAGTCTCTTTTCATGTTACATATTTGAGACAAGTAATGACCTTTGATATTGCCATTACCGTGTGCAAATTAATGTCCAGATAAAGTTAAAATATCAAACATCATAAAATTGCCAATACCGTATGCAGATTAATATCTCGCCATCAAATTAACTTACATTTATAAAACACAAATAGTTTGGCTAAAAGACAATGTAAGTTTAGCACACCATGACAGCTCCTGTCGCTGGGTCATGTCACTGAGTACTCAACCTACACAGCACACACCGAGTTAATTCACAGGAGGCCAGTCTTTTCTGACCAATGAGAACAGACCTCCTACGTCACCACGTAACCGGGCACGGAGACGCTTTGCTCACAGTAATGCTGGCTACTTAGCCAGCAGAAGCCAAGACCGGTGCATCTCAGGGATGTCGTGAAAGGGCTGCAATAGGCCCTCCATGCAGGTGGCTGACCTTGATGAAGTGGGACCAGTGGGAGGTTTTGACATCGGTCACTCGATTATGCCAAAAAATGGAGAGAACAATCCCAAATTTAACAAGGGCTATGGTTACCACTATGCTTTCTTTCCCTTCAGGGTTTGACTATAGGCACCGCCTCTTGTCTGGATCCATGTCCCAAAATACTATTGTGAGTTTGCGACAATAGTAAGTTACATACTTTACCACTCTTAACAATTATATTGTAATTAACAGACACACAGCTTTGGCATAGTATTTTACATTGTGTATCTTGTGCGTTCACCATACAGGATGACCTACCAAATCCACAAAAAAACCTCTGATGGTTCTCTGCCTGACAAAGAGTCTCTAACTAATGAATGTGTGATCACAGTTTGCTCACAATCACAGGAGAGATCACACACTCTGAAGGAGCTCTGGCCACTCGGATCCAAAGGTTGCCTGTTGATAAGAATTATGATTACAGGCACACAAATTGTTTTTTACACATGCATTTGCAGGGCGTGGATAGAAAAACTAATTCATGTGATGCTTGAGAACGTGTAACATGCATGTTCACTGACCGTATTAGGTCAAGAAGTCGCTGATGAATTACGAGTGCACAGATTTAGAAATAATCCTTTTGCCATGCAAGAATGATTGCATCACGTTGCTACCATCAAACAAATCACATTGGGTATTCGTGGCACTGCATGTGCGCACAATACCAAGCACTGCATTATCCAACAACAGAAATTGTGCCCACCAATTTTGATGTCCTAGTATATTTTCTTTCAGGTACACTCCTTTGGGTGAAAACCGTAAGTCACAGTATCACCCCCATTTTCGTGCACACCTTAGCGCATGTGCACATACAGCTTTAGGGCCTTTTTCTGGCCTATAACTTTTGGTCCTGAAGAAAGCCATACCAACAAATCTAATTGGCTGAAACATGTAGACCTAATTCAGGATATGCAAACCCATTTTCATCTCCTTCACATCTGCATTTTGTTTTTTAACCCTACCCCAAGAACCCATTATAACATTTCTCCTGGCTAGGAGGTGTATCCTGGAGACAGTTTTAACACACTCATTTCACACGAAAAGAAAATCCCGCTCCGCTGTAATCAGGCGTCGTAGCATATCTAGGCTGCACTTGGCACCCTAGGTGGGAACCTAATGATGAAGCATTCCACCAACTAGGTGACCTCTGCTCAAGAAGCCCTCAGCTGACCCCACGGACTTCAAGAACTACCGCCACATCTCCCTCCTCCCATTTGCAGCCAAAGTCACTGAGAAGACTGTCAACTCACACCTAAACAAATTTACAGAAGAAAACTCCATCCTCGACCCCTCCTAAACCGGATTTCGCAGGAACCACAACACCGAGACCGCCCTACGCGCCACCACAGGCAACATCCGCACCCCCCTCGACCAAGGACACACCGCGGCCCTTATCCTGCTCGACATCTCGGCAGCTTTCGACACCATCTCCCATGGCTCACTCAATGCCAGACTCCATGACCCTGGCATACAAGTAACAGCCCTCAACTGGATACACTCATTCCTCACCGGCAGAACCCAAAGTATCAAACTACCTCCCTCCCTCTCCGAACCCACAGAAATCAACTGCGGAGTACCCCAAGGATCATCGCTCAGCCTCACGCTCTTCAATATCTACATGGCCCCCCTCGCTGCCATCGTCAGACAGCACGGACTCAGCATAGTATCCTACACCGACGACGTCCAGCTCATCCTCACCAAGGACCCCACCACCACCAGACTCAACTTCCAGGAAGGAATGAAGGACGTCGCAACCTGGATGAGCAGCAGCTGCCTGAAGCTCAACTCAGAGAAGACAGAGGTCCTCATCCTCGGACCCTCCCCCTCAGCATGGGACAACACCTGGTGGCCCACCACCCTTGGCAGTCCACCCACTCCCACTGACCATGCCCGGAAGCTCGGCATCATTCTCAAGTCCACCCTCTCCATGACCCGTCAGGCCAACGACATCGGCCCCAGCTGCTTCAACACCCTACGCATCCTCCGAAAGACCTTCAAATGGATCCCCCCCGAATCAAGAAAGACTGTCACCCACGCACTCATAACAGGAGAGTAGACTACGCCGGGATCAACAAGTCTCTGCTCCGCAAACTCCAGACCATCCACAACACCGCAGCCAGACTCGTACTTGTCATCCCTTGACACGAACACATCACCCAGCACCTGCGGAACCTCCACTGGCTCCCCAGTCGAGAAGAGAATCACTTTCAAGATACTCACCCACGCCTAAAAATGTCTCCACAACACCGGACCCCAGTACCTCAACAAAAGAATCTCCTTCCACCTACCCAAAAGAAGCCTCCGATCCTCCGACCTCACCCTCTCCAAAACCCCTCGCATCTGCAGAGCCAGAACAGGTGGAAGAGCCTTCTCCTACGTCGCGGCCAAGACCTGGAACGAGCTCCCGATCGACATCAGACGGGCCCCTCCATGAACATCTTCAAGAGAGACTAAAGACCTGGCTCTTCGAACGGACCCACTACCCACTGGCTACCCTCAGAGGGAGCACCCCAAATGTTTTTGATTTATGTTTTAAGTGCTTGCATGCAAGACTGTAGTCATGTTTACCATGTAATTCGTGAGTTTATCATTTCACATGGGGATGACTTTGGCATGATTGGGATGCTGAAGTGGGTGGGATAGGAGTTTGTGCTACAAAACTATTATGCCACGATGCAAAATGATTGCCAGGAATATTCCATTGTCACAGACATACTGATGCAATGTTTGCTATGTGATGTTGGTTGAACGTGAAAACATCACCACATTAGAGTCAAATACAGACTGCATTTCCTGGGTTACGTGAATGTCAGGGTCCTAAACAACCCTAAGGAAATGAGACAAGTACTAGTGTATTTAGACCAACATAAAATCAAGTTGTGCTACTTCAAGAAACGCACCTTATGCAACACTCTGAGCATGCCATTGCAGCTAGATGGGCTGGGGTGAGGGTGGCCTCGTCATATTCATCATACTTGTGCAGGGTAATGATTCTTATCAGAAAGGGTGTGCCCTTCACTTTGACCCACTCAGAGACTGATGATCAGGGAAGATATTTAATAATGCAGGGACGAAAATGTGCCACCTTGATTAATATTGTTAATCTGTATGAGCCTAATATACATGACCCAGATTTTATATGCATATTTGGAATCAACTACACACACTGCCATCATCCCCTATTGTCTGGGTTGAAGATTTAAACACTTCTCTAGATCCACACAAGGATCGCCCGACCATGACGGGTGGGGCTGGCAGACAGGCTGCGATGGTCATAAGTGAAGGCATGAGGGAGCCTGGACTCATCGACCTTTGGAGACTGAGGAATCCTGTGGGTAGAGAGGGTACCTACCATTCAACTGTTCATAACTCTTGGTCTAGATTAGATTATTGGTTGGCGACGGGAAAGGCAAACCCAAGGACGAACACCATTAGGCACCTGCCTTAAACACTGTCTGATCATGCACCGGTTCTTTTAGTAGTCAGTATTCCTACACATGCCCCGGACCAATTTCAATGGAGATTACAAGTGACATCTCTACTAGATCAGGTTTTTAAAGAAGAAGTGAGGATGGCAATAGTTGAATACTTCGACAACAATGTGGGCTCAGTTCAGGGCGCCCATATCATATAGGTGGCATTCAAGGTGACCATAAGAGGTGTATGTATAGGTCTTCAGGTCAGGGTTTTAAAATCCATATGCACCCGCCTCAAGAATCCATACTTATGGAACTATAGAGGAAATATGAAATTAACCAGAGCTCGGCCACACAAGCAGGGATATACGAGAGAAGGCCACTGAATACAATGACACAGCAGAGCAGATACTACAACATATGTCAAGAGGTGGAAAGCCAGAGTTTACGGCAAGGGGGGCAGACCAGGCTGCACTTTAGCCACCAAAATTAAAGAACCTTGGGTGTGGTCACATATAGTTGAGGTTACGACAGAGGACGGCACAGCATGCCACGATACGCCTGGCATCCTTGAAGCCTTTGTAAATTTCTATGAGCGCATGTACGTCGACTGCAGGTCAGCGAAAGAGGCAGAAATGGCAAACTACCTTGAGGACATTGCTTTAGCGTGGCTTTCTCAGGGTCAGACAGAATTCCTGGTGCAGTTGATTAAAATAGAAGAAATAAAGGAGGCTATCAGTGCACCTCCTAACGGTAACATAACTGGGAGCAATGGATTGCCAGGAGTGTTCTATAAAGAATATGTCAATCTATTGGTGCCACACCTGCAATGCAATGTATCTAGAAGCCTATCAAAACAGATTCTCCCATCGACACTCAGGAAATGTGAGTCATATAGAACGCTGTCCCTCATAAACAGAGATGCGAAGATACTCTCTAAAATACTAGAGACTAGACTCCGACTTCTGCTACCAAATATGGTCCTCCCGGATTAATTTGCCTTTATGCTGGCACGGTCCGTGACACATAGTTTGCGTACATTTTTAGCGGTGCTCCATTAATTGAAGCCCACTCTCCTAGCTGGAGCCGTCCTGTTGGATGCTGCAAAGGCTTTCGACTCTATCCAATATCAATATATGTTTGGATACTACATCGAATGGGAGTTCCACAAGCCTTTTCGTGCTGGATAAAACTGGATAAAACTATTGTATACTGCAATGGTGGCTAGAATAAGGGGGAATGGGCATACATCTAGTACCTTCCCGATTTTCAAAGGCACGCGTCAGGGGGTGTCCGCCGTCGCCTTTTCTCTTTGGCATATATAATGTGACAGGATCATACAAATGCAGCTCTGCGATTTCGCCAGCGACTATTAGCCATATTGTTGTAAGCAGACAAAATGTATGTGAGGGATCCTGTTTCCAACTTAGAGCCCCTATACGAAAATATCTAAGATATGAACGACACTCAGGACTGGGTATTAATTGGTCGAAATCAACAACATTCCCCTTGACACAGGTCATTGCGCTACATGCATTGGAATACCCTCTAGAGTGGTGTAACAGCCCTGTCAAGTCTTTAGCTATATGGGTACATTGAAGTCCAAGGGGCATGTTATCAAGAACAGCGTTAAAATTATTGCCGCTTTAGCGGCAGAAAGCTGCCGCTAAAGTGGCGATAATGGGCTTGATAATATGCCACAGAGAATTCCAATAGCATCCCATGTTCACACCAGAAGGGCATATTATCAACCCCATTATCGCCACTTTAGCGGCAGTTTTCTGCCTCTAAACTGGCAATAATTTTAACGCCGTTTCTTGATAATATGCCCCCAAATTTGGTCATAAGCTATAATTATGGAAGGGCTATCTCAAGTTTTGAAGATCAGGTGTTGAGATCATCCAGGCTACCGCTCTCTCTTGCAGACAGAATAGCACTTATGAAGATGATAGTGTTTCCAAAGTTTCTGTATTTGTTTACTGATATCCCTATTCTCATGACACAGACGTTCTTTCATATGTTACTTTCCCTATTAATTTAGTTAGCATGGGCAGGTAAACAACCTAGGATAAGATTTGAAGCCCCGGACCTGCAACTATATTATCTTTGTGTTCAAGCACACTTTGCCCATTACTGGCACTATCCACAAAAATACACCCCACATGTTGCAATAAGAAGTGACAGTGCCTATCCAGTTCCTCAAATAGCCACGATCCCAAAGATGCGCACTAGTTTCTCACAGAATGATAATAATATACTTCAATGAAACTTGCAAGCGTGGAGGATGCTGGGGTGGAAGGCGCGGATAGAGCCCCTTCAATCACTGGCTTTGCTGCTTGAGCACCAGCCTGCAATCTCGGTGACAAAGGAACTTGGGTTGTTGGCCACTTGGGGGCGGCAGGACTGAAAACAATAGGAGATGTATACCTGGGAGGAACCTTCATAACTCTTCTGACCTACACCGCAGTAGTATTGCAGAATCTTGACTTACAATAGACTCTGGGCAAGTCTCCAAAGTTTATACCCACTGTTTCCTGCAGAACCGCAAACTTTGGGGACACTTCAGCTGTTGCTTACGAGCGATACTGATAGGCATTTGATCACATGATTGTACAATGCATCCCAAGTGGATGGACGACCGATTCTAACAGAGCTACTGGAAAAGTGGAACACCACATTTGCTGCTCCGCTCGGTGCAGAGGACTGGGCCTTCTGCCGTACGTTGACAGGCTAATTTACTTCAATCTGTAACCTTCGAATCATCCACTTTAAATATCTACATCAAATGTACTATACACCGGTTCTCCGGGAGATGGCAAACTGTGTTAGATGTGGGGCACCGGTGCTGATTTTTTGCACCTGGCATGGGGCTGCTCACCAGTCCACCTATATGGGGAACAAGTGACACATACACTCACAGAAATAGCAGAAATAGTGATGGAGAGAGTGGAATGCACTCCTCAGACCTGTCTACTGGGTCTTTTTTAGATCTCTACAACCTCCTAATCGCACACTGGTCACCATAGCGCTGTTGTTGGCAAAGAGGAGGGTTTCAATGCACTGGGGTAAAAACATTTCTCCAAAACACCATCACCGGCTAAAAGACATGGCATATTGACGTGATCAACTTGGAAGTTATGCTGAGGATCTCCCTCGAGCATCTTGGCTAAAGGATGTATGGAACCCCCACCACATACCTACTGACAGTGCAGGATGAGATGTAAAGCATGCTCTGTCTCTAAATGATCCTTGGCCAGAAATTAAACGTTGTACTACTTAATTTGCTCAATGTAGTCTAATGTTGCCAATGTACTGTGATGACTTATTGATATTGATGGGAATGTTTAATGTGATGTTATGTTACTGAAAAGGTATAATAAACTAATTTATAAAAAGAAAACCGCGGACACTATTCATGGTAGGGAACTAGAGGCTGTGGGCCTGAAGGGTGAGCTGGCCTTTAGTCACAACTGTTATACACAACAAAGCCACCCGAGAAAAATGTACAGAACAATGCTCCACCTTACATTAGCTCACACACCACCAAGTGTCATGCTCCATCATAGGACTCTCCAAGCTCTTCAAAAGCCCGGTTTGCTTAAGAGCAGGCCTACACCCTGGAGTCAGGAAGGCACTTCTAACTAGGTATGGACCCATGACACAGTAGAATTAAAAAAACAATGTGATATGCCAAACTGACCTTTATGTTAAGTGGGATACCACTTGGTATTAAAAAACAAATGTGGAGACAAAGGGAGCTAGTATCCTATCACCAATAAGACCGTCAACATATTGTTGGCTCATTCAAGTCTGTGACATTCGTCAGGACAGAACTATGAGATACTTGCAAAGCACAACCCACTGTGCATGCCCCTATTAATGTAGAGCTGACCTTTGTCAGCCCTCTCAAATCCTAGGTCCCTAGGTACCCTACATTTGGGTCATCTGGGTCCCATGGAGGAAGGGCTCATAAACCCCTGTAGTCACACATTCATCAAGGTGTGTTTCTCTCAGTTTACCCACTGGCACTTGCTCCTTCTTCCCAATGAAATTTTGGGTATGTCCAGGGACATACCCAAGGTAAAGCATTGTTTTGTAAATTTATCTCGGATGGCTTTGCTGTGCATAACATCATCTATATTTGGGACACAAAAACCAACGACACTATACTAAGGGCCATAAACCAAAACATTAGCTATTAATCGCCGCCCACCACTATCTGTTATATATTATCCCATGGTCGCCTGAATCAAGGTTTTCATCAAAATAGCCACCTCGTTTGCGTAACACGTCTGTTTTGTGCAAACAAACTCTCTAATCCATCTCTGCGTCCTCAGCATTTCATCGCATTCCTTCCTGAGCAGATGCTTCTATTGCTGAATTATAATTTGAGCACCTAACTGCTTTAAATACTCTAAGATCCTTCTCCATCTATTTCTCACTAAGAGCTCATTCATTTTTCCAAGAAAGTACACGTAGGAGGTGTTCCTTATTGCTGCCTGCAATTTTTCTTGCTACCTTTACTAGTTAGGTATCTGAGGTGTCTCTCTCAGTGCCCAACCAACAACAGTCTGGTCTCATACTTTTCCTCACATCCACATGTAACTAAGGACAATTTGTTTTTGTTTTTACCCGAATGCACCAGATCCTGTGCCTCACCTCACGCACGCATTGCCCGAAACCCCCAACCAACCCTCCCTGATTTCCTCAAAGGCATTTCCATGATACCCATTCAAGCCGCTCCTCAAGTGCTAATCTAAACATAATGGGACTTTATTCGCTTAATTTGACTTTCTACCTCCTCAAGCTCTCTTATATTATACATACGGTTATTTCACATAACTTTATGGGTGGCTAGAAATCTCAAGTGAGCAATGGCTCCGAGTTCCTTTAGTTCTTTAATATACTTCCCCAACTCCCACTACCAGTCCTGAGTTGCTCCTGAGATGTCTGACCTGATACTAAAAGAGAGGTTGTTTTCCTTCAAATTGCCTGTTTTCAGAGCCACTAACAATACCTGCTTTTTCAGTGAGTATATCTTGAAGTTAACCAAGATCCACCTTCCTATTTGGATTTCTTCTGAACAGATCTTGATGCACTCTCTATATGTCAGGGGCGCGTTCTACATTGGGCATCTAAAGATGGAATAAAGGTTTTGATTAGGTTAATCAATCAAAATAAGCTTTATTCGATTTAAGAGATTTATGGCCCGATGTAGGTAAATATGAAATACCGATTCCTAAATACCGAATTTTACCGATTCGGTATTTAGGAATCAGTATTTCATATGTAGCTAAAAATTCGGTAAAGAAAACCGAATCGGTAATATTCGTTATTACCGAATCGTTAATACCGATTCGGTAATAAGGAATCACCTTCCCATTCATTCCTATGGGCCTGGAGGCCCATAGGAATGAATAGGAAGCCATTCACTATTACCGATTCGGTAAATACCGAATCGGTAATAGGGGGAGCATATTCAAGGGTGGTAGGGTGTCACATTGACACCCTATTGCACCCCTGAATTGTGCATGTGTGCTCATGTGGCGCACATACATGCCCTAAGGGCATGTATGTCTGCCACATGGCACCTTGAAAAAAGCAAATTATTGCTTTTTCAAAGGTATTCGGTATTTACTACCAACTTGTAGTTGGTGGTAAATAACGAATCCTGAATGCAAAAATGCACTCACTTGAGTGCCTCCTACATAGCTTTTAAGGATTCGGTATTTTACCGATTCCTTAATATACACATAATATAAAAACATAATATCATACAAGTACCATGCCCTTAGGGCATGTATGTGCGCCACATGAGCACACATGCACATTTCAGGGGTGCAACAGGGTGTCCTTTAGGAACCCTTGCAATTGCGTGCGCAATTTGCAAGTACCTATTGGGT
The DNA here is from genome assembly GCF_964204655.1 of Triturus cristatus. NCBI lineage: Eukaryota > Metazoa > Chordata > Amphibia > Caudata > Salamandridae > Triturus > Triturus cristatus. Next base: position 1,351,538,402 of record NC_140590.1, read on the forward strand.
ACTCGCAAATTGCGTACGCAATTCCCATGCATTCCTATGCTGTGGTTGCTGCGGAACCCGGACTGGGATGGGTCCAGGATGTTGTTCTCCTCGAGGTAGCGGGTCAGCTGTTTGTTGACGGTTTTTTCGAGAACCTTTGCCGGGAACGGGAGCAGGGAGATGGGCCGGAAGTTCTTGAGGTCTCTTGGATCTGCCTTGGGTTTCTTGAGCAGGGCGTTGATCTCAGCGTGCTTCCAGCTTTCTGGGAAGGTCGCAGTCTCGAAGGAGATGTTGATGGCCTTGCGGAGATGGGGTGCGATGGTGGCGCTGGCTTTGTTGAAGATGTGGTGTGGGCACGGGTCTGACAGGAGCCGGAGTGGATGGTGTTCATGATTTTGATAGTGTTGTCGTCATAGATGTTCGTCCAGGTGAGCAGGTGGTCGTTGTAGGTGGTGGTCGTGGGATCTGAGGTGTTGCTGGCTGACGTGGTGGTTTGTTTGTCGAAGCTGTCGTGGATGTCTGCGATCTTGCGATGGAAGAAGGTGGCCGGGGAGTTGCACAGTTCTTGTGATGGTGGGATGTCGTTGGTGTTGGGTCTGGGGTTGGAGAGTTCCTTAACGATGTTGAATAGCTCTTTGCTGTTGTGTGCGTTGTTGTCGAGGCGGTCCTTGAAGGAGGTCCTTTTGGCGGATCTGATGAGGTGGTGGTGTTGGCGCATGGCGTTCTTGTGGGCTGCGTGGTTCTCTGGTGTCTGTTCGCGGTGCCATTTCTTCTCTAGTCTCCGGCAGGTTTGTTTGGAGGTCTGGAGGTCCGCGGAGAACCAGCTGGCTTTCTTGTTGGTGTATCTGTTGGAGGGTTTCTTGATCGGGCGAGGGTGTTGGGGCAGTCATTGATCCAGCGCTTGAGGTTGCTGGCGGCGGCGTCTGGGACGGTGGGGTCGGTGGGTGGGCATCGCCGAATCGATGAAGAACAGCCATCTGAAGCTGAACTCGAACAAGATGGAGGTCCTCATCCTCGGCTCCACCCCCTCAGCCTGGGACGACTTCTGGTGGCCGACCACCCTGGGAACAGCACCAACACCCACCGACCACACACGCAACCTGGGGTTCGTCCTCGACTCAACACTCTCCATGACCTAGCAAGTCAACGCCGTCTCATCCTCCTGCTTCAACACCCTCCGCATGCCCCGCAAAGATCTACAGATGGATCCCCACTGACACAATAAAAACGGTCACCCAGGCCCTCGTCAGCAGCAGGCTGGACTACGGCAACGCCCTCTATGCGGGAGCCCCGGCCAAACTACTGAAACGACTGCAACGCATACAGAACACCTCGGCCTGTCTGATCCTCGACATCCCGCGACACAGCCACATCACACCCCACCTGAGAGACCTGCACTGGCGGCCCATCAACAACTTATAATTTGGGGAGCTGGGGAGCTGCTGCTGCAGAATCCTAGAACACCACCTACCAGCACAAACATGCTATTGCCTAAAAGTTTCCCAATCCAGTGTGGCACCTTGCGGAATTTAAAAAGTGAGAAATCTGCAGTTAATGTATCCATTAGAAAAGACAGATTTGTGCTTCTCTGTGCTTTTTGCTTGGCTAAAAATGGGTTTGGTAGTAGGGGTGGGCGGAATTCCGCGGAGTTTCCTAAAAACTCAGTGAGATTCAGCAGAGTTCAGAGCATGGCAGCTGTTTTCATGGTGATTTGTTTCCTACACAAATGCCCCCCTTTCCAATAAAAATCTGTCTGTCGGGACGGATGTCAATAGCACAGAGAGAGAACCAGATACTGTGCACAGCCTGCAGTGCCAAATATGAGACCCAATCTGGCTGCCTCAAACATAATTCCTTTTTAGCCTCAATAAATACGACACTGGCTGCCGTAATCAATGCTCTAACATGGCAGACACAAAAGGTAGAACTTCAAGTGGATCCCATGAAGGCTATAGCCACAGTCATAACTGAGATGGCAGCACAAATTGATAAACTAGAGGCTAAATTAGAAGTAATAAGCGTTCTTCAAAGCGAGAACAGTTCATGCCCTCCTATTGTGGAGAAACTCAGTACACTCCTAGAAGTTTTCACATCTCTGGTTACAGAGCTGAAACTACGGCAAACATTTAAATTAGACTTGCAGGCACTGCATGCAGAATGCAGGAATTTGCCCCCAGTTTCAGAAGAAAGCTCCCCCGCTCTGGCCTCCACATGGCTTAACTGTGATAACATCAACATCATTGATACTCCCCCTACTTCTTCACAGTTGGCCTCATTGGGGAAATGCAACCAAAGATAAAAATATCCTACTATCCGCAGCAAAGATTCACTTGGGGAAAATGACCCCATAGGGCCCACAATGATTGCAACAGCTATCAGTAAGCCACTGTCTAGAAGAGCAAAAAAGTGCTTGAAGAAACAAGCAAAGAATAACAAAAATCTGAATCGCCACCTCTCAAAGGAACTCCGCATACACCCAGCTGTGTCTGATCTTGGCAACAACGGCCCCAAAGCGGTCTTAGACCCTTTACCTCAAGTTGCCATGACTACATCGCAGAAGTTCTTCCCGATCTTCAAGATCACAAGGACCTCTACAGGCACTTGTATTAGCCAGGAAGTACCAACTCCGATGCACCAGCAAAGTACAAGAGTTGGTTCCCAGGCAGGCACAGATGCAGAGGGGTTAGCTCACGCTCCTCCATGGAACAGCCGCTTCACGGCTTCTACTCTCCCAGAAAATTGGATGGTCAATGTCCCCGCATCGCATTCTGACACACCTGCTCAACCAGTGTCTTTACCTAGCTTGCATAAAACAGGGGGAGGACACCGCCCACAACTGATACTCTTCAAGGAGGAACGTTCTACCAAATGGGCACACCAGCCCAATTACCTCTGGTCACAAATGCAGCTTACTCCTGGACTGGGGATCCTACAAAAACGGTATTCAGATAACAACATCACAGTATTTGTTCCAGAGTATATCTCCAGAGGAAGCAAGGATACGGTAAACACGGAAAATGTTTTGCAAGTCCTACATACATTTCAGAGCTAGCACTCTACACAACCCCACAAAGCCCTGAGTGGCAACACAGTGAAAGAATCAACAATTGCCACATGTAAAAAAGTGCCTTGGCCCAACTGATCCTAGCAGAAACACGCTGAATCGCCAGTTGGGTGATTCTTGAACAGACGCCAGAGCAATAAAAATATCCCCATATGCTTGTAGGACATTTCAACTCAGAAAAGAAACAATTGCAGGGAAGGTCCATATTAAGTAACACCCCCAGCATAGCTTCCCAGTGCACTCACAAAACTGAATATATGTTGCACTCTCACTCCAAAGAATTGCACAACAGCACGCAGAATCACAGCAGACCTACAAGCCTTGCTCTATACAAATGATTGGAACTGGCTAGTGGCTAACCTGGCATGGACATGGCCTACTCACTCCTAGCATCAAGGGCTTAAATTAGACCACACCAGATAAACGAGTAGTAGATAAACTTTCCTAAGGATCATATCCTGGAATGTATTTGGGTTTAAGACAAGTATTAAACATATTGATGCTTTAAAGTTTCTGCAGACTGGTGACTTGCTTTGCCTGCAAGAAATCTGGTGCACTCTTAATTTAGGGTTTCACAGAATTTAAACCCCAGCTAAAAATGTCAACATATTCGGGAGGCCTTCCACAGGTTTATCCATCTATGTGAACTTGCCACTGGTGGTAACTGCAGTAAAAATTAATCTCACCACAAATATGGTACAGGTTGTTCACCTGCAAGGCCTGTGACTGAAATGGCGTATGGCAGCGATCTTGCTCATTAATGTGTATTTCAACTGCAAAGACAGCCCAAGGCGCGGCAAGATGAGGGAACTGGTAGGTATCTTGGAAGAGCTACTCCACGACTACCCCAACAGTGAGACCATAATAGCGACTGCAACATCCGTAATTTAGAAAATGAGAGTATGGTCAATTCATTAGCTGACCCTGCTGGCAATATCTTAAACAAATTTCTTAAAGCACATCTCTTGAAGTCCGCACAAGACGTCGACTCGATCAGGCCTAAATCATATAGTAATATCTTAACATTAGATTACATGTTCATGAGCCATTCCTTTTTGAACAACTTCGGGATTTTGCAATAACATACCGCAGTCTACCGACCATCTTCATCTCACTGCTGTGATTTCCCTCCAGTCACTCAGGCCTCACATCCTAAACATCTTGGGGTCTCCAACTGGGGAAGAAATCCACACACTTCTACGAAGGGTAAAATGTAACAAAATAGATACCCTGCGCATGGCAATATGGAAAAGCAACTGGCTTTTGTTCAACAACAACATCACTGGAGAGCACAAATTTTCCAAATGGTCAACAACAGAAGCAGACTTGTGCCAACAGCTTCATGGCCGATCCATCTAGCACTCAGTCTGTCTTTAAGGAAAATGTGTGCTGCCAGCTACAACGTCACTGTGCAAAAATAAAGCAGAGCTAAAGAACCCTGAGGCAGCCTCTATAAATGCTGAGGGGGAGAATGGATTCGCTGCAAGTGGATAATAGCCAGGAAAACCACAATATGTATGGCTGTAGAAAAAATAACAGGAAGAATGATGATTCTCCAATTAACATACAGAGAGAATCTTAATGCAATTATGCAATAACTTGCAGCCCTTTAAAGAACATATTACATCATAAACTAAACATTCCATAGAACATAATAAAATGTTGTGGTAACCAGGCATTGTTCTCTTAGAGCCTCGATAAGGTAAAGTATCTGTTTATTTGACTTCTTCCTCGTTAATTGCATTTTATAAGAAAGAAGTTCTCACAGGGACACATTATCTGTAAAGAATAAAAAGAAAAACAGGTAATATCAATTACTAAGGAATTAAAAAAACATTAAACAGTGTGTAATGTATAACTTTTTGTAATTACGTATATGTAAAAAACAACCTATGCACCTATTTTCTTTAAAATCCACCAGGGAGTGGTGGGTGGGATAATGTTGGCCTCCGTTGTCTTTATGAAATTAATATTCTCTCTGTATGTTAATTGGAGAATAGTAATTTCATTACAAGACTGGAGGCTACCATTATGCAAGTACTGAGTTTTTTAATGCTCCATTGCATATGTGTTCCACAGGTTTAAGGTCAAATTTAACAAAGGTGGAAGCATTTGGCCAGTCTGCTGCTTTTAGAATATCAGAAAGGGATCCCCCACCCCAGAACACTTTACTGACCATTGTCCCACGGGATGAGTGTGTGCCAAATTTGGATAAGTCTATCCCTGCTTCAAACATGGCTGTTCTTACCCATCTCGAAATTGTAGCAGAAGAGACTGCCTTATAGGGTTTTACAAAGGATATTAGTAACTGACCTTTGCCATTAGTTCTAACATCAATCATTCTTTGTTCATGAACTTTCATACAACTCACCATGCATAGTTTTGTGTAGTCAGTAAAATAAGGATAACAAATATTTTCAGACATAGTTTTGGTCCTTTTCCATATTTCAAAAAGTACTCCATCTGGGGAATAGACTCTGTTACAGGTCTCTAGAGCTTTAACATCTGACACTCTTCTAAAGGATATTTGAAAAAGTAATGTTGCTAATTTAATCGATAATTGTTTTTTGGAAAGATAAGAGTTATCAGTCCTAGAGGTGAAAAGGTCGAAAATAAGATTAACATTCCATATTGAATCATATTTGGCCCTTGGAGGGCGCACAAGTCTTATTCCTTTCATTACTCTACGTATTAAGGGGTCAGTACCAATAGAATAATCATTTAAAAGTGAGTGGCCTGCTGAAATTCCTGATCTGTAGCTGTTAACTGTTCTATAGAATCAATCTGATTTAAATAAATCTGCTAGGTAGTTAGCTATGTCTACTATAGGGGCGTCCAGGAGATCCAGATCCTGTTCCAGTCACCAACTACACAATTTCCTCCATACACCAGTGTATCTTTTCCTAGTTCCTGGTGCCCATGACTCATCTAGTAGGTTTTTAGCTTCTCCTGAAAGGCCAGAGTATTTTCTGGAACCCCTAAAATCCTCCAAGCAAGAAGGTTCATGTTTTCTTCTAGAAGAAGTGGATGTACCTCTCCTTCTTGTCCCTGGAGTAGGTCTAAACTCCCTGGGATAAGTTGTGGGACCTTCCGTGCCAATTCCATCACTCCTGGGAACCATATTTGAGTATTCCAAAAGGGTGTAACTAGAACGATGCTGCAACGCTCCTTCCAAACTTTCAGTATAACCCTCTGAATCAGGGCAAAGGAAGGGAAGGCGTAGCATTTCTGTTTGTTCCAAGAATCGTAACGGATATAAAGGTATAACGGTCATAACAGATTTCTCTATGTTGATAATAAATCCTAATCCTTCCAAAAGGTCCACTGATCATTTCATGTGTATTAGTAGTTCTTGCTGACTTTGAGAAATCAGTAATATGTCGTCTACTTAGATTACTAGCCAAAATCCTCTTCTTCTCAGGAAGACAACCACTGGTCTCAGAACCTTGGCGAAACACCAAGGTGCTTAGGAGAGGCCGAAGGGGAGACAACAAATGTGTTAGGTCACTCCTTTCCAGATAAACCTCAGGTATTTCTGTGACTCTTTGTCCATAGGGATTGTAAAATAGGCGTCCTTGAGGTCAAGCTTCACGAGCCAGTCTTTCTCTTGTAGGATTTCCCTTAGAAGATGGATACCTTCCATCTTGCAGTGTTAGTACAATAGGAAAGTATTTAGTTCCCTCAAATTTATTAGAGGGCGCCAGCCTTTTGCTTTTTTCTTTACTAGAAATATTGGGGAAACAGCGGTTTCAACGCGGGTAATACCACGCGGATAGGTTACAACGCGGACTTTACATCGTCCACGTTGTTACCACGCATGCCACTACATAGCAAGTCGTTTCAACAACTTGCGATAGATTGCGCGCAACACCAGTGAACGTGTTGGATTTTAAATCCAACACATTCCCTGCTGTTGTGCTAACTGGAGTAGGAATAGTAATTTATACTATTCCTAAGTCCAGCGTGCCATCTAGTGCAAGTCGTAGAAACAACTTGCGATGTAAAGCCATGCGTGGTAACAACGTGGACAATGTAACGTCCACGTTGTAACCTACCGCGTGGTATTTGCTCGCGGTGTAAAGAGACCTATTCAAAATAATTGACTCACTTCCGTGTCCACCAGAATTGATTGTTCATGGTCTAGGGTGAGTTCTCTAGGTTGGCGAGTCTGGCAAGGAGTTTAGATCAAATTTATTTTGAATCCCTTTATTTTATCTAGAAACCAACAGTTGTTTGTTAATAAGGACCAACGATGGTTGAAGAAGCGTAGTCTTCCCCCTACCTTTGGGTGGTAAGAACCAGAGGGGAGAATCCTTACTTTGCTGTGCTTGGCCTTGAAATCTGCCTCTACCTCCACCTCGTGTACGAGAGCTTCGGCCTCTTTGTGGAAAAGAGGAGTTGTTTCCACAGAAGTATCTCCCATGACCGCATTGATTCTGCTGGTAGAATGGGGACCTGTAGTGTCCGTGGCTGACGGCCAGTCCCATCCTGTCAGCCCTTCCAAAAATTCTACCTCCGAACATGCGTCTCATGTTTGACTGGGCCTTACTAAAGGCGGAGAAGGTGGAAACATATTTTCCCTAGGTTTTAACAGTTTTCGCCAAAGAGTAAGCCGATCGGGTCACCCTGGTTATCTTTGTTCGCCAGGTCTCCCAATTTGGGGTTCATCCGCATTAGTATAGCCCTTCTCATTTCCGAGGTAAGCCCTGCATTGGCATTACGGAGAAGGCATAGGGCACATTGGCTCCATCCTCTGAGGAGTTCTACATCCAATAGAGCCTTCCTCCACTAAGTCTAGGATTCTAGCCAGTGGTCCTAGAGTGTCCAGCAGTTTGTCTTGACACTGCTTTAGACAACTTTCCAGTACCTCCTAGGGTCTTTTCCTGTTTTAAACAGGAAGGTTATTAAATCAGGGTCTAAGTTTGGTGTTATCCCTGAATTGTTATCAAAAAATGGGTCTAGGGCATTCTGCCCGCACTACATTTTGTGTGTCTTTCTCGAGGGGTTTCCTTATCCAAAATGTGATAAATTTTGCTACGTGGTCCAAAGGCCACCAGTCAGATCCAATAGGGTGAGTGATGCAAGAGGGATTACAGATCTCCATCCCAGCTGGGTCTTTAATGGATTTGGAATTACTGGGTTGGTCTAGAGCCTTATCAAGGTGGTCATTGTCAAATTTCTCAAGGGCATCAAATATATATTCATCTGTCTCATCAATATTAATTGGTAGTAAATAATCTTCTTCACCAGTTGGTGAATTGAGAGGAGACGTGTTCCTGGGCTTTGTTAAACTACTGTACACGCGCCCGGTAGCCAGAATTAAGACGGGTCATACCTATCGGATCAGATCCCTATCGAACGCGGCACGTTGCATGGATTCCCTCTCTCTCCACTGCTGTTTGCACTGGCTGTGGAGCCATTGGCTGAGGCACTACGAGGTACCCAAGACGAATCGGGAATCCTGTTGGGTAATGGCACGCATGCGGTCTCGCTGTATGCAGACAACCTATTGACATACCTCAGGGATGTTGGGCGGCCGTGTGTGTCTGTCGAGGCTACACTATCAGATTTCGCCTCAGTATCAGGAGTGAAAGTAAACTGGGATAAGTCATGTTTGTACCCCTTCGCGAATCTACCCCAGATCTGCAACTATTTATCGGCTGCAAGCCGGTGCACTGGCAGTTGACAGCGTTCCGATACCTCGGGATCCTTATATATCCAGACTTGCAGGACTTGTTGGAAGTTAATCTGGGACACGCCATTATGGCAATACGGGCACAAATGACCTTCTTGAACACCCTGCCTCTGGCGGTCATGGGTAGGATTGCATTGTTGAAAATGGTGATCCTTCCGTGCTTATTATATCACTTCACGAACCTACCATTCCATGTCAGACCACCACTGTTTAAAGACCTGGAGTCAGACATGCAACGGTTTATTTGGCATGGGTCACGAAGCAGAGTAGCGATGACTAAAATGTACCCATCGTCCTCTCATGGAGGTCTTTCACTGCTTAACATGGAACAATATTATTTAGCAGCGCAGCTTCAATGGGTGGCACGCTAGCTGAGCTTGCGTCATCTTGAGGAAAGAGCAACACAAACACCCGGACTCACTCAACCCGAAATAGTGACGCTGTTTCACCCCCAATAGAAAGGGTAACACACCTACACAACTATTGGCACGAGTGGCAAACGAATGCTACCGCCCCTGCCTTCGCAAGACGCACCTAATACTACCATATGCACCATCTCTCCCTATACTGGGTACACCCAGGGAACATCAAGCGATATCTACTGTGGAACTGGTACACTGGGAGGAGGCAGGTATATTAACACTGGGGGATTTATATAGCGATGTGCACCTCATCTCATTTGCAGACCTAGCTGCTGGCTCAGACCTACCACAAGGCCAGTTCCTTCTTCACGCTGCAGTAACGCGCACACTAAGCATGTCATGGGGGATATGATACAGGAACCACCCACCCACTTAACCATACAATATTTGCATGAATTAGGCACAGACGGCCACCTCACAAGATGGTTTGAAGAATCCCTCAGATCCCACACGACACCGCAGCTGCTCTCCTTGCGCGGTCACTGGGACATAGACCTACAGAGACCCGCCACAGACCGGGAGTGGACGCATATACTTGAAAGCCCAACATGGATTCCCCAGAACGCCAGGTTTAGGCTTATCCAATATTATATAACACGTAGAGCCTACCTGACACCGGCAAAAAAAATATATATATTTTGCGCATGCAGATGCCAAGTGCGCGAGGTGCGGTGAGGCAGGGGCAGACCTACTACACATGCTGTGGACCTGCACATTTATCACACATATAGGGGAAAGGTCATTACGTGCCTATCCAAGTTCACGGAACATACTTTAGACTGGACCTCGGAGACATGCATACTGGGCCTATACCAAAGACCCAAGAAGTACAAAGTGACATCTAGGTACATAGGTCTGGGCTTGATAGTGGCTAAGCGTTTACTCACACATCGCTGGAAGGCCCCTGTGCCCCCGGTGGCTGAGGCCTGGTACCAATCGTTATTATGCTGGGCGCAGGCAGAAGGCATAGCGCTCCGTCTCGAGGAGGCGCTGGGACTACGGAAGCAGCCTTTGACGGCAGCATTGGACACAATCTTATCAAACTTTCGCACAGCCTGGCAGAGACTCTCGGGGGCACTAGCGGACACACCTGAGAGCGATGGGGAACACACAGCAGGAGAACCAGCACATACTCAGACCACAGAGACATCATGCTGATAAGGAACCCAAGCAGTGACAGGCACATGAATCCAAAATCTGCAAGCAAGGCTGGGCGGCTGAGGCACCTTGAAGGCATGGAATAACATTGAGTATGATTGTTGAGGATGTACAAGCTCAATATAGAGAATCAGAGGGGGTGAGATGTACATTATGTTGTGGGGTGTTTTTTTGTGAGTATTATTTCCAATGGATATAAGGCAGTGCTTAGCAAATAGCCTTTCCACTAGATATTGTTTTAGAGGATATTTCCAATTTAAAATATATATTTTGGTATTAGTGGCAAATTGTTAAGATATATGCGGTCTTACCGTCCCAACTGGTAAGGATTAGCCTGCTTAATGGCTCTGCTAAGCATTGTGTAGTGTCGCGGTCTAGTGGACGCGCACTACGTAGGCACGCAAATGCGCGTGGTGGCCATATTGGACGCTACTGCGCATGCGCGAGACGCACGAGGCAGATTACAGCGATCGGAGCATTATGCCCGGCGCTCTTAGGTATAATAAGTTCTCTAACCAATAAAGGAAGGTTGGAATCGCATCTTGGCTACTGTTCTTCACTGGGGGGAACCTAGGACATTACAGTGACGACGAGGGTGGGATAAATCGACCCTGAAGGACACCCAGAGGAGGAGGGACCCCCACCAGCAGGAGAGCCGGAGGGGACGACGTCCTACAGTAGCAGGTACACCAGGTGATCACAGGAGAGACACCAGGACACCGAGAGAGCGCAGCAGTGGCAGACGGAAGCCATAGGGAGGCACGAGAAAAGCAAGGGTGCTGACCAGTCACAAGGAAGCGTAAGCAAGCAAACCAGAGCAAGATATAGAGGAGGCCCTGGCGGAATCAGGGAGGAACAGCGCAGAAGGTACTGAAGAGGCCCAGACGACCCGAAGAAGAGGAGAAGGGACGGAAGCGCCAGGCAGTCCTAGAAAACAGGCAGGAGCCAAGATGTGCGCACAGGCGTCAGCACTAACGACGCCAGTCCCGTTCCTACCAAGGCCAGGGGAGCCTCAAATTAAATGGGAGTACTGGAGAGAATATTTCAAAAATTACCTCGAAGCATTGGAAGACGAGAATGAAGAGGCGTTCTCCAGCAGCCAGAGGAAGAGGATACTCTTACATAATCTGGGACCAGAGGGCATACGAGTATTCCAAAACTTAACACCGGTCACCCGACCAGCAGCGGACGATGATGTGTTCAAACACGCCATTGAAGACTTAGACAACCACTATCGCCCCGCAGTATGCACATCTATCGACCGTTACAATTTCCAGCAGAGGAAGCAAGAAGCGGGGGAAACGATAGACGACTAAGTTGCGGCACTAAGGAAGCTAGCGATAACGTGTAAATTCGGAGCTCTACACGACGAATTTATAAAGGACCAAATAGTAATGCACACAGACAACAAGCAAGACGGTGCAGGATAAATTGTGGGCAAGTGGAGATGCGACGCTAAAAGACGTGATAGCCATTGTGAAAAGGGCAGGACTAACCAAGCGCTGCGCAGACGCAGCGAAGAGAGACCAAATCCCGAGACCCACGATAAACAAGGTGGAGGACGCCGACCAATACGGAAGAGGAAAACCGGTGCCAGGAGAAAACAAGGGAACGCGCAAGGGGAAAGGAAAACCAGGACAAACGTGGAAACAAGACAAAGAAGGAACGTCGAAGTGCTACAGGTGTGGGAGCCCGAACCATGCGGCACATGACAAACGATGTCCCGCCTTCAGAGCAAAGTGCGCGTTCTGCGGCCTGGTCGGCCACTATGAGAAGGTGTGTCGAAGGAAGTGGAAACAGCGCGCAGTGAAATACGTGGCCCAAGACCTAGGAGAGGAAGAAGAGGGTCAAGAGGAAGACGACGACGTCCTTTGCGTGGAAGACCAAGTGCTAGGCATTGACGGCAGAAGGTCTCGCAAACCCCAGTGCGACATTCACATCGGAGGAGTGGAAATCACCATAGTAGCGGATTCGGAGTCCCCCTACACGATCGTCCAAAGATCAGTGTGGAATGCGAAATTTGAACCTAAAGTAGGCCCACATCTGGAACCTCCCGACATACGACCGGTCACCTACACGGGGGAACCTATCCCAATGGTAGGATTTCGAAGACTGCTCTTCCAGTTCAAAGAACGCAGCGCCCAGTGCAAATTGTACGTTGCAGAGAAAAGACCCTCAGTCCTAGGGTGGATGGACCAAGGAGAATTGGGAATGCAACTGAATCCTGGAGGAGACACCCAAGTGTTAGTAACGTTGGAAGGAAAATGGTCCAAGGCAGCGGGACTGCGAATTGAACACCCGAAAAATTTGGTGACAAGATACGGAAATGGAAAAATTTACCCACAAAATCCTGCTCAAGGAGAATGTCCACCCTGTCACACACAAAGTGAGAAACATACCGATCGCAGTGAGAGAGGCAGTGCAACAGGAGCTACACCGACTGGAGGAAGAAGGAATTATTGAACCCATCGACAGCGCGGAATGGTTGGCACCATTGGTGGTGGCCATGAAACCGACAGGCAAGGCGCGCTTATGTGTGGATCTCAGAGGACTCAATAAATGTATCGTGGTGGAGAAGTACTCGCTACCACGCATAGAGGAAATGCTGGCACGAACAAAAGGAGTGAAATGGTTCTCCACCATCGATCTAAAGTCGGCGTACCACCAGGTAGTCCTGCACCCCACGAGCAAGAAACTGACGTCATTCATAACTCCATTTGGGTGCTATCAGTTCTGCCGCATGCCTTTTGGTCTGGCATCAGCAGCGGCAGTTTTCCAAAAGCTAATGGCCCGTCTGTTCAGAGACATAGAGGGAGTACAATACTTCCAAGACCACATCCTAGCGATGGGGAAGGAACAAGAAGACCACGATGAGAAGCTGGATGTGGTACTTAGGATCCTGGAGGAAAACGGACTAACAGCAGAGTGGGAGAAGTGCAATTTTGGCATGTCATCAGTCACCTACCTAGGGCATGAAATCGGAGAAAAAGGAATAACACCAAAAAAAGGGAACGTGACAGCCATCTGTGATGCTCCTCTGCCCACCACCAAGGAAGAAGTAAGATCCTTCCTAGGGATGGCGGAATACTACAGTAAGTTCGTCCAACACTTTGCCACGAAAACGCACCACATGAGGCAGCTCACGAGGGAGAAAACAGCTTTTGCATGGACGGAAGACACGCAAGAAGAGTTTGACACAGTTAAACGAGAAATCAGCCAGGCTATCCCGCTACAAGGGTACGATCCCCTAGGAAAATCGATATTGATGACAGACGCCAGCGAAAAGGGGTTAGGAGCAGTGCTCATGCAAGAGAGACAAGACGGCAAGAAGGAGACGATCAGCTTCGCGTCAGGTCACTAACGAATTCAGAACAAAAGTTCAGCGTGATAGAGAAAGAGATGTTGGCCGTAGTATGGGCCATGGGGAAGTATCGCCAGTTCCTGTGGGGCACGCGATTCCTGCTGAAAACGGACCACAAACCACTAGTGAAGGTACTAACCTCAAGCGGACATGCCAGCGCGACACCCCGCATAGCGAAAATGACACTGAAACTCTTGGAATTTCGTTATGATGTGGAATGCATACCAGGCTCAAGAAACAAGATAGCAGATTATCTCAGCAGAGCGTCAGCAATGGAAAGTGCCACCAGTGGCACAGAAGAAGATGATGTGATGGTAGCCTTGACAGATGATCCGGAACGGGCAATAAGCAGGCGAGAATGGAAGGACGCGTATGGAGCAGATAGAGACCTGGAAGAAATCAAGAAATGCATAGTTCAAGGGTGGCCCGATAGGAAACAACAGACGTCTCAAATTCGACAATTCTACGAGGTCAGGGACGAGTTGGCGGTGGGGAATGATGGAGTGTTTGTATACCGAGGAAACCGAGTGGTTCCACCAGCGAATATAATACCATATCTTTTGACTATAATACATGAAGGGCACCTGGGAATCGTGAAGACTAAAGCAAGAACCAAACAAACGTATTGGTGGCCAGGTATGGATCTACAGGTGGAGAGACATGTAAGAGACTGTGCGCAATGCCAAGAAGCTGACAAAATCCTGAAACCTATGAGACCTGCTCTAGGAAGGTTCACGAACCCCAGTAATCCCTGGGAAGAAGTGGCAGTGGACATCTTGGGGCCTGTACTTGACAACCAGGGAATCCCCAAGTACATATGTGTTATAGTGGACAAATACTCAAAGTGGCCAGAGGTACACATTCAAGAAGAAATGGACACTGACACAATACTCCGATTCCTCACAACGGTATTCCTCAGGGAAGGCATCCCCAGAGCCATAATTAGTGACAACGGACCCCAATTTACTTCGGACAAATGGACCCGATTTGCAGAAAGAAATGGCATTCTACTTAAACATACGTCAGTATATCACGCTGCCAGCAACGGTCAAGTAGAACGGGTCAACAGGGTGATAATGGGATCCATACAGGCAGCCACCTCCAGGGGCAAAGACTGGGAAAAGGAAGTACAAAGCACGGTATGGGCCTACCGCATCACCCCCACTAGCACGGGGTACAGCCCGTTTCAAATTTTACGAGGACGGCAACCCTTCACCAAAGACAATGTCGCATGGAAAGAGACGACAATCACGAGCAAATGGTCTCCAGCAGTGGTGCAACACAACCTGGAGAAAGCACAGAGGATATATACAGAACATTACAACCGCAGAAAAAACGTGAAAGAGACAGCCTTAGAAAAAGGGGAGTGGGTCAGCGTAAAGTTGGCAGTACTCAAGAGAAAGGGAGACACAAATATTCCCCACCCCTAAGAGTGGAAGAAGTGTATGACCGAGCGGCGTTGCTCAGCGATGGAAATATGTGGTCCCAGGACCGCATGGCCAAATGCAACAAAATTCTACAGTGGCCCCGCGAGGACAAGGAAGGAGCGACATCACCAGAGGACATGAGAAACGAAATAGGAACTCCGAATGGAGAGAATGAAGAGAGTGTTCCTGAAGACCTTAACAGCGAGAGGAAAGAACAAGAAGGACCAACAACGGAGGAAAGGACCCGTGAAGTGGGCGAGAATGGAGACAGAGAAGGAAAAGGTACCCAAGAAGGAAGAAGGGGAAGCCCAGTCGTAGAAGGGGGTCGAGAAGGACACACTACCCTGGTAAGATGCACCCGAGTTGGGCGAGCGGTGGTGAGACCATCCAAGTTTAAAGACTATGAACTGGAATAACACTCACAGTCATGTAATTAGTTTTGTGTGGTATAAAAGGGGGAGATATGTAGTGTCGCGATCTAGTGGATGCGCACTACGTAGGCACGCAAATGCGCGTGGCGGCCATATTGGATGCTACTGCGCATGCGCGAGACGCGCGAGGCAGATTACAGCGATCGGAGCAGTTATCTAACCAATAAAGGAAGGTTGGAATCGCATCTTGCCTACTGTTCTTCACTGGGGGGAACCTAGGACATTACACATTGCTGTTAAGCTCCACGCGGTGCATTGTCATAGCAACGCAAAGTGTGCGCCGGGGCAGCCTTCCCTATTTCTTTTGTTTTTCGCTCTGCGGGTCCCAAAGGTAGAGCCCGCCTGAGCGAAAGTGTAAGCCCTGCCCCCGCGACTAGTGTCATGAGGGGAGGCAAGCAGGGAGGAAGCGAACAGGCCGGCTTCGGCTGTGCCGGAGGAGCGGGCAGTCAGCCAAGGCCGGAGCGCATTTAGCCTCATGTCTTGGCGGTGACAGCTGATTTCGACCTCGGAAAGCCGTTGGCTCCGTTCCGCATACCGCTGACAATCGCGTCCGGGTCAGAGGGCTTTTTAGCTAAATGAGAGCGTTTTTCTTCAGAGATTACAAAAGCGTCTTGAATAATTATTTGAAAAAAGGTTGCCAAAGTAAAGGGTTAGTTTACTTATCTTCCACATCAGTCCGGTTATTCTTTTCTCTTTGTAAGAATCAAAACAACCAGAAAGGACAATACATTCTTAGTAAAAGGCACAAAATTTAAGGCAATAAAATCTTCCTTAATTTGTTTGGATAAGCAAACTATGCCTCTTATATTAATAGCAAAGGAACACCTTATATTAAAGGTAATAGGAAAATGTACAGATACAAATAAACATGTACTTAACTGTCCAGCAGCAGCAAATAAAATCGCATTGGCTATACGTTTACACTCTTTTAAAACAAAGCAAACAGGCCCAATTCTGGCAGTACATCAATACCCTCAAGGGTCACAGCCATGACAGATGCAATGGAGTTCCAGCAGACGCATGGATTTAGCATGTTTAATCACTATATTGTATTTCTGCATTAGAGCCTGAATAAACAATCAACTGCTCTCATGAGACAGTTTTTGGATAACGCTTTGTACGGCAGAAACAGGGCCTCACAACCAACGAGTACTCCTTCATCTATATCAATGGGAGAGCTTAGCTGTGTGATTAAAATCCTGCAGAATATGAGAAGTAACGAAGCCCTGGGCCCGAATGGACTTCTTGACCACCTATTCAAAGAAGACTACAACTTATGGGCCTCTCTTATCACACTCCTGTATCACTTCTGCACTATAAACATGGTAGTCTGTGAAACCTGGAAGGGCTCAATTCTGCAGCCGATACACAAAAAAGGGGGACACATTGGATCCCACAAACTACAGAATGATAGCACTGCTAAATATCGATGCCAAGGCATATGCAAGTCTCCTATTACATGACCTTGACATCTGAGCCAGAGACAAGGGTATCCTTCCTGCATACCAATCAGGCTTTAGGGAAGGGGCCTCGACGATGGATAATATCTTGACCCAAGCACATCTAGTCGAGCAAGCTTCTCAGTCAAACCACCATCCACTTTTCGCCTGCTTTGTGGATTCTACAGCCTTCTACTGCATCGACACACTGCTGGGCACTATCATAGCACTTTACTCTCAAACCTGGGTACATGTCAAGCTTACCCAGAACAAAGCGACACCTAAAGTGTATATGGACCAAGGTCTCAAACAAGGATGTGTCCTGGCTCCTATACTTTTTAATTTGTATACCGCTGACCTAGCAAAGTCTCTAATATCCACTAACCTGCTAGTACCAAAGATTTGGCAGAATTGATTGTTTTTGATGCAGCAAGCCGACTATATGATCCTAATGGATCATACAAAAGTAGGTTTACAGAAAGCCCTGGATGTGTTAAGCACCTGCATAGCTGCATTAGCTAAAAAACTAGAGGCCAACTGCAAAAAAAAAACAAAGGTCCTTATTTTCGGCCACTACGCTAACAAACTCAAACACCACTGGAGACTAGGTAATTTGAAAATAACTACTGCCCCCAAATACAACTACTTTGGGGGTGTGGTTTGTGAGCAACGGCAAGCCCAAGGTACATATCTCTTCTCTAGAAGAAAAGGCCAAGGCAATGACTTATGCTATGTGCAAACCTCAATCCAACCTGTATTTTCCAACCACTGAGGCTATCTGGAAGGTAATTAGAGCTAAACTACTGCCTCTATATCCTACGGGCATATTGCCTTTCCTGTGGCCCTGGCAGACACAATGGAGTTGGCGCACTGTTGCTCCTACAAACGTATCTTTCAAATCCTGGCATGCGCCTGTAATTCTCTGATACGTCTTGAGCTTGGCCTGAATAAACAAACTTTTTTAATTGGGCACAGTACCACTGTGAAATTTGTGCAGCAGCATCTAACACTATGAAATAAATTCTGAAGGTCATCTTCACAAATGGCTAAAATTCTTGGTCTGACTATTTGGCGGTAGCCTGCTCTAAATTGAACCCGGAGATGGACAATTGGGAAAATTTCATATACCATCCACTGGCATCAAAAACTGTATTGAAAAAACAAGTAAGGCACCTAGCTAGGTAGGAAGGCCTTAGTTCTGTTGAAACCTCTGCTAGCAACATCCAGGTCATTTTAAACCCTCATAGGGTCAAACAATGTCAGACTTACTTAAACAGTGCATTGAATAAGGCAATCCTAAAGCAGATTTTGTTCGCCAGACTCATGGTTCTACTAATAAAAAGCATAAATGTCAGTTGAAAATCACTGGCTTGTGGACTGTGCCATTTATACGAGTAATCCCTGGTCTATTTTATCTGAATTTTCCCAAATTTATTTAATGCACGCCACACTTTAATAAAGCCACTTTTTTTTAAAATACTCACTTGCACTGAGGCAAAGGAATTTCTTTCTAACCTGGAAATGCCATGGAAGTGGCAAGGTTTGGCTAATTGCTGGTTACTTACAACAGCTATTAAATGTAAGAAAAGATTAGGGATCCTTCAAAGGTTGTTTTATTGTTTTTTAGCTATATTACTATACAATGACAGTTTGTAACAATTTTAATTAATTGAAACAAATAAAGCTTTAACCTCACTTAGACATCAAGCCTACACCCTCAAGTCTCCTTATCTGGTGAACAACCACTAACTCTCTAAGTTTGCTTACCTCCAGCCTCCACATGCACACTCCATTCTTTTTCTTGAAACTGCTATTTCTTGATATGCTATGCATGTCTGCTCCCGTACACATTTCACACGCCATGTTACTATTCTTCTATCCACTGTTTTCCTTTTCCACAACTTCTACTCAATTTTTCGCCTTTTGCTGGACCCTATATTTTTGCTGGTGTTAGAACTCTGTGCACTTGAACATGGCTAACCAGTAGTAAAGTGCCTGACTCCCCCTTTAAATATGGCAGAATTGGAATATTTCTAATTGGAATACTTAATTTACTGCTAAGTGTCTAGTATGTAGTACAAGATGTACCCCGGGCTTGAAAGTTAAATGCCACTAGAGGACTGCAGCACCTATTGTGTCATTCACTAAGCTAAAAGTGCAAGCATGGCTTCAGGCCCACCACTGTAGAGAGACTGTAGTAGTGTAAAACAACTGCAGTCTGCCCTGTTAAAATCAACCCTTTAGACAAGTCAAACCCACTCTTTTGAATATGAACGTCCCCCCCTAGGCATTGCAGTCCTCAAGACAGGGTGCATGATATGTATTGAAAGCAGGATGTGTAGAAATGTTATGTTAACATGTCTTTATAATGACTAGCCCCAAAAAGCTATTTTCCACTGTGGCAGGCCTAGCTGTCGTATTTAGAGAACCCGAGTATAGATTGCAATCCTAATAGCGTATATGCACTTAAAAAGAAGGGAAACTGAATGCCAAAACAATTATTGTGTACCCACAGTGTGGTTGCTGGAAAATGCTATTTTTGTTCTACCAGACTTCTATCTCTGGGCGTATTGGAAGTACAGTGGCTGCCCAAAACAGTATTTTAATGTTAGATGTGGGAGGGCACTAGAGTTACCATAGAACACCCCCCTCACACATACCCAGCTCTCAGAGTCAAAGTTTAGTGTGGCTGAAGCGTTTAACCATGTTGAAAATGCCCAAAGTGAGTAGGGTTGGCCCAGGGAATTTTTACCCCATGAGTTAGGTCGTACCCAGAAACCATTGTCACCCATTAGCTCATTCCAGCCACAAAAGTGGCACTCAGTACTCACGTCAGAGCACTCCTGGAACCAAGGAAGAACAAAAGAGTACTGAACCTGCTGTCTACTACCTGAGAAGAGGCTTGAAGTTTTGGACCTACTCTCTCTTGTACACAGGGCACAAAGAATTGGACTCCGAAGCTCATAAGGTTGACCTCTTGTTAAAGCTACAGTGACCAAACAAGCTACAAGCAGCGTTTTTCTTCAACTGCACAGTTGACCAGTGTAGGAAAGTAGGATCTGCTTTTATGGTTACCCCCACTTTTTGCCTGGTACTATGCTGTTATTGACTAGTCTGACTGGGATCCTGCTAATCAGGCTCCAGTCTATCTGCTTTCTCCCTTAAATTGTTATTTTCAGTACTTAGGTACCTCCCAGATTGGATACTGTGGTACCCTTATCAGTCCCTAGTATATGGTACTAAGGTACCAGGGCATAGGTACCCCAGAGGTCCCCCATGGGCTGAAGCATGCATTATGCCACCCATGGGGGACAATTCAAAATGAAACTACAGACCTGCCATTGCAGCCTGAGTAAGATGGTGCTAGCACCACTTACTAAAGACATAGGTTTCCTATATCTAAGGTCACTGCACTTAAAACCTATAAGTCACCCCTATAGCAGGTTGTTGCTATGCTTAAGGCAGGGTGCTTGGTTCTAAGTGTGATGGTGCCCCTGCATGAGCAGGACACCCCTACAGCCTACGGAGTCCATTCTCCCGGGTTGTAAGTGAAGCAGTCATATACCATATAGAGGGGCACCACGTAATTACGCCATGACCATCTCGAAATTGGCTGCCATGAATCCTATCATGTTTGGTATCAAACATGTTGGAATCATACCACCTAAACGCTGTGTGAGGTATGATTCCAAGCACTGAAAGATCCCTCCGTTGGGCTCTCAGTGTTCCCGGTACCAGCCTTCTAGACTCGGACAGCACAAAAATGGTTGCTGGCGACCAGAGACACGATTCTGCTCTCCTGCTGCTGAGCCAAGCTCAAGCAGGAAAAGGCAGAACAATAGGCATCCTGTCACAGGTAGTTGTGACCACCTCCCAGACAGGATTTGGTGTATTGGGGCAGGGTGGGTGTGGTTGCCAGCGCCACTCTGTCTGCATGAGGAGCACATTTGGTGTCCTCATGCATAGCCAAGTTGAAACCAGCTCTGGGAGCCGTTGGCTCCTGCTCTGGCGCGAAACTGGGCAAAGGAAATGGGAGTAACCTCCCCCCTGTTGAGGAGACCGCTTCGGGTGTCTCGGGAAATCTCCGCCACCCCCACAGCTCTCACAGCATGCCCGCCAGTCCCGGCCCCCTGTTGCCGCACTGGAAAGGCTGCGCTCATCCCGCTAATGCGTCTGCATTCAGCCTGCACAGCTTGGCGCTTCCCTGCTGAGACTCTTTTGGATGCTGTTTTTAGAAGGGAAGTACAATATGCAATAGTTGAATACTTTCAGATCAGATTCAGTACCTCGATACGCCACTCTGTGGGAGGCATTCAAAGTGTATATCAGGGGTATTTGTATTGCTAAGGAGGCTGGGGTTCTCCGCATGATTCGCCGGAAGCTCGATGCCACTGAGCGGGAACTACGAGAATATGATGCCCAGTCGTTGACTGGCACAGGCCCTGCTCCCCTGCATCAGCACACTTGGTTGCTGGGAGAATTCCAAGAACTGGCGCATCGGAGACAACTTACTTGGGGAAATATGCTTGTGCCCGTGTGTATGGAGGGGGTGAAAGACCGCGGTGCACTCTGGCACGTTTACTTACCCCCAGGCACCAAACTACACACATCACGAAGCTGGGGGGATTTAATTGGCGACCATGTTACGGATGGCGATGGCATTCAATCATGTTTTCTGTCCTATTACACTTGCCTCTACACAACATGCTCACCACCATCTGATGAAACGCTGACAGAGTATCTAAATGAAATAGCAATGGTGTGGTTCGAGAGGGGACAGCAGGATTTCCTCTCCTCACCCAATGGTGCAGATGAAATTATAGAAGCCATAAATTACCTGAAGGGCTCACAGGCCCCTGGCATGGTTGGGCTCACCGGCACATTCTACAAAGCTTATAAGGAACAACTTATCCCACAATTAATTGAGGTCTACGTTGAAGTGTTGGAATCGGGTGAGCTTCCCCCTACTTTGCGTGAGGCGGTAGTAACTCTACTCTTAAAGCCGGGTAAACCGGCTGATAACTGGGCCTCGTACAGGCCGCTGTCCCTCCTTAACCAGGATTATAAGATATTAGCAAAAATACTGGCCATGCGTATCTCGCTTATAATCGGACAAATTATCTCCCCCTTTCAGTCGGGATCTATGCCGAACAGGTCCACATCGATAAATTTGCGCATGTGATTTGCGGTCATCAACCAAGTCAACCCTGAGCTCCCAGGCGCGTCCATCTTGTTAGATGCTGAAAAAGCATTTGATTCCCTAGAGTGGGATTTTCTACATGCGGCGTTAAGTGAACTTGGCTTCCCCCAAAATTTCTGGTTGCTGGTCCGCCTTCTATATACTAACCCACTTGCACAATTATGCATAAATGGGGTATTGTCTGATAGATTCACACTATCGCGGGGCACCCAGCAGGGATGCCTGCTATCGCCCCGGCTTTTTATTATCGCAGTGGACCCACTGGTGTGGCATTTGCAGGAGCGGCGCCTACAGTGGGGCACAGGGTTCCAACAGGGGCCGATACTTGCGTCCATATATGCGGACGAGATTCTTTTATTCGTCCGCGAGCCGGCTTTAAATCTTCCCCCTATTATGAGAGAGGTGGTGCGGTTTGGTGTCTTCTCCGGACTGGTCATTAACTGGAAGAAATCCGAAATATTCCCTTTGACTGATGCCACGACACCCTTTGCGCTGGAGTTCCCGCTGCAATGGTGTGATGACCCCTCCAGATATCTCGGGATTACTATACACCGCACGGCCTCAGAGGTAGTGCGGTTATATTATGGCCCGGCCATTGATTGATTATCCGAACAAATAGACTGCTGGATTACACTGCCCTTATCGATGATGGGGTGCATTGCAATAATTAAGATGGTTGTCTTGCCCAGGTTTTTATTTCCTTTTTTTAAACATACCTATCCCGCTCACGGTTACTTTTTTCAAAACCCTTAGAGGGATGCTGATCCGGCTGATCTGAGTGGGGAGACAGGAGCGAGTGGGATGGAAGACTCTCATTCAACCATTCGAGAGAGTGGGGTTTGGTGTGCCTGATTTTTATTTGTAGTATCTAGTGGCACAGGCACACTATGCTTACCTTTGGTATCACCCGGACGCACGCCTTCAGTACCTGAAGCCTGAACATACACAAGCCCATCCATATACACTCTCCACTATTATCCCACATGGGCTTAGGAGAACTCCGGCCGAGATTCACACCCTACAAACCATGAGCTGGGCTTGGGAACGCCTGCGGAGGTATATGGGGGCTGGGCACCTGTACTCTCCACAGCTACCGATTTTAAGCAATCCCTGGATAGCACGTACGACATTTACACAGCGGGTACTCAGCCGCTGTCAAATACATAATGTGGGCGGTATGTTCAGGGATGGCCAGTTGCGTACGGTGGCGGATTTGACAGCGGTTCAAGATGTTAGCATGCTTGACCGCTTCCTTGTGCACAGAACGCGGTCCGCACTGGCTGCTGCGCTCCGACCCGAGACTGGGGAAACTATAGACCTCCCCATTAACAATTATAGCAGCAGCGGATGGTGCGCGCTTAGTTTCCAGCCTATATCGGAAGGCGCAGGCACACTAGCCGATGATGTGTGGTGGTTCTCTCTCTGCCTGGGAGAGGGACTTGGCGCACCCTATGACTGACAAAATGTAGGCTTATTGTTAAGAGCAGACGTGTTTAGTGTCCAATAATTATAAACACAAACTGTTGCATTTTAAATATCTGCATAGAATCTATATTACCCCAGTATTGCTTGCTAAAATGACCATACAAAGCCAGATCAGTGTCAGAGATGTGCAGTGGCGCAGGCTGATTTTATCCACTTAGCATGGAACTGCTCTGCAGTGCTGGCCTGTTGGGAGGCAGTGTTTGGGCACCTTGAACAAATTGTTGAGGCCGAGCTCTTGCTCACACCCCTACTAGCCCTATTGGGGTATGTACTTCCTCTGAGTTGTGGGATAAGGCGCTTCACTGCTGTTGCGCTAGTGCTGCCTAAACGGCAGGTTTCTCTGAACTGGGGTGGGACTTACTATCCCGCCCTCGGTGGGGGCATGTCTGATAGCCAATCCACTCCTACTTATTATCACATCCGGAACTCACTGATTGACATATTGTACGGGCTGAAGGGATTATTGGGTTAGCTAACCGGTCCAGCGGACCGTGATTGTCAAAATTCCTCTGTTACATGACCTTGTACTGTTGTTTTAGATTTAATGACTGTGGAACTATCAGCGCTCTATGTGGACAATTACTTTTCAATATTTTTCAATTCATGCTTCATGTAATCCATATTATGAGAACAAAATACTCTGCGCTCTTTCTTTTTGTATAATTTGTTGAAAAATGCAATAAAACAAGATCAAAATAAAAAAGTATTGTGTATATCTCCAGGTAGGAGATATTTGTATATGTTAGAGAGTATTATATAATAAATACATATTTTTATAAAAACCTTATGTGGTTCTTTTTCACTTGATCTATACTATAAGTTTACATTCTGGTAAAACAAGCTGCTTTACACTCCTTCAGGACTCAGCCTGAAGGCTGCTCTCCACAGCTACCACTTAGAGAGCTTTCTAAGGTTGTCTAAGACCTCTTAAATCACCATAAGGGTTGTCTGGACTGGTGCAGGGTGCCCCCTTACATAAGTGGACATCATATACTAGGCCAGCTTCTCACATTGGTGTGCAGCGGTTGGAATCCAAGCCTGCATTGTTTTACAAGATAAATCTTTGTGTTGATTAATTGAAAAACCATCACTAATACTAGGCACATATAATACAAGCTTAGAATGGTAAGTTCTGCTGAACTTAAGGTTGGGTAAGCCAAGGGCCTAGCACACCCTTTCTTCAACCTCAGAGTTTAGTTCCCATTAGGTTAGGTAAGTGCAACACCACACCTCACTTAGTATGTCTTCTAAAGGAGATGTCAGTGTCTCTCTGCCTACTAGATACAGTGAGTTTTTGTTCCAAGAACTGAAAACCCTGTGTGCCTCTGGAAAGCTGAAGGCAGGGAAAAGTGCCAACACTCAACGCCTCCTGGAGGTGTTACTGTTAGATGACCCCAGGAAAGCCAGTGGGTCAGATGAACAGGAAAGAGTGGGTGGGCAGGGGACTGAAGGTAGGCCAGGAGGGGGGGGGCATCTATGACCTTGAATCTAACCCTG
This sequence comes from Triturus cristatus, assembly GCF_964204655.1. Classification (NCBI taxonomy): domain Eukaryota; kingdom Metazoa; phylum Chordata; class Amphibia; order Caudata; family Salamandridae; genus Triturus; species Triturus cristatus. The sequence goes on from NC_140590.1 coordinate 1,351,563,560, forward strand.
ACCAGGTGGTGCCTGATGACTCCCACCTGGACAACTCAGAACTCCCAGAGGATACTACAGGTGGCCCAGAGGATGCCCCCTTAGTTCCTCCTGGGAGAGTGCAGGGCAGACCAAGGAGGTCTAGATCCTCCTCTGCAGAATCCAATGCCTCAGGACAGTCAGTAGGGAGCTCCATAACTAGTAAGAGGGAGTACTCTTTGGAGAGGGAATACCAAATGCTTGAACTTTAGAAAGCTAGGCTTAGGCTCAGGCAAGTGCAGTTGGCCCTTGACAAAGAGTCCCTAGAAGTCCAGAGGGCTAGGAAGAAATTGGGACTAGAGTCCCATGCTGGCAGCAACAGTGTCCCTATAGTTTGAGACACTTCTAATGACCTTAGGAACCTGAGCAAGATAGCCCCTTCCTACTGTGTTGGAGATGACATCCACAAATGGATAACTGCTTCAGAAAGGGCCAGTAAATTCGGAGGGCCCCTCAAGAGCAGTGGGCAGCTAACAGGGGTGTGGAAATTTTACAAAAATCTACTTGGCCAATGGACAAAATGTTACACAAATCTACTTGTCCTGGGAAAATATCTGCTTGCCCCACCTATTCCATAAATCAGTGAGGTGGGTCTGCACTGAGAGAACCTGCACGGGAATCAGTGCAATATACTGTGTAAAGTATACTTCAAATGCAAGTCCAATTGTGCAGTGCATGGTCATACACCCTTAAATTCAACTGTTGTACGGGTTGGATGTACAGCATGTGTGCAGATGTGTCATTGTGCACTGCACTCAATTAGTAACCAGTATGCATGTGACAAATTTTCAAATTTAGAGAAATAGTACCTAAAGGCAGAGTGCAGGCTGGTAATTGACTACATTTCTTGGAGCGTATTTGGCATAGAATGCTCCGGAATATGAACCTGTAGGGCAAAAGGGTGTTCTCAGTCCTAGGGCCAACTCATAGCTGTCCAGTTTCAAATCATGCTCTGATAAATGTGTGGATGGGAATAACCACTTCTCGGCAGAGTTTATGAACTGTTCATGGGGCAGCAAAAATCACATAGCAGAGGTGTTTAGTTCACTGAAGCAGTATCCACAAGTACGAATACACAAGAGAAAGTAATGGGCAGTTAAATCAATCTCTGCTTTTACACTCCTGGGCAGGTGTGGTGTGATTATATTTTTGTGCACTCACTGCTACATCTCCACATTCTTCAACCAACACAAAGAGCACATGCAACACTGGCAGTAGCAGTACAGGGTTCTCTTGTGCACAGTACTGGTTAGTAATGGCACCAGCAGAGTAAGCTTTCCTAACATGAAGGAGTGTAGATCAGCAATAGATGTGCATGTTTGTCTCACTGAGATTTGCAAAGTACTCAGTTTTTTCTTTAAAATCCAAGTTCTCTGCCACTGTCTCTCTCTTTCCAGTGTCCCCAGCTCCCCACTGCCCACCGAAATGTGTGCGTTATCTTCTGGGAAATCCTATATTCTGTTGCAGGAAGCTGATATACGAGCATTGGGAAGCCTGGTGAAAGAAACGGTTTTAACGTTGCAGCAACTTGTGCAATCAGTTTCTTTATTTCAGAAGCTGTGCATTAAGAGTGTCCAAGGGATGATACTAACTTGGATATTTGAAAATGGGCACATGCATAGAGAAGTCACAAAGACAGGCACATAGGAAAACACCCATTGGCAAATCATGTAGGGAAAGAAAAACAAACCTTTATGTCTACATAGGACGAATATTCACACAGGCGGAAGAGCCACTTTTCCTTAGATCTGGTATGGGCTCGTTTTTACTGCTGACGTAACTGTGCAACAAAAATGCATCACTACAGCGGCTGCATAAAATTCTGAGGTTGGAACATGATTTATATAATTTATACAAATTTATATTTTGATAATTTCTGCTTTATATTGAGCGCGCTTCTGCAAGTTTTGCCATTTAATATCGTTGGAAATGAAATATGGTCCCCCACTGGTGACAGCTCCCGTGTGATTAATATATAAAGAGCCACTCTAATTATGAGATTCTACAGCTGAGGAGTTTTCCACATAATGTGCCATATAATTCAACACATGCTGCCTAAACTGCATATTTTAATAACAAAAAATGTTGATACTAGCTCAAACAGATCAAGTTACTAAAAAGGGGGTAACATGTCCTGCCACACAGTGAAAAGCCCATCAGAAGTAGTGACTGGTCTCTTTTACATTGCTATTGCTGTATTTGGGTCTTAATCTTAAAGTAATGAGGCAAAACATTTATACAGTGTTAAGGTGTACAGATGTCAAAATAATGAATTAATACTATCAACGAAAATTTGCTGCATTATGCTACATAATTCTCATTTTTTGTGGCCACATAATTTAGTCAACCCTGCTGCGTAATTTAGACCTTCCCTGCCGCATAAATTAGGCCTTCCCTACTGCTTCATTACAATGGCTTTGCTAATTTAGCACAAACTGCTAGAGAACTGTGCATGGTGAGGGCTGTTTAGAGTAGGTACAGGAGACGAGAAATGCAACCAAATAAAGGTACAGGCTAACAGAAATGAGCCCTAAATGTGGAGAAAACCCCGTTTTTGGACAGGATTACGCCTATAAAAATTGACACGGACGTGAGGCATTTCCTCTGCAGCACTGGCAAGATTGAAAGATAAAGTGTGGGCACTAATTAAGCTAGAAGCCGTGGAGCCGAGGGGGAGGTAACGGAATAAGGAAAAAGCAAAAAAGACTATGGGGGAGGGTATTGGTAAAGGAGATCTCATCTTGGGCAAAAATGTGGACAGTGCAATGTTTCAGACGCCAAGAGAGGCCCACATCTCAGTTAACAGTGTGAAATACGCTGCACACATAGCATTGCCTAGATTACGAAGATACTTTCTGCCTTCTGCATTATGTGGCGTTTCCTTTATTCGACTTTAGCTTGATTTGTTTAACAGCAGGAAAACAATACAATTAAAAAAATGTTTCTATTAACAGCGCACGCAATAATCTTTCAAGGCTTCATTTTCTGTAAGCCTGCCAGGTGTTTAAAGTATTAGCGTTTGCTCCGTGCCCCCAAATGCGACCTCGTCCATAAAAGCAGAGACAAAGTAAATAAAGGTCAATGTCTCTCTATTGTAAACTTCCTTTCATCGTGTTTTCACCCTATACTGGTTCCATTACTAGATTGCAAAAGGAGAGGTTCCCGCCTTATTGTAAATTGTTAACATGCCACACATTTAACCCTGCCCCCACGCTCACTGAATCCAGACCACTGCATGCAGAATCACAGTTAATATTATTTTCTTAAAACTCGGACCGCTGCAAAACCCATTATCAGACGGACTCACCTGCTGGGGAGGCATACAGTGAGACGCCGACTTGTTGCTCCTGACTCCAGGAAGTGCGCAGCAGCGCACCAAAGATCAGTGACCTGCCTTGGACGGATCCCACGGGACAGGGCGATCGAGCTACGCAGCAATCCACGGCAGAGAGACCACTCGGCCCACCGCGCTGTGACCTGTCTCAGGGCCTGCCCTTGCACGTTCGGCAGCTGGGTTCCTAGAGCAGGTGGGCTGCACCAGTGACGGAATCCGCGCCAGAACACTGACGTTTAGCGCAAGACTCCCCCGCCAATCACTGGCAAGATAGAGTTCAGTCATGTGCTTACAGCCAGTCAATGGCCTCCAAAAGCTTTCTGACTGCATTTCTAATTGGCTGTGAGCCCCGGAGTGCCCACAGCTCAAATATCTTTAGTGATTTAATGTCTACTTGTCCGTCGGGCAAAATAGACAATAAATCTTCTTGCCCATTATAAAAATCTACTTGCTTCGGGCGTCGGGCGATACGATTTCCCCACCCCTGGCTAACTTGTGGCTCTCCTTTGCTGACAAAGGTAGAGATAAGCTCCTCACTGTTATAGAAGAGGATGCTAACAATTACTCAGTTCTGAAGAGTGCTCTCATTGATGGGTTTGGCTTAACCACTAAACAATACAGGATTAAGTTCAGAGACACCCAGAAAGCACAAACCCAGGACTGGGTAGATTTTGTGGATAGTGCCATTTAGGCCCTGGAAGGTTGGCTACATGGCAGCAAAGTGCAGGAATACCAAGGATTGTACAATTTGAGTATGAGAGAGGAGATCCTTAATTGTCAGAACCAGCTTTTGCACCAGTACCTGGTGGACTCTGATCTGACCTCTCTCCAAGAATTGGGAAAGAAGGCAGACAAATGGGTTCACACCAGGGTGAAGCAGGCACACCAGGGTAATGGTGGTGACCAGAAGAAGCAAGATTCTTCTAAAACTTAAGATAAGGGTGGGGACAAGGACAAATATAAGAAAGAGTCTTCTCAAGGGCCCCAAAAACCTGCATCTGGGGGGTGGGGGATCACAAACATCCAAGAAAGGCAAGAAGAAACCTTGGTGCTATGTCTCTAAGGTGAAGACCCATTGGACAAAGGATGCTGATTGTCCAAAAGCCAAGGAAACTTCTACTACCACTGCCTCTTAGGCAACTGCCCCCCTAGCACCAGTACAAGTGGTAGTACAGCCCCAAGGTATTAGTAGGGTTAATCGTGTGTTCTGAGATGGGTTCTGACTTTGTCAGGACTCCAGCTCAGGCTGTTTTAATCTGTGATGGTGGCATAGATCTTCCAATCTTACTGGTAAATCCCACTAACTTGGGCAAGTACAGACAGCAGTCTGTGATAAATGAAAAAGAGTCAATGACCTACAGGGACACAGGAGCTAGCGTCACTATGGTGACAGAGAATCTTTTGTCTCCTGACCAGATCATACTTGGACAAATGTACCAAGTGACCAATGCTAGCAATGTCAGGACTGACCATTCCATGGCAGTTGTTAATCTCAGCTGGGTAGGGGTAACTGGACCTAAGAATGCTGTGGTATCTTCAGACCTACTTGTAGATTGTTTGTTGGGCAATGATTTGGAAACTTCAGCCTGGGCTGAAGTAGAGTTCAGAACTTATGCAAAAAGGTTGGGCAGCTCTGCAAGTGTGTTTGCTGTGACTAGGGCTCAGGCCAAGCAGCTTACCACTGAACAGGCCCTGGAACAATGGACCAGGTGCCTTCCAAGAGAGGGAGAAGGAAGGGTAAGGCTTTTCCGTCCTCACAGACTCAGAGTGAAGATCAGTCTCTTGAGGGAGATGATCTTAGCCTCTGTGAAGGTACTGCCTCAGAGGAACTTGGGCCTGATCAGGCTGAGTCCTTGGGGGCCTTCCAGAGCACATTTGAGTTTGGAGCAGCCGACCTGCCCCTCTCTTGAAGCCCTCAGACAGCAAGCTGCTGCTGCGGTTACAGGGAATATCAGTGGGTCCCATAGGATCTACTGGGATGAAGGACTTCTTTACTCAGAGGGTAGAGACCCAAAGCCTGGTGCTACCAGGAGGTTGGTTATACCCCAGACATTTAGAGGTTTCCTACTCACCCTGGCACATGATATTCCTCTGGCAGGACACTTAGGGCAAAGCAAGACTTGGGACAGGCTTGTCTTTCACTTGCCCCATATGTCTGAGGACACTACGGAGTTTTATTGATACTGTGCCACTTGCCAAGCCAGTGGAAAGCCAGGTGGCATCACAAAGGCCCCCTTAATTCCACTTCCAGTGGTTGGAGTTTCCTTTGCGAGGGTAGGGATTGACATTGTTGGTCCCATGAACCCTCCAGCAGCATCTGGGCACAGTTATATCCTAGTTCTGATGGACCATGCCACTAGGTACCCAGAGGCTATTCCCCTTAGAACTACTACAGCTCCCGTAGCGGCAAGTGCCCTCTTGGGAACTTTTTCTAGAGTAGGCTTCCCTAAGGAGGTTCTAACTGACAGAGGTAACAACTTCATGTCAAGTTATATAACTGTAATGTGGAAAGAGTGTGGAGTGAACTACAAATTCACCACACTCTACCACCCTCAATGCAGTGGGCTTGTTGAAAGGTCCAACAAGACCCTGAAGGGATATGATAATGGGCCTCACTGATAATCTTAGGCAAAAATGAGATGTCCTACTGCCCTGCCTTTTCTTTGCCTACAGAGAGGTTCCTCAGAAGGGGATTGGCTACAGCCCTTTTGAACTTCTGTTTGGACATCCAATTAGGGGTCCCTTGTGTCTGGTGAAGTAGGGATGAGAGTTACCTCTCTACCTACTTGGTAGACCTTGGCACTCCAAGAAGTCCCCATAGGGCACTTCATGTGAACAGGCTTAAACCTTTTGTTGGCAGGGCTGACATGGGCTTGCTCATGGCAACTGATGAGGGACAGGAGGAAGAGAGTGACTCTCTCCCTGTTCTCCTCTCTCAGAATCCTGATGATGGATCAGTTGATGGAGTGACCTTGGCAGGCAGCCTCACTGATCAACGGCAGATTGATTGCAGGAAAGTGCTCAATCAATTCAGACATATGTTTTCCCTGACACTCAGTCAAACTACCTGGTGTACCCATGAAGTGGACACAGGTGAGAGTCTGCCTGTTAAGAATAAAATCTACAGGAAGCCTGACCATGTCAGAGATTGCATCAGGACAGAGGGCCAAAAGATGCTGGAGTTGGGAGTAATTGAACCCTCAGAAAGCCCTTGGGCTAGCTCAGTGGTCCCAGCACCTAAACCTCACACCGAGGGTGGAAAAAGAGAAATGAGGTTTTGTGTAGACTACAGAGGTGTTAATGCAGTCACTAGGACTGATGCTCATTGTGAGAAGTTGGCCTGATGTATGATGTCACTAGTTCTAGTGTACACCTTATATCAGTCCAAATACCCTTATGGTGATTGGTTGTAAAGTCAACCTTATAGACCAGCTATCCTAGTGGTAGCATGGACAAGAGCAGTCTTAGGCTAAACTCTGAATGGCATGTGAAGCCAGCTGTGATACCATATATAATCCCTTGAATACCAAATGAAAGGACACCACAACAGATATATATATAAAATAAAGTGTATTTATTCTAGTCAAACCCTCAGCACTCTTTATGAGATTAGAGGTAAGTACAACACAGTCTTATTTAAGCATACATTAAGTCACACAGGTAAGTAATACAGTTAGGCCCTAGGGGCCACGCAAACCATATACTAAGTAAGTGGTATAAGGACCACTGTCACGGAAATAGGATAGGCCTAGGCCTAGGGAATCGCTGGGGCTACACTATACTACCAACAGTTAGGAAGTGGGAGGCCCACGGGATTCAGGTGCAGAGTGGAAACACTCACGCGTAATGCGTAAAAGTCGATAGAATTACTAGCAGTTAGATATAAACAGTTTAAGGACACTTCTGAAGCAGCTAGAGAGTCGAGACTCGGAAACTAGACCCTAGGATAGTCACTACCCTTGTGAGCACCGAAGTACCCAAGTTACCTAGCCCACAGGCTGCGGGTGCATAGGTGTGAACTTGCGTCGGGTTTCGTCGTGGACTTCTATGGATGCCTGAAGGAAAGTTGCTGACAGGCAGTCAGTGAAGAGTGTCCGGTGGATCCCAAGGCTGGGATCAAGAAGAGAGGAGACCTGCAAGCAGAAGGGACAGAGTCAAGGTCACTAGCCAGTGACCACGTGGAACCAGGAAGGAACCAGGCGATGTCGTGAAGATTGCAGGTGAAGGTGAAGCTTGTCGCTGCAGCCACGAGGACCAGGGAATGTCGAGGACGACCAGGACCAGGAGGCGAGCTGTCCCACGAAGGCTCTTGCTGTCGGCGGCGTCGAAGTTGGACTAGGACTCACCAAGCCTTGGCAAGCGGCACCCACGAAGAACGGAGGACTTGCTTCTGGTGCAGACCAGGAAGGTCTGGGGTGCTTCTCTTTTTCAAAGGAGCAGGAGCCAGTCTGGAGGAGCCAAACCAGCGCTGAAGATTACGGGATGCGTCGTCACAAAGGCCACTAGCCAGCGGGCAAGCAACCGGACAGACGCGGCAAGCAGGAAAATGCAGAAGGGCCCCACGCAGGACTCGTGGAGTGTGGGGGGCTGGTCTTCGGTGCAGATGGTGCTTGGGGGTGGGGCTTCTCAATCCCCGGTGCACAACTTCGAGGGTGCCTCAGAAGCTGCGCTTGAAGATATTAGCCACTTTTCCCAGGTAGCCGGTCCCACGTCTCTCGTCACCTCCACGGATCTCAGCTCTGCTGTGGATGTGGATCAGGGTCGGAGAAGTCTGGAAGTCAAGGCTCTGGTCGGGCTCTGCAGTCGGTCCCTCGTAGAACTTTAGCAAAGCAAAGGGTAGTCTCTTGATGGTGCCTGTTTGCACAGGGTAGCCACTCCTTGGCCACAAGGGAGATTCTTGAGTCTTCTTCTTTCGTTGAATGTCGAAGGTCCAGAGTTTCTGTTCAAGTTGCAGGTTCAGGATAATCTAAAGTCCTGAGGCCCAACTCCCACTCTTATACTAATCTGGGGGGCTGGGTTACCTGCTAGGTCACGCCTTATGGGTGGGACCTGGGAGGGGGGTGGTTACACCCCCTTCCCTTTGTCCAGTTTCGCGCCAGGACTGGGGCTGGAGTGCCCCAGCACCGGTTTGAACTGGACTATGCATGGAGCACCCTGTGTGCCCCAGGCATGTCCCATTCCTTTCAGCCCTCCCTGCCCCAATACACTAAAGTCTGTCTGGGGAGGTGCTAGCACCTCCCCAAGCAGGAAACCTATTGTCCAAGCCTCCCTTGCCGGGATCACTCCCAGCAGCAGGAGGTCAGACTTGTGTCTGTAGCAGCAGCATCCATTTTGTGATGCTGAGGCTTTGGTTAGAGTTAAACAGCAAAGTAGGATTTTAACATGTCTCTCCCTCTAGAAGGGAGGAATAATATCCTCATCACCAGAAATGGTATGGGGGTATTATTCCAAAGTGTTAGACACCTTACACGACATGTTTTGATAAAGCCCAACCATAGTTACCATAACCGTTTAAGATTATAAGGCACTTTAAGAGTATATGGTAGGCTATATCATAGAACAGCTATAAGGACATGATTCCGAAAGCTGCAGACAGGCTCAGCTCATGCTAGAGCACCATCTCACATGTTACCAAGCACTCTGCCTCCAGGATTGTTAAGGCCTGCCATAGGAGTGGCTGATAGGTACACGTGTCTATATATAAGGTAGATATAGATATACTATATCTGAGCAAGGGGTGATTACACGACCTTGCCCCAGCTGAGTGATCAGCCAGTTGTGTCTGATTGGAAGGCCAGACCAGGGGTGGCATAATACATGCTGCAGCCCCTGGGAGGCCTAGGGTACACCTATGCCCTGGGTACCTAGGGTACACTGTACAGGGTCCAATAAGGTGATCCTTACCAATTGGTTAGGTACCTAGGGTACATGGAGTCCATTTTAAAGAGAGAGCAGACAGCCTGAGACCCTGAATGGCAGGATCTCAGGCCAACTAAGTCGAAAAACCAGCTAGACACTAGGCAAAAAGTTGGGGGTAACCATAGTCAGATATCCACCTTCCTACACTCATCCAATTCCAAGGGCAGATGAACGTATAGATACTTTAGCCTCAGTTTCTGAGTACGTTTGACCTGACTGCTGGCTACTGGCAAATTAGACTAGCTTAGGTCTTGTTGTTTCTTAGTTTGGTCAAAGGTGATTTTGGTTTGGGTGCGGTCTGGCTTACCCATAGTGCAGATTAGCAGCTGGCCAGTCCATGTATGTGGTGATTTCAGAGCTTCCGGAGCACCGACGCCTTCAGGTTGGGACCCCCAGTCCGTCCCGCAGCGCAAACGTTGACAATGCCACATGTCTCGCCCAGGGCCCAGCAGCGCCCGCCGATCCTGGTAATATTCCGACTGTGTCTGTGGGCTCTGGTGCAGCTGCGGCACCCGCGTCCTTCACAGGAATGTCAATGGGGAGACTGTTCCCAGCTCCTCTATATTGGAGCTCGCCCCCCAGAGCTCGCGCCTAGGGTGACAAGAGAGCTGGACCCGCCTCCTTTTCCCGCGTCCAACGTTCTCTTCAGGGGTGTGCCGTAATATGCCCAGTTATGGATTCTTCGCGAGCTCTACCTGCACAGACCTGGCTTCCACCTATTGGCCACCCACCATAATCAAGTACTCAGCGCATGGGCACAAGGGGGCGTCCCATATGTACTGTGGCACTGGTGTATAGAATGCGGTATATTCTGGCTGGCCCTCCAATTTGCACAGACATCTGCTTCTAGTGCGCTTGTGATGTTGGTGTGTCTCTTGTCCTGTGGCTCCACGACCCTGCAAGGCCCTTGACCATTCCTGTGATGACAGTGTCTTTTGATTCACAGCCTCACTGTGTTATCAGTGCTCTTAATCAGTGGCCGCCTGCAGGCCGGCTCAGCGCACACCTCTGCAGCCTGCTGCGCATCCCCTGCAGGGCGCCACCCCCCGGGGTCCAGCTGCATCCGGGGGTGTACAATGATGCATGCACTGAAGGGCTGCCCCGGGGTTTCAAGGAGTCTCTTCCCTTCTCCACAGATCACGAGGGGAGCGTAGGATCAATGTGCCAATCCCCGGAGCACAAGCCCAGGCCAAGCACGTCCCGCGTTACTCACGGGTTTCCAGCACCCGACGGAGCCTCCACCGGTGTCTCGTCGCGCTTCTTGCTCCGTGCGGGTGGTGCGTTAACGACGTGCTCAGACGCGATGCCCCAGCCGCAGTAGGCCCTGTGTCCTCCTCCGGCCGCGTAGCGTGCGTCTCGGCGTGGCTGCCTGCCGAGTCCCGCGGCTGTACTTTCACTTTCACAGCGAGGGCCGTAGTCCGCGCACACGCTGATTCGGGGTCTGTGGGTGTCTTCTAGGGTCAGACTCGGCACGATATTTATCCTGCTATCTCCCTTCACGGCCTCCAGCTGTTGCAGGTACTTTGATTCTACGTTGGAAGGATAGTTCTGCAGGAGTTTCGGGCGTTTGCGAGGAGCTCGCTTAGTAAGCGGCCATCTCGCTCCAAGGCTAGCTCCGCCCCGTGTTCAGTACGTAGGTACCTCCCAGATTGGATACAGGGGTACCCTTATCAGTCCCTAGTATATGGTACTAAGGTACCCAGGGCATAACTACCCCAGAGGTCCCCCATGGGCTGAAGCATGCATTATGCCACCCATGGGAGACCATTCAAAATGAAACTACAGGCCTGCCATTGCAGCCTGTGTAAGATGGCGCTAGCACCACTTACTAAAGATATAGGTTTCCTACATCTAGGGTCACTACTCTTAAAACCTGTAAGTCACCCCTGTAGCAGGTCTTCGCAATCCTAAAGGCAAGGAGCTTGGTTCTAAGTGTGAGGGTGGCCCTGCAGGAGCAGAACACCCCTATAGCCTATGGAGACCATTTTTCTGGGTTGTAAGTGAAGCAGCCATATACCATATAGAGGGGCACTGCGTATTTACGCGATAAACATCTCGAAATCGGCTGCAACAAATCCTATCATGTTTGGTATCAAACATGTTGGAATCAAAACCCCACACTATAAACTGTGTGATTCCAAGCACTGGAAGCGCCCTCTGTTAGGTTCTCAGTGTTCCTGGTACAGCCTTCTACACCCGGACAGCACAAAATGGTTGCTGCCTACCAGAGACACGATTCTGCCGATCATCTGTGCCTTTGCACCATACAGGAACCTTCCAAGACCTGTCGGCATCAAAGACACCTGAAGGAATCTCCCTCGAAGTGAAGGAGTCACTTCCCTGCACCCTCAGGCACCGCAACTAAGCTGACCGGTCTGCTGATCCTGAGCTCCTACCAACTCTGAAAGGTTCTGCAACACAGGTGGTAGTTCTTCACAGGTGTCGAGGTCTGCCCTGCCCTCTCACCAATTTCGAGGCCAGTATCACTCGTGGGAGCTGCAGGAACCGAACCCCTGTGCACCTCGTTGACTTGCAGTTGCAAAGGCTTGTTGACTTCCTTCCACCAAGATCTTCGGCCTCCAAGTAGCCCCAACCTCAAGCATCTCCAGTGACTAAAGTCTTTGTCCACATCGCATTGTTTGCACCATGGCCTGCATCCTTTGGTAAGCTGCTCGAGGTCCTCTTACGACTCCAGTGACTCTGGCCTTTGGGTCCTGCTGATGGCTATCTTTGCTTCTTTGGAGCTCTCCTGATTGCTCGAGGCCTGCCTTGACTCCCCTGCTTGTGGTGAGTCCCTTGGACCTTGCTGGTTCCGACATTGCACCTTCTCTGCATTCTGCATTGGTGCATTTTCCAAGGCTTGTTGGTGCTCCCGCCAGACACCGACCCCTCAGCACTCGACATCTGACATGGGACAGCTCGTTCATGGCTCCTGATCTTCCTCAACATTGCCTGGTCCTCACAGCTGTAGCGACATGGTCCTTGTCAACTCTCCTGCAACTCCCAACATTGGGGGCATTCGTGTTCCAGATCTTCTGGTCTCTCCTGAGTGACATAGACTCTGTCCCCTCTGCTTGCAGGTACCTCTCAACTAGAATCCACCTTCAGATTACATCGGACACTTTCTCACTTCAGCAGCGACGCTTTCCTGAAGTCCTCCATTGGGTTCGACAGCGGTTTCCGACACCACTTCACACCTATGCACCCGGTATCCCTGGTGTAGGTAACGTGGGTACTAGGGTATTCACGGGTGGGGTGGCTCTCCAACCTTCTATCTTCCATGGGTTTTCTCCAGGGTCCACTGGGAAGGGTCCCTAATCTTTAAAATTCCAACCGCGACTTACACGTTGATTTGTACGGAGCACACTGTCGTGTTCTCACACTGCACACGCTCTCCGTGGGGTTCCTAGTCATTCACCTTGGGTGGTTCCTTGGGTCCCCAGCACTACTATGTACTCTCGACCTTGTCTTGATCCGAGTTGTGGTCCTTATACCACTTTCTAAGTATATGGTTTAGTCCCCCCCTGCGGCCCACTGAGTATTTGGTGCAATTTACTTGATTTCTATGCAAAGTATTGTGTGCATTGTGTATATCTTCAGGTAGGAAATATTTGTATGTGGTAGAGAGTATTAAATAATAAATACGTATTTTTATAAGTACCTTGTGCGATTCTTTTTCACTTAATCTATACTATAAGATTGCATTCTGGTAAAACAAGCTGCTTTACACTCTTGAACTAAGCCTGAAGGCTGCTCTCCACAGCTACCACTTAGAGAGCTTTCTAAGGTTGTCTAAGACCTCTTAAATCCCCATAAGGGTTGTCTGGACTGGTGCAGGGTGCCCACTTACATAAGTGGACATCATATACCAGGCCAGCTTTTTACAACCAGTGACACCTGGATTGGATCCTGCTGCTGGCCTTTGCCTGACACTCGTGAGTCTCTACGTGCCTTCCATGAGGTCCTGTGGGGGTCTTTAGATGAGTACTCCTGTGGTGGATTGGGACTTAATGGAGTAAGTCAGAAGGTAAAATCTTTGACCAGGATGAACTTGGTTGGTGTATCAGACCCGCGCACCATCACGTCCAGCCTTAAATTGCAAAGGGTTTCGGACTACTGCGACCATTGACTATCATTTGCACTTTGTGATTCTTGGCACTATTCCTACTAAAAAAAGTACCCTTTATTGCATTTTTGTCATTTTGGTGTCATTATGTATTCCATTTCACTCTATTTTTCTTGTTCACTATAGGATTTTTATTGTCTTGCATTTTTACTTTATTTTGGCCTTCACTGCATACATACTTTACAAATGCTCTGAGCTACAACCTCTGTTCACTTCCATAGCTACCAAGGTGTTGAGCTCATGATAGTTTAATGACTTTAAGGGTTCACCCTGACAAGAGTTGTGACTTTTCATTGAGGTAGGAAGTTACACACGCCAATTAATAATCCAATCTTTTACAGTCCACAACCCATATTCATAGTTACTCCCCCACTAAGCATCTTTGAGCACATCTTCCCAGCATATGTGCTGTCTAGATCATCAGCCACACTTTATGCCATCAACTTGCAGGTTAAAACCAGTTCTTAAAACAAATTATACCAATTACATGCTGCCATTTAGAACACTATTCACTGCTACCTCACTGACACGTACTTACATAGCACACTCTCACTGCTTACTAAACACCCATAGTACTTACCCTTACTCACAAGCAATACCTATTGACCTACAGCCATTTGCGACATATGCTTGCCACTCACTCATCCTAATGTTATGTTATGTTATAAAAATTTCTAAAGCGCAACGGTTACCCGGGGATGTCCTGGCGCTAACTGCTACCCTCTGAGTTCAAGTTCTAATGCAGTGCCACTCACATAACTACCTGATAGACCACTCTTACCATCGCTTGCCAAGAGGTAGTTACAGTACCACTTCCTGACGCTCTAAACCCACAGGCAGCCACTAGTACCACTTAGTCCCTCTATTCATTCACTACAACACTATTCACACAAAACACCCTCAGCTATTCACATCACATTCATTCTCCTCGGCTGTTCATAGTATGTAATATTAACAATGTATCATTCCTCACATCGCACAGTAACTCTGAGTATCTCTTAACTACCGAACACCACCTATTCACACCCACTGACGAGACACTCTGACCACTCCGCAGTGATTGACATTGTTCTAATTTGTCCACTCAAACCCCTCACTTTCACTACCATTCTCTTTTCCCTATTCAGACTAGCTACGTAAAAAAACACTCTCAATGCTTTTCACATATCTCAATACACCCTTAACTGATATGACCCCCTGAACTTGCAAACTCATCTGTCCAGTTGACCAACCCCTCATTCAAAGCCATTCATAACAAAACTCACATCCGTCACTTTCTCTGACTAAGCATATTACCTACTGGCACAATCCAGAAATCATATGGCATCCACTAATAATGCTTACTTACACCCTCCCACAAATGGCTCCTCTATGTTCTCTTCTTCCAGTGTCATTACCATTTACCTATCACCGCACACACTGAGCCAGCAACAGCTTAAAGAAGAGATGGTTATTAAAACTGAGATAAATGGGTTAAAGGCATTGTTTTAGTTCTTTCTGGCCCCTGTAAAAGAATTATTCCAAGTGCAAAAAGTCATGTTCATTATTACAGTAAAACTGGAATACAATATATTTAAAATGACTGTTTCAATTTAGAGGAAAGTGGTGAGACTTCATTAAAAATGCAGTGACTGAAAGCTGGTGCTAACTATGAAACTTTAAATGGGGCTGACATTTGAAACCACACTTACAGTACATTCTTCCCCAATAACATCTACACTTGGTAGAACTGTAATTTTCCACAACAGTATGCCAGGCAGGTATCTGACGTTGATTGAGGGCGTGTATGTTTTTGCCTAACAAGACACTCCAGTGGGAGAGAAACATATCAGTTGCTGAGAAATACTTCAAAGCAGTCATCTTGGATTCCAATTAAAGAACATCCTTTCCAAAAGTCCTCATGGAGGCACTCTGAAGTAATAAAACCACAATTTAATGTATTCATGAATTTGTTGTGTAGTAATACAAATACATCCTGAAGTAATCAGGGAGTAATCTGCTCCCATCCTCTAGTTGCCATGGAGTCATTGTGAAGTAATCTGCTCCCATCTCCTAGGTGTCATGAAGTCATCTTGAAGTAATCTGCTCCCACCCCGTAGTTGTCATGGAGTCCTCGTAAAGTAATCTGCTCCTGTACCCTAGTTGTCATTTAGTCATCGTGAAGTAATTTGCTCCCATCCCGAGTTGTCAAGTAGTTATCCTGAAGTACTCTGCTCTCATCCTCTGGTTGTCATGGAGTCATCATGAAGTAATCTTCTCTTATCCACCAGTTGTCATGGAGTCATCCTATAATAGTTAGAGGTAATCGTACATTTCCCAAGGAAGTATTCAGAACATCGTCCTCGAGTAGTTATTGTGATGACTCTAGAGTCATCTCATTTAAAAATTTCGCCCTACACACATACTTCAGGAAGGCTTGGGATGACTTCAACAGATAATTACTGGAATAGCCCTGCAGAAGTCATTGGATGACTTCAGGAAGATCTTCCTTTTAGACTTGGGCAACCTCCTGGAACCACTGGTGGGTCACCCTCCTTTACTCTCGCATTCCTTAGAGCATGGGAACTTACAAACATTTTCCCGGGGGCCGCAAAGTTTGGTCTATGGTGTGACCGAGGGCCGCACTACTGCCAGCAGGGGGTGTAAAGTGGGTGTAGGCGAAGCAAAGCATTAATATCTAGTGGCTATCTTTCAAAATAAAGGTGTTCCTAAATAGTTACTTCATTTCCCTAACTGCAATTCACTTTTAAACAGGTGTTTGCTGTATTTTCAACTTTTTTTTCATGTTAGTGCCGAGTCGAGTAAATGGCAGCCCAGTGCTGCTGCTGCCCTGGGGGCCGCATGTAAAGGTCAAGAGGGCCGCATGTGGCCCCCGGTCCGTACTTTTAGTAACACTGCCTTAGAGTATCTACCCCTTACACTGCTTGGCACATTATCTGCTCCTGCAGAATAAACTGACCTCTTTCCACTGGTCTTTTTCTACCTTGTGATAGGTGATTGTAGATCTCTTAAGCCATTCCGCCTTGCTGAATATGTGTCTGCCAGGCTGTGGAAATATGGATTTTTCTGGTCAGTTATGTCCCCTATCTTGGACCCCAACGGTTCCATGAGCATGTCACAAGTACATGTATGTTCCCTCCAGTTCCAGTTATGAAGACGCAAATACATGTGCGTCCACCGTCAACATGTCCTTTGACAGATCCGCCATGAATAGGCCGGATATTCCATTCCTAAATATGAAAGGCCACCGGCTTTATATGGTTCACTTATGCCACTTTACAGTCCAGGCAAGTAGGCCCTGATTCTGTCATCAAAACTCCTCTTGCCTTCTGCCTCTGAAAGCTCCAGTCCGAGCCTGCATCTGTGACCATGAACTTTGTCTCATTCTCTGCGCGGCTCACGAAGCCTGACATCAGCCTATTCTCTGCCAAGAACTGTATTTCACCTTCGAATTATCTGCTTCCCCCTCAGCCGATGCATTCCTGCCTAGTAGCTTAAGTAAACATTCTTCCAGTTACCGAGCAAAAGGCCGGCTTCTCTGTCCTCATGCAAGTAATTCATAGCCTTGTTACCATGGAATATTCCTACCCCCTCGCATTCAGTGTAGACACTTAGACGCTTGTACACGCACGCACAGTCAGTATAGAATAGATTCTGTCCGAGAGTCCCTCTTTTATGGATAACATAGTTCTTTAAACATAGGATGTTAGATATGATTTGGGATTAGGTTGACTTGACCCCCCAGACTTCTCGTCTCCACATATAGAGCTAAATGTCAAGTCCCCGTCACCCCCTAGTTACACGTCAATTACACGTCATACTGCTGCACGCGCATCTATGCCAAGTATTATCTTATAGATCCACCTATGTATTACATCATAACCAATCATGTTCCTTTTTACTCATTATTACACCCATTTTCGGTTACGCAGACCAAACGTCAATGTCCTTATCAATTGTTACGCCTACTGTATTCACTTCATTATAATGTATGTACTATAAAAGTCATTTCTTGTCAATAAAGTGTGTGCTTCACTTCCTGAACCTTCGTGGTGACGGAACATTGGGAGCAACCGATTATAATCGAATTAATGGAATAAAGCCCATTCCGAACCTCTAATACCACGGATTCTGCCTCTCATTTTATTGAGCTATTTTACTATGTTCCTGTATCAAATTCAGTCCCGGTAAAGGAGAAATATTTACCACATGATGGCGCCCGAACAGGGACACTTTCTCATCTCACGCGCCGGCGGTGCGTTGCAGGCCCGGTCTCCTGCCACAGCTGGACGGACAATAACGCGTACCAGCAGGATTTCCTGTATCTCCCTCCGGTCAAGCGGGGGCGACTGAGACTGCGATCAACACCCAGACGAGGCGGTGAGAAGTGCGAAGTATCCCGACCAGAGCCTAGCTGAGAGCAAGATCCGAGGTATACAGAGACCCACCAGTCCGAAGTCAAGCCCAGTGTCCGACGAGTCGAGTCGAGTCGAGTCCAGTCCGGTTCAAGTTCAAGTTACTGAGGCCTTCCGTTTCCGAAGCTACCCGGTGAGTACCATTGCTGGGGAGGCATTTCTGACGTGCACATAGGTTGTGCCGGTCAAGACGGGTTTGGGTACACAAATCCGGTCTGCACTGTTTTAGCAGTGTATCTGTACTGTTTAGCAGTATATCAAGTATTCCGAAGTATTCCGAAGTGTCTAGTTATTGTCTAGTTATTGTCGAGAATTAAGCTTGGTGATTAGTTATGCAGACGATCATCATTGTTGTTTCAGTTAAAGGTTTAATGTTTAATGTTTAAAGTGTTTAAGTATGTTCTGTATATCGTGGTATGAATGACTGTTCATTATCGTGTTTATTGTATTAAGTCTGTTCAAATTCAAGTATCAGGTCAAAATCAAGTATAAGGTCAGTTCTCAATATGCCGCTCTTTTCGAAATTAAGACAGATCACTACCAGAAAAGGGGTTCTCGAAGAAGCCGTCCCTATTCCTCCTAGGGACACTCCAGGGCACTTTATGTATCACAAACATGGCTTAGACGCTATATTATTTCTTGATTTATGGGTAGACTACACCAAGGGATTACCAGAAAGTCAGAGGTGGCCCACAGCGGGGACCTGGGATGCAGAGTGCATCAAGAAAGTCGAGGAAGAGTTATGGAAAAGGAAAGTCAGACAGTCACAGAAAGACGCCGTTGAATTATGGCGTAAAGAATCACATAGACGAACAGAAAAAGCACGTAGACAGGAAGAGAAGAGTAAAGAGAATTCCAATAAAGTTCGAGAGAATCTATTAATTGAGGAAGGTATCCGAGTGAAATCAGAACAAGTAGACAGACAAAGAAATGCCCTTATGAATGGTATGTATCCCCTTCTGGCCGAAGGATTACCTAAGGCTACTCCAGAAACACCAAAAGACTTGCCAACCCCATTGTTCCCAATAAAGGTACATCCTAAGGGGCATCCTAGAACCGCAGAAGATGTTTTTCTTTCCTCATATTTAGATGACGCAGCTCCCGAGTATGCTAATTCCGCCCCACATAGACCGCATACCAGGGAGGTTCAACGCCAAGATCCAGTGCCCGTATCCCTACAGCAACAAATCGAGTCACAAGTTCCGGCAAGCACATCTGTTTCTGTATCCGCTCCTACAGCTACTTCTATGGCTGTGTCCACACCTGTAGTTGCTGTGTCACGTTCGACGAATCCTTTTACACCCGACGCCCCAGATGGGGCCGCGGGAGGAGCTACCAATATCTTTTCTACGCCACCCAGAATAAATAAACTTACTTTTCAAGAGTCAGCGCATTCACGTACACCCAAACTCCTTAGTGCCCGTGCGCTTAAGGAACTTCTTATAGATTGTAGATATGACCCGGTGCCTGGAAAGGAGGACGAAATGACCCTAGCATCATTGCGTATCAGACGAGCCGCAGTGTATTTAGCGAAGTTACCAGGAATGACTGAGCATCTAGATAATATATATCATTTTGTCCAAACAGGGCGAGATCCAGAATGTATTTACAGAGCTATGGAATACCAGAAAGTAGAGATACAGGGGGAACTGTTACGTTTCCTCATAAACTGTGTGATCAGAAATCAAGACCAACCGGGGGTAGACCCGGAAGCAATGAAAATTCTTACAAGATGGAGCCAGAATATATCAGAAGGGAGACATGATAAACAAAATTGTATAATAGCCATGTGCCGAAAGATCCGTAAAGAAATAGAACGCCTACACGAAGAGCGATTAGAGGTAGACGAGTTCGAACAAAACGAGGAAGAAGGGTCAGGACTGCCCACAGGACAGTCGGACACCATAGCCTATGTAGGTAGAGGAAGATCTTGTAATAGGAATCAGACTAGATATCATACTGACTCAATACATCCGATATGTCCAGATAATAACAGGAATTTTCAAATACCTATAATTAATATAAGGTCTAACGAGCATTCGTTCCAAACCGCCGACAAACTACTCCGAGAACGAAGGGGTTATCATTTCCTCGATTCTATGGATGAACAAGATTTAGCCAGGGCAGCTGTCCATTGGGTGGACAGTCCCGGAAAATATAGTGATGATACAGTAGTACGCACATTTTTGAATCTTACCCCAGATGAACAAAGGTTAGCTGGGATTTATATGATTCAACAACTCATTATACTATATCGGAGTCAGCATTCGGACCCTGGTCCCTTGCCTGACATACTGACTGAATTACTTATGAATAAATGGAGAGGTCCAGGTACTGAATTAATTAAAGAAATTCTAGAATCAAGAAAGCAGTATATTCTTTTTGTATGTTCAGAACATGTTCCATTGTCCGTCAAGGAAAGAACTACGTATCACATAGATAGACAGAATCCCTTACGAGAAGTGCACCCAATAAAGGGTGAGGACAATCAGTTTAAACGCGTATTTGTATATACGCCCATATCGAAAATAGAATTGTTACAAATGAAGAAAGTGGTACCCAGTCATGACAAAGACCCAGCGGGTTTTCACCGAGAAATTAAAGACATGTTACTCATGGGAGAGTATACCTACCCCGACATTATGACAATATTAAAGGTATTGATGCCTGCTGGCATTTATGAAAAACTCAAGGAAAAAGAGTGGGAGGTAGGAGACCAAAAGATAGAATGGTCAGTGTTAGAAGCTGAAGAAAAGGCCCGAACTGCAGGAGCAGGGCTTGGGGACAAAACTAAGGCATTACCAGGATTACTAGTACAGGTACTGCCGCGTTTATTAACTACGAAAAAGGAAGATTGGGGTACAATTTCAGCCTGTAAGCAGAAGCAAGATGAAGACACTAGTGATTACTATGCCCGATTTGAAAAATGTTTTGGTATAAATAGTGGCATAAAAGCAAGTAGCGAATCATACCCACATCTGTTTGTAACAAAATTAGTAGAAAATGCTCTGCCCCCAGTAAAGAATAGAGTATTAAAATTCGAGAGTACCTGGCAAGGTAACACTCCATCACAAATGTTACAAATGTTACAGTACCATCACAATAGAATTAGAGAGGAACAAGAACATGAACACAGACGCATGAAAGACACGAAAATGAAAATGTTAGTTTCCCAGACAGTTCCAGCTGAAGGGCATAAAAGGGGTATGACACATTCCGATTCAGCAGGACCTGTAAAAGGGACATGCAATTATTGTAAAAAGCCAGGCCATTACGTACACGATTGTCCAGTTTTAAAAAATAATATCGCCATAGGTAAAACACAAGAAAGATCACGGCCACTCAGACAAGATCAGAATGAACAAGGAGCTATGCAGCATGCCCAGGCCATGCCAGCCGCACAACAGCCAATACAGTTTGTGCCAGCTGCACCCCCATTGCCTGTTGCTGCCACACAAACAACAACACGACAAATGTATCAGACCGCACAGTATGAATATCCCGAGTATCAGCGTTACGCATGAACAAGCCTAGAGAGGGAAGTTGACTTACCCCTTATTGAAATCCCAGTAGACCAAGAAGGACCTTATGTACATAGTGAATTATTAGGCCAAGATAGAAAATTTCTACTCGATACAGGGGCAAGTCGAACGACCATAAAACGTAGTGAAGTTCCAGGGGCACCCCTCTCAGGCTCACAGAATATTTCCCTTGGTTTTTCAGGAAAACCTATTGTTAATGAAGTGTCACAACCTCTGCCACTTACGATAGGACCTTTGACCCGAACTACAGATTTATTGCTTACTAAATCATGTCCAGAAAATCTATTAGGAATAAAAACGTTAAAAGCTCTAGGAGCTATAATATGTTGTTCTCCGGAAGGAGTAAGATTGTTTTTACGTGATTTTAAAGGTCACTATGTGTCTAGAGACATGGATCCCCGATTACAGATTTTACCTACACGTCTATGGGCACAAGGCCCTACTGATGTCGGATGCATGAATATTACACCATATCGAGTCACATTAAAGGCAGGAGTGGTGCTACCACGAATGCGACAATACAAGTTACCACCAGATGCTGTAGTGGCTTTACTACAAATCATTGACGAGCTCATTGCCCAAGGAGTAGTTGTGGAAACAGACTCCAATATATGTAATTCACCGATAATACCGATTCTTAAACGAACAGATCCGAAGGCCCCGCCAGTATATCGATTGGTTATTGATCTGCGCGAGTTAAACAAATGCATTGTGCCACAATTCCCTGTGGTCCCAGATATCTCGTCATTACTGACAGCTATTGATTCCGAAGCGACATTCTTCACTGTAATCGATCTCAAGAATGCCTTTTTCAGCGTCCCAATAGATCCGGAAAGCCAATATTTGTTCGGATTTAGTTTAAATGGACGTAGCTTTAAATTCTCACGCGCACCTCAAGGATTTACAGAAAGCCCCAGCATCTATAGCCAAGCACTGAAACGAGAACTTGACAGTATCCACATGCCAGTTAACACTGCTCTGCTTCAATACGTCGATGATCTGCTGATCACCGCCCGAAGCGAACCTGAATGTGAAAAAGCATCACTGACAGTTTTACAATTTCTAGCCGAAAAAGGGCACAAGGTGTCCCCTTCTAAGCTGCAATTCTGTGTCCAGCGAGTTATTTATCTTGGACACTCGCTGTCCAAGGAGGGAAGGCAGCTTACACCAGACCGCATTCAGTTAATAGCTAACATGCCAATACCCAAGACACAAAAGGAGGTGCGGGCTTTCATAGGCCTCACTTCATACTGTAGACAGTGGATCCCGCAATATGCATTTCTAGCAAAACCACTCATTCAGTTGACAACCCAGGAGGCAGCCACATCGACTGTTCTCCCTTGGACTCAAGAACATACACAAGCTTTTGAAAGCCTAAAGAAAACTTTATGTCAAGCACCTGTTTTAGCAACACCATGTTACAGAAAACAGTTTACACTCTTTGTTACAGAACGCGAAGGTACTGCTTTGTCAGTACTCACACAGGATCAAGCAGGAGCACACAAACCATGTGCTTATTTTTCTAGTACATTAGATCCCGTAGCTCAGGCTTTGCCTGCATGTCTGAAATCAGTGGCAGCGACAGCTTTAGCAATCAGACAAAGCGATGCCATAGTGTTAGGACATCCATTGACAGTTCAAGTACCACACGCAGTAGAGGTTCTTATAAATAGAACACAAACACAACACTTGACCATAGCACGACTTACAGGGTATGAACTTACATTGTTTCAGCCACATATAGAAATAAGACGCTGTAACACATTGAATCCTGCCACACTTTTGCCAGTAACCGGAACAGACCCACTAGCCCATGACTGTATTGAAGTTATTACTGTAACGACAAAACCCAGACAAGACTTGACCGATGTTCCATTGTCAGATCCAGACCTGACCTTGTATGTAGATGGTTCATGCATGAGAACAAGTACAGGAGAGTTAGTAGCCGCCTACGCAGTCACAACAGATACTGAGGTCATTGAAACTAATCGTATAAATACTTTGTCAGCTCAAGCCGCAGAACTTATCGCTCTGACACAAGCCTGTATTCAAGCCATGAATAAAAAAGTCAACATATACACTGATTCACGTTATGCATTCGGAGTTGTACATGACTTCGGCGTGCTGTGGCGAGAGAGAGGTTATTTAACTTCCCACGGTGCCCACATTCAGCACGGACCCCTCATTCATGCCTTATTAGATGCAATACATCTACCTACTGCAATATCAATTATGAAATGTAAAGCTCATACGAAAGTTACTGATATCATTTCCCAAGGCAATGATCTAGCCGACAGAACGGCTAAACAGACTGCTCAAACTCAAACTCCCGACATGACAAAGACAATAGTCCCGATGCCGACACATTGTATGACAGTTAAAGATCCTACTCTTGACGTAATTGACATACAGACACATGCTACACCAGACGAAATAAAGAAATGGACTGAATTAGGAGGGATCCAAACGGACCAAGGATGGATGATGAAGGAAAAGTCTGTATGGTTCCTTCCTGATTCAATGGTCCAAGTTATAATTAACACTATACATAGTCCGGCACATCTAGGAGAAAAAGCTATGCTAGACAGCATTCAACACATTTGGTTTAATAAACATTTACGAGCAGCAGCCAAACAAAAGGTCCGTACCTGTATGATCTGTTGCCAGTTCAACCCAGGAAAAAGTGTTCCCGTAGAACAGGGTGGATTTCATCCTCCTGATCACCCTTTTGAAGTCCTACAGATGGATTATATCCAGATGGAACGATGTCGAGGATTCAAATATGTTCTCTTAGTTGTCTGCGCTCTGTCCCGTTGGACAGAGGCGTACCCGGTTTCAGATTACACTGCCCCGACTACTGCCAAACAGTTGGTTCGAGAATTCTTCCCACGATACGGTTTACCACGTGTTGTTCACTCAGATAACGGCCAGCCGTTCTCATCCGAATTAATGAAACACGTTTCACTTCTGTTAGGTTATCAGTGGAAATTCCACTGTGTCCGACACCCCGAAGCAGCAGGTCTCGTAGAAAGACATAACCAGATACTGAAAATCAGAATGTCCAAAATATGCAGAGAAAAAGGTATCGACTGGGTAGTAGCGTTACCCGTTGCACTCTTTTACATGAGAATGGTAGCACATTCACGAACAGGGCTATCCCCGTATGAGGTGATCTTCGGTAGACCACCAAATATGTGGGGGACGCCTATACCACGCAAAATAACTGATATTGACTGTAATATGCTGACAGATTACTTGGCTTCCTTGATGTCTGCACTACAATCTTGTCGTTCACAGGTAGCTGCAGCCTTTCCTGACAACACTGAGGTGAAACCCCATGACGTAGTTCCGGGGGATCTCGTCTTTGTGAGGAATTTCGACCGAAAGACTCAGCTGGAGCCCAGGTGGAAGACACCCAAGTTGGTTCTGCTGACCACAAGAACAGCCGTGAAGATCGAGGGCCGCAAGGGCTGGATTCATTCAAGCCATATCAAAAAATTTCATGGACAATCCTCGGATATAGACATTGTGCCCTGCACTCCCTCACAGACTGATTCAAAACTTCCTTTGGTGGAAAAAACTGAAAGCGAACTTTACAAAGTTAAGTTAAGGCCTAGGACGTCAGACGGTTTGATTGTTTAAGTCCTCTCCTAGGTGAAGCGGTTGAATCTGTCTCTGACATGTATCCTCTAGACCTGAATCATGAACAGTCGCGAAAAATGATGAAACGACAGGCGTATTGTAAATCACTGCGTAGCCATTGTATAGGGACATTATTAATTTTGTTTTCCTTAAGTCTTTTAATAATTATTACCAGTATGTTGTTGCACATATATTACCCTATTGCCAGAAATGTTCACAATGTTATTGCAGAACATTCTTTTAGTGACTTACCCCCGCATGAATTGTCCTATAGACTTGCGCTGCGCAATAACACTTTCATTAGTATGTTACATCATTCCCATCAGACTAGTAATGCTACTAATTGTTGGGTGTGTGGCCGACTCCCTCCCTATCAGAATTATGAAGGAGTCCTGCCATTCTTTCCACACCCATTTACACACAATGGCTCCTGTGGAGCATGGTTCAGTTTAATCAATTCCATAGACTCAGACACAGCAGTTTACCAAGATCATTGGATATGGGGAAACCTGAACCTAGTTTTACTCAAAGTCTGCTACCCTGACAAGGAGGGTCGCCCCAAAAGAACAGGAACTGATCTAGAAAATGAAGTATATGGATTAGGTAATTTTACACCTAATCTCATGATTCTAAATGTCGTATCTGAAATTGAACTAGTCTTACCCACCATGTCAGTATTCCCAGCGAGGGGTGAATTATGTGTAAGAAAGGTTGGTTCCATACATATGGGCCATAGTAAATGCACTACTATAGTAGAATTCAGTGATCAAGGAAAATCTTCATTTAGAGCTTCTCGCCACTCCTACTTTATATGTGGTCAGACTGCATATATGCGTCTACCTCTAGATTGGGATGGTACCTGCTACATTGCATTCCTTTTGCCACCTGTTTTCCTAGCTCCTCCTGATTATTACAGAAATATTCATTTAGTACACAACAGAGAACGGAGAGATCTCCCCATTGTCGATTACACTGAGACGGCATGGGACAAGTATGTAGATTTTAATAAAGTCATCTTTCCCTATATAGGTACTGTTACTAATAGTAAGCTGATACGTAGATTAACTAGAACCCTTGAAGCAGTAGTGAATGAGACTATTTCCGCCTTAGGCAATTTAACGGAAGAGCAGTCTGCTATGCGGATTGTTGTGCTTCAAAATCGTCTTGTCCTTGACGTCATCCTGGCTGATAGGGGCGGAGCTTGTAGGGTCATCGGATCAAGCTGCTGCGTATTCATACCAGAAAATTCGCCATCTGTATATAAAGCCATCACTCGCCTTCATAAGATTGTAAGCCAGATACACCAGAACCCAGGCACTTGGACTTGGTCCAGTTGGTTTTGGAATGCGGTATCAGCCTGGGGATGGAGAGTTTTATCCTTCCTAGGTATTGGCCTTCTCATACTATTCAGTTGCTGTCTATGTCTACAATGTGGACCAGCGATTTGTGGTCTGTGTGCCACATCGTGCATTCCACATCAAGATTTTCATTCAAGATCCCGGAAGAAGAAAGAAGAACAAATGATGCTATATGAACAGATCAATGGATTGATGAAGATTGATATCTCTTGAAGGGCAAGTAGGGGACAAGGAGGGAATGTGGAAATATGGATTTTTCTGGTCAGTTATGTCCCCTATCTTGGACCCCAACGGTTCCATGAGCATGTCACAAGTACATGTATGTTCCCTCCAGTTCCAGTTATGAAGACGCAAATAAATGTGCGTCCACCGTCAACATGTCCTTTGACAGATCCGCCATGAATAGGCCGGATATTCCATTCCTAAATATGAAAGGCCACCGGCTTTATATGGTTCACTTATGCCACTTTACAGTCCAGGCAAGTAGGCCCTGATTCTGTCATCAAAACTCCTCTTGCCTTCTGCCTCTGAAAGCTCCAGTCCGAGCCTGCATCTGTGACCATGAACTTTGTCTCATTCTCTGCGCGGCTCACGAAGCCTGACATCAGCCTATTCTCTGCCAAGAACTGTATTTCACCTTCGAATTATCTGCTTCCCCCTCAGCCGATGCATTCCTGCCTAGTAGCTTAAGTAAACATTCTTCCAGTTACCGAGCAAAAGGCCGGCTTCTCTGTCCTCATGCAAGTAATTCATAGCCTTGTTACCATGGAATATTCCTACCCCCTCGCATTCAGTGTAGACACTTAGACGCTTGTACACGCACGCACAGTCAGTATAGAATAGATTCTGTCCGAGAGTCCCTCTTTTATGGATAACATAGTTCTTTAAACATAGGATGTTAGATATGATTTGGGATTAGGTTGACTTGACCCCCCAGACTTCTCGTCTCCACATATAGAGCTAAATGTCAAGTCCCCGTCACCCCCTAGTTACACGTCAATTACACGTCATACTGCTGCACGCGCATCTATGCCAAGTATTATCTTATAGATCCACCTATGTATTACATCATAACCAATCATGTTCCTTTTTACTCATTATTACACCCATTTTCGGTTACGCAGACCAAACGTCAATGTCCTTATCAATTGTTACGCCTACTGTATTCACTTCATTATAATGTATGTACTATAAAAGTCATTTCTTGTCAATAAAGTGTGTGCTTCACTTCCTGAACCTTCGTGGTGACGGAACATTGGGAGCAACCGATTATAATCGAATTAATGGAATAAAGCCCATTCCGAACCTCTAATACCACGGATTCTGCCTCTCATTTTATTGAGCTATTTTACTATGTTCCTGTATCAAATTCAGTCCCGGTAAAGGAGAAATATTTACCACAAGGCCCTTCCTCTTCTCTTGCAAATGAGAGTCTCTTCATCTGCAGTGTGATCGCAGGCAGCCACCAACTTGTGCTGACGCTGCCTGTGATGCCCCTGAGAGAGATCCAAGCTGAAGTTCAGTGATCTCTACTGAGTCCTGCTGCCACCTTCCTCCAAACAGCCATGCCACCACCCACCTCCAAGGGAACCTCGTGTCTGATTTAGGCAGCAGGCCTCCCGAACATCTGCTTACCGCAAAAAAGCTTCTCTTCCCAGCCTTAGCCGGCAGAAAAGCCCTACGTGGCCATATCCTCCCTTCTACATCCTAAATTTTAGAGCACAAGAGGAGAGCTCTCGGCTGGCCCCCATGTTCCCCCGATCAACTCTGAGTCCTCAACCTTCATGCACGAGTTACACTTAAGGGGCAGAGTAAGAAAAATAGTACAAGTTGAAGGTCCACTAGCTTACTGTGCATTCCTCATTAAACCAGAGGATTTCTGATGTTATTGAATGTGGTGTGCCATTGAAGCAGAAGCAAGAATGATTAAGTAGTGTTAATGCAGGAGTCTCCAGCTTTTTCTGTAATGAGAGCTACTTCTGATCAGTGAAAATCGTTGTGAGCTACTGAAGGCCAAGTAACTCGTGCATTGTTTCCAGACACCCCCTCACCCAGCTTCATTGACTAAACCTAATGTCCATGGAGCCCAATACTATGAAATCGCTGTGAGCTACTGGAGGCCAAGTAACTCGTGCATTTTTTCCAGACACCCCCTCACCCAGCTTCATTGACTAAACCTAATGTCCATGGAGCCCAATACTATGGTTTTTTTTTCAACTTTATCTTCACTTTTGTAAACAGTACAAGGAAAAAAAAATCAGCAAGCAGTGGTATGTACAGTGGAAGATGAGGCATACATAGTACATTTACATTAAATATTTCCAAGCACACTGGGTGCACAATACCCCACAGAAAACATCCACTTTCATACTGCAGGAATGCCTCATACCTCCACCTAGGTTCAACTGAGACAGGATCCCCTACAAGTGTGCCCCTCACTGATGTCATCAGCGCTGTCGCTATCCGCTGAATCTATACCTGATTCCGGATCTAGGAGTGTGTTACACAAATCTCTCCAGTCCAACAGGTCATCAGTCACCTTATTGTCCTGCCTGTTGAGTTTCATATGGGATTCCTCTGCCAGAGACCACTCAAATATATCTTTTTTCCATTGTGCTGTCTCCATTGCCCACTGTCCCATTCAGGTGATGGCGACCCTTTGTCTGGCCAATACCATCACCAGTTGTAAAGATGTATATCATATCTTCCTGCCTTTAGGTCATTTGATGGTGCCTAGGATGCAACACTGAGGGGAAAGGATCATATTCAAGTGCGTGATTCTTGTTATGTCAGTGACCGCCTTTCTCCAGAAGATTTAAACTGTGTTGCATTGCCATTCTAAATGTAGAATGTCAGCGCCACTGACCCCACTGCAAGGGCAACTATCCATGCAGATCGGGGTCATGCACCGCATGTCCTTGGGAGTGAGGTAAGTCCTATGGAGAAAGTTGTAATGTACCAGCTTAAAGCAGGTGTTACATGAGACGGAGTATTAGCTCTCTGACCCGTGTCCAGTCCCCTTCGCCAAGCAGAGTATCTAAGTCTAAGTCCCATGCTATGCGGGCCCGAGGAGGGGGCCCAGCTGCATCCGCGAGCATAGCCCTGTATAGCAGCGCTGTTAGGTGGCATCCTGATCCGCAGGTTAGTAAGATCCCAAGCTTTTGTGAGGGGGTGGGCGCTGCAGGGTAAGTGGGCAAGGTAACCTTGGCAAGTTAGGCCAGGCCAGCATGATGTAAAAAATGACCAGGCTGAGTGTGAATTCTTGGCAAGCCTCCTCAAAGGAGATGAACGTCTCCTCAGGTGTGCGCACCCACCCTCTTGCCACGCCTGAAAGGACATGTTGTCCATTAACTGTCTAATCGGTTTTAGCGTCCATACCCTAAGCTCCCTGTGGAATGGTGCCCGTTTCAGAATAATCTGAGCGCATCGCTGCCAGATGAGGGTGGTTTGTCAGACTATGATGGAAGTTCCTTTGAAGTCCCTGAGCCCTCCATCAATAACTCTGGTTCATGTTCTGCTGCAACTCCACCCATCAGTAGCTGTTTCTCCCAGTTCTCATAAGGATCCAGCCATCTGGCAGAATGTAGGAGGTGTGCAGCATAATAATACAGATTGAGACGCAGGGCTTCCAGTCCCCCATCCTCAATCCTTTAGTCAGTGTCGTCAGGGCCACCCTACTGAGTCGGCCCACCCATCGGAGTGAGAGAAGGATGGAGTCAAACTGCTTAAAGATTGTGGCTGGGAGTAGGCAAAGCTAGTTCTGCAATACATATAAACATCTTGGGAGCAGTAGTATTTTGGCTATCACCATCCTGCCCATTAAGGAGAGCGGCAATGCGTTCCAGATGGCCACTGATTAACTTAAGACCTCTAAGACCCTGTCCAGGTTTAGGTGTTGTTGTAGTGATCTGGTGTGTGCTTCTTGAATCCCTAGACATCTAAATTGCTTCAATTTCCAGAGAAGGCCAAGGTCGGCAGTTGAGCCACTGTTGTGCCCACCATTGAGGCGAGAGGGAATACCAAGGACTTATTATGATTTAAGTGAAGACTCAAAGTGTTGCTGAAGTCATTGAGCAGCTGCAATAGCCACTGCAAAGCGACCCTTGGTGAGGAGAGGTAAAACAGGGCATCATCAGCATGTAACCAAATGACATGTCGTACCTCACCAATTTGTATGCCCCAGTCCCACATTGCTCCCCATGCCCACATGGCCACCGGCTCTATTGCAAGCGCGAACAAGAGCGGAGATAATCCACATCCCTGCCGTGTTCCCCGGCCCAATGTCCATGCCTCCAAGCAGTAATGCCCCACCTGCACTCTAGCGCTTGGTTCCACATTGGTAGGTTTGAAAACCCCATTCTCGTTATACACCTGTTCTGTGTTATATTAGGTCAGCAGTGTGCGGCTAAATTAGACACCATTCGTATCCACGTTATGCAACCCACTGAGTTATCCCTGCAATGTGTGACCTTCAGTTAGCGAGTGTGACTCCATTTTGTATTTCTTAATCCCTATTAGGCTGTGTCTGAACTAGGCCTCTTTATTCGTCTTGCTTGCCTCAGCCGAACACTGTATTTAGTTATTATTTTCTTTTCTGTTCAAGATTGCCTTCTGACTTACTAATGAATAGGCCATTCTGCCTTCGCATACCTATCCGTGTGTGTAGCTCTGCTCCCACGTTAGGAGATGCTGAGACCCAGCACGGCAACCTTGAGACTGTGATAGTGTGCACCCATCTAGCAGGTGATAGCCCATCCTTTTGTGCCTCCTTTGTTTATGTTCGGCCTAAGCCGGTAACTTTCCACTGTGGACATGGTTGGAGGTTCTTGGGAGGAATGGTTATGCGTTGCAGACTTTTGGGGGGCCAGTCCCTCGGCAGACATTTTAGGGTGCAGGTCAGATTGGACTCCTCTGCAGAGTATTGCTAATAAACAACTTTTTGTATTCTCTACTGTCTGACCAACTCTTCATTTTGGTAGGAGGCGAGTAAGAGGTTGTAGATAACCCGGGTGGCCCCTGAGGGCCACTTCCTTCAACTTCCAGGAGCTGGACCCATCCACAGAAACGAGGGTCAAAGCCTGTGACCTGCAGTACCTGGATCAAATAACCCCAGTCAATGGTGTCAAACGCATTTTTCAGGTCAGTTGCCAGAAGTGCTAGCTCCTCATTTCGGTGTTTGGCCTCATATAGGTCATGTTCCAGGCACCTAAGGTTCATGCCTGTACTTCAACCCGGAATGAAGCCACATTGGTGCTCATGGACCATTTGCGGCATATGAGGTGCCAATCATTTGGCCAGTGACTTACTTAGCACATTCACGTCTGCGTTTATAATTGTGAGGGACCTATATTCTGCTGGGCTGTCTGTTTCTCCCCCGGTTTATGGAGCATGCATACTCGCCCTTCCGCATAGTCGGGGGCAATACACCCGCCTCTGATGCTTCTAAGAAGACTTCCAGGAGTCCTTGTGTTAACGTGGCCGAAAACGCTTGGTAAAATTCAGGTGGGAAGCCATCATTACTGGGTGTCTTATTTCACGGGATCATACTTAGCGCTGCTCTAAGTTCCTCCAGTCCTAACTGTTCGTCCAATGTCTCCGACGCCACCAGCCCAAGCTTGGGAATGTCTAGTTCCTCTAGAAAAGGGGAGTTGACAAGCATGCTTAAGTTAGGGTCTGCTGTGTAGATGTGTACGGAACATATCTACAATGGCTGCCCTGCAGGTAACTCTGGTGCCGTCCGGGAAGGCTAGAGACGTTGTGACAGGAGGTGCCTGCTCCCTAAGCAGGATCCAGGCTAAAAGGCGACCAGACTTGTCACCCATATGGTGCAGTTACTGCTGGTACTGTTTCAAAGTGGTCCCAAATATCTGTAATATGCCCACGTATGTTGTGCTCTTCCCTAAATGAGGCTACGTTAGGTGGGTGTGCCACTTGAACCTTTGTAAGAAACAGCTCCTCCCTACTCAATTCAGCTATCTACTGAGCCTACAAGTGAGTCCCATGCAGGTGCCCCTCAGTACTGCCTTAAGCACCTCCCATTTCGCGGATCTACTCCCAGTGGAGCCCCAGTTCAACTCAAAGTAGCCAGTGAGTGAGAGTGACAGTGTCTCACACCCTATAAGGTCCTCAAGTATATCCGTGGGCATCTGCAATGACTGCGTTCCCAGCGCTACTTCCCCCATTGCAACAGTGCAACAAACAGACGAATGATCAGATAGGAAGCATGTCAAATGCATTTTTCAAATGTCGTCTAGTCTGGGAACCCCGCTACCAGTACCACGTTCAATCTGCTGTATTTATTGTGCGTGCCAGAGTGACAAGTGTATATGCTCTGATCTGGATGTTTTAGGCGCCATACGTCTACCAATCATATGTTGGCCATGACCTCCTGAAGTGCAGCTGTCATGTTTGGATTCGTGCCTGTCCTAGCAGGGGTACTGTTTAAAGGAGGGTCCAAGATACAGTTGAAGTCTACCAGCCACAGCGAGGTCAAATTTACCTCCTGAGTGATCAGATCATGTACTGAGTGAAAGAAAGCGGGATCGTCGATGTTGGCAGCATAGTTGTTGAATATAATTACAATCTGGCCATATAGGGTGCCCTGCATGAAGACATACCTGCCCCCCACATCTGCCTACATGTATGTGAGAGAGGATGGGACTTCCAGAGCCACCCATATCATCGTGCCCCAGGCATATGTAGAGAAGGAGGAATTATATTCTTGTCCCTTCCATTTCTTGGCCAATCTCGTGGCACCTGCATCATCCAGGCAGGTCGCCTGCAGGCATGGAATGTCTATTTTGTGGCGCTTAAGGAAGGTAAGTATCTTGTACCTTTTAACGTATTTACCCAGTCCCCAGACATTGCAGGTTAAGTCTTTATAAGTCGCCCCATCCTTGCTTTGGATATGTGATGTGGTTTGCCTCATCCCCTGTAGACCACCCGTCTGCTGCTGAGAAACTTTAATAGTGAACAAACAACATAAACTAAAGTGCCCACCCACCCACCGACAAATATAGTGAAACATATGACTAATGATGTCCACCCATAGCAGGAACCAAGACTCGCACCACACCCCTGCCTGTCCAAAGGCGCCTGGCTAGTACTCAATTTCCGAACAGCATCCCGGTCAGTCATTCTTGTCCACTAATCGCTCACATTCTGCAATATGTGCACCCATTCCTTCAATCAATGAGGCTGAACACACGAGTCAGTAGCCATAGAGAAAGACAGCCTATGTTCCCTCAACCCAGGAATTTCTACTCTCTCCACATATTTTCAGGGTGTTGACATGCATACAACAATCACCCCGTTGGCTAACCTTGCAGTTACTCACATTTCGGGATGCCATATAGCTAGCTCTTCTGGCCACCCTCCTCTCAGTTAGTCACCCTCATTCATAATGCTCAGTCACCCCAATCCCCACCTCCGGGGCAACCATGCCACAAAGTCTGGTGCCAGACTGGAGATGTCCGTATCAGTTCCTTCCGATTGTGCCTGTAGATCCTTACTCCGTTCAATGATTGACAGATCAATGGTGCATAGCTGCATGGTGCCATCATCACTGATCGTGACTTTCCGAGGCTCCATGGAATGACAGTTAGGGCTGGTCACCCTTGCAAGGCTGCAGTTCGAGGGTCTGCTGGGACATGTCCCCCATGCCCAGGAGTCTGCGGGTTAGCATGTAATCTCGAACCACACTCTGACTTCCTCTGGTTGTTCAAAAAAAGTGCCTTCTCCTGGTGCAGCACTTTGAGTTTTGCTTGGTACAGGTCATGTACCCAAGGTTGAGGGCCCTCAGCTTCTGCTTGACACTGAGAAAAGATTTACGTTGCTCCTGCAATTGTTTAGTATAGTCTAGGTAAATGCCGATGTTAACATTGCTAAATAGGGGACTGGCCCCTCCTGTGCTGCCCGGAGAATTAAGTCTCTATAGCGGTAATATAAGATCCTGGCGATGATGGCCCGAGGAGGTGCGGCCAGGCGTGGATGCGGCACTAGGGCTCTGTGTGCTCTCTCCACCACAAACAGCTCGGATAGACCCTCTTGTTTAAGTTCAGTCCACACATAGTTCTCCAGGAATTGTTCCATTGATGACCCTTCTGCTCTCTCTGGAAATCCCAGGATTCAAACGTTACTCCATCTGGAACGGCCCTCCGCATGTTCTGCATGCCGCTCCAGGTCTGCTGTGAAGGTAGTCATCTGAGCCACTGGTGTTTGAGGACCACAATTTCTCTCTGTAGTTCAGTTATATTGCCCTCAGCAGATTAGTCTTTGTCAGCTACCTTCCGTAAGTCTGTCCTAAGAGGTTGATATCAATGGAGACAGCCTGGATTTTATGTTCAAAAGCAGTGCGTGACCTTTGTATGGCTGACATCATTTTTGCCCAATTCCCATGTTATTCTCCGGGTAAGTTGGCACGGGGTTGTGTATTGTGTAATGTTGTTCACCGCGTGTGCTCTCGCCGGCCTGACTTTTCCCATGTTCGGGGTGGTTTCTTGGCTAGCTTACCAGCGTACCAGGGTGCCAGGTACCAAGCCTAAGGCTTACACCAGTTTATGAAGCCCTCTCTCCTAGATTGGTCCGGCTCGAGGGCCAGGGCGACAGCTCTGTGCGCTCTCCAACGCTGGCACCCTGCAACCATGAGAAGACTATGGGGCCTGCGGCCGCTGCCACCTCCCGATTTAGTGATTTGTGGAAAAGCCGAGGGTCGGCCGCCATTCAGTGCAGGCTGCATCGTCAGCCTTGCCCGCTGAAGAGGCCAAGCCTCAGAAGGAGCTTCCCGACTTTGTCGGTCAGCAAGGTGTTTTTGCCTCCACAGTCTCTGGGAGCACGACTCAGGCGACCCGCAATTGTTCCCCTTTCCTCAGAACCAGCTGCAGCCCGGGTGAGATGCGAAGGGCCGACCCATGCCCCAGGCCCAGATCCGGCGGGTCCAGAATTAGCAGCAGCAGCTCCTTGCCCGACTCGCGGACGCTGCTTCCAGCGCTTTCAGCACTGCCAGGATTCTCTTGCCCCCAAAGTCCTATGGGTGTTTTCAAACTGCCTCTCTCCACCAGGTTAGTGGTGGCCCGTGTGAGATGCAAAGGGCTGATGCATGCCACAGGTCCAGGCCCAACTGGGCCTGGTCTCCAGTTCAGCTCCTCGCCGCAGCTCATGTCGACGGTGTATCTGGATTTTTTCGGACACCGGAGGGTCACGAGCAGTGACTCCACCAGTTTTGTCCTGAAGAGGCAGTAGGTTACAGTATTATGACAGGATTATATTGTATAGCGGGACAGAAGCTCACATCCAGTCAGCCATGTTTCCAGGCCACGCTGCCCGATAAATGGTTTGAACAAAATACTGTGACTTGGGGTACTATGATAGGGCTGCCATGTGTGTCAGTGAGTGCATGGTCTGGGGGGATGTATGAATGTGTGTGTATAAATGAATGGGATATATATGTATAGGTGACTGAGAGCCTGTGTCATATGTACATGTGGAATAGGACATACCTTTTGCTATATGTGGTACTGTTACATGTACAACCCAAACATACAACCAATTACTTTTTAAATGGAAGAAATTTAAAGTGCAGAAAAATGTTCTGCAAAAATGTTCGTAATAAGGAACATTTTTCTGCACTTGATAGAATATTTTTCTGCACTTTAAATTTCTCCCATTTGAAAAAAATGGCTGTATTTTTCAGTTATGAATATGGCAGTGTGTCTAGCAGCCACTGGGAGCAAGATGACTGCTGTGTGTAAATGCAACACTTTGAAATGGGAG
Source organism: Triturus cristatus (assembly GCF_964204655.1). Taxonomy (NCBI): domain Eukaryota; kingdom Metazoa; phylum Chordata; class Amphibia; order Caudata; family Salamandridae; genus Triturus; species Triturus cristatus. The sequence goes on from NC_140590.1 coordinate 1,351,599,685, forward strand.
AAAATGCAACTGAAGAATTAACTTTATGTTTGTATGCATTACTTACAACTCATCATTTTAATTTTCTCCCATGTCAAAGTGTCTTTACAAACAGCAGACATATTACTCCCAGTGGCCTGTATACATGGTGCCATACTTATAACAGGAAAATACAGTTATTTATTTAAATGTAAGAAATTTAAAGTGCAGAAACATGCTTCATAAAACATTAGGACTTAATTGGCTTTATGTAAAGTAGAGAAAAACATGAAGACAATGTTTCATAGAAACATTTGTCTTCACTTTAAATTTCTCCCATTTAAAAGAAAATTATAAATATGGCAGCGGGTCTACCAGCCACTGGCAGCAAGATGTCGGGTGTTTGTAAATGTGACACTTTGAAAAGGGAGAAAATTTAAATGAAGAGTTAACTTAATCATTAAGTTAACAATGAATTTAAATTTTCTCTTATATCAAAGCATTCAGAAATATAATGTTGTTCTCATGTTCCAATATTGAGTTAAGAAGGACTTTTATTTTAGAGTTAAATACCTTAGTGCTTCAGTTCTGAACCTCTGTAATCCACTAGGGTCATACATCAGAGTGGAGCACTGCTCATTTTCAGGCTCTGCTATCTGCAGCCTATTTATAAATGAAAAATACACATATCCTTTGCCTAACTTTAAAAGGAGAATGCAACACTTATTTACTGCAATTCTTAGAGAAAAATGAACTCAAGGCTGGGAGGGTAGCTCGCGATTGACTGATTGGAGACACCTGTGTTATTGAATATGTGGGGATGCAAGGAAAACTGACTAAAGTAAGGTAATAGAAGCAGGTCCTGTCCAGTTATAAATGTGGTCCTTATTTTTTTCAAGAAATGGACACGCTCTACACTGATCTGGCCTCCTCTCCTTATGTTTCGATTGGTTACAGTATTAAAGGGACCCCCTAACAACGATGCCTACTATGGAGTGCGTAGAAATTTGGAATGTTCTTGCCACACAGTTAACCACATTATCACTGGGTGTCCACGTGAATAGTTGGTGGGCATTGGTTTCCTAGTGGCAAACAACAATTTCAAGCATTAGGCTGATAGTAGGTTTGAGGAAACACATCAGATATGGAGACTTTCCCATGCAGACAAAAAACATCTATTGACATTTGGGTAAGTCTTACTTTTATCTCTGATAGGGATGAGAGCACTGTTTAATGATTGTTTATCACTGCCAGGTCCAGTTACCAGAACATGGTTGAAAAGGCTGGCCAAATGGAGCCTTAAAATATACTGGGATGATTGCTCTCCTCCTCCGGCAATTATGATACCGATGCTTCGATGGCATGGTGGGTTTGAACATCACAACCTATGTAGATACTACTATTTAACTCGAATACAACATAAAGTGCACTGGTTATATGGGGAAGCTCCTAATCTACCTACACGGATGAGTGATATTATTATAGGTGATAATGTTTAGGTGAATACTTTCCTACTTTTAAAGTATGATTTTATAGAGCGCAAATGTATGTAGCAGCTTGACTGAGACGTGTAGAAGACAGCCAATGGATAACCGAGGATGTTCTACTTTGGGCATCCTCACCATAAATCAACATAAGATGGATTTCAGCTAAGTTTGTGGCTCGTAGAAGTTGAGAGCCCTCCACTTTTAATGTAACTCCATTTCAATGGCAATCCCAGAAACACACCAAGGAGGATCTCGGAGCAGATTTCCTTGAGAAATGTGTGCGATTACTGAAGCAAACACTATAGAGCATGCCGTTCTGATGGGGTCCACAGTGGAGAAGCAGAGATTTTTGTGTGGCAGGCGTAAGTGGGAGTAAATGTTCTCTTGCTCTAAAACAGTATACCACAGCTCATGGTGTGGCATGATCCTGTGTACATCTCTAAAATTCGTACATATCCCCTTCCAACTGAATCTTGATCTTGGGACACGATGCTTGCAATGGCTGAATCAAACTACTTTGGGGGTAATGCACCACTTTGGTGGGACCACTAGAATATAATCAGTATTCTGTGTTCTGCACAAAATTGTCTGAAACTAAGATTCTTTGTTTTGCAGGGATGGTGAGTGGTGGAATGTGGCGTCTGTAGCTTCAGGAAACGAATGCTACATACCTAGCAACTATGTGGCAAAAGTACTTCACAGGTAACAGTTGCTTTGGTGTATTTTTGGCTGATACGTGTAGAGCGAAGGTGTGACACCTATCATTTTTATTTTCGTCGCGTTTTTCATTTCTTTTTATTCCCCTATGTACTGCTTGTAATACTTGTGAGTATTCCTGCACATTGCCTTGCCAAGAATGGTGAAGTCTGTTTATGGCTTTGTTCTATTGTCTGGTGAACCATATCCATTTTAATGTATTCCTGCATAATGTTGGAATCCGACATAGAACATTCAGTCAATTATACCATAATCTGCGGCCTGTTCATGTTCTTTTCTATAGCCACCATGTATGTTATGCAGGCATGTGAACATCACTGTATTTTTAGGTCGAGCCTGGGCAGCGCATGCGCTGCTCTGCAGGTTATGCTGTATTGGAGTATGTACTTGAAGCCCCTCCCACTCTCAGCCCATATTTGTCATTGACTTGTGTCATTGTCCTTCGTAAATGCTGGCTTCTGATTCGTTAATAGGCTTTTTAGTCCCTCCTTAGTACCGCCTAGTCTTCATTTGTAACCTCCCATGAGGACTGGCCCTTTTACTTCGGTTGATACATGGTATGTCTTCTTTAGTCTGTAAGCACTATTTTCTGTAATGAGTTTCTTACTGCAAGAGGACAGGAGGGTCAGGCATTTGGAAAGCAATAGGTCTCGCATTTGCGAGAGTTTAAGCTCTTGGCATTGTAAATTACAAAGCCTTTTATTTATTTATATTTTATTTAAAAACCAAAACATAAATCAAAAGCGTTGTTGTTTACAATGCCAATAGCTCAACCCGTTTAAATGCGACACCTATTGCATTGCAGATGCTTGTTGTTTTTGTTTTTGCGCTAAAATTCAATAAAAATATTTGAACACACATGAAGAAAACACATCAAAACTCAATTATAATAATTTATTACAGCTGTGTTCTGAGTTCTCACATCACAATGCTTGCTGCCAGATCCAGCAGCCGAGGGGAAAAGCAGCACGGGTCACGGAGCATAATTCTAGCAGACCAAAAATGAAACATGGCTTCTCTTTCTTTCTGCTCTGTTTTTGTAGCTACAGAGTGACAACCAGAAATAAGATAGTTCTGGTAACATGTTCATTTTTTGCACTTCTTAGACAATTATAGAAAAGTTAGAATCGTTCTGCATGTTTCCACACATTCCGAGCTACTGCACCTTTAAAAAAATGACTTGTTTTAATCGGATTCAGATATCTTCTTACAACAAATATCTCACAACTTTTTTTATGTATTTAATTTTGCACTAGAGATTCTATTTTTATTCTTCATGTCGGCAGACATGCTCTCTATTTTATATGAAAGTGCTTCATACCCGGGATTTAAGTGGTTTGTGGGAAAGGCGATGGTGTGACCACCAGGATATTGCAAGTTACCTTGGAGTTCCATGACCATATAAAGAAAGCCTGCCTTGCTCCTCTATGGGGTTATGGAACTCCTTGGTGACTTGCAATATCCATATAATGTACTGCAGGGGGTACTTTATCCTATATATATTAGTTGGATAACCAAAAAGACTTACGTTTTCCAACCTTGTCGCAGAAAGATCATTTGTATTGAATTTGGTTTCACCATCATTAAATCTCCCCGACAGAGCATCTTTCAGGCGTAGAAATAGCGGCGAGCGAGCTAATAGAATAACACATATGTGCTGCATTATGAAATCTGTGAGTATCTCAGCTTTTGCCTTTGGAAAAAAGGAAGCGAAGAAGCTTCGTGTTCAGTCTCAGATAACCAGACCACAGTGCCAGTGCAATGCCCTTTCAGTAGGCAGGTGGAGTACATTTCAGTTCATGTTCTCTCTGAATCAATTAACAAATAGGTAAGCTGAAAGATCAGAGAAGTTGACAATGTTTCTGATGGGTCACACGTGGCCCAGACATATGTAATGTTGAGTTACTACATCTTTTTGCAACTCTTCAGGGTTTTGAAAGTTTTAACATTCAAGATGTTATAGGTTTAGTTCCTGAACTTGTGCAACATCATAAAACGATATACCTGCTGCTTCCAGACTTGTTGGACATCTGGTTCTATGATAATTTGTTATTTAGAGCAGGTATATAATATTTGTTATTTGTCCCTTGGGGAGGGCACAGAATTTAGTTGAACTGAAGTGTGTTGGCTGTTCATTATTTGCTTTAATTGACAACTGGCTGAGGTATAGTTCCTAGAGGTATTGTTTGCCACACCTCATTGTTCTCCAAAATAGTTTCAACTAAATTCCATTTCTCAAGCAGCAAGTAATCGACTACTTTTTTTAGGGCTTGTTGCTCAGTGTTGTAGCAGTTTGCAAGCTAGAGCTTGTTTGAGAATTTGAAGTGCTTTTTTCCAAATTCACGAATGCCATTTGAGACATAATGCTGTGAAGAATAGCTTTGTAAATGGCCATTATATGTGCATATAAGAGTCACAAAAATACTTTTCTGCCCTTGGCGAAATTTGTATGTGCTATTTATTTCTCCAAAAAGTGTCTGCAGTTCTCCTTATTCAGTCATGTGTTTTTGTGCATTCTTTCTATGTTTAGTGAGTAATGTGTTGCTATCTGGGTACTTGGTAGACAAAATGACTTTAGGGTTGGAAGACAGCAGCGGAGCATCGAGTTGTAATTTAAGGATCCAGTTATACTGAAAAAGATGATTTTTGGTTGGGAAGTGTTTTGTATTGTAATGGCAAATAACCTTTGCTACATTAACTTCCAGGTATCCCTGGCTGGGAACTGTAGAACTTCCAACACGTTTCTACCTACTGGAGACAATAAATGTATGTGTGCGGGGTCTCGGGTCATACCTGTGTCCTTTACCAGTTTAGTCGGTTACTAAATGGACTTGTGAGAGTCCTTTCATGTTTTTAGTGAATTGCCTAGCATTATCTTGTAAGCTCATAAATCTATGGTGAGTCCCACCTGTTCTGAATAAAATAAAGTTTCCTAACTTTAAGAATATTGCATCCTTGGTTTATAAGTACCAAGAGGTGGGATTCAAATGTAACATGCCTGCTCTATCCTATTTTGCTGGTGTGTGTGGTACAAGCATGCCCAAAAATAAACTAAAATGGCTCCTTTAAAGCCGAGAATTCTAGTTGTCCCCCATTTCAACTTATCTCAACTTTTAAAGGGGCAAGCTTGGTTCTTAACACTTAAATATGGGTGGATGACCGTAGATAAATTGCACTGCATGCTTAATGCACTGAAACATCATCCATTTAGAAATATTTATGTATTATCTACTACACAGACGGTTAAGTACTCTCCTGGTATGAATCAGTGGAGAATACCTGTGCTGTGAAAAATTGCACTTCTAAGGGTTAAAGTTGCTGACTGCTAGTTGTGCAATACGTTTATGCTGAACCCTTTTCTAGACATAAGCATTTGGATTTAGAATCACCATTCCATTGTCCCTTCTGCTGGGTTTTAACACAATTCTTTTTTTCTCTTTAAAAGTTGGCTGTACGAAGGCATAAGCCGTGAAAAAGCAGAGGAGTTGTTGCTGTTGGACTACAACCATGGGGGTGCGTTCATGATTCGTGAAAGTCAAACACGGAAAGGTAAAAAGTAGAACAGTCTTATTTTCTTGTAAAAGCAAAATAAAAGAGGAAATATTGATCTGAGGATTGTTAGTCCTTTGCTTTATTTTCAATAGTGATAAAATATTACTTTTGGGTTCATTATGTCTGTAGCACAAAATTATAGAATTATAATGCAGCGAGGCCATTTTTGACAGAGCAAAAGTAAGACAATTGCACTAAGGCAGAGGAAAAACTAACTTTTTGGGCTACTTTCGCACTTCAAGGTTTAATGCAGATTGTGGTGTTGGAATGTGTTACATAGGCAAAGGTTATGCTTTTTCTGATCGTGTTTTTGCTCTCTCTCTTTGCAAGCTAGTTGGAGGCAGAAAACTGTAAATGTTTGCTAGGATCAGAGCATGAGTCCCCGGTTCCTTCTACATGCCTATAAAGGAGCATCAAAGGCTACATTTCCTTTTTTCTCACCTATCTACTGGATGCATGGAAAGGTTATTCCTCATGCTTCATCTTTTTGTGCAATTTCTTTCCTGGAAAGGGCTTTTCCTCAGCCCTGCGCCCACGCACTTCATTAAAGTCCAACTGAAATGAGGTGAAGCAATACTGATCATTGAAGTCGTGATTGAATAGGTAACTTCATATCTCATATTCCTTCGATAACATCAGATATCTGCAACCGGAGTCTGTCCAGGAGCGAGCAATACATAAAAGTGTGAATCTCATGTGCACAAATATGCTCACGGCTCTGATATCCTTGCAGCATTTCCCAATGATATAATCACCTGTGGGTATAATGAAATTGAAACAGGTTCTAATAATGGTGCCACTTCTACTGAGGGATGTCTCCAACAGTGGCCGCTAGAATGTTGAGTGGAGACCATCCTTCACTTATATTGTGTATTTCATTATGTGTTTTCTCTAGAAAGCAGGAGTAAAAGTAATGTAACTATCGTACAGTAGCCCACTGGATCAACAGCTCTTGTTTTGGTACATATTTAAAAAATATTCACTTCTATGTGGCGGTCCAATCCCGTTTAGGAGCAATGGGACAAGCATAGACTGTGGAAACTCAATCGTAGAGGTTGGGGCGTTTGCCTCTGATGGCTCATCAAACTGGTCCAAGTCCAACCTGTTTAGGACTTGACTTTCAGTGGTAGTGATGGCGAGCAGTCACAGGCTTCTCAACACTGGCGTAACGAAAGTTGAGGGGGCCCCCTTTAAGGTACATAAAGGGGCCCCCACTCCATGTTTACATTGGAGCTCTCAGGACTGAGTACGGTGCGGAGGGGGCCCCCTGCAGCTCGGGCCCCCACGCACCGCAGGGGCTGCGGGGGCCTGTGTTACGCCCCTGCTTCTCAAATACGTGGTTTGGGGGTTCTTCAAGCTCAGAACGTAACAATCACACAGCAGTGCAATAACATATTGTCCAACCCAGTGCTTTACTTTGTTAAAGCTAAATATTTTATACAGCCAGAAGACTCAGTACTACACAAGACAGGCAACAGATGCGCATGCTGCAACAGACAACTGTGTATAAGTCTGATGTTGCATCTACTTCCCTTCGCTCTCTCCCTTTCTCCTAGGTTTAGATCCGGTTTGAGCAGGTATCATGCACAGATGCAAAGTACCCCATTTTACTAGTTTTATGCGCAAATTTCATTTAATTGTCCCCACAAGTTATTTTCTCACCACAAAAGAGTCAGTCAGTTCCTCTGGAAGTGCAGTTGACTGAGCCCTGCAGTACGTCGAGCTTACTCCCTTTTGTGCAATGAGTCGCACTATCTGAAGATGTTCCAGTGCTCAGACTGTGACTACAGCAGGCAGGAGAGTTAGCTGCCACCGTGGGCAAGCTCCTCCACTGGGGCTTTGGGGCATCGCCTCACTGCTTTCTCTCAGTGTGAGAAGCAGTAACATAAAATGGTAGTTTTACCATTTTATGTTTCTGCTTCTCGCACTGCGAGAAAGCAGAAGTGCCTGGTTGGGGGCGGGCGGGTGGGCGGTCCTGCTCGAGGGCAGGAGGGAGTGACTTGCCCACTGTTGTGGGCCCTGACTGTTTGGTCGGCCTCTGGGGCCAACCAAACCAGTCTTGCGCACTCTCCCTTGTATCAAACAACTCTCTACATTAAGCCCGACTTGATGCTCAAGTCAAATTTAAAGTAACTTGTTTCCAACTTTTAAAAAGTTGTTTCATTTTTGGCCAGTTTTCCAGTGGTCATTTGATGAGGCTGTCCATGATACAACCTTCTGCCGGCCTGGGTAGACATGTCAATGGCTCCCAGGATAGGTAACAATAGAGGACTGCCTTTGGAGGAAGTGTTACCTCCTCCTGGCAAGAAGTCAAAAAGGGTGTGGCCAAAAGATGAGCTTCGGGAAGCCACCTTTGAAGGGCGAATGGTGAACACACTAGAGGGGCTGCTCTTTTGTTCGGGCTGACAAGCTGACATCAGGGACAGAGAGGGGGAAACATTGGCTTTTTTTCATGGGCATGTACCCCACAGGTAGGCTCAGCTCTAGGGCTGGCTACTGAAATCCACACACCAAGAGAGCGGTCCCACCATGTTGGGAGTTGGCAGAATAACAAAGTCTGGGATAGCTAGATGCCCCACTTAAACAGAAGTTGTCATCAGGCTGGTGGGAACCTAGTAGCTCATTGGCTAATGACTGCAACCTCCCCTTAAGGCACTTTCTGGGCATAAAAGTGGCACCCCTGGCACCTAGATCTTGCTTGCTTGGAGAAGAGGACAGAAGAACCGCCCTACTGACCCTAGAACTGTCAAGGATGAGGCTGCACGAAGTTGGACTGCACGTGCTGCAGTCTTCCTCTGAGTACAGTCAGAAGCAAAGACTCTAAGAGGCAGGTGGCTGACTTCCTCTTTGCAGCACAGGGCCACAAAAGCTGAAGAAGCTTGTGTGGGCAATTTGGTAGTCAAGATCACTGGATCGTCGCTTCTCATCGCAGTGCAGCCTGGAGACCAAAACCAGATGCACAAATGTTGCACGAGAGTCTCCTGGACCCAGGAGAGTAGTCAGATTGCAGGTTAGTCACCCAGAAGGAGAGCTATCACCAAAAGAAGGACATTACTGAAACTGTTGTGCTCTGTGACCAGTAATCCTGTGGCAACTGGACTTTTGCTGGACCAAAGAGGACTTCAAGGGACGTCGACCCCTGTGGCCAAAGTCACCCCACTGGTATTGTGGACCAATGAGGGGCCCTAGGAAGACCCCCATCAGCCACACAGCAGCTTTGAACATCTACATCATCCTGTATCCCTTGCATCAGGAGCACTCTATAGAAGTCAATGGCAAGGGACCACTGATGCTGGAAGAGGACTGAAGACCACTTTTCGTGTTGAGGAAACTGTTTCTTCAAACCTTGCTGGTACCCTTTAATTGCTTCTGCCGGAGTTGGTCGCCCCAAGCCAGAACCAACTATTAAAAGAAAAAAACATTCCCAGATCTTTCCCTTGTAGAAATTGTGTGGTGTATGATAGTACAGTCCTCCACTGACTTATCCCTCAACCCTTTTGGCTAAACCCCAAACAGCCAGGTTTGCTGTTACTTCCTGGCCTCCAGGCAATGATTTGAAGCATGGTCAGGCATCAAAGTTCTCTGCATCTAAATGATTACCCTGTTTTGCTCCATTGTGACCGCCTTATGAAGGACATCTCTCACGTTTTGCCCTTGGGGTGGTCACGCGTCTACATTTGTTGATGACTGGTCGCCATATGGCTATGTTGCTTTTGTATCCCTCAATATATGCTTGTTCAGAGTGCCAGATTTACATCGTTCTTTTTCTCCAATGCTCAAGATCTTTAAGGCCTCATCGGCAGTGCTCACCAATCACCTAAGGCATGTCATGTTCCTGTGGGTAGTCTGTTATGTGCTTAAAGTCTTTCGGCCCCTTGTGCATAGAGGGTGCTAGGTCTTGGTATAGCTGCAGTTTGTGGCTGTTGTTGATATCATCCTCCCGCCTAGCCAGCTCCATTAATTATATATTCTCTTCATAGAATTGCACACGTCAATAAGTCAGAGAGTATATCTCATTGCGAACTGAAGTTCTGTGTGTTCAACCTAGTTGTAGTGGCAGAGCCTTCAGTTTGTTTCTGTGGGAGTGCAATAAGTCTTTGATGTGTACCTGTATTAACTTCCCTCCCGTCAGCTCCTCTAGGAAGGCATCTCATTCTGATATTATTTATCTTTATCTGTTGTCAAAACCTCTTGCTTGAGTGCCTCTATGTAGGAACTCTGGTTCTGATAATTGTAGCTCTTCTACTCCACCATTTATAATCCTTTCTAGGTCATTGGCACTATCTCCTGGACTCTGGGTGTTTATTTGCAGTATGGGAAGCAACTCTTCAAGTCCTGGTGAGCTCACTTCCAATCTTCTGTCAGCCAGGAAATTCTACAGATAGTCTGGAGTGATTAGAAGTGGCATTACAATTTTAGACTGTCTCTCTCTGGAGGATTTGGTTGAGCCTGGACCTTTTTCATCTTTGTCATTTCTGAACCCCTTTGCCACCAACATCTCTTTGATCAATGGTTCCCGATGGCTCCTTTTGGCAGCGATTTCTTGGAGTATTATGGTTTGGAGCACTTACAAGCATCTTCTCTTGGAACTGGGTAATAGATAGAGGTGGAGCTACATGCAATACCTTTGGTACACTGTCTTTTCAAAAGGGTGGTTTGCTCTGATAAGGGTCAGATATTGCTCTAAGTTGTCAGCACATACTCTGCCTCCAGCCGCCAGTTCCATGGTGGAAACCGTCCGGCTTAGAGGCACACATCATTCAAGCTGCACGCTCTCACTTTGTAAATCTTTTCCTTTTATATTGTCAGCTGCTCTAGTGCTGAGCAGTTTCCACCGGTTTTATGAGGCTCAGAAATCCCTTTTGTTGGTTAACTTAATTGGGGTCTGCTGGTTGCAGTGTTCAGGCGAAATACTTTAGGTGTCTCCCATCTCTAGTTTCAAAGTCACAAACACAATACTCTCACTGGCTTCTGGGATCATGCCAACTTGTGTGGGGCCAGCAGGCAATGGTTTTATTATGATGGTGCATCCCACACTTAGCCCATATTGTACTAGCTGCAGCAGGCATCTCGATTTGCTCCCTTCAAAATGCACCTTCTGCCTCTTGCGTCGTCGTATCCCCAACCCACCACTTAGTTTCTTGTCTGTCCATCTGGTTTTCGGGCTTTGTCAGACCCTGTTCACTGTTTTGGATGGTAGCTGCCCTTATTTTGCCCTGCAGGGAAATCCGCTAAATTATCTGTTTCTGTCCCAATGTTTTAGTGTCTTCCACCTGCTCTTTCGTGCTGTCGCAGATGACAGCGCCACTCGCTTTCCTACAGCTTCTTACAAAGGATTCTAATCTTTTGCTGGTAGAATATTTTGTAACAGCACTTTGGATGCACTCAATGTTGAAGAAGGTTAAGTAAGTAAAGCTACTGCCTGTACCAAAATCAGACCTGGTCGAAAAAAGCTTAGCAACTAGTCCAGTTGGACAGATCATCTCAACTAGGATGATCTCATCTCAGGAAAACTCTAGAAGAAGGAGAGGAAAAGCTGGCCTATTCTGGAGGCACTTTCAGATCAGTAGGGCAGGGGCTGAACATAATCTGGTCATGATCCTCTTGTTCCTTGTCCTTATAGTTTTACAATAAATTGTCTTGGCCCATCACAGATATCACACAGCCTTTCCTAGTTCTGATGTTCCTTGACCTCTGGTTTGTGCTTGTCTTAGAACTTCCTGTCCCAGTACTTCATGGTCCTGGTCTGTCTGGTCATCATCCCCACGTATTCCTGCCCCTGGTTCTCTGGATCTGGGGTCTCCTGTTTCACAGGCTCCTAGCCCTTTTCAACCTCCTCATCCTAATTCTTATTCATAAGCCCTCCCTTGGTTTTCCTGTTCCAAATTCCGCTGCAGTCACCCATTGGAAGAAGGAACTACAGACAGAATTGTGAGAGGACTCATTCTTGGCAAGTTCCAGGAAGCACAGTACGCTACTTTGGCAAGTGACTAATCGTTCTTTCTTTAAAGAGGATGGGGGACAGATTTAGCTGCCTTGGTTCCGGCCCTGCTATGGGAAGATCCTTTTTCAGCACTCGATCGTGGAAAGTGCTTGGCTGATGGATCTTCTTCCAGCTATCATGCCCCTAAATTATCTTTGCAATTTGAGAAGGTTAGAGATGCTATAGAATCTTGTTGTAGTTATGTTATTCCATCTCTTGTTATGTCGCGCTCTTCATTCTCCTTGTCCCTTTTCCCATTCCATGCCTGTAACTTGGTATTTCCAACATTCCAACGGCTGTTGGAATGTTGGATTTGTAACTGCCGGAGTTGGCCAAGAGCTGAGGTGTTTGTGAAGGTGTTGGGTTTTGAAGCTGAATAAATGTTTACAAGAATATCAGAGTTTATTACTTTCAATAAATCTCTGCCTAGGGGAAAGGCTCCTGGGGCGGATTCCAGATGATCTGTTCAAAGCCTGGGTGGACCTATGGGGCCCTCCGCTCACCCTGTATTTTAATGTTGCTGTTGGCTGTGCCCTCTCTGAGTCTTGGCGACATTCTGTTATTGTACCTGTTTAAAAAAAGGGGAATAGCAGTGACCCTTCCTGTTATAGACCCATTAGCTTAATAGGTATAGAAGCTAAAATTATAGGCAGGGATATTCTGAATAGATTGACTGAGGAACACAATATCTTGTCTGATATTCAGTATGGGTTTTCGTGCAGGTAGGAGCACTGTAAAGCAGAACCTTAATCTCCATCTTATAGTTAATGAATATGTAAAGGCAGGGCTCTCTTCATCTATTCTTCATGGATCTCATCTCAGCCTTTGATTTGGTCAAAATGGAAAAACTTTGGACCGAGCTGGGGCCCATGGGGGTGGATGAGTGTTTGGTTAGTTTTCTCAGGGATCTCCATCAACGGGTTCAGTCTGTTATGGTAGTAATGGTAAATGCAACAAGCACTTTCTACTCAGTAAGGGGATCAGGTAGGGTTGCATCCTGGCCCACTTTCTTTTTATTATGTATGTAAATCGTCTCGAGAAGGCACTTGCAGCAAAGGGTGTAGATGTTCCAATAACAGGTGGAAGATTGCTCCCGGCACTTCTATATGCAGATGATGCTGTTAGGTTGCTTTTATGACGAGATCTTTACAACAGCTTTTAGATATTTTTGTTGATTTTATGAGTAGTTTAGACTTGCGCACAAATTTTACAAAATCACACGTCATGGTCTTGGGACCTAAGAATACGAAAAGTGCTACTTTTTCAGTCCACGGCCACATTCTAAGAAAGGTGGATAATTTCACATATCTAGGTATCCTAATAGATGCAAAACTTTGTTGGCAATTGCTAATTAAAAATATTAAGGGCTCTCTTATGAGAGCGTGTGTTGGGGCTAATGAATTTTCCTCCCGTTTGGGTCACAAACCTCTGAAAATCATGCTGGATGTTTACAAATCCAATGCCCTACCAATTTCCACCTTTGGTAGTGAAATATGGTGTTAAGCATTCATAGATTTTCTTGGAATAGTCGGAAAAAAATATCTCAGAGTGCTCTTGGGTTTGGGACAATATATCACCACAGAAATTTTACATGAAGAACTTGGTCTTAGTTATATCACAGATTACATACAATGGCGCCCCCTTTTTCTCTGGTGTAGCATCTGGCTAAACAATGTTTTGAGCCTGAATACATTAATTATACTGGATTGTATGAACTTGGAGAAAGTTTATAGCATACACTGGCTGGCATATATCAGAGATAATTTTATAAATTTAGGTAGATCTGAATTATCTTCTAATCCATCAAATATCACCAAAGAAGATGTGGCTTGGTTAAAGGAGTATTTTAATGTAAGAATGGCAGTCGAGAGAGAAGCTTTATCACTGGCCAAACCAGTTTTTCGTAAATTCATCTTGTGAAGACGGTTCCAGGGATAGAGCCATATCTGTTTTATAACATGCCAAATCACCAGCGTCGTCTTGTAACTTTTTTTAGGCAGAGTCTGTTTCACCAGTTGTTCCCAGAGGTAATACGGTACAAGTTTACGGATCCTCCATTTGGTCTCTGTAAGTCTTCTTTTAAAAGTGACACTGCACATTGTGATGATGTGCCCCATGTTTCCACAGCTGCGTCACAAATTTTTAAAACCCCTGTTTTGGGATTAAATAGATTTTTATTGATTTTTGAAGTAAGTAACATAATCACTCGCCTACATCTAGAGGCTGGCGAAGAAAAGAAAGGAAGAATTCAGAGATATGAAGAGATAGGGGTAAAGGCAGGAAATTCAAACAATGATAGAGGAGGGAGAGATGTGGTGAATAGAAGTAGAGAGAAATTGTGTGATGCACTCACAAAGCAATGTCCAATAGTTCATCTCACAACACCACCCACCTAGTGGAGAAGTTATGCTGTGGTGGTTGCATCTACAGTAAGGGGAAGGACCTGTAGATATGTAGGGGAAGTAAGTTCCCAGGTCTTTTCAAATTTAGGGATGGTGTGGTCTATGATGGTTATCAGCTTCTCCAAACTGAGTAAATCCTAGAGTTTGTGTATCCTGTCGGTGTGTGTGTGTGTGTATAGTGTCTGTGCCCCATTTTGATAGCAGGACTTGTTTTGCTGCAGAAAGTGCTTAAGTTATGGCCCTCCCCCTCAGGGAGCGTAATGGGTACGTCAGTACATTGGGGAGGCCCAGCAAGGATATAGCTAGGGAAACGGGGCAACTCAATATTGAACATCTGATCTATGTCTGCAAGGACGTCAGTTCAGTAACAGTGTAACTTGGGGAATTGCCACAATAGGTGAGAGAGCGTGCCTGAATGGTTGCTGTGATGCCAACAGCGATCATCTCTCCCTCTCTTTCACTTATCAATGCATGCAGGTGTATAATACTAATAATGAGTGTCCTTGAGAAGTGTCTTTCTACCAGAAACACTGCATGCGAAGATACAAGCCCGCTGTAGGATATCGGACCATTCCTTGTCAGACAACTGATGCTCATATTCCAGCGTGCCCGAGCTGGCGAAGCTGGAGGCCTGAGGATAGTGTTCAGAAGGCATAGATGTCGGATAGAATACATTGGTCATCTCATCGAGATAGGGGCCAGCGTTCAAAGGGAGTGAGTGGTCTACTCACATGAGGGCCTATCGATTGGCAGGCCACCCAGTGTCGGATTTGTATGTAGTGCCATCTCTCTGAATGGGGTAAACCGAATTTCTTTTGTATCTGGTGTAATTTCAACAGGCCCTGGACATTGAAGAGGTCACCTATTCTGTTGCAGTTGGCATCTTACCAACAAGAGCATGATATACCGTGGAACGCTGGGGGGAAATCCCCATTTCCTATAATTGGGATAAGCTGAGAAATGGTGGTAGAGAGTTGTCTAGGGATGCTAAGCTTGTCCCATGCCTCAATCGTAGCCCTAACTACAGGGGAAATATACACCGCTGGTGGACGATGTGTCTGGAGAGCCATGAAATCTTCCAGATATGCACACGCGCCCCCGTCTGATACCGTCTGATCCAAAAAACACCAGTGTTTCTCTGTGGTTGGGTGTTGCTATCCGACTAAGAACCACAACTGTACCGCCTTCCTCAGTCATCGGCTAATATGTGTGCTTCCTGGCCAACCTTGGGCGCTTACCTACCCCAAATAAATGTCTCAATGATTTGCTGTAACTTTTGCAAGACTTGTGGGGGGGCAGAGGGTTGGAGAGGCAGCATTTGCATAAGATACAAGATCTTGGGTAGTAGAGACATCTCAATACTGGCGATTCACCCAAGCCAAGAAATAGGCCTCCCATGACAGGATTGGACCAAGGATTGAGCTGTGTCCAGCAGGGATGCATAGTTATAATGCACCGTCTTCTCGAGGTGGAAAGTAGCTGAATGCCCAGTTAAGAAATTCCCTGTATCGCCCAGGGGAATAGTAAAATTGTTGCCAAGGGTAATTGTTTCAGTGCAAGGAATAGTGAAGTTAAGGGCTTGGGATATACTTGTGTTCAGATGCCCTAGTAATTGGCTTGAGCTCTTCCACCAGCGGAGGCAGTGACTGGAGGGGCTTAGTTATTGCTAAGAGCACGTCATCTGCATACAACGCAATCTTATGGATTTGACCACCAGTTGAGACTCCCTCAATAAGGGGGTGTCACTGAATTCGCTCTGCCATCGCCACCGTTTATAAAGCAAACAGGAGTGGTGACAGAGGGCACCCCTGTCGCATTACCCTAGAAATAAAGGATGTATCGGAGAGCAATCCATTGACTTGAGGGTGAGGCTACAGGATCCGAATAACTAGCCCTTGTCCATTGGCAGAAGTGGGGTCCCAAGCCTATCGAGAACTGACCGCAAGAAGGGCCAATGTACTTGATCGAACGCTAGCTCAGCATCAATCGCTATAAGTAGAGTGAGTTTACGCTGGCGTGCGGTTTTGTCAACAAGATGGAGCAAGTGCTTGCTGTTATTCCCATAACTGTGCCCATTTAAATTAATTATATAATCTCTTGGCTCGCTGTCATCATTATATCCTGGCCCGCTTTCATCATTATATATACAACTGTAATCTACTCTAATTGATTTCTGGTACAAGGTGAGTCCCATCCCTTGTTAAACTCATTATTAGAATCATTCATAATTCTTTTAATTTGCTGCTGGGTCTGGACCACACAACTCTTTACTGGTTGCAATGAAAGCTTGGGTAGTTGAGATAGTTCATCTAAAGGAACTAAACAAATGCCCACTGAAGAGAGCTTCACTCCTATAGAGTGACTTCTGTTGCTAAAGATGTTGAGGAAACTATTACCCTAGAGATTTCCTCATGGTCTTTTTTGTAAATTGTTTGCCAGCTCTATATGTTTAGAAGTAAACTATTTTAATATTAGAATGTGACTAAATTGTGTTAATAAGTGTTGTCTATTTATAGGCCTGACTTTGTTAATTCTTTTCCCTTTACTTCATGAACCGAAAAACAAGGCATATGCTTCCACTTGAATTATCTTGGTCTGGAATACTTTGTCAATATCTTCTTGTGATTTAGCTCTAAATTTCTGGTAACTTTAGAAATGCTTGCTTATTTATTGCTGGTATTGAGGGAATTCATGTTTGTTTACATAATTGTTCATTTTTATTCCTAAGCTTTTCAGTTGGTTTATTTGACCCGAGTTCTTTTCTCTGTAGCTATTTTATTGTCTAGGTTATTTTTTTTTATAATATATTTTTTTTCTTTATTTGCACATATGTTCTCCCGTTGGTAAGCACAATCTTATCTAATATGAATACTTAACAACACAAGATGGATATTTTGAAAAAACTAATTGTACCAGAATTAGTCAGATGAGATCACAACTTGGCTAAGTTACTGTTTTGCATGATTAAACCTAATTCCAGGTTTTTATATATAAAAAAGTTAAACATACAAAATTCAGTGCATACCTCGATTAAAAGAGTATTATATGGCTGCTTCTGGTTACTCATAGAGATTAGAGTTTTCTAAAATACCTTGGAATGTTGATTGTATCAACATAATAGGTCTAGTTTATAGCAAATATACTTCTTCAGAAGACTTAGCGACTGGCTCCGAAGATGCTACCAGACTTTTGGGATAGGATGATTAGATCTATTTGGACCCTCTTGATGTAAAGTGGGCAATATTATCCTACTGACTGGCCTTTTAAATAAAAAATAGTGCATACTCTTCAGAGCTAAACCTGCGGATTGAAAACTCAGTCTGGGAAGGGTTGAAGCTGAAAGCACCCCAAAAGAGGTTTCCTCCACCCATGGGTTTGTTGTGTTTCCAATGTAGATCAGCCAGGTGGATATGGGGGGGAAATTACTTAAAACATGTTACTTCAATGACATAGTGGGTACTTGGTAACGTCACTTCTTGTTTCGCTGCTATCATTGGTGTATTTCACAGAAATGTTACTTCTCCTGCAGGAGGCTATTCCTTGTCCATTCGACGGACCAGTCATGCATCATGGGATTCAATAAAACACTATCGCATAAACCGATTAGAAAATGGCTGGTTATATATCTCTCCCCGCCTCACATTCTCCACTCTTCATGAACTGGTAGAATATTACTCTGGTAAGTTTTCATTTCAACTGTTATATAATTAAATGTGAGGATTGATTTGTAAGTGACAACCAGTTTGGTGGAGAACATCCTAATAACCATCGCTGCAGTGTGGGATGAGAATCTTAGGACACTAGAGGGAGGTTGTTTAGGTTGTGATATATTCTCAAACGGTGATATGTATATAGCAATGGTTCTTAACCTTTTGAGTTCTGTGGACCCTCACTTATTCAGTACTAGAACCCTGGAACCCCCATTGAATTATTATTGGAATCTGGGGACCCCCACTGAGTCATTACTTGAAGCCAGGGACCCTGGTCTAATCATTATTGAGTTGAAAAACAAAACAATACAGAAAAAAGCATTCCTCAAACAAATACACAAATTATGAAATATTTTATTACATTTGCAAACAAATATATAAAAATATAATTTATTTTTATTGTAATGGGAAGGCTGGAGCTTTTCTAGATTCAATTGAGGCCACCCATGGTCCGTACTAAATTCTGTTTGATGCATTTGCACTGCTCTCACAAATCAATCTGGTGATACTCGCTTGAGTTTTAGCAAATTTTATCAGTTTCACATTTCTTCGCCTTTACAGACCGTTTTATATTTTTACATTGTCATTTTGCTTCTGTATTTATACACATTTTATTAATCTGTTAGTATTATTTAATTTTCTAAGCTGTCGTGGACCTCATGAGAAGGCTTTGCGGACCCCCAGAGGTCCCTAGACAAGAACCACTGGTATATACCTTTAAAACATTTTACAAAACTTTATTGACCTATAGCAATAGCACTCATTCTGCAGTATCTATGACACATAAGGCCGTAGGACAGAATTCCATGATCACATGAAGCTGCAATGCTAATCATATTTGATGAGAAATGAAGGACATAGTAAGAAATCAGAATCATAAATCATCATTTTTATGTTTAGGTTTTTGTCTATCACAATGTTTTGAGTGATTATTGAACCCATAAAAGAACTCTTCAAAGATAGCTTTGATGTTCAGCGGACACTCTCCATCAAAGAACCTCTTTGACGCCAAGCCCCTTGCTGAGACCTTCATTGTGAAAGCTTTCTTCAATGTTGGTTAGGAATACCAACTGTGAAGGAACTAGATGCTAGACACAACTATTCCAGTTCCAGTGTTTTTCCTGCCACCTACTACTTCTTCTCCAAAGGAATGCTCTTACACACTCAAGGAAAAGACTGTCCGAACCTAGAATCTTACATCTCAACACAGATCATCAGACAGATGGTCTTGAGAGGGCTAGTGGTGCAGATACACTAAGAAGAGCAAGGAGTAAATCTGTTTTCACCATCATGTTAAACTGGAGTCACTTTAAATATTCCTTCAAAAACGTATGTAGTTCTGCAAGGAAGATTTCTTTTGTCAACTCACATAGCAACACTGTTAATCCAGCACATCATTGTTGGTTCAAATTTATAAGGCATAAGGTTTTAAACCACCAACCTACTGATAAACAAGATACTGGGTAGCTAAGGCATTGAAGGATTTGAGGTAAAACAAGAGTTCCATTACCCATTAATAATAAAGTCTTCCAAGAATTTACCCTCTTCAGCTAATAAGCAACTTATAAGAAAACTAAATAAGGCATTGCACCCCCCCACCCCCCCCCCCCCCCCCAAAAAAAGCAGGTTTGGTCCTGGATTCTTCTCAGGGTTCACATCATACCCACAAAATTAAAATTGAGGCCACCGCCAAAAGGATGTCCTGATACACCCAGTACAGTAGGGGATACATTGTTAAAAAAAAAGAGGTTGCAAGGGAGAATTTAAATGAGAGAAAGGGAAAGGTGAGGCTAATTAATGCATAATAATTTATAGATCCTTTTTATGAGGGGTCATTTTTAAGGTGAACTTTTTTAATATCTGTGAATGATCGAGGCAGACCTGATTCAAAGACTCACTTTGAAAAACTTGATGACCTCACAACTCTTAGATGTAAAGCTTTCTGACACAGCTGGCAAAATATAGCAATGGAGAGGCCATGCTACTTTAAGAAGCAGTTAACCCTATTGTTATCCCAGGAAGATAATCTCAGTGGCCTCTGGGTTATAATTCAGGGTTTCAGGAAAGCTATTCATGGTGTGCTGGTTAACCTAGCACAAAGCGCAATAGGAAGTTAATCTGTAGGATTTCAGCAGGAGAAAACGTGTCCACGACTATGCCTTAAAGCAGTCGAAGTGCTGAACAGCCTTAATTTCAAGCAGCATTTTAGGTGATAACTTATGTGGAAGGAAACCTGTTGTATTTACTACTATCCTTTGGCCTGGGCTAACCTTAAGATCATATTGCTGGAAGTGACTGCCCCATACCTACCACCGCTCAACAGGTCAGTTATCCTGGATCTTTACCATTCTCATCCATCTTATTTACCATCAAAACCGTGTGTGGTCATAAAGCATGTAACCGCAATTAGCTTTCTTTAAATCCAGTGTTCTCAGGGCTCCAGTTGTACCTTTGCTATTCTAACTACCAGGGTGTATCTCAGACATTTTAATTGCTATTTCCACCACTATGATTATCTATGCATACTTCAAAATTGGACTTAAAGTTAAAACAATGGAAATAAATGTCATTGAATCTTTCCTTATTTATTTCACTATTTGGCAAAACTTCCAACACATGTCAATTAATCAATTGTTTAAATGACCAGTGACTTAGCACCTTTAAGACTAGATGACTCTCAGACCCCACGAGCTTCAGAAAGAGGCAAGAGAACTGCAGAAAAACACAAGAGAGAGGTGCAGAAAGAGGCAGGAGAGGTGCACAAAGAGGCAAAAGGGGTACAGAAAGAGGCAAGCAGGGTACAGAAAGAAGCAAGAGAAGTGCATAAAGAAGCAACAGAGGTGCTGAAAAGGTGAAACTTGTCTTTAACCATGGGGGTTGCAGTAGTTTGCCTCTAATGTCCCATGATGTCCATGATGTCCCATGTTTCCTTCTATGACTCTGCAAACTTCGTCAAGTACAACCCCTTCAGCACATGACTATCATTGGTAATAATAGCGAGCAGTAACTGACTTCTCAAGGGAGACAGCATGGGGGTGCTTAAGCTCAGTAATTAACAATCTCACATTAGTATAATTAATGAATGTCAAACTCAGTGCTTGACTTTCAGGAAGAAAAGTGTTCTAGTTACTAAATGTAGGAAAATGTACACAATACAACTTAGTGTCCTCGTACAAGAATAGATGAGTGCCTCTTGACGTTATTGAGCTCCCCCTCTTTTATGTTTCAGGTAGTTCCCTCCCTGGGTCTGGTTCTAGCGTGATTATTATCAGTACTTACCCCATACTCTTGCATTAGCACACAGATTTTTTAAAACTCAGTTCACTGGTTCTCACCCAAAGAGTCTCTTTCAGTCCATTAACAGTCAGGTGCTTCTCAAGCAGCTGCCCTGCTCCTCCAATGATCGTTCGCTCACCCTCTTCTAGGCTGTGCCAATGCCTGCTGTTCCTCTCGGTCTCCTCAGCGGTTCTCTGAGTATTCTCCGGAGCACTTCCTTCCTTGATCATAGAGTATGTGGAACTGGATCACCAAGTGGGTCAGTGGGTTCCACTTTTATACAGTTAAAGCAAACAGGAAATGTGGATCTACTGTTTGCACTTTCAGAACCAGTTTGGGATAGTTCTTCTGTCAAGGGTTCACTTCAGGCTGCTCTCCAGATACAGCCTTTGTATACAGTGATGCTTCTCACAGCCCTGTGATGTCCAGGTAACACACACTTCACATAGTAAGAACTAAGTCCTAGACTACACATTTCGGTTTCAATCTTTGTAGTGATTTGAGAATGGCGATTCTCCAATTAACATGCAAAGAGAATCTTGATATCATTAAAGACAATGGAGGCTAACATTATACTCTTTTGTCACAACTCTTTGGTTACTCAAACCTTCTGAAGAGGTGGAAGTTTCAAAGATATTATGAGAACAAATTGGTCTAATGCCAGTTAAGCACATGTCTGGGGCCGCATTACAAAGAGTGCCCAGGGGGTGTAACAGGCATTTTCGCCCACTTTGCGCACCCTGGGGCACTTTGATATTACAGAAGAGGCCGCAGTCGCTTGTGTGGCCCCTTCTGTAATACCGATAGAGCTGGTGCACATAAAGCGACAGTGCTCTCTACAGGAGGCATCCCCACATTTGCATGGGGGCATGCCCCATGCAAATGAGGAAATGCCTTTGCCTCTGTGCCCGCACCGTATTGCAGGCGCAGAGTCAAAGAAGCTGTCAGGAGGCGCACTGGTTGCAGCGGTGGAGCCTCCAAGATTCCTGGAGGGTTGAGACTGCTGCCTCCTCTTACTGGCTGACTGAAAGGAGGCAGCAGTCTCTTACTTGTCACAGAATGGGATGGGGTCAGTAAGAGTTGCTGACCCACTCTGTGATGAGGTGTCACCAATTGACTTTCGGCCCTGGCCACTTCAGGGCTTAAAACCAAAGTCTGAGCTTCTAGTGACGCTCTGCCTCGTCATGATGGAGAGGACCTCGAGGCACTTTGCAGGGCTGAGGAGGCCGTGTCAAGAGGACTGTGACGTCTTCAGCCCAGCAAATGCCAGCTCAGGTGGACCCGCACCAGTGTATTTAGCACATTCATAGTGCCTGGCAGCCTGACCTAAACATAAGGAGTGTCTGTCAGTCTGACCTTTGCTCAGCCTGACAGACACTCTTTTATGTCTGCTAAAAGGTAGGTGGCCGGGGCCGCTCATGGTCTTACCCAGGCTGCTTTATGTATTCCAAATCCTTCCAGTGAGAACCCCATAAATGAAATTGAGGTCTCTTCAATTGGCCATTGACACCTAGCCCTGGACACTTTAGGGCTTAAAACTGAAGTCCCACATGCAAGGCAATTAGTGACAGTCCATTTTGTCATAAGGGGAGAACCTCAAGGCACTTTGTAGGGCTGAGGAGGTCACAACTACAGGGCTGTGACATCTTCAGCCCTGCAAAGTTCACCTCAGGCAACCAGGTGGCTATGCATGTATAACGCCTGGCTGCCTGACCTGAACACAAGGATTGTCTGTTAGACTGACCTTTGCTCATCTTCACAGACACTCTTTGTTAAAAATGGGGTCACTAGTTGGCAGAGGTATGCACCCTGTCTGAGTAGGGACCGCAACCCTAGTCAGGGTAAGTCAAGTACACAACCTAAATTAACCTGTGCCCATAATTTCCAACACTTTTTATGTCTGCAGAAAGGTACAGAGACAGGGCCTCCACGCCGAAAGGAGGCACCACTTCTGGTTTTACCTAGCTTGTCTTCTGTATTCCAAGCCATCTCAGCAAGAACCCCAGAAATAGAATTGATACTTTTTTCTGAGTTCACATTTCACGGAAAGTTCTGAAAGCGCACAAGGGATTAGGTGGCCTGGCATTGCCGGACATAAAATGCTTCTGTGAACTTTTCTGACTCAGTGTATTTTTTGGAGTGGTCCTTATATGAGACAAAACGAGACTGGATGCATGTGGGAGCAACTGTAGTGGAACAAGAACATTGGTAGAGTCTGTGGATGGCCAAACACACAAGTACTCCTGTATAGTATTACTTTGAGGTATTATGATCCACTTTAGAGATATGGGATTCGATTACAAGGAGAAAAGGTCTCACCTCTTTTCCTCTTGATATAGCCCTGGTGATGAAAACCATATTTGTCTTTAGGGAAAACAAGAGGAATGGGGTGCTGGGAAGGAAGAGGCTGTAGGATGCTTCATGGTTTGCTTGTGTGGATGGGGAGATTAAATCTTTATATCACTTCAGCAAGGAGTTTCAGCTCAGAGAGACTGACCGGATGTAATTTTGCCAGTTGTGAGATTGGGCCATGCTCTCACCAAATAGGGTGGTGGCAATTAGGGCTCTAACTGATAGAGGAAAAATATTTTACACTTATACATCATCCAAGGGCCTAATGTTGAGTATCTACTTAGTCATTACGGATGAGGGGCCCAATTTCTAATGGGTGCATGTGCTGTGGTGACAGCATATTGCATATAAGAATATTCTGACTTACCAGTGTTGTACGCTCTAGCAGATATACACTCCATGCTCAAAAGTGTACAGAATAGACAGTCGATGTATAAACATATGACACTGAGGGCCATATGTATAGAGCCTTTTTCCCGTTTGCAAACGGGCAGTTTCTCAGAATCTGCCCGTTTGCGGATGGGAAAAAGCCTTTTGGGATGCATCATCCCAAAAGGCCATGGCAAAATAGAGAATCACAAAATGTGCGATTCTCTATTTGCGAATGCAATTAAGGAATTGCAAATTGTGATTCCTTAAATGCAATTCTAGAAGCACCAGAAATTTGCTATTTGGCCTTAAGGAATTATTTGCGATTTTCTTTAAAAAAGCAATTTTTTGATTTTTTAAAAGTGCCATATGCCGCACGCACATGCCCTTAGGGCATGTATGCGCGTACAATGTGCACACATGCATATTTCAGGGGTGCAGCAGGGTGTCCTTTTGTCACCCTTGCAACTTTGAAATTGCATTCTCTGTTGGCAATTATCGAATTTTTAATCGCAAATTGAGAATGTCTTCCCGGAGGCCCATAGGAATGAATGGGAAGGTATTCCTTATTTGCGAATCTCAATTTGCGATTCGCAAATAAGGAATATGTAGGATACCCAATTTTTTTAGCAAATCCTACATACATTGCATTTTGCGATTCTCTAATTACGATTCGCTAAAAATCGTAATTTGAGAATCGCAAAACTCTTTTTTGATACATATGGCCTTAAGGCACATTACGCCAATGAATCTGAAATTCATGCTCCTGCACACGTCAGTCTTATGTTGGAGGGAATGTGGTTAAGAGGAAGAATACCAGCATTTATTGTGGTCCTGTCCCCGGTTGGAGATTTTCGGGAAGGGTCTATTAATTTATGTGAGGGGGTGCTGGTTTGCCCAGTTTGACCGACCCTGTCACAAACTTATTGAACATGTGACCTATGGTTTTGAAGCACCTCACCACTTCAGATTGGGGAATTGTCACCATCATGACTTTAACTGTGAAAGAACTGATTGCCCACAAATAGAAATCAGCCTTGATTTGATACCGACAATGCATGAATAGTTGAGCAAGCTTCCGATTTTTTTATGATTTGGGAAGTAAATATGAAATCACATGAAGTCCCTTGCTTGACTATTCATCAGAAGTCCTGCACACACCAGATCCTGAGGAAGAGGGAGAGGAGTACAATCCCCACACTCCCCCACCCCATTGTTGCAGCATTTGTGCACCTGGAGGTGCTTAAATACATCTTGCGGGTCCCGCGATATGACAAGCTTGCACACACCAGTTCCTGAGAAGGGGGGAGAGGACTACAATCCCCAGACTCCCCCACTCCATTGTTGCAGCATTTGTGCACCTGGAGGCGCTTAAATACATCCCGTGGGTAACGCGGCGTGGGACATGCGCAGGCGGCGCACGGGCGGGCTCGTCCTTACCTGTCATTGACAGAAAGAGGCAGGTCAGAGCCACCCTGTTGTTCTCTTGCTCCATGTCAACCATGTCTGGGCCTGACACGGAGGTTCTGTCGGTCATTTTAAGATTGTCGTTTATTGCTTAAATTTATAGACATTGTGGTTATTGTGGACACTCTGCTTATAAACCGTTTGTCCTGCCCAATCCTTTTATAAGATGGGAAAAAGAAAGGCAACAAACAATCAGTCGCTATTGATGAAAAAGACACCAGGAACTCCACGTTTAACGCTAACTAATTATCGATGGGAGCAATTGAAAAACAGATTACAACAGTGGAAGAGACATTGAACTCAGGAGGGGTGGGGGTAGTAGGGTCTTTGACTAATGAGGAAGTAGCTGACGCGGTTGTAACAGCTGAGATCACAAAGGGCCAACATATCCAAAATGGCTGTATACAAAACGTGTCAGATCACATATCGGTTAGCGACCTTGAAATTGACACACAACCACCTTTGAAACGCCCCAGAAATCCAGAGGATACTCATAGAGATAATTGGTTTGAGGTCATAGGTATGAGTAAAGAATCTATTATACGTATCTCAACATCAGCCTTACCAATCGCAGGCTCAAATGAAAGATTTCATGCAAAAAGACAACCTAAAAAACCTTCGACTGAACTTAGAAAACTACTTACAATAGTGGAAGATCTAGATAAATTCCTACAAGATGCTCTGGCCAGCCTAATCAATAGAGTTGGCCTGATTGAAGACAAGTTATATAAACATCCTGGAAATGTAAGGGCGGATAGACATGAGAGCTGAATGCAAAAACAAGGGGATCATGTGAGTCCATTAGCAAAGAGGTAATAACCGGCCTATTCAGACAGGTCGTTCCCACGATAGCCAATTGAACCACAGAGGTATACTGTAACGAATGTCAAACAAAGGCTGGCCAAAAGAAATTAGCAGAAGTCACGACAACTACATAACATTCTATTCCATCAGATACGAGGGGAGGTAACTCAAAAAAAGGCGGCAATTCGCACTGCTCTAGCACTACATGTTCTAATAATATATATACTAATCATTGTCCGACCCAATATAGGAATTTGCTCCATAGGGATTGTTTGTATCTACCCACAGCAGCTACTCCCTATACAGTAGTGCTAGCCAATGTGCCGAGACTATCGTCCAGGAAATAGAACCCTGGGACACCCTGAGAAATAAAGCCCTGCATTGGATAGGCACCAAAACAGGGCTAACACAGGCCCTTTTTACAGATTTTAAAATGGTCAGAAGAGTTAGCTGGATCGGTAGAGATCGTAAAACCCTACAAGGCAATTGCATGTTACTATTGTTTAAAACCCCACTTTTGGTAGAAAGTATTATCAAGAGAGCGGGTAATCACATGGTGCCAACCTACTGCCGTTGGGTTACTTCTTTCAGCCACCACTTAATATAAGACCAAGAAAGATCAGAGGGGATACAAACGACAATGGCCACTGCGCATATTATATATTCCTGTCAGCAACCAGATTGATAGACTTTCAAAACTAGAAGAGGTAAACTGACTCAACATGGTAGACATTAGCGACGCAGAACTTAACGCACAAAGTCTATACATAGCCCCACATACACCAGAGTATTTTTTGACTTTTTGACTTGACTTGACTACACCAGAGTATAGCTTTGAGACTGGGACAAACTTAGGTAAATGATCTACTGTAGATATGCTAACAAGGACCTTATGTCCTTTACATACAGACTCCGATACTCCCCCGTATTGTCGTGATGCAAGGGCAAACCGAGGATCTGGCCTAACTGCAGAGATCTTACCCACAACATCATGTCCTCCCCATAAGGTAAATGAAGCCAACTGCAAAGTCAGTTACGGAGACAATCAATGTTGCGCGTTATTTTGGAACGTCCCAGGTTTAAAGAAAAAAAAATCAAACACATTATAGTCAGACTTTGTAGGCAAATTTAAAATCTTCTGTTTTCAAGAAATTTGGGTAGAGGATATCATCCATATTAGTGGGTACAAGACCTTCCCTACTGCAGCGGTGCCATCTGCACATGGGAGATCCAAGGGTGGGCTATGCACATATGTGTCAAATTGTATGAACGTGATCAAAATAACTTTGACGATTTCTGAAATTTACTACTAATTTATCATTATTGAAATCGATAAATATCACGGTATAGTTGTGATAAATTATTATAATAGTGCTATGCCTGAACTAATCCCGGGGTTTTTGAGAAAACTGAGTAACCATCTTAATCATGTACTTAATGAAACTGTAAAAGATATGTTTGTCCTCTGGAGTGGGGATTTCAACATTGGCCTGTGTTCGCTCAAAGGGGGGGAAACGGATGATAATACTACTTACACTCATTTTCCGCATTCAAACTATGGGGATTGCTTGAATGAGATTTTGTTTATGCTTTATTAGGTTTTGCTAATGATTTATGTATCCCTTCGGTACCTTTTGTTTTACGTTTAAGGGGGGAGGCGGGAATTCAACTATCAATTACATAATTACACCCAAATGACATTCAACAAGAATTAAAGGGTTTAAAACACACAAGAACGCCCTAAGTGACCATTGCCCTCTAAGTATAACATTCCAACTGTCTAGTAAGGTAATAAACAAAAACGGTAAGGGTACACATTTGGTTCAGGACATTGCTCTGAATAAAATGAATGGTTATTCTCTTCATTGGTCTAAAGTGGACCCAGTTGAACTTATTAAGAACATAGTGCATAAACATCAAACAGCAATTTTAGCTTGTCTAGACGGGACGACTGCCCATGTCGAAATTTTAGAATCTTTCTTACAGATCACTTGAGGAATTAAGGAAGCTCTATTGGTGGGGAGTAAAAAAAAACATAAGAAAAATCAAGGATGGTTTAATGCTAGGTGTACAAAAGCCAATATAAAATTGAAGCATGCGTTACACAAGCCATCAAGAAACAGCCAAGAAATAAAAGCGAGTAGATGGGAGTACAAACAGGCACTGAAAGAATGTAAGGGGGACAGCAGAAAGGAAGCCTGGAGAGCCTTGCGCAAAGCTACATTGGCTAGAGAATACAGCCTTTTGGCGAGCAGAAAATGCCCCCTTCCTGAGATTGCCAGTGGCAAGGACGAATAGGTGAAACACTATTCAAACATGTACAAATCCTCACTAGACAAGACAGGCATAGATGATACACAGATGGCTCAGAGAACAATCACCCTAAGGAATTACCCTATAGATCTCTGTTTCACTTTAGAAGACGTCAATCAAGCAATAAAAATAAGCAAGGGAGGGAAAGCACCTGGTCCCGACAGCGTGCCCGTAGATTTTTTAAAAGCTAATCTACCTCTGTGGGAACATGTCATATATTCTAGGAAAAAGAAATACCTACCATCCAATACTGATAGCAGACAAATCATAGAAGTACAACAATGAAAGAAGAATCTGGAAATGATCATAAAAGTAGCTGACGAGGGAGAAAACATTGTTATCCCCCATGAAGAGGATTAAATCCTATAAGCTAGACATCAACTTTCGTACATTACATGCTATGAGAAATTTTCTAGTATTTCAGGATTCACAGTACAGAATGAACTATTAATCCACTGGAATGATTGGCACTCGAAAGATTTCCATCCAAGGGTAGACCCAGCATAGTTAGTATTGATTCAGTCTTGCATTGGCAAATATATAGAGAACTCCAGCTATATATGAAAGTTTACCTTCCTACGTAATGGACACCAAGAATGTACATACAAACAATGGACAACGTAGATTTGCAGGAAGACTATATTCTGGTAACCATTGACATACTAAGCCTATCTACCTCCATCAAACACAAAGAAGGGATTGAAGCAGTTTTAACATCACTTTCCTCTAGAGCCCGTCATTTTTGGGAAACCAATGAAATTATAATTGCACATACTGCACTGCTACCTTGCCCACAATGTTTTCACATTTGAAAACCGACTTCTACCGACAAAAACAAGGAACTGCAATGGGGGGCCAAATTAACCCCACCACATCCCTGTATCTTCGTGCATGAATTGGAAAACTACTGGCTATAGGAATAGTCCTTAACAAGCATGTTATCTTTTGGGAACGCTATATTGACAACATCCTCATAATCAGGTAAGGTCCCCAAAGACTCTATATGAATACATCAGCCAACTGAACACAAACATATGAAACATATCAATAACTTCCTCCGTCTCTAAACAACAAGTAGACTACCCTGAGCTGACAGTTTACATTGAGAAAACAAAATTCACAGCAAGATTCAGGACAAAGAAACAGCACTGAAATCAATATTACACGCCGACAGCTGCCACCCTAGAAACATTATATATGAAACATCCCCAGGGGAGAATTTCTCCGAGCCAAAAGAAGAAAGTAAGTAAGTAATTTTTATTGTGTCAATTACTAAAAATTGTTACAGTAAACAACAAGGTAAAAACACAGTTTCATACATAATATGCAACCAATTGTAACAGTATCAATGTGAAAGTTACGTTTAAGAGCCTGATATGTTTAAAATCAAAGATTAAATAGGTACTTAGTAAAGTCCTTGGCTTGAATTTATAAAGTATCAACTCATTTTTGCGCCCTATTTTCCGATTTCTTCATGGCAATGTACATAATATTTACAAACTTGCCACACCATATAAATATCCATCAGCCTGTTGGTTCTTAAACAATTGCTTCAGGCTTCTTGGCAGGTTAAAATCCCCTTAGTTAAAAACATTGGCTTCAGTAAGGTGTGACTCGCAGTTAAAAATCCTGGGCAACAACATAGCAGATAGAGAATAGTTTCTTTCCCGTTATCACAGAATCTAAAGCTCATTGGACCGTGCTGGTTTAATCAGTCTGATCTGTCTTCAGGTATCAACAGGACCATTAGTCTGCCACAGAGTAATAAGTGTCTATAGGGTTTTGCTTAGGGACGGTTTTAGATAGGGCTGCATCTTTGTTATATCATAGGAGTTGTCAATTAAATGGCCATAGGAAGCGTTGTGAATCTTATCCAAGTCAGCTTTTCCTGACAAGGACAGCACCTCTTTTTAAGAATCAATTTAATGGCCTGATGTGAAACGGACATTGCGGTTACTGTCTCCAGGTAGACATTTAGGTTGTTGGCCGCACTTGTTAAGTATGTTTCCCGGGAGTTGTTGGGTGCCCTGAAAATCTCCTGTAGGGCTTTCTGTAGAGTTCCAAGGTTGACTACAGCCAGTGAGTGCTAATACTTCATAAATGATGCCTTACATTTTTGGTCTTGCCTGTTCAGACCAAACTCGAGTGGCACCAGTGATTGCCATATGTAATTTGGTAAATTACAAATTCTCTTTAGGCTTTGCATTGAAGTTTGTCTAAAGCAATGGAAAATTTCCCTAGATAGACTTGATGACTGTAGGAGATGGTTTGGAGTAACTTTGCTTGCTCTACTTTTATAATCACTTTAGCCATAGGGCTGTGTGGATTATTGTTAGGTTTAGAGAGGCAAATGTGACAGCTGTTGGTTTCCTTGTCGGATGCTGCAGTTGCAAGTTGGCCTTTTTGTTTTCAGTAAACCATACTCCTAGGTAGTTATATTTGTGCATTTGTCCAATTTGTAAATGGCCAAGGCTCCACGACTGTTTGGATTTGTTTTTATATTTTCCAAAAACCATAGCCTGTGTCTTCTTGACGTTAGTGATAAGTTTGTTATTTTAGTTCTATAGGTTTAGCGGCTCAAGCACTCGCTGCATGCCTATTTTGGTGTTATCCAGAATAATTGGATCATCTGCATACTGAATTGCAGATAATCTATATGTGCTGATACTGGGGAATACTGTTCTAAATGTGGATATGGTTTGGCCTGTAGTAAACACAAGGTGTTGTCATGAACTCAGGGAACTTACCAGAAGTCTTTTGTTCTGCAGAAGTACCATTTGTACACAGAGGCTTGCTCTAACTCTCCCAAAAAGTACTCTAGACCCAAACAAATTCACTGGGGATTTTGGATAGTCAAGGGGAAATGAGAATGGAATAGTAGTGGAATAATATCTACTGCGAGGCTTTTTCACATCACACCAGTTTTGGTAAGCATAACTTTCATATTCTGATCCACAAAAGAAAATGTAGCTTATCCGTTTTCTTTTGACTACCATCATAAACTAGATTTTAATGCCACTTTGCTTTGAAGCAAATGAATACTTGGTTTACAAACACCTCATTCTCTTCTACTCCCCTTAAATTACTTATAACATGTAAGGGGCATATTCACAAAGAACTATCGCCGAGTCAACGGCACTTTATCGCAGCCAAAGTTGCGATAAAGTTATTGCCCCATTCACAAGCTGGTGTTAACATCCCACAGCACCAGTTTACCCACGATAGCAGCCGCAAAAAACATCGCCACAGAGGCCCCCCGCAACTATCGCTAATGAGATGCAAAGTGGGTGTTCCCGTGCCAAAAGCCGCGACAACATCACACCTCAACATTCTCAACAACCAGACAGAATTGCGATAAAAACACAAAACAGGCGATAAGGCGCGTTAGCACCAGGAAATCTACACCTGCTCTGACCTGGTGTAAAGTCGGACGGCAGCCTGCACAACAAATGGGAGCACAGCCCAGGGCCACATCGGAAGGGCAACAGATGCCATGGAGCCACCCATCATGCGGCCTGGACACCCAAGAGGGCCACAACACCCACCGACACCACCCCAGGACCACAACCCACACCCGGAACACCCCCTCCCCGCCGGACCACCACTGACGCAGCTCAGACAAAGACAGCGGACCCCCAGGAAGCATACCAGCCGCACAGACCCAACCTCTGATAATGTTACCGTCCACCATAGGCAGAAAGGGACAACCATCCCACGCATCCCGACCATCATCGCCCAAGAGGCCTAGGGCACCAACACAGCAGACAACCAACATCCCACCCTACACCAAGCTGCTGGCTTGGCTGCACCTGTTGGCCCCTGGCACCCCCCAACCAACACCCGCCAGAGTCAGAGGAGTCTCACTGCCAGCCACATCCAAGTCCCTCACACCTGTCCTGTACATCACCATCACCCTGGTACCCCAGTCCCCATACGTCCAACACAATGCGCAGGTCACGCTGGAGGCCAAGCAAGGACCATACGCCATAGCAGGGTGCACGCATGAGTTGGGGGCAATACACAGCACACATGACCCACCTGTGCCCCCTGGTACACAATCACCGCAACAGAAAGCACACGTCCCACCCCAATGTGCAGGCAAGAACGGAACACCGTGGAACCTCCAACAATGTCGCCTTCAAATACACAGCCAGTGTGCATGATTCCTCCATCCTCCGACAGTCCATCAGCAACCAGCGTTCCCAGGATGGCACCAAGGGAAATGCACAGCCCCTTGGCAAGTTCCAAATGAACACCCCACTCACCTCAACTCCACAATCATGCAAATTACAACTATGGCAATGCACACGTCACAAAATCACAACCAACATGCACAACAACATGCCCACCCACCAGACACGACAGAACAACTCACAATGGTTACCTGGCCAAGCCGTGAACCTGAGCCGTCAACCGCATGGCACCTCAGCCACACAACAGCCGAATGTGGGGAGAGGTGGCAAACAGGCATGTGTGAAGGATGCAGTAGTACCATGATTGGGAAAGTACACAATGCCAAGAGTAGCGGAGACGTGCTGGACAGACCGCAGTATGCAGCACACACCCATATCCATGGCGACATACACCTCTGGTGTATGGAGTGAAGTGGACAGTGGACGCAACCATGTCACCACAGCCAGTGGGGGACCTCGCGGAAATCTTGCCTGTTACGCCCCCCCCCCCACAAGCGTGACGGGAGTGGGATGGCCCGGCGTATGCCACGCCAGCGTAGGGGTGTGAATAAGAAGCACGTAGCCCTGGGCGTGGTCCTCTTCCGGAAATCCCAACATCTCTGCCAGGGCGGCACCTCTCACCCCGCCACGAGGCCCGACACCGTCATCTAGAGCGGAGTTGCCTGCGACGCTGTGCGCCATGCTGGACCACGAACCCGTCAGGCCCGCCCCTGCGCAGCCAGGCCTCACTGATCACCTGTCGACACCGGCGTGTGTTAAGGAGGGCCCACCACGTTTCGGCGCAAGCTCCAGGCCCGAGTCCCGTGACCTTGGCAGCCTCCTCAGACCATCACAGCCTCTAAGACACGGGCCCGCTTTAGTCCTTTTTCGTTGACGTCCTCTACTGCCGCCTCAGGCCTACTCCTCGACCCAGTAGGTTCCATGTGTGAAACTGAGTCCTGAGTCATGAATGTCAGTGACTCCAAATCCGGGCCAGCGGCAACAGCACCAGGCCCTACCCGATCTGTGAGGCATATTTCCATATGGGCTTCTTGCGACACGTGGTGCCACTAACCCTGTTCAACACCAGCCGGCGACACGTGGTGCCACTAACCCTGTTCAATGCAAGCCGGCGACACGTGGTGCCAGTAACCCTGTTCAACGCCAGCCGGCGACACGTGGTGCCACTGACCCTGTTCAACGCCAGCCTGCAACACGTGGTGCCACTAACCTTGTTCAACGCCAGCCGGCAATACGTGGATGAGGGACCAGGACTACCCTGCGAATATTTAGGGGTTTACCCAAATTACCCTCCTGCACCTGGGTAAGAATTACAACAAGTAAATAAAAAGCTGGCCAGGAGGAACAAATCTATCTCTCTTTATGTACACACCGGGAACTATATATTACCCTAGTGACAGTACTTGATTCTGCTATACGTTCTTATTTTTCTTTCTCAATAACAAAATCACTAACCGAAGACACACAATTACGTATTTTTAATTCACGTAATTAGAGTTCAATTAATTTAAAATAAATTTTTTAAATTCTTTTTTCATATAAACACACATATCACATCTATATATACAAAAACTAATATCTACTCAACGCATGAAATTCATAGGTTCTATCTACCCATTTGTTAAGAACAAATATGTTCACCTATACCATAACGATGATACATTCAGAGGTCGTCTTATATGCACACTGGGTTTGTATTGATCTCAAACCTAAATCACAAAAAAGTGCAATTAACAATCAAACGATGAATCAATTCTTCATCAGAGACCAGACCTGTCTAGATAAGGAGGAGTCTGATGAAGAATTGATTCATCATTTGATTGTTAATTGCACTTTTTTTATGATTTAGGTTTGAGATCAATACAAACCCAGTGTGCATATAAGACGACCTCTGAATGTATAATCGTTATGGACACCAGAGAATGGTAAAGACCAAATGCAGACTCAGAACTAAAGTTTGGTTTCCTCTGATGGATGACAAAGTGGTACGATCCTGTCTGGTGTCAAGTGACCGGCAAACCAAATCCCCTGGCACCTATCAGCCCATGGATGCGTGCAAGCATGGACTTTGGGAGTCTCCCGGATGGGAGACACTCCATGGTGGTAATAGATGACTACTTGAAATATTCTGAGGTAGAGGTGCTGTCCTCTCTGAGTGCCGGAGAAGTCATACCCAAGATGAAAAAGGTGATGGCCACCCATGGGCTCATCAAAGAGATTAAAACTGACAACGGTCCGCCCTTTCAGGGACCAGAATTTGCATCCTACCTGGCATCTCAAGGGATAATACACAAGAAGATAACTCCAAAATAGCCAGAAGCTAATAGAGAAGCGGAGCGATTTATGAGGACTTAGAACAAGGTTATCCGCATAGCCGTTGCCAATGGTGAGCCAGTGGAACAATTGATATATTCCTTTCTCCAGGATTACAGGCAGACTCCTCACATCACCACGGGCGTGCTCCCGGACACCTGTCCATGGGACGAGTAGCAAGTGATTCCATTCCTCATCATCCCCAATGGGTTCCAGAAGAAATAAATAACAGTGTGGTAGAGTGCAGATGACGTAGAGCGGAAGCTTCTCATCTCAAAGTGGGAGAGCTTGTTCTTGTTCAAGACCAGCAGCAAGTTCCGCCTACCATTCGAAAAAGATCCCTGGTGCATCGTTCAAGTTCGAGGCAGGCAAGTCACAGTCAAGAAAGGCCTGGAAATGCTCACCAGAAATGTTTCAGCGTTCAAGAAGTATCATGGGCGTCCTGGTACTGAGCGAGCTCTGATGAGCTCTGGCTCGGAGGAACGCAGCTGGGAAGAGTGTTCAGAAGCTGATCATGATGTGCAGGGAGCTGAGGGTGTGGATGTGTCCACCCAACCTCCAGAAGGTCCGCGAGAGATATTGGAGTCTCAGTAACCCCTGAAGAGGATAGTGAGTGCAGGGAAAATCGCACTCAGTATAGACTGCGAAAGAATCCTGAGCCATCTAGTCGACTAAAAGACTTTCATTGTTAGACTGTCACCTGGTGGAACTGGAAGCTGGTATCCTGCTTAATGAGAACTCTTAGTTGATATGTTAGCACCGTTTCGCTAACAGCCAAATTCTTTGTGTGTGTGAATTCTATTTTTGGGGAGGAATGTTGTATCACTCCTCGCACTACTTTGTTTGAGGTGCTCCCATTTGTGCTGCAGAGCCGCGGGGTGAGAGGTGAGCACTCCCTGCGTACGTAATGGTATTTGGTTTGTCTTGGGCAGCACGGGCATTTGTTAATAAAGAATTGTGCGCGTGCGCCCGGCGTCAGAGCCGAGACCCGCGGTCAACAGTGAACACCATTTTGTGTGCTGGCTTGTTACTTGCGGCATACGCCACGCAGCCAGTGCGATCAGCAACGCGCGGTGCAGCGTGACAGTGATCCCCGATCTAGGCACTAATAATCACATGCTTAGACATAACACCCTCTAACTGCGCATTCCGGAACGCATTCAGCACCTTAGGGACTTGAGTCTCACAAAACACTTGAGGACACAGTGCAGGAGAAGGTAGAGCACAGATCCCACTACATAGCGAGCCCCTGACCCTGCTGCACTGCATGCATTCAGCACCTTTGGGAATTTTAATGCCATATTGGGGAATATTATCTTGAATCTTTCAGCGAACATGTTTGAGCCAGTATGTATGGATGGTATGGTACAGGGTATCGACTGCAGGGACTGGGTGCTCCATTCCTATTTGGTGGCTTTTGTCCACTGTAATGCATTAGAGCTGGTCGATCTCTTTTGTTTCTTTGTTGCCCCCTACACTGGTTGGGTTAGTGCTACGGTTATTGAAGCCCCAAAGGCCAAGGAGTGATAACCAGCCTTCATTGTTTGATAATACATGTAGGCTATGAAATAAATGCCTCCATAGAGCGCCGTGCATGAGCCCGAGAGATAAGGGGATTGTTGCTGAATGCAGGAGGGATTGGAAACAGGCTTTGAGGATAAAGCAAAGTAAAAGTGCAGTTAGGCATTTGGAATGTAGTTAATGGCAATAAGCTGTGTTCATATAGGTAGGGATCTAAGAGCGAAGCACTTATGTAAGATTTATAACCTGTCAAACTGTTTGACTGAGGACGCTGAACACCCTCCGCACTACTTCCCTATTGATAATGTATTTTCTTTGGAGGAGGTGATAGAGGCTGTTCATTACAGCCCCAGTTATAAAGCACCTGAGCTGAATGAGATTCTATGGACTTCTACAAAGTTAACTCAGAAACGTGGGTGCTGTTACTTTCTAATTATATACACATTGCTTTCAAGTCTAGTCTCCCTCGATCCTGGCAATTTATTGTCCCGTATTTAAAGAAGAGAACTGTGCGAGCCCCAGTTGTAGCCTCTGAATTCCACTTTTAGACTCTAGATTGTGGGCAAGATGTTTCTGGATAGGTCAACAAGATGGATGGATGTCTGACAACCATGTTAAGTAAAGGGTGCAGTATGGCATTAGGGTTGGCTTAGGTGCTATGGAACACTGCCTAAACTTAAATCTACCGGTTAGCAAGTATAGTTGCAGGTGAGGGTGGAGCACTGATGCTAAACATAGTTCCATGTACCTAGCCTTTATGGATCTTTCCTGCGCTTTTGATAGTGTTGTCAGATCCATGCTGTGGGCAATGTTAGAACACCTAGGGGTGGATAAGAGCATTGCTGCTTTTTTACGTGCCCTGCATTATGACCTCGAAGTCTCGGTTAGATATGGGGCTAGTGGTGAATCCCAGTGGGGTAACAAAGGCCCCCGCAGTGCGGGGGGTCTACAAGCTCTAGGGGGGCCCTCAGCACTATACCCTGACCTGGGTGAGCCGGAGGGGGGCCTCTCCATTTACTTTGCAGGGGGATCCCCTCAACGTTTGTTACGCCACTGGTGAATCTACAGTCGTTTTACTTTCTCTGGGGTACGGCAGAGCTGCGTGTTTGCCCCTTTGTTATTTTTAGGTCGAACCTGGGCAACACATGCGCTGGTCCGCGAACATGCTTTATACAGGTATGGATAGAAGCTAAGCCCATATTTTTCATTGGCTTTTGTCATCTTTGGAAACTGTGGCTTTTCATTAGTCAATAGGCTGTCGTCTCTCCTTAGTACCGCCTTGTCTCATTTTGTGAACTCCCATAAGTATACCCCCTATTACATGTGTTGTTACTCTGTAGGCCTTAAATACAGCCTCCGAGTACATTTCCTTAAATGGTTTTCTCTCTTGTCTTCTGTTGCAGGCAGGACACACTCTCCTGCAACTCTTTAATTTTTTTTTTCTTCATAGCACGGCACGGTCATACAGTGGTGGCCGGGCCTTTGGTTTATTTATGGCGCCAAACACGACCGCATAGTTTAATTTTTATACTGTTTATTATCTTTTATTTTTTTTTAAAGCGCCCCATGCGGTGCTTTCACTTTAATGGCGGCCGCTCCCCTTTCTTTAGACAAACCGCGTCTAAGTAAAGGGGTGCGCCATTAAAGTGAAACCACGGCATGGGGCGGTTTTACACAAAAGAAAATTGTTTTTCAACTTAACAAATGCTTTTTTTGGTAAAAGTGACCATAACGCGCTTTCACTTTAACGGCGGCCGTGCCCCTTTCTTTAGACACGGCTCGTCTAAAGACAGGGGTGCGACCGACATTACAGTGAAAGTGCCGCATGGGTGCTTTTACAAACAAGCATTTGAAATGCAATAGGTCTCGCATTTACAAGAGTTTCGTAAATGCAAGACCTACTGCATTGCAAATGCTTTTCTTCAGAGTGGTTTAGACTTCTGCCAGTGCCTGGCTCTGCTTTGTATATGTGAGGAAAACTGTCATGGAGTCGCAGCTTCCGTTTGCCGGTCCACTGGAAGGAAAGCTCCCCCGTTGAGAAGAAGTTCATCTTTTTGTTAAAGGAACACCACAATGCGCTAGGCAAGACGTTGGTGCCCTCAGAGAACAAACCTAACAAAGGAGAAAGTCTTTCCAGCAATGTTGAAGAGTGACCAAAAATAGACCAGAGTTGGGCCATCTCGCTCTTCTGTAAGCCCTTCTCAACAGATCGATACAGTTTAACTTTAAACCGTTCACTTGCAACAAGCAGTAACTGTCGCTCACTTCTCTAGCTTCCAGACATTTAGCATTGCTTGCATGAACAGCCAGACTTCAATATGCTCTCTGAAACTGAAAATAGATTTATTCTCCGCCTGGCAGGGACAGAAAAGGAGGTTTGAGGTAGTGTTTAGGGGTGTCCTTCTGGGAAATTTAACACATGGCTCTTATAAGCAAGCATTTGCAATGCAATAGGTCTCGCATTTGCGGGAGTTTGAGCTATTGGCATTGTAAATGTATATTTATGTGTTGGTTCTTAAAACATAAATAAAAGGCATTGTCATTTACAATGCCAATAGCTTAAACTCTCGCAAATGCAAGACCTATTGCATTGCAAATGCTTGGTACTGTATATTAAGTTATTAAATAATCAGAAGTTAGGACTTTACCTGTTTTTAAACTGGCATAAAGGGAGGCGCTGGTCGCAGAGCAGACGTGAACGGGCACAGATTGGCTTGCTTTTGGTGCGCCAGCTACGTGTCCGTGCCGCGGGCCTGCACATAAAGGCAGTTTTAGCCCCGCCACCCAATAACAGCTAATGCGCTACCTTTCACTAAGTGCTCGCAATCAGATAACAAATAAAGGAGATTCTTGGAGATCAGGCACTCACTTTAGCAGAGGGCCAGAATAGCTCTGGCAAGTCCAGTTGCAGCAGATCAGCTGGGCAGTTGTAGGGAGCCCTGTGGAGCTTGTTATGTTCTCGTTGCTCTGAACAGGAGATCCAGACTACATAAGTTACCTTTTTTTTATTTTACTTGATTATTCATAGTTCTTCCACTTGCTTTTCACCTTTATGTGGTTTATAAAAATATCAATGTTTAGGAGCAGATTCCCTCCATCCAACGGT
Organism: Triturus cristatus; assembly: GCF_964204655.1. Taxonomy (NCBI): domain Eukaryota; kingdom Metazoa; phylum Chordata; class Amphibia; order Caudata; family Salamandridae; genus Triturus; species Triturus cristatus. Next base: position 1,351,639,208 of record NC_140590.1, read on the forward strand.
CCATACACTGCATGGACCGTTGGATGGAGGGAATCTGCTCCTAAACATTGATATTTTTGAATAATCAAGTAAAATAAAAAAAAGGTAACTTGCGTAGTCTGGATAATTGGAGGAAGACCTAGCTACATTTCGTTATGCTTGAAGGGAATAAGACGAAGCCCTTCTTTATACCTCAGAATTTTGCCCTGAAGAAGTCCTTCTGGGACGAAACACGTCGGCTATGCTGTATGTGCTTTTTATATGTGTAAAGAGAAGAAGAACCCAATAAAGAAATAATTTTGAAATAACACCTGCTGAATGGACAGACATATTTTATGATTACGAAACAACTTTGTTGGAGTGCTGGATCACATTGATTTGTTGATATCTTCTGGGAGTGTACTATAAAATTATTTCCTTCAGATAGACTGGGCCTATTCGATTCAGGACTTTATGTGCCATACAGAGTCCTGTGAATGCAACTCTGCTCTTAGTAAGTAACCAGTAAAGTTCCATGAGCCCTTTGGCATCAGATTCATCTTTGCCAATATTTTTCAGAAGACGGACTGCTGCAAACTGCAGCCACTGAAGCTTTTTTTTAGCAGACCTTGTTGTATGCCCAGATAGATGGCGTTAACAATAGTCTATCCAAGAAAGCACTAAAGAAACAACCACTGTTGTCTGAAGATCCGTAGAAGTGAATGGCAGAACTTTTTTTTGTTCTTTCAAGAGATAGAAGCAAGAGGAGATCGGCTGATTTGTCTTGTCTTTGAAAGTTAATTTAGAATCGAAGATCACTATTAGTTTTTTTACTTTGGTGACTGGAGTAGGTAAAGGGCCAAGCGTGAAGGGCCACCAAGAGGGACTCCAAAAAGACAAACCTGACCTCAAAGAAGCTCCTCTGTCTTATCGGAGTTCAATTTTAAGCATTGGCTTTCCATCCAATTGACAATTGCTGTCATACAGTTTTTAAATCTAATGGCTACCTCATCTACCTTTGTGTGAATGGAGACAATGGTTTGGGTGTCATCTGCATGAGATATTGTGTGGAAGCCAAAGGATCTAATAAGTGCTGCTAGTGAAGCCTCATAAATGTTGAACACTGTGGTGCTTAGTGAAGACCCCTGTGGAACCCCACACAGCAAAGAAAAACACTAAAAGTAAAGTCTCGTCGGGGGGGGGGGGGACAGGTTGGGAAGGGTGGGGGTTTTTCTTGTTGATGATGTATGAATAGCTCTCCATTGTTCCTTTATATGATAAACTGTCAAGAGCTGTTGCTAGCTACTATGTGGCAGTTCCCCTGGGTATACAGGGGCCTGCAGCCTTTGCCTTCTTGACCAATAAAAAGTGTTGTTAAAAAAAAAAAGTAAAGTCTCCAAAAGAGAATGACTGGGTTCTGTTGCTGAGGAAAGATACCAAGAGATTTAGGGCAGTTTCTTCAGTCCCGATCCCATTAGACGGTGAATCAAGAACCTATGACAAACTGTGTCAAAGGCCGCAGATAGGTCCAAAAGGGCCACTGCAGCCTTTCCACCACTATCCAAGATTCCACGAATCTCTTCTGTTGGCACCACCAGAGCAGATTCCATACTGTGATTTCGTGAAGCCAAATTGTGCTCAATCTGGGTTCTTGGTCTGCTCCAGAAAGTCAGAGAGAGCCACGTTAAGGTGTCTCTCCAGGATTTTTGCTGGTACTGGGAGTCTTGAGATGGGGCGGTAATTCTTCTCTTCAGCAGGATGTAATGTTGTTGTTTTTTTGGGAAGAAGAACGAGAACCGACAGACTTTTCCACTCAGAAGGACAAATACCTGCATCCATGACATTATTTAATAAGACTGAGTGGGGAAGCCAAGGTTCTTGCCAGTTCTAGAAAAATGTTCACGACGGGACAGGGGCCAGTCACTCAGGGCCCCCAGACTTTTTCCCATGTTAAAAGTGAAGCAAAAGTGGCGCAAGGGGCTTGTAAATCTGCCCCTTCGTGTGTTTATTCAACTGGGCCACCTCATCTGTTTTGAGGGATGGAAATGTGTTCTCAAAATTGGATGATTGTTATTAAGAGCGATGTCTGCGGAGCCTAGGGGATGGTCCCCATTTCCTGTCTTCAAAACCTTGTAAACTGCTTCTATCTTATTCTTAAAAGAATTAGCTAGGTTGACACAGAAATTTTGGGTGAGGACTAATGTATTAGTGTTCCGAGGGCGAGAGAGCATCGGAACTGTTCTGAATAGTTCCTTGAAGGAGTTGCTTGCTTTTTTAATTTTGTCCGTGAACAATTTATTTTTTTCAACTTCTATTTCTGCTTGTAATCGTCCACAATATAGCTTCTCTAAGCATCTTTCAGACTTAAATTTATCTGCAACAAAACGAGGTACATTGGACCAGCCTGTACTCTTGGAACCAATTAAAACATTCCTTGATTAGCACGGTAAAAAAAAAAACATTTCACATGACAAAGAAAGCAAAGGAACTTCGCTGTCATTAATTCAGACTTCAGCATTGCATAGAAATAAAAGTTCAGGTCTTGAAGCCAGCCACAGCCCGTTTCGGGTAAGAGCTGTGAGGCCGAATGAAGGGGGATTTCGACAGACGAAGGCGAGGGGAAATTAATTATTTATTTAATTTTCTCTCGTTGTCGTACATCGAACCTCCCCCCCTTCCCCCGGCTCACCGCTCTTACCTGCACGGGCCGCGGCTGCATGAAGCAAGATGGCGACTAACGAGAGCTATTTTAAAATCAAGGGCTACATAGTGACCACACCGTCATCCGCTTCAGTCAACACGCATACACAGACATCACCCAAAGATTACACTGACACTTTATTTGTGGGTGAAGAACTGCTGCAGGTTTATTTCATACAACACAGTATGATAATAAAATTGGGTTATCTTACGGGCGATCCAGGGCAGGCAGCCCCTTGCTGCCCGCCCGCCTGGTGAGCCAGCACACACGGTGGGTCGATGCCCGGCAGTGTGGCACATAAATATCTGCAGATCATCCACTGGGTCACGTGATCTGCCTCCTACTCCCGCCCCTTCCGACAGGGGCGGAGCGTGTTGTGGCCACCCCCGGTTGGTCAGGCCCCCCAACCGCCCGAAGGACTAACGGGGCGCCGTCGCGGTCTTCCCAGAACCCCCTTCGGCTCCTGGACCTTGGCTCGGGCACCCTTACTGTGCCGGACAGGGGTACCCTTACTGTACCGCCTGTCGCAGAGGTACCCTTACTGTACCAGTCTGCATCCAGATCGCCCTGTAACTCCGCCTGCAACGCAAAATAGAAAAATTAAACATTCCAATAACGCGCTGAGCCTGCCACGCGGGGTAAGAGGAAAGGGTGGGAGAACGCGTGTCCAGGCTGGCTGCGGCGCGCAGGAGACAGAGGAGGAACTGGGCGAGAGAGCCCACTAAGTAGGGAGTAAGCCGCGCCCCCCGCCCCCCCCCAGCCCGCCCCCAGCTCCACGCGATAGGGGTTTTTCCCAAGTGGGCGTAGGCCTCGCGCGCGAGGCAGCAAGGGGGGAAGGCTCCGACGGGCGGCCACTAGAATGCTGCCCTGCTGATGTCCCACTGCGTGGGACGCGGGCAGCGGCATAGTGACCACACCGTCATCCGCTTCAGTCAACACGCATACACAGACATCACCCAAAGATTACACTGACACTTTATTTGTGGGTGAAGAACTGCTGCAGGTTTATTTCATACAACACAGTATGATAATAAAATTGGGTTATCTTACGGGCGATCCAGGGCAGGCAGCCCCTTGCTGCCCGCCCGCCTGGTGAGCCAGCACACACGGTGGGTCGATGCCCGGCAGTGTGGCACATAAATATCTGCAGATCATCCACTGGGTCACGTGATCTGCCTCCTACTCCCGCCCCTTCCGACAGGGGCGGAGCGTGTTGTGGCCACCCCCGGTTGGTCAGGCCCCCCAACCGCCCGAAGGACTAACGGGGCGCCGTCGCGGTCTTCCCAGAACCCCCTTCGGCTCCTGGACCTTGGCTCGGGCACCCTTACTGTGCCGGACAGGGGTACCCTTACTGTACCGCCTGTCGCAGAGGTACCCTTACTGTACCAGTCTGCATCCAGATCGCCCTGTAACTCCGCCACAGCTCTGGGGAGGCTACCGTCGCTGCCAGAGCCCCCCTTCCTCCTTTCGCTGTTTATGGGTGCCCGCCCCTGCGAGCCAGCTTTAGTGGGCTAAATAATGGGTCCAGTTCTGTAACCGTAAATATACGGCATTAAGTTGCAACATTACTCAGAAGCCCAGGGCAGACTAACCACGAATGACTCTAGGCCCCAGTGCCGCTCAGCTGAGGCGTGACTGGAGTTACTAGCCCTATAAGCGATGCCACTGCAGATCTTCCTATCGTAATTATGGGAAGATCTAGCACCTACAAATGGAGTCAGAACTAAACCATAGCTGAATTCGTCAATCCATCGCTTCCCTTCATAACCTAGCACTAAGGTGTTGATTTCCGCTTTGTCTACACAGGGATGTATAGATAGCGGCATGGTACCTAAAAAAACAGCTGCTGCTGCGGGCAATTGCATGATTTCTTTAGCAGGACAGAAGATTTTTTAACTGCTAAATGGACGTCTGCTTCTTTCGTGACTCCGGATAAAGCCGATATGGCTGACTGAGCTGCCGAAGGTACATCGCTCAGCTCGAGGACCCAAATTTGTGAACGTTTCCCCCCCTCCCTGGCTCCAATGAAATGTTGGGCGAGAAGAGTAACACCTAAATCTGATTTTCAGGCTGGAAATATGGCATCGGTAACAGGGCATTGGTGAAATAGGCGCTCATGGACCTGCCATCCCCTTAATACTTTCCAATTGGCCAATTTGGGTGCCAACTGGCACGGAATTGTGTTCCCAACAGCGACAGCACCATAAGCAGGGTGAAGGTAACGTGTGAGTTAACCCCTTCACCTACGTGTATAAACACAGCTGACATCACTGTTACCTGACTTTGCTCCCTTTCACATCGTATTAGTCTATTGTTTACTACAACCGGCCCATATCTTAGCAACATCTCCCGGTTTTGGCCTCTCTACTTGCAAATTAAGTTACCTTAAATTGGACGATAGAGTCTTATACTGGTCCCGCTGTTATCCCACTCTTTCCTTACTCTCCCCTGGGACAGCGCATCCAATTCCTTGCTTGTTGAATAGCAGCTAGCTTTGGACTCTATTGCTGCTGAAAGGAGTTAATATCTTTGCCTACAGTCCTTGTTACACCGGTGTTGCAGTGCTGTAGGTAAGTCGTGGCACCGACATCATGGCTTGAAAGGAAACGTCCCATTGCTATCAAATAATTTGTTGTGCGCCCCAGTTATAATTTCGTTCCTAACCCATAATTGGCAGTGTCTCTATTCAGCCAGTGCCTCGGTCACGACCACCTTAACTCATGACAATACATCTGGCTTTTCCGCTAGCCTTGTCCATTAACCTGTCAAATGCCAGTGGGGAGCAGCACATCTCTGGTCCTGCTTATTTCAGAAGGTGCTACGCACATGTAGGTGAGGGCATACCATTCCCGGTGTCTGGTTGAAGTATGCACAGGGCATTGCCACTCTCCCACGGCAGTGCTGTGAGCCGTTTGAAGTAGTTCATCAGATTCAGCCAACCACCCCCTAGGTGGAGGCTTGCACTCCCAAACTTCTGCTCGTGTAAAACCCGGCCACACCTTCAGTTCAGGGAATTTTAGTAATTCGCGACACTGACAGCCCCAGGGGCCAAATACTGCGCTGTGTAAATGCGGCCCGATACCACCATGAACAATTGGCTTGTATGGATGGGTGTTAACCTAGGCTGGCTGAAGGCGAAGCCTCTGCCAATCACTCCTGGCAAGACGTGCCACCGCAGGTAGAATAAAGAGTTATCCAGCCCTCCTACCTTCCTTTCCCAGTCCGACCAGGTCGAAGGAGAATGCCCCTTCCAGAAAGGTCATGGCCTCATCCCTGACGCTTATCCATCCCGCATTCTACCGGGAATCTACCGCATCGCCTAGTAAAGCAAGGGGTACGTTCGCAATATCAAAGACATGCATGTTCACATGCAGACAGGAATCGGAGGAAAGCTGGGGGGGCGATGGTGTGAATAGTGAAGGGGCATCTGGTTCACGGCTTTCAGGAATGAAAACAGCCTCCAAGGTAAACTTGTAAAATGTATGGTAGTGCTGCACGAGCAGCAAGGTATCGTTTGCGCGCTTTACCTGCACACCAACTAACGCCACCCCAGGGACACACACTCTCCTTATTAGACACAGGGGGATTAAGTGATTTTCCAGAATCACTGCATATTGATAAGGCGCTGACACTTCTCTCTTCATATGCAAACCAACAGTTGTCTAGAGGCAAGGATACGTCCGGAGCAGAGAGACAAGTGTCTTTATTACCATGCCTAGCAATCTTGCCCTGGGGCCAAACACTGACAACATTCCGATGCGAAGTCTTCGCCTGGCGAGGATGAGCGTAGTTTATACCAAGGTATGTTACTGAGACTCCTTCCTGCTCCACGCTATGCTATTGCGACTCCTTCCTATGTAAATAGTGTCCCCTTCTGCGCAGCGTAGCTCAATCCGATAGGCCGTATCTTCTCCCTTTTAAAAGCATTAGAGCAACTACAGGCATGTGAATCATCCCGGAAAATAATGCAACAAAGTGATATAGTAGGTGTGTCCTAGGATGTTCTGCAACACTGATCGGTGTTCTAATAATGTATACTTTGCATTGTGTATGCAGTTCTAGGATGCAAGTTGACAGCTCACTATCCTATATTAGGACTTTAAGTTATACATTGCAAGTAACCAAAGGATGTCCCTTTTGAAAGCAGTAACCGGCTGATCTGTTTGCATCCTATGCCCTCTGTAATGTACTTGGCACACGTCTTTGCAGCAGGCAATCTTGCCATTATGTGAGGCCTGACAATTGGCGGGTGAAGGAAACGCTGCAGCAGGTGCTTAAAAGCTTAATAAACGTTTGCCGAAAGTGCCATGGTCAGGTTGTTGGGGAAATGGATCTAATCAATCAAATGTACGATGGAGGTACTAACATTGTGGGTGTACATTATGGGGGTCGAAGCACGATAGAGGATAGATTGTGCTTGCCCAGGTCCGTCATGGCTGAAACGTTGCCGTCATAGAGAATTAAAGGTACTATACACCACTGGTGTACAGTGATTGTATATTGCAGTACAGCATTATATACAACAATATTGTATACCACCATTTTATATGTGTTAAAGTCCAAGTTTGCCCCACTTGTATGCAATTCCTCCGCTATCTGTTTAGAATTTATCATGGCATTCCTTGTGCATTTAGAAATCGGCTAGAATTACATATGTAAATTCTGTGATTTAGCTACCCCCTTGTACGTTCCCCTGGATGTAGAGCAGGAGGAGATTGCCCTGTGTTAGACTTGATTCTTCTGTGGGTAGGAACTGCCTGCTATAAAACATTTATTTGCCCGCCTAAGAGGGGCCTAACTCATAGCAACGACACCAGCATCCAACATATCCCATTCTGGCCCCCCATCCAAGTGCTATCCAGTCCCTACCCTGCTTAGCTTCCACGGCGACCGAACGTATAATTTACCAGGACACGGTAGCTCAGCGCACTGAAAGCTTTGCAATGAGTGAAAATACAATTTTTTGCGTCCCAGGGTGGGCTTGAACCACCAACCGTTCCTTTAAGAGCCGAACGCGCGAACCGATTGCGCCACAGAGACCGATGCCTCAAGCATTGCCAGTACGGGGATCGCACCTGCCACCTTCGCGGCACTAGCACCCCGCTACAACCAATCGAGCTAACCGACCAGGCCAGGAAAAACAACTAGCTCAGCGCACTGAAAGCACTCCAATCCGTTTATAAAAATACAATCTTTTTTTTTTTTTTTTTTTTTTTTTTTTGTGGGTGAAGAACTGCTGCAGTCCAGGCTGGCTGCGGCGCGCAGGAGACAGAGGAGGAACTGGGCGAGAGAGCCCACTAAGTAGGGAGTAAGCCGCGCCCCCCGCCCCCCCCCAGCCCGCCCCCAGCTCCACGCGATAGGGGTTTTTCCCAAGTGGGCGTAGGCCTCGCGCGCGAGGCAGCAAGGGGGGAAGGCTCCGACGGGCGGCCACTAGAATGCTGCCCTGCTGATGTCCCACTGCGTGGGACGCGGGCAGCGGCATTAGCTATGGCCAATCTCAAAATAAATAATACAGTTAACATTTGCATGTTTACAACTTTAATATCGATTTGATGCAAAACGTACTTGATATGAAAAAACACTTTTTTTCACCAGTTTATCCCTTCATACGATGGCATGAGTTATACACATGAGGTGGAAAAATGAACCAAGGTAGCTTTCCCGGTGCCAGTCCTTTTGGAAGCTCAGCCCAAACTGTTTCTAAAACTAAAAGCAGCAGTTTTTTTTCTAGACACTCACTAATCTGATTTTCGGTCTATTTTAATTAGAATTTGTTTTTCAAAACATTTCTCTTCATTATTATATTATTTTCAATATACAAGTGTGCAAAGTAAAGGTTTACTGCCTGCAATTACTGCAAAGCTCAAGAATTTACATGGTAGCCTTGTCAGAAAACATATGATTTCAGTTCTAGCCTGTTAATATACAGACCCATATTTATTTGCAGGCCTCCAATTGCAGTGACGTTTATTTTTAAAAGAAGCCTTATGACCAAGTTTGGCTTATTCTTTCGTATGCATTTCTACATAGATGAACGTGTGTCTTGTTCATTTTGCTGTAGAGTTGTGTGATGGGTTGTGCTGCTGTCTTAAGGAACCTTGCTTTATCGAAGGGTCCAGGCGCATCCCTGCACCAAATCTTCCCGAGCCTGTCATTGTTAAGAAACCCGAACTCAACTGGAAGGACCTAGATAGGTGAGTAATTTCCATCTATTAAAGATCTTAATAATGTTCCAGGGGAGAGAACTCTCTTTGAAGTGCAAAGGAAAGTACAATTACAAACTTCTGCTATACAGTTAGGGAGTTCGAAGTATCTAATCGAAGGAATTTGATAATGTGGAAGAAGTTTCTTTTGTTTACCGTTTACACCACCATGTCTCCCCAAATATGAGAAAACATATGGTATGTTTTTGTGCAGTATAATATACACTTATTGCTTTATCCTATTTACAGTTACAGGATTACAAAGAGTACATGTTAAATAAATGAGTTATTCACCATTATAGTAATTCCCTGGAAGACCAAGAACTGAGGAGGATGAAGGGAAAGGGACAATGCAGTTTAATGGGAGTGTCTGAATGTGTGTTTATGATGGGCTTAATGGTTGGGAGTCTGTAAAGGCTTTGAACACATTTACACTCTAGTTTAATGAGTGTAGTGAATTTAAATTGAGTTCTTTTTGGAACCTGGCCCTGTATGTATCAGCAGTGTTTTAGTGCATGAGCCTCATAGAAGGATCATGAAATAACTTTCATTTAGAAACAAGCATTGGTAAATGAATTAGGTTTCACCTATGTGATTAATTTCAATTTATCTTTATTGTTTGATTACTTAAAACCATAATTATTTTAAAAAAAGTATGTTTCATGTATACAAAAAGTTTAAAAGACGGATTATTGAAAAGAAAGTGTTAAAATAAAATACCCCAAAATTGATTAATAGCCCATAATGTCCGGAACCTAGGATGTCAAAAAGGCCGTAGCATAATTTTTAAAGTCAGGCAAGGAACAAGCGTGGCGTAAATGTTCTAAAAAGTTCTAAGGTAAGAGCTTGTGAGTAATTAAAGTTGGGGAAAAAGGCAGTATTCAATTAAACGTCACATGATGATCAAGGGGTCGTAAATAGATCAAGGGGCGGCATGGTCGTACTGCTAGGGGCAAAGGAATTTGCGGGTCTGTTATTCCCAAGTTTTTTGGCCGCTCTGGTCACAAATTTAGTAAACCGGATGTTGAGCATCATGTTTTCTGAGTTCATAGCAGCTATTACAGCCTGCCGGCATGTTCGCACTCCGAGTTTGTTCCATTCACCACGCAGCAAAGTCCTTCTGTTGTTAAGCAATGCGGAACATGCACAGACTGTGTGCTCCATTGCTTCGAAATGATAGCCACACTCCCTACATTCAATGTTAACACTGGGGCGCCACCATTCAGGTAAGTACTTTAAGAAAGGCCATTCCCCCATCCTCAGTGCCATAAACTTTAGTTTCCAAAAAAGTGCATACGTTCTTGATAGGTAAGATTATTCGACCCCCGGTTCGAAGTCAGAAATAACCGCCCAGGCGTGTTACCTTCTGGACAATATAGCCCTGTCAGAATGAAAAGACCAGAGCCAAACTCTTCTCTTGATGACAGATTTTAATGCCTGCTTGAATGGATTTGCTCCCCAGTATTCCTCGACACCGAGTAACTGTAGGGAGTGTTCCAGGTGGCGCCCATGTTTTTGGCAGATATTTCTTTCCAGAGTCTTGCCTCGAGGCTGCCTTTCCAAAAATTGCACAGTCTGTTATAGAGCTTGATGAACACGCCGGCCTCGACGCCATGACGATCTAATAGGTCAAGTTCAAGCCTGATTTGAGCTGGTAATGAAGATCTTGGCAAGCGCTATGCTTTTTTTTTTTTTTTTTTTTAAACATTTTTATTAATTTTCTTGTAAACATACCAACAAGACACTTGGAGCAGCACGCTTCCCAGCATTTCTGTCAATAACATGCACCATGTAGCAATATACAAATGGGTCCCAGACCAACGCAATGCCGCAACGCCGGCAGCAGTCTCAGACCCCTTCAGCCCCGGAGTCTCCCCATCAGTCCGAGTCCGAAGATTCATCTTGTGTCAGTGGCGGAGGGTCACATATTTCCCCTCTGAATTTATTCCAAGCCCCCCAAACCTTATCCCACTTCCGGGGACACCCCCGCCTAATAAACACAGAGCGTTCCGCGAACATTGCTGCATCCATGTCCCTATTCCATGCGGGCAGCGTTGGACCCCTCTCCGCCCCCCATTTTTGGGCTATGTTCCTTTTAGCCGTGATGATCCCCAGTGTCACCCAGTCCTGCGCCTGCCGATTGAGGTCATTGGGCTCCCAAACATTTAACAAGCATCGCCGGGGTTCAGGCTCCAATGACACTCCGCTCACCTGTGACATTGTCCTCATCACTCGTCTTCAGAAAGCTTGGATGATGGGACAGTCCCAGATGGTGTGGTAAAATGTCCCCACCTCCCCGCAACCGCGCAAGCAGAAGGGATGTGTTTCTCTACCCATTTTGTGCAATAACTGCCTGGTGTAGTATGATCGATGCAGGATCCGCAGCTGCACCAGGCGCAGCCTTGAAGGGATACCCGCCTCTCGTGGCGAGGCCAGCGCCTCACGCCATTCCGGGTCATCAAATTCCCCTATCTCCTCCGCCCATCTCCCCCGCAAGGACTCCATGGGGTCCGCCAGGTTATTAATGAGCTTGCGGTATGTGAGGGACGTAGCCTTCTTGGGCATATATTCCGTCAGCAACCTGTCTTCCAGCGGGGATGACTCCGGAACCTCTTGCCCGGGGGACAGATGGGACAGCAGGGCGTGTTTAATCTGAGAGTATCGGAACCATTCGGAGGGAGCGAGCTCATATTGTTGCTGCAGTTGCGCGAATTGGACGATTGCCCCCTTGTGCCATATGTCGCCCACCACTGAAATGCCGATGGAATCCCAGGCATCGGACCCTTTGCTACCCCTCAGTCGCCCCAGTTGCTTAGCGTCCCACAGGGGCGTGAGTTGAGTCAGTACTCCCCGCCACCCAAGTTTAGCTTGCGCTGCGTGCCAGATAGACACCGTCTGCCGCAAAGGGCCGATCAGCGTCGGTGCCAATCGTCCATCATACAAAGGGGACAGCATACCCCTCACACCCAGTATGTCCCTGTCTGCCCGAAATGCCGGATCAGACTGTGGCGCGTGGAGCCATTGGTTAATCACCTTCAATTGGGAAGCCCAATAATAGAGCTGGATATCCGGGAGCGCAATTCCCCCGTCATACCACCCACGAACAAGTTTGGTTTGCGCAATGCGTGCCGGCTTATTGCCCCACAACAGGCTGGAGACCTGGGCTGCTATCGCGCGGAAGTAGGCCGGCGGCACCGGGTATGGCGTATTCTCAAGCAAGTATAGGAAACGCGGCAGAGCCATCATTTTGAAGAGCGCCGCTCTCCCCAACAAAGTCAATGGCAGCGTTCCCCAGTGCAGTACATCCCGCTTGAGGCGATCCACTGGGGGACTTAAATTGCGTCGAAAAAACTCCGCCGGATCCAGCGTAATATGCAGCCCGAGATACTTAAACGAGCTCTCCGCCACCTGTAGCGGACAACCCGCCAGCAAGCGCGGGGGGCGGCCATGCAGGACAAATAGGACCGATTTAGACCAGTTGATCGTGTATCCCGACGCCCGGCCAAAAATTGCGCAGTTGTTAAGCAGCGCCAGTATAGAGCGGCCGGGGGAGGACAGATATAATAGCACATCATCCGCATATAAGGAGACACGGTCTTCCCACCCGTCCGTCCACCAGAGGCCCCGTATCGTGGGCTCCCAGCGAATCCACGCTGCGAGCGGCTCAAGTACCAGGGCAAAGAGCAGCGGCGACAGGGGGCAGCCCTGTCGCGTCCCTCGTGACAGGGGGAAGTCCTCCGACATATGCCCGTTGGCCGTGACATGCGCCAAAGGGTTAGTGTACAGGAGCCTGACCCAGGCACAAAATTTGGGGCCAAAGCCCAGATGTGATAGTACCGCAAACAAAAAGGGCCATTCAACCATGTCGAACGCCATACGCGCATCCAGGGAAAGAAGCACCGCCGGCTCCCGCACGCGACCCGCCCTGGCCAGCACCCCGTGTAGGCACCTCAGATTATGGGATGTACTCCTGCCGGGTATAAAGCCAGATTGATCAGGGTGCACAATTTCAGACAGATATGGCGTCAGCCTGATAGCCAGGAGCTTGGCGAGGATCTTGGCCTCTGCGTTGATTAATGATATGGGACGGTAGGAGGTACATTGCTCCGCGGGTTTACCCGGTTTCGGGATCACCACAATGGTGGCCGTACGTTGGTCTAACGGAAGCTCGCCCGCCTGCAGGCTATGAGTAAACATAGTTAATAAGTGTGGGGCCAGCGTCTCGGGCAGTCTTTGGTATAGCTCAATAGGTATGCCGTTGGGCCCCAGAGCCTTACCGGGCTGCAGGGCACCAATCGCCGCCTGGAGCTCCTCCACTGTAGGCTCAGCCTCCAAGGCCTCCCGGGCCTCGGGGGACAGTGCGGGCATCCGAATATCTTTAATATACGTTAATGCCTCCTCCATCGTCATGGAGGAAGCGGAGGCATAAACCCCTCGGTAATGTTCCGCTAGGGCCCTCACAATGGCGCGCGGGTCGGTGGCCGTCTGGCCCTCCCCAATATCCAGTCGCGCAATCCACCGGGCGCCACTGTCGCGGCGGTCAAGCCACGCCAGTAACCTCCCCGTCTTGTCCCCCATGTCGTAAACTGTATGCCGCGAGGCCTCCAAGCGTTGTCTGGTGCGCTCCGCGAGGTGCTCTCTGTATTTAATCTGCGCCAACCGCAGGTCTTGGGCGGCCTCAGGGGACGAATTTCGGTCGTGGCGGGCCTCCGCCGCCCGAAGCTCACGCTCCAGCGACTCCAGCTCGCTTTGCTGCCCGCGCTTGTGCCTCGTAACGGAAGCCATAGCCTGCCCTCGAATCACTGTTTTGTACGCCTCCCAGAGGACAGTCGGGGAAGACACCGAGGCGGCATTTTCTTGGAAGTAAAGGCTCGTCGCCTTCTTAAGGGACTTACTAATCTCGGGGAGTCGCAGATAACCGGGGCGCAGCGGGTAAATGCGGCGCCGCATCAAATGGTAAGTCGTGTAGTGCAGGAGGATCGGGGAATGATCTGATATGCCTCGCGGTCTGATGTCTACACTGTCAATGTTTTGAATACAACCCGCCGACCCCAGGAAGTAGTCTATGCGGGTTTGACTGTTGTGCACCCCAGAGTGATACGTGAATTGCTGCGCCATCGGGTGATGCAGCCGCCACAAATCCGTGAGCCCGAGTGCCTCCGCGAAGCTCTCAAGGCGCGAAACGCCTCCGCCGCGGGACCGGGGGGGACAGCGATCATTAAGGTCGCTCATAACCGAGTTGAAATCACCACCCAGAATCACCTCTCCCTCCGGTAGCGCCATCAGGAAGCCACTAAGCGCCGGGAACGCCACCGCCTGCAACGCCGGCGGGATATAGACAGTCACGATGTTAAGGGGCCGGCCCTCCCATTGGGTATGGATCGCTGCAAATCGCCCCGACCCCTCCGTGTGAACACTATGCACGATTAGATGGGACTGTCGGCGCACCAGTATGCCCACCCCCCGAGATCCGGAAGTAAACTCAGAGTGCGCCATCATCTTGTATCCCCATCTGTCTAGGGCCTTACTAGCGGTGCCAACCAGGTGAGTTTCTTGGAGTAGGACCACCGTCGAGGCACACCTCTTAATACCGTGCAATACCAGCCCCCGCTTGATTTTATCGCCTAAGCCCCGTACATTCCATGTGAGCATTGAGAGAGGTCGCACCGGGATCAGGTCGGTCCCCGACTGTGTATCACACTGTTCCCCAGCCATTACGGCGGTTGGAGTGGGTAACCCTGAGCCTCGCGGACGCGCTGCTGCAAGGCATATGCATTACACTGTAAGCGTTCATCATGTGTCACAAGTGTCATTGCCAACAAAAACCAAGACCTAAAAAACAAACCAAAAAACAATCCCCAACTCCCCCCCCCCCTCCCTGCCTCCCTGCCACACGGACGTAGAACTGCCCGCCACCCCAACTCAGCAGAGTGCTTCATTCCCAGAACCCCAACCAGTACTTGCGCTGTAAGGAGCGTGAGGTCCGAGGAAGACCAAGACATCCCCTGTCCCCAGGTCCCATCGTTCATACCCTCTGGCAACAGGACGGAGGCCAGTCCAGCAGCGGTCGCCAGCAGTCACCAGTCTGACTTCAGGCCGGGGGCAGCCGCCGCCACCACCTCATCCGGAGGGCCCCTCCGCAACCTCCTCCTTGCGCTGGTCGCGGCCATCAGTGTTCTCTTCACTCCCGGGGCGCCTCGCCCCACGGGCCGAGCGCCCACTACCCTTAGCCCGGCGCCAGCCCTCCAGCCAGTCGTGAGCCTCCTCCGGTGTGTTGAAGAAGACAGTTTTTCCATCCGCCACAACGCGGAGCCGCGCCGGGAAGATCATAGCGTAAGGGAGTTCTCGGGCCCTTAGTTTCTTTTTGACCTCCATGAAGCTTCGGCGCTGCGCCGCCACCGCCGCCGTGTAGTCCGGGAAGAAGGACACTGTGGAGTTCTGGAGACGGAGAGGCGGCGCCACCCGCGCCGCTTGAAGAATGGCGTCCCTGTCGCGGAAATTGAACAGGCGGGCCAAGACAGGCCGCGGAGGCGCACCCACTCGCGGCCGGCCGCCGGGGACTCTGTGGGCACGCTCCACCGAGAAGAAGGCCGAGAGGCCCTCGGGCTGTAATTTGGACTTAATCAGGTCTTCAATGTAGAGGTCCATGGCCGGGTGCCCCTCGCTTTCGGGAATTCCAGTGATGCGCACGTTGTTGCGGCGAGAGCGCCCCTCTTGGTCGTCCAGCCTGGCCGCCATGCGCTTGTTTTCGGACTCCAACTGGGACACCTTTTGCAGGAGATAGTTTGAGTCTTTTGTCAGGGTCTCCGTCACTTGCTCCACGTCCGCAACCCTGGCGGACATTTTCTGGAAGTCCGCGCGGAGAAGTGACACGTCCGATGAAATTGACCCCACAGTCGTTTGTACTTGCGTTAAGGCGGCCATAATGTCTTCCAGCGTTACCTTCGGCGACTCCTTGTCTGCCGCCGTCCTTTCGGTGCGCCCGCCGCGGTCCGGCAACGCGGAGGCGTCCTTAGTATAGGCGAATTTGTCAAGTTTGCCCTGTGCGGTCCCTTTGGGCCCCTTCCCACTCATGGTCCCAGCAGTCGATGCTACCAGCTTGTCGCGTTCGCTCTTCACAAGGGAGCCGATGAAGCGGGCCTCCCCCGACCGGACGACGTCCCACTCAGGCAGTCCAGGAGTTACACTCCCCTTCCGGCCGCTCGCCCGGGGTCAGCACGGCAGAGCGTCCAGGCCGCGACAGAACCGGACCCAAGGTAGGTGCACAGCACGTAGTCCTCCTCTTCGGGCACCAAAAAGGAAGAGACGCCCCCGGGGGGCCCCACCGATGCCAGGCAGCAGCTCCGGGAGCGGCGACGCAGGCACTCAACACGAGCAACACAAGCCGCCCCTCAGCTCCGCTCCGTCGGCCGGGCCCCGCAGCAGGGGCCGGTCAGGATCTTTGGGTCCAGGTGCTCCGCCCCCGCAGGGCCGCCTGCATCAGCGTCACTCAGGTCTCACCCCTCCACTCTGACAGCAGTACATCAGGGACCGCTAGCACCCCGCCACCACCGCTTCACCGACGGCCCGGCCTGGTCACGCCCCGCCCGAGCCACCGCAGTCACCCGAGGCCCCGGCTTTCAGCGCCGATGCAGGCCGTAGATCTCCGGATCGCACTGCTCACGCCCTGGGTGTCCGGGAAACTCCGGGAGCGGGTCAGGCGATGTCGCTGCGCCTCCGCCTCCGGTACAAGGACCCTGGAGCCGGATCACGTCACGGATGGTGCTCGGATGGTAGGGGAGTCGATCTCACCCTCGGAGCCCAACTAGGCTGCGGCCATCTTGCTCGGCTGCAAGCCACGCCCCCCCGCTATGCTTTTTTGAAGATTTTGGTTGTTAATTTATTCAAGTGATGCTGTTAGTCCCCAACATGATCTTGTGCCCGTATAATAGGCAATTAATCATCTTTGCCTTAATTACCGTAACAATGGGGTTAGGCTTGGGCCGAGGAGCTGTTTCGCCAGCTTCTCTGAGGCAGCCTCGAGTGACAGGGCTTTAGCCCTGACCGCTTCTTTCTGCTTTAAAAAAGATCCTCTAGATTCCAGGAAAATCCCCAAGTATTTGTAAAAAGAAACTGTTTCAATGTTTTGCCTTTAAAAACCCACCCGCCACTCTGCTGCTTCCGCTTCCCAAAGTGATTGTTTTTGTTTTTGATAGATTTAATTTGAGGGAGTTATTTGTTGTGTAGGGGTGCAGCTGGTCAAGTAGTCTCTGTAGTCCGACCATTGTGTGACTAAGTAACTCAAGATCATCAGTGTATAGCAGGTTGCTGGTATGGGTTCCATCTATTTGAGGGGGTGGGAGTTAACATTGTCCAGTAAGTGAGATAGGTCCGAGATGAAGAGGTTAAAAAGGAGAGGGGCCAACACGCAACCTTGTTTGAATCCACTTGTGGTCTGTATTTACCTTGAGATGTGGGAACCCTCTCCCAGCTGTATTCGAATCCAGGTGTTTAAGTGGAGTTGAATTATGGCTTTTAAAAGGGCCGGCGGTTTTCCTCAGTTCTATAATTTTTGTCATAGGCAACCCCGCGGCACCCGATCAAAGGCCGCTTTGAAGTCGACGAAGCAGCAGTGGAGGTGCATACTTTGGACTGCTGCTTTTTCCATCAACACGGTTAGTGCAAGTAGGTTGCTCATAGTTCCTGACTTGGCCACGAAGCTGGTCTGGTTAAAGGGTAGGCGCCTTGTTGTTTCTACCCAGGACAACAGCTCTTCCAATAAAATACTGGCATAGTATTTAGATTCGACATCGAGAAGAGCTATCATCCTGTAGTTTTTAGGGTGGTTCTCCTGCCACCTTTATCGATGGGATGGATAATGGTGCCTTTCCACAACTCGGGATATTATGGTTGAGCCAGCAGTGCGAAATCAGAGGAGCCAGATATTCTGACCACAGGTTTACATCCGATTTAAACAGGGCCTGGGGAAGGCCATTAGGACCGGGAGCCCCTTCTGACCTGGCGTTACTAATTGTGCGGACAATTTTGTTTCTGAGTGCTTCTAGTGCCATCAAAGTCTCAGTTATGACATCGTCTAGCTTGTCCTTTCTGTCTTTGCACTTGTGACAGCCTGTTTAGTAGTAAAATATTGCAATATTTGATGTTTAGAGGGGTTCCTAGAGCCTTTGGCCCCGTTGTCACTGCACCTGCTGCACCATTGAAATCATGACCCTAGTGCCTGCACTTGTAACTGCTTATTTAGTAGTTAAATGTAGCAATATTTGGTGTTTAGAGTAGTCCTGACAACTTTTGGCTCGGGTGCCACTGCACCTGCAACACCATTGAAATCATGGCCCTCGTGCCTGCTAGATAACTGCTCCTGTAACTGTCTGTTTAGTAGTAAAATATAGCAATATTCCGTGTTTAATGGGTCCCCAGAGCTTTTGACCCCAGTACCACTGCACTTCCTGCCCCATTCAAATCAAGCCCCTTTTAACTGCAGGATAATTGCAATTGTTCTGCCTGTATAGTAGTAACATATAGCAATTTTAGGTGTTTAGAGGAGTTCTGACACCTTTAGGGCCTCTACAGTGAGCATAAAGTACCAACACCATCCCAGCACCCCCCATAGGCATAAGCCATTCTGTATTCAATTCTGGAGTTGCTATACATTCCCTCAGTCTTGACCTTAACCTCCCTTCCCTCAACTAACCCCCCAACCTCCCCTCCCACCAGGTGTGTCACTTGTGTTCAAATTACTAGTTTGCGATACACGTCTGCTCCAAATTAGGTTTCACATTTGTCTGAGACAGCACTTTAGGATACCCCGGTCAGTAAGGGTGGCGGTGTACCGTGTCTGTTGCCTAACTCCATGGGTCCACGATTTGCTCAGGGGTACGTAGCCTAGCCTACTCCTGCCGTAGGTTCCTCTATTGATTCCTCCTCCCCATCGTCATCTGGGATCTTAAGTGGTACAACTAAAGTTTCCCATGCTCTTGCTGCCTCCAACGACCTCTATCTCCCTGTTGTTTTGGCTATTTGCATCCTGATTATTCCTCCACACTCTGCCCACTTAATGAGTTCATTCTTCCATCTGGCTATGCTTCGGTCCTGTTTTTCTTTCCAGTACATGGTGATGTCTCTTTCAGCTATAAGTAACCCATGTCTAAGAATTTACTTGTGATTTTATTTTTGGTTGTGTGAGGGAACCAGTGTAACAGGCAGTACTTCAGAGATGGCTCAACTTCCCTGTTGGTGATGTCGGCCAGCAGCGTAGATACCTCTCCCCAGAAATTACCCAGGAACGGGCAATCCCAGAACATGTGTCTGAAATCTGCTCCTTATCTATTACATCGCGGGCAAGCCACTGCTTGGGTCGTGAAATACTTATTCATTTTTTCCGAGGTGAGGTATGCTCTATGCAAGATATAAAAAATACCAATTGGAATCTGGAATTTCTGGTGCTCTTCCAAGCCCTCTCCACTAGTTCCCCCCAGGTTTTCTCTGGAACATCCTCTCCAAGGGCTGCCTCCCACTTTAGGCGCAGCTCCGATAAGGGCAGTAATGTTTCCTGCGTTATGCGTCTGTACAAACAGGTAACTGCCTTAAATGTGCCTGCCATCATCACCACATATTGGCAACCCAATGACGGCTGTGATTCAGTGAGTCCCCTCGCCCAAGTCGTCAATCTCTGCCAACTGCCCCCATGCGGCAAGGCCTCACACATAAGTAACTGGATTGCCAGGGCATAAGGGCTCCTAATTTTGGCCCGTTGCAGACACCCATTCCAGCACCGCCATGCTGTACCTAGTTCCAAGAGGAGGACCGGGGTTCGAAGAGGAAGCCTCAATGTAATTTGGGATAACAGTCTTAAGGTCACAGAGGCTTCTCGCATTTCTTCCGTCCCTCTGAGACGACTCACCATCTACTTTGTGAGCCATTGTAATTGTGGCGACAGGTAGTAGGCCTCGAAATCAGGCACCGCAATCCTCCCTCTGCTCTCGCTCGCATGAGAACGTTAAGTGCCACCCTCCGCCTGCCATTTCCCCACAGAAAACCCATGACCATTGACCTGAGTTGGGTAAAGTGTCTTGCTGGTATCCAGACTGGCAAGGTCCCAAAGTGGTACAATAATCTTGGTAGGGTCACCATTTTAAGTAGAGCTACCCGGCCAGCTACAGATAGTGGGAAAGAGCCCCAAAAGTCAAAATTGCTTTTTGCTCCTCTAATGGCTCTCCCTATATTGCCCTCCAGTATGTCTCCCTGAGTGTGGTATATTTGGGTACCCAGGTACGTCAAGCACCTATCTTCCCATCTCACTCCTTCAGTTTCTTGTGGGCCTATCCTGCCCTCCATCATTTGGAATAAACAAGACTTTGCCCAATTCACCTTTAGTCCTGCTACTCTACCTAGGGCCTGTAGTAATTATTTTGCGCCCCAAGCTCTTCACCCGAATGTGCCAGAAACATCAATAGGTCATCGGCCTAGAGGGCAATGTAGTGGATCTGTCCATAAACATTAGGGCCCTAGTAGGGTTGCCCTGTTCTACCTCTGGCTGCAAGCGGCTTTATCGCCAGGGGGAACAGTAGGGGGGAGAGGGGACACCCATGTCTTGTTCCCCGTCCTACACTGCAGGTATCAGATATTAGCCCACCCGTTTTAACCCTAGCTGTGGAATAGGAATATAGGAGAGCTGTGCAGCTTACAAATTTGTCTCCCAGACCACACTTCCGCATCAGGTGGAACAAATAAGGCCATTCTAGGCTATCAAATACATTTCCTGTGTCCACTGCAAAGACCGACGCCAGATCTTTCCTATAGGAGTCTGCCTCCAGCACTCCAGACGTTAAGCCCTATGTTTCTGGTGGGAATAAACCCGGATTGGCCCTTGTGTGTTAGAGTTGTCATGTGTGGGAGTAAGCGAGTGGCCAGTATACGACTCAGGATTTTGTAGTTTAGATTAATCATGGAGAGCGGGCGATATGCCGCTTTATCCCATGGTGGTTTCCCCAGTTTAAGTAACAGTATGATAATTGCCTCTCTGGTTGATACAGGCAGCTGCCTCGCATGTCTTGCATCATTATATAGCTGTACCAGCCGTGGGCCAGCCAATCAATGTATGTTAGGTAAAATTCTTTTTGTAGGCGATCTGTTCCCGGTGTTTTGTTTCTTGCCATATTTTTAATAGCCCCTTTCACTTCCCCAATTTTCACATCCCTTCCCAGGGTATCTGCGAGCCCCCCGCCTAGTACTGGTAGTTCTACTTCCTCTATGAACCCATCCATATCCCCTTCTACTGGGATCAACTTGCTCTTGTACAGCTCTGTATAATATTCTAGAAACAAGTCATTAATACCTTGTTGGTCGTAGCTCACTTCACTACTCTGCCCTCTAAGCTCTAATATTACTGTACCTCTTCTGGCTGGATTAGCCAACCAAGCCAGTAGGGCCCCCGATTTATCCCTCTCCGAGTGGGCACGGGTTATGTATTTTTTGTAGTCGAAACAGCGAAGGCGTTCCACCTGCACTGCCACTGCTTCTCTAGCCTGCAAGAGATCCCCCTGCTTGTCGGCTTTTTCTGGTCTTTCCTGTTCTAGTTCCCTTAGGCGCTGGGCTGCCCTCTGTATGTCCTGAAATAGCACCGACCGCGTTCACGCCATCTCTGATATACAGCTCCCCCTGATGACTGTTTTAAATGCATTCCACTCAAACAATGAGTTTGTTGCTGTTTTAGTATTGTCTTGTAAATAATGTTCAATAGCTGTTTCTATCATTTCATGGAACACCTGGTCCTACAAGGCCTCAGGTCTCAAGCGCCAAGTGGGTTTTTTGGGCCTCGCGCGGGACCACTGCAAACTTATCAACTCTGGATTGTGGTCAGATATGGTCCGAGTGGGGTATTTACTGCTGCGTACCCCCTCATGTATGTCAGGGGAACACAGTATGGCATCTAGTCGAACATGTAGCTTGTGCATTGCCGAGAAGAAGGAGTAATCCCGGATCCAGGGTGTTGGGCTCTCCAAGAATCCACCAATCCCCACCTCTGTTGCCAATTCCGCCGTGGTTCTGACTGCAATATTGAAACCATGACCCTAGCTCCTGCTAAATCTTGCTAGATAGCTCTTCCTAAGTAACTACACTTGTGACTGCCTGTTTAGTTGCATAATATAGCAATATTAGGTGTTTAGAAGAGTTCTGATAACTTTTGAGCTCGGTGCCACTGCACCTGCTGCACCATTCAAATAATGACCCTGATGCCAGCAAGATAATTGCACTTGTGACTGCCTGTTTAGTAGAAAAATATAGCAATATTTGATGTTTAGCGGAGTTACGACAACTTTTGGCCCTGGTGCCACTGCACCTGTTGCACCATTTTAATCAATCCGGTTTTAACTTCAATTGTGACTGCCTTATAGCAGTAAAATAAAGAAATATTAGGTGTTTGGAGGAGTTCTGACAACTTTTGGCCCCTGTACCACTGCACCTGCTGCACCATTCAAATCATGACCCTGTTGTTTGCAAGGTAACTGCACTTTGTTTCTGCCTGTTTAGTACTAAAATATGTACATTTTAGGAGTTTAGTGGGGGTGCCTAGAGCTTTTGGTCCCTGCATAACTGCACCTGCTGCAGAATTGAAAGCATGACCCAGTTGTCTGCAGCATAACTGCAGTTGTGAGTGCCTGTATAGTTTTAAATTTTAGCACTAATCTGGGTTTAGTGGGGTCCCTAAAACTTTTGGCCCCGGTGCCACTGCATCTGCTGTACCATTCAAATCGAGTCTCTTTTAACTACAAGGTAACTGCAATTATGACTGCCTGTTCAGTAATCAAATCTAGCAATATTATGTGTTTAGAGGAGTTCTGACTACTTCTGGTCCCGGTGCTACTGCACCTCCTGCACCATTCAAATCATGATCCTGTTGTCTGTAAGGTAACTGCACTTGTGGCTGCCTGTTTAGCAGTAAAATATACCATAGCTCTTGTAAATTAACTTTATTTTTAACACGCAAAGTGTATTACAACATTTAGAATTTGATTATAATGATCAAATAGATGAAGTTGAAAAATCAACCCGATAATGTCTACAAAGTGCAAAGAAAGGGAATGAGGCATGAATTGGAAATGCCACAAATGTTCTAAGTCCAAAGCATCTGCTTTACACAACTAAGTAATAAAAAGCAAGCATTCCAGCATACAGTTAGAAGCTGTCTGCCTTTTTATCCGTGGGAAGAGATCTTATCTTGACAGTGAATGGGGCTTAAACAGTGTGAACAGCTTTAGTAGAAGTATCATAAATGCGTACAGCCATGGCAAGTTAACAAAAAAAATGTTCCACACAAAAGCAAATAAACACAGTAATTTGGCAGTGGGAACTGATAAGAGCCCCCTTTTTTAGATATATATAAAAATACAAGAGATTTCACAAGCACAGCGCAAGCGATGTGCACGAGAAACCTAAAAATACTGATCTACACACTATCAGTGAACATACACTGTTGGTGAATACCCACTCCGCTGTAATCATCCAAAAATGCCAATTTTTTATTGCAAGTACATCCTGTCAAAACGTTCTTATAACCAGGAAATTCTCCTCCATTAGATCTTTTTTAGTATTTGAAAACATTACCATCTGCCAACCCTTGTGCTTGATGCACAAGAGCGTTTCATGAGATGCATTTTCTGAGACTATCATTTTTACATTTTTATTTATCAAGCATTATAAGGTACACTATGATATGATAGTAAACATCACCTTAAAGTCATTACATTTATATCATAGTATTTTTCTTTCACCATATGCATTTTTCAAATTGAGCAAAACAAGTGCAATCAGCATCGTCACATTTTCATATTAGAAAACACTTTTTAAGCTAGGGTTTGCGTTTTCTCAGATATCCCTCTTCCTTCTCAATCAGTGTGTTGGAGTCCATGCACACAGTTTTGATCATACTAATGCTGACATTTGATGTACGCCACTATATCATGCACTGCTTTGTGTCATTTCACATATGTAACAAATCTGTCATGTACAATTGCCCTGCTTATCCATAGCATTTAGGGGCCATATGTTAATCCACTAGACATTCATTACTTGAGGGGTCTATGGACTTCCGTGATTGAGCTGCAGATGGTCTGGCTACCAGGGAGAATGTTATAAGCTTGACCATTGTAGATGTCAGGGGGAATGAGTCATCTTGTTCTGTAAATCCCAGCAGAATACACAGATGATCTATGTTGAGGGAGATTAACAGAATCATTTGTTTTTTAATGGTTTTGTAATAAAACCGTGACTATGTTAAAAGAAATCTCTCTGTTTTTTAAAGACAATTAAAATTTGGTATCCAAGTGAACTGCTGCCCTATAATGCACCCAAGTATGATTTATGCATTTCATTTTTCCACGTTTTGGAGTAAAGATACTGATCACTGGCCAGTTGCCTATATAACAATGTTTTATTGCTGGTCCTTTTCTTTATGGAGTTTTTCTCTCATTGTCATTTCAAATTCAATTAATTTTACTGACCAGATTTTCTTCTTGGTGTTAGGGATTTATTTTTACTGTGTCTGTTCCTCTATATGATATTTTCTCTTTTCCTAAAAATGTTCAAATTGGCCAAATTCAGCCAGTTGACCAGTGGGATTGCCCCAATCTCTGTGCTTGCTACCCCTCTCCTCACAATCCATCTGTCCTCCTTCATGGGCTTCAGTGCAGTTTCTATGGCTCTGGCGGCTATTACAATGTCAAGGGTACCTCAAGAGTTTTTCTCTACTGCTGTGATATCTTTCAAGAATTTTGCTTTATTTTTCATTATTTTCTTACCAGCATAAAATACTACATATGTAAAAGCATCATAATATGACAAAATGCATACATGGTTTTCACGAATTCTCAAATCTATATATAGCACTAAGTTCCCTTATCCATACAGTGTAAAGACATTGCAAGTCACTAAGGAGTTCTCTGACCATGTAGAGGCACGAGGCTGCAGGCCGAGTGCCTTTATAAGGTCATAGAACTCTGAAGAGACTTGCAATATCATCATCATCATAAACGTTTTCGATGTTATCAATAAAATCATATAGGTGCAATAAAAACAATAGTACAACAATACATAAAAATCTCCATGATAAAGAGCAAGAACATATAATAGTTTCATCAAACATCCTAACTTAGTATTGTACCTGACGAACAGCTTTATACAGCCCCCACAAGAAACTTCGGAACATTGTAGCAAACTGTATGTGAATCTAAAAGTTGCAAGAATAAAAAACCTGGTCTAGCCTGGGAAAAACCATGAGTTAAAAAAAATTTTTGCGAGCTTATGACAAAGATGTGCATACAAAGGACAAATCATAACAATGTGCAAATTATGACATTTAAAAGGCAAGTTGCAAGTACATAAAGTGGGCTCTGTATACTTATACCATGTTCCAACGGGCTATAATAGCTGGTGGAACAAACCTAATATGAAAAAGGTCAAAAAACGCCGCTGAACAATAGGCATGTCATAGAGTAAATATGGCTCAATCCCATGCACCAATTTAACCATAATAAAGTTGCAAACTAGGGGCTTGGTCAAGGACTTAGCTTCCCTCTCTAATGTCGATCTAAGGAGATAAGTCTCTTGAGCCACGCAGTACTATGTTTGGTGATGCTGGCAGGATTAAAGTATAATTCGGGTCAGCCAAGTTGCGTGAGATGCTCTTGAATATATACCAGGTTACCTAAAAAGGGTAAACCCAAAACTAGTCTCAGGGACCTGGGTAAAGGACGGTACATAGGAACAGTGGTCCCAGAAAAGATAATACAATATAAAAATCACAACATAAATACAAATTCAAGACTGAGACACAAGGTATTTGTTGCTCATGGTGTTTAATTCACACGGAGCATAGATCTGTTATTGGCTTTGTTCACATATTTTTGTTTACAGTGTTGTCCCTAGGTGGGGAAAAAGGGGGAAGACAGGGTGGGTTGATTGTGATTCAGGTGAGGGTAGGATAGTGACTGCAAAAGTGTAGTGTGCATCAAAAAAAACATATATCACTTAGAAAGCACGTGGCTCATTCTTCGAGCCTATTAGTCACAATCAACACCAAAAAAAACGTTTGTTGTAGCCATGGTTTCAGATATTAACACAGTACTAAATCTCTGTTGTTCAAGCTGGCTTGATTGAGAAGTGTTGACGTTTCAACCCCAATTGGTCAGTAGGCTATTACAATCCTTACGCCGGGGTCTTCATCAGGACTGATGTGTGGGGGTGGGTGAGCAGATCTAGGGAAAAGCATGAGAATGACTTTAAAAAATAGTTATACCGATCAAATTGCATCTGTAGGATGGAAGGAGCAGAGAAATTACCATAAATCGCCTCTGGGGAGAGGCTGAGGTTATGTGGGGGCACGTATGTCTCCTTGTATGCAGGAGCGGAGAACCGGCACCTGTGTGGATATGGTGCAGAGTCAAAGTTCAAAAATCTAGGTTTTGCTACCATAGTATTTCAACTAAGATGGCAATGTATCACTTACTATAAGGGTAGTTATCTCTGTGTCATGCCGGATAAGCCAGAGGCGACTTATGGTAATTTCTCTGCTCCTTCCATCCTACAGATGCAAATTTGATCGGTATGACTACTTTTTAAAGTCATTCTCATGCTTTTCCCAGTGACTTCAAGGACTTTCTGGCTTGCATCCTGATTTGAAGTCTCAGGGGCATAAAAGACTTCCATCCATCCTGCTCCTACACCTGGACTGTGCAATCTGTGATTCTGCCCTGCCAAGTGATGCCACATCAGTTCTGGACCCTTGGAAGTGGGCCTAAGATGTTTACTTCAGTGGAACCGACACATCCTCAGGTGCGTGAGCAGAATCGACGCTGTTGAGGGAACAGGACCCGTGCATCGCACTTGGAACTGCCGCTGGAACCAACGCATCGCCGCCGCCACTGCGTGGAGAAGAAAGAATGTATTGCCTATTCTGTGTGGAGAACCCAGGCGCATCACCTTTGGAGCCACAGCATCCGGGAACATGTGCATCACCCACGGAACTGATGCATCACCACTGTTGCGTGGAGAAAATCAATGCATCACCCCTACTGCGTGGGGAACACCAACCCATCATTTAGCTGTACCCCATTTCTTTGTTGATGCAGACACGATCAAGGTACTTTTGTTCAGCCGGCCTAAGTGGGTCTCTGCTTCCGGCCCGCACTCTATTGCAGTCGGCCTAAACTTTTGTCTTTGCCCCTGTCCAGCGCGGCCAGATATCTCAAATAGGCGCTTATTGCTTCTAAGCACTATTTTACAGTTTATTCAAGTCAAGTAAAAAATACTTTATTCGGCTAATGAAAGCCATAAAAGCACATTGTTAAAAAATGTAAACACCTTTCAAAGGACAAGCAATACATTAAAAAAAGAGAGGGTAATATACATGTCGGTTAGAAGGGTCTTCATCATAAACATATTACATATACAATAATTAATCACCTGGGTTCAATTAAAATAGAACACATTATATAATATCATTCAAATATCAATACATTTAAGAACTTTCAACAAATAAAATACCATAGTAAAAGGTGCTTAACAAATGTCCCCATTGTAGGAAGGTGGAATCTGACTATATGGTTGCCCCCGACTTTTTTCCTGGTATTTGACTGTTTTCTGACTCTAGCCAGGCTGTGGCCCTGCTATCCAGGACCCCAGCCTATCTGCTCCCTCTCTAACGGATGCGAGTACCCTAGGTACATACCAATTGGATACTGAGGACACCCTATCAGCCCCTTGTAGATGGTACCCTAGGTACCCAGGGCATGGGTCCCTCAGAGGCCTACCAGGGGCTGCAGCACTTATTGTGCCACCCCTGGGACAGCCATACAAACTGACACCACCAGACCACTACTGTAGTCTTGGTAAGGTGGTACTTGCACCCCTTACAGGGATATAGGTATCCTGTATCCCACTTAATACAACACATATACCCTCATAGGTCACCCCTAAGGCAGGCCTTGCTAATCCTACAAGGCAGGGTGCTGAGATATGTATGAGGGGGAACCCCTACCTGAGTAGGACCCCTCTGCAACCTTCATAAAACTATTGCTGGGTTGTTTGTATTGCAGCCATACCATATACTCTTAACCGCATTATAAGTAATCGCGATAGCGTGATAAATTGAGAGTGGCTGCACAGAACCATGTCGTGTTTGGTGTCAAACATGTAGGAATCATACCCCCAATCCAACCATGGGAGTGAGGGCATGATTCCCCCCTGCTAGAGGGGCGATATGGTAAAAGCGGCAGATTTTAGACACCAATTTAAAAGTGCACACGTAGTACAAAATGGATGCTACCCGCCAGCCACACAACTCTGGCTGCCTGTTGCTGGGCAGAACTCCAACCACGGCAGCTGGACAATAGGGATCTTGTTGCAGGCAGGTGCTCCCACCTCCCCAGACAGACTATGTGGATTGGAACTGGGTGGGTGCACCATAGGACCTAGCGACGCCAGTTGCTCCTGAGGCGGAAGCCGGGAGTTTAGTTAATTTTAAATCGTTGTTGAATTTTATCTTGACCTTTTAATTAAATTGTACTTAACTGTATTTTACCTGTTTTACTCGCTCTCACGCCCACCGCTCGACACCTTCATAGCGCTGTACCTCTGGGGCCATCCTAGCTCCTCGTATCGCTGTTGTTGGTGCCGGACGGAGAGGGGCAAACTCATCACAGCGGCCATCTTGGGGAGGACGAGGTTGGCGCGCTAGTTGTTGGGGAGGTAGGGCGGGACACGCAGGCAGAAGACACATAAATTGACTGATACTGATCAGCCTGGTAAGACCTAGCGACGCCAGTTGCTCCTGAGGCGGAAGCCGGGAGTTTAGTTAATTTTAAATCGTTGTTGAATTTTATCTTGACCTTTTAATTAAATTGTACTTAACTGTATTTTGCCTGTTTTACTCGCTCTCACGCCCGCCGCTCGACACCTTCGTAGCGCTGTGCCTCTGGGGCCATCCTGGCTCCTCGTGTCGCTGTTGTTGGTGCCGGACGGAGAGGGGCGGGCTCATCGCGGCGGCCATCTTGGGGGGGACGAGGTTGGCGCGCTGGTTGTTGGGGAGGTAGGGCGGGACACGCAGGCAGAAGACACATAAATTGACACGGTCCACCTACGCGCTAGCGTACGCGTTTGCGGACGCGCCGTTGAGCGCCGAAGGAGCGCCTAAGGAAAGCCCGTCTGTGCCCGTCCGTGCCAGGCCGGATCAGGACGGGGCACAGGGCCAGCGCAATGGATTCTTTCCTCTCCAAAACTATTATTTACAATGGTGAGCAGTTAAAGGCATTTAGTAAGACGGCGAGGCCCAATTGCCCGATAGAGGCCCTACCTGAAGATATTTGCACTGTCTGCCCACACTGTAAGCCCATGAACCTTGGGATAGCCAAGAACGTTTGTTATTCATTTGCCCTGCTAAATTGTAGATCCCTTCCGAAGCACGCCCTCGAGATCCATCTTTTGTTAGAGGAGTGTGATCCTGACATACTCTTCTTAACGGAGACATGGCTGACAGAGTCATCTGATCCAGATGTAGTTCAGGCGCTCCCGCCCAACTACTCCATCATCAGACAGGACCGCCTGTCAGGTCGGGGAGGCGGAGTTGCAATCATTCATAAAAATGCCGTCAGATGTAGAACCTACGAAAGCCCTCTTATTGATTGCGAAAGCCTTGGTTTCTCCATTTCCCTTTCACCCACATGTACCTTTTCGGGGATCTTGGTTTATAGACCTCCGGGCGCCCACCATAATTTCTGTCTCAACCTTGTAGACAAAATCTCTCACTCTATCAGTAACTCTCCCAACTTCTCCATTCTGGGTGACCTTAACATCCACCTTGATGACAGTGATGCTGCTGCCTCGCAATGCCTGCTTGATTCTTTGGGATTAGTACACTTGAAACAAATTGTGACAGAGCCTACACATGTTGCTGGTCACTTATTAGACCACTGTTTCACTAATCTCTCGAACTTGGCATGTGAACGGCCCCTCTTTGTCCCCTGGTCAGACCACGCCCTACTTTCTTTTAGGTGGTTGCCAGAAACACAACACCACAGAGTCACCCTCTCTAAGAAAGTTAGTCGAGTGTGGTCCAGACTCCCAGTTGGGGAGTGGGAGACTGCCTTGAAGAGCTGTCCGCCTTCTCCTCACGAGGATCCAGTGGTTGCGAATGAAGCCTTTGACAACTGGCTCAATTCCACCCTTGACACCACCCTCCCTAAGAAAGAGATACATCATCGGAAGGGCCAAAACAAACAACCTTGGTACTCCGATAAACTCAAGGAACTTAAGCGGGTGTGTAAACGCGCGGAAAGGAAGTGGAGAAAGGATTTTGCACCAGCTTTGAAAACCCAATACAAAGCCTCTCTCAGATCCTACAAAAACTTATTAAAATCTACTCAAGCAGCATATTATCAGGGTAAAATCTCAGAAGCAGCTAATGCTCCTAGAGAGATTTTTAAAATCTTCCAATCTCTGGTGACTACTCAGAGACCTACTATCCCAGCTTTGGATCCCCAAAAACATTGTGAGGATTTAGCCGCTTTTTTTGAATCTAAAGTCTCCAATATCTACTCGAGTTTTGCAACAACGTCACATAGTCTAGATGACTTGGAGACTAGCCCTGACACGCCGGCTGTGGCCACCACTAATTCAGCTGGAGTTCTCCAGATCTTTCCGCTGCTTGATTTGGCCAATGTTGAAAGGCTCCTTAACCACCTCAAATCAGGCTCTCCACAGGACGTTGCCCCCCCAACGGTTCTCAAACAGGTCTCTGGAACAGTATGCCCGGTGATAATGCAGGTCATCAATGCCTCTTTAGCTTCAGGAGTTGTGCCCCCCAATTGGAAGAAGGCAAAGGTTTGTGCCCTATTGAAAAAACCTAATTTAGACCCTGAAGATCTGGCTAATTACAGACCTATCTCGCTTCTCCCGAGCCTTGGTAAAATAGCCGAAAAACACGTCAACCAGGTTCTTTCCTCATTTGCTGAGTCCTCTGATGCATTACATTCATCCCAGACTGGATTCAGAGCGAAGCAAGGAACAGAAACTGCACTGGTGGCGGTAGTGGAGGCGACCAGGACTATTGTAGATGCAGGAGGCTGCGCTGCGGTGGTCCTATTGGATCTCAGCGCAGCCTTTGATACTGTAAACCACTCTCTTCTGCTGCATAGGCTACGTCTTGCAGGGATTTCGGGTCTGGCTCTTAAATGGCTTCAATCCTTTCTATCGGATAGATACTTTTCCGTCTTTGAGGATGAGGTGGCTTCAAGCCAGCTGCAACTGAGTCACGGCGTTCCCCAGGGTTCATCCCTCAGCCCTACTCTGTTTAATATCTATATGAGACCTTTGGCTGAGGTGGTGCTTCCTTGGGGAATTCAGCTTGTCACCTACGCCGATGACACACAGCTGGTTGTTTCCCTGGTGAGAGACGATACCTCACATCAGGGGATTAACAATCTTACCCCTTGTCTCTCCAATGTACTTGATTGGATGACCTCGTCCTGTTTGAAGCTGAATGGAGCCAAGACAGACATCATGCTTCTGGGCTATAAAGCCCCAATCAACCTGGACCCTTGGTGGCCGCAGCGTCTTGGACCCCCTCCGAAGCCCAAGACCAAAATAAAAAGTCTAGGGGTCTGGCTGGATTCTGCCTTGAACTTCCAGCATCAGGCCAACAAAGTAGCCTCGACTTGCTATGGACTCATGAGAGTTCTTAAAAAAATCCTAGACCTACTCCCTTTTGAAGCCAGACGCATATTAGTACAGTCGCTGGTTCTCTCGCGACTGGACTATGCGAATGCTATCTATCTGGGGGCCCCTGCTACTACATTAAAAACTTTGCAAGCTGTACAGAATTGTGCAGCTCGCCTACTCATGAAAATCCCTAAACGATCATCAGCTAAACCCTCAATCAGACTACTACACTGGCTCCCAGTCCATGAAAGGATTGTGTTTAAGACTTTGTGTCTGGCACATAAGTCTATTCACAACCTTGGCCCATCCATTTTGGATCCTCTCTTTCGGCGCTATCATTCGGTCAGATCTCTTAGATCTAACCAACGCAATCTGCTGGTTGTGTCAAAGGTCAGACTGGCCCGTATGGGTGGCCGTCGACTTTCGGTCCTAGCAGCTAAAGAATGGAATAAACTCCCTGACAACATCAGGCATGAATTAAATCATACTGCCTTCAGGAAGCAACTAAAGACATTCTTGTTTAAGAACATCCTCTAATGCCTGACAGCGTCCTCAGTCTTTAACAGCGCTGGGATGCCCTAGGGTAGCCATGCGCTATATAAATAGGTATTCATTCATTCATTCATAGGATGTCTTTCAGACTTGCACATATGCTTCTCCAGTGCCTACTTCTGCATACACCGCCTCAAACCGGTTCAGGGGCATCCTGTCCCCTGCCCAGGCGGGAAAACACACAAAGGGGAGAGGGTGTAGCCACCCTTTCCCGCCTGAACTCTCTTTGGTGGGCTCTGATTTAGACACTCCCCTAATCCTTGGATAAAGGTGAATGCACGGTCCCCAGAGCCTCAGATTAATCTTGGACTTCACAGACTTGAACCTTCGACCTGCTGCCGCACAGCTGAATGAAGAAATCTCCCTTGGGGTAAAGGAGTTACCCCCCTGCTTGGCAGGCACCTGAAACACTGCAAGTGACCCGGTTGGAACTCCGCTGCTTCTACGGACATCAAAGGCTTCTGCCTACCTTGAGGTGGGTTTCCAAGCATCCCAGAGGCCAGTAAGTGTGCACAGCAAAGCTCAGCACCGTGGACCCCGTGGGGGCCGAGATCCCCAATACCCCAGGACACCGGCCACCTCTTGCATAGCACACGACCCCGACCAGTGAGGAAGTTGTGATTTGGCCCATTATTGAGCCAACCTCTCAGCATCATCTGTGCCAAAGATCAACGCCCTAGCCCGCTCCGGCGACCCGTGGGAGCATCTTTACGCACGCCAAATTGCTGCCTCCCACGGTCCCTTGTCTCTCGACTGGTGGGCCCTAGCGGAGGTCAATCTTCACTTTAAAGGGCTCCCCTGGTTGCTCCAGGCCTCCTCTACAGTCTCCTCGCTGGAGACCTTGCTCAAGCCTCGTGGGTCTGCACCGTAGCTGTTTTGTGATCCTTGCGTGGGTTGCGGTTGCCAAGGCTTAGTGGACCCAATCCGGACACTAACACCGCAGCAGCCTTCATCCCTCGTGGAACAGTCGCCCACCAGAAGCTGGCCTTCCTTGAAGCCTCCTGGACCCCGTGGCTGACGATTCAAGCTACCCATCTTCCACCTGGAAGCACCCGACATTGAAGGGCTCTTTCTCCTGAGCCCCCTGGTCACTGTGCCGTGACCCAGACTCTGTCCCCTCTGCTTTCAGGTCTTTACCTTCAAGATCTACATCTTCAATCTGCACGACATCGACGATGCTTCACGCCAGCAGCAGTTCTTCACCTTTTTCCATTGAAAACAAGATCGCAACCCGACATCAAAAACGACCTATGCACCCGGCTTCCCTGGAGCAGGTAACAGTGGTACCTCGGTACTGTCGTGGGTGCGGGCCCTCCAAGAGCTTAACTCTAAGCTGCTGAACTTGAACTCCTGCTAGAAGTGTTTTAATTCTTGCAATTTCCAACCGCGACATTCTCCATAGGGTTTAATAGAGATCCCGACAGTAGTTTATACCACTGCACGCGTCTCCCGTGGGCCCCCTTCCTCACTACCTTGGGTTGTTTCTTAAGGGGCCAGCGACCCTAAGTGCCCTAGGCACTGTCTGTAGAATTGTCGTGGTTCTTATACCACTTTTTTAATATATGGTTTGGTCCCCCTCTGGGGCCCTATGATTCCAGTGCTATTTATTGTAACTATCAATGCTTGTTTTAATTGTATCTTTACCTCCAGTTTCATAAAGAGACTAGTGGGACTATTCTTAGAATAAATACATATATTTTATATATATACCTGTGTGGACTACTCTTTCATTTGGTTATTCAAGAGGTTATCTATGGTAAAACAATAAGCTTAACACTCCTTCAAGACTTAGCCCGAAGGCTGCTCTCCACAGCTACCACTAGGATAGCTTTCTTTAAAGGTTGTCTTTTAACCTATCACCATAAGAGTCGAATTGGACTGGTACAAGGTGTCTCCTATAACTAGTAGACAGCATATACCAGGCCAACTTCTCACATTGGTGTGCAGCGGTTGGATTCAAGCTTGCCATTGTTTTACCAGATAACAAATTGAATTTCTAAAATGAAAGCCACTTTGGTACTAAAGGTACATATAAATTTAGCTTAGAATACAATAAGTTCTACTAAACTTAGGAGTTGTGTGTAGAGGGCTTAGCACACCTTGACTACAACTCAAGAAAGGGTTCAGTAGGCCACACCTAGTGTAGGTAGATGCAACAATCCACTACACTAGAAATGTCTTCAGGTTCAGGAGTTGACAGGTATGACAATCTCACTTTTGCTGAGCTTAGGGAGATGTGCACTGCTAGACATTTGAAGACAACCAAAGGTGCCAACACTCAACGTCTCAGAGAAATTCTGCTCATTGCAGACTTCAAGCAGACTTTAGTGTCTGATGGGGTAGACAGGTTGGGTGGGCATCCCACAGAAGAGGACACCCAGGTGGTGGACTCTGATGAGGAAGAGGATAATGAACTTGACCTGGATGAACCAGACCACTCACAACATGGAGGTGATGGCCCAAGAGGCACTCCCTCCATCCCTAATGGAAGAGTGGTGGATCCAAACAGAAGGGACAGATCCCCCTCAGAGGAATCTAACCATTCTAAGAGATCCACAAGGACCTCTGCCTCTTCTCAGAGAAGAGAGTCCTCCCAAGAGAGGAAAAGTAGACTGATCCAGTTTGAGCAAGCTAAGCTTCATCTCAGGAGAGAACAGTTAGCATTAGACAGGGAGTCCCTGGAGCTTCAGAAAGCTTCAAGAAAGTGGGGTCTAGAGACCCCTGGTGGCAGTAATAATACCCCTAGAGTTAGAGAGAAAGCTCCTGACCATAGGAACCGGCATAAGATTGTGCCCCCCTATCAGTCAGGGGATGACATCCATAAATGGATCACTGCCCTTGAAAGGGCCTGTAAAGTTCAAAGGGTCCCAGTGGATCAGTGGGCAGCAATCTTATGGCTCTCCTTTGCTGACAAAGGAAGAGACAAGCTCCTCTCTGTTAGGGAAGAGGATGCAGATGATTATTATATCTTGAAAAATGCTTTGATAGATGGGTTTGGTCTAACCACTGATCAATACAGGTTAAAGTTCAGAGATACCCAGAAAGCACAAAATCAAGATTGGGTAGACTTTGTGGATTGTGCTACCAAGGTCCTGGAAGGTTGGTTAAATGGCAGTAAAGTAAATGATTATCAAGGATTGTACAATCTCATCATGAGGGAGCAGATTCTTAATAACTGTCAGAACCAACTCTTACACCAGTACCTGGTGGACTCTGATCTGACCTCTCCCCAAGAATTGGGAAAGAAGGCAGACAAATGGGTCAGAACCAGGGTTAGGCCCAAGAACCAAGGTGGTGACCAGAAGAAAGATTCCACAAAGCCCAAAGAGAAAGGTGGGGATAAATAAAACAGAACAGTCCTCCGAAGGGCCCCAAAAATCCAGTTCTGGGGGTGGGTCCCAAAATCCTTCCTCTTCCAATAAGAAACCATATTGCCCTGTGTGCAAGCAACCTGGCCACTGGAAAACTGACTCTAGTTGTCCAAAGAATGGCAATAAAGAAAATGTTCCTCCCATTGCAGCTCCAACACCTCCTGTTACTACTAGTAGTAATCCCCCAGGTGGTGGGAGTGCACCCAAAAACTTAAATGGTCTTTCTTGGGGCACTCAGGTGGACTCTGGCCTAACCAGACAAGCAACTCTAGTCTGTGATGGTGGCATGGGGTTTGCCAACTTTACCATGAGTCCCAATATATTGGGCAGGTACAGAAAAGAGCCCATGATCAATGGTCAGAAGGCTGTGGCCTACAGGGACACAGGGGCTAGTGTTACCATGATGACAAGGAGACTAGTGCCACTAGAACAGCTTTTACCTGAGTTTAGATACCAGGTGACCAATATTGATGGAATTAGGACAGACCATCCCATGGCAGTGGTAAATCTCAGCTGGGGAGGGGTCACTGGCCCAAAGAGAGTGGCAGTGTCCCCAACCTTACCTGTAGATTGTCTACTGGGGAAGGACCTGGAAATCTCAGCCTGGGCTGAGGTAGACCACAATGCCCATTTAAGAATGTTAGGCATCCCTGAGAAAGTGGATGGGACCCTGAGGGCCTCACCTCCACCCCAGGAGAAATTAAAGGGAGTGAAACCTGAAACAATGGATCACTCCACCCAAACAGAGAGCATAGGGGGTGAGGAACAGTCCTCCCCCCACCAGACTAAAGGTAAGGGTTGGCTTTCTAAGGGAACTGATCCTGCCCCTTGTGAAGTAACTGCCCCAGAAGTGGTCAGGCCTGTCCTGGTCACAGCTCTGATGGCAGGGGATCCTTCCAAGGTGGTACCCAGTCTGGACAGGTATCCTGCCCCTCTCTACCCTGCCTCAGTCAGCCCAGGGTTGCAGAGGTCAGGGAGGTCAGTGGACCCCTGTCCAGAGGAGCCCCCTCATCAGCAGATTAGGGACACCCAGCAGAGTAGTTCTATCCATGGTCACCAGTCCTCCACAAACTGAGGGATCCCCCTTGCCCCTAGGTACAGGTACCCCCCAGACGGACTTTGTTGGGCACAGGGAAACCTGGGGCATAGTTGCCCCACACCTTCCAGTGCCCTCCACTATTCCAACCAGAGGGACCCAACCCTCAGCTGTAGGCAGCCAGAGGTTGACCCTTAGAGCCAGATATGACACAGTCATGGACAGAAAGGCTTCCATGGTGACCAGTGACCTGAGGAGATTGAGACCACCCCAAATAGGGCCTCACTTCCAGACTCAGACACCCCACCAGCCTGCTTCTGTACCAAAACCCAATACAGGTAATTCCCCTAGACTCTGGAGAAACTCTACAACCCCTTGGGGTAGGATTTCCCAAGTGGACCATGAGACAGGGAGCAACCATGCTAGTGCAGGTTCTTCCTTATATGGCCACTCAGGAAATAAAGGCTTATCTGGACAAGGTTAGCCTTATCTCCTTTCGTTTGGGTGGGGGTTATGTAGGAAGGTGGAATCTGACTATATGGTTGCCCCCAACTTTTTTCCTGGTATTTGACTGTTTTCTGACTCTAGCCAGGCCGTGGCTCTGCTATCCAGGACCCCAGCCTATCTGCTCCCTCTCTAAACTGATGTGAGTACCCTATGTACATACCAATTGGATACTGATGACACCCTATCAGCCCCTTGTAGATGGTACCCTAGGTACCCAGGGCATGAGTCCCTCAGAGGCCTACCAGGGGCTGCAGCACTTATTGTGCCACCCCTGGGACAGCCATACAAACTGACACCACCAGACCACTACTGTAGTCTGGGTAAGGTGGTCAGTCAGTCATAAGCTTTTATTCGATATGCAAGATATCTTGTAAGCACATAAGAAATACAATTATTACAGTAAGCACATAAAAACACAAGCTACAAGAAGCCAGTAGAAAATACATAAAAGGATAAAAGGACATAAATTGCCCGTTAATAAATTAGCTAAAAAGAGAATTAAACAGCTACTGACAATCTCTTACAACGAATAAGCCAAGACCACTTTAAAAATGTTGCAATTCCACACACTAAGGGGGGGGAAGTGTCCGTAGTTAGGATACGTAGGGCTTCAAGGTAGCTGCGTGTGCCCATATTGCGACAAAGGGGTTTCAACCAGACACTCCTAGGCCTTGCATAATCAGGGCAAACAAACAAGACATGTACAATGGTCTCGGCCTTGCTTCGGCAATACGCACAGTTGGGAGAAATACGGGCCAGGGGTGACCAACTTGATACCAGTGCGCCTAGGGGGAGGCATCCAACTCTAAATTTGAAGTAAAGGGCTCGATCAAAAGGGAGAGTTATCAAGTCCAGGTAGGGTTCAAAAGCCACAGTGTCTTTAATTTGCAAAAAGGCGACAGTCGACTTGCAATGATTAGAGTTAGTAATTAAACGCTCCGCACACCAGTTCCAGTAAAGCGCCTTGACAACTTCTTTTGGAGGGGCTGAACGTGATGACCAACAGCTTCCTAGACCGATATTCTCCAAAAGTTTTTTAGTATCTCTTAGCCACTTTATCTTAGCCCAACCCCCCAAGCTCATTATTTCTCCCAGGGCATCAGCATAAGATTTTAGTTCTTCACCCCTCCAGATTCGTGTCCATAACAATAGGGGGCGAAGCTGGGCCTGGTCTTTAATATTTTTACAGCCCATGTCCAGCCGAACAGGTACGGATGGAGTGCTCGGGGGTACGGAGATAAGGGATTTCAATAGCTTGCTCTCCGCTGACTCTAGGGCATTCAAGCAACAGTGGCCCCACAATTCTGCCCCATACAAGGCTGATGACACTACTTTAGCCTTGTAGATATCAACTACTGGGGTGAGTGATCTCCTTGGAGAGGCCCTGAACTCCCTCATTAGAGCACCTCCCACTCTCCTGTGGCTGAGGACCATTTTATCAATATGACTAGCCCAAGACATCCTATCCGTAATCCGAATACCGAGGTAATCGAATTCGGCTACTTTCTCTAGGGGGATCGAGTTAAGTGTCGGTGGGCGGCCCAGTTTCTTAGGAGGATTTAGGACTAGATATTTTGTTTTATCCACATTTATTGTTAATCCTCTTGCACCACAGAACTCCTGAAATCGCGTTAATAATTTCTGGAGACCTTGAGGGGTCTTCGAAATCAGGAGCGTGTCGTCCGCAAAAAGCAGGGTCGGGATACGGACTCCTCCGAGACACCCCTTACAGGGATATAGCTATCCTGTATCCCACTTAATACAAACACATATACTCTCATAGGTCACCCCTAAGGCAGGCCTTGCTAATCCTACAAGGCAGGGTGCTGAGATGTGTGTGAGGGGGAACCCCTACCCGAGTAGGGCCCCTCTGCAACCTTCGTAAAACTATTGCTGGGTTGTTTGTAGTGCAGCCATACCATATACTCTTACCCGCATTATAAGTAATCGCAATAGCGTGATAACTTGAGAGTGGCTGCACAGAACCATGTCGTGTTTGGTGTCAAACATGTAGGAATCATACCCCCAACCCAACCATGGGAGTGAGGGCATGATTCCCCCCTGCTAGAGGGGCGATATGGTAAAAGCGACAGATTTTAGACACCAATTTAAAAGTGCACACGTAGTACAAAATGGATGCTACCCGCCACCCACACGACTCTGGCTGCCTGTTGCTCTGCAGAACTCCAGCCACTGCAGCTGAACAATAGGGATCTTGTTGCAGGGAGGTGCTCCCACCTTCCCAGACAGACTATGTGGATTGGAACTGGGTGGGTGCACCATAGGATGTCTTTCAGACTTGCACGTAGGCTTCTCCAGCGCCTACTTCTGCATACACCGCCTCAAACCAGTTATGGGGCATCCTGTCCCCTGCCCAGGCGGGAAAACACACAAAGGGTAGAGGGTGTAGCCACCCTTTCCCGCCTGAACTCTCATTGGTGGGCTCTGATTTAGACACTCCCCTAATCCTTGGATAAAGGTGAATGCAGGGTCCCCAGAGCCTCAGATTAACCTTGGACTTCACAGATTTGAACCTTCGACTTGCTGCCGCACAGCTGAATGAAGAAATCTCCCTTGGGGTAAAGGAGTTACCCCCCTGCTTGGCAGGCACCTGAAACACTGCAAGTGACCCGGTTGGAACTCCGCTGCTCCTACAGACATCGAAGACTTCTGCCTACCTTGAGGTGGGTTTCCAAGCATCCCAGAGGCCAGTGAGTGTGCACAGCAAAGCTCAGCACCGTGGACCCCGTGGGTGCCGAGATCCCCAATACCCCAGGACACCGGCCACCTCCTGCATAGCACACAATCCCGACCAGTGGGGAAGTTGTGCTTTGGTCCATTAATGAGCCAACCTCTCAGCATCATCTGTGCCAAAGATCGACACCCTAGCCCTCTCCGGCGACCCGTGGGCGCATCTTTACACACGCCAATTTGCTGCCTCCCGCAGTCCCTTGTCTCTCGACTGGTGGGCTCTAGCGGAGGACAATCTTCACTCTAAAGGGCTCCCCTGGTTGCTCCAGGCCTGCTCTACAGTCTCCTTGCTGGAGACCTTGCTCATACCTCGTGGGTCTGCACCGTAGCTGTTTTGTGATCCTTGCGTGGGTTGCGGTTGCCAAGGCTTAGTGGATCCAATCCGGACACTAACACCGCAGCAGCCTTCATCTTTCTTGGAGCAGTCGCCCTCCAGAAGCTGGCTTTCCTTGAAGCCTCCTGGACCCCGTGGCTGGCGATCCAAGCTACCCATCTTCCACCTGGAAGCACCCGACATTGAAGGGCCCTTTCTCCTGAGCCCCCTGGTCACTGTGCCGTGACCCAGACTCTGTCCCCTCTGCTTTCAGGTCCTTACCTTCAAGATCTACATCTTCAATCTGCACGACATCGACGACGCTTCACGCCAGCAGCAGTTCTTCACCTTTTTCCATTGAAAACGAGATCGCGACCCGACATCGAAAACTACCTATGCACCCGGCTTCCCTGGGGCAGGTAACAGTGGTACCTCGGTACTCTCGTGGATGTGGGCCCTCCAAGAGCTTAACTCTAAGCTGCTGAACTTGAACTCCTGCTAGAAGTGTTTTAATTCTTGCAATTTCCAACCGCGACATTCTCCATAGGGTTTAATAGAGATCCCGACAGTAGTTTATACCACTGCACGCGTCTCCCGTGGGCCCCCTTCCTCACTACCTTGGGTGGTTTCTTAAGGGGCCAGCGACCCTAAGTGCCCTAGGCACTGTCTGTAGAATTGTCGTGGTTCTTATACCACTTTTTTAATATATGGTTTGGTCACATGGCGCCTACCTAAAAACTTAATTTTAATATCATTGATCGCTGCCGGTCCTAACAATCTTGGTTTACTATACATATCTGGGCAACCCAGCAATGTCAATTGCTCCCTGATATATTTTAACCACAGAATTTGTAGGGCCCCGTCAAGGGCAATGCAATCCCTGATGACCATCTGATTCAAGGTGGGAGCAATACCTAACCAGATCCTTATCCAACTCATCAGTGGTGCAACAGCAATGTAGTCTGAGATGTAACCCAGGCCAGGTTCCTCATGTAAAATAAAGGCGGGGGTACTAGAGGGGAGAGCTAGGAGGCTGTGCATGAGTTTATTCTCGACCCCCTGAATATCCCTCACATCCTTGTAACCCCATACGTCGCACCCATATGTTGCCATAGGGATAAATTTCTCTTTATAAATCTTCAGTATGGCAGGTATTGGTTTCGACCCCAATCTTTTGGCAAAATCCCATACAGCCCCAACAGCTCTAACCAAAGTATTCTTTTTTAATTGCCCTTGTGCAGCCCAGGACCCATTATCGTCAAATAACACCCCCAGATACTGAAAAGTGGGCAGTTTTGACAATTCAATCCCCTTTCAAAAAAACTTTGTCCTAGCGGCCTTCTTGCTGCCCATTTTCATTGTATGTGACTTTGTAAAATTGGTAGATAGATCTAATGATTCCATAAAATCAATAAAACATTTAAAAGATTTTGGAGACCTATGGCGGTCCTAGCAAACAAGACAGCATCGTCTGCATACTGTAATGCTGGCACCTATTTGGACCCAGCTCTTGGGATATCTTGAGTACTGCCTATGAGATGATCTCCCAGTTTATTTATGTAAAGTGTAAACAGCAGGGGTGCCATAATGCACCCTTGTTGTACCCCTCGCTTGACCTCCCAGGGGTCTGTTAAGCAACCGTCATCCTTAAATCTCACTGCCGTCGTTGTATTATTGTGGGCATAGTGTGAAAAGGATACTAGACTCGGTTCCATGCCCAAATCCCCCAGTATCCGCCACAGTTTTGAACGATTTACTTGATCTAAAGCTGCATTAGATTCATAAATCCCATGTGCAGCATGCCCCTCTTTGCTATGGTATACTTCTCGATCACCAGGCTCAAAGTTATACATTGGTCCAGAGTGCCTCTCCCTTTCCTGAACCCATACTGCAAGTTGCGAATGACATTAACATTTTCTAACCATGATGAAAGCCGCGTCCGGGTTACCTTTCCCATAATTTTGGCAGCAGAGTCCAAAAGTGAGATAGGTCGCAACAGGCAGGTTCATCCCTAGCGCCCTTTTTAAAAATTGGGATGATAAAGGCCTTTGCCCATGAGGGGGGAAAACCACAAGTACTAGCAGCATTAAAAATCCACGCCGGTATAACAGCCCATACTAAGGGATCTGCCTTATACAGATCAGCTGGTACCCCATCCGGGCCAGGGGCCTTTCCCCCCGCTGTGGCAAGAATTGCTGTCTGGACCTCAGCAGCATTAAAATGAAGTGATTCTAGCGGGAGTGTAGGCTCCCGCTGTGACTCCGACCTCTCCAACCCACCGTTCAGGGGCTACCATGCAATCTGTGTTGGCATTTCCTGTCTCAGAGAAAAAAGGGCTATTCACCACCGCCCAGAACATGTTGCTATCCAAACATATACTTGCTTGTCCAAGCTCCTCCCAGGCCCTTTCCCTGATAGCTTTCTTCCTCTCCTGGATGGCCTTCTTATAGTCTGCCCTGCATGCCCTTATTTCACTCTTATTTCTAGGTTTTTGTTTGAGGGCCAATGCTAACTTCTTATGTGTGATAGAGCAGGTGCCATCAAACCATCTCTTCATTTTAGAACCGTTGCCCCTGCATGAAATGGTTAGGTTGTTAGCTATCTTATTGGTCAGCATACCAAAGGCATCTAATACCCCCCGATCCGCCCCAGTGTTGTCCATGCATACTGAAGCCTCAGCTATGCACTCCGCGTACAAATTATCTAGAATCTGTTTAGGGACCACTTTCGTCCACTTCAGTATGCGTGACTGGGCCTTAGTACTGATGTCAGAATTTGTGACACCCCTACTCTCTACCTTATAAAAGGCAGATGAATATAACAAAATCAAGTGTGAGGGGATTATGGTGACTATGAATGCTCCAAGAAACACTTAAACTGCGGACCGCAGGAGCTAAAGATGCAGAAACCATTATAAAATCAATGATGCTGAGACATCCCCTTCCGGTAAAGGTGGGCATAGGAGTATTTACCCCTGTTTGCTCTAGACAATACAAATTATTTAAAGCAAGAAGCCCCTCTAAATGTGTAGTTGACTCTGTATGTTCAAAGTGTATATTTGAGGCTAAACTGCCCCCAGAAGGTTTGTTCATAATACAGTTCAACTTGCACAGGTGTGTATTAAAATCACCCAAAATTAAGATCTCGACATAAGTATGTTTGCGTTTTTTATATGTTTCAACAAAATCTTCCAAGGCATCTAAATGTTCATTAGCAAAAAATCTAGTAAAAGAATTATAAAAATGTATTACTTAAATGGCTTACTTTATAGGCTAGGTCGAGAGAAACCAATAAAAGAAGACCTCCCCTTGTGCGCCCTGACATGGAGGGGACTGGGCGCTTAGCATATGAGGTATAACCATCCAGTTGAGAGCCTTCACCTGTATCCCATGTCTTTTGTAGTGCAATTATTTGGCAACCCTGGAATGTCCTGTGCTAGATAACAACATCCCCCTTAGTCCCAATACCGCGTGCATTCCCTGTGATGATTCTCAGCCCGGCGGGGTCTGTCAAAGAAGGTGTTATACTGGGAGGGGGAACAGGATCAGGCTTCTCGGGTGGCATTATGTTTCCCACTCCTTAAGGGGCAGCCTGGGGGCGAAGGACTAACGTTTCTAGGCAAATAAC
Source organism: Triturus cristatus (assembly GCF_964204655.1). Taxonomy (NCBI): domain Eukaryota; kingdom Metazoa; phylum Chordata; class Amphibia; order Caudata; family Salamandridae; genus Triturus; species Triturus cristatus. The sequence continues at coordinate 1,351,682,937 of NC_140590.1, forward strand.
TTTGTTGGCAGAAGGGGGATGATCAAATGGGGGATAAAATAACACTCAGGTCAGGGTATCTTGGCCCCTGTAATTCTTTTTCAAATGATGGTTGTCAATCTACAGCATCCAGTCCCTGTAGACTTCGTAGGGGTTCATACCAATTTGACAGAGTTAGAGGCAACCTACGCTATCAATTTGACTTGGTGTGGTCATCATGGTAGCCTGCAAACATGGGCTTTTTGATGGAAGAAAATTAACCGGCGGGTAAAAGTACTGGAGGGGAGCTATCCTAATCAGTGTTTTAGAGCTACCCTTGAGCTCACAATCTATTAGTGCATCAACGTTTGTGGAATGTCTCATGTTGACTATCACACAATCACCCCCAATATTTTTCCCCACCCTTTAACCCACCCTGCCCACTCTTCTAGCCATGATAATGTCCGGAGATATTCGATGGCCTTTCACAATGTTCGCGTTACACCTTTGTGTGACCTTGTGTATCAAATCCACTGTGGTTTCCTTAGTGCCCTGTGTGGTTGAAGGGACCCCCACCAAAACTACTGCCAAAGGTGCAGCCTCTGGAGGCTGATCTATGGCCTCGTAACTGTTGGCCTAGGGTTTATCAAGGTAATTGTTAACGTACACGTTAGGTACATGCCCCCTTTCAATTACGCCCCTCACGATGGAACTGGTTGGACCATCTTCACAGCGGGGATTCACAAGATGACTTGTAAGTCGTACTCAGGAACCCGGCCTTTTTGTTCACCCACTAATCATGGGACCCAGTTTTTTTAGTCTTTTCGTGTTATTATGGGTCGGCGGGCATCGGAGTTGCGCAACCTTGGACCACTGAGTCTTCCACTGTGTCTATGTCTTCTATGCCCCTATCAGGCACCTGTGATTTGGTGTTCTCGACAAGGCCAGTATGACCACCTCCCACTGCCTACCCTTCAGCGGGATGAGAGGATATAGATAGGAGAGCAACGTTAAGTCTGGCGTACAATCCCTCCAGCTTTTCCTTTATAGGCCTTAAAAGATTTTCAAATAAGGATTCCAATTTGGCCAAAAGTAGGTCAATGATATGTTTCGGGTCGGACTCAGTTAATGTTGCAGATCTTTCAATCAGGGGATTACGAGCAGGTCTTTTACCCTCTATTTTCTTCCTCTTTGTAGGGGGGCTGGATAAATGACCCTCCGCCAATCTCGTAGCCGTCTCTAGCGTGGAATCTAATATGTCTGTGTTAGTCTCAGAGGCAGACATAGGCCCAGGATCAACTCCATCTGCTCCACAACCAATCAGTAATGTTTGAGCGGGGTAGATTTTCCTATTTCCAGAGATAGCCTTCTTTCAGTAAGAGCTATATCTTTGGAGATAACACTGGCCGCCCGTGCCTCCAGCTGTTGTTTTTCTTTACCCCATGATTTGATGGTTTGGCACAATATGTTTTCTGTAGCTTGAAAGGAGTGTAAGAATGAATAAACAAACAGTGCCTTATCTTTTCACGACCAGGAATGTGGAGCCAAGAGACCTGGCCCAGCCCGGCCTCCTCCGGTCTCTAACGGGCTAAGACAGGCACGTACCGCGCTGCGAGATGTCGCCAGGAAATTTATAGCGCTCCTGCGCTTGATGCCCGGTTCCTAGATGGTCCGGGAATATTACCCTCCATGATTAGTGAGATGGAAAATACAGTAAAAGCAATGGAGACATGCCTCCTTAACCACCAGCCGCTAAATAAATTTACACAGTTGCATAACCTATTATTTTGAAAAATGCACACCTATTTCCAAAGACCGAGCAAGACTAGGGTGAAAGATACTCAGCCAAAGCATCACTGGTATAACACTGACTGTAGACACGACGATGGCGCCCTTGGTGAAGCAATCAAGTGGGGTGATGTTGCCAGAGTGGGAACTGATAGGTCCAGTTATAAGAAAGCTACTTTCTGTGACAAAAAAGCCTGGGATGAAGGTAGGTGGTTGGAATTAAAACAAGCTTGTGGTAGCAACAATGCCCAGCGGTTCTGGAATTTGGTAAAATGCAGTAGGGGAGGAGCACCTCAGTCCATGAAAAATCATGTGATGCAGGTGTGTGGGTTAGTCACTTTGCTTCTCTATATGCTTGTGATGAAGCAGAGGATAGTGGACCTTTACCGATTCACCCCTACCCTTCTGATACAATATTTGACGAGGCAGATGTCAGTTCTGCCCTTAGAGCACTCACAGGAGGTAGAGCCCCGGCGATAGATTGTGTTCCTACCGATATCTTTTTGCAGGACAGACCCAAATGAACCCAATACATACTACTATTAGCCAAAGCCATTGTCCACGGTGCTCTCATCCCGGACATCTGGCGGGGGCGGAGATCATCCCTGTATAGAAAAAAGGAGACAAATCCTTGCCTGGTAATTATAGGCCAATAAGCCTCAGATTCCATACAAAAAGTGGTGGCCTGGCTTGTCCTGGCCAAGGTTTACGCATGGATAGATGAAAACACCATCCTTAGCCCCCTCCAGGCAGGTTTCAGGGCCCATATTAGCACAATTGACCAGTTCTTTTGCTTTGTCCTAATGCATTGTCAGACATTAGTCCTCGGCAAGGGCAGCATGTATGCTGCCTTTGTTGATCTCAAATCAGCTTTCGACCTGGTCTCCCGATATAAATTGTGGGAGGTACTGAAGGAGATGGGGATGCCACTTGGCCTACTTTCCCTCATCGCTCGCTCGATGAGGGAATGTAGCTCAAAAGGGCCTCCGTCAAGGATGCGTGTTGGCTCCCACATTGTTTTCCCTATTTATTAATGGAGTTGCAAACTTCCTTGCTGCTATCCACACTGACGCACCTTTTTTAGCTGGAAGAAAGATCCCAATTTTAATGTTCTCAGATGACACGCTGATTATTTCTAAAACCCCAAGCGGACTACGGCGTGCACTGCAAAGTTATGAAGAATTCTGTGTTTTACGAAACTTAAAGATAAATGCAGCTAAGACAAAGTTCATGGCCTTCAATCAGCACAGATCCTTCAAGGGTAGATTGATGATGGATGGGCTTCCCCTTGAGCAGGTTGATGCATTTGTTTATTTGGGCATCAAACTAAAGAAGGATATGAGATGGAAGCCACATAAAATAGCCATGCCATTAAAACATCGGCAGTTAGCTGGTGTCCTAAGGAAAGAATTTAAAACCTCCCTGACAAAGCCTCTCAGCCCGGTGCTCCAAATCTATAACAGCAAAGTAGTAAGCTCAATTCTTTATGGTGCAGAGCTGTGGGGTCTAGAGAATTTGTCAAAGCTACCAACTGCTGAGACGACGTTCCTGCAAGCAATAACTAGTCTCCCACACAGCACACCCATCCTTCCATTAAGGAACGATTTAGGCAGGAAAGCTATGGTGGATCTTGCAAGGTTACGGCCTATTCTATATTGGTGCAGAATATGGTGTACACCAGAACTGGATGTATTTGCTGAGGATCAAAGGGATATTATTGACACAGATCAATTCCATAAAATCAGTTCGTTGCGAGACTTGAATACCCATCTTAATAAGATGGGCCTACGATATTTGTGGGATTCTCTTTCCAGCTCTGTGTTCCCGTCAAGAGACTCACTCAAGGATACATACTGGGGAATGATTGCGCATAAAGTGATCAGGCGCTATGATTCTACCTCACTTTCAGGGTATTTCTGCAGATAAAACCACGTCCGAACCTCGAGCACTACTGGAATGCCACTACACAAAGCCCCTCGATCGGAAACTGTATTTTCAACTCAGATAAGGTTTTTTACCCCTAAAGTGTTTTACATCCAAATTGTCCACCATTGAGAACAATATTGCCACATATGTATTGACTATGCAGAAACGTATTCGCATGTGCTATTTGTCTTCCCCGCCTACCTGGCCCGCGTAAAGTTTGGTTGGTGCAGATTTGTAGGACCATAAGCACTAGATTATGTAGTGGTGCTTTGCGAATTCTCTGCACCTATCCTTCCTCTAGGTATGCATTCCTGGTGTCAAAATTCTTAAGGTGGATGTGGCATATCTGATCTCAGCAAACCACGGTTGAAAAATGAAAATGGGAATACTTTTCCAATCACATAGTTGTACCTGGGTTAAATGTGATGTGTGGGGTTCAACATGATTTTAAATGTCTGTAAAATTACCTGAATTTTATGTTTTTATGTTTGCTACACTATGGAATACGCCCTTGGACTATTTGTCTATTATCTTGCCATATTGCACAAAATTTTTAACTCAAGATTTTAACCCTTGTATTGTTTTAGCTTTTATGCGCTTTTATGACTTGTATAGTCGAATAAAGTCTTTTTTGACTCTCTAACCCACAAGTCAAACAAACCCTGACCATTAAATAATGCAAATTTGTCATAAAAACGACATGGCTAAATTCCACCTATGATAGACACAGCCATCTACCAATCACATCACCTGGTCTAAGCCCCATGTACAGTACTATACCATGAACTTTGCACAATATACCATAGCACAATATATAACTATGTTTCATACAACATGTTCGTTTACAAATAAATAATTGCCATTATTGTTTGGATTCAGACAGTCGGGTAGATACCCAAGTGAGGCAGGCCTCATTAAGGAATGTGTTTGGGTAATGTGCCCTTAGCTGCTAACAGCAGATTTTGTATGCGTCCGCAGGTGTAAGGGATGGGCTTGCTATTCTATCTGTGCTTATGACTATTGATGAGTATCCCTTGGAAGAAAAGGATAAATTACTTACCTGTAATCCTGGTTCTCTTCTATGGGAATACTCATCAAAGTCATAAGTAACCCTCCCTCCTCCCTGGATGAATACATAATTCAGCAGCTGTGATATGGTTACTATCCTCAAATGTTGGCGTGTTCCATGAAAAAAGCCCTGACCTAACTGTCACCTATGGAGCATGATGGGATTGGGGAGATTTTGGAGGTCTTAAAAGCACAGCACCAGTTTGCTCTGTTATGTCTTTCAATGCAGCCTATTGGAAAACAATGACTTTTATTCCCTTGCCTTTTACCATTCAAAGAAAGGCTATGTTCCGAAAGTAAAGGTGTTCATGTTCTATGTGATAAAAATGTTACATGTGTATGATTACTTTAAATGAAAAAGTAAATGCAATTTTGGCATTTTGTAGTCTATTTTTAGGTAGGCTGCGTGTATATATGTGGTTTTATATGTTATGTTATGTTATTAGAGCTTTTAAAGCACACTTTTACCCAAGGGTGTCCTGGCGCTGAGCACTGTCTAACTGTTCCGTAGGCGCAAAAAGGCTTATTCAGAGAGCAGCCACGTTTTCAACCCCTTCCTATTCCTAAAGGAAAGGAGCTCAGTAGAATTCCTGAGATGCACTGGTAGGTTGTTTCACGCTTTTGCGGCACAAAAGATGAAACTACTGCCACCCCAGTTAGCTTTTTTCACTCGGAGAACGGTCACTTGCTTTGCTTCCGAGGAGCGCAGTGTTCTTCCAGGGACATACCATTGAAGGCGTCTTCTCAGATAATCAGGACCACTGCCCATCAAAGACTTAAAAACCGTGCAAAGCGCTTTGAACTGTGCACGTTGTTTTACTGTGAGCCAGTGAAGGTGTTGAAGTCCATTTCTAACTGAGGCGAACCTTGGTGTGCCCGTTAGCAGCCTGGCAGCTGCATTTTGCACCAGCTGGAGTCTGTTCAGATGTTTCTTTTGGATATTCAAGTACAGACTATTGCAATAATCCAGCCGTGACAAAATGAGGGCTGAGACTGCTGTCCTAAAGCTATCCTCTGGTAGAATTTTTTTTATTTTCCTCAAAATTCTGAGGAGGAAGAAGCTCGTCAAGACAACCCCACTGACCTGCTCGCCAAAGGTAAGTTTATTATCCATTAACACCACCAGGTTCTTGGCTTTCGCAGTGGGGGTTGGGGGCTTACCCATTTCTTCAGGCCACAAGTCTTGTGTCCAGAGGTTGGGGTTATTCCCAAATATAATGACCTCCGTTTTGCCTGCATTGAGTTTCAAGCAGTTCGAGGGCATGCAACTAGTTATGGCTTTCATGCAATCGTGGCATCTTAAGGCAGTTTCTGCTTCTTTGCCTCGCTGTAGGGACAACACAATTTGTGTGTCATCCACGTAGGATGTTAATTGGAGCCCGAAAGATCTTATCAGGGCTGCCAGCGGGCTGAAGTACATATTAAAAACCGTGGGGCTAAGGGAGGACACTTCTGGCACCCCGCAAGGAAGGGAAAAAGGTTTAGACCTATGCCTCCCCAGATCCACCGTTTGCGTTCTATGGGCTAGAAAAGATTTCAGGAGGTTCCAGGTCTTGCCCTGCACCCCTGCCATCGATAATCGGTCCATCAAAACTTCATGATGAACCGTATTGAAGGCTGCTGACAAATCCAACATAATCAGGATCACCGCGCCTCCCTGATCCACGGCCTCTCGTACCTCCTCTGTGGCTTTAATCAGAGCTAGCTCTGTGCTGTGTCCAGCACGAAAGCAATACTGTGTAGGATCAAGCACATTGTTGCTCTGAAAGAAAGTGCTGAGTTGCACATTGATAGCCTTCTCGAACATTTTTGCTGGCAATGGAAGTCGTGAGATGGGTCTATAGTTATTCGGATCACTTGGATCCAGGTTTTTTTTTTTTATCAGAGGCTGATTTCCAGGTTTTGGGGTACTGGCCTGAATCAATGATGATGTTAAACAAAGGAGTAAGGATGGAGGCAATGACATCTGGGGTGCTTTTGATCACCGACATTGGACAGGGGTCCAGGGAAGATCCAGATCGGGTCGCCATCAGAAGGTTGGTTACATCTTGAATCTCAAATAGTGTGAAACCCTCTAATATAGGTGAAGTGTTGATGGCCATGGACTTTGGCCTAGCTAAAACCTCACCCACCCCTCTTTGCTGGTTGGTGAAGGAAGAGAAAATGCCTTCTACCTTATTCAGAAAGAAGGAGGCTAACGATTCACAGAGTGCTGGGCTGCTGTGTGTATTGGGTCTGGCGGGGTTCGTAAGAACCCCTGTATGTCTTAGAGTACTTTGTACTTTTTAAGGGTTTAAAAATACATATATAATGTGTTTGATAGGTGCTCCGGGGTACCCCCATGTGGGTAGGACTATCAAGTGCTTATGACTTTGATGAGTATTCCCCTGGAAGAGAACCAGGATTACAGGTAAGTAACTTATCCTTTTCGTTTGCACATACTGAACACCACCTTGAACACAAACTTCTTACACACCTGTATTATCACCTGACTCAGAAAGAGAATCAAAACCCAAATTTGACATAAAGGGGCACCTCTGCCTTCTTCTCTGAGCAATTTTCTATTACGCCATTTACTTCTCCTTGATCTTTCTTTGCTTTGCAATGCATGTGTCACTGCAATATTTGGCATGCTTCAAAATCTCATCAAGTGATATAATCTGCCGCGGGGGAATCTGTGCTCCACCGTTATTGCCTGTTCCGTCGCCGGCCCCGTCCCCTTAGCCAACTCATCCCCCCGGTACCTGGGCATTGGGTGTACCCAGCCCTAGCTCTGATCTCTCCCCCCTCTTGAGATTCCTATGGATGGCTAGGATCCCCCCTCTAGGGGAGCACGTGTTGCTATTTCCGATTGAGGATTGCCTTGTGGGTTTGTTTGTATTTGTTGTTCTTTAAGTTTAAAATGGAACCGTATAGTGGGGTCTGGATAGTGTGGCTCGCAACGATGTTAATTCCTGTGCATGCTCAGCCGCAGCACCATGTGTTTTATAAATGTATATCGTATGCTTCTTTCATTGCTAGCGGCCGGCCGGAAGGTTGTAGGCCCATATTTGTATATTTTTGAGTCTTGTAATAAACGGTTTCAAAAAAAAAAAAAAAAAAAAAAGTGATATAATCTGCCAGCACATCACATTCTGCTGTATTTGAGAACTACGTTCAGGCTGCAAACCAAGCACAAACACTGAAATGAATCTGCTAAGGCTTTCACAAGGTGGATCTCCCATAATAGACATGCACTGACTCTTGTGGCTCTCGTGTTGTCCGCAGGATCTTAGACCTATTCGCCTCTTCATGCAGAAACTTCAATTCCAAATTGTCAGTCGCTGCTCTGTAATTGTCTTGAACCACAGTCTCAAACAATGTATTAACACCAGTCTTAATTACGTTTTAAAGGGTTATGAGTCTTTCTATTTCTGTATTCCCCTTATGGGGCTCTTCACTACCCTTTGAGAAATTCTTTGTGAATGAAAGGCTATCAGATCGATTCCAAGGTACATGCACATACATATATCCATGCACTTCTTCCACAGATAATTATGTAGCCACTCCCATCTCAGGCCAGCTTGCACTCATGCACCCTTCAGCTTTCCTCACAGTCTCTTTCTTCTTCACCTCGGGCCATTCTTTCTTTGCCCATCTCCAGGAGGCTGGCTTAGTATATGTTGCAAACTTATTTAAGTGAAGCATCTTGCACTAATGCAGACAGCCCTTATGGTGATTTTAGTTGTCTTAGACAACCTTAGAAAGCTCTCTAAGTGGTTGCTGTGGAGAGCAGCCTTCAGGCTTAGTCCAGAAGGAGTGTTAAGCAGCTTGTTTTACCAGATCTAATCATGTAGTGTAGGTGAAATGGAAAAGAACCTCACAGTGTATATAATGAAAATATGTTTATTTATCACGCAACACTCACTAACACATTGGTGTATCTCCTACCTGAAGATATAAACACAAATACACACAATACGTCAATTGCAAATAGGTAAGTAAGCACAATACACAATGGTCTCCGGTGGAAACCAAACCAAATATTAAAAAGTGGAATGTGAACTGCGACCAAAGTTGGGGCTTGGACCAGGAAACTCAGAAGAGCTGGGAACACAAAGAACCCCCCAAGGTAAGTAACCAGGAACTTACCGAGGCTGTGCGCACAGTAGAAACACAGTAGTGTTCTCAATAGAAGTCAACGGGAAATTCGTGGTTGCAGTTTTGAAGAAGGACCCTTCCTAGTGGACCCTGAAGAAACCCTGTAGAAGACAGAAGGATAGAGAGTCACCGCACCAATGGATATCCCAGGAAACAAGATACCTACACCAGGGAAGCCGGGTGCATAGGTGTGAAGTGACATCGGAAACCACCGTAGACCATAAAGGAGGACTTTAGTAAAGATGCCGCTGGACAAGGTTATGCAAGAGTCCGGTTGAATCCAAGGGTGGATTCTTGACGAGAAGAGCCTGCAAGCAAAGAGGCACTAGAAGGTGGCCAGGAGGCACAGAAGAGAAATGCCCACGGAAGTTGGATGATGCAGCAGCGATGAGGGGGAACTTGTCACTGCAGCTGTGAGGACCAGGTGATGCTGAGGAAGCCATGCATGAGCTGTCCCACGTCGGAAGTTGAGAAACAGGGGGTAGGTGTTCGGCCGAAGCACCAACAAACATTGGCAGCTGCAACAAGCATGGAAAGTGAAGAAGTAGCAACGTTGGGACCAGCAAGGTCCAAGGGACTCACCACATGCAGGAGAGTCAGGGCAGGCTCCAAGCAAGCAGAGGAGCCCACTGAAGCAGAAGAAGACCCTAGAGAGGACCCGAAGCCCAAGGCACAGGAGTCGCAAGGGTCTTTGCAAGCCCTCTCTGAGAACGCTCTGAAAGGCACTATCTGTGGCCTGCACAGCCACTCACTCTCCCTCTCTTCTAACAATAAACCTTATGGCCTTTGTGACTTGTGGTACAGTTGAAATATTCCACTTGTGGATCATGGCCTTATACAGCGTTGTTGAGCTCACTGTACTGTAGTCCTCGTCTAAAAGTCCCATTGCCCTGCATTGTCTGAACTGTGGTTGAAAGACTTTGAGCACTGCGTTGTGAAAAGATCTTCTTAGAACCTCCATAATCATACCACTCTTCTAATACGTATATATTCCGAAGTCAGGTGTGGTATTATGGACATAGGCGCCGTCTTTGGAGCTGGAGAAGCAAGTTCAAAGTCTCTCCATCAGAACAACATATCTTGTGATTCTGGGCAAATTACCAAATCTCTCCCATGCCTAAAAAAAGGAATCTGACCTTGCTTAATGTGACTGTTACTGTGGTAGAGTACCCCAGTGCTCTATGTCTGAGTTTGCAATCTTCAAAACTGAAAAATAAAAAAAAAGAAGAAAAAAAGGTTTTCATAATCTGTGCTTTGTGGGGGAAAAAGTTGAAGCGTAGGAACACATGGCTCTTGGAACTCTTAGTTTCTTGTGAAGTGCAATGACATTTCTTAACAGACACATACCAGACCTACGATGTTGTGCATCTCTGTGTGAAAGAAATCCTGATAATTGCAGGTTCTTTATGGGTAGCTGTCTGATAAACGGATGAATTCAACGGAAATTTCATTACAAAGTTCATGGTTTTGCCACTGTTTTGAGATGATTTTTGAGAGACTTTCAAGACTTCCCCATGAAGGTAAAGCATGTTTGGCACAACACAGAAGTACTCCTTTAGAACCTCTGGATCTTGTTACAAATGCAAGTGTAAATTATGTTGTAAATGTCCCATTTCACCATGTTTGTTTGTGGACAGAACTATACCCACCCCCAAATATTCTACAAGGACTTCAGGTTCACTCTCTTCACTAGCTTACTTGTTCCAGTGTCGTGTAGTTCCTAGGACCCCCCAGGACCTGCGAGTTTTGGATGACCTAAACTAAGGGCTTGGTGTGTGGATAGACTCTGAACACCCCCACAGGAGAAGTCAGCCGTTAGACTAGCTAGCTATATGGTGCCACTACCACCGCCCTGTGCTCTACAGTGGTGTAGGTAGTTTCTGGCAACCACTGAACATGACAACCCTGATTTCTCAGGTATCATGGAAAACAATACGGTATCATTTCACTCAGTCGCTCGTGCTTGCTTTTCTCAGAATACAGTAAGAATGACGTTTGGAACGGTTTCAATAATTATTTATTGATCAAGTGTCAGTCTAGTATGAAACATATTCGCTGCGACAACCAAAAGACAGGAGCAGACAAATGTGACCGCTAGTACCAATATCGTAAATAGTAGGCACATTTCTACCATAGTGCTAATAAGATGAATAAAAGCAGATTATATAAAACAATAGCATTGGCGTACTCCTACGATGCATAGCCTACTTAAATGTACCTAGCCTAGATATGTAGGTGGAGCCTGTATATGTAAGTGCTAAGATATGTCCTAATGGAGCCAAGAAACCCTAGGGGAAAGTGCTAACCCCTCACCTGATGGTTCTGAATGAAGGACCCCGTCTCTGCGTTGAGGATGGCACCCCGCAAGGGATGTCAGGTCTCTGCCTGTTGAAGGGTCAGCCTGCAGAGTCTCGGTCCAGCCTGAAAGGAATTCTTCTCTCTTTTCTAAGGGGGAGTGAGGGTCTTTTATACCACAGTGGTAACTCCAGGGTTTCTTCTAGAAGCGATATGTTTTGAAAACATTTGCTAATCTTCTACTAATCCTTTTCTAAACAAACATGGTCATGCACAGCTGGCTGTTGGCCATGGATGAAAAAAGTAGTGACCCTTATACAGAATAACTCTGCCGTTCCTGGGGACAGGTTTATGTACGTCAGGTACAGGGATTGAGATATGGTACCAAGAGTCTGATGTCGGAGACACAGAAGTAAGCTACTAGGTAAAAGGTCATCTGTGTAAGACCGTTATGTCGTGTGGATGGGACAAAATGTATGTAATTGGTATGTTCATGAGGGGACTAACCTTAAGGACAAGACACCAGTTTTAGAAAGGGATTTTTGACCTACCACTTTGAAAGTTCACCAGCCACCACTGGTTTCCACCAAAACATGCAGGCTTGGTATCCCCCGCCCTGAGACATAATGCCATGAGTTACATATAAAGGCTGAGCATTAACAGTCACCCCTGTGCAACTCGCCTTTTCAAATCAGGAAGCCAAACATTGGAATGAAAACAAGCCTAAGCCAATACGAGAGGAAGGATTGACACCCTATAAAAAATGCAGCTCTAGCAATACACCGTGTCTTAGTGAACTCATAAACAAGCCTCCGGAGCACAGCATCTTTGCTATGTTTTTCCCCCTGCCATTGATCTAGGCAGCCTTATCCACCTACCTACTTTTATTTGAAGCAAGTCTAATACATCATATAAATGATGCAGTATGTGGCCTTTCTTCCTCAACAAACGTTGATCCGTAATTATTTAGAGTCTTGAGATTCATAGCTGCTGGAAGTAGGGGTGCTGGGGATGCAGCAGCTCCTATCAAGAACAAAAGGGAGAGCTAGGGACAACTAGGGGGGGTTGTGTCCGTATCCCCTGGATTTAGATAAGCTTTGTCAAAGGTGGACACGCCCAATGTAGTGTGGTACGGTCAAATGAAGCAATGTTTGGGAACCCACCAAGTGGGTTAAAAGACCCCTCACACACCAACCTGGTTGGTGTCATGCTTCATCATTGGGGCCCCAACCGGGTGGCCGAATGCCTCCCGGTTGTGCTGCGACGCCTGACTACAGCGGAGCTGGTGTAGTGCAAAAATGTGATGTGGTGATAATTTAAAAAATACCGCTGAGAATCCTTACCATTAGAAGATTTATTATTGGCGGCTCAGGGTATTGGTTAAAAAGATATGTGATGCAACTAAATGGAGAAATAATTATCTGTTAGTTGGCTATGTGGTGGGTCTACATGTTTCAGCTCTCGAATAAAAGTAATGGGGAGCTTTCATCAGGACCAGTGTGAAGTGAGTGGCAAAAGGTGAAGTGCCACGTGGTGAAAAAAGAAATTAATTAAAAATATGAGTTACCTACACACTCGCTAAGGTGTGTGGAACGCGGTGTCAACACATTAGCGGACACTGTGGCGCAAACCTGTGGAAGAAAAACAAGACAGCACACAATACACATGAGAAATCAACATTGGTGCACTGGATGGCAGGCAACATACAAATAGGTTTAATGTGCTGTGAATGATCAAACCTGTCTTCAATGAGCGTACCGTGGGTGACACACATACATATGAAGTGTATCATGCTGCTATGCAAAAGAGCGGAGGCAAGACCATTAGGAATGCTAGGTAATACGTAAAACGTTCTGTGGACTAGGGGTGCCAAGTGGTAGATACCGCGGCACTACATAGGACTATAAGTGAAAGTCACACGAACAGCGCCAAGTGATTCTGCTGGCAATGGTTGCGGAACCTCTGAATGAGGTATGTATATGGTGAGAGGCCCAGAGTGCGCTAAAAGTGAGGGGCTAAATGGAGCCTCCAAGCGCTGAAGAAGAGTGATGGGCACAGGCTCGATAAAACAATGCGCAAAATAGCAGGGGGAAAGGATAATTACACTATGGCTGAGTGAAGGCGCTGTGCAGGAAGTGGGAGGGGGGCGCTTCTTACAACAGAACTGTTGGTAAAAGAAACAACAAGATTAGAGAGCGAGGCTGGCAGGAAGGAGACGGTATCCTGCTAGAGCAAATACGAGACACCTTACTTGGTTGTGAAGCTACCATCGCCTTGCACCTACTGTGGCCTCCCGAAGTCCTGGATGCTGACGGACCCCGGGGGGAGAGGAGGTTAAATAGGGAGGAGCGCCATTGTATACGTGCGTTCGTGCTGGCGAGCTAGGGCGTTACTGTCTCAAACGCGCATGCGTGTAGGAGTAGCGTGATGATGGCGCGCATGCGCGAAAGGGCTAGCAAGCTAGTTCGTTACTGCGTGAAGCGCGCATGCGTGTGGAAGTAGCGTGATGATAGCGCGCATGCGCGAGAGGGCGCCAGAGATTAGGGAGAATATCCAGCGTCTAGCGAGCATGTTAGAAGAAATCAGACGCGGGTGTTGTAAGAGGAACCCAGGGTTACTGGGAGAGCCCACACAGGGTGCGAGCCTGGTTGGCAATAGAAGAGGCAATGCTATTCAGTGCCCGGGATGGGGCGCGGGAGGTGGCGCATGCATCCCTGGACAGCCGTGGAGTGGGAGCCAGGGCTTAGGCGAAAATAGGGGGTCTAAGATGGCCAGATGAGCCAGAATGGGAACAAAACGTGGCGAAGCCTATGGATAAAGGCATAGTGGAGAGGTCCCAGGTAGTCAGGACTTTCTTAGGCTGTTCCAAGGGATATTATCGTTCAAGCCAGTGATGTGGCTCGAAAGACGATATATCCATCTTTGTTCCTGTTCTAGGAGGCGAGTCTGAATGTTGGGAATGTTGTTGTCCAAGGCTTCAAGTATCACCCATCTCATGTCGTTAGTCGTGTGGCCTTTTTCCAGGAAGTGGTTTGTCATTTTAGTGGTGTTTTTCTTGCAGCGTATGGTGCTGCGGTGCTCACAGATACGGGTTTTAACTTTGCGGGTGGTCATCCCAATGTAGGTCAGATTACACGGACATGTGATGCGGTATACAACATTCTCTGTGTTGCAGTTGGTGTGTTTTCGTAACTCCCATGTCTTCCCAGGTTCCAAATTCAGCTGCTTGGTTGTCTCTGTGATGTGGCATACGCTGCAGTTACCACAGGGGTAGTGCCCCTTGATGTCGGGGAGGCCCCAGGCATTGAGTACCGTGTTGGGAGGTCTGGCTGGGGCCATTGGTCTGGTAGACACAATGGTGTCCTTGATGGATCTTGCCCTTTTAGTAGAGAGAAGGGGAGGTTCCCAATTCAGGTGGCCTGTGTTGAGGATCTTCCAGTTCTTTTTAACGATCTGCGCAACCTTGTTGGACACTGTGTTGTACGTGGTGACACATGTGAGTGGGGGAGGGGTTGGTTCTTTAGGGTACGTTGTGAGTAGACCGTCTCGGTTTTGATTTCTGGCCCTTTTACTGGCGGTCTTAGTTATGTGCCTTGGGTAACCGCGTTGGTGCAGTTTCAGGCAGAGGTCTTGGGCTTGTATTTTGTAGTCTTTGGGATCACTACAGTTTCTGCGCAGTCGCAGAAATTGGCCATACGGGAGGTTTTCCCGGAGGGCCCGTGGGTGGAAGCTGGAAAAGTGGAGGAGGGAGTTACGTGCAGTGGGTTTGAAGTGTGTTTTGCTCATGAGTCCTCCTGCCACTGCATAGATGTCGAGATCCAGGAAGGTGGTATGGTATCTGTCAAAACTGTGTGTGAAGCGCAAGTTAGGATCACACGTGTTTAGCCAGTCACAGAAGGTGAGGAGTGTTTCGCTCGAACCTTCCCAGATGAGGAGAATGTCATCAATGTAGCGCTTGTAGAACTTGATATGCGGAATGCGTGGCTGGTTGTTGCTGAGCAGGTGTTTGGTCTCAAAGCTAAAAACATACAGGCCCGCTATGCTGGGAGCGAAAACGCTCCCCATTGATGTACCGTACTTCTGTAGGTAGAGCTTACCCTCATATTCGAAGTAATTTTCCTTGAGTGCGAGGGTAGCGCACTTCAGGACAAAAGAGGGGGGCGTGTGGTATTGCCAATCACCCTCATTGAGGACCTCTTCAAGAACACGTAGGGTATCATCTTGGGGGAGGCTAGTGTACAGACTTTCCACATCCAGCGACACCAAAAAAGAGCTTTCGGGATCGTAGTGAATGTTAGCTAGGAGTCCTAGCAAATCTTTGGTGTCTTTAAGATACGTGCTTGTGGACTGGACCAGGGGTTGTAAGAAGTGGTCACAGAAGCGTGAGAGGGGTTCCAAAAGGGACCCAATGCCTGAAACAATCGGGCGACCTGGGGGGGGGAAACCTGTTCTTATGGATTTTGGGAACAGTATAAAAGTATGGTATTTTTCCTTGGGTGGTGGTCAGGAATTTGGCCTCACTTTTAGAAATGTGCCCACTTTGTTCAGCTTCTCCTACTAGGGTTTGGATGTTCGCTTTGAGTGAGATACTGGGATCATGAGTGAGCAGTTCGTAGTTCTTAGTGTCATTGAGTAGACGTTGGCACTCGTGATGGTAGTCCTTTTTGTTGAGGATTACTGTGCCACCCCCTTTGTCAGCGGGTTTGATGATTATATCAGGGTTATTCTTCAGTGTTTGTAGGGCCAGCCGTTCTTGTTTACTAGTGTTTTGAAATATGTGGGGTTCTTCAAGGGCTTCAATTTCCTTAAACACCGCTTGTTCATATACCAAGATTTCCGGGGGGATAGAGCTCGGGGGGGGCATGAATGTAGATTTTACCCGGAGGGTGGTGGCCCCCTGGTCAATGGGGTCAGGGAGAATCGGAGTATTCTCGAAGAATGCCTTGAGTTTTAGTTTGCGGAAAAATTCAGCTAGTTCGCAATGTAGTTTGAATTTATCCAACTTGGACGTGGGTGCATAGCCTAAACCTTTCTCAAGGATGGCTTCCTCTGCGGGTGTTAAGATGTGTTGGGAGAGGTTGGTGATAAGGCTTAGCGTGTGCTCGGGCCTGGTTGTTGGTCTCTGGTTTGGCTCCTCGTCTGTGCTCCCTGTGCAGCAGCTCCCCCAAAATAACTGTGCTAGAGTTCAGAAGGTGAATGAGAAATGAGGATGCCTTTAAAGATTTATCTTGTCACATTTGCTGTGCGCTCAGAGACACAGGTCAAATAACAGTCTATCTTCTGACAAATTGCTGCTTTTTCTTGTAACATGAAGATGGATGTTTGACTCTTCCTTCTCTGACTGCAAATTGAGAGGATTCTGTAAAGTGCACTATGTGACAACCTTGCTGTACTGGAACTGTGAAAGGAAAGACCTTAGAATGTATTTTTTTCTAACACTACAAAATGTAAATGCCTGTAAATGAACTGTAAAAATATTTCAAAATATATCAGCAGTTACACATGTACAAGTGTAGATTTTTTTTTTCTTATTCTGAAGTTTGATCGAAACAAAGATTTTAATAGAATCAAAACAAATGAAGACGCTTGACTTAGTGTTGCACAAATTAAAAATATTTGCTGAAACCCTATTTCTTCACATTATCAATTGTGCACTATATAGTTTTATCAGTAAATCTGCATGTCTTTGCAAATTTAGTGGCCATTTCAATGGAAAATGTGCTCTATGTAAATGACAGCGGGCAACCACACCACGCTTTAGATATATATTTACAATAGTGTGCTCCAAAATGCACTTCCGGCTACATACTACACTGATACCACTCTCCTGCTGAATGGGATTGGCTCATTTGCTACACTTATTTTTTGTGTGACACTTGGATTTTTCCAAAACCTATACCTTCAGTGATGTGACATAGATGGCAACACCCCCACACTGAAAATTGTTCCAGCACCACTGATTAACACCTTCTCCGACCACAAGGCATCTAGTGAAAACAACTCTGATTTGTCCCAGTTTACCTTAGGCTACATACCTATCCAGAATGGTGTACTATCCCTAAAACCTCCCTAAGGCCTCCAGCTGGGTGCCTTATGTGCATATGTCAAGTATCTACATATTGTGAGATTCCAGTCCTTTTTCTACAGTCTTCACTCTACTCTCAATTTGAATAGTCTGGTCCAGTGGCTTAATTGCCATTTCAGACAGCAATGCCAATATCAGGCATGGTTGTATGTGCCCGCTGTCGTTTGAAACTCCAAAATCCATGCCATTTACCCCCGCTATGGCTGTCAGAGATTCACTGAAGTTTCACCAGTGGTAAAACGATTGGTGTATTAGTAAATCTTGCAGTAGTTGCATCAGAGATCCACAATATCAGCACTTTCTCTGCACTCAGTGTACTGACCACTGCCTTCATCTATGTCTTTACTGCTTAAAGTACATTGAAAATCATCTCAGATTACTAGAGGGTATACTGGTGATACTGGGTATAAGTTTCACCTGCTCTGGATGGCCATTATTTATCCATCAATAATCATCAGCGAATTTGGTTTATTTTGATTTTGGAAACACTGTGATACGGGCATCTTGAATTGTAGAGGGGAAACCACCCGCTTCTAATGCTAGACTGTATTAACATAGAGGCTAAAATCAGTGCATAAAACTTGTAGGATTCTACACTAAGGCTGTCTGGGAAATCTGCTAGATCATAATGACTCCATAGCTTCCATCAATTACTGTATTTCCTCCTTAGGAACCTGCCCATCTTCCCCAACCCACCTTCTGAAGTCTCGTTCTTTCTATATTCGATGCAACCTCATTTACACACATGATGTGATAGGATAAAGATTTATTAAGTGCAACAAATACCCGCAGGCGTCTTAGCGCTAACACCAGAGCAGATAGTAGGCATGGACATCATCTGTGTATATAGCTTTTAATAGTGCTATGCAGATGTGATGCATATTTACCATGTCGTCTTAAACACCTCTCCAGTCTTTCAGTTCAACAATACCAGAACTCTGCTGGGTCTACCCCATGTTGCATATCTTCCAGCCAAAGCATTCTGTGGCAGAAAATTAATGATCCATTCTACAGTGTCCTCGTAGCTAGATGGTACCTCCCAAATTGCAGATCAGATACATTTTCCAATTTACTTAATATATATACAGGTTACGAAGATTCCATTTGGGGCAGCTTTTAGCAAATACACTTTTAATGAGAGAGACAAACCCTCTTATATATGCTAGGAATGCCTCACAAATTAAAGCTCATCTCAACTTGGAACCCATATTGGTCTCAAAGTTCAAGGTAAAAGGATCACTGACCATGTCATGTAGTTTTACGCTCCCAGAAGGAGAATGTCTTGTATAAATACATTTATTTCTGTAGTTTGAAATGCTCTCAGACTGCATTCTAAAGAGTGGACTTTATACCTACACATCATCTGTCTGAAGTAATGGGATTTGACAGGCATGGTAGTGAAAGCTGTGTCATTGTTGCAAATTTGTATGTCCCCGTATGTGATAGCATGTTCAATTACAGTGTTGAGAGACAATTTGTTGGGACTACAGATGGCAATCTCTGGTATTCCTAGCTAAATTCTTAACAATGTATCTAGAAGGAAGGTACTTAAAAAAATATATGGTTATGCTACTTTTATATTTATATTCGTGCAAAGTTACCCATAGCTTATATCCAACACAATGTTTACAGGTAGGTATTTTGTAGGTTTCAATAACTATATTGCTGGGGATCTTCACAACCCCTGGAGATTTTAAATTATGAACTATATATTTTTGACAGGCTCATCAAAGGTCTATAGTGAGCATCATTGCAGAATTTACTCAGATCTTACACTCTCACCAAATAGCTACTATTAACCACACAGTGCCAAGCAGGTAAAATGTGCCTAAAGGGAAAACACAAAGGATTTGTTTAAAGAAAACAAATAATGATTTAGAAAATTCAATATGTCAAATTATGACATCCATACATCACTTTAAAGTTGTATGAAACATCCATTTTGCGAAGGAACATTACTCTCCGAACGAAAATAATTCAATGGCAAGTGTTATTGGTGAATATTTGATATTCAAAAAATATTTATTAATATACAAAAAATGTATACAGCAGAGTTCAAAATGGACCAGTCTAGAAAAAACACATTCACCATGGTTGTGGACACACTGACTTGTGGTTTTGAAAAATATGTAAAGTGAATCTACAACCAGGGTGAATGTGTGTTTTTCTAAATCATTAATTATTTTGTTTAAACAAATCCTTTGTGGGTCCTTTAAATTGATTACTTAATTGGTTACCCAAGCCTTCAAGGGAATACTGGATTGCCCTTTTGTCTATTATAAAGGGAAAACAAGCACTTTGTATTGCTAAACATGTTGGGGCAGATTTACCAGCCCCTTTGCACCACCAGTGCGTCACTTTTTGTGACACACCGGCGGCACATTTTAGTTCCCCATATTTACAGGCACAGAAAAAGCCACCCTGCATGACTTTTCGTGTTCTTGTAAATAAGGGGCGTTCTATGGGTGTTGCTGTGGGTGTTCCAATGCAATACTCATGGAACCAGACACATTTCCAGGTTTACGAGAAATCGTAAATCTAGAAATGCGTCTGAATGCTACGCCACCCTAGGGGTGGCGTACTGAGGCACAACGAGGACAAATGTATTAGTTTCTCCTAGTTTTTTCCCTCTTTTTAGGTGTGCTGCATTCTGTACAGGAAAGTGTCCCTTCCTGCACGTAAACAATCAGTTAAACAATGACGTTTTGCAAGTTCTATGTGTGCTAATGCAGCACATATAGAACTTGAAAAACGCCATTTCTGATTTTTTTATGTGCATGAAGGGAATCCTTCCTGCACATAACCAATCTCCCCCACGACGCAGGCATCCTTGCACCATGGTGCAAGGGTGCATGTGCCGGCGCATGCTAACAGTTTGTGCGCCAGCACAGAAGGAAGCAACAGAGATGTGACATATTGTTGTAAATATGTCTTATCCCTGTGCTTTGAAAGTGACTCAGTGCGGCGCAGCCAAACGGCTTGCGGCAGGCACTGAGTCCCTTTCCTTGTGAATCTGCCCCGTTGTGAGAGCCGTACAATATACACACTTTTATGCGAATCGAAGTAGGAGGCGGTAGTGCACTTGTATAGGAGCAGTTTGTGGACAGGTGTTCTTTCCTGGCTTCACAACACCTTTGATGATTTCATTGTATGATGAGTGGACCATGGTGCCCATGACCCATGCTTCATTTGTACCGAGCACTTTGATAGCCCTTCGTGCACTGTATCAGAACATGCTATCTTTACTGAATTTTCTCACAGTGCATAATCGTTGTCAGTAAAGGTGCTAGGGCAAGATAGCGCTAACGGCTCACAAATGGATTTATAAATTAAAAAACTGAATGTGTGTAGTTGCAACACATTTATGAACTTTTAATTTTTTTTTTCTCACAGTGCTGTGTTATTCAAAGAAGGTACACATTTGGAGGAAGAGTCTCCTGTAAGCCTTGGACTTCGCGAAGCAATAAGTTCCTATTTATTCATGACCGATGGCCAAAACCTAATATGACTTACTGGCATTGAAAACCGATGGAAAGCATCTTAAAAGACTTCTGTATAAAGAAACAATTTGCAAGAAATCTGCGAAAAAAGAACGGCAAATGGACAGTGTAAAAAGTATATTGCAGAGTCAGTGGCTACCTTGAAAGCAGCATTACGTTTGCAGTTAAAAAGGATGCATGTCTGTGGGCAGCGTGCAGTTTGAATTTTGGGTGTCCAGTGTTACTACTTGTGAAATGTTAATACATGTTCTCCTGAGTTAGACTGCTCAGACATGTCAGTGAGTGAACAGACTGGAGTAATCCCAAAGCACAATGAGGCATATTTACAAGCCCCTATTGCCACCACAACGCCACTTTTCAGGACGTTGTAGTGGCGATTGGAGCTTCACCTTATTTACAAGGCATTAAATAAGGCACTCTTTCACACTATACTTAGTGTGAAAGGGGACGGCAGTGGGTTTTGCAGTGGGCGTTCCACCACAACACCCATTGATTTTGATGCTGCCCCCCCCTATTTACGAGGGAGGCGAAAATAGGAGGCAGCAGCAAAATTAAGACCAGGGCTACGCCCAGGTTCGGCATGCCCTGCTCTCGGTTTTTGGGGAAGGGTCCACGGTCCCTGTTTCTTCGCCCCTCGAGGACCGCATACTCAACGGTCACGTTCCCGATAGTACTATCTCTTTGATCTATAAAAAATTGATAAATAATCGGGCTGACCTCTTGGTGCGTCTACGGGAGGCATGGACGGGGGATGGGGTTGAGTTGGACGACGAGGACTGGCAGTCCGCGCTGTCATCTCCTAAGGAGGTGGCCATCCCGGCCCGTCTGGTCCAGCTTAAGATCCTCCATCGCGTTTACGTGACGGGTCCCCGTTTGGTCTCGATGGGGTTTTCTGAGGACGGGCTCTGCAAGCGTGGCTGTGGGCACAGTGCCACCTTTCTCCACATCCTGTGGGAGTGCCGCGAGGTGGTGGAATACTGGCGTCAGGTGCATGAGGTTATGAGGCGAGTCACCGGGGTCACGCTGTTGCCGGAGGTGCGTCGTTGTGTGCTGAATGTGTGGGAGCCCAATGACTATAACGCGGCCCAGACTCGGTGGGCGGCCCTGGGGAACATGATAGCAAAGAGGGACATAGCGCAGCTTTGGGGTTCGCAGCGGCCCCCCACCGTGTCTGTCTGGAAGGAGAACATGGACTGGTGCATGTTCAGGGAAAAGACTGTGTATGTGGCTCGTGGTAAACCCGGGGCTTGGAACAGAATTTGGGGGCAGTGGAATGCGTATCGTGGAAGTATTTGTGCTCCCCCCCTGGTGGAAACGTCTTATGTAGCCTTGTCCCCCTGATCCTTGATGGTTCCTTACTTATCTGGCACATCTGAGTATAGATTTGTATTCCCGTCTCTCCCCCCCCCCCCCCCACCTCTTTGTTTCCCTGCTCTTTGACTGCCATCGGGTGGTCGGATAGGGACGCTCCCCTGCTGTGGCCCGACGCCCATCTTATGTTTTCTTGCCTCGCCTTTGTTTTAAGTTGTTATTTATGTTAAAAGGGTGTATCCTGATTTCCTCTATGTGCAGTCTGCTCTTCTGTAGGGTGCGGAGCCCCGGTGGGCCAGTCATTGTGATTGCACTGTTTGATCTTTTACCTACTAGCGGCCGGCCCTGGTGGTTGTAGGCCCGTGCTTGTAACCTTCTTTCTGCACAATAAAAATTTTTTCAAAAAAACAAAACAAAAATTAAGACCAGGGAAAACCTGGTTTTAACCTGGCAAAACGAGGAGAAATGTTTAATTTCTCCTCGTTTGTGCTGTTTCCATGTGTGCTGCTTAATGCAGCACACATAGGAAACAGCAAAAAGCCATTGATTGTTTATGTGCAGGAAGGTGTCCTTTCCTGCACATAAACAATTATTTTTTTTAAATATTAAGTTTTGCAATTTGTATGTGGGCTGCATCAAGTAGCACACATAGAAATTACAAAACGCCATTTTAAAGGGACACCTTCCTGCACATAAAAAATCTTCCCCTCAACGCAGACACCCTTGCACTATGGTGCAAGGGTGTCTACGTTGGCACTAGGCTGCTAAATTTAGCGCCAGCCCAGGGCTGCACCATATTCTTGGCGGAGTGTGACGTTAAGCCAGGAAGGCTAACGCCGCATTCCGTCCCTTCTTAGAAAATATGCCCCAATGAGTGAAGAGGATTTCAGATATTGAACACAGAGCAAACTATTTGCTTCACATGTCTTTAGACGGGGGTGAAAAAACTGCAGGTCGCATAGGCCGTGGTTTCAGAAAATGTGTCACATAGTCCAGATAATTGGGTCCTTCTATTCCACATACGAAAAATGTGCAGATTCTCAGGCCACGGGTGACACAGACATACGTTCTATACATCATGAGCGCAGTGGATTTTTGTCCCTCCGAAAAGCATAAAAAAAAATTACAAGGCCTAGAAAGCATGCTGCTAATAAGATAGATGATTCTGATGGTCGTGGTGAGGAAAATAAAGATCCTTAACATCAGCGCCCTTAGGTGCGAATGGTCTCAAGCCCAAAAACTGCTGCAGGTGTAAAACGCATAGATATAATAATACATGTCAGAATCAGTGCAACAATCACCTTGTAGTCAACAAAAATAATGTAGAACTGATCTCTCCTTATGTGTGCTTTACTGGCGCACGTTTTTGTAGATTAAAAAACTAATTTTTAAAATGATTTTCTTGACAAAACATGAATCATGAAGGTGGCGTTTTTGTCTCTTTTATAGTGCAAGTTATATTTCAAATGTAACTCTAAAAATCACATTTGGCCCCTCAAACTGCTCTTTCAGAGAATCCACAGTTAACAGAATGCTGTGAAGACTCAACACTTGTTTTTTCTTCTCAGTACCAGATCATTCTACCTTCTCTTGAGATCCTAGAACATCCACTACCTGCCAAGATCAGCTTTGATGTCAAGATCTGTAGTTTCAGAAAGGTAGGAATCACAAAGCAAAAACAAAGATTGTGATTCCTTCCTCAGAAAGGCAGGTGGAGTGGGTGTTTATGACCACGAGAAGGACTTCTAGAGACAGATCTCATGCCAGAAACAGAGACAAATGTCCACACCACTCCAGACACTGTCACAGAAAAGAGTAAGGAGACAACACAGAAATGTCTATCTGGACACAATAAGAGACAGCGTACTGTTTCTGATTGGAAACATGATTTTTCCATGGTCACATGCAGCAGCGGCTTCTATTTTAGGGCTCCAGAGAGATGCCCCTCTGAAGTGTAGGCCTGATTCTTAACGTTTGCAGTTCATCTTTTTTAAACCGCAACATAATGCTTTTGAAATACCTCTGGATGCCTGGCCCGAGGTTTTTGGTGAGACAGCTAGACATTGGCAGGCTGCTTTTTCACCTATCTGTCATTGTTCCACACAAGTCTCCAAAAGTACTCGCGTTCTGAATGGTTGCTCGGGTGACGTCATGCCGCATTGTATTGAAGGAATATGTTTTAGGCACCAACTAATTTCCAAGGATTTCATAATTTACCTCTTATTAAAAATACATTCCAAAGTAGTTGATACAAAAACTCTTCATTCCCGTGCTTTCAACTGCATCTATAAGTTGAACAGCCTTAATTATGAATAGTAGGACAGCCCTTTGAGGATTCATACTCTAATGTTGTTATTGTGAGGAGACAGATAGTTTCTCAGTTTCAGAGGTAGCTGTCATCAGCACCAACAGCCACTGTCCTTTCTTTCATGTTCCAATCTGCCCTATGTGCCTTCTTCGACTACATGGCAATAGTGACAGCCTCTCTGAGTCTTACAAAAAATGTGTGTATACCTGTGCTTGGGCGGCTGTTTGTTCAAGGCATATTTTCCACAGAAATGCAACATTTAGAGATGAATCAGGAAGCTGACGACAATGGAATTGCAAGTAATCCAGTATTAAGATGCAGTTCTGGCAGAGAGTTTACAGACTGCTTTCTGTTCACCAAATGGTTTCAACTTTGGAAATTGCTTGATAGATCTCTACCTCTTAACTACTTCATACCATCAATATGGCCCCAATTAGAGACTCCACATGAAACCTCTTAGAAGTCCAAATATTGTTAGAGAACAAGGGATAAACGCTGAGGGTCCCCGTCAATTCATAACTTATAACTAAATCTGTAAACTACCAGAAGTGGGTCCAAATACATAAAATAGGCATGCTATTAAGGAGAGGCTAATTCTTCCATAAGTAGTAATCCACAGACCACTTGCTTTATCAATGGGACCCCATATTTTGGGAGAAAGCTGGTGTTATCCCTGCCTCCTATCCGCTGTCCTTGTATCTGCATTACTGTGGTGCACTAGCACAAATGACTTCTGTTGACCCAAATTTGTAATCAGTAAAAATTGCGAGAACATTGCTTAAATACTATAATACAGTAGTACAAAAGCAGTGCATCAGTACTGAAAGAAAAAAGCAAATATCGCTTGAGTTGAGGAAAAGTTCTACCTATTTAATTTATCTATATTACTTCCACAGTTATAAACAAGATTATATTCTCACCCAAATGAGAATATAGTCCCCATAGTTCATTGCCTCAGGGCATGTGGTAATTGCATCAGAAGAATGAGAATGTGAGCAGTGCAGAGCAGACCCCACTTTTTGCCTCCTTGGGGATGGCAGAAGCTATCCAGGACAGACTGTGTGAGGATGAAATTGTCCAGGTTGCGAGAGTGTCAGACTGAAGCAATCAGGAGAGAGACATAGTGGGCACTCGTGTAGGCAGTACATATCGTTTTGTAAGTGCTAAATATTTGGGCTGTTTACTGTGCGTTTGTGCATAGTTTACCATGTGCTTCGCCAATAAACCTGTGGAGTTTAAAATGCGAAATTTAAAATTATGTCTTGTACATCCTATGCCATTGTTTATTTCGTGTATGTGTAAATAATGTAATATATATTTAATGCTCATAGCATCGTGAAATATTTATTGCAGCATAAGTGCTTAATTTACTGTATATAAAATGTTCATTAAAAAATTTCACAAGTATGTGAGAACAAACTTTACCTGTGTTTTTGTTTTTGAAACTTGGACTCTTTTTAGGTGCTCAATTGTGACATTTACAAGTGGCCTGTGACAGCAATAATAATTTGAGTTGAGTTGCAGAAGGAATCAGAAGTTATGGTAGCAGCATGCCATAGGTTTACAATTCAAACCTAGCATAAGACCTCTTGCGGGCAATTTGAACGTCTAAAATTACATTGTCATCAAATTGTACACAAGGAGGGCAACAGTGCGTGGTTTTAAGTTTGTTACGACTGGCTTCTTTTTTTTTTAATATAAATCTGTTTTTATTATTATTTCATATGCAAATGCATTAAAACAGTTACAAGCCCAGGTAATGAGTACTCCATTGCAAACACCATTGTCATACACAACACAGATTGTCGTACAATATACAATATTTCCGTTACAATACAGTTTTCGTTTCAATGTCGATCTTATTCGCACGAAGGGATGTTATATGAAGTTTGTCTTACTTTGGTGCTTGCATGAGTAGATGCCAATGGTAAAGTACAGGAAGTATTCTTCTGCATCAAGTGTGACGTATCTGTTCCGTCTGTATCTGTAAGTAGTGTGAGGCAGTTGAGTAAGGGTAGGACAAAGCAAGAATAACTGGGGAAACCTGGCCCAACTGGGGTGTAGACTGGCCCCGCATGTGTTGATCACAAATGGGGCACAACCGCTTCGGGCCGCAAGTCTCGGATGTAGGCTTTAGTGAGTAGGGGCAAACACATTGCTTTGATATGTATGGCTTCTTTTGGACGCCTCTATATACAATACTGAATTTAAAGCCCAGTTGTTGGAAATGGCCATCTTTTGCATGGTGTACCCCCAGGTTTTTGCCTTAACTGTTTTGCTGGCTGTAGAACTCTGTGCTCTTTGCCCCGAGCTAACCAGGGGTAAAGTGCCTGCACACTTCCTTTCAACATGATGAAATTGGTATGCACCTAATTTGCAAATTTTATCTGATGAAACCCTAGCATATAGTACAGAGTGTACCCAGGGCCTGGACGTTAAATTCCATCAGTGGACTGCAGTATTTATTGTCCCATCCACTATAGTGGCAGTACAAACATGGCTTCAGGCTTACTAGTGTAGCCTCACTGTAGCAGTGTAAAAACTGCAATTCAGCCTGTCAAAATAGCCTATAAATCAGGTCAAAACTTCCCGTTAAAACATTAACAGGTGTCCTCTATATAGGCGCTGTCACCCACAAGGCAGGGTGAATCATATTTAACAAGCATTGGCATAGCCAATAGGTCTCGCCTTTGGGACCTTATAAGTGTTTAGCCATGCAACAGTGGCATAACTAAATACTTATAAAGGTCCCAAAAGCGAGACCTATTGGCTATGCCAAGCGGCCGTGCGGCCGCAAAAGTGAAAGTGATCGCGGTCAAACATCAAAGCGGCCGTGCGGCAGCAAAAGTGAAAGTAATAGCGGTAAAGCGCGGCGCGCGCGCCCGCACACATGCACTGTAGCTCTAAGCTGGCCTGGTAGCACTTTTTGGAGCCCTCTCAATAAGTCTCGCCAGACCAGCGCATGCGCTGGGTCAGGCGAGGCCTATAAATAGGACTTGTAGAACTTTAAGGTTAACGTATACTTATAGTGACTAGCACTCCAAACCTATATTTCACTGGGTGTCCTTGCTGCCCCATGTAGAAAACCAGAGTACAGATTAAAAATCCTAATACTATATCTCGGTAATGGGAAAAGCTTTAAAAATAATTAAACAACTATTTTTAATAGTTAGGAAAAATCCAATTCCGTGGTGGAGTCAGATTTTTAATAAGTATTACATTTAAAAAAGAACTTTCAGAAAGTTACCATTTCCCTGTCTGGGAGAAATCTGAGACCAAATACAAATTAGCCACCAGTAACTTCAGCCAGGTATTAGCATTTGAATAGGTGTAGAAACTATGTAAGATGCTTCCCAAGAGCAAGCAATAGGCTGACCTAAATGACAGAGATGACTCCTGTGAACCTCGCTGAATATGCAGTGTGGGTGCAGGTCATTTTGACATTAAAGTGTCAATTCCTGCTTGAATGTCAAATCCTACTTGACAGGTTTGCTGGGTTTACATATAACATTGAGGGAGCACTTGAAAGGAAGGGATGTAGGATGCCAAAATAATTTCTCTGTATCTACTGTCTGGTTGCTGGAACACCCCACTTTTCTTCTCTCACATGTCTGTCTCTGGGTTTATTGTGGGGGCAGTGGCTGCCCAAACTGGATTTTACTGTTAGATGTGAAAGCACACTAGGATAACAAAAGTACACTTCTCACACCCATCCCCAGCACACTGAGCCCAAGTTTAGTGTGTCCGAAGACTTTCGCCATCTTCAATTGCCAAAGTGGGTAGGGTTACACACATGGACCACATCCCACTATAAATAAATATTTAAAACATGTAAAAATGACAGAACAAGTTCTCTAGGACTGTACTTGAGCATACTTTTTTACTCAGAAGGAAACAGATGCCCTTTTCTTACTAAGGCACTTCTGCTTATCCCCACTTTCAAGGATAGTTATTTCATACTACAAAAAATCCATACTACAGCCCACCACTGACAGATTTGTGGGGGCTCCTGAACAAGCTACACCTTTGTTGTACATAGATGTCCAGTTTCGATAGCAATAAAGAATATGCCCTTAATCTCAAGTAACTCATGGTTTGGTGTTCACAACATAATAGGTTTTACTAGTGGTAGTAGTCATTTCGACCCCAGTTATTATCCTGCATTGCGTAAACAACCTAATCCAAAATTGTTCCAAGCAATAACAAGTTGCAGACATATATACTATGTCTGCATCAGGCTGTGCACGAGGACAGCAGGAATCAGATTGGCAGCCCCAGGTACAGAGCTTCTTAGGCATGTGATAGAGATCATGAATGATTTTAAAGTGCTGCAACTTTAAGTTAGCAGTTTTATCAAGCTTGTGACCTGGAGGCGTGGACAAGCAAGCCAACATGGCGGACTCCCTTTGAAGAGGCTGGCCCTCGGTGCCCAGCAATTCAGCTGTTTCTCCACCCAGGGAGGTGGGGGAGAGGGGCAGTGTAGAGACCTTGCGAACTCTGCATTGATCTGGCTCCATTTTGTGCTGGGAACGACTGGAGAGAAGAAAGACAAGTGTTGCAGAACTGTTATTGGTGAGATCACAATTTGGCTGTTCCCTGCATGGAGAGCCTGAAATATCCACAAATGACCATGGCCGGCTAGAAGAGGTGAAAGGGGTTGGATGCTGCCCCTCTCTCCTACCCTTTTCCCGTGCTGAAAGACCAGAGACCCCAAGTGCGGTGCAAGCCCCCAGACACAAGACCACATCCGACAATTACTTGATATGGAGGAGCAGGCCATGATTCTGTGGTATGTCTGGAGGCTCCTCCTCCCCTACCATTAAGCCCCTGACAAGGGCCTGGCCTTGGGCCCATGAGAAGCAGACAGAACCTTCCTTTCTGCCAACGGCACATTGCCCTCACCAAAATTCACTGATCCCCTGGGGTACTCCGGCTAGGACAATTTCTGACATGTAGGACTGCGGGCTGATTCATGAGAAGAGGACTAAAGAGGGGGTCCTGGCAGCGTGAGGTGTTCTTTCCTCTTCATGCTGCTCTACACCATGGAATGCCTACACCTGCCTGCCTCTGGGGAGAATTCACCATTGCCCCCTGGTGTGACTCCATGCTTGCTTCTCTCAGCTTGTCATGCTCCGCCTTTCAGATAATACATAGTTCTACAAATTCCACTTCCACACGGTGGCTCAAGCAAGGCGGAGCAGGAGACATAAAACACAATACCTAGAAAAGGGTTTCTCTTTACAAAATGCAAAGACTCTCTATTTAGAATAAGGCTTGGGGTTTTATGTATGCAATGCTCTCTAACAGAAAGGCTTTCCCAGATGCCAAATGAACCACATTCATAAGAAGGATATATATATTTATATGCAAGCAATAATAACACACTTAGTAAATGCAACAGTTAAATGCATGGATATGAAATACAAGCAGCAAATAATATGAGATAAAAATCAAGCAAATATACTGGACGTCCTGCAGGAGATGGGAAAGATATATACACTAAATACATCAAATGATTACTTTGGATGTGGACTCTGACTCATCCACACATCACAAAGAAAACACCTAAAATGACCGCAGCCACTGAAACCACGCATCAAAATGGCACTAGTCAGAAACAAATCACCTCACCCGATTGTTCACTCGACATCCTTGCCAACTCAGGATGGGGGGCCCGTTCACAGCTGGGCTTGGACTGTCAACCAGGACTCAGGTTCCGTTAGTCTTACAGCAATACGCCTACTCTCTAAGTGAGCTCCCACCCCAGCTGTCAACAACCCCCAGCTTTATAGCCTCAAAACACATGGTTCCATGTTTAAATATCGATGTAAAAAATATAGTTAACAAAAATATTGCAGTAAAAATATCGAATACAAAAATATCGACTTCCTAAACTTAAACAGGTAAGTTCAATAATATCGAAACAAAAATATCAAAGTAAAAAATATAGATTAAAAAATATCGACTTCAAAAATATATATAACTTAAACAAAATATATTAAATAATATTAACAAAATAAATTACATTTAATACATATTTTAACTAAATAGAACAAATAAACTTAATTAAAAAAAATATAAACACACAAAAATGTGTGCATATACATATATTTACTTAAATACATTTGAACTATTATCTTAAATGTATAAACTTTTTAAATTATATAAAAATAAAATATATACGTATATCAATAATTTAAATAAAATAAAATATCCTATAAATAATTAACACAAACTATTAAAAAAAAATAAAACATACATTTCACAACACAATAATTACAATAGCAGGAAAAATGTTGGATAGCAGAGGGGTACAAATTACTATTCCCACTCCAGTGAGTGCAAAAGCAGGAAAAGTGTTGGATAGTGGAGGGGTGAAAATTACTATTCCCACTCCAGTGAGTGCAATAGTAGGGAAAGTGTTGGATAGCGGAGGGCTAAACATTACTATTCCCAGTCCAGTGAGTACAACAGTAGCAAAAGTGTTGGATAGCGGAGGGGTAAAAATTACTATTCCCACTCCAGTGAGTGCAACAGTAGGGAAAGTGTTGGATAGCGGAGGGGTAAAAATTACTATTCCCACTCCAGTGAGTGAAAAACAGGGAAAGTGTTGGATAGCGGAGGGGTAAAAATTACTATTCCCACTCCAGTGAGTGCAACAGTAGGGAAAGTGTTGGATACCACACCAATAAAAAAAAATCTACATTTTTATTACATTTAATTTCCATTATTAACATACATAATATTGAAATTTAAATATATTATTAATAAAAAATATAATAAACATTCATTAATTACAAATTGTTTAACACTATAATATCCACAACACATCCCTAAAATTAATTGCACAATTACAATTATTAATTACTAATTAATTAATACAAATGAATTAACAAATAATTAATCATTCATCAATACAAAATAAATTACTCCCTACCCTTCCTACCATTTACACCTATAAACACCACAACACACACCTAAAATTAATTAAACAATTACCATAATTAATTGATAATGAATTAATTTAAATTAACAACTAATTATCAAACAATTATTAATACATTACTGTACACATTTAAATCAATGACATCACAATTATACAATTATGAATAAATATGAATTATTGAATACATTTCATATAATTACATTACTTCCCACCCTATTCCCCTATAAACCCACAACCCACTACAGAACTAAAAACGTAAAATTCAATTTAAAAAATGTATTAACTACTATAAATAATAAATAAAATCTATATAATTAAATTACTTCCCACCCTATTCCCCTATAAACCCACAACCCGCTACGGAATTAAAAACGCAAAATTCTATTTGAAAAAAAAAAATTAACTACTAAAATTGTAAAACATATAATAAAAATACAAACAAATCTCATACAAAATACTAAAAGACATAACAATAATAATTCAATATTTTTTACAACAATATTTTTGTAAACAATATTTAATACTTCGATATTTTTGCAATCGATATTACTTACCTAACAATCGATATTCTTGTCAACGATATTTTTTCTATCGATTTTTCTCACTCACGATATTTTTACCTCAATATTTCTGTACCCCAATATTTATACATTGATATTCTATCTATGTACCAAAACACACACTAGAAGGTTTAAGAGTCTTCCCCTCTGTGCCAAGGAAACTTACTGGACTGGCCAGCTTCCAGGCAAGCATTCCACAGCAAGAAGGTATTCCCACGTTCCCTATACATTCTCGCATGTTCCAGCCTTTATCATAACAAAGCTTACGAAAGCCTTCCAGGGTACATTAAACAATCTCTCACAAAACAGTCCTTGAACGTGATTAACCCAAACAACTTGCACGCCTGTCTGTGCGTGCGGAAAAGCTCAAGCAAGGCAGAGTCAGAATTCAGGATGACATGAGGCCATGTCAAAGCCAATAGTAAGAACTTCATAATTCTTACCAATGTACAACATAGTGCACATGTGTGCACCACTGCTCATAACACTGCACTTTGAGACCAAAAAGTACATTCCACACCTCTCTCTTGCTTTCAAATGCACATCCCACACGTTCTGTTCTTAGCAAGGCTGTTCTGCTCCGTGACAGCTCCCACTGTAAGACTGCAAGATTACAAGAAAGAAACCTTTAAGAGAAACAAGGCATATGCAAGACGTCGTACATTCAGGCTAGGATAAAATAACACACCAAAGTCAATTAAAATAATGGTAGTCAAAGGTCATCACGTGGTGTCAGACCACAAGAGTGCCTCTAGCACTACACAGCTTAAGAACTCTGCAGTGGGGACATCGTGCTCATCATGATCCTTTTGAGCCAGGCCAGGCTGAAAAAACTGCCTGGAGGCAGTCCAACAGCAGGAAGGAGGCCCGTTGCAGGGCTCACCACAAGGAAGAGAAGGACAGTAAGGGCTAGCCACAAATCAATTTACCCCACGAATGAAGACCTGGAGGATCCCCTGGTAAGTCATGCTTTGAGGAGTACACCAATAGGCCTGGAGAACCCAAATAGAGGTAGTGGGCCCAGCTGCTAGTGGCATCTCTGATCCCACTGGATAACGTTCACACAGAGGAGGGTGGGACAGACTGACTGTTTAAGAGACAAAGGGGCATGTTCTCAAGGAGCTATCGCCGTGTTATCGCAGCCAAAGTCGCGATAGATCTACTGTCCCATTCACAAGCTGGTGCAAACAGCCGCTATCACCAGTTTTCCGGCGATAGCATCCTCAAAAAACATCGCCACAGATGACCCCGGCAATTATCGCTAACGAGATGCAGAGTAGGCGTTCCCGTGCAAAAAGCCGCGAGAACACCACACTGCAACATTCTCAATGATCAGCCAGATTTGCGATAAGATCACAAATATGCGATAAGGCGCGTTAGCACCAGGAAACTAACACCTGCTCCGACCTAGTGCAAAGTCGGACTACAACCTGCACCAGAAAAGAGAGCCCAGCCCAGAGCCACACCTGAAGAACAAAGATGCCATGGAGCCACTGAACATGCGTGCCGCACACCCAAGAGGGCCACACCACCCATTGCCACCACCCCCTCAGGCCCCACCCCGGACACCCCCACCTCCCCCGGACCAAGACACTGCACATAGATGGCACGAAAACATGAACAAAAGCACCCGCCTGATGTCGCACATTTGCAACAATCAACACACATGTGAGCACTGAAATCCTGATTCAAACATTCACCATTGAAAGACCAAACAAAATGACACATCCAAAATTGTCAACCAAACAACTATTTTCAAGAGACATGGCGGGGCATCCCTGAACAATCTGTGACTCACAACCTGCAAGACAATATCCAAGATAAGAAGGTGTGTCAGGCACTCATCAAAGGACAGGGAGAGAGAGAGAGAAAGAGAGAAAGAGAGAGAGAGAAAGAGAGAGAGAGAAAGAAAGAGAGAGAAAGAAAGAGAGAGACTGAACAAGGAGTGCAAGGCCAAACGGGCCCTTGGCTAATACAAACACGCCAAGAGATGCGTGTGTCTCGAAATCTGTGCACCCCAAATCACAGGCCTGGCATCAGAGTCAGCGCAAAGTCCACATCACATTCAAGAAATGCAAGCAGTAGTCAGAATGATATCAGCAATGAAAGCCCCTTTGTCTCAATACACAAGGGTGAAGACCAACCGAACCCCCGACCTTGGTCCTAAATGCGGCTGGCACACCCTGCGTGAGATACCATGCCAGCCTCCGACGACTCCCACACCACGAACTGCGCCAATGAAACACCAACATGCCCACACCCCACACACACTTGTCCCTGCATGACCTACACCTGCAAGGGATGCCCTTGACACAAGTTAAAAACTACCCATACGTCCAAACTTCGCACACACATATGACTCATTGCCCAGAGCTGTGGCATATCGTCCACCGAACTTCCGCCAGTCTGAGGATTGCCGGTACCACGAGCCCAACAAACGCAATGGCAGGCAATCCCGGGCACATGCACAACCCCTGTCACGTGGAACTGTACCGTGCACGAATGCTGCATCTGTTGGGATCCCTGCCAATGGCAGTGTTGTAAATCAGTTTTCATCTGAGTTTCTGTCTTGCCTACATCACCTGAGTCCAGCCCTGGTTCCACTGTCGATCATGCACATTGAGTGGCCCATGGAGGTCTGCCTATCCAACGCAACGATAGCTGAATTTGATTATGACCTGACAGTGTGCCCCCTGTTGGCCCACAAACAGGAGTGTCGCTGGGATAGCCGTGCATGGGATGCACTGATCTTTGGCGTATGTGCTGGCAGTTGCGCATGGGAGATTGTGCAACTCCTTGTGTGCAGTGACCACATTGAGGCGCTCCCCTTTTGGGCTGTGTTGCGGATTGGGGAAACGGCGTGAACTGAGCACATCTGCCCGAACCAGTTAATGGATTGGCTCACCCTGGTGTTCCTTGAACCCGACAATGACGTACTATTGAAACACATTGCACATGAGGCTGCGCTGGCATTCATGGAAAAGTAACTACGTTCCTGCAGCCACATCGGATTGTCACCCATAGCACAGGTCCAAAAACCTTGTTGCATCGTGGGGAATGCTCACATATCCCACCACAACAGAGGACATGTCTACCTTCGTCTGGACTCTGAATGCATGTGCGTGGAACTACGCGTGTGTACACACACCTGTGTAAGGTGATGCAGTTCCATGGTCGGAGCAGCACAGCGACGTTTGGCAACGTTACCAATTCGGACACACTGCTGGGGGGAGAGCACACACATGGCAATGTAGCACCCTTTCACCTGATTACTGTCAGCAGAGCAAACAGTTTGCGCAGTCCGGTGGCAGAGCACTATGTAGACCCCATGGGCTGTAAGTAGTGCCCCCTCACATGGGGCAAAGGGCAGACGCCAAACAACACATGACTCGTCCAGCAAGGCAAGGTGGGCTGAGACCGTTACCATCCGTAATGATTGGTGTTCAGCTCTGCCTCCCCAGTTCCTGCACCTCGAAAGGTTCCCATGCTGCGTGCCAGTGTCTTAAGCATGTCTCTGCCTATTGTGGCCGTTGTCTTGTCCATACTGACATGCACATGCCAATAAAGTCTGCGCAACTTCACTGGTGTCTAACTGTGATGAGTGTTGATTAGATTGACCACTCGTGTGCCACAATGAGCATCGTCCCTACACAGGGAGGGTCTGACTGTTGCATGTACAATGGGGGTGGGTCCCTTTGGACAGCTTAACCTCTGTGAGCCAGACATTGTTTTGGGATAGTTGCTGGCAGACCAGTGCACTTACGTGTCTTCAGCAATGAGAGTATGGTGTCCAACCTCTGACCATGTGGAGCAATGTCATAAATCATACCAGAATGTGTCCACACAGATGTGTGTGAGTATGTATGCGACATGAAGTTCTGTTGTCACATGTGATGTAGGAAACCACTCCTGGACTGCTACCGATTTGGTCATTCCTACACACAGCCCTATTCAATACATGGACGTGTGCCTACGTTGAGGGGGTGTGAGATTGCTGTTAATGCGCAATGGGGACACAGCTAGTACTCACCTTCACAGTCATCTAATTGGCCATGTGTCTCAGGGATAAACATGCGCATTGATGTCATTCACCAGGGTGTGCCTTCTTGTGCAATCATCGTCCCTACATACAGCCATACTTTCATACATGAGTGAACATAGTCATGACACATCTGTGTGATTTCAAATGTTTTATTCACATTCTGGTGAATGACGGAGCTGGACTGTACATGATCATCCAAGCCCAAATAACATGGAACCCAGTGGTGGGCCAACCAGAGTTCTTTGGGGATTGAAAAGTGATTGGGGAGAGGGAGAGTGCATTCCCCAGCAGGAGGTCGCAGAGTATTCCGGGGGACAGTGGGAGGTGTTGTCCCAGGGCATGATGCATAGGGCTGAACCAGGCAGGAACAGGCCATCTGGCCGTGATGGATGCTCCTACCTCCTTCCCCAGACAGTAATTATCATCCACATCTTACTCCTCTGATACTTCTTCTGTGTCCGGTGTGTGTGGCGGTGTAATGGCTGCATCACTGGGTGCCACTGACACATCAGGGTGTGAAGGTGATGGGGCTGAATCACTGGGTGTCACTGACACATCAGGGTGCGAAGGTGATGGGGCTGCATCACTATGTGCCACTGACACATCAGGGGTCAGAGACTTGTGTGTTGAAGTTCCCGATGCAGTTATCTGGGACTGGCTCAGTGGCAGCAATGGCAAGATGATGAACTGCAGGGCATGGAAGATCCCAGCTACATCTCGCTGGTGTTCAGCCATGGCAGCCATACTTCCAGCCTGCATCTGCTCCATGGTCTCCATTGTCCTCCGCATCTGTGCCAACTCTTTGCTGTCATCGCTGGTGCCTGTCTGACTGGACAG
Organism: Triturus cristatus; assembly: GCF_964204655.1. NCBI lineage: Eukaryota > Metazoa > Chordata > Amphibia > Caudata > Salamandridae > Triturus > Triturus cristatus. The sequence goes on from NC_140590.1 coordinate 1,351,719,701, forward strand.
TTCCTGTATCCGAGTAATGGCCCTAGCGAGGTCAGCCAAGGATTGTCGGTGAGCATGGTGCGGACAGGGGATGTCCGTAAGGGACTGTACGTGGTCCCTGATGGGACTCAGACACCCACGTATGGGCTCGAGTTTGGCTGCCACGAGCTCAAAACCCACCCGTAGCTGATCCGCCAACTCCACCTGGCAACCCAACACACGGCGTTGACATTCCATGTATTGTTCGTGGGGGTCCTGGGAGACAGCCGTGGTTATGTGTGTTTCCTGCTGTGTGGTCTGTGCAGGAGGTGGGGTCACCTCGAGGCAGCTGGCCTGCCTGCTCCTGGGGGTGGGCTGCGGAGGCTGTCTATTATCCGTTGGAGGGTGTCTTGACATATGTGCTGGTTGTCCTCTACTTCATCAATGATGGGGTTTGATGTCCTCTCTGCAGTACGTGTTGATTGTCCCTCTGCAATGTTATGGGGAGATGCAGGTTAACAGTTTGCCCTATATGTTGACATTTAGCAGATGTTTACATACAGACTGCATGACAATGCACATTGTGACTGTTTTGGTGGAGCTGGCTATTTGATGGCAGACAGTGGGATTTTTGACTACATGACAGATGTGTGGTAGTACCCGTACATTATCATCACGCAATCTCAGTCAATGCCAGATGTGAGTGGCCAGTTACTACGCACAAGCGGAACCTGTTGTGTCCTCTGTCCTGTGGTGTAGGTGTTGCACTTTAAACCACATTGCCATCATTGCTGATGTTCTGTGATTGGCCGATTGTTTCCTAGGGACATTGTGGAGAAGTCTGGCTGCGCAGTTCTGTACCACCTGCAATCTCCTCATGGTAGGCTTAGGGGCACCCAGATATAAGGAGTTGCAGTCATCCAGTCATGGCAATACCAGGGCTTGGACTTGTGTTCTGCGAGCTGAGTCTGGAAGCTGAGGCAGAATTTTCCTTAGTTGTCTTAGAATTCCATAGCAGGTGGCTGCAACCTGTACTGCTTGATGTTCGAGATTTAGGGAATTGTCCAGCCATGTTCCTAGGCTTTTGATTCTCTCTTTGGAAGTGGGGGGAACACCTAGGTGGCTGGGCCATTTCCTTAGGGGAGAGCTGTTGTTATTCCCTAGGATCATTAGCTCAGTATTTTAACCATTCAGTTTGAGGAAGGAGTGGTCCATCCAAGTGGCTACTGCACACAAACAGGTTTCTAGGTCGATCTCGTACTTTTTAGAGTGGTTAAGGGACAGTACGAGCTGAGTGTCGTCTGCATACGTCGCAATCTGCACTCCAAAGGGAAGTACCAGGTCAGCCAGAGGTTTAAGATACACATTGAACAGGGTGGGGCTTAATGAGGAGCCCTGCGGGACGACACACGACAGTGGGATAGATTTTGAGGAATGAGTGCCATCGAACACCTGAAAGGTTCTTTCCATAAAGAAGGATTGAAACCATGAGAGGGCATTCCCTGCCACTCCTACCGCATTGAGTCAGTCTATTAAAGTTTCATGATTTACAGTGTCAAAAGTGGCACTTAAGTCCAGGAGTATGATTGCTACCGTACCTCCCTGATCAAGCAGTTGGCGTGCCTCTTCCATCACTGTGAGCAGCGCGGCTTTCGTCCCATGATTGGTGTGAAAACCAGTCTGTGAGGTATGCAGGATTGCGTGGGATTCTAGGAAGTCGGTTAGGGTCTGCTGAAGGTTTTTTGAGGAGTGCGTTGACTTCCATGTGTTTGCCGTCATCTGGGAATTTGGCTGTTGCGATGAAGGTGTTGATGATGTGGGTGAGAGCAGTGTTGATTGTTACCTTCCCAGGTTGTAGATGTGATGGGGGCATGGATCAGTGGGGGCCCCTGAGTGGATGGTCCGCATGATCGTTGCTGTTTCTCAACCAAAAGAGCCCATAATGTGCCAGCTTGTCACCCACCACCGAATGAAACACGCAGACCTGTGGTGATCAGACTACTTCATTTTAAGGACCATGATGTGTTTTCTGCTAAAAAAGCAGGTCATTTTGACATTGCCAGTAACAGAATAATGGGCGAAGACTACTTGCTCACAGTGCAGCACAAAGATGTTATGTTATGTGGTGCTTTGTGTATTTGTAAAGCACAAAGCTATCCTAATGCTAAGAAAGTGTGTGTGCCTAGCCCTGCTGATGGTAGGTTGAGTAATTGAAAGCCAGGTCTTCAGCTTCTTGGGGAATTTAAGAAGAGAGGAGAAGGCTCCGATGTGGAGTGAGACTCTGTTCAATGCTTTAGCAGTGATGTAAGAGAACGCCTATCCTCCTGATCTGGTTCTGTTTATGCGTGGATGTTAGCAGGTAGTGGTCTTGTGGAACGGAGGTATCTGGGTAGTTGGTGGAAGGAGATGTGGCTGATCAGGAAAGTGGGGGATTAAGTTGTGTAGTGATTTGAATGTGTGTGTGTGGGGAGTTGGAAGTGAGCGTGTTTGTCTAGTGGGTGCCAGTGAAACTCCGTGAAGTGTAGTGCGATGTGAGTTCTGTGTGGGCAGTTGAAGAGGAGTCTGGCTGCAGAGTTCTGGGTGATTTGTAGGCTTCTAGTGAGATGCTTGGTGATTCTGGAATAGAGGGTATTCCCATAGTCCAACTTTCTGGTGATTAGGGCATAAGTGATAGTTGTTCTAGTGTTGCTTGTGAAGCAATTGAAGATCTTCCTCAGCATCTTCAGGGTCTCAAAGCAGGATGAAGTGACGAAGTTGACTTGTGTGGTCATGTCCAGATTGTTGCAAAATATTATTCGGAGCTTCCTTGCGTGGGTGCTGGGTATTGGTTTGTGTTTAACCAGCCGCCAGTTGGAGTCCAATGGTGAGCTGTTCCTGCCAAAGATCATTCTTTCAGTCTGATCAGTGTTGAGCATGAGACAATTAGCTTTCATCCAGTTAGCAAATTTGTTCATGCAGGCGGTGAACTTGTTTCTTGTGTCAGACTCTTTTCTGAGAGGGAAAGTATGACTTGTGTGTCATTGACGTAGGAGGGGATGTTGATGTTGCATGTGCGCATTACTTTGTGGCCTTCAGAGGGATAAGGTACCAGGCTGACAGCTTGTATTCTGTCCATTAAGAAGGAGAAGGTCCATTGGAGAGTGGGTCAATGGATGTCATTCTCGTGCAGGAGCCTGATGGGGTGTGAAACCATGTCAAATGCTGCAGAGAACTCCAGGAGAATGAGGGATGCATGACAACTCTCTCACGGATCATGTGGACGTCATCTGTGGAAGCCATGAGTGCTGTTTCTATACTGTGGTTGGGCCTGAATCTGGAGCTGGTAGTAGCTGAGGTGGTTGGTGAGGTGTGAGTTGATTAGTTTCTCTAAGACATCTGCCGAGTATTGTAAAAGGGAGATGGGACTGTAGTTGGAAAGCGTAGCTAGGTCATCGGATGGATTCTTGCTCAGGGGCGTGATGATGGCCTGTTTCCAGATGTCCAGGAATGTTGCTGAGTTGACAGAGACATTAAAGATGGGTGTTTGTGCATCGCCAATCAGTTAGAGTCCTTTGTTGAAGTCGAGGTGGGTGGAAGAGTCAGATAGTGCTGCCTACTGGATGATCTTCATGGTAGTAACAAGTTAGGGGGCAGTGACTGTGAGCCACGAGGTCAGGGCTCATTCTTCAGCTGTGATGCAAAGTTGAGTTACGATGGTGATGGGGTCCGGTTGAGTGTCAAAGTTGCCATATATGGAAGTGATTTTGTTATAGAAGAAATTTGAGAGATTGTTGCAAAGCTCTTGTGAGAGGGTGATGTTGCTGGAGGCGGCAGGAGATGCAGTGAAATTTATGATGATGGCAAATGTTTCCTTGATGCTGTTAGCACCGGCGGGGATGCGATCTGCATGAGCTGTGTGGTTGGTGTTCCATATCTGCTGAAGGTAGTGTCTTAGAGCGGATTTAAAGATATCTTTATCTGTGGTATCTTGACTTGTTCTTCGTTTGTGTTCCAGTTGCTTGCAGTGGGGTTTCATAAGCCCCAGTTTCTGTGTGTTTCAGCTGGCCTGTGGTCAGGATCTTCCTGTTGGGATGCGTTTGAGGGGAGCCAGGGTGTTGAAACATGTAGTGATACAGTAGTTGAGGTTCTTGATGGCTTTCGGCATGTTGGTGGTAAGTAAACTCAGGCCAGTGGATGGAGGAGGTGGAAGTCCTCTTCTTTTGCTTCCTAGGGGTCAAGAAAAAAACAGAGAGCTGGGTTTAAACTGTGCACTGCTTTCCCTGCAAAACTTTAAATAATCCCAGTGGACATACTTTTTTACAACATATATGAGGCTTGGAAGACTACAAGAACCCTGTCTAATCGAAACCCAAAGGGAGACTCAGCCCCTCAAAAAGACATACATCCCATGGCCCCAGAAGGTGTGAGTGACCCCTCCCCCGATCAAGTACAAAAAGACATAAAGGAGGCATTGGCTTAAATACTTCTACGTGAAGTGTGATCAATACTCCAGAAAAGCGGCAGCTACAGATTTCTGCCCGGCATCTACCTTCACTCCAGCACCATACTTGATGAGTGAAAAGATTCTTGCCTATGAAAAAATAGTGATGACTGAACTGATGAACCTTCTAGAAAACACCAAATATATTAACACAACGTCTCTAAGGAAGAAAGGCTAGCCCTGCAATTCTTAAGTAACAGAAACATTGTTATAAAGACTGCAGACAAGGGTGGAGCAGTGGTGGTTCAAAACACGGAAGACTACATAGAAGAAATCAACCAACAATTGAACTGTGAGACCAGCTACACCCGTATCAACCAAGACCCCACTAAAGAAATATCAAAACTCATACTGGACCTCACTAACAAGGGCCTTGCAGAAGGATTTCTCTCGGAACCAGAATTCAAGTTTCTCAACAAAACGAATCCCAGAATTCCAACGATATATACCATCCCTAAAATACACAAAAACTTTGAAAAATCACCGGGGAGACCAATTGTCTCAGGCTGTGGGTCCATCATGGAGCCTCTGAACCAGTACATAGATAGCTTTTTATAGCCTTTTGTCACTGAAACAAGGTTCTTCCTACGTGACACGATGCACACTATTCAAATCATTGAGAACCAGCCATTCAACAAATCATCACAGTTTCTTGTAACACTTGATGTGTGCTCTCTATACACCAGCATACCACAAGAAGAAGCTATTGAGGTTATCAGTTACGTTCTTGAAAAGTGCCCATTGCCTAGCTGGGTTCCTACAGAGTTCTTAGTACAACTTTTACAAATTGCTACGACCAAAAACTATTTTATCTTCCAAAACACATTTTTCTACCAATGTAAGGGAGTAGCGATGGGAGCAGGGTTCACCCCCAATCTGGCGAATCTCTTCATGGACAGTTTTGAAGATTGTAACATCTATACTGATAGGAATCCGTTCTTGGACAATATCACTATATGGAAGCGCTATATAGATTATATCTTGACTATATGGACAGGTACTGAAGAACAACTGGCTGACTTTACTACATGACTTAATTCATGCTCACAGGATATCCAATTTACCATGACATACAACAAAGACTCTATACCCTTTCTGGATCTTACACTGGAAATTGAGAATGACCAAATTGTGATGAACTTATATAAGAAACCAACATACCGGAACACCCTCCTCAAATACGACTCGCATCACCCAAGAAATCTGAGAGACAATTTACCTTATGGACAATTTTTACGATTGCGCCAAAATTGCTACAGGCTTACTGATTTCTTTAAGGAGATTGATACCTTGATCGCCAAATCAAGAGAAAGAGGATACCCCAAGGGATTGCTTCGCAGAGCCATGAAAAGGGCCTGGTACAGACTCTGTGAATCTCCTGGAAATACAAACTTGTGATGAAAAAATGGACACACTTGTATGTGTAACTACCTTCAACGCCAGAAGAACAAGTTACTTACCTTTGGTAACGATGTATCTGTAAGAAACATTAGTTAGTTAGATTCCTCACCTTAGAATATCCCCAGGCGTCAGGCTGGATCCGGAAAGATTTTTGTAGCAATACCCCTTGCGCGTCGCTAGGCGTCGTCTGCGGCTCCGCGTCAGTCGTCGGCGTCGGAATGGCGTCGGAATGACGTCGGAGTACTTAGACGCCGCCCTCGCGCGCAGACATCAGTTCTTATACATAGCTTTCCGCGCCAGGGACGCTGAGCCATGCAAGAGACCGACAATGGTGCCAAAAAATCTAGGGCCCTGAAAGGGAGAACCTTAACCCTAGATTTCGGTTCGCAGAACGGGGAGGCTGGGTGGGTCGGTGAGGAATCTAACTAATTAATGCTTCTTACAGATACATCGTTACCGAAGGTAAGTTACTTGTTCATCTGAAAGAAACACGTTAGTTAGATTCCTCACCTTAGAATAGATACCCCAGCAATACCAACCCCGGAGGTGGGTCTGCGAACCAAGATCACACCAGAAAGTCCTGGAGAACAGAATGGCCAAAGTGGCCATCTCTCCGGACTTGGCTGTCCAGGCAATAGTGCTTGGCGAACGTGTGCAGTGAAGCTCACGTCGCCGCCTGACAGATGTCCTGCAAGGGGACTCCCCGACCCAGGGCAGTTGTCGCCGCTGTGGCCCGGATGGAATGGGCTCGCAGCTCAACAGGAGGGACCTTTTTCGCCAAGGAATAGCAGAGTTTAATACACAACACAACCCATCGCGAGATGGTCTGCTTGTGCACAGCTTTACCCTTCTTCGCACCTACATATCCAACAAAAAGTTGGTAGTCCACCCGGAACTGGTTTGTGCGGGCCAAATAAAATGACAGCGCACGTTTTGGGTCCAGACGGTGGAGCCTCTCCATCTTTTGAAGGATGCGGAAAGAAGGTGGGCAGCGTGACAGATTGCCCGATGTGAAAGGGAGTCACGACTTTAGGAAGGAAAGAAGGACGGGTCCGGAGGACAACCTTATCCAGATGAACCGAAAGGAAGGGGGGTTTAGCTGACAGAGCCTGGAGCTCACTCACCCGCCTAGCGGAGGTGATAGCCACCAGGAAGGCAGTTTTCAGAGTCAGTAGACGAAGTGGACAGTTGTGAAGGGGCTCAAAGGGAGCGCACATCAGAAAAGTAAGAACAAGGTTCAAGTCCCACTGAGGCATTACGAATGGAACAGGAGGGAACATATGAGTAATGCCCTTGAGAAAACGGGAGACAACAGGGGACTTGAAAAGAGAAGGCTGATCAGGAAGCCTTAAGAAAGCAGAGATTGCAGCAAGATAACCCTTCAAGGTGCCCAGAGCAGAGCCCTGCTGGGCCAAAGAAAGAAGAAAGAGGAGAACCTCAGAAAGAGGGGCAGAAAGGGGATCCACAGCCTTTGCTGTGCACCATGCCACAAATTTGTTCCACCGGCAGGCGTATACCGTCTTTGTGGAGGGACGCCTGGCTGCCAGAATGATATCACAGACTTCAGGAGGCAAGTCAAATGGCATCAACTGCCGCCGGTCAATCTCCACGCATGGAGGTGGAGGCTGGACAGGTTTGGGTGGAGGACCGTCCCCTGCTGCTGCGATAGAAGGTCCTCCTGAAGAGGCAGTCGTATCGGGGGATCGATGGACATACTGAGTAGCTCGGGATACCAGTACCTTCGTGCCCAACCCGGTCGCGCCTGATCTTCAGCACTCTGGGCAGAAGTGGTGTAGGCGGAAAGGCGTACAACAGACCGCAACTCCACTAGCGACGAAAAGCGTCTCCGAGCGAGTGCCGCCTTGGAAATTCCAACGCGCAGAACTGCTGACATTGCGCGTTCTCGTCGGTGGCGAATAGATCTAACCAAGGCTCTCCCCACTGTAGAAAGAGACCTTGCACCACGCCATTCGTGATCCATCATGCACCGGCGGCTGAGTTCGTCTGCTCTGGCGTTCAGCGAGCCCGCCAGATGTTGAACCACCAGGGTGATGCCCTGATGTTCCAACCATGTCCAGAGGCACAGAGCCACCTGACAAAGGGTCCACGACCCCACCCTGCCCTGTTTCTTGCAATACCACATGGCGGTGGTGTTGTCCGTGAACACCTGCACGACACTTCCCCGGACAGAGGGAAGGAAGGCTTTCAGTGCAAGTTGGATCGCCCTCAGCTCCAATAGGTTGATATGAAGCCGAGTCTCCGCCGGAGACCAGAGTCCTCTGATCTCCGCCTCTCCCATATGGCCCCCCCCATCCCAGGAGGGACGCATCCGTCACTATGACATGCTCCGTTGGGGTAGGGAGAGGGATCTGCCGCTGACCCAATCGCGATTCGTGAGCCACCACTGCAGCTGTTTCGCAGTGCCCTCCGAGATCAGGACATGGTCGGACAGGTTGCCTCGATGCTGGGCCCACTGAAACTTCAGGTCCCACTGCAGAGCCCGCATCCGCCACCTGGTGTGAGGTACCAACAGGATGCAGGAGGCCATCAGCCCCAGAAGCCGCAGCACCAACCTGACCGAAACCCAGGACAGAGGCCGTAAGATGGGAATCAGGGCCTGAATGTCCCGGACCTGCTGTTCCGGCGGATAGACCCGGAACTGCGCCGAATCGAGAACCGCTCCAATGAAAAGGAGCTTCTGGGAGGGACTCAGGTGCGACTTCGGCACATTGATGGAGAACCCCAGGAGGTCGGCGGTAGTCTGGAGGTGGGAGACGACTTGCTGGGGCGAGCCCGCCTTCAACAGCCAGCCGTCGAGATAGAGGAAGACTGGAACCCCTGATCTGCGCAGATGAGCTGCGACTTCCGCCATCACTTTCGTGAACACCCGAGGGGCACTGGTGAGGCCGAAGGGGAGCACGGTGAACTGAAAGTGCTCCTGACCCACCGGGAACCGCAGGTAACGCCGGTGGGCCGGCAGGACGGGGATGTGGAAATAAGCGTCCTGCAAGTCCAACGCTACCATCCAGTCTCCAGGGTCTAGGGCAGCCAGAACCTGAGCTAAAGTGAGCATCTTGAACCGGTGCTTCCGGAGGAAGGCGTTGACGCTCCTGAGGTCCAAGATCGGGCGTAGGCCCCCTTTGCCCTTCTTGGGAACCAGAAAGTAGTGGGAATAACTACTTCTGGACCAGGAACGCGCTCAACGGCCTCTTTGGCCAAGAGGGCCGAAACTTCCTCTCGTAGAAGATACAAATGATCCCCAGACATACGGTGGTTCAGCGGTGGCATGGCTGGAGGGGTCGTCTCGAAGGGGAGGGAGCAGGGAGTAGCCCCTTCCGACGATTTGCAGCACCCACCTGTCCGACGTGATGGAGCGCCAGTGGAGCAGGTGATGATGAACTCTGCCGCCCACTGGCGTTGAATGGGCCTGAAAGCTCGGACTAGGAGGGCTTTGAGGCGGATGCTGCCGGGGTGGATGTGGACTGACCGGCACGTTGACCTCCAGTACCGCCTCGGCGGAATCCGCGACCGCGTGCAGGTTGGTTCTGCGGCCGGTGGCTGGGCGGACGTGAGGAGGCGCCCCTTCCTTGGCCACGAAAGGCAGAAGCTTGCGGCTGCGGGCCGAAAGACCCAAGGACTTGGCCGTGGCCCGGGAGTCCTTGAACCGAGCCAGCGCACTGTCCGCCTTCTCACCAAAAAGGCGAGTGCCATCAAAGGGCATGTCCATGAGGGAACTCTGGACATCCCCCGAGAATGACGTGGACCTCAGCCAGGTGGAAATCGCCCGACCCAGCGAGTCCGTGGTGTCAAGTCCACACCGTATGGCATGCCGTGCTGCATCTCGACCGTCAGCAAGTGCTTGAGTGAGTCGTGTCCAGGCCTCCACCGGGCACAAGGGCAGCACGTCCTCCACCGTATCCCACAGAGAGTGGGAATAACGGTCCAAAAGGCAAGCGGTATTTAAAGACCGCAGTCCCAAACTCAGGGACGAGAACAGTTTCTTGCCAAACTGTTCCAACCTCTTGGATTCCCGATCCGGAGGAGCGGACGGGAAGGAGGATTGGGAGGTTGAGGCCTGGATAACCAGACTCTCGGGGTGGGGTGTTGGGAGAGGAAACTGGGGTCGCCCGGAGCAGGGCGGTGCCGCAGGGCAACGTTCCGGTCCATAGGAGGGACTGTGGAGGGCTTGGACCAAGAGCCCTGCAGAACGTCAATGGGGGCCTCATTAAACTGCAGCAGAGGCTCAGTGGAGCTTGCTGTCGGTTGAAGGACCTCTGTGAGGACGTTAGTCCTCACGGCCACAGCAGGCAACTCGAGCCCTAGGGCTTCGGCCACCTTGCGCAGCACCACTGAGAAGGCTGCACCCTCCTCCGAGGCCACAGTCGGAGGGGAGATGAAACCAACATCCGGGGAGGTATCCAGACCGCTGGCATCCCCCAATTCCTCTGCCCAGTCCTGAGAAAGTTGGGCCTGAGCGGCCATATGGTCATCAGACCCCTCCCAGTCGCCCTCGTCATCCGATTCCCGATAAACAGGAGGAACGATCGGAGCCGGGCAGTAGATGAAGCGTTCACCGGCGTCGGGCCCGGACCAGGGCTAAACTGGGGAACGACGTCGTCCGGTGTCGGCGCTGGCGGAGGAGGCGTCGTGAGGACGACCGGCACCGACCGAGATCCAGGCCTGGATCCCTCTGGGACCTGCGGCATGGGGCCCGGAGCCGTCGATGGCGCCGGAGCCGCCGGCACGTGAGGTCGCCCAGTCGAACCTGCGGGGCCCGAAGGCGCGCCTACAGGCGTCGACGGCGGAGCCAGGCCCCTCATGGCCGAGAGGAAGGCACTGACTTCCGCCGGAGTCGCGTCAGTCCCAGGGACCGGCGGGTATGGGGACGGACGCGGCTCCTGCGGCTCCGACGGAGCCGCGGGGGTGGGATCACCCTGACCCTCGGCCGAGTCGCGCGACCGGCGAGGGGAGTCCGAAGAGCGATGTCGTCTCTTGGACTTCTTGGAGTGCTTCGACTTACCCGAAGACCCCGACGAGCGATGACGATGGCTGCGGCTCCGCGATCGTGACCGAGAGCGGCGCGGAGCCGAGTGCCGAAGCTCGAGAAGCTTACGGACCGCTCCCGCCTAGATTTCGATGTCAAGGCCTGACAATCGAGGCACGACTCCGCGTCATGGTCGGCCCCCAGGTAATAAAGGCACCGCCGATGGTGATCCGTCACCGATGACAGGCGTCACAGGCTTTGAAACCAGGCATCCTACCGGCACCAGAGTAGAGTCGATAGACCAAAAAGAGTCGAAAAAGTTAGTCAAAAAATGACTAGGGGTAAGCTCTTTCCGGATCGGCGCTTACTGGCGCGGTAAAAAGAAGAACTAACGTCAGCGCGCGAGGGCGGCGTCTAAGTACTCCGACGACGTCATTCCGGCGCACGACGCCGACGACGGACACGGAGCCGCAGACGACACCGAGGTATTGCTACAAAAATCTTTCCGGATTCAGCCTGACGCCTGGGGATATTCTAAAGGTGAGGAATCTAACTAACGTGTTTCTTTCAGATGCCACGATATAAAAAAAGTCATAAAAAAATACTGGAACCTGGTTGGAACTGAAATTAACATGACCAAAGAACTTATGTTTTCCTTCAAATGTGCCAAAAATGTCAAAGACTATGTAGTTTCCTCAAAACTGGAAGTACCTCCTGCACCAGATATCAGACAACAATTGAGCTTCCCATCGGTGACAGGACACCATAAATGTGGCCACTGTAAGACCTCGACCTGCCATTTAATTCTAACAAGATCCACATTTTTACATCACGGTAAAACATATGACCACACACAATTCACAAATTGTAACAGTCAGAATGTTATTTATGCCATTAGATTTCCCTGCCAATTGATCTATGTAGGACAAATTACACAAAAAGTAAAGAATAGGATTTTACAACATCCCAGCAGAATTAAATATAAAGGGCAATGAGCCCCTTTGGTCGAACACTACTTGAGTGTAGGGCACACTGCTAAAAATCTTGAGTGGTAGGTTCTGGATAGAATCACCGTATACCCTAGGGGTGGTATCATCACCACTAGTTGGAACTACAAAGAATGCCGTTGGATCCACACCTTAGATTCTGTGAACCGTGGCCTCAACGAACATGAGGAAACATGTACCCAGATGGGCAGACTGTAACTTTGTCCATACGCCATAACACTGACCTTGCTTTCTCCAACTTCCGGCCATGCACTGGAACTATTTATGAACATGTGGTCTCCCTTAATCTACCACAGTAAAGTGTTAATTAATGTCCCCTCCGCTTTCATAGTACATTAGTGTCTATATGATGGTGCTACTGTGTATTAAACCAATACTTCACACAGAACCAAGATGTATAGATTACCCTTCACTTATAAACCTAAAACATAAATAGAAGGTTATAAGTTATTATTGAAAAGTCTCACTAAAGTGCATGTTATAATAAGTTCTAAATGTGCACCGAAATCGATATTTGAAACACATTACAATGGAGAATTATGTGTCATGACCTGTGCCTTATGTTTTCATATGTAAAAACTCAGTTTCACACTTTGGCTATAAGTTATTTATTGTTGAGACACCGCGGCTAGTTTTCACTGTATATAAAAATTCCACGTGTGTAGCTTATGCGAATTAATATGGTTTCTAATGCCTAAATGTCAGAATACTTCCTCTACACTGCTTTTCCATCAAAACAGTTGATTAACTTTAGAGCGGAATCCCACCACCGGTAATTCTTGCCAGGTTTTTCACGGATGAGACAACATCCGCTACAGCAGCTGCACGCTCATCTTGGCACGTACACGGTCTAACGAGAACAGTCAAATACCGACGTTCTCGTCGACCAGGCTCACAACACTGAGCTGATGCTGATGCTCGAGGAGGTCCCTAAATGGCTTATCACAAGTAAGTTGTTCAGCCCTAGATTCCGATTCTACTGCCTTTCAACAGGGACTGCTTGTCCCACAAGTCACCTGCTTCTCCAGCGCTCCTCCCAGGAGGGAGGAGCTTGCCCGCAGCGCTCATAAGCACGTGTGTCCAGCGCGGCGCGGGACGCCGATTCTACTGCCTTTCAACAGGGACTGCTTGTCCCACAAGTCACCTGCTTCTCCAGCGCTCCCCCCGGGAGGGAGGAGCTTGCCCACAGCGCTCATAAGCTCCCAGATAATATTAATGATTGTGAGAAGTTGGCCTGATATATGATGTAACTAGTTCTAGTGTACACCCAGTATCAGTCCAAACAACCCTTATGGTGATTGGTTGTAAATTCAACCTTATAGACCAGCTATTCTAGTGGTAGCATGGACAAGAGCAGTCTTAGGCTAAACTCTGTATGGCATGTGAAGCCAGCTGATATACCATTTGCAATCCCTTGAATACCAAATGAAAGGACACCATAACAGATATATTATAAAAATAGAACGTATTTATTCTAGTCAAAATACCCTCAGCACTCTTAATGAGATTCGAGGTAAGTACAACACAGTCTTATCTAAGCATACATAAGTCACACAGGTAAGTAATACAGTTAGGCCCTAGGGGCCACGCAAACCATATACTAAGTAAGTGGTATAAGAACCACTGTCATGAACACAGGTTAGGCCTAGGGAATCGCTGGGGCTACACTATCCTATCAGTTGCTAGGCAGTGGGAGGCCCACGGGATTCTGGTGCAGAGTGGAAACACTCCCGCGTAATGCGTTAAAGTCGATAGAAATAGTAGTATTTAGAAATTAAGAGTTTTAGGACACTTCGGAAGGAACTAGGAGTTAGAGACTTGGAAACTAGACACTATGATAGTAAATACCCTTGTGAGCACCGGAGTACTCAAGTTACCTAGCCCACGGGCTGCGGGTGCATAGGTGTGAACTTGCGTCGGGTTTCGTCGTCGACTCCTATGGATGCCTGAAGAAAGTTGCTGACAGGCAGTCAGTGAAGAGTGTCCGGTGGACTCCAAGGATGGAATCAGGAAGGAGGATACCTGCAAGCAGAGGGGACAGAGTCTAGGTCACCAGCCAGGAGCCGGGAAGGAACCAGGCGATGTCGTGAAGATTCAGGTGAAGAGGTGAAGCTTGTCGCAGCAGCCACGGGTACCAGGAGGCGTCGAGGACGACCAGAACCAGGAGTCGAGCTGTCCCACGAGGGCTCTTGCTGTCGGCGGCGGCGATGTCGAGTTGGGACACAACAAGCCTTGGCAAGCGCAACCCACGCAGAATGAAGGATTCGCTTCTGTTGCAGACCAAGAAGGCCTGAGGTGCTTCTCTTTCACAGGGAAGCAAGGGCCAGTCTGGAGGAGCCAAACCAGCAGTGGAAAGTTACAGGTTCGTCGTCGCAGAGGTCACTAGCCAACGGGCAAGCAACCGGACAGACGCGTCGAGCAGGAAAATGCAGAAGGGCCCCACGCAGAACTCGTGGAGTGTGGAGGGCTGATCTTCGGTGCAGATGGTGCTCGGGGTTGGGGCCTCTCAATCCCCAGAGCACAACTTCGAGGATGCCCCAGAAGCTGCGCTGGAAGCAAGTTGCCAATTTTCCCAGGTAGCCGGTCCCACGTCTCTCGTCGCCTCCACGGATCTCAGCTTTGCTGTGGATGTGGATCAGGGTCAGAGAAGTCTGGAAGTCAAGGCGCTGGTCGGGCTCTGCAGTCGGTTCCTCGTAGAACGTTGAGCAAAGCAAACGGCAGGTAGCTTGATGGTGCCTGTTTACACAGGGTGGTCACTCCTTGGCCACAAGGGAGATTCTTCAGTCTTCTTCCGTAGTCGAATGTCGAAGGTCCAGAGTTTCTGTTCAAGTTCAGTTATCAGGATAATCCAAAGTCCTAGGGACTCAGCTCCCACTCTTATACTAATCTAGGGGGGTGGGTTACCTGCTAGGTCCCTCCTATGGGTGGGACCAGGGAGGGGGTAGTTACACCCCCTTCCCTTTGTCCAGTTTCGCGCCAGGACTGGGGCTGGAGTGCCCCAGCACAGGTTTGAACTGGACTATGCATGGGACACCTTGTGTGCCCCAGGCAGTGTCTCGTTTCATTCATCCCTCCCTGCCCCAATACACTAAGGCCTGTCTAGGGTGGTGCTAGCACCTCCCAAGGCAGGAAACCTATTGTCCAAGCCTCCCTCGCTGGAAGGTCTCCCAGCAGCAGGAGGTCAGACTCGTGTCTGTGGCAGCAGCGTCCATTTTGTGACGCTGGGGCTCTGGTTAACTTTAACCGGGTAGTAGGTCTTCAACATGTCTTCTCCCTCTAGAAGGGGGGAATACTATCCTCGCCAGAAATGGTGTGGGGGTAGTATTCCAAAGTGTTAGACACCTTACACAACATGTTTTGATAAAGCCAAACCATAGTTACCATAACCGCGAGGATTATAAGGCACTTTAAGAGTATATGGTAGGCGATATCATAGAACAGCTATAAGGACATGGTTCCGAAAGCTGCAGACAGGCTCAGCTCATCCTAGAGCACCATCTCACATGTTACCAAGCACTCTGCCTTCAGGATTGTTAAGGCCTGCCATAGGAGTGACTGATAGGTTACCCATGTGTCTATATATAAGGTAGGTATAGGAATACTACACCTAAGCAAGGGGTGATTACACGACCTTGCCCCAGCTGAGTGATCAGCCAGTTGTGTCATAATGGAAGGCCAGCCAGGGGTGGCATAATACATGCTGCAGCCCCTGGTAGGTCTAGGGTACACCTATGCCCTGGGTACCTAGGGTACACTGTACAGGGTCCAAAAAGGTGATCCTTACCAATTGGGTTATGCACCTAAAGTACATAGTGTGAATTTAGAGAGAGAACAGCTGGGCTGTGGGTCTGATTAGCAAGCCCACAGCCACATCTAAGTCGAAAACCAGTGAAGCAAAAGCAAAAAGTGGGGGTGAACATAGAAAGCAGACCCTACTCTGCTACACAACCCCCCCCCCCCCCCCCAAACTTAGGGACATTAAACTAACCTTGACCAGTGGAGTCTTCATGTTCTAAGTTGAAATATCTGGAGAGTCCATCTGCATTGGCATGGTCAGTCCCAGGTCTATGTTCCACTGTGAAGTCCATCCCCTGTAGGGAAATGGACCACCTAAGAAGTTTGGGATTTTCACCCTTCATCTGATTTAGCCACAAGAGGGGCTTATGGTCTGTCTGAATCTTGAAGTGAGTGCCAAACAGGTATGGCCTCAGCTTCTTCAGGGCCCAAACCACAGCAAAGGCCTCCCTCTCAATAGCTGACCAACGTTTCTCACTAGGGGTCAGCCTTCTACTAATAAAAGCAATGGGCTGGTCTTGACCATCTATATTCAGTTGTGAAAGAACAGCTCCCACACCCAACTCAGAAGCATCTGTCTGGACAATGAACTCCTTGGAGTAGTCTGGACTTTTCAGAATAGGTGCTGTGCACATGGCCTGCTTCAGGTCATCAAAGGCTTTCTGACAGCTTACTGTCCACTGAAATTTCTTTGGCATCTTCTTAGAGGTCAAGTCATTAAGTGGTGTCACAATGGACCCATAGTTCTTAACAAACTTTCTGTAGTACCCAGTCAGGCCCAAGAAAGCTCTGACCTGAGTCTGGGTAATTGGAGGAGTCCAGTTCTTTATGGTCTGGATCTTGCTCTCCAGTGGTTGAACCTGACCCCCACCTACTAGGTGGCCCAGGTACACAACCTTGCTCTGCCCTATCTGGCACTTAGTGGCCTTGATAGTGAGGCCTGCCTTTTGCAGGGCCTCTAAAACATTCCTCAGGTGGACCAGGTGATCCTCCCAGGTGGAGCTAAAGACAGCAATATCATCAAGATAAGCTGCACAGTAGTCATCCAGACCTGTAAGGACTTGATTCACCAACCTTTGGAAAGTGGCAGGTGCATTCTTCAAACCAAAGGTCATTACCACAAATTGATAATGCCCTCCTGGGGTCGAGAAAGCAGTTTTGGCCTTTGCATTCTCAGCTAGTCTGATTTGCCAGTAGCCTGCTGTCAATCTGTCAATGAGCTCATCTACCCTAGGTATTGGGTGGGCATCTGTCCTAGTGATAGCATTGAGACCTCTGTAATCCACGCAAAACCTCATCTCTCTCTTACCATCTTGGGTGTGAGGTTTTGGCACAAGAACTACAGGACTAGCCCAAGGGCTCTCTGAAGGTTCAATGACTCCCAACTCCAACATCTTTTGTACCTCAATCTTTATGCAGTCCCTGACATGGTCAGGTTGCCTGTAGATTTTACTCTTCACAGGCAGACTGTCATCAGTGTCCACCTCATGGGTGCACCAGTTTGTCTGACTTGGGGTCAGAGAGAACATATGTCTGTAGGCCTACAGAACTTGTCTGCAGTCCTGTTGCTGATGGTCAGCGAGGCCGTCAAAAAAGACCACACCATCAACTGAACCATCATCAGGGTTCTGAGTCAGCAGGTCTGGGAGAGGGTCACTCTCTTCCTCCTGCCCCTCATCTGTAGCCATGAGTAAGCCCATGTCTGCCCTGTCAACATATGCCTTTAACCTGTTGACATGAAGCACCCTGTGGGGGCTTCTGGGAGTCCCAAGGTCCACCAAGTAGGTGACTTCTCCCTTTTGTTCAACAATAGTGTGGGGTCCAGACCATTTGTCCTGGAGTGCTGCTGGGGCCACTGGCTCCAACACCCACACTTTCTGTCCTGGCTGGTACACAGTCAGCACAGCCTTTTGGTCATGCCAAGCTTTTTGGAGTTCTTGGCTTGCCTCAAGGTTTTTAGAAGCCTTCTTCATATACTCTGCCATCCTGGAGCGGAGGCCAAGTACATAATCTACTATGTACAGTTTGGGTTGTCTGAGAGGTCTCTCCCATCCTTCCCTCACTAAACACAGGGGTCCCCTTACAGGATGCCCAAACAAAAGCTCAAAAGGGCTGTAGCCAACCCCCTTTTGTGGGACCTCTCTGTAAGCAAACAGAAGGCAGGGTAAAAGGATGTCCCATCTTCGCCTAAGCTTGTCTGGTAAACCTTTATCATCCCTTTTAGGGTCTGTTGAATCTCTCCACAAGCCCATTGCACTGTGGGTGATAGGGTGTAGTGAATTTGTAGTTAACACCACACTCCTTCCACATTGCAGTCAAATATCCTGACATGAAGTTGGCACCTCTGTCAGAAATAACCTCCTTTGGAAAGCCCACTCTGGAGAATACTCCAAGTAGGGCCCTTGCCACAACAGGAGCTGTTGTGGTCCTTAGGGGTATAGCTTCTGGATACCTGGTGGCATGGCCCACTATCACCAGTATGAATCTGTGTCCAGATGCTGTTTGGGGGTCCATTGGTCCTACAATGTCTATCCCCACTCTCTCAAAGGGAACCCCCACCACAGGTAGTGGTATGAGGCGGGCCTCTGTGGTGCCACCTGATTTGCCACTGGCTTGGCAGGTGACACAGGAGCGGCGAAACTCCATGGTATCTTCTGACATGTGAGGCCAGTGAAAGTGAGGGACAAGTCTGTCCCAGGTCTTATTCTGGCCTAAGTGTCCTGCAAGGGGAATATCATGGGCCAAGGTAAGAAGGAAGCTTCTGAAAATCAATGGTATGACCAACCTCCTGGATGCATCAGGCTTGGGGTCTCTAGCCTCTGAGTGGAGCGGCGAAACTCCATGGTATCTTCTGACATGTGAGGCCAGTGAAAGTGAGGGACAAGTCTGTCCCAGGTCTTATTCTGACCCAAGTGTCCTGCAAGGGGAATATCATGGGCCAAGGTAAGAAGGAAGCTTCTGAAACTCAATGGTATGACCAACCTCCTGGATGCATCAGGCTTGGGGTCTCTAGCCTCTGAGTACAGTAGCCCTTCGTCCCAATACACTCTATGGGTACTTTGAGCATTCCCTGCAGCCTCAGCAGCAGCCTGCTGTCTGAGGGGTTCAAGAGAAGGACAGTCTAATTGGGCCTGCCTCAGATCTGCCCTTGAAGGTCCCCCTGTCCCAAGAAACTCAACCTGTTCAGGTTCCAGTTCTTCTAGGACAGTTCCTTCAGGGCTCTCAGAATCAATCTCCTGTGAGGGCTGACTCTCTACCCTACTGCTCTTTCTCTTGGGTTGTGTCTGGTCCATTGTCCCAGGATCCAGCACTTGTTCAGTGTTGCACTTTTTGGCCTGTGACCTGGTCACAGCAAGGACATGTGCATCTATTCCCAGCATTTCTGCATGGGTCCTATACTCCACTTCAGCCCACACTGAAGTTTCAAGGTCATTTCCCAACAGACATTCTACAGGAACATCTGAACTCACCACAACTTTCTTGAGGCCAGTTACCCCTCCCCAGGAGAAGTTAACAATTGCCACACTATGGGAGGTAGTGGCATTGCTAGCGTTGGTCACTAGGCTTACAATAGTTACACCAAGGTTTCTTTTGGCCGTCTTTCTTTTTATCCTTTTTGGGACCACCCTCCCCCTGAGCCTTTTGGGGGCCTGGTGAAGACTTCTGGTCTTTTGATTTCTGCTCATTACCCTTCTGGTCTGCCTTTTTCTGATCACCGCCCTGGTTCTGGTATTTCTGCTTAACTCTAGTCCTGACCCACCTATCTGCCTTCTTTCCCAATTCCTGGGGAGAAGTTAGGTCAGAGTCAATCAAGTGTTGATGCAGCAGCTGGTTTGACAGTTGTTAAGTATTTGTTCTCTCATGATCAAATTATACAATCCTGTATAGTCCTTAACCTTACTACCCAATAACCAGCCTTCCAAAGCCTTAGTGGGACAATCTACAAAGTCAGTCCAGTCCCGAGTCGGTGTCTTCTGGGTATCCCTGAACAACAACCTGTATTGTTCAGTGGTTAGGCCAAACCCATCAATCAGAGCACTCTTCAGGACAGTGTAATTGTCAGCATCCTCATCACTAACTGTGAGGAGCTTGTCTCTACCTTTCTCAGAGAAGGAGAGCCACAAGATAGCTGCCCACTGACTTTGGGGTACCTGCTGTACTTTGCAAGCTCTCTCCAAAGCAGTTATCCATTTGTGGATGTCATCCCCACACTTGTAGGGAGGGAAAATCTTGCTCAGGTTTCTATTATCATAGGCCCCGTCTCTATCCTTAGGGATATTGCTGCCACCAGTGGGTCCTAGCCCACTTAACTTTTGCTCTCTGGCCAGAGCAAGTCTCTCTTTGGCAAGGGCAAGTTCTTCCCTTTCAATCCTCAGATTGACTTCCCTCATTCTAGCCTGATGCTCTTTTCTCTGTGGAGAAGTCATTCCCCTGTGAGAAGAGGCATTGGAGCTATTAGAGACATGGGAGTGGATAGATTCCCTTGAAGGGGATCTTCCTCTCCTGCTTCTCTGGTTAAGTCCACTTGAGGGTCTGAATGGGGGGACCCCAGTCAGACTCCCATGTAGGCTTAAGTTAGCCTGGCTAAGTCTCCTAACTTGGACCTGGCTGTCTACCTCATCTTCTGAAGTCCCTGCTGACTCATCTAGATCAGTATTGTGAGGGGAATCTTCTGCAGCGGACAGACCCTCATTGGTACCTAAGGCACCATCCTGGGAGACTCTCTGAGCATCATACTCTTCTAAGATCTCCACTAGATAAATGAGGGTAGGGTTTGAACCCTGTTTTAACTTTCTGGAGGTACACAATTGTCTCATCTCCCGAAAAGTTAGGGTATCATATCTAGAGGGTATCTTTCTAGGATATCACCCTCCTGAGAGAGAATCATCTTGATCTCCTCTCAGAGACATGATCTAGTGAGGGTGTGGTGTGTGCACCTACCTACACTAGTTGTATCTACTAAAACCTCTCTAGTAGTTGTAGTCCGGGTGTGCTAGGCCCTTCAACCTACAACAACTACGTTCAGTAGAACTTAAGTATTTATAAGCTATGTTATATGTACCTTACAAATATCTTTGTGATCTTTCAATTTGATATCTCAAGATTGCAATGGTATCACAACAGCAAGCTCAGATCCCAACCGCTGCTCACCAATGTGAGAAGTTGGCCTGATATAGGATGTCACTAGTTCTAGTGTACACCCTGTATCAGTCCAAACAACCCTTATGGTGATTGGGTGTAAAGTCAACCTTATAGACCAGCTATCCTAGTGGTAGCATGGACAAGAGCAGTCTTAGGCTAAACTCTGTATGGCATGTGAAGCCAGCTGATATACCATTTGCAATCCCTTGAATACCAAATGAAAGGACACCACAACAGATATATTATAAAAATAGAATGTATTTATTCTAGTCAAAATACCCTCACCACTCTATGAGATTCGAGGTAAGTACAACACAGTCTTATTTAAGCATACATAAGTCACACAGGTAAGTAATACAGTTAGGCCCTAGGGGCCACACAAACCATATACTAAGTAAGTGGTATAAGAACCACTGTCACAAACACAGGTTAGGCCTAGGCCTAGGGAATCGCTGGGGCTACACTATCCTATCAGTTGCTAGGCAGTGGGAGGCCCACGGGATTCAGGTGCAGAGTGGAAACACTCACACGTAATGCATTAAAGTCAATAGAAATAGTAGTATTTAGAAATTGAGATTTTTAGGACACTTCGGAAGGAACTAGGAGTTAGAGACTTGGAAACTAGACACTAGGATAGTCAATACCCTTGTGAGCACCGGAGTACTCAAGTTACCTAGCCCACGGGCTGCGGGTGCATAGGTGTGAACTTGCGTCGGGTTTCGTCGTCGACTCCTATGGATGCCTTAAGAAAGTTGCTGACAGGCAGTCAGCGAAGAGTGTCCGGTGGACTCCAAGGATGGAATCAGGAAGGAGGATACCTACAAGCAGAGGGGACAGAGTCTAGGTCACCAGCCAGGAGCCGGGAAGGAACCAGGCGATGTTGTGAAGATGCAGGTGAAGAGGTGAAGCTTGTCGCAGCAGCCACGGGTACCAGGAGGTGTCGAGGACGACCAGAACCAGGAGTCGAGCTGTCCCACGAGGGCTCTTGCTGTCGGCGGCGATGTCGAGTTGGGAAACAAAAAGCCTTGGCAAGCGCGACCCACGCAGAATGAAGGATTCGCTTCTGTTGCAGACCAGGAAGGCCTGAGGTGCTTCTCTTTCACAGGGAAGCAAGGGCCAGTCTGGAGGAGCCAAACCAGCGGTGGAAAGTTACAGGTTCGTCGTCGCAGAGGTCACTAGCCAACGGGAAAGCAACCGGACAGGCGCGTCGAGCAGGAAAATGCAGAAGGGCCCCACGCAGAACTCGTGGAGTGTGGAGGGTTGATCTTCGGTGCAGATGGTGCTCGGGGTTGGGGCTTCTCAATCCCCAGAGCACAACTTCGAGGATGCCTCAGAAGCTGCGCTGGAAGCAAGTCGCCAATTTTCCCAGGTAGCCGGTCCCACGTCTCTCGTCGCCTCCACGGATCTCAGCTTTGCTGTGGATATGGATCAGGGTCAGAGAGGTCTGGAAGTCAAGGCGCTGGTCGGGCTCTGCAGTCGGTTCCTCGTAGAAAGTTGAGCAAAGCAAACGGCAGGTTGCTTGATGGTGCCTGTTTGCACAGGGTGGTCAGTCCTTGGCCACAAAGGAGATTCTTCAGTCTTCTTCCGTAGTCGAATGTCGAAGGTCCAGAGTTTCTGTTCAAGTTCAGTTATCAGGATAATCCAAAGTCCTAGGGACTCAGCTCCCACTCTTATACTAATCTAGGGGGCTGGGTTACCTGCTAGGTCTCTCCTATGGGTGGGACCAGGGAGGGGGGTGGTTACACCCCCTTCCCTTTGTCCAGTTTCGTGCCAGGACTGGGGCTGGAGGGCCCCAGCTTGAACTGGACTATGCATGGGACACCTTGTGTGCCCCAGGCAGTGTCTCGTTTCATTCATCCCTCCCTGCCCCAATACACTAAGGCCTGTCTAGGGTGGTGCTAGCACCTCCCAAGGCAGGAAACCTATTGTCCAAGCCTCCCTCGCTGGAAGGTCTCCCAGAAGCAGGAGGTCAGACTCGTGTCTGTGGCAGCAGCGTCCATTTTGTGACGCTGGGGCTCTGGTTAACTTTAACCGGGTAGTAGGTCTTCAACATGTCTTCTCCCTCTAGAAGGGGGGGGGGAATACTATCCTCATTGCCAGAAATGGTGTGGGGTAGTATTCCAAAGTGTTAGACACCTTAAACGACATGTTTTGATAAAGCCAAACCATAGTTACCATAACCGCGAGGATTATAAGGCACTTTAAGAGTATATGGTAGGCGATATCATAGAACAGCTATAAGGACATGGTTCCGAAAGCTGCAGACAGGCTCAGCTCATGCTAGAGCACCATCTCACATGTTACCAAGCACTCTGCCTTCAGGATTGTTAAGGCCTGCCATAGGAGTGACTGATAGGTTACCCAGGTGTCTATATATAAGGTAGGTATAGGAATACTACACCGAAGCAAGGGGTGATTACACGACCTTGCCCCATCTGAGTGATCAGCCAGTTGTGTCATAATGGAAGGCCAGCCAGGGGTGGCATAATACATGCTGCAGCCCCTGGTAGGTCTAGGGTACACCTATGCCCAGGGTACCTAAGGTACACTGTACAGGGTCCAAAAAGGTGATCCTTACCAATTGGGTTATGCACCTAAAGTACATAGTGTGAATTTAGAGAGAGAACCGCTGGGCTGTGGGTCTGATTAGCAGGCCCACAGCCACATCTAAGTCGAAAACCAGTGAAGCAAAAGCAAAAAGTGGGGGTGAACATAGAAAGCAGACCCTACTCTCCTACAATGATCTCCAGGGATTGCCTTCCCCTATTAGTGAATTAAAAGTAGAGGTAGCATTAATGCGATCAAAGTTGGTAGAATTGACCGCGAAGGTTGATTTTTTGACACAAAGGATTCCTAGTCTCGCAGAAAGTCCAAACCGTAGGGTAAAGCAGCCTGAACAATCTAAGTTAACATCTAGACAGGAAAGTTGTCCAGATATAACATCTAAGGATGCACGGAGTGAGCCCAATACTCTACACTGTCAGAATATGGGAGAAGAAAATAGCCCTACCATGAACTGGTGGCCCCTCTTATGCAAGTGTTTTAAAACCACAGATTTCACAGTTGAAAATTAGATGTCCTGCCAATCTAGGTGTAGGGATCCCTCTAAATAAACACAGGCAACAATGCTTTACTTCGCCGGGTATCGATTTGCACCAAGTGCCAAACAGTTATATGGTTAATGTTCCTAAATATGATATTGGGAATAATAGAGAAAGCGCAGATTCCCTCAGAAATAAGGCAATCCATTGGATTCGCCATGTCAGGGGTTGTCGCTCTATTATCAGGTAAGATATTTCAAGAGCCCGTAGACTTTCTTCCAGGACTAACACTTGGGATTGCATAGAGCTAATATCAAGGGACCATGCCCTGGTTGAAAATTTGTTAGCCCTGGAGTTTCGTACATCTTCCCCAGACTATTCCTTAATACAGTTTAGACGTTTCCCATTTGTAACTGGCCAGGGTTGTCCCGTGGGGCTAGGTGATCGCCCACTAGATGGACCCTCAAATTTAGATTCTAATGACTGACTGTCAAATGTGTCGCAGAAGGCCATACATCCCCGTAGGGACCCTTTTGATAGTATTCACTATTCTAATGAGGAGGAATGTATAATGAGCTCTCCATCTCTTGATAATAGTTTACCAACTCTTAAGGGAGCTATTGAGTTAGCTAATTATCATAGTAATTTACCCTGTACTGTACCCCGTTAATAGCATATTGATAACGAATAGAGCTATTGAGTTAGCTAATTGCCATGGTAGCCCATCAAACAATGCGAGACCTTTGTGCCCAGCTAGAACCCTAATGACAAGAATATCGGTGGTGATTTGGAATATAGCTGGACTAAATTCCAAGATTATATTGCCAGAGTGGCAATCATTTGTCGACCAACATGATGTTTGCCTGTTTCAGGAAACCTGGGCAATGGATTCAATTCATTGCGTAGGATTTCTGAATTATTATGTTCCCGCAATTACTGGTGGAAAAGGCAGACCTTCAGGAGGCTTAACAACTTGTGTGCGCCAAGAGATTGGCTTTGTGGTTCAGGTCCTGGAGTCCTATAATAAGGACATATTAGTGACTAGGCTGATGTGGGGAGTGGGCAAAAAGCTTGATGTTTATAACATCTATGCAAGGGGGACTAAGGGAAGGAAATCCGAGGTGCTAGTAGCTTTGGGCACACTCCTTGATCAATATTCTAGGGGCACTGATGTAATACTAGCAGATGATTTTAATATGACCTTCGAACCCCTTCTAAATGGTAACTCTAATTTTTATGATACTGAAGACAATCTTTGGAGAATTCCGAAACTAGATCTAAATCCGGTAAACAAATGGACGGATGTAGTAGTGCATATGAACTCTCTCTGTATGGAGAAAGGACTAAGGGCCATAAATGGTAGAACTCAGTCAGATAGAGTTGGTGCATGTGCTTTTAATAATGGCTCCAGCCATAGCCGCATTGATTACATATTAATTAATTGCCAGTTTTGGTATGCGTTAAAGGACATGAAGGTAGTCGAACGGGTTGAGAGTGATCACAACCCGTTATCTGTAGTTTTTGAGATAGTGGTTAAAAAAAGACGCTTTCCAGTCTAGTAGGGAACTGATAACTCTAGATTTAGTTCCCGCAAATGATATGAGATGACTGAAATGGGCAAATCTACTAGCAAAGCCTGAAGTCCTATATAGGATTTCATTAGATGTAGATAAAGCAGTAGTAGATCTGGAGGATCTTTTAGCCAATTTGACACATCCAGAAATGGTTATTGGATTTCATGCTGAGTTTTTTTATTCATCTTCGTTCCTATTTCTAAAAAACGACAAAAAATAAGGGTACCCACCAGAAGAGGGGAAGTAAATGGTTTAATAAGGATTGTAAGGAGGCTCGAAGTTCCTTGGGGATAGCCATTAAGGAAGGTGACATGCTTAAGGTCCGGCAAGCCAGGCAGAAATATAAGAAAGCCCAGGACTTGGCAAAGAAATGCTGGGATGATAATAGATGGCAGGATCTAAAAAGGGCATGTGAAAATAAAAACCAAAAAGTATTTTGGGATGTGGTAAAATGGGTCAGAGAGAGTCGTCCTTTAGAGCCGATAAACCATGTAAGCCAAGACCAATGGGTAAAGCATTTCCAATCTCAATATGCTGGTGGCTTAGATGATAGTGAGATGTCTGAGCTCTCATATACTTATTATGATGGACCGGCTTTTAATGAAGATGATGTCAATACTGCTCTGGGTACCCTGTTGGGTGGTAAAGCGTCAGACCCTGACGGAATCCCAGCGGATATATTCCTTTCCAATAAAACTAAATGGAACAGATATATTCTGATTTTAATGAACAAAATTGCTAAAGGTCTGTCGGTGCCAGAGTCATGGAAAGGAGCTGAGATAATTCCAATATATAAAAAGGGCGATAAGTCATTACCTGGGAACTATAGACCCATATGTCTAATTGACTCCTCTCAAAAGATCATGGGACGCCTGGTGTTAAATAAAATCCAGGATTGGATTAGTGAACAGGATATCTTATCTTTCCAGGCTGGTTTCCGGGCATGTACAAGCACTATTGAGAAAACCTTTCGTTTTACACTACTTTACTGGAAAACGGTGGTCTTGGAAAAAGGCAGCTTGTATGCTGCCTTTGTAGACTTAAAAACAGCTTTTGACCTGGTCTCCCGCAATAGATTGTGGAGAGTATTGCAAGACCTGAAGATGCCCCATACATTATTATCTCTCATAGCCAGACTCCACGAGGATACGTATGCAAAAATCAGATGGGGAAGTCAGGGCCAGGTTACCCCCCCATTTAGAGTGAAAAGAGGTGTATGGCAAGGCTGTGTGATGGCCCCAACTTTGTTTTCCATCTTTATTAATGGGGTTGTAAAATTCCTGGAAGATATCCCAACGGACGCTCCTAAATTGGCGGGTGTAAGAATTCCAATTCTTATGTTCGCCGATGATACGCTGCTAATTGCAAAAACACTGAGCGGCTTACAGCGAGCCTTAACTCTTTTTGAGGAACTCTGCCAACTGCGGGGATTAGAGATAAATGTCTCTAAAACAAAATACATGACATTTAACCCCCACAGATCCTTTAGTGGAACGATGCTGCTGAATAAGCGTCCGCTGGAGCAGGTAAAGAATACACATACCTTGGGGTCCTCATACAGGGGGACATGAAATGGGGTAAGCAACTGGATATGGCCACATTGAAACATCGCCAGTTAGCTGGTACCTTATGAGTTCAACACATCTTTCACAAAACCAGTTAGCCCAGTCCTGACTATTTACAATATGAAAGTTGTCAGTGCAGTCCTTTATGGGGCAGAGTTATGGGGTTTTAAAAACCTCTCTAAATTGACTGTAGCAGAAAATAGTTTTTTACGAAAAATTACCAATCTTCCGCAAAGCACCCCAGCGCTGCCATTACTTAGTGATTTAGGTAGGAAGGCATTGGCTGACAGTGCCAGACCACGCCCCTTTTTGTACTGGCGAAGAATTTGGTCAACCCCAGAATTGTCACCGTATGCTGAGGGCTTTAAAGACCTAATAAGAGCTGACCAATTTAAGAAAATCATATGGTTATAGAACGTCAGATCTATGCTAGCAAATATTGGCATGGTCGCCCTTTGGGAGAACCCAGAAAATATGCGGTTTGCTTCGAAAGTACAACTGAAGGAAAGATACTGAGGATGGGTGGAAGCCAACACTTTCAGGAATAGTGACCCGTCGACATTGACAGGCCAATTTCTTATGGCTAAACCAATACAAAGGCTAGAAGCTTATTGGGACACTATCACGAAGCCTCTTGATAGAAAGCTTTTGTTTCAACTGAGAGTGGGCACACTACCTGTTAAGTCTTTTACAGCACGTTGGGGACAATAGTTGAGACTATCTGTCCCATTTGCCATGTACCCTCAGAGTCTTTTGCCCATTTGTTATTTGTGTGTCCTGCCTATATAGTGTCACGGTGCATATGGCTGGCTCCTATTTGCCGTGCCATGGGCACTCGAAAATGTGAGGTTGCACTCAAGATTAATTCGTACCGAAACATGGTTACCACTTCTTATAGCTATATCTAAATTTTTAGGATGGGTATGGACAATAAGATCAAAAGCGATTGCGGCATTATAATCCATGAATTTTGCATTGTCTACTTTCCCCTTTTAATCTCTGCATAAAGGTATATATTTAAGATGAGAACTGCGGCATTGTAACGAATGAAAATTGTATGCTACATTTTTTATTATTTGTACATAGGTATACAGTCATGAGAGGAGTTTATGAATTTTATCATTGCTGTTTTTATTTTTTTATGGTTTTTATACTTGAGGGATAATTTCCCGTTTTTAACAATCTTATATATTTGGTCATTTATTGTGTAATGGATTTTGCTTTTATGACAAATTGTCGAATAAAGCATTTTATGACTGACTGACTTATGACTAACGAGAACAGTCAAATACCGACGTTCTCGCTGACCAGGCTCACAACACTGAGCTGATCCTGACGCTCGAAGAGGTCCCTAAATCGCTAATCACAAGTAAGTTGTTCAGCTCTAGATTCCTGCATAGCAGCCCGTATTGCCCCCATTACAGGAGAGTAATACCGAGCCGTTCATGCTTAAGCGCGTATATTCAATCACGGAAGTAGCATGCATGTTTCAGATGTAACAGCACGTCTCGAGCACTTTAGGCATTCGGCCACGACCGGGTTCACTGGAGGTAATTAACACCAGAGACTCTGTCTTTCACCCACTTGTTGGTTAGCCAGGGAGGTATAAATACAGCGCGCCTTTGTAAACCGCACCACTCGCTTAGATTAAAAAATACCCACTCCAGGCATTTGCCACTGGATTTATACGCACCATGCTAGCCCACGTTAATCGTTTTAAGCACCTTCTGTCGGGTTTTAGTCACACATTCTTTTCGTTTTAGACATATTATTAGTCTTAGCGCTTTTGCATTAAACAGGACACCCCCCCTTGCGTGTTACACTATCTGTCGTGAGTTACTGTTTATTGCTCCAATGGTAGCTCAGTCAGTGCATTGATGGCCCCCTTTGCCTTCACATTTATTGGATCGCTTTGGCGGCTCCCTTAAGTATTTCCACCGGCTGGTGAAGACGAAGGTTTTGATATATACAGGTATGTAGGAATAGTGTTACTACACCTGGGTTGCAGCAAAATAACCTTGTACCACTGTTTAGTAAAGTTCTGCATTATTTGCAGATTTCAATCCCTTGAAGTACACTGGAGGTGTCGGCTGACATCTCCCTGAAAATTGATGCAAGTTGAACGCTCACACACTAGGACCCACAGCTATTGGTAAGCATGACGTTGCCAATGCTCCACATGCTTTTTATTTCGTGCCAAGTGCACACAACACTCATTTATATAATTATCATCCCACAGGCTGTCATTCCCCCCCTGTCCTGATGAAAACCCGCTTCTGATGCATTATCCATTGCACATCTGTCAAGGGTCGAAACGCCGACGTTGTTGTCAGAAATTAGTCCACACAATTTGCCAGACTTGAACAATAGAATACTAACTACTGCTGGGATCTATGCAACTTAGTCTGGACTTGCAAAACTAAAACAATTGTCTCCTTTTCATATATGTCACCTGTGTACAGCACTTTGTCACTTATCACTATTAGTCACTAAATGTACACTATTGTCAGTTTTTTCCGCCGTATATGTGGTTTTTGTCACAGACAGCCTTTTTTATTGATCTCGCATTTATACTAACACGAAATAAAAACATTTGTTGAGCAAAAAGTTGTTTTTGGTGTGTGTTGCTTGGACATTTAAATGAGATTTTCTTTTAAGGTATAGTACACCTTGTACAAATCATTGTTTCTACCCAACAGAACCAGTATTTTCTTTAGCGTTCTCACCCAGGTTCTGAGGGTTACTGGGTTACCCCATTATTTCTAATGGATGACCCTCTTGCCTGAGGTATCTATTAATTTAAATTCCTTATCCGGAGGCGGAGCGTCTACCACTGACTGAGAATTTGCTTGTTTTCGAGCATTTGAAACCACTAACAAATCTAGTGGAACCTGATCTCTAATAAAAATTGGGTCTGTAGGAGCCGCCTTGCATTTTTTGTCCACTCTGGGTGAAAGTATCCTAGCTCGCACTGGATCTTTAAACACCTCATCAGCATGTTTTAATATACTATTGAGCATAGGTAGTGTATGTGTAGTTTTTTGTGATGCACTTAGTGTCTCAAATAGGAAATCTTCCTCAAGAGGCTCCTTATATAGTGGCACCCCATGATACTATGCAGCTCTATTAAGCAATTCTGTCAACCCCCCATTATCATCTGGAGGAGAAGGCCTAGATGGGTATACATCTCAACATTGTCATTATTAGGATCCACATTATAGTCTACCCAGGAGTCTGGATTAAAATCTTGTGTTACATCCCGTGTGCATCATCATCTAGATGCCCATCGCCATCATCCTTCTGAAGTGGAGATTGTGGCTGAGGGGAATGTGTTTGTGTTATAAGAAGGTTAGGGTCAATAGGTGGAGGAGGTGAGGAAGGGGAAAGAGGTGGAGGACAAGTATTAGTCCCCATATTCTCTCTCTTTAGGAGTATATGGTATGATTCGTCAGTCTCTAATTTTTTTTGGGGGGGCAGCTTTGCAGAAAGGTGTCCTGTTTTTGGGTTCATAACCAGTTCCTTGTGTTTGGGGTCCATGTTAGTAGGCGGAACGTCCAAACTAAGCTCCTTGGGTGGAGGAGGAACCGACTTTTACTTTGGGGCCATAATTATCGACGTCATAGATTTCGGTGTCGACGATTTCGGAGCCGAGGATTTTGGTGCCAAAGATTTCGGCTCCGATGATTTTGGATCTGAAGTGTGTTTCAGTGCCGAGGTTTTGGAGGAGTCCGTTGACTTATGTCTCGGCACTGAAGTCTTGTGTTCGGGCCCCGAAGAGGGTCGACTCGGTGCAGAGCCAGAAGGCTTTACCAGTTGTTTCGGTGCCGAGCCCGAAGGTTGGGCGTTGGAAACTATCTCGGTGCCGACCTTGGCCTGAAGGCGGAGAAGGGACCGGAGCCTTTCTGAAAGGTACTTTTTGGGACAGAGGAGTCTTCCTTGGACGCGTCAATTTATTGTTCCTCCTCTGCCTTGGCTCCATGTGCGACGAGGATCTCTTGGTCGACATCTTCTTCGTACTGGTCTGGAGCGGAGTCCCTGCAGTCCTTCTGTTGATACATCACATGACGTTGAGCCCGACGGTCACTGAGCATCTTTTTCGATTGGAAGAATCGGCAGGCTTCGCAGTTGTCTTCTTTGTGTTGAGGCGATAAACACAAATTGCACACGTTGTGAAGATCGCTGCGGGGGTACTTGGAGTGGCACCCGGGGCAGAATTGAAATGGAGTCCGTTCCATCTACTGTGAATTTGGTTGAGGCGGCTGGGCACAAGGGCCATGCACGAGGTTTTCCGATCGAAGTTGTGAAGTAGATTCGATACAAGAAGGCAGGAATTTGCGATTGAGAAACAATAACGTTGAGGGTAGTGGATTGGGCACCAAGGGGAACCAGAGAACGGTGTCAAACCGGAGCACAGCAATTCACACCCGAACCCGACGGCTAAAAAAACCAATCTAACAATGGAGTCGAAGACCATGCGTACTATCCCCGAAGGGAGGAGTCACCTACCTCGTGACTGGAAAGACTTCTTCGAACAAAAACAAAGTTCAAACGTCCGGGCCCAACACCAGATAGCGATCAATGCATAGCATGTGATCTACAGCTCACATGCCTCGAACATAGGATAACTCGCTACACATGAGCAGTAGGCACTACTTCGCTCGCCAGGATTATTGGTACAAAACCTATTGCACCAATTTTGGAGATATATAATCAGAAATGTATGCCAATTTTAACTTATGGAATGGGTATTTGGGGATGCAGGGATGTGGGTGTTAGGCATAAGGAGGAAAACAGATTCTGACGCCGGTTACTGGGCGTCCCCCCCCCGGTTCCCCCCCCCCCTCAACCCCACCTCTTTCCCTACACCAGGAGTTAGGCATGAATTATATGCAGGATACTATTAATGCTGCCCCTCTGGCCCTCTGGTGTGCAATATGGGCAAATAAGGAAGCTGATCTCAACCGGGGAGTCACTAGTTTGCCTGCATTGTGACCGTGTGTTGGCAATTCTTTGGCTAAAATATATTAAAGACTGCTTCCTGATCCTTGGTTGCGTCCATCTGTTTGTACACCCTGAGACTATCTTGAAAAAGGATAAACACTGGGTACAGGATAGTTTTGTCAAGCATAGACAGGCCACTAGGGAATTAATGGAAGTGGTCAAACTCCGGGTTAGGGATTATTGCATTATCCAGATGGGTCAAAGATTGCCCCTTATCTTATATATGTGACACACGCGTACGAGATAACCTTACTGGCCAGATTTAGGTTAGGTTTCATCGGTTGGCTTGTATGTTTTTCGCTAGGTCAATCCTCCTCAACTTGCATTAGCAATTGCCCATGTGACGAGCATTACAGTCAAACTTTTTACATTTTGTATTTTTCTGCAATATTATCTGCCGTTTACAAGGAGGTTTTTATTACTGCTGTTGTGTAGGTGTACATTTTGGAAGTGTAAAGCTGCTCTATTCTTTTTACTGCAACTCAATGATTGTGATACATTTTTCAGTAGGTAATTTTCTGAAGTGCATTCTAGCACAAAGAAACCGCATGTTTTAACAATAATGTGTGTGTGTATATATATATATATATATATATATATATATACACACACACACACATACACCCTCCTGTATTATGAATTGCCATTATTTTATTACAATGCTGCACTTGGCCATATGTACTTTAAATTCTCCAAAGCTGCTACTGGTAGACAGGAGTATTTTTGCACAAAAATGTTTGCCACCCTCATAATTGAGATCTCTGAATTAAGTTTTAAGTATTTTAAATTTTTTCTAGGCAGGTTACTAAAGGTTTTTATTGGAGGAATTTGTAATTATAATGCTTCTATTGTAGGACTTTGTTTGTGTACCTTTTATGATATACCATCGGAAGATCGAATAAAGACCATGATAATGATAAATTGAGCCTAAGAAAATCTGCAGCACTCTTCTATCAAACTGGCTCTGCGCTCTCTCCAACTCATTCAAACGGTAGTGCTTAGCAAAAAACAAACAGGCAAAGGTCGATGCTTGACAAATGGATTGGAAAACCTTGCAGAAGAGCCGAGGCAACTGCTTTTCTCATCATTAAATCAGCATGGAAACCCTCAGGTGTGGGGTCTTGAATCTTTACCTGACAAATAGTAGTATTTAATCAACAGTGAAACCTAGCTAGAGATCATTTGTTTTTTGACCAATTTGTTGTCAAAAGAAAATTTAAGGCAATAAAAAGATCACTGTTGATCCTGAAGTCTGCTTATGGATTACGTGATTGCGTGCCAATACTGGGCTCAATCTGAGCATTTCTCCTTCAATTCTGGAGAAACAAGGTGGAGGATTAAAAAAAGGCACTGATATAGCCGGGCCAAATTAAATTCAGAACCAACTTTGGCAAAAAAAGAAAAAGGATTCTGACCCTCATTGTGACCTTGTCTCTGGAGAAATTGGTAAGTGGAGGAGAGGCAGAAAGGGTCTGAACCTCTCTCCAACTGTTGTGGCTGAAGGAATTGCTTTTGGGAAGAACTCTTTCCAATTTCAACAGGAAAGCTGGGGTTCAAAGAGGACCCAACAAAACATTTAAGGCTAAGCCCGTATCCCCCTGAGCCTGTAAGCTGTCAGACAATGTTTGTTTTGGAGACCTTCAAGAAATCTGTTCACTGGAGAACTTTTATACAGAGTTTTGGTCAGGTAATGAGATACATGAAGAAACTGCTGCCACATAGCCCTTCAAAGTAGCAACTTGAGACATTTCCTTGCTAGAGAGGCCGTAACCAGAGAACTTGCAACACTCCTATCCATAAAGTGCCAAGGCTGTTCTCCTTGCACCAAGTAGCAAAGATGGACCACATACTGAGGTAGTCTCCCCTAGTCGACAAACCTCTAGTACACAAGACTACAACTGTGACTTCTGTATGTATGTCATATACTCAGTAACTAAATTTAGTTTGTAAAGGGACAGTTGAAGCAACCAGCCTCTGTGAAAAAACAGATCTTCCTATAGTGGGAGAGGCCTCTGTTGTAACTATTATTTTGGTCCAGGGAGGACCTGGCATGGCAGTTCGGGCTGATCTGTTCCCATGGGGACCAGGGTCAAGACAGATTTGCATATGGCTTGGTCTAAACTGGTATGGCATGGTGAGCAAAAAACAATGGATTTTACTTTAGATCTGTGACTGTGGGTGAATGTTCGATTAGTTCAGCATTTTGTTCATCACCTGTTCTTTTTGCAACTATTATCTGTGGTATTCCTGGCAGAAAGGTTCGCCCTGAAAGAAGCAGCTGGGAAAAGTTTGCCAATTCAAAACTAGGAAAATTGATGAAGGCATCTTCCCTGAAACCGTAGCATCAACTGTGGTACTTCACGTGGAGACATGCTTGCAGTACCGCAAAGGTGAATAAAGACATTAAGCTAATAAGGCGAGGGAAAACTCAGTTAACCAACTTTCTCCAGGCAAATGCGCACAGATGTTGGTTTTTCAGAAATTCTCATTTGAACTACAATCTCTGAATCAGAGCAAACTTCAGTTTAAGAAGCCCCACTCTTTCAAATCCGTAATTCTAGATTTGAAGTGTCTGAGTTGAGTCTGGGGAAGATGCTGTCACAAACTAGTAATCCTGGCTATAAGTGGACATATTGGCAATGCATACAAACAACTGCTATCAGGATCATCTTGGTGAACACCCTGGGAACCAATGAAAGTTCAATGGTCAACATTGAAAACTGGTAAGTGTTCAATGCCCCATTATAAATCTAAATTAGTGGCTTTGTTTGCTAACAAACTCAATGCTTCAGCATTCATCCTGCAATTCCAGCAAACCCATCCAGTTGTGGAACTATAGATGATTTGAGAACTGACACAGCAGTCCTTTTGAAATTATTCTACTCGAGAAACTTATTGAAGAATAGCAGATCCAGAATCTGGCGCATACTACTTCCCTTTTTGAGAACAGAGTACAGAGCAACAGCTTTAATCTCGGAGTCATTGCAACTCTCTAGTAGCACATTTTTTCCAGGAGAAAAGCCATCTAAAGTTTGGGAGGAGGTGGGATTGGGAAAGGTTGAAATGCTGGGCAAGGAGGACGATGAAAAGGATTGGCTTTTATTGCCCTTGGTAGATCCGCTTCACTGAAAGGGATCCAACAAAAATGTGTGCTGTTGCAGCATAGGTTGGGGAAGTTTTCTTTACCTCTGTACACGGTTACTGAATCTACAAAATATCTTGTAGTGCTGGGGATAACCCTGTTTCCACAGACCACGCCACAGCTTCTGCAGAGTCTAGGTCAATATGTATAAACTACTCGGAAACGTTCATGCCATCACAAATCAAGGACAGTAAGGATTCAGTGTGTGCTCCAGAAGGGTGAATATTGCTAAATTGCGAACCTCCCCAATAATGTGGGATAGTGTGATAACAGGCTGGACTGCCAGAAGCGGATACTCTTGCTCAAATGCATCTAATATTTTGTTTGCACTGTCTGGGGTGGCCAAGAGGAGAAGTGTTAGCTTAAATAGTGCAAACAAGGCCCGCAGAACCAGACTTTAAAGAGTGTGCTGAAAGGAACAATGGACCTGAGGGCACTGACCCATGATTCCTTGAGGCAGCTCGTTATAGTGCTGAGTGCGGTTTCTTCCACGTAGACAACAGCATGGCATCGGAGTAGGGTTAAATACATTCAATGATCTGCTCATTAACTAAGATCCCTGTACAAAGAGTTGAAGTATTGGTCTGTGTGCATGGAGAATCTCTGGGATACAGCAGCTCTTTGGATTAGCTGCAATTGGTCCAACACTAGGATAGTGCACACACCACAGGTGTTTTTTGGGAGATCAGCAAGTCATCAATTTGCATAGAAGAAAACAAGTCCCCCCCCCCCCCTCTTTATTGTTGGCTTATATCTAGGTACATATCAATTTTGAAACTGTATCATATCAGAATTGATACTAAAACAGCTGATAAGACTGTGCACAAGATTCACCAACACGCTCTATCAGTCGGTACTGTCCTGATGCATACTACGCGAGTGTACAGCTGTGGATTAATTGATTTACCCAACTGATTGAGCATGATGGTGTTTGCTTGCTTTGGGCGCAGGGAAAAGGTCATTTAGTTGTTGTCTTTTTGTTGAGCATTTACAACACTGAGTCCTGATGATGGTCTCAGGGACTGTGTGGCCATAAGAGACTGAAACGTCAACGGTTTTTCCTCTTTAACCACAATTATATGACTGCATCACTCATCAGTTCACATCACTGTTGGAATTAGCGTAAAATCAATATGCAACTCTGGATTCATTAACGTGCAAGGTTTAGAGGACTTTATGCCTCTCAAAGATCCATTAATTTGATTGATTATTATTAGTGAGATCAAATGGGTGGCGTCAGTGTTATGATGATGTCTTTGTCTATGTAATATGTTTTGTTTACTGTATGTAATCGTTTTGTGATCGCAATAGGCCTGTTCTTCTTACTTTGCTTTATATGGTTGGTTCGAGTGACAAACATGTTGTAACTGAGCAGAAATAACTCCTCCAGGAACATATTCTTTTTGTACATTGATTACCCAGTTCCATGGGGGAATATTGGGTTGCCCTGTTGGGTAAGTATATATGCCCCCGACATCACTTTTGGTGGCGCCCAGACTCCACTGGTAACAGTGTAGATTGCCACCTAACACCAGTGACATGTCACTTCAGGCCAATTTTCCTGGTCCAGCTGGGAGCCTACGAAGAATGATCATATAAGGAATTAGCATAGGCCAATCACCTGTAGATATTAGCCTTACAGCACACATTTTACCACACACTCAAATTATCCAGGCACGTAAATATGCACAAGAAGAGCAAAAGAAGCCAAAATGCTGTGTAGGTATTATTTCATTCTCTTAGGTTTACATAGTAAATCATTTGTTCAGTTTATAAATATTACAGACACATTACATGTATCCATAACTTTGCACACGGTGGGCTTTAAACAGAGGCTTTGGGATTAAACTAGGGTGGATAGCATTACAAACCAATGTGCAGTAAAAGGATGCTAAGAACAAATCAATTTCTCATGGGCAACCAAGCTATGCACAAAACGCATACAAGTCACCTGAGATGAAACCACAGGTTACCCTTTATGTTGAAAATAAAGCAATCGGAAACATGCACCACGAAGGGTCATATCGGAAATGCAATACAACACCATTTTAGAAAATGTTCTGAACCCTAAACTTAAAAAAAAAAACAACACAATAGAACACAAAGCAACAAACTGGAAAAACATTTTGAAAGCATGATGCGGAACATGTTACACAATTTCAATGTCAGTGGAATGGCAGTTTTACTCATGCATAGATTGTGGGTTATTATTCAAAAACAACACAGTGGACGCTGCAAAAGTTATTTTTTCTAACAAGTAATAGGGTATAAAACAGTGTGAAAAACGAAATTTCAAAATAACACCAGTAACGAGATGGAATGCAAAATATTGACAAGTACAAAAACATGTAAACTGAAGACCCTGCTTATATGGGCATATTGCCCCTCCATACCGTCCTTTCTCGAAGTCTGAAATATTAGCAAAAAGAATTAGGAACGCAAAAATGCCATACAAACAGATTGTCCATACAACACCATGATCATATTCTTCCAGGAGTGTAATGTCACCATTTAGCTCTAGAGGAACAACCTGCCCAAATCAGATTAGTAATATTAGGTAACATGTTAACCTAGTAACTAATAACATTTCTAGTTTCAAAAATTCACGAGAGCCATGATGATTTCAGATACCTCTGTATTATCTGGAAGGTGTGCACAAGCTAGCCCTGCCATTATTTTTAAGGAACAATCCTTAAACTATTCTATTAGAAATTAAAAAGTAACAGTATATTTTGAAAAGAGCTAATTTATACTTGTTATGAATGATAACTGTATTGATGGACTATTGATTAAATATTGATCTACACAAACCAAGAGAAACAAAGCAAGGTATCTAATTTGATACACATCACTTAAATAAACAATAAAAATGTATTCTTCAACCATTGTCAAGAAAATGTTTTGGCTCTTCAAGCTTCTTCAAAAGTGGCACATACTCAAGTCATCTTTAGAGGTCTTGAAAAGACCATTTATCGTTCCATTCTACTCAACTGCTTGGCTGTGGAGATAATTTAAACACATTTGACCAGCGGCCTTCTAAGACTTGAAGACCTCGACAAAAAGACGCAACAAAATTCAAATCAATGTTTCAACATTATTATTTTCCTGGTTAGTAACTTTCACAGCCATCCTTTATGAGACAATCTGTTGAGATATTCCAAAGTTCATTCTCTCACAGATCCCTGAAGTCAGTCTGTAGCACGTGCAATAAGGCATGCTTGGTGCCACTGAATTTTCCGGAGCTCTGTTGTGCTAACAACTCAAAAATCGAGGTCAATCTCTGAATGCCAGCACTAGCCAAAGAATCTTTTCACTAGACACATGTTGAACAGCAAAGTGCAATCTGCTGTACTTTCCCAAGGTCCATAAGAAGCTGTTTTACACGGTGCTTTAACTGTGGTAACCTCGCCAGCGGTTCTGGAGGTTCTAGCTCTCCTGTATAATCCAAGAAACTTTCCAAAACTGCAAATAAAAGAAAAACAATTTTAGAAAATAGTAACTATTTGTGTATGTTTGTGACTGAAAATAATAAAAGGTAACACATACCCACTTCCACATTGATTACTCAAGTAACTGACTGATGGACTTGCAACTATTTGGGTATTCTCAAGTACTGTGAAGACCATAAACCTTTTTATACAGATTTAATACACAGAAATGTTAAGCCTTTTGATCCCTCCCACTATACGTCATTAGTATGCTATTGTTCAATGAAACAGAAATGGGGACACAAATCTCTATTTGAAAAATGCTATGTACCCTTTAAACATTGTTAGTAACATGTAGTGCTGTAGTTTGAAAAGCTTAGCATACTCCTGTCATCTAGAGTTGGACTCGGACATTTGGAAGTTGTTTTTCTTCTGAGAAAGGTCTCAAGTCACAAGATACAATGTGACGCCTCCTCTCAGTTTACTTTGCAATGGGTGCCGAATTCATGTTGGATTTTTTTCCGCACAGTAGATGTAGGGCTGTATGGAGTGTGAATGAAAGTTAAGGTGTATTATTGCAATACACAGAGAACCAATGTATTTTATAGATGTGCCTCACTGCATCCTCATCCAGGGAGGAGGGTGGGTGCATGTGACTCTACATCAATATACTCTAGGAACACCTGCTTACAGGGTAAGTAATGTTTGCTGTTCGTAGCATGTGTGGCTGTAGATACTAATGCTTAGCAAAGACTGAATAGCTGCGGTGCCTAGTGTGTGGATGATGCAGAGGTGTGAAACAATGTTCTTAGTACTGCCCAGACAATTAAGGCTTGTTGGTGAGCAAATATGCCCGCACAATATTACTTAAATAACGTGTGTGGTGTTGACCATGCAGCTGCCTTACAGATGTTAGTTAAGGTGATGTTGCAGAGAAAGGCAATAGTGGCTCTTTTCTTACAAATAGAGAGTGCCCTGGGGGACTGTGAAGTACCCTTTTTGCATTGATGTAACCAGCTTGTATACACTTTACAATCGATCTGGGTATGAAAGCTTAGGAAATGATCTGCCCCATAAGAGGTTTGGTTAATGAGAAACATATGGCTTTATATGAGGAATGGTTAGGTCATAACTAAGTAATACATAAGAGACATTTTAACATCCAAGCATGCAATGCCTCTCAGCAACAGAGTCAGGCTGTGGGAAGAAAACTGGTAATTTAATACTTTGAGATGGAATGGTGATGCTAAATCAGAAAGCAACTTTTACTGCAGTTAGCTGAAGGAAGATAGATGCGTAGGCTAGCTCTGACTTCTGTAGGTGGAGAAGGTAAGCAATTATCTCCTGTACTGTAGGGTTTAATGACTTAAATTTATAGGTGTTGCAGTAATAAGACAAATCTTTTCCACTTCGTTGCATAACAAGGATGAGCTGTAGGATGCCTAGCCTCATTAAGAATCAATGTACTTGCATTCTTGTAGTAGGTGCAGGTATCCAAATTCTAGGACCTCAGGCGCCAAATTGCAAGAATGAGCTGTTCTGCGTCCGGGTGTCTGATCTGTTGGTGTCTGTGTGGGAAGCCCTGGTCTGACAGGAAGCATCTTGTGGGGCCCGATGAAGGAGTCTAGCAGGCTGGAGTACCAGACTTACCTGGCCCAGGTTAGAGTCACTAGAATGAGGGTGAGGTATGCTTGCCTGAGCTTCCTAATGTTAAATGGAAGAAAGCAAAGGCAAATACACCTTAACAGTTCATCCACAATGCATTTCCTATTGACTGTGGCTAACTGGTGGCAAAGCTTGGGCATTCTGCATTTGGCTGAATAGAATAGGTCTATTTGCAGAGTGCCCCATCGCTGGAAGTATGTGTGAAGAACCTGGGGGTGGTGTTCTCATTTGTGGACTTGTTGATGCGTCCTGCTGAATAGGTCTGCAAAGCTGCTGCCTACTCCAGTGAAATGTTATGCCATCAGGTGAACACTGTGGCGAAGCACACAGTCCCAAATGATCTGTGCTTGGTGAGAGACCTACGGTGAATGGGTGCCCCCTTGCTTCTGTATGTAATACACTGCTGTCATGCTGTTTGTTTTGATTAAAACCACCTTCCATCGAATGAATTGGAGAAAAGCATGGATAGCGAGTTGTATGACCAGGAGCTCTAAGTTGTTGATGTGATGACACGGAAATTGAGAGGGCCACTTCCCCTTTATTGTGTGGTGCTGCAAGTGAGCGTCCTATTCCAGGCACAAGGCAATGGCAATAGTCACATGCGGAATTGGGTTTGCTAAAGGCCGGTCTCACCATATTAGTGGGTGTCCACCATTTCAGAGTGGTGCACTTTGGCCTGAACAAACACTAGTTCTTTCCCCCTGAGCTTGTGAGCACTGGACTGTCAAAACTCTCTTGCAAGGGCCTCATGTGCAACCTTGTATATGGTACTATTGCGATACAAGATGCCATCATTCTCAGACGGGTATTGTGCGCACAGGAACAGAACGACTACTTTGAAAAAGAGGCAGCAATTACTGTAGGTTGATCACCTTTTTTTGGGATACATCTTTACAGTGACTGTGTTGAGTAAGATGCCAGAAAATAGGATTTTGTGATGTTTATCGTAAAATCCAGTCCGTGAAGGAGGAACACTGTTGCCTGTGTGTGTGCTGGGCACTGTATTTTGCTGCTTCTCTTGATAAACCGATCATCCAGGTATGGGGATACGTAAATTCCTTGGCGACGAAGGTCTGCCACAAAGACGGATAGACATTTTGTGAATTGCGTTAGGTCCATGGTGCCCCCAAAAGGTAATACCCTGAACTCATAATGATGGACACTTACCACAAGGTGGATGTACTGGCGATGCGCAGGGTGGATGGGAATTAGAAGCGCCGTCATGAAGTCATCTTGCTTCAGAAGAGGGTTGACCTTGTCATTCTTGAAGTGTTCTGTTAGGATGTAATGGTTGAGGGGCCCGAGGACTAGCCTGAGGGATCCATCCTTCCTTGGGATCAGTAAGTACAGTGATTTTATCACTGTCCCCTGGTGTTTTGGGGGTAAAGCTTACATGGTGTCCTTTAATAGGAGTGAATGCTCTCCTTCAAGGAAGGGAATATGTTTGGTACAAAGCGTTATGTGCTGGAGTGGGATGTTGGGAGAGGTGGTATGTAACTGTGCTGCATACATTTTCATCACTGATTTGTCAACGGTGATTTGTTTTATTTGGATTAGGAAATAGCTTAGTCTCCCTTTGATAGGATATGCGCTGGTGGTGGTGGTGGGGGAGGAATTGGGGTTAGTCTCCCTTGCCTCATCCTTTGTAAATCCCTCTTGTAGTACCCTCTATTATACCGTCTACTGCCCAATGTTGGTAGGACTGCTGTTTCCTCTGATAGGAGTGAGCTAGCGCAGGGACTGCAGGCTTCAACACTCCCCTAGACTGGTGTTTGTGAAAGGCCCCCATAAAAGTGGTGCCTCATAGAGGCCCAATGACGAAGCAGTCTCTATCCTTTATTTTTTATTTTTTCCAACAGATCGTCAAACTTCAGGTTAAAGAGATGTTCATTGTTCGATGGCAGGCTGATGAGGAGATGTAGTTGTAGCTCAAACCCGAGATACAAAGACTGATATGGCTGCACAGGATGTTTGTATTCATGCCCCTAGAGGCGGTTTCAGCAGTGTCCAATGTACAGCATATGTTCACATTGTTCACATTCGTTTTAGAAAAAAATCAAACTTGAACTTTCCTACCTGCATTCTAAATTGATTGGGGCTCTTGAGGACTACTCTCTCTCACTGTCCGGGGGCCTGAGTTCGGTCCGGCAGCTACTTCCTGGGTCCCTCCGTGATACTAGAGACGCCATTTTGGGTCAGTGCGTGTTCTAGTTGTCAGAGGGGTAGCCCATATAAATGTGTGCAGCGGGTATGCCGCTGTCGCGCCTAAGGCATGCCCGTCTCCGCCCGTCAGCCATTTGACAGTTCTCCACGCTCTGCTGCTCTCCTGACTGTCGGAGATAGGTGTATCAGGCAGCGCGTAGGGCTGGCTCCAATCCTTTTTGGAGGATTGGACACAGGAGGTATGGCTCCCACCATTTTCCTCATCACCGAAGAAAGTGACCACAGGGATTCCACAAGGCTCTTCTCGGAGTCCTCTTCTTTTTTAATATTTACGTCACCCCTCTGGTTCAGTTGGCGGATGACTTGGGAGCGAAGATAATCGCTTATGTCGACGACACACAGCTCCTGTTCACTTGGAGGAAAAACGAAGTCTCCACTTCGGCCGCCAAACACTGCCTGTCCACAGTTTTCCGTTGGCTAGCGGGGGCTGAATTGAAATGCAATGAGGAGAAATCGGAAATTCTCTTATTCGGCACTTTTCCTGCCCGGTTTAGGGAATCACTCAGGCCCTCCGAATCTGCATTGCCTTCCTCCTCAGGGAACCCAGTTAAGAACTTAAGAGTCAGGTTCGAGGAGAATCTCCAATTCTCAACCCAGGTCAAGAAGCTGGCAGGGACTTGCTTCGGTCTCTTAAAGTCCCTCAGGAAGTTTCTTCCCCAGATTATGCCAATGCTCTATATACTGGCATTCCAAGCTACCCATTAAATAAATTGCAAGTGGTGCAGAACGCGGCGGCCAGGCTGCTTGTGAACCTTTCCACCAGATGCAGCAGGAGACAACACCTTCGCGCTTTACACTGGTTGCCCATAGCAGAGAGGGTCAGATTTAAGATCCTTGTTATCGCCCACCGTGGTCTTTATGCCACTGGGCCTGGCTATCTTCAGAAACGGTTTCCCTTTTACACCCCTGCGAGAGAACTGCGTTCCTCTACTCAGCTCCTGGCCCAAATCCCGCGTTTCCGCTTGCAAAGGTCAGGCGGCAGCTCGCTAGCTGTGAAGGCCGCTTTGGCCTGGAACGATCTGCCCTTTGCGCTTCAGGGCATTCAGGACCCGATTCTCTTTAAGAAGAAGCTGAAAACTCATCTATTCCCCTAACCTTGGCGCTTCTTCACTCACTCAAGGTTCGCGCCGGGACACTCTTGCAGTATCTGTGTACGTTAGAAATACTAAATAACATAACATAACATTGGAAAGAATGTCCCTTCTTACACAATTTCTTCCCCTTTCTATGAAATTGCTCCTGGTGATGTTTGAGATATTTCAGCTCCTCCCACTCTGCTCGATCATATCTGGATAGGAGGGCTAATGAATTGGCGATTCGCCAATGAGTAGCTGTTCCTACCTCAACTCTCTTGCCTGCCACATCTATCCTTTTACTCTTGTCGGGTGTAGGAGTGTCACCTGTGGCCTAGAAGCAGGCATGTTTGTGTGCAGTATGTACAACGAGGGAATCTGGGTGAACTT
Source organism: Triturus cristatus (assembly GCF_964204655.1). Classification (NCBI taxonomy): domain Eukaryota; kingdom Metazoa; phylum Chordata; class Amphibia; order Caudata; family Salamandridae; genus Triturus; species Triturus cristatus. Next base: position 1,351,763,570 of record NC_140590.1, read on the forward strand.
GCGCCTTGATGTATGTCGGGTCATTGGGGGATGGTTTGAATTTTTTTGTCCAACCGTGGGGTGACAGCCCTAGCTCTAACAGGGTCTTTAAAAATTTCTGGGGCAGACTTGAGCATTCCTTTTAGCACTGGTAGGAAAGAGATAGCCCTCTCTGACATGGAATGTCTCGACCAGGAAGACTACTACTTCCTGAAACAGATGAATGTCTATGTTATGCTAGGAGGCAGCACATGGAATGGCCTCATTTTATGAGGAGGTATCTTCTGGAGATGAGGATCTAACAGGGTAATGATCTGTATCCCCTGGTGGATCTACATTATAATATTCCTACAGATGACCTGTTGGTCCCTCTCCTACTGGTCGGTCGTAAATATCAAATGGTCCATATACGTTGCTCTGTGGGGAGATGTAATAAGGTGACCCTGGCGGGAAGTCTGACAGAGGCACAGATATCAGTGAAGTGGGGAAGGTTTGGAAGGCAGTGTTGGCTGCGTGCTTGGCAGAGGTATAGGGCTGGCTGCACTGACCCTATATTTTTTGTGTGTGGAAGGCTTTGGAACAGTACTTTTCTTGAAGGCCAGTTTTCTTTTCTGTGGTGTAGGGTCAGATAGTAGAAAAACATGGTTGAAATCTTTCCTGTGAGTGGATCATTCAAGACACGCTCTTGCCTAGTATCCAGTTCTTCCTGAAGACGCTTAGGGATAGGGGCTTCAGCATCCCCCTAATGGTTGAGGCTTGATTGGTTTTGTCTCTTTTTGCGCCTGTGAGTGATGCCATATCAGAGCAGTGTCGGATTGCGTTATTGAGGGTGTCTGGCTGTTTGGGTGTTGACGAATACCGTGGAGAAAAGGAAGTGGTAGGCAGAACATGAGGTTTTGGAGCTGAGGAGGGGTTGACAGTTGAATGTGAAGAGCTCACTCCACATGGTTTTGGAGCCAAAGACTGGATGTGGGCTGCTTTGGTGGGAGGCTTGCCACACTTGGACCATTTGTGTTTGTTCCAACCAGACCATATTGGGGATCAGTGGCCTTTGTACTAAGTTAGCACTGCCAACATGCTTGAGGCTCAATGCCCTACTCCATTGGGAGTGGTGATCTACCTTGGCACAAGGGTGGACTTTTGCTGGATTGCTCTCACGGTTTGTGGAATAGTTTGCATTTATGGGCCGAACTTCGAGCTGGGCTGGAGGCTCACTGGTCATTGTAAATGCTTGAAGCTAGATGGTCTAGGCTCCTCCTCCTTGGGGTGCCGAAAGCATCTTCTTCCCTGAATTTGTCTGGAGTACCTGAGATGTCTTCTTGCTGCATGGAACGTGTCCATATACACTTCCTTTGATTATTATTTTTTCTTAAATCTGTTTTTATTGATTTTTTCAATTACATTTGCATGAGCACGGCTCGCTTCTGTACTGAACCATACATTAGAGCACGTATTACTGATAGAATTACATAACAAATGCGAGAAGGTAGAGCTTTGCAACAGTTCCTGAAGTGCTTGCCGCACTAGTTTGTATGTAAGTCCCATGAGCAGCTCAGACCATGAACATAACAAAATACAGTACAATGCAATTGAACACAGTTAAATCAATATGCCGCTTGAGGTCTCCCAACCGGATCCATATGGACTTCTAAACAGATATCAGTGGAACGAAACGGGTAAAAACTCAACAACCTCAACCTAGACCGGTTCCATTATGAGTGTACCTATCTCCGCTACCCTTCTGTTCCCCCTCCCTCATGCCACTGTGCAGTGGCTTAGCTGTTACTCCCAATCATGTGTCTAGTTGCGCTCTCTCATGGTGTCTGTTTTAGGTATTGGTCGTACGTGGAACACTACGATCCTGCTCCAGCAGAGCTCTCATTTCCTGTCCTGGATGTGTATCCCTCCCCTCAGGTCGTCTCCCTAAGCCTACCTCAACTCGCCTGAGCGCCTGGAGCAATTCCTCCCATTGTGCAGCTATGGGCATCTTCCTCAACCCCAATGTCTCCTCCCGACGAATGGCGGTACCCTCCGCTCCGGCCCACGCGGAGAGCGAGCACCTCCATGCCTGTGGGTGGGGTGGATCCTGTGCCTTCCACCTCCTGGTTAGAAGTCGCTTTGCGACCGCAAGCCCCAGGTCGAGAAACCGGGATGTCACTTTGGTGGTCGGGTTTCTGTGGAAGTGGTGCAGCAGGTAAACTGTCCAGTCAAAGGGTATGTCGCGACCTGTACTAATGCGCAGTGACTCACTAATTGTGTGCCAGTATGTGTGTAGTTTGCAGCAACTCCACAGCATGTGGACTAGATCAGCCCCCGGCTCAGCGCATCTAGGGCATACCGTGTCAGGGCGGTAAAAGTACCTGTTGATAGGTTCGGGGATGAGATACGCCCTGTGCATAACGAACTATCTGTCGGAGGCGCATGTTTCTGGGTATGCGTACCGGGCCTTTCAATATTCGCTCCCACTCTTTATCCGCCAATTACTGGGGGAAAGCTGCTGCCAAACAGCGGTACACTCAGGCGCTAAGCGGTAATTTTATTGGCTGCTCTTAAAGTTTACAAGTTTTAAAAAATCGTATTTTTATCCTGCTGCTCGCTCACTTTGTTCACTCTGCTCATTTGCACATCTAAAAAACGTACTGTCTGCGACTTCTTGGTCCTCGCTAGCTCCCCTGCCCTGGTCCACCACGGCTGTGTGCCGATTGAGTGGAGGGCGTACCAGGGAGCAGCGGGACCAATCGCGCAGCATTTCCGGTCTCTGGGAGGACGGAGCGAGGCTCCCGCGCTCTCCGCTACAACAGACCGGTGTGCCAGCGGACGCGCAGCATTACTGGGGGAAAGCTGCTGCCAAACAGTGGTACACTCAGGCGCTAAGCGGTAATTTTATTGGCTGCTCTTAAAGTTTACAAGTTTTAAAAAATCGTATTTTTATCCTGCTGCTCGCTCACTTTGTTCACTCTGCTCATTTGCACATCTAAAAAACTTACTATCTGTAACTTCTTGGTCCTCGCTAGCTCCCCTGCCCCGGTCCACCACGGCTGTGTGCCGATTGAGCGGAGGGCGTACCTGGGAGCAGCGGGCCCAATTGCGCAGCATTTCCGGTCTCTGGGAGGGCGGAGCCAGGCTCCCGCGCTCTCCGCTACAACAGACCGATGTGCCAGCGGACGCGCAGCGGGCGCGCCGAAGGCAAGCCCACCTGTGCCCGTCCGCGACTGGACGGGGCTAGGGGCGAGAAACCCTGCCGGGGACAAACCGGACCCAAGCACCCAGAGATACACAAGAGACGCTCTACTAGCTCTCTCGCACCAACCAGGTCTGGACCGCTCTCACTGTCTTAAAACTTGTCCGGGAGAAACACATGGCCCATTCTCCTGCAACTCATGTAAATGGTGCAGTCTGGGACAAAGCCAGACAAGAAAACAGTCAGATCTCAGCACCATTAAACTATCATGCATATACTTTAATGCAAGATCAGTCCCGAAGCATTCTATCAATATCTGGGACACTCTTAATGAAACTAATCCTGATCTCGTATTTATTACAGAGACATGGCTGGACAAAAACAACTCCCCGGATGTTGCTAATGCCCTACCAGCCAACTACAAAATCGTTAGCCAAGACAGGAAAGATCGAAAAGGGGGAGGGGTAGCGATACTGTTTAAAAACCACCTGACCTGCCTGCCCATACAAGTAACCCCTCAAGATGAGCTCGAAACACTACCCTTTCAAATACTCCACAAGGGTTTCACCAATGCTCGCCGGCGCAGTTATATACAACCCTCCTGGTTGCCAAGCCAATCTAAGCACCAAGCTACTTACCCAACACAATGTCCACTACGAAAAAATTGATCAGCCGGTGGTCTCACAATTGTAGAGTGAATGCAAATTCTTCAATTAAAGCAATGGATCAAGGAGCCCACTCATATTGCAGGACACACCCTTGACCTGCTCTTCTCCAACATCGACTCCACTATCATCCAGGAAATCAAACCATTAGTATGGATAGATCACTCACTAATATCATTCTCATTGGAACTGCCAAACAAATCAGTGCATCTAAGCAAGCCCGAAAAGACAAATAACAGGGCGTGGAGGCTTGTTACTGAAACTACATTCCTACAACACTTTCCCCCTTCTGTATCCCTGAATGTGCTCTCAACAAATTTAGCCGCAGCACACTTGGAGTCCGAAATCACAACTACTTTGAACCAAATCGCCCCCGAACTTAAGTCCAGTCGATCAAAAAGACCTCTCACTGAGAAATGGTATACACCTCAACTCAAAATACTTAAAAGAAAGTGTCAACACACTGAACATCAATGGAGACGGTCCAAACTCGAATTAGACAGATCTCGGTACAAATCTGAACTTAAGATGTACAATCACGCCATAAAAAAATGCTAAAAAAAGCTACTTTGTGCAAAGAATAAAGGAAAACTGTAACTCAACCAAAGAGCTTTATAAAATAGTGAAAGATCCTTGCAAACCAACCAGCATGTCCCAAACTATTCCACCCTCTGCAGAATCCTGCGAAAAAATTAGCAATTTCTTTTCGGACAAAATTAGTCAAATATATTCCACTTTTAATCCTGCTACAGAATTAGACATCACGAACCAGAAATTTCAGACCCCACACCCAGAAGCAACGTCTGAAATGAGTAAATTCGCTCCCCTCACAGAAACTGAGGTGTTGAAGGCAATGGGCAAAATTAAGTCAGGATCCCCTCTGGATCCCTGCCCACACTTCATTTTTGCTCGGACAGCCTCTACTCTTTGGCCATATGTTACCCAGCTTCTCAATAAATCTCTCAACACTGCCACTTTCCCAGACATTTGGAAACAGGCAGTAATTACTCCTCTGTTAAAAAAGGCAGGGACAGATGTTCTCAATCCTGAAAACTACCGTCCAATCTCCCAACTCCCATACTTATCCAAAGTGCTGGAAAAACTGGTGAACAAGCAATTAACCAACTTCCTTGAATCAAATGACCTACTGGACCCCTCACAGACAGGATTCAGGGCTACCAACAGCACTGAGGCTACACTACTGGCAGTATCAGACAACATTAGGTCCTGTACCGACCAAGGAGGAGCCATCGCTCTGATACTTTTGGACCTGTCGGCAGCATTCGACACGGTCTCCTACAATAGACTGCTGGAAACCCTCTACAATAAAGGAATCCATTCCACAGTGTTAAAATGGTTTGACTCGTTTCTCAAAAACCGAACACAAACAGTCCGACTAGGTCAGCTCCAATCTAAACCCAAGATCATCAGCTGTGGTGTTTCTCAGGGAGCATCGCTAAGCCCCATCTTATTTAACACCTACGTCTCATCCCTGGCAGAAATCAGCAGAAAGTGGGGCATTGGCATTTGCTCCTATGCTGATGACACACAGCTAATGGTAGCCCTCGAAGAAAGGCCTGAAGCCACCAAAATAAAACTACACGATTGTCTCTCAGAAATGGCACAGTGGATGCAGAAGCAATGCCTTAAATTAAACGCAGGAAAAACTGAAATCCTGCTTTTTGGAGGGGCCAAGGGGATTTGGGACGCCACATGGTGGCCACAAATACTCGGGACTGCCCCAACCCCTAAGCACTGCGCAAAAAACTTAGGAATCTTCATTGATGATACTCTATCCATGAAGGATCATGTACGGGCCCTTTGTGGCAAGGGTTTTGCCACCTTGAAACTGCTATACAGGCTTTTTCCCTGGATCCCTCTAGACTGCAGAAGAACAGTCACGCAGGGCTTGCTTATGAGTCAGCTTGACTACGGCAATGCCCTATTTGTTGGCATGAACGAGTCTCTCTTCACTCGGTTACAGGTGCTCCAAAATGCCGCTGCCAAGCTGGTATGCAACAAAAACAGATTAGGTTCAGCATCAAAGTGCATGAAAGACCTGCACTGGCTTCCCATGCGCCAAAGAGCGGTTTTCAAACTACTCAGCCATGCCCATAGAGCACTATTCAAAAATGGCCCCAAAATACTACAGGGAAGACTCGAGTTCTATGTCCCGACAAGAAACCTGCGGTCCTCATATCTGGCACTGGGCAGAACCAAACGTATAAAAAAAGAAAGGTCCGGAGGGCGCTCCTTCTCATATCTGGCAGCTAGAAAATGGAATGACCTTCCCACAGACCTCCGACTCACACCCAACTATCTTGAGTTCCGGAAAAAACTGAAAACTCATCTGTTCCCAATAAACTAACACCTATGTTATATCCTGCTAATGTTAATCCAATGCTATTCTACCACAAGTGGAATGTTAATGTGATGATGCTGTCAGAATGTTGGGGAGTCTGTCAGAGAAGGGACAGTTGACTGGGCTGAGCTGCCTGCTGGCTGCTCCTGGTGGGGTCTCCCTCTGGATCTGAACTGATCCTGATCTGGTCCTGTTCTAATCTTCCTGTGATCTTGTACCATCTTCTAATAAACCTCCTTAAATCTTCTCAACTGAGTGGACTTGATCACTACAGAATTTTGGCGACGATCTTGTAAAGAACCTGCTTCTGTCACCTCTACTAGGAATTCAAGCAACTTAAAATAAAGAACCTCCTGCAACTCGAGTCAAGGTACCCCAACTGGCATCCTGACCCCACCAGTGACCCCCCATCGGTCGCCCACAGCAGTATGCCAGTTGTTCTTGTTCCTGTGCTGTGCCTTCATGCGCGGGTAAGCCTGCTAACGTCTGTACCTTCCAACTCCTGCTTTACAGACAGTTCCTGTTTCTTCTGTGAGGGTAAGCATGCCAACGTATGCATCTGGTGTGGTCAACTTTGCCTGCTGTTCCTACAGCACGTGAAAAGGACTTTTTTTTAACGAATGCAGCACCTCAAGCGTCCCAAAAATTAGTTTGTGTGTCTCCACAACGTGTCAACATAAAGGAACCAGGATGCTGTTGTGGTCTTTACAGCATCTCTTTCTTATACAGCACAAACTATCTCTTTCTATGTTTACAGCGGTAATTATAGACTGACTGTGTTATTATGTCAGCATGAAGTGAGGTGTTGCTGTTTTGCCACTTCGATCTATTGTGTCTCCAGCAACTTTTAAGATGGCACCTTTTGGGATTATTTTCACCTTGTCACAAAGTTGTGAGTCTACTTTTATTCTCTACATGGGGCACAGTTGATGATCACGCTATCTGCGCCATACATATTTAAAAATAACCGTCATTTTTCTACAAGCTCTCACCAGCGCGAGCCAAACCTTTTGAATGTGGCCTCACGAGCGTTTTCTCCTCGTCTTCTCCTCCTCTCTTTGGAGACTCTGTGACGTGATGCCTTCTTCGAATCAACACTGCTGCCAGTATAATTCACTGCACGGTTATGCCGGGAGCCATCCGGCGCGGCGTCACCGTGCGTGCCTCCATCTTTTAGTTAGTAGGAGACAAGTGTTTCAAAACGTTGTGCGCATTTGCAACACAAATGCGTGTGAGGTTGAAGAAGCGTCTTGTTCATCTACGAGGTATTTTCAAGATTATTCTACATCGGCATATGGATTTCTCACGCTTTGTCTACCAATTACTGATAGTGTGGTTGTGACGGTCTTTCCATGAACTCTCTGAACACTGTTGGGAAGGTTTGTCTGAGCGACGATGTTTTCACGTCATATACAGTGTTTTTTTTTCTTGATGACTCAGTGTGACTTGAGTGCAGTTTCGGTTTGCCCAATATTGTGGGTTGTTATTTTCAATTCAATCCTAATACTACCATGCCATCTAGTGGCCATCTATCTCATTTGCAGCAGCATTTTCTAATTTTCAGTTTGAACACTCGTTGGTCTGTTTTGTTTTCAGCAGCACAAATGGAGTCTATGACTGCGTGAACACACAGGTGGATTTCATTCAAGTTTTCAAGTACTTTCATCTACTGCTAGTCACTAGGGTGATGCCCTGGTGTTCCAGCCATGTCCAGAGGCACAGGGCCTCCTGACAAAGGGTCCACGACCCCACCCCGCCCTGTTTGTTGCAATACCACATGGCGGTGGTGTTGTCTGTGAACACCTGCACGATACTTCCCCGGGCAGAGGGAAGGAAGGCTTTCTGTGCAAGTCGGATCGCCCTCAGCTCCAAAAGATTGATATGGAGCCGAGTCTCCGCCGGAGACCAGAGTCCTCTGATCTCCGCCTCTCCCATACGGCCCCCCCATCCCTGGAGGGATGCATCCGTCACTACCACGTGCTCTGGTTGGTGAAGGGAGAGGGATCTGCCGCTGACCCAATCACGATTCGTGAGCCACCACTGCAACTGTTTCGCAGTGCCCTCCGAGATCAAGACGTGGTCGGACAGGTTGCCTCGATGCTGGGCCCACTGAAACTTCAGGTCCCACTGCAGAGCCCGCATCCGCCATCTGGCGTGAGGTACTAACAGGATGCAGGAGGCCATCAGCCCCAGAAGCCGCAGCACCAACCTGACCGAAATCCAGGACGGAGGCCGGAAGATGGGAATCAGGGCTCGAATGTCCAGGACCCGCTGATCCGGCGGATAGACCCGGAACTGCGCCGAATCGAGAACCCCCCCCTATGAAAAGGAGCTTCTGGGAGGGACTCAGGTGCGACTTCGGCACATTGATGGAGAACCCCAGCGAATGCAGGAGGTCTGCCGTAGTCTGGAGGTGGGAGACGACGTGCTGGGGCGAGCCCACCTTCAACAGCCCGTCGTCGAGATAGGGGAAGACTGGAACCCCTGATCTGCGCAGATGAGCTGCGACCACCGCCATCAGTTTCGTGAACACCCGAGGGGCACTGGTGATGCCGAAGGGGAGCACGGTGAACTGAAAGTGCTCTTGACCCACCGTGAACCGCAGGTACGCCGGTGGGTCGGCAGGACGGGGATGTGGAAATAAGCGTCCTGCAAGTCCAACGCTACCATCCAGTCTCCAGGGTCTAGGGCAGCAAGAACCTGAGCTAAAGTTAGCATCTTGAACCGTTCCTTCCGGAAGAATGCGTTCACGCTTCTGAGATCCAAGATCGGGCGTAGGCCCCCTTTGCCCTTCTTGGGAACCAGAAAGTAGTGGGAATAGCAACCACGACCTACTTCTGGACCAGGAACGCGCTCGACGGCCTCTTTGGCCAAGAGGGCCAAAACCTCCTCCCGGAGAAGATGCAAATGATCCCCCAACATACGGTGGTTCTGCGGTGGCATGGCTGGAGGGGTCGTCGCGAAGGGGAGGGAGTAGCCCATTCGGACGATTTGCAGCACCCACCTGTCCGAAGTGATGGAGCGCCAGTGGAGCAGGTGATGGTGAACTCTGCCCCCCACTGGCGTTGAATGGGCCTGAAAGCTCGGACTAGGAGGGCTTTGAGGCGGATGCTGCCGGGGTGGATGTGAACTGACCGGCACGTTGTCCTCCAGAACCGCCTCGGCGGAAACCACGTCCGCGACCGCGTGCAGGTTGGTTCTGCGGCCGGTGGCTGGGCGGACGTGAGGAGGCGCCCCTTCCTTGGCCACGAAAGGGGCGAAAGGCGGAAGTTTGCGGCCGCGGGGCCGAAAGACCCAAGGACTTGGCCGTGGCCCGGGAGTCCTTGAACCGGGTCAGCGCACTGTCCGCCTTCTCACCAAAAAGGCGAGTGCCATCGAAGGGCATGTCCATGAGGGAGCTTTGGACATCCCCTAATAACAACGTGGTCCTCAGCCAGGCGTGACGCCGAAGCGCCACCGTGGTGAAAATCGCCCGACCCAGCGAGTCCGTGGTGTCTAGTCCACACCGAATGGCATGCCGTGCTGCATCTCGCCCGTTAGCAAGTGCTTGGGTGAGTCGCTCCCGGGCCTCCTCCGGGCACAAGGGCAGCACGTCCTCCACCGTATCCCACAGCGAGTGGGAATAACGGTCCAAAAGGCAAGCGGTATTTAAGGACCGCAGTCCTAAACTCAGGGACGAGAACAGTTTGTTGCCAAACTGCTCCAACCTCTTGGATTCCCTATCTGGAGGAGCGGACGGGAAGGAGGATTGGGAGGTTGAGGCCTGGATAACTAGGCTTTCGGGGTGGGGTGGTGGGAGAGGAATGTGGGGTCGCCCGGAGCAGGGCGGTGGCGCCGGGCAACGTTCCTGTCCACAGGAGGGACTGTGGAGGGCTTGGACCAATTGCCCTGGAGAACGTCAATGAGGGCCTCATTAAACTGCAGCAGAGGCTCAGTGGAGCTTTCTGTCGGTTGAAGGACCTCGGTGAGGACGTTAGTCCTCACAGCCACAGCAGGCAACTCGAGCCCTAGGGCTTCGGCCGCCTTGCGCAGCACCACAGAAAAGGCTGCACCTTCCTCCGAGGCCACAGTCGGAGGAGAGATGAATCCAGCATCTGGAGAGGTATCCAAACCGCTGGAGTCCCCCAATTCCTCTGCCCAGTCCTGAGACAATTGGGCCTGTTCGGCCAGAGGGTTCTGAGACCCCTCCCAGTCGCCCTCATCATCTGATTCCTGGTAGACAGGAGGAATGATCGGAGCCGGATGGTGGATGAAACGGTCACCCATCGGCGCCGGTAACTGCGTCGGACGGCGCCGGATCCGGAATAGGGCTAAACTGAGGCTCGACGCCGTGCGGGGACGGCGTCGGGGGCGGAACCGGTGTCGGCGCTGGCGGAGGAGGCGTCGTGAGGTCGACGGGCACCGACAGAGATCCAGGCCTGGATCCCTCGGGGACCTGCGGCGTCGGGGCCGGAGCCCTCGACGGCGCCGGAGCCGCCGGCACGCGAGGTCACCCAGTCAACCCTGCAGGGCCCGAAGGCGCGCCGGCAGGCGTCGACGGCGGAGCCAGATTCCTCATGGCCGTGAGGAAAGCACTGACCTCCGCCGGAGTCGCGTCAGCCCCAGGGACCGGAGGGTATGGGGACGAGCGCGGCTCCTGCGGGTCCAACGGAGCCGCGGGGGTGGAACCACCCGGACCCACGGCCGGGTCGCGCGACTGGCGAGGGGAGTCCGAAGAGCGAGGACGCCACTTGGACTTCTGAGAATGTTTGGAGTGACGGGACTTATCCGAAGATCCCGACGAGCGATGTCGATGGCTGCGACTCCGCGAACGGTCCTTGGACCTCCTCCTGGACCGGGACCGAGAGCGAAGCCTTGTGTCGAAGCTCGAGCAGCTTACGGGACCGCTGCCGCCTAGCCTTCGAAGTCAAGGCCTGACAGTCGGGGCACGACTCCGCGTCATGGTCAGCCCCCAGGCAGTACAGGCACCGGCGATGGTGATCCGTTACCGGCATCAGTCGGTGACAGGCGTCACAATGCTTGAATCCAGGCATCCTACCGGCACCAGATGTCGAGTCGAGTAACCAAAAGAGGTCAAAAAGTCAAAAAGTGACTAGGGGTAAGCTCTTCCCGGATCGGCGCTTACTGGCGCGGAAAAAAGAAGAACTGACGTCAGCGCGCGAGGGCGGCGTCTAAGTACTCCAACGACGTCATTCCGGCGCACGACGCCAACGACGGACGCGGAGCCGTAGACGACGCCTAGCGACGCGCAAGGGGTATTGCTACAAAAATCTTTCCGGATCCAGCCTGACGCCTGGGGATATTCTAAGGTGAGGAATCTAACTAACGCGTTTCTTTCAGATAATTATTTTAAACTAACTAGAGATAAGATTCAGGTTATGCTTGTGGATAACAACCCCCAATCGTGGGGGACATATCACTGGCCAGCTACTCTTGGATCCTATCCAGTTTCTGTCTCTAAGGTGAAGAATTTAGGTTTCTGGCTCGACAACAAACTTTTTGTGAAAACTCAAATTTCTACGGTAGGTTCTACCAGTTTTACAGCTTTAAAGTGGTTCAAAAAAATCTCTGGATAATATCTTTTTCTGCTCTCTGAACTGCCATTCAGCGTCTGATTTTGTCAAGGCTGGACTATGGCAACATTCTGTACCTTGGGGCTGGTAAGACTTCACTCAAACGCCTACAGGTGGTCCAAAACACGGTCACAAGACGGCTATTCCATCTCCCCAAACACACCTCCATATCCAATCTCATTTGTGAACTAAACTTGCTCCTGTTGGAAAAAAGGATTCAGTTTAAAGCCCTTTACTATATGCACAAAGCCATGTTCAATGTAGGGCCCCACTATCTGCGATTGCTGGTGAAACAGTACTGCCCCAGCCACTGTCTTCACTTCAGCAATCGTAACATCTTTGCATGGTCCTGAGATTGTAGAAAACCTGTGAAGGCGGAGCTTTTTTTCCTATCTGGCCCCAAGCTGTGGAACATATTGCCAATCCCTCAGCATCTTTCGAAAACTCTTAAAAACATGGCTTTTCTTACTTTTCTGCTGGATCTTGGCCAAGACACTTTAACTCATATATTGAGTGCTGAAAACCCTGCCTGGCAGTTATGTTCTTTATTAAATTATATAATAATAAGCGTAAAATATCCCAATTAGCCAAAAAGAGCTTATCACTGGGGTGGAAAAACCTCAGCAGTTGAGGGATTAAAAAAAACTATATAAATTTGCTTCCTATGGTGTTATTCATGGAGTTCCCAATAAGAACTCCCTTCCTAGTGTATCCATCACAAAGTTCACAATGTACAAACGCATCCATGTTCATCATGGGGTTACAACAAGCTAAGGCCTTTTTAACTGTATTTCACACAATATGAGCTGGGGTCTGCAGTAATAATGTTTGTTTGGTTTATGAGCAATAGAACTAATTCACAGGTGGTCTAACATAACTGCTGCTTAAGTAAATTCCAATAAAGAGGAGGTTAAACAAAGGGATGGACATTAAATCCTAGGAACACCTTAATATTTGACCCTGAGCACCAAGTATAGCCCCATTTAGTCCTACGTCAAAGTAGTGAGTCACAGCGGACAAAGGCGCAATCAAAAATGTGGTGTAGATCAGAAAATACACAATCAAACCAAACAAAACCATGTCCAGTCAGTGTTTGGAAAATATAAGGTTGTTTAAGTTGCACACAACTAACTACTAACACAATGAAAACCACACTTCTGTAGCCTCTCCTGACCAAGAAATGTGTAAGGTGTCTCAGTGGTAAACAATACTGAGACCCTTATTATGCTGTTTGCCACAGAGATTACAATATAAAGTCCCTTCCTACTGTACAAGTCTGGGTGTCCAAAATGTAAAACCACTTCCTACTGTGTTAAAGGTTACATCAGGCAAAGTCCTTTCCTAATATATTTGACGAGGCAACAATTTTAAAAATGGCTATCCGTTATGAACAGAACTGCTTCATAGTAAAACACACAACTGCTAAATGCTCTAAAGAATATCAACAAATAGCCTCCGCCAAGCCTCCTTTCACCCAATACAGCATTTTAAAGCGGTTTACTTTAATTCACACAACTACATTGCATAAAATTATGAATGCGCTCAAAGAAAACCAGACCTCTCTGAGCCTAAATAGCTAGAAAGCCGTCTAAAAAAAGTCACTCCGTGTTGGGCAATGTAAAGTCCCTTCCTACGGTTTACGTCAGGCAGCTCCCACTGTAGAACCCTTTTTTCCCGTATTTGGCAGAGTTCATTATGTAAACCCTGTCCTATGAAATTTAGGAGAGTTCACAATGTAAAATAGTTTCCTATTCAATTTTAATTCAGATTTCTATTTTATCTGACAGTGGGTTTATGTTAATAAGGCAACTATTACGTGAAAGAAAATCGAACAACTATGGTGCATATCTGCATAAGGTGGTCCATCATTGTTAATGCCTCTTCCTATGGGGTCTGTCAGAAAATTCACAAAGCAAAATTCCTTCCTATTGTGTTTGTCACGGGGTCTAATATGGAAATGCCTTCTGACGATATTTGAAATGCAATCTACGTTAGCAATGTTTATCAGCTGTAAGCAATGGAACTACTTTATAGGCAAGCTAACAAATGCTGCCTAATCACATCACAGTAAAGAAGAGCACCTTGGAGCGGAACCCAACTTCTTTTCTCAATACTGTTTTTCAAAGCTTTTTTTGATGATTACAAGCAGTATGGCAACCAGCTATCGTTCTAGTTTCTATCTAGATCTAAACATCATCCATCAAAATCAAGCTCAATGACAGACATCAGTCTACGGCAACCAGCTAAACCTGTTTCTATCTAGATCTAAAAATCTCCCATCAAAATCAAGGCTCAGTAATAGTCTTCAGTCCGAAAAACGCAGCACATTTTTTACAAAGTGAACATATGGAAACACTGTATTTTACCGTCAAGTTCTTTTTCAATGAAATCCATTCTATGAGTGACTTCGTCTTGTAGAGATTCGACATGGTTGATGAGGTTAAGTTTCCACTGAAGTTGCGTATTCCGGACACCATCACCAATGTTATCCATTAGTTTCATTTGCATAACTTCTCCTGGAGAAGACTTCTTAGGAGCATGCTCTCTTACCTGAAGAAAACAAATACAAATTGTTTAATATTTATCCACTAACAACTAACAGTTACTTTCAGTCAATACTGTGGACTTGCTTCCTGTTTACTTAAAAACAGTTTAAGTCTTTTGCGTATTAACTACAACTTTGCAATGATAAACCTCACAGCAAACATAACAATCATCATTCCCCTTTTGTTGTTGTTGTTGTAGTACTTTATTCGACATATAAAAAATATCATAAAAGTTCTGTACAGCATATATTTAAAACAGTTAAGAAAGACATACTACAACAAATGGTTTCAATCCATATATGATTAAAAAGATTAGAAAAGATAAAACTGCTTGTATATACACATCATAATCAGATATCCCCTATAATTAGTAATGTAAACAATAATGGGCTGCAAGAATCAAGAATGAGGGTGATTTACTTGTGAATGGTGCGCCTTAAGTAACCTGCGTCTTAACCTCCAAGCCCAACCCAGGTATTTAGCGGTCCCACAGGTTACACTTGGAACGGATGTATCATAGGTCAAAATGCGCAGTGCCTCTTTGGCAGACCTTATACCCAGATTTTTACAGACAGGTTTTAGCCAAATTAGTCTAGGTTGTCTGTAGGCCTGACAGGCAAACATGAAGTGGCCAATAGACTCTGTAGGCGAGGCACAGCCTGGGCAACCTTTTAAGGATGTAATTGCCTTGCTCCAACTAGTTTGGAAATCATGTAGTGGAAGTGTGCCATATCGCAACTTAAGATATAATGATCTGTCTTCAGGTAATTCAATGAAATCCAAAAAAGGCTCCAAGCTAGGAGCCGGTTTCGCATCCAGGAAGTTCACACTGAGCACACCCTCCTGTTTTCTTAGGGTTTCAGCCATGACCCAATCCCAATAGGTTTTTTTTATCATTGGTTTGGGGGGAGGATTCCCCTTTTCATTCTAACACAAGTTACGCATGTCTTCTAAAAACATAACCCATTTAGTGGCAGATAGATACCACATTCCTCTGTTAACAGATCCTACACAGTATCAACGTCAGACACCTAACATTTTGGACAGTCTCTCTTACTTGTTCATATTGCTTTAGGAACCCAGTTGGCAGTTTTACAGTCACTCACATAAAAATAAATATTCAAGTCTCCCAATGTCATAAGGCACAATAATTCTTCTTCTGCCAACGCAATAGATATTTCAGTGTGTGCATGCAGCACTTTTATACCCAATATATCTATTAAAACCAAAGGTTAAAGTGAAGTTATTGTTACTGGTATTTCTGCAGTTTGTATATTTGCATGTGTTTGGTAAAAAAACGTTTTTTGTACTATTTACTCTAAATGAGTATCATTTCCCTGCATGAATGTGTTTTTGTAAATGGTGCAAAAATAGTAGTATGTTCAGCTTCTGTTTTGTTGTGTGCGAAAATCTTTTTGCATTTTTGCGTAATGTGCATTTTGCTATCTTGTGAGTAATTGGTTTTGGTTTTTCTTTCTAGTGGGTTATTGTTGGTTTTCACTGTGTCACTGCAGAGTGGGTACTGGTGCGTCTAGCTGTCTCTGGTAAGTGAGTCGCATAGTTTTTGAGTATATAAATCTTTGTGTTGTAAAGCCACACTTTGTTCATTACTTATTTTACACAGTGTTGGCTTTTGTAGACTTGTTTGTGAAGTCTCCCTTCTAAGGGAGGTTTATGACTAGCCGTAGGATGACTGCCCAGCAGGTTGTTGGTATGCTTTTCGAGTCTTCATCTAACCATGATCAGGAGACGGACTCTGCATCTAAGTCAGAGGAGGGAGTGTAAGATTCTGGCAGTGAATTTTCTGTCCGAGAGAAATCATCGGATGTTGAAGCCACTCTCAAAGCAGATGAAGTGCCTGATTTAGAGGAGGCTATTGATGTGTCAATAGTGCAGAAAGAGGCATTTGGACTGCCGCCTGGGGCTGCACAGCTTTCCATTGGAAGAGCTGACCTCTGATTTGCCCCAGACATGGTGCAGCCGGCGTTGGCTGACTTTACTGTGATCCCAGGATGTAGAGTGGATACTGAAAACCTTTTGTCCATACATTTTTTTCAGTTGTTTATGAACGATGTATTTTTGGAGGAGATTGTTGAGCAGACTAATGTGTATGCTGAACAGTATTTGAGAGAGAACAGTGCCAGACATAGGCCCCATTCTAGAGCGACATTGCATTTTGTCATTAATGGTTCAGCTTTACCATGAGATCACCCTGATTATGACTGCCCTTTTAAGATTCGGCCTGTCCTTGATTACTTTGTAGATCGATGTTCTGAGATCTATGCTCCAGGGAAATAAATATCTGTGAATGAGTCTTTGGTCCTGTTCAAGGGCTGCATGCTTTTAAGGAAGTAGATTCCTAGCAAGAGGGCATGCTATTGAATTAGGATGTATATACTGTGTGACAATAGGACTGGATATGTCTCTGATTTCAGGGTGTACACCGGTAGGGATTCCAGTATTGACTTCTCTGGTTGTCCGTCCACTTTAGGGGTAAGGGAGAAAATTGTGTCGAAACTCTGTAGAGTACTTTTTAAACAAAGGTCAGTGTGTAGTTGTTCAGGGAATTGGTCAAAGTGGACACTGTTGCTTGCGGCACAATCCGCTCGAACAGTAAAGGTTTCCCAAAAGAACTTGTTTGTCAAGAGCTTGAGCAGGGACAGTGCAGTTTGTTGCGGAGTGAGGAACTTCTAGCTGTGAAGCTTGCAGACAGGAGAAATCTCTACATGCTGACTACCAACTATGATGAAAGTACTTCACTTGTGGCTGTTTGGGTTCAGGTTGCTGAAGTGCGCAAACCTGTGTGCATTTTAGACTATGATAGGCACATGGGTGGTGGGTTGGAACCTTACACTGCTCTTTGTAAGGCTTACACTTGGTTTAAGAAGTTGGCTATCCATCTTTTCCACTAAGCAACTTTTAATGCTTTTGTTGTGTTCAAAAATTGTTGTCCTGAGTCGAGAATGACACTAAGTTTCTGGAGTCCGTGATAGGCAGCCTTGTTGTAGTGGAACAGGCAAGTGTTCCTAGAGTTAGAGTGGTGGAGGATGTGGATAGATTGAATGTTCACCACCTTGCTGATCACATTGTTCCCACGGCCGCAAAAGTCTTTCCCAGTAGGAGATGTAGTCTGTTGGCAAAGAGGGAAGCAGTAGGTGACTTATGTACTGCCCAGTGTGTCCTCCTAAACATGCGCTGTGTGCGCCTGCTTGTTTTATAATGAACCACACGCAAAATCATTTTTGGGAGCATCCATGAGTGGTAAAGTGAACTGCCTGGCCTGTACAGTTTTATATTTTTTGTTCAGTTTTAAGGTTGGCATTAGTGCGATGTATTTACTTTCAGCTTTTGTGTTTGCGGTTTTGTATCTACTTACAATTCGTTTTTTTAATAAAAAAAATAAAACACAAACAATGTGATGGCGGTGTGCATGGACTGGTGCTTGGCTGGCTGTGTGTGTAGACTAACGTTTGGCTGGCAGTGTGCGTGGAATGGCGCTCAGCTGGCAGTGGGCGTGGACTGGCGCTCGGCTGGCAGTGGGCGTGGACTGGCGCTCAGCTGGCAGTGGGCGTGGACTGGCGCTCGGCTGGCAGTGGGCGTGGACTGGCGCTCGGCTAGCAGTGTGCGTGGACTGGCGCTCAGCTGGCAGTGTGCGTGGACTGGCGCTCAGCTGGCAGTGTGCGTGGACTGGCGCTCGGCTGGCAGTGTGCGTGGACTGGCGCTCGGCTGGCAGTGTGCGTGGACTGGCGCTCGGCTGGCAGTGTGCGTGGACTGGCGCTCAGCTGGCAGTGTGCGTGGACTGGCGCTCGGCTGGCAGTGTGCGTGGACTGGCGCTCGGCTGGCAGTGTGCGTGGACTGGCGCTCGGCTGGCAGTGTGCGTGGACTGGCGCTCGGCTGGCAGTGTGCGTGGACTGGCGCTCTGCTGGCAGTGTGCGTGGACTGGCGCTCGGCTGGCAGTGTGCGTGGGCTGGCGCTCGGCTGGCAGTGTGCGTGGGCTGGCGCTCGGCTGGCAGTGTGCGTGGGCTGGCGCTCGGCTGGCAGTGTGCGTGGGCTGGCGCTCGGCTGGCAGTGTGCGTGGGCTGGCGCTCGGCTGGCAGTGTGCGTGGGCTGGCGCTCGGCTGGCAGTGTGCGTGGACTGGCGCTCGGCTGGCAGTGTGCGTGGACTGGCGCTCGGCTGGCAGTGTGCGTGGACTGGCGCTCGGCTGGCAGTGTGCATGGACTGGCGCTCGGCTGGCAGTGTGCATGGACTGGCGCTCGGCTGGCAGTGTGCGTGGACTGGTGGTGTGCATAAACTGGCGCTCGGCTGGCGGTGTGCGTGGACTGGGGGTGTGCATGAACTGGCTTCTGCTGGCGGTGTGCGTGGATTGGCGCTTGGCTGGTGGTGTGCATGGACTGGTGTTCGGCTTGTGGTGTGCATGGACTGGCGCTCTGCTTCCGGTGTGCGTGGACTGGCACTCGGCTGGCGGTGTGTGTGGACTGGTGGTGTGCATGGACTGCCGCTTGGCTGGTGGTGTGCATGAACTGGCGCTTGGCTGGCAGTGTGTGTGGAGTGGCGCTTGGCTGGCAGTATTGTGGACTGGAGCTTGGCTGGCAGTGTGCATGGACTGGCGCTTGGCTCACACTGTGCGTGGACTGGTGCTTGGCTGGGGATGTGTGAGCAGTGACTTGCTGCTGGTCACTACACACATTGATAGCCAAATGCCAGTCCACACAATCCAGATTCTCGGTACAAAAGCGTGTGGTATCCACGCAAGCCATAACTCCCTAGACTCCCCCCCCCCCCCCCCCCTAGTTTTCAGACATGTCTGGGTTATGTAGGCTTCCCTAGATGCCTGCCGAGCCCAGGACCAAAAATGCAGGAGACCGCCTTGGAAAACCAGGTTGTTTTGTGATAGATAATATTGAGGTCTCCACAATACGTTTTGGGCCCTTTCCTGCTGGGTGTTCTTGGCCCACCCACACAAGTGAGGTACCATTTTTAATCGGGAGTCTTGGGGAAATGCTGGGTGGGTGGAAGTTTGCGGCTCCCCACAGATTCCAGAACTTTCCATCACAGAAATGTGAGGAAAATGTTTTTTTTTTTTTAAACTTTGACAAAGTTTGAGGTTTGCAAGGGATTCTGGGTAAAAGAACCCTGTGAGAGCCATACAAGTCACCTCATCCTGGATTCCCCTGGATGCCTAGTTTGTTCAGTGAGCCCCTCAGGTACTTGATGACCCAACACACAATGTGAGGGAGACCACAAGCACAGCCTCAAAGGCTCTCGACACAAGGGAAGTGAGCCCATGCTGCCTCGCTTTTTGACATACCATATCGCTTTTGTGTTCTCTTTTATGACCTGAACTCCCTGACCATAGATGGTGGGAAGCAACACCTCGGCGGACAGGCAGATCTCACTAAGTTCGAGCAGGATGATCTGAGATTTCTGCTTTGAGACAGACCACAGGCCTCTTTTCTCCACTGCATCGAAATGACCACCTCCTCAAGGGAGAAAGCATTGACGACTACTGCTAGAGAAGGGCCAAAAGGCTTTACACATGCGAGGTAATCCAACAGCAAAGAAATTTGCAGATCCTGAGCTGCTTCTGAAGAAATTCAGATGTCAGCGAGGACTTCCCAGTGCTGGGCCAACTAGAAGAGAATACACACCAGCAAGCTGCAGGAGGTAGGAAGGCTCAGAAGATATAGAATTGCCAGGATCAGAAGAAGAGCTCTCTCCAAAAACATCAGGCTCATACTCTGAATATTCTGACACTGTAGGCGAGTTGGGAAGACATTGAGGAAGAGTGAGTCCAGCTCTGCGTCAATGAAGAGGAGCTGTGGAGAGGGCTAAAAGTGTGATTTTTGGAGGTTTATGGTACTTCCCAAGTAGAAGAATAGGGAAATCATGGCCAGCAGGTCATCCAACATCAGTTGCAATGATCATGCCTTTCAGCAACCAATTGTTGAGGCTTTAGTTTGGTATTTATATAACATAGCTATTACCCAGATTTATCTTTAATTTTTTTAAGACCTAGTGCTACATACAGGTACCCCAAACCAGTACTAGCAGGAAGAAAAAAGCCAAGTAGTAAATGCTTTCATGAGCAATGCAATCACGGATTCTGAAAACAGAGCGGTAGGCCAAGAGATTAACAAACTAGCAGCTACAGAAAATGCTCCTTCACCCAGGGAAGCAGACTGAAATCTGGGAACATGTAAAAGAAAATCCTTTCTCTGATCTTAAGCAGCAGCTTGGAAAGTATGTCCTAAACTTTTGAGAAAGGATTATTATGATCATTGTAAAATACTTAAGAAGTCTTCCATGAGAGAAATTGCTTTAAACCTAATCTTCTTTTGACTTATAACCAATGAAACTTGGATCAAGAAGGACAGTATGTTTGTACCTTTTGAATCTAACAATTAGCCTAGCTGCTAAATTGTGTATCAGTTGTCGTTTGTATGAAGGTTTAAGGGGTAATCTTAGGGAAGTGGAGTGCCTTAAATACTTCTCCTGACAGAGTTGGACTCCCTAACAGAGCCACTGAGGGGAGTGCCTCCTTCCCAGTAGTAGTACAGAACAAGTTACTTACCTTCGGTAACGATGTATCTGTAAGAAACATTAGTTAGTTAGATTCCTCACCTTAGAATATCCCCAGGCGTCAGACTGGATCCGGAAGATTTTTCGTCAGCAATACCCCTTGCGCGTCGCTAGGCGTCGTCTGCAGCTCCGCGTCCGTCGTCGGCGTCGTGCGCCGGGATGACGTCGGAGTACTTAGACGCCGCCCTCGCGCGCTGACGTCAGTTCTTGTACATAGCCTTCCGCGCCAGGAACGCAGAGCCATGCAAAGACCGACACTGGTGCCAAAAATAAAATCTAGGGGCCTGAAAGGACAACCTTAACCCTAGATGTCAGTTCGCAGAACGGGGAGGATGGGTGGGTCGGTGAGGAATCTAACTAACTAATGTTTCTTACAGATACATCGTTACCGAAGGTAAGTAACTTGTTCATCTGAAAGAAACACGTTAGTTAGATTCCTCACCTTAGAATAGATACCCAAGCAATACCATCCCCGGTGGTGGGTCTGCGAACCAAGATCACACCAGAAAGTCCTGGAGGACAGAACGGCCAAAGAAGCCATCCCTCCGGACTTGGCTGTCAAGGCAATAATGCCTGGCAAACGTGTGTAGCGAAGCCCACGTCGCCGCCTGACAGATGTCCTGCAAAGGGACTCCCCGTCCCAAGGCAGTAGTAGCCGCCGTGGCCCGAGTAGAATGGGCGCGCAGCCCAGCAGGAGGGTCCTTTTTAGCCAAGGAATAGCAAATTTTTATACACAAAACGACCCACCGAGAGATGGTCCGTTTGTGCACAGCTTTCCCCTTCTTAGCGCCCACGTACCTAACAAAAAGCTGGTCGTCCACCCGGAACTGTTTTGTGCGGTCCAGATAAAAGGAGAGCGCACGTTTTGGGTCCAGACGGTGGAGCCTCTCTTCCTCTTTGGAAGGATGCGGAGGCGGAAAGAAGGTGGGCAAGGTGACAGACTGCCCAAGGTGAAATGGAGTCACCACTTTAGGAAGAAAGGAGGGACGAGGCCGAAGGACAACCTTGTCCGGATGAACAGACAGAAAAGGAGGCTTTGAAGATAAAGCCTGGAGCTCACTCACCCGTCTAGCCGAGGTGATGGCTACCAGAAAAGCAGTCTTAAGAGTCAGAAGACGAAAAGGGCAATTGTGAAGAGGCTCGAAGGGAGCGCACATCAAGAATGTCAAGACCAGATTCAAGTCCCACTGAGGCATTACAAAAGGGACCGGAGGGAACGTGTGTGTAATGCCTTTGAGAAAGCGTGTAACCACAGGGGACTTGAAAAGAGAAGGCTGATCAGGAAGCCGCAAGAAGGCGGAGATGGCAGCAAGATAACCTTTCAGGGTGCCCAGGGCAGAGCCCTGCCGGGCCAGAGAAAGAAGAAAGAGGAGAACCTCAGAAAGAGGGGCGGAAAGGGGATCCACAGCCTTTGCTGTGCACCATGCCACAAATTTGTTCCACCGGCAGGCGTATACCGACTTTGTGGAGGGACGCCTGGCTGCCAGAATGATATCACAGACTTCAGGAGGCAAGTCAAATGGCATCAACTGCCGCCGCTCAATCTCCACGCATGGAGGTGGAGGCTGGACAGGTTCGGGTGGAGGACCGTCCCCTGCTGCTGCGACAGAAGATCCTCCCGAAGGGGCAGACGAATCGGGGGATCGGTCAACATACTGAGTAGCTCGGGATACCAGTATCTTCGTGCCCAATCCGGAGCCACCAAGATGACTTGGGCCCGGTCGCGCCTGATCTTCTTCAGCACTCTGGGCAGAAGTGGTATAGGCGGAAAGGCGTACAACAGACCGCAACTCCACTCGTGACGAAAAGCGTCGCCGAGCGAGTGCCGCCTTGGAAATTCCAACGCGCAGAACTGCTGACATTGCGCGTTCTCTTCGGTGGCGAATAGATCTAACCAAGGCTCTCCCCACTGCTGAAAGAGACCTTGCGCCACTTCGGAGTTCAGACGCCATTCGTGATCCATCATGCACCGGCGGCTGAGTTCGTCTGCTCTGGCGTTCAGAGAGCCCGCCAGATGTTGAACCACCAGGGTGACGCCCTGGTGTTCCAGCCATGTCCAGAGGCGCAGAGCCTCCTGACAAAGGGTCCACGACCCCACCCCGCCCTGTTTGTTGCAATACCACATGGCGGTGGTGTTGTCCGTGAACACCTGCACAACACTCCCCTGACAGAGGGAAGGAAGGCTTTCAGTGCAAGCCGGATCGCTCTCAACTCCAACAGGTTGATGTGGAGACGAGACTCCGCCGGAGACCAGAGGCCTCTGATCTCCGCCTCTCCCATATGGCCACCCCATCCCAGGAGGGACGCATCCGTCACTACGACATGCTCCGGTTGGGGAAGGGAGAGGCTCTTGCCCTTGACCCACTCACGGTCCGTGAGCCACCACTGCAACTGTTGTGCAGTGCCCTCCGAGATCAAGACATGGTCAGACAGGTTGCCGTGATGCTGGGCCCACTGAAACTTCAGGTCCCACTGCAGAGCCCGCATGCGCCGCCTGGCGTGATGCACTAGTAGGATGCAGGAGGCCATCAGCCCCAGAAGCCGCTACACTAGCCTGACCGAAACCCAGGATAGAGGCCGAAAGATGGGAATCAGGGCCTGTATATCCCGGACCCGCTGTTCCGGTGGATGGACCCGGAACTGCGCCGAATCGAGAACCGCTCCGATGAAGAGGAGCTTCTGAGAGGGACTCAGGTGTGACTTCGGCACGTTGATGGAAAACGCCAGCAAATGCAGGAGATCCGCCGTAGTCTGGAGGTGGGAGACGACTGCCCGGGGCGAGCCCGCCTTCAACAACCAGTCGTCGAGATAGGGGAAGACTGGAACCCCTGGATCTGCGCAGATGAGCTGCGACCACCGCCATCACTTTCGTGAACACCCGAGGGGCACTGGTGAGGCCGAAGGGGAGCACGGTAAACTGAAAGTGCTCTTGGCCCACCGTGAACCGCAGATAACGCCGGTGGGCCGGCAGGACGGGGATATGGAAATATGCGTCCTGCAAGTCCAACGCTACCATCCAGTCTCCAGGGTCTAGGGCAGCTAAAACCTGAGCCAACGTTAGCATCTTGAACCTTTCCTTTCGGAGGAAGGCATTGACATTCCGGAGGTCCAAGATAGGGCGTAGGCCCCCCTTGCCCTTCTTGGGAACCAGAAAGTAGTGGGAATAACAACCACGACCTACTTCTGGACTCGGAACGCGCTCGACGGCCCCCTTGGCCAAGAGAGCCGAAACTTCCTCGCGGAGAAGATTCAAATGATCCCCCGAGATACGGTGGTGCTGCGGTGGCATGGCTGGAGGGGTCGTCTCGAAGGGGAGGGAGTAGCCCCTTCGGACGATTTGCAGCACCCACCTGTCCGATGTTATGGACCGCCAGTGGAGCAGGTGATGGCGAACTCTGCCGCCCACTGGCGTGGTATGGGCCTGAAAGCTCGGACTAGGAGGGCTTTGAGGCGGATGCTGCCGGGGTGGAGGTGGGCTGACCACGTCGTCCTCCATTTCCGCCACGGCGGAAACCACGTCCGCGACCGCGCGCAGGTTGGTTCTGCGGCTGGTGGCTTTGCGGACGCGAGGAGGCGCCCCTTCCTTGGCCACGAAAGGGGCGAAAAGCGGAGGTGTGCGCCCGCGGAGCCGAGAGGCCCAAGGACTTGGCCGTAGCCCGGGAGTCCTTGAAGCGGTTCAGCGCACTGTCCGCCTTCTCACCAAACAGGCGAGTGCCATCAAAGGGCATGTCCATGAGGGTGGACTGGACATCCCCGGAAAATGACGTGGACCGCATCCAGGCGTGGCGGCGGAGCGCCACCGTGGTGGAAATCGCCCGACCCAGCGAGTCCGTGGTGTCAAGCCCACATCGTATGGCGTGCCGTGCTGCATCCCTCCCATCGGCCAAAGCCTGGGTAAGGCGTGTCCGGGCCTCCTCCGGACACAGGGGCAGCACGTCCTCCACCGTATCCCACAGAGAATGGGAATAACGGTCCAAGAGACAGGCGGTGTTCAAAGACCGCAGGCCCAAACTAAGGGACGAGAACAGTTTCTTGCCAAACTGCTCGAGTCTCTTGGAATCCCGGTCCGGCGGAGCGGTCGGGAAGGAGGATTGGGAGGTAGAGGCCTGGATAACCAGACTCTCGGGGGTGGGGTGTTGGGACAGGAAACTGGGGTCGCCCGGAGCAGGGCGGTGGCGCCTGGCGACGTTCCTATCCACAGGAGGAACTGTGGAGGGCTTGGACCAGGTGCCCTGCAGAACGTCAGTGAGGGCCTCATTGAACGGCAGCAGAGGCTCAGTGGAGCTTGCTGCGGATTGAAGCACCTCAGTGAGGATGTTAGTCCTCACAGCCACGGCAGGCAGCTCGAGCCCAAGGGCTGTGGCTGCCTTGCGCAGCACCACAGAAAATGCTGCACCCTCCTCCGAAGCCACAGTCGGAGGAGAAGTGAATCCAGTGTCTGGCGAGGTGTCCAGCCCACTGGCCTCCCCCAGTTCATCTGCCCAGTCCTGTGAAAGCTGTGACTGAACAGCCATAGGGTCCTCGAACCCCTCCCAGTCGCCCCCGTCTTCCGATTCCTGATAGACAGGAGGAATGATCGGAGCCGGACTGTAGAGATGATAGGTCTCAAGCGGCGCCGGACGTGGCGTCGGTCGACGCCGTTGCGGCGTCGGGTCCGGAATAGGGCTAAACTGGGGTTGGACGCCGTCCGGAGTCGGCGCCGGAGGCGAAGGCGCCGGCGTTGGTGGTTCATTCGTCGGCGCCGGTGGAGGAGCGATTAGGTTAACCGGCGTCGACGGGGGCCCAGGCATGGGCCCCGCGGGGACCTGCGGCGTCGAGACCGGAGCCGCCGGCAGGCAAGGTCGCCCAGTCGAGCCCGCGGGGCCCGAAGGCGCGCCAGCGGGCGTCGACGGCGGGGCCAGTCTCCTCATGGCCGAGAGGTAGGCACTGATCTCCGCCGACGTCGCGTTAGTCCCAGGGACCGGAGGGTGTGGGGACGAACGCGGCGCCTGCGGCTCCGCTGGAGCCGCGGGGGTGGAACCACCCTGACCCTCGGCCGAGTCGCGCGACCGGAGTCCGAAGAGCGATGTCGCCTCTTGGACTTCTTAGAATGTTTGGACTTACCCGACGACTTGGAGCCGGACGATCGGTGGTGGCGTCGGCTAGGGCTCCGCGAGCGATCCTTGGACCTCCTCCTGGACCGGGATCGCGCACGACGCGGAGCCGAGTGGCGAAGCTCGAGAAGCTTGCGGGACCGCTCCCGCCTAGCCTTCGAAGTCAGGGCCTGGCAATCGGAGCACGACTCCGCGTCGTGGTCGGGGCCTAAACAGTAAAGGCACCTGCGGTGGTGATCGGTCACCGACATCAGTCGATGGCAATCCTCGCAAGCCTTGAACCCAGGCATCCTACCGGCTCCAGATGTCGACAGACAAGGATCAAAAATGATCAAAAAAGATTTAGTCAAAAAAGACTAAAAGGGGTAGCTCTCCCGGATCTGCGCTTACTGGCGCGGAAAAAAGAAGAACTGACGTCAGCGCGCGAGGGCGGCGTCTAAGTACTCCGACGACGTCATCCCGGCGCACGACGCCGACGACGGACGCGGAGCCGCAGACGACGCCTAGCGACGCGCAAGGGGTATTGCTGACGAAAAATCTTCCGGATCCAGTCTGACGCCTGGGGATATTCTAAGGTGAGGAATCTAACTAACGTGTTTCTTTCAGATACTTCCTCGTGGAGAAAAGTCAAATGATCCCCCGAGATACGGTGGTGCTGCGGTGGCATGGCTGGAGGGGTCGTCTCGAAGGGGAGCGAGTAGCCCCTTCGGACGATTTGCAGCACCCACCAGTCCGACGTGATGGAACGCCAGTGGAGCAGGTGATGGCGAACTCTGCCGCCCACTGGCGTGGAATGGGCCTGAAAGCTCTGACTAGGAAGGCTTTGAGGCGGATGCTGCCGGGGTGGATGTGGACTGACCGCGTCGTCCTCCGGTACCGCCTCGGCGGAAACCACGTCCGCGACCGCGTGCAGGCTGGTTCTGCGGCCGGTGGCTAGGCGGACGTGAGGAGGTGCCCCTTCCTTGGCCACGAAAGGAGCGAAAAGCGGAAGTTTGTGGCTGCGGGGCCGAGAGGCCCAAGGACGTGGCCGTAGCCCGGGAGTCCTTGAAGCGAGCCAGCGCACTGTCCGCTTTCTCACCAAAAAGGCGAGCGCCATCAAAAGGCATGTCCATGAGGGTGCTCTGGACATCCCCTGAAAAAGACGTGGACCGCAGCCAGGTGTGACGTTGAAGCGCCACCGAGGTAGAAATCGCCCTACCCAGCGAGTCCGTAGTGTCAAGTCCACATCGGATTGCATGGCGCGCTGCATCTCTCCCATCGGCCAGGGCCGAGAAAAGCCGTGCCCGGGCCTCCTCCGGGCACAGTGGCAGCACGTCCTCCACCGCATCCCACAGAGAGTGGGAATAACGGTCCAAGAGACAGGCGGTGTTCAAAGACCGCAGGCCCAAACTGAGCGAAGAGAACAGCTTCTTACCGAACTGTTCCAGTCTCTTGGAATCCCGGTCCGGAGGAGCGGACGGGAAGGAGGATTGGGAGGTAGAGGCCTGGATGACCAGACTCTCGGGGGTGGGATGTTGGGACAGAAAACTGGGTTCGCCCGGAGCAGGGCGGTGGCGCCTGGCAACGTTCCTATCCACAGGAGGAACTGTGGAGGGCTTGGACCAGGTGCCCTGCAGAACGTCAGTGAGGGCCTCATTGAATGGCAGCAGAGGCTCAGTGGAGCATGCGGCAGACTGAAGCACCTCAGTGAGGATGTTAGTCCTCACAGCCACGGCAGGCAGCTCAAGCCCAAGGGCTTCTGCCGCCTTGCGCAGCACCACAGAAAAAGCTGCACCCTCCTCCGAAGCCACAGTCGGAGGAGAGATGAATCCAGTGTCCGGAGAGGTATCCAACCCACTGGCCTCCCCCAGTTCATCTGCCCAGTCCTGTGCAAGTTGGCTCTGAAAATCCATAGGGTCATCAGACCCCTCCCAGTCGCCCCCGTCATCCGATTCCTGGTAAACAGGAGGAATGATCGGAGCCGGTCGATAGACAATATGTGTCTCTAGCGGCGTCAGATGCGGCATCGGGCGGCGCCGCATCAGGGATCGACGTCGACCGAAGTCGGCGTCGGGGGTGGTATTGGTGCCGGCGGAGGAGGCGTAACGAGGTCGACCGGCGTCGACGGGGGCCCAGGCTCGGGCCCCTCGGGGACCTGCGGCGTCGGGGCCGGAGCCGCCGGCATGAGAGGTCGCCCAGTCGAGTCCGCGGGGCCCGAAAAAGGCGCGCCAGCGGGCGTCGACGGCGGGGCCAGGCTCCTCATGGCCGAGAGGAAGGCACTGACCTCTGCCGGTGTCGCGTCAGTCCCAGGGACCGTCGGGTATGGGGACTTGAGCGGCTCCTGCGGAGCCGCAGGGGTGGAACCACCCGGACCCTCGGCCGAGTCGCGCGACCGGCGAGGGGAGTCCGAAGAGCGGTGTCGCTTCTTGGACTTCTTGGAGTGCCTCGACTTACCCGAAGACTTCGAGCCAGACGAGTGACGATGTTGAGTGCGGCTCCGCGACCGGTCCTTGGACCTCCTCCTGGACCGGGATCGAGAGCGACGTGGAGCCGAGTGGCGAAGCTCGAGAAGCTTGCGGGACCGCTCCCGCCTAGCTTTCGAGGTCAGGGCCATACAATCGGAGCACGACGCCGCGTCGTGGTCGAGGCCCAAGCAGTACAGGCACCGGCGGTGATGATCGGTCACAGACATCAGTCGGTGACAGTCGTCGCAGGCCTTGAAACCAGGCATCCTACCGGCACCAGAGTCGAGAATTGACCAAAAAGAGTCAAAAAAGTTAGTCAAAAATTGACTAAAGGGGTAGCTCTCCCGGATCTGCGCTTACTGGCGCGGAAAAAAGAATAACTGACGTCAGCGCGCGAGGGCGGCGTCTAAGTACTCCGACGACGTCATTCCGGCGCACGACGCAGACGACTGACGCGGAGCCGCAGACGACGCCTAGCGACGCGCAAGGGGTATTGCTGACGAAAAATCTTCCGGATCCAGTCTGACGCCTGGGGATATTCTAAGGTGAGGAATCTAACTAACGTGTTTCTTTCAGATCAGAGCAGCAGAAATATTGGATCTACAGTTACCCACCATAGAGACTAAGGAAAATGTACTGAAATCTTTCTGCCTGTCCTGCCTGTCAGAGCCCTTACCACCTTTTAATGAGGCAGAGGGAAAATCTTGATGGCGGCTTCATCTGAGCCGGGCTCAACTTTCCCAGTAAAGCGCCCAGTGACTAGAAATAATAGACTTCTCCTCCCCTCTTAAGCTCCCCAGATATCCACCCTTTTTGCTACACACCTAACTAGCAAGAGCTTAGTGATTCAGGCTTCCACCTGAAGGTTGACCCAAATTCTTTCCCTATTGCGTCCCCGGATAGCAAGTCTAAGACAATTGATGCATTCTGTAAAGGAGTCTTTTCCTCTTCCATTTTAGCACGGAGGTCTCTAAATGCCTCCTGGGTCGCAACGTGCACGCCTTGAGGGATATTGTCAGTGAGATCACCGGCTGCCCCTGATGAATGCAGGACCACCTTCTTTCAGACAATGCAAGATGTAGCAAAATATGTTGTGAGAGTAGTTCAGTGTGGGGACAGTGCCGGGTGGTCCAATGTTGTGATCAGTGCACCACAAGATTTTGGGTGATTTCCAGGCATCCATTATGGACACTTTTTTTTTTAATGTTCTAGCCTTATTGGAGAGAAAGCTGATTCTATGTTGAAGAACTTCAAAGGCAGCCCCTGCTATGGCCCGCTCTGTGCTGGTTATCTCAAGCCCATCAATTTCATCAACAATACTGAAAATTCAGAGGCGACTTTCTGGTTCTCACCTATGGCTAGAGGCAACCCTTGTAAGCCTTAAAGGCAGCTAACACAGCCCCTTTGAAGCTGACGAGGGCGTAGTGGTGGCAAAGGCTGTGGATACCACCAGGGATGGTAATCTTTTATTCCTCTGTCCACGCAGTAGTTTGGGCTCAGCAGCTTTCCTTTTCCCTTGGACTGATTTTTCCTGCCCTGCTGTGTGCTAGAACTTCAGACCTGTGGGTGCTGCAGATCATTCAATAAGGTGAATCCATACAAATCACATCCACATTGGCTAATATGGCCCTTGTTAGATGCAGATTTTAAGCAGATCATGCTTCCATCTTTTTATTTTCGGCTTTTGGCTTCTGAACTAACACCTTCCTTTGGAAGGACAAGCCCAAGATGTTGAATTTGGCCCAGGTGCTTTGCACCCTGGATCCAGAGGACTCTATGGTGACCTAACTTGCAGGATGTGCCCTTTCATGTGCCCGTCCGGCAGTCCCAGTTACTTCCGGTCATTTATGCTGGGATCGGAGCCCTTCCAGTCTTCTGTTCTACCTTTCTGCTTCACATCTGCCCTTCGGTGTTCACGAAAGTGATGACAACGGTTGTAGTTTATCATGCAGAGACACATGTATTCCTGCACTTTGAACACAGGCTCAGCGCAGTGAGGTGTGGACCACCTACAGACAACGGTCACCTTTCTGTCATCCCTGTGGTTTTCCATCAACAAACCAAAATACCACTGCAGCCTGTTCAAAGCATTTCCGTCACAGAAGTCATCCTTGAAATTGGATGTTAGTCCTTTCTACCACCCTAGCAAGTCCTGGACAATCTGGTTGTTTTAAACTCACTCTTGTGATCCAGAATGTATGGTTTTGATGCTATTTGCCCCCGTGCATCCTGCTAGTCCCATGAGCCTCTTTGCAGATTCTGATCTTGCAGTGGGCTCAACACTGAGGAATTCCGGAGGAGGCACACCAGGGCCTTCTGTGGTGGCTGTCAGACATCAATCTGATCTGTGGCAGATCGTTATCCCTAGCCCAGCTGGAGACATAGCAGTGACCAAGGCATTGCTCCTGTGTTGAGGCAGTCATCTGGGAAAGATGGAGATCTAGGGAATTTAGTCCTGATAGAGCAAAGATACCACATCAACCTTCTAGACCTTCGTGCCAATTTTTGGACTCCCAAGTCCTTCCTCCTATCCAAAAGGTAGCTATTTCAGGTATTAATGGACAACATGACCACCAGGTCGTATGGCAACAAGCAATGAAAAATTATTTGGTAAGTTGACTGACCGCCGGGACAGACTAGTTGGTGGACAATAATCATCTATTGGCGGCTCAACCCGTGCCTTGGTTGTATCTTTTCGCCAACACCGAGACAGTTGGGTCAAAAATATTATCCACTGAAATTTCAGCAAAGATATTTCTGGGAGATGCATTCCGCCTCTAGTGGGATGCTGGCCTCCTGTAAGCCCTTCCCACTTCTACCTCTCCTACCTCGAGTTCTGAAGAATATTAGGACAGATGAGGCTCAGATCATATTAATAACGTTGCATGTGTCTAGAAGAAAATGGTAGACCGATCTGCTGAACTTGAGCAACTTCCCTCCAATCAGAATACCTCTTCCCGAGGTCTCCTGTCTAGGCAACAGGACAGGGTCTTGTACCCGAAACTCAACAACCTATACCTTTATGCTTGTAGACTGAGTGGCACAAAATAAGCATTTTGATTTGCCTGCTGAAAATGTGGATTTTATCCTTGAGGCTAGGCACTCATCTACCAAATCTGTTTATTTTGGTCATTGTGCGAAGTTTGATGTCTGGGTTGGAGACTGTCAAGTTGACCCTTAGCAGACCAAATTCTGTGAAGATACATTATTTTGAAGGTCCCCACAAACGTGTTCCCACCTGCAAATTTCATTGTGCCTAAACAGAACTTTATATTGGGTTATGTTCCTAATATACATACCCTGCACTCTTGTTCCCTAACATTACTCACCATCAAGACAGTATTTCTCATTGCAATTAATTATGTGCGCTGTGTTACTGGGCTACAGGCACTGCCAGTGCAACCTCTGTATACCACCCTTTTCCCCAGTTAAGTTAGTGTTACAAACTCATGCATTCTCTTTGCCAAAAGAGGTATTGTCCTATCATATGTGAAGTCCATCAATCTCTCCCTACTTTTTTCACTCTGCCTCAACCCACTTCACCTACTGGACCCAGGACGGGCTATTAGTTTTTCAAGTGAACGCACATGAGAGACAGAGTGGGTGACCAGCTTATTATCAGCTTTGCCGATGCTATGGTAAAGGTAGTACAGAAGCACAATCTTGCGTAGATGGCCTACCCTGTGCCTAAAAGCATGCTATGCCCTGTAAAAAATGAGCTTCCTGAGGTCCTTCAGGCCCTCTCCACTGGTGCCAAGTCTGACAGAATGGCATTGGCAAGAGATGTTCCAGTGCTGGGCATATGCCAGGCTGCGATTGGCATCTGTAAACACCTCACCTTCACCAGGCATTACTGTCTTGACAATCAAGTCTGCATGGAGAGCCATTCCACCTACTAGGCCCTTACTTCCCGGTGTAATCCCTCTCCTCAGACCCTTCACCTATGGGGTTCTGTTTTGTTATCTATTCAAAAGGAATCTGCAATTGAGTATCCATTAGAATAACAGTTACTTACCCTCGATAAAGCTCTTTCTGGTGGCTACTCTAATTGCCGATTCCTCACTTCCCTGCCTACACCCCATTCTGTTGAGTGGACTTTTAGTGTTTCTAAAAACAGTCCAGAATTAGATTTTGCACACTATCATTCTTCCAATTTATCATAGATGATCTGCATCTGAGGGCGATGTATCGTTCAACGGTAAACTGATGTAATCATGTAGCGTTGGCACACACATACAGCTCTGCACCCTCACTTCCAGAGGCAGAACGAGGTGACCAGGGAGTCAGATGGCACCAACTACTGTAGGATTTATTGTCATGAAAAGTTACAGTGTGGCATCCGGGGAAATTCAAAAGGTTAGGAATCTGTGGTCAGAAGTACCACAAAAAGAAAGGAATCTGCAGTTAGATGAGTGAGAGCATTACTGAAAGTTAAGTAACTTGTTCCTTTAGCTATGAGTTTGTTGGCGTGTTAATGAAATGTTTGATAAGTCTACAGAAAAGTATACACACAGTGTGATTCTAGTTGGTAAAGTGTTGTGTCATTATTGTGGCCAAGTGCCTACACCTTATGGTGCACCTATGTAGATCAATAATTCGCACGGGCCATGTATTCAACCTAGTATTCTTTTTTCAGTCTCATGTGTAACAAATGGTCCCTTAAATAGCGCAACTGTTTAAATGCAAAAATGGGTTTTGAGATTGCACGATTCTTAGTGTTCACAATGTCTCACCTCTTGTTAATGATCTCTTTCATTTTCTTCCACATGGGTGTACAGGTGGTCACATAAGTGAGAATTTGTTATTCCTTTTGAGGTTTATCTTTGAGAAGAGTTTCTTTGTTTATATTCTTTGCTCTTATCCTTGCTTTCTGTATGATATTTCTTGGGTAGTCTTCCCCCTCACATTTTATTTACCAGTTCTTTAAGATTGAATGTCATGGTTTCTCATTTCGCTGCAATTCCTACTAAATCTCATGAATTGACCGTAAGGTAGGATCATTCTCAGATATCTGGGATGCGGACTGTCATAACGTAACAGCCTATTGCAATCCGTAGTCTTATAATGTGTCTTTCTTTTTAGAGAACCTTCTTCAATTCTGATGGTGATAAATAAGAAAGTGACTTCCTTATCAGAGCTTGTATGTGTGAGCCTCAAGTGAGGATCCAGGCTGTTGATCCAATTTAAAAAAATCATCTTTTGTTTATTAGCCCACAGGACAATCATTAGGCCATTACATTGTCAATTATGCTAAGTAATGGCATTTTGCTTTCGTGCATACGTCTAGGATTTGACTGGGGGGACGTGTGTGTGAATGCCTCTGAAGCAGTGGACATTTGTGGTTAGCCCTTTGCTAAGGAAAACCTGAAAATTAAGTTATGCTGCAAGCTATTTCTGGAAGCAGTCATGTGTAGCTGTGTGCGTCTTTAGAAAAATAATTTAGATAAGTGTGACTGTTGCACTGCCAAACAGCTTAATATTTTACTTTCCAATTTTTTGCTTTTAAGAGGTTTGAATGTTTATTTTTCAACAACAATATTTGTATGTATAAACTTGACTAATGCCTGGTAAATATTAGAAGCGGAGGGATAGCATGTATCATGCGACAGTGCATAAAGTCTGCATGCTTTCCTATTAAGAAATGGGTAGAGGATAAAGCAACTTTTTTTGTTTTAATGACTTAATATTTACAAATTAAATGTAAGCCACGCCCAACAGACAGCCGATGCCACTTTTAAACCTGTACTGCCTTTGTTCACATCGCACTTTATATTCCATCAATAAAAAATGGAGTGCAACCTGACCCCCTCACTCGGACTTTCGGTGCTGCTGGAACACTCATTGCACACTAATCCCGGGATACTTTAATGAAAGTGCCCCCACAACATGACTCTTCTACAGACTGGCTTCCTATGCAGAGTAGGTCATATTAAAGCATCTGGTACAGATGAAAGTGAAAGGGCAGAATTAGCATGTCTCTACCAAACATGCTTTGCGGGCTGGAGAGAGTAGGGAGACAAAGAGATTTGATATCCCACACTGGTGCTGACTTGGAGGTCATCTTGTTCACAGAACTGCATTCATGATTCCCCTCATATCTTTGTGCCAGCAGACTGGATGTGTCTTAGCCTGCAGGCTGCACCTCGATCACTTAACCACTAGAAACAGACACAGCTTACCTAGTGACACACAGGCTGCAATCAGAACAAAATCCTGGAACACTGCTGGACAATAGAGGCTCAGTAAACCTTGGCCCTCAACTCTGTTTCGGCCAGAGGATCATCGATGGAAAGGAAATTTAGCAAGGCAGCTTTAAATAACTATAGGTCTCTGTTGAAAACATTCAACTTTACTTTTCATATGCAGATTGGAGAAAGATCACTGTGAAACAGATTCATACATGTGCACTCGTTTTTCATGGCATATCGTTCTTTTAAGTCCACACACAAATCTTTCACATAAGCAGGTTAAGCAATCCGTGCCCCATGTTTTCTGTTCTGTGTGAATACAAATGTAATGTCAGATAGATCGCATGGCATATCAAAGAATCTACCACACACCATTATATGGAAATAATGATGTACAGTGTTGGGAGGGGGGGGGGGGGGGGGGGGTGAAATAAAGCACCTTTAGTTGATGTGTAGGCGAATGTTTCAATTTCTAAATAAATGATACACCAAAGAGCCGAAACCGTTACAGAAAACCAATCTGATCACGAGTGCCATTTAGTTTGCAAACATTAAAAGGCCTAATTGCACTTACCTTACAGTAATTATGCTTGGAGTCTCTTTCCATCATGCTTTTGTCCTTGTCCAGCTCCCATCCCAGCATTTGGGCTATTGCATCATCCCCATTCTCCCTTACTCGGTTTACCCCATCGTCCATAGCCGAGCCTCTCGTTTCTACAACTAGTCTTTGCTCTATTGCAGGATAATAAGCTCGAGGTTTTTGGTAACAGTGTTCACTGGTAATATAGGATTCCTCCACAGAAGGAATAGAAGGCCTCTCAACTGCCCCATTGAAAGTCCTACCATTTGTGGAATCTTCCTTGCCACAAATGTCGGGATGAAAACGGTGTCTTGCATAACATTTGTTATCCGCTGTACGCTGTTTCCAAGGTAGGCACCAAAGTTTCAGATCTGGGTGATCTTTGCTTCTAATGACACAAGAAAACAAAGAAAATTAGTATACCGTAATCAAAAAGGAATCCTGGTGACTTGCATGAAGAGAAAGTTACTTGACTGCTGTAGCGGTCATTTTAATGGATACATTCTTCGTACTTCAGATTCCTCATCTTTTGAAATTTGAAGAAATATTTTTATAAGTAGACACATATCCATACACACACACACACACACACACACACACACAGTCACTCAAGTCTATAATCTCAGTTGCGAAGCGCCTTAAGAATAGTGGGACTGAGAACAATCTTGTTAAGTGCAAACATCTACACAAGTTGAAGAGAAACGATGAATCTATGGGAGGAAGAATGTATTTAGCAGTAAGATTGTTACCAGACTGATAATGTATGTAGCTATTCTGACGACTGTCTTTTTTTAACACCCCCAAAACAATGACAATTTGTCTAGAAATGAAATAAGAGAGAAGAATCAAGAACACTAGGTCTAACCTAGAAAATGTTACAGCTTCTCCAAAAACAATTAGTCCTCCAGCCACAAAATGTAAGAAGCACTGCTTGGCAAACACGAGAACTGAAATCCTTGTTGTGGCCTGATAGATGTCCAAAAGAAGACCAGATCTCTGCAGGCGAAAGCGGCTTCTTAAGCTTGGTTCAAATAGACTCTACAACTTCATCATCGTTGAGCATAACAGCAAAGAAATCTCTTGTAGTCTATTAAGTGAAACCTCATCATGAGGAAATGATTGGGAAGGGAAAAAGAAAACCGACAGATAGAGACAAAAAAAATGCAGATGGACCTATAGGTCAGGTGGAACTCAGACACAAGTATACTAAGGAATGAGGTGACTCACAGCAGTACCTTGCATTTCGGACACATCAGGAATGGTGGTTCCAATACAAATATGGCATTTCACTAATTCAGAACATCAAAGCAATACATAAGACGCTTTGTGATGAACAAAGGCACTGAACAAGAATACAGATTTTAAAGTGAGCCGACTTCAGAAAGGTAAAAACCACATTAAAGTTCCAGGCTAACAAAAATGTTGAGAGGGTCCCTATAAAACCGTTGAACTGTTTTGAGACATCTTTTTCCTTTTTCGAGTTTTATGTAGTGCGAACTAGACCCGCAGGTATCAGAGCGCTCTACATGAGCACCAGTTGCATTACAGACGGACACAATCATTTTTTGTTAGGCACAGGAAAATTCAGTAATTTGCCCAGAATCACAGAATGTTGAGCGTCCCTGCCGAGACTCGAACCCGGCTGCCCAGCTTCGAGATCGACCACCCTAGCCGTTAGGCCACACCCTCTGCCCCAATCTTGTGTCAGAGATGATGAAATACTAAAACAGTGACTCGCATAACAACGGATGAACAAACCCCTTTAACTCACCACCAACTTGAAAATATCTTCCAGCAACTGGCATAAACTGGCTAAGCTGCTGTGAAGAATTTCCTCACTGCATTTGCCTGATATGAGATGTTCCTCCTAGGTGGAGTATAGAATAAGGGCAGAGAGACTAAGAAAGTCTGTCTCCTCCAAGTACCTGGCTGTTGTATTAGTTGTTAGGTCTGAACTTAGGTCAATACTTTACTAAAAACATAACAGAGGGGCCCGCATAGAGTATTTCTCTGGCCATTGCGTTATTGGCTGATGTGTATTTTACTCCACCCTCTAGGGAGGGCTTCAGATACAATGCATGAGTTGTACTGTTTTCAGGAAGAGCAGCAGTTAGTTGGCAGGGACTGTTTGGTAAATGCACCTTCGAAAAAAGGACTTCTACCACGATTCCCAGTGGCAAACTTCCAGAAAGATATAAATAAGTATGTAGATGCATTATATTTGACAATTATGGTATTTTCCAATACAACTATTTTTTCTGTGAAGAAAATGTTACTCACCCTTGGTAATGTTCTTCCTGGTTGATACCCCATCTACCTACAGACTCATCACAATTTGAATATCCCAGGTGCTAGACTGGATTTGGAAACTTTTCCACAGCTCTTCCACTCCCATAGATGGCACGGATTCCGTGTTGATGCAGGAAGGGCGTTCTCAAGACGTCACGGAGCCATAAAGCACCTACTCCATGCTGACACCGGTTTGCCGGACATTTGTATTCTACGCCAATGAGGCAAAGAGAATCACATCCTCCGAGTAGAGGTACAGTGCAACAACATTCTTAGAACCTTATAAACTATTGTAAGTGACCATCCAACTAGAAGGCCTTACAATTGTAACATTTAACTATACTTTAAGAAGGGGAGAAGGGCAGGATTAGTGAGGAATAGGCAAGTAGAGTATCCACCAGAACAAACGTTACCAAAGTTTAGTAACCTTTTCTTCTGATGGGTACTTGTACCTGCAGATTACTCACCTTTTGAATAGAATATCAAGCAGTACCCTGAGCAAAAGAGGGGCTTGAAATAAAGGTCAGAGTCTAAAGTTAGATAAGGAAGTCCTGAAGAACAGAGCAAACAAAATGGCCATTCTGAAGCACATCCAAAGCCAAGCAGTAATGCTTAGCAAAAGTGTGGAGCAACGCACCTGTTGTCGGTCTACAGATGCCACCCACAGCACATCTTCTAGCCAAGCCTGAGGTGGAAGACTGGTCTCTGGTACAATGGGCCCCCTTGCCTTCCGGAGGTTCTTTTTGTGCCAAGGCAAAATGCATTTTAATGCATAGGATAGTCCACCCTGATAATGTTTCCTCTGGACATCTTCGCCCTTCTAGTTGCCTGCGTACCGGATAAAGAGCTGTTTGTCAGTCCAGAAATCCCTGGTGCGGTCGAAATAGAAACAGTTTGCCCTCTCTTGGTCCAGCCTGTGCAGCCTCTCCTCCTCCATGGTGGGATGCAAGGTTGGATATAAAGGAGAGTAAATGACTGACCAAGATGGAAAACGGTAACAACCTTGGAAAAGAAAACAGCTCTGGTTTGAAGAATCAACTGGTCAGGGAAAAAAGGCAGCAAGGCTGGTGAACGCTTAGTGCCTTTAACTGAATGGTTGTCTCACCGAAGTAATAGCAACCAAAAATGCAGTTTTAAAGTTGAAATTAAATTGAGGCCCCATTGGGGCATACCAAAAAAAGGGTAGGCGGAAACATGTTGGTCAAGACTAGATCAATGAGGTGACAAACCATGATAGTTGGTACGGAAGACAGAAGAATGACTAGGCTGTCAAACAACTATTTGCGATCCCCACCACACAGCCCTTCCTGTATAAGGATTAGCCCAAATCCTAGGGTGCCCAAGAAACGGGCCATCAGGGGGTACAACTTGTACACAGAACACCAAGCAACAAACCTATTCCATCTTCCTGAGTATACCATCTTTGTAGAATGAGAGCAAGCAGACAGCCTGGCAAAGGGAATGTGGCTAAACTGACCAGCTCTATCTCCAGGCATGTAGGTGAAAGCTCTGAAAACTGGGGTCAAGACCTGCCCCCTGGCTGAGATAAGAGATCTCAGCTAAGAGGAAGAAGGAACAGAGGCCTAGGAAAAGAAGTAGAAGGTCTGTGTACCACATCCTTCACGGCTAATCAAGGTCAATTAAGATAACTTGGGACTGGTTTTGGCAAATTTTCCTCAATACTCGAGGAATCAAGGGACATGGAGAAAATGTATAGTGAAGAGAAAAACTAAATTTCAACTGAAACACCCCCATGGCTCCTAGCAGAGGATACTGGGTGTCCAGAATCCACCAGATCCATGTTTGGGGAGTCAAACACCAGAGTCGCAGAGCTTCCAGACCAAAAAGATGCAACCCTTCTTCCCCTGCTTGTTGATGTACCACATCATGGTCGTATGGTCTATCAAGATCTGGACTGACCAATCATGAAGAGAAGGAAGGAATGCCTGGGGCACCAAGCAATCTGCAACCAGCTTCAACAAACCGATGTGCAAAATCTGCTGCCCTGGAGACCAGGGGTCTTTGATCTTCATTTCCTCCAGAGGAGCAGACCATTAGAGTGGAGGCATCTGTCACCATCGTGGCCACAGCTAGCAGGGGCTGGAAAGACATCTCCAACATTAGGTGCTCGATGCCCCATCACACTAGATCTGCTGCCGTGACCTGGGAGACTGTGATGGTATCCGACAAGCCTCCCCTGTGATGGAAACACTGTCTACAGAGGCACCACCGGAGAGACCTTGTGCATGCATGACCAGGAGCCTGTAAGAAGCCAGCATATATTTAACAAGATCAACAGGACTGGAATATGAGCAAATTCCCAAAACAACAGAATGAAAGACTGCATGTCCTGAATCTTCTGAGGAGGCAGGAAGCCTCGGAGGGATGCAGTATTACATACTTGCCATATGGACGAGAGGTGCAGAGAGGGCTCCAAGTGAGATATGGACACATTGATCAAAAAGCCCAGGTTAAACAGTAGGGATGTCAGACTGCAAGTAGCAAAACCCCATCTCGGCAAACTAGAGACTTCAGGAACCAGTTGGTTCAGGAATGGGAAATAGAAATTCTGGAATTCCTAATCATCGGAGATGTGCTGCTACCGCCGCCATCACCTTGGTAAAGACTCGGCATGCTGACGTCATCCAAGACAGGAGGACCACAAACTGATAGTGGGTGAACTCCACTACAAACCACATTTCTCCTGTGTGACTGCAGGATCGGAATATGGAAATATGCATCCTGCAAGTCTAAGGACACCATTCAGTCTTCTGCTTCCAGTGCCAAAAGAAGCAGAGCCAGGGTCAGCATTTTCAATTACTCTTTGCAGACAAACGGATTTAAGAGCATGAGGTCTTGGATCAGACTGCAACCGCTGCCCTTCTTTGGCACAAGGAAGTACCATGAATAGCACTCCTCCCAAATCTCCTGCTCCAGCACCAACTCCACTGCTCCATTCAGCAGCAGGGTTGCAACTTCTGACTTCAGGATGCATAACTGGTTTTCTGTCTGAGAAGAATGGAGAGACGAATGGAGAGTGGAATGCAGGGAAGAGTCTGGTGTTAGGGCAGGGCATACCTTCTTTTCACAGTTTCAAGGACCTACTGGTCCCAAATAATGGCCTTACAGCTGTGTAGAAAAAAGACACCCGGCCTCCCACCATTCTCCAGTATGTTGACAAAGGCAAACTAATACTGCTATCCAGTAGCCAGTAGGAGCATGGGAGGGGGAGCAGGCTAGTTACTGTGTGAGCGGCGTCTATATTGTCAAAGCACAGGGTTCTGGGACTGCTGTTGTTGGAGTCTGGCAATGGTGGAAACCTAAAGCCTTGTGCAAACCCCACAAACTGCGTATAGTCTTGCGCTACTCTCCAAATAACCTAGACCCATCAAAAGGTAAATCCATGACTGCGGTCTACAAATCTGTGGAGAAGCCAGAAGTACCAAGGAAGGCATGACATTAGTTACTGAAGGTCCTACTGCTTAGGCCTAAGAGTACGCTGAATCCAAACCAGACTCAATCTGCTGGAAAGTTTCCTTGCCATGCTGGACCTGCTCAGAGAAGTACCCTTGCAGGGGTTACGGCAAATTATTGAGCAGCAGGTTTGATACATCTCAAAGAGAGGAGAAGGCATCCCAAGAGACTGGTGGCGTTGACTAAGTTCCTTACCTTTGGTAACACCTTATCAGAGACTATCGAGCCGCAGATTTATTACTGACCCACCCATCCTCCCCGATTTGCGACCAGTTTATAAAGTTATGGATTATCTCTATGGGGACAGAGATTAACCACACTAGTGATCAGTGTTCCTTGTGGCTCAGTACTTCTGGCGTGGGAAATCGTGAAAGAAACTGACGTCAGCGAGATGGGGTGGCGCCTATATAGGAATCGAGCAGGTCACTTCTGGAGCAGCCAGCGCCACACAGAAACGAACGACACCACCTACAGGTGCGCAGGGGTACAGATCACCATAAGTTTCCCGATCCAGTCAGACGCCTGGGGAATATTCTAGTGTAAGGAATCTGATAGAGACATCTAGCCGCAGATTCCTTACCTTAGAATAGATACCCAAGCAATACCTCTCCAGAGGCAGCGTTGTAATACGGATTAAACTATGAAGTCCTGTAGGACTGAATGGACAAAATGACCGTCTAGCCAGACCAGACTGTGTAGGCAGTAGTGCTTCGTAAAAGTACAGATAGAAGCCCATGCTGCTTCCTGACATATCCAGGACAGGTACCCCACAAGCTAATGCGCTGGTAGCAGCCTTGGTAGAATGAGTGCACAACCCTCTAGGGGCTGCGTCTTTGGCAGTGCATGACAGACTTTGCAAAGAACCATCCACCACAAGATGGTCCACTTTTCCACCGCCTTCCCTTTCTTGGCTCCAACATACCCTATGAAGAGTTGAACTCAGAGATGCGCTCAAGGTAGAACAACAACGCTTTTCCTGGGTCCAGTCGGTGGAGTCTCTCCTCTTCCTTAGAGGGATGAGGCGGAGCATAAAAGGTAGGTGGAGTAATGGATTGGCCTAGATGGAAGGGGGTAACCAATTTCGGTATGAAAGTTGCCTTAGTTCGAAGAACTAGTTTGTCAGTGTAAAACATAAGGTATGGAGGATGGTCGGAGAGCGCCTGTAGCTCACTGACCCTCCAGGTGGATGTTATCGCCACTAGGAAGGCAGTTTTGATAGTGAGAAGTCTGAGCAGGCAGTTGTGGAGTGGCTCATAGGGAGCACACATCAGAAATGTAAGAACCAGATTTAAGTCCCACTGAGGCATAATAAAAGGCACTGGTGGGAACATGTGTGAAGACCTTTCAGGAAACTATGAACAATAGGGGATTTGAAGAGGGATGACTGATTTGGCAACCACAGAATTGGCAGGTGATAACCTTTAAATGTGCCCAGAGCAGAGCCCTGATGGGTCAAGGAAGGAATAAACAAGAGAATCTGGGAAAGCGCTGCGGATACAGGGTCAACATGCTCATCTGCATACCATGCCATTAACTTACTCCAATGGCAGGCATATACCGTCTTAGTGGGGGACGCCTGTCTGGCAGGATATCATTGCAGCCTTTGGGCGGAAGGTCGAAAGCGGTCAACTGGCGCTGCTCAATCTCCAAGCATAAAGGCAAAGTGATTTAAGGTTTTGGTGCAGGACCCTGCCCAGTTGCTGCGAGACAAGATCATCCCGAAGAGGCTGCCTCATTGGAGGACCAATGCTCATGCTCAACAGCTCTGGATACCAGACTCTCTGTGCCCAATTCAGAGTCACAGAAATGACTTTGGCCCGGTCGTTCTGGATATTCTTGGGAATGCTAGGCAGGAGTGGTATTGGCAGAAAGGTGCAGAGGAGGCTGGAGCTTCACTGGAGTTGAAAAGCATCTGAGTGAGAGCAGCCTTGAAAACTCCTGCGTGCAAAACTAATGAAATTGCGCGTTCTCAGTTGAGGTGAACAGAGTTAGCCAAGGTTCTCTCCACTCTTGAAGAAGACCTTGCATCACCTCTAGGTGGCACCGTCATTCACGATCCGTTAGGAACCAACTGAGTTCATCCACTCTGGCGTTCAGAGAACCCACCAGGTGTTGAACGACTAGGTAATGCCCTGGTGTTCTACCCATGTCCAAAGGCATACATCTTCTTCACAAAGGGTCCGCGACCCCATCCCACCCAGTTTATTGCAGTATCACCTTTTGGTGGTACTGTCGGTGAACACCTGTAGTAGCCTTCCCCTGATTTGAAGGAAGAAAGGCTTTCAGTGCCAATCGGATCGCCTGAAGGTCCAGTAAATTGAGGTGGAGTCCAGGTTCCGCTGTCCAGTGTC
Organism: Triturus cristatus; assembly: GCF_964204655.1. Lineage (NCBI taxonomy): Eukaryota > Metazoa > Chordata > Amphibia > Caudata > Salamandridae > Triturus > Triturus cristatus. The sequence goes on from NC_140590.1 coordinate 1,351,806,875, forward strand.
CTTTGATCGTCACCTCTTCCAGATGGACTCCCCAGCCCAGGAGTGACTCATCTGTCACTACAGTCAACTCTGGTTGAGGAAGGGGGAGGGGTCTGCCACGGACCTCACTGGGGCTCGTTAGCCACCACTGCAGATCCTTTGCAGTTCCCTCTGATATCTGGACCATGTCGGAGAGATTCCCTGATGCTGCACCCACTGGGACTTCAGGTTCCACTGTAGAGCCCGCATATGCCAGCATGCACAGGTTACAAGCAGCAAGCAGAAGGCCATTAGGACCAACAACCTCAGGCTCATTCTCATAGAAATCCAGGATAGAGCCTGAAACATCGGTATCAAATCCAGAATATCCTGGACTCGCCGCTCAGGAGGATAAGCCCAAAACTACACTGTGAGCAGAACAGCTCCAATGAAAGTGAGCATCTGAGAGGGACTTTGGTATTTTGATAGTAAATTCCAGTAAGAGCAGAAGGTTTGCTGTAGGGTGGGGTTAGGAGATGACTGCTTGGGGTGAGCCCACCGTCAAACCCAATCGCCGAGGTAGGAAAAGACTGGAATCCCTGACCTCCGCGGATGAGCTGTAACCACCTCCATCACTTTAATGAACACCCAAACGGCGCTGGTGAGGCCAAAAGGGAGGGACTAGCCCCTTTGGATAAGCTCCAAAACCCAACAGCTGGATATTATTGACAGCCAGTGGTGCAGGTGAGGACATATCCTGCATCCCACTGGATGCCCAGGGTGGCTGGAGGGTAAACTAAAAGGGTTTGGAGGCTGTGGCTACTCGGGGGAAGGATTGTGAAACTAGCTGGCCGTGGTGTCTGGGAGTGTAGAGATGCATTTGGAAGCCCCTTCTGTGGCCACGAAAGGTGCAGAAGGATGTGTGAGGTTGGTGAGGAGCCATAGAAAAGCCAAAGGACATGGCTGTAGTCCTACTATCCTTGAAATGCTCCAGTGTGGAGTCCGCCTTTTCACTAAACAGACAAGAGCCATCAAAAGGTATGTCCATGAGCGAGGCTTGGACATCCCCATAAGTCAGTGGCTCTCAGCCATGCGTGGTGCCTAAGGGCCGCTGAGGAGGAAATCTCTCTGCCCAGCGAGTCAGTCGTGTCCAATGGCTCGAGACTCCCCTGAATCCATGGGCAGCAGATGCACAACTGAGACACAGAGCGTATGAGAATAGCAGCCCAAAAGGCATGCAGTGTTCACCAACCTCAGTGCCAGGCTGGCAGAAGAGAACATCCTCTTCCCAAACGTATCCAGCCATTTGGATTCCGTCTCTGATCAGGAGGGAGGAAATGTGCCAGGGTTAATTTTGGATGTGGAGGCCTGGACCACCAAGCTCTCCAGAGTGGAGTGCTGTGTGAGGAAACTGGTGTCCAGTAGAGTGGGGCGATAGTGGCCGGCAATTGTCCTGTGCACAGGAGCCCCTGTGTAGGGCCTGGAACAGGTCCTGAGAAGGACATCTACAAGGGCTTCATTAAATGAGAGTAATGGTTCTGTTGGGGTAACTCCCGGCTGAAGCAACTCCATCAAGATGTTTGTCTTGATTGCCATAGAGGGCAGCGTAAGGTCAGAACCATAGCAAATGAGGAATCCTGCTCCGTAGCCATGGTGGGAGGAGAGCCTGGGCCAGTGTCTGGGAAGGTGTCCAGGCCACTGACATCCACCAGATCCTCATACTATGTGTCCTCAGCATTTTCTGTTCGATACCCATAAGGGTCCGCAGACCCCTACCACTCATCAACCAATCCAGGCCGGTCATAGTAATAAGGCGCTGGCTTTGATATGGGGAGTCTGCCCCCAGTAGGCACCTGAGTGGGCGCCAGACGACGCACTTTCTATCCGTATCGGAGTTGAAAAGGATGATGGGGTGGCGCCGGCACTTGGAGTGGGTGCCAGGGAAGGCTGCAGTTGCTCAACCAGCGCTGCTCCAGATCCATCAATGGATCCCTAGGGCCCGACTGGCATTGAGGGCAAACCTACCGGCAGAAGACCAGTAGGGGCCCCTCCCAGACTTGTGGGGCCCAAGGATGCTCCAGAGGGGTCGGTCCGCCCCAAGATGAGGTTGATTACCTCATAAAATTCAGTTAGTTGGGTGGGGGTCGCTCCTGGCTAACGGAAACTCAGGAAGACACAGAGACAGCTCAGGCGCAGGCTTCACCACAGAGCTAGGTCTCAGGCGCAGATGGCCTGTGACATCCTAAGGCTTGGAATGGAACGACGATCGCAGAGAACGACTGTGAATGATATCAGGATCTTGCAAGGCTTGAAAGCTGGACTTCTGGGAGGAGACATTTTAGCACTCCACCTCTGAGAAATTTGGTAAAGCTGAACAAACTCCAGATAGAAACGTCAAAGAGCGAGTTCCAGATCAGCACGGAAAAAAGGGAACAGACGTCAGCATGCCAGGATGATTGCTTTATGGCTCAGGTGACATCATGATGACGTCCTTCTGGCATCGATACAGAGTTTGAACCACATACTGACATGGAAGAGCTATGGAAATGTTTCCAGATCCAGTCTAGTGCTTGGGATATTCAAAGGATGAGGAATCTGTAGGTATCTATCGGAAAAATCCTTCATGAAGAATGAAAGTGAAACTATTTTATTGAAAAAGCAGACAGTTTAACAAGTATATGTACTTTAAATAATACTTGAAATAAGCAGTTTGTTTTGATGCTTTTTGTATAGCGGTTAGTAAAACAAGAACTGGCAAAACCAATAGGTCTGTCATTTGCCATCAGTCTTTTGTCTTTGGCATTGCTTCCCATGTTGTGTTTTGATTATTGGTAGTTTTTCGTTGGGGACGCTGCTGGGCCCTCATCTACTTAGAAAACAAACACTCTCAAAGCCAACAGTTCTGGTGTTGGCCACCAACCTTTCGACAATTCTGGTTTTGTCATGGTTTTTGCAAAACTATTGTTCGAGAAGCTGCCAGGCCCTCAATAGATAAAAAAAACAGTGGCTAAAGGCAAAGTTTTTGTTTTGGTCTCAAAAGAGCACACATTGCTATAATAATCCCTGGTACTGAAGGGAACTACTTTGTCTGTGAATGTGCTCATTGAGAAAGGGCAGCAGCGCAACTCATAGTGAAGTCAGCCAATGGTCAAAGAGGGCTGAAAAATTGTCCCTTGATGCATGCTGGAGTGGGTGGAAGAAAAATGTGAATGACACAAACAAGGACTAATAGAGGGAATCGGGGTGAAAACCCCTGTGACTAACTATGGGCCTGATTTAGGCCTCGGCAGACAGGTTATTCTGTCATAATGGTGACAGATATCCCATCCGCCGAAATATAAATTCCATTAAATCTATGGGATTTATATTTTGGCGGACGGGAGATCTAAATCAGGCCCTATGTTATAAACATAATTTTAGTAAAATCAAAAAGGCCTGACTAACAGACTTAAAAACGGCAATAGGTCTGGCACTAAAGGCAGCCTTTTGCCTTTGGGAAAGAAGGAGAGAAAAACAAAAGAAAGAAAAAACGTATAAAAGAACAAAAGAAAAGGAAAGAACAAAAGAAAGAAAGAACAAAAGGAAATTGGACGACAAGAAATGAGGAAGGAAAGCAGGAAAGAAAGAGGAAGGCAAGAAGGAAAGGGAAGACAAAGAGGAAGGTGAGAAATAAGGAAAGAAACAAAGAAAGAAAGGAAGAAACAAAGAGAGAGGAAAGAAAGAATGATAGACATACTGGGTTGCAAAGATAGAGCACCCTCATGAGGTTATACATAGAGTTCGTGTGAGCTGCTGATATTGTGTAAAAAAGCAGCAGTCACATAAACAGGACACATCAAATGGAATTTACAACCGCACTGGCGTGAGACGAGAACAGATAAAGTTGAAATGTGCCCTGTGTGCCAAGCGTCCTGCTATCACATCCGTTTATACAAACAAAGGTAACACTAAAGTAATATTGAATCAAGAACAAACTGGCACTGAACTGACCCACCTTGTGGGTGGGGTGTGTGAAGTTAGCCAGAGGCTGTTAGTAGGCTAGACCATTGCCCCATGCTGTATGTAGTGGGTGGAATCGAAATGTGAACGACACAACAAACCAATGGATGAAAAGAGGTGGCCTTAAAGTAAGTATTTTATACATGTAATTTTAGTAAAATCAACAGGTTTTGGCTAACACCAGACCTTAGGATGTTTATACAAACATAGCCTCATTATGACATGGCTTTACACAGCACAAGGTTTGGCCATGATGGAACAGCAAACAGCCTTTGGGTGAACAATGGTTTAGTTGCAAAAGTGCCCTTCTGATATAAATATGCATGTTAAAGTACTGCAAGAAGGGTCCCTGACCCACAGCATGCTTCTTATAACCATGTCTTCATTTCAACATAGCCTCAAACAGCACAAGGTTCAACCATTTTGGAATGACAGCCTTTCGGTGAACATTAAACAGAGGAAAGTGTATTTCATAATTTGTTTCTGTAATGGAAGTTAATTATATTTGTAAAGGATTATGGCACTTACCCAGTAAGCATCAGTTCTTGGCATGTAGAGCTGTAGATTTACATGCTTTGCATACTCCTGCCATCTAGCGTTGGGTCCGGATGTTTGCAAGTTGTTTTTCTTCGAAGTCGTCTTTTTCAGTCACAAGGTGATGTGACTCCTCCTTTCGTTAATAGTGCGCATGGGCATCGACTTCACTGTTCGATTGTTTTCCCGCAAGAGGGTGAGAATAGAGTAAGTGTAAAACAGAGATGTCCATGTGTATGTAATGTAAATAATGAGATCTGCAAAAACTACAGGAGCCCAGGGAGGGCACATATGAATCTACAGCTCTACATGCCAAGAACAGATGTTTACTGGGTAAGTAACAATCCGTTTGATGCACATGTGTTGTAGATACACATGCTTTGCATAGACTATATAGCAGTATTCTCCCAAAGTGGTGGCTAACCGGTAGGTGTTGCAGTGGTTTGAAAAAGTGTCTTTAGCACTGCTTGCCCTACATTGGCTTGTTGACGTGCTAACACATCCACACAATAGTGCTTGGTGAATGTGTGTGGTGTGGATCATGTTGCTGCCTTACAAATGTCAGCTATAGGAATGTTACCTAAAAGGGCCATAGATGCTCCTATTTTACAAGTGGAATGTGCTCTAGGAGGGATAAAGTTCTTTTAGCTTTAGCATTTCAAGTTAGAATGCATTTAACAATCCTTCTAGAAATACAAGATTTAGAGATAGGATTGCCTTTGTGAGGTGTAGCAAATGCAACAAACAGTTGTATTGTTTTACAAAAATCTTTTGTCCTTTCAATATAGTACAACAACGCTCTTCTGACATCAAGTGCTTGAAGAGCTCTTACTGCTACTGAACCAGGTTGAAGGAAGAACACAGATAACTCAACTGATTGGACCCCGCTTTCAGCCCCAGCCTGTGTCCAGTCTGCAGCACTTCAAGGCCCAGCGGTGTTAGCGGCAGGATCCGCGTTTGTCATCAGCAAGCGCCTGGAGGTGCTATAAAACCCAGCGTGGGCTCCCCCAGCACGGGACCCGTTTTCAGGCCCTGCCTGTGTCCAGTCTGCAGCACTTCAAGGCCCAGCGGTGTTAGCGGCAGGAGCTGCGTTTGTCATCAGAGAGCACCCGGAGGCGCTATAAAACCCAGCGCGGGACGCGCGCGGACGTGCCGGGGCAAAGCCCGGGCCCGTCTGCGCCCGGAGGAGGCAGGGCTTGGCAATCCCTTTGACATGGGACGATTGGGACACATGAGCAGGTGACTATAAAACAGTAGCACTCTACGCAAAACAAGGATATATATATTTGTTTTTAACTGAAGCTAAGTGGGAGGTGTATCTGAAGTGTTTATGTACATTGGGGCTTGGAAATCGAACCAAGCCAATGTTGATCAAACGGTGCACCTAAACGTATAATATTGCATTTCAATCTGTTAGGACCAGCCAGTATGGTGAAAAGAAAATTATGTGAAGGAGGTTTGGGAGATGCAAAAAAGAGGAAAGTAAAAAAGGGGAAAAAGGAAAAGTCCTGGTCACAATGATACTGAGGGTGGTTTTATGGATAGGATAGACAGTTTACTATCCGAATGTGAGGGTTTATTAGATTCCACACACCCCGATCAAGCACCCAGGGACAACATGCAACAGATCCCGAGTAGTCAACCACCCAAAGGGAAGGTACCCGACATGTTTACAAATTCAGCTAAAAGGCCGCTAATGCCAGATCCCCAGAATGTACCAGAGAAATCTATAATGGCAGAGGGACCCCCTGAATGCCAGCCAGACAATCACGAAGCTCTCGCTACTTTCTCATGTAGTAACAGATTCTCAATCCTGGCTGGACAAATTGATCTGCCAGCAATTTCCTCAAATAATGGGACTGAGGGAAGCATCACGGGCACGGGAAATTTAGTGAGTAGCATCTCTGATAGCTATGGGTGACCGAAGCGGAACCAGTAAAGATAACAGGGGCTGTTAACAAAATACATCTGGAAAGACCCATAGATGATCCTGTTCATCAAATAGAGTCTAGCAAGCTGGTAACATTGATGAATGAAATCAGAGCCTTTAAAGTGTCAGTTAGTATACTTAGTGATACCACAAGCAAGGTGCATTTGGCTGTGGATTTAATCAATTTGTCGATGGGACATCATCTGAGTCAAAAGTCACCATCACAAACAGCTATGGGTGCTAGTAACTGTCCAATGGTACAAAGTGTGGCAAAGACATTCCAAAGTTCAAGCACAAGTGGCTCTTCCAGGCCCCTAAATACGGATATTTCTAGTAAAATCAATTGCACCTTGGGAGGAAAGGCAATTGAATGCCTACCCCCAGACCCATGTTGGCACTTGCCAAGGCTACTGCCCCAATCTCTTATACCAACGTCAATAGAAACATTGGCCAGAGTGGTAGAAAGAGGGAGTAACATGTTAAGGATATCAAATAAGGTGTACATGATTAATGTCCCCAAACTTTGAAGTGCATCCTACAGAGAAGATGAAGGATCGCTCAAGAACAAATGTACCCAGTGGATTTGTAATGGTAGGGGGCTGTCGGTCATTGATAAGGGATGATATAATCACAGCTGAAAGACACTCATGCCCCAATGACACATCTGACTATGTTGCTTTGACACTCACTCGTCAACATCTAGTGGAAAACCTTGTAATCTTTGACATTCGCACACAACATCTCACCCGCTCTAAAATCAGATTCAAATGTAATCCCCCAGAGTTGGTTCCGTCCCTCAGTATGTCACCACTAAGGGAGGTAGATTCAAGGTTACTTCCACTCGCTGGTGATCTTATGGTGAATCTAACACAACCATTTCCCAGCAAGTGTGAAGCCTCCGAAATGCTAAATTTAGCATTTACAGAACCAAGACAGACCCTTGATGCTGTTCCGTCAATAGGACGGGACAGCTCAATACTATCTACCAACGGGGGTGTCGGGGGGAATTTCCTGTGGACTTACTAGCTGTATTGTCATGGAACATAGCAGGTTTGGGCACTAAGGCCACGTCCCCTGATTGGTAAATATTTATTGACCAGTTTGATATCTGTCTTTTCCTGGAGACATGGCTGGTGGACCTTCTCTATCGAGTGGGTTACCTGAATTACCACAACCCTGCCAATGAAGGGGGGCAAAGGTCGACCAGCAGGGGGCCTCACTATCTGGGTGCGACAAGAGACTAACTGTAAAATCCAGTTACTTTTGACCCAGAGTAATGATGTCCTCGCAATACGGATGAGATTATGCTCACAATGTAGCATAGACATTTATAATGTTTATGCAAGGGTTCATAGTGGGGGAAGAAGTCGGAGGTTATAGCAGCCCTCGACGATCTTCTGGATATGCATTCCTGGGACTCCCCAGTGTTGGTGGCTGGAGACTTCAACTTGACCTTTGAGCCTCTTGACAATGAGGATCAAGATCTCATAGGCGAGGAAGATACTCTGTGGGGTATCCCAAAATTGGAACTAGCGCCCATAAAAAAAATCGACGGATGCAGCAATTCAAATCAAGGCACTTTGCCTTGAAAAAGGGTTGAGGGCAGCTAACGGGCGGACACCATCTGACAGGCATGGGGCTAATACTTTTGACAATGGCCATAGCGCTAGTCGTATAGATTACCTATTACCCAACCTAAAGTTATGGCACTCTTTAGGGGACATGATCGTGAGGGATTGCCTAGAGTGTGATCATAATCCTTTATGTTCAACCTTAGATTTTCAAGTACAGAGCACAGCGGCCCAGCCCACTCCTGAATTACTCACTTTTGATTTGATCCCCACCAACGACATGCGGTGACTAAAATGGGCTAAGCTTGCTGAGAACCCCGATCTTTTAGATACCATTAATAGGAACATTGATCTTACCATAGCTGACCTAGAGGCTATCCTTGATCACCCTGAGTTCATCAAGATAATCACGGATACACATAACACATTTTTTACCCATCTAAGATCATATTTATTAAAGCAGTTTGCTGCTAAGAACATTGTAAGGACGGAACTAAGTTTATCATTTAACGAGGATTATAGGCTGGCTCGAAGAATACTGGGTATTGAGTCAGGGGTACCAGATAAAGTAAGGATGGCCAGAAGTAACTACAGGAAGCCCCAGGAAAAGGCCAAGAGGCAATGGGACGAAAGCAGATGGCAGGACCCGAGATTGGTATGTGGTAGTGGCAATTCTAAGCAGTTTTGGAACATTGTAAAATGGGATTGGGGCGGGGGGGGGGGGGGGGGGGAGAACAGCCAGACCCACCACAAAATCATGTAGCCCAAGATCGATGGGTCAACCACTTCACACCTCAATATGCTTGTAGTGATTAAGAGGGGGTTCCCTGTTGTGCCTTTGCACACTTTCTATCAAGATTAGGCCTCTACCCTGGCTGATGCGAATATTGCCCAGAGAGCTGTAACAGGGGGAAGAGCACCAGGCATAGATGGTATCCCGGCTGACATTTTTCTGTATGATAAACCGAAATGGTGATGGTATATTAAGTTATTGGCTAATGCCATTGCCAAAGGTGACCCAGTGCCTGACTCCTGGAAAGGGGTCGAGATTATCCCGGTACACAAAAAAGGGGACAAATCCCACCCTGGAAATTATAGGCCTATAAACCTTATAGATTCCCTGCAAAAGATCATGGGCCGGTTAGTCTTGAACAAAGTCCAAGCTTTGATTGATGAGTAGGACATCCTTTCACCACTGCAGGCAGGCTTTCGGGCCCACATTAGTACCATTGACCAGGTTTTTCGGTTTACACTAATATACTGGCGGACAGTGGTGCTAGGTATGGCCTTTAATCAACAAAAATCTTTTAGAGGTAGCATATGCATGAATAACCGCCCTTTGGAACAAGTCAGGGCTTTTACTTATCTGGGGGTTACCCTACAAAATGACCTGAGGTGGAATTGCCTACTCGATATGGCTATTTTAAAGCATAGGCAATTATCGAGGGCTCTACACACGAAATTTAAAACCTCTCTTACAAAGCCAATCAGCCCCGTACTCCAGATTTATGGTATGAAAGTTGTGAGCTCAGCTCTATACGGGGCGGAGCTCTGGGGTTTTGAGAACCTATCCCAGCTAGCCACTGCAGAAAACAGGTTCTTACGCAGAATTACAGGCCTCCCGCAAAGCACACCAGTGTGTCCATTGCAGTTAGCTCTAGGCAAAAAGGCTTTGGTCGACATTGCAAGACTACGCCCGCCACTTTACTGATGAAGAATTTGGTGCACGCCAGAACTAGCACCTTATGCTTCTGGCCTAATGATCTAATCCGGGCAGATTGCTATCATAAAATCAGATGGCTACAGGAGATAAGAACCCTATTAGTTAGGATGGGTATGGCCATGCTGTGGGATGACCCCTTGAATGCGTCTTTCCCACCAAAAGAGCTTTTGAAAGATAAGTACTGGGAAATGGTGATCTTCAATACCCATCGAAATAGCGATACTTCCACGCTCACGGGAAGTTTTTGGGAAGTTAAAATCCGGCCAATTCTAGAGCAATATTGGGATTTAATAACCAAGCCGCACGACAGGAAGCTGAATTTTCAATTTAGGGTGGACACATTGCCAATAAGATCATTTACTGCAAAATGGGCCTCATCTGGCAATAACAAGTGCCCCTTGTGTTTGGTCCAGCAGGAGACCGTGGCCCACGTATTGTTTGCTTGCCCAGCACATGCAGCTCTGCGTCACGTGTGGCTTAAGCCAATTTGTAAGTCTCTGGGTTTCAGAAAGTGTGCCGATGCACCAAGAATTTTATGTACAGAAACATCACTGTGTATTACTATTGCAAAGTTTTTTAGCTGGTCATGGGCTAATAGATCTCGGCTAATTTCTGCAATCTAAAGAAAGTCCTGAAAATAGTCATCCTGGCGACTGTAAATATGATGCTGGCTATTACCCATTTGTAATATATTTAAGTCTGGCATTCTGGCAAAATGCAAGGCCATCGAAAGAATCATACAGTACAGTGCCATATTCACCCTTATGCACTGTAATAATATTATCAATTTTATTCTTTTGATTTTTAATCCACAGAAACGTTTTTAACACTTGCTAAGACAGTTAATGTGAATATTTAATAATGTTGTACATTTTTTGCATATTTATTTGTCTAGTGTATTATGAAATACCTTTTCTTATGTAGTGTGCTTTTATGACTTAACTGTCGAATAAAGCTTTTTGGATTGGATTGGATAATATAAAAAGCAGAAACCACTTTTGGAAGGAATTTTGGGTCGGCGCGAAGCACTACTTCCTCTTTATGAAGCTGAAAGAAGGGTTCTTCTAGGGTCAAAGCTTGCAGCTCACCAACTCTACTTAATAAAGTGATAGAAACGAGCAAGGCAACCTTCCATGAAAGAAACTATAATGGACAATTGTGTAATGGCTTAAAAGGTGGATCCATGAGTCTTGTAAGCACAATATTCAGATTCCAAACTAGTGCAGGAGGTACCCTGGGTGGTATTACTCTTTCAAGGCCCTCCATAAAGGCTTTAATTACTGGAACCTTAAACAAAGATAAATGTTGTCTGTTTGCAAATATGCAGCTACTGCCGCAAGGTGCAATTGAATGGATGTGTAGGCTAGACCAGTACGCTGTAGATGCAAAAGGTAACAAATAATATTTTGGATAGAGGCATCTAGCGGAACATGATTGTTGTTGTTATAATATACAAAACATCTTTTCCATTTTGCTGCATAACATGCTCTGGTGGTGGGCTTTCTTGCTTCCTTAAGAATAGTCATGCAATCTGGTGGCAAATTTAAGTATCCAAACTATGACTTCAGGAGCCAAATCGCTAGATTGAGCTCCTTGGGGTTTGGGTGTCTGAGTGAGAAGTGTGGAATTGAGATGCAGCTTTAGATGTGGAACCACTGATAGTTCCAAGAGTGCGGTGAACCACGGTTGACGGGCCCATGTGGGAGCCACTAACATCAGTGTGCAGGATGTTTGCCTGAGCTTCCAAACCATAAATGGAAGGAGAGATGAAGGCAGAAAAGTGTAGACAAATATCCATGACCAACTCATCCATAGGGCATTGCCTTTGGATAGAGGGTGTGGGAACCTGGAGGCGAAGTTTGGGCATTTGAGTTGTCCACTGTGGCGAATAGATCTATTTGTGGAAATCCCCACTGTTGAAAGTATGGAAGGAGAACTTGGGGATGAAGTTCCCACTCGTGGATTTGTTGCAGCATCCTGCTGAGGTCGGCAATTTGGGGATTTGTTCACTCCTGGGAGGTGCTCTGCCAGAAGATTAATTCTGTGATAGATTGCCCAACACCAAATGGTCCGAGAGAGGCGTGACAGTTGCAGAGAGTGCCACCCCTGTTTTTGTACATAGCTGTCACATTGTCCGTGCGGACTAAGACAACTTTCCCTATGAGGTGATACTGACAAGCTTTCAGTGCTAGATACACAGCTAGAAGCTCTAAATCGCTGCTGTGAAGACTTTTGTGCTTGTTGTCCCATAGTACCTGAATTGTCAAATTGTGGAGATGGGCCCCCCAATCTGTGAGAGATGTGTCTGCTGTTAGCACGATATGTAGAACAGGGTCCATGAAGAGCTGCCCTTTTGATAAGTTTTGTGTGTTCCACCACTGCAGAGAGCGATGGGTGCTGCGGCTGTCTACCAACACTAGATCTGTTAATTGACCCTGAGACTGATTCCACTGACGTGCTAATCATTCTTGTAGGGGGGCATGTGTAACCTTGCATAAGGCACTATTGCAATGCAATGCATGAAGCCATCATTCCTAACAGTTGAATGAAAGTCCTGACTGCTAAGTACTGGTTGGTCTGAAACTGTAGTAACAGTTTGAATATTTCAATTCTGACTGCATTGGGAGAGGCTAGAGCTAGTGTGCAAGTGTTTAGAGTCGCTCCCAGATAGGACTGCATATGTGAAGACTGAAAATGAGACTTTTGTGCACTGACCGTACAACCCAATTGGTAGAGTAGGTCTAATGTAGTCTGAGTGTGTTGTAAACACTTTTGGTGTGTGTTGGCTTTGATGAGCCAGTGTAGGTATGAGAAGACATAAATCTGTTGTCTTCCGAGATGTGCTGCCACTACTGCTAGACATTTTGTGAATAAGCTGGGAGCAGTAGTTACTCTGAATGGGAGTACTTTAAACCGATAGTGTTTTCAGAGATATTTGCAATGTGCTAGGTTAAACGGAATGTGAAAGTATGCGTCTTAAGTTCAGTGTGGACATAAAATCGCCTTGATGTAGAAGTGGAAGTATTTGTTGAAGCGTGACCATGTGGAAATGTTCTGATAGTATGTACAGATTTCACATCCTTAGATTAGAAAGTAGAGAGAGTAACCCCTGAACCTTTATACTGTAGCGGAACTGGTTCTATGGCTCATTTTGCTAAAAGAGCTTGTAGCTCTTGTTTGAGAAGCAGCAAGTGCTCGGATGAGAGTTTGTGAGTGCGAGGTGGAATATTGGAAGGATTGCTGGAGAACTCCGGGCAAGAACCATATCAGATGTCTGGCATCCATTTGTCTGATGTTAGGGATTTCCAAAGGGGGAGAAATTGTTTTAAGTCTTCTCCGACAGGTGTTTAATGATCGAGGGGTGGTGGAGTATAGGCAAGTCACTGCTAATTGAGGGAAGGGAAGTTATGTAGTGGCCTGCTCTTACCCCTACCTTTGAAATTGTTTCCTCTGTACCCTCCTCTGTAAAAGCCTATATAGGAAGAGGGTTGTGTGTTGGGCTTATATGAGGAAGCGTTGGGGCTTGAGGATGTAGTTTTGGACCCTCCCCTATAAAATGAGTGGCGAAAGTAGCCTCTGCTTGACGGAGACTGAAGTGCTCCCACGGATTTCACCACATCTGTGTCTTTTTTCATCTTTTCTAAAGCCTCATCAACTTGAGGTCCGAAAAGATGTTTCTTGTCAAAGGGGGTATTTAAAATAGATTGCTGGACCTCTGGTTTAAAACCTGAAATCCTAAGTGAGGTATGTGGATGTAAAAGAATGCTGGTGTTGACGTCTCTCGCTGTAGTGTCAGCAGGATCTAGAGCACATTTAATAGAAGAATTAGATACATGTTTTCCTTGTAGGACTAGCTCGTGTCTTTTTCTTGTGCTCTCCTGGGTGGTATTGAAGCAGGCCTTCCATCTCGACCCAGTGTGCGCTGTCATACCTAGCTAGCAGGCCCTGCGTGTTGGCAATACACCAGTGGTTAGCGGCTTGAGCAGCCACTCTTACCGGAGGTGTCAATTAATTTAGACACTTTATCTGGGGGAGGTGGATCTCCAGAGGTCTGTGAGTTTGCTCTTTTACAAGAATTAGAAACTACCAGTGAGTCTAAGGGTAGCTGTCCTCTAATAAAAACAGGATCAGACGGTGATGGTTTGCATTTCCCGTCAACCCTAGGTGTTAAAATACAGGCACAAACAGGGTCTTTAAAAATCTCATCTGCATGCCTCATCATGCCTTTCAGCTTAAAGGAGACTCTGAATTATCCTATGTGAAGATCCTAGTGTCTCAAATAAAAAGTCGTCATCCAAAGCCTCTTTGGGCAGTGTAACTCCATGATAAGCTGCTGCTCTTGAACTCAGCTCTTGATCAGATACGTTATGGTGAAGATGGTGGAGAAGATGGCAAAGTATGGTGAATAGGACTTGTAGCAATGTCCTTCTTCTAAAGAGGAATCTTATACCCAGTGTCGTCTGAGCTAACTTTTCTTTTTGAAGGAGTTTTAGCTAAAATGTGTCCAGTATCTGGGTTGATGTATAGCCTTTACTGTTTCGGGTCTAATCTATCCTTCATGACATCCAAGATCGGTTCCTGGGGATCTTGGAGATCTTGTTTTGATTTTGGCTCCAATGTTTTCAGGGCTGAACCGGACTTGTCCCTTTTATCCTTTGAAGCGGAAGATTTTGCTCCGAATCAGATTTGTCTTTTGGAGTTGAATATTTCAGATCCGAAGATGATTTGTCGTGACTCAATCCCAAGCCAGAAGGCTTGACTATTTATTTTGGTGCCGGGCCAGAGGGTGGGGCTTCAGGAACATCATCTCGGTGCCGACCAAGGCCTGAAGGCAGAGGTGGTACCGGAGCCTTATGTTGAGTGGAAGAGAGTTTATGTGGTAAGGGGGCTTTAGTACTCATGGCACCCTGTCCCGCTGGAACGTCGGACTCCAATTTGATTTCCAAGTTGGAATCCGATTCTAGGACCGAAACGGCCCCATTCTTCTTCCGCAGCCGTCGCCTCTTACTGTTCAGATTCTTCTGCGAAGATATCCGGAGTATGTTGAGTGCTTTGGTGCTGCATTTCTCGTTGTCGAGCCCGAAGATCCCGAAGGTTTCTTTTCCCCAATCAAAACGACCGACAAGCCTCACAATGTTCAATCCTTGTGCTCTGGTGAGAGGCACAAGTTGCAGACTTGGTGTAGATCGGTGTGAGGGTACTTTGAGTGGCACCAAGGACAGAATTGAAACTGAGTCCGTTCCATCAGCAGACGGCTGGACTGATGCGGCTATGCCCGAAGGCTGCCCATGAGGTTTTCGACCGAAGATGGTAACTTTCTCGATCAAATCGATACACGGAGAGAGGGAAATGTGTATGATAACCATACCATTGAGGCACAGTGGATTGTGCACCGAGGGGAACCCAAAGGGCAGTTTCAAACCGGAGTGCAGCAATACACATACAAACCCAATGGCGGAAAGAAAACAATCTAACAATGACGTTGATGCCCATGTGCACTATTACCGAAAGGAGGTCACCTAACCTCGTGACTGGGAAAGACTTCTTCGAAGAAAAACAACTTGCAAACATCCGGACCCAACAGTAGATGGTAGGAGTATGCAAAGCATGTACATCTACAGCACACATTCCTCGAACATATATTTATCATTCCTACAATTTTCTGGTACAATATTCACTTTCAGTGCTTTTTTATGATGGTGCTGCGGATCTTGAGATGAGCGCTGACACACAGGTTACACAGCATCACACATTTCAATTCCATAAAGGCAGGTTCGGCAGCTTCAGTGGGGTCACTTTTTTTTTTATAGTGTCGACGAGCTTTGCATGTCATATAGTTTACAGCGTTTTCCCATTCATAGATGGCTGTTTTTGTGGTGTCTTGTCAGGGACGTCCAATTCAAAAGCAGCCACTTTTAAACATTTTCTTGAGGTGAATGGGTGGGCAGAGCTCTAAGTTCTGGGCTTTTTTGTTGAAGGTTATGGACTCCAAGTGTGAGGCACTTTTTCGGTAGCCTTGCAACTTAACTCCACTGAAGGGATATGAAAAGAGATGCTGTGTGATGGTGAAATTGGAGTGATCCTGTGATTGTGTTTTGTCTGGAAAAACAGTGTTAGGTTATTGCTGTGGCTCTGGGCCAAGTGGCAGGGTTCTGTATGCAACTGTTTCTCCCCAATCGTGAGGTGGAGAAATCTACTTTGCCACTGAATAATAAGAGTATGAAAACTAGTTTATCTATGGTGTGCATTCAATATACTTAGTGTAATTTTGGAAAAATCTCTCTTGCATCACTAATGTCATATTTTTCTTTTTACTCCATTAATTTAGAGCTTTTAGGCCCAACAGTGGCCTCAATTATGGTTCTGAACATTTGTCTTGAATGCGAAGTAGGACAAAATCTTGTTTCGCTGGTATTTTAGAGTATTCTTGATTGTCCTCTTGAATAGTGTTTGAACATCCTGAACCAGTCATCCACAAGGTAGAGTGGCACCGCCCTCCCTGGAATGCTAGAAGTGCAACATCATTCTACACAGTATCTAGTAATCATTTGCATTTTTGAGGCTCTTTTTCCCGGCAAGATGGATAATAAGATGTTGTCCATCCGTACTGTGCTTGAAGTACTGACACTCCTTAAGATAAAGCACATTATTCAGTCTTTTTTCCCATTTTATTAATTCAAATTTTTATTCGTACATTGGGTTTTTACCCACTTCTTTGCAAATAATTTATATATTGCTTTTAGTTCAATTAGCCCCCTGATACATTACTTTTATAGTTCCTTCGTGAATTGAGTCCTTTTTTGACACACTTGTGCCACTGTAAAGAGCCATTCGCAAATGGTTTGGAATTCTACTGCATCATTCAGGGTAGCTGTGTCTGGCAACATAGCAGGCTCTATATTCAGGTACACTTACCTCCTTGAAACTTTCTTTTTTTTGTCATACTGCGAATGGTCTTGAGTTTGAATCACTTGTCATCATTTTTCAGATCACGGATTGTTACATAGCGATACCGCTTATTCACTTTTTGGTTCCTATTTTTGCTATTCCATGTAATCACTATACTGAAGATTGCGCCTTAACTTTTTATCTCACTGAATTTCACCAATGAAACCTTGCCTACTAGTTTTTGGCTCTTGATTCATTCCTACCTAAGTGGACACTGAGTGGCGTTGTATTTTACCCCCCACTGGCTTTTTCTCGGTTTCCTCACCTAATTTTAAATTTTTACAATTTAATTTTAAATGTAATTTTTAGATAAATCCTCCTTACAGAGTAGGCCAGAAAAGACCACATAAATGGCTCCTTATCACCTGCTGAATCCTTGTAATTTGGCAGCAAATGTGTTCAAATATAATAGTAAATCTTTAATGATTTCCAGAATCAGCTGTGCTCTTGCTGTGTCCATGACGTCCTGGTGATGACCTACAAACAACCACTAGCCAAAACACTGTTGGTATGCTGCTAAACGACAGATTTTGAAACAAACCAGTTTAAATAGACATTTTGTGCCCTAAACACCCTGCAGCAGTATATTGCTGTTTTTGTTTGGAACACTTTTGGGCCGTTTGCCTCAATCTTGAATAGTGTGTTCACTTTTCCATCACTGACCATATTCCACTTGCCTTACTGTATTCTCATACTCATGCTAAATAAAGTTAAATGCACTTTTTTCTTTAAAGTTCACATGATTTACTGATGTAGAATGGCTTTGGAACCAATTGTGACTCTTTTGTAGCCCAGTAGACACACCTTCGGGAGATATTATTCTGTTACTCTTTAACATATTTCAAAGCCTCTTCCTTCCTTTTTATTCTCAAAATCTCATTTGTGTCACTACCACAGACAGAATACCATAATAAGATAATCAATGTGTTTCTTATTGTGCCTGCAGAGTCAAGGCAATAAGTCAGAAGGCCTGTATAAAAAAAGAGAACATGTCAAAAGCTAGAAGCAACAAGTTTTGCTTCGTCTCTGGTGACCCTCTTCTACCACCTCCCTAAAGTATACTCTTTTTCTTGTGTTATACAAGTTAATTAACTGAAAAATGGAGGATTACTACATTTGCAGTACAGAAGGAAGTAGCGAATGGTTGCAACACCTTTCTTCCCAGCGAATTCATGCATCTGCTTATTTTTCTGAATGTGACACTGACGCGGATGCGCAGGTGAAGCATCTCCTTCTAGTCAATGAACCTAATGAATCAAGAGGATGGCTAACAGATCTGATTCTTGTACTTTGTATGTGTTTCTGCTACCTGCTCTCTGTGGGTTTTATAAACTACAGCCTAAGGAAAATGGCCATGGTAGTTTCCAAGAAGCCTGGAGAAGTAGACTCAGGTTCTAGTATCTCAAACGTTGCCGTGGTCTCGGCTAGTGAAGGAGTTCCATCAATATTTAACTTTCAAGCAATCCTATTTGCCGTATGAAAAGAGATGATTTTATGAGCGATGTATGATGGTTTAAATTTCGAATCAGAAATGATTGTCTCCATAGTTAAAGTTCTAGATTTTTGTCTAAGAGTGAGACCTGCAGTAGTGCCTTCGAAGAGGTGATAATCCTGCCCCTGAGAAAAGACCTTTATCAAGCTGTTAACACACAGATAGAGGCAAAAAAGTAAAGAGACTGCTTTAAATGCCAACACCCCGTTTTTCATATTACCCTGTACAACACCTAGCTCTACGCAATGTGGTATAAATAGACAACAAATAAGTTGAACTTTTTTTGCAAGGCTTTTTAAACTAGGCACTGTTTTCAAATTCATAGTTTCTTTCAACTAGAACACAAGTGAATGAAAAGCACTTACTGTAAAACGCTCATCTTTAATTGGAGTCCGTGCAGTAATTCTATTACACGATGCACATCACCAAGAAGCTGGTGAGTGGCTATAATTTTCTTGGCGTTTTGATGGGAATAGTTTTCCTCCAAAAATGATAATCCATGCAAGTGTCCATTCTTCAACCACTCTTTGTCATACCAATATTTCAAGCCAGATCTCTGACCTAAAGGCGAAACATTGAAAGGTCTACAATAAAAATTACTGACTTGTTACGATAATCCATTTTAAGTCTAACATAGTGCATTGTAAATCAGACAGCTGCACATGACCAAAAATGCTACATTCTGATTGCCTCGTGTGTGTATGTACATTTTTATTGTATGTTAACTATTAACAAATGATAAAACATATATAGTCTATAACAAATGTTGCTGTGTATAATATATAAATGACGATCCCAGCTTAGTTAAAACATCTTAAGTTATGCAAATTAGACAGAAAATTAAGTTTCTGTTTTAAAAAAGAGTGGAAGCAGTCATGGACTGCACAATTTTCACAGTTTCAAACAATTTACATATATAATACAAACAAATGGAAAATATATTTGTGGGCTTTTTATTCCAGGACATTCACGCAACAGAGACAAGAAACATATTCATGTACATATTCTGTCTCCTTCACAGGTCACTGAATATTTCTAAAGTTGTCTGCTAGTGAAGGCACATTCTGCGAGCTAGGTGAACATTCCAGTACTTTATTAGAATCCTGTAATGTCCACTGGCAGCTGTTCTGTAAAGAGGTTGTAGTGATTTGCGGCTGAAACCGTAATTATGCTTCTCACTAGTGCTAGCTAGGAATCACCTAGGTAGATAGCGACCTAAACCCCCTGTCACCGCCAATTCCTTTGCCCTCCAACAGTTTCCTTCTTAGGACTTATTTCAATTCTACAAATCTTACTCAAACAGCACTGCATTCAGAAGTGTCTCATTTTGCTATGAATATAGAATGCTAGTGCTATAGCTGTTCATTGGCATTGTGTGAGGAAGCTGCAGTATTACACAGGTGAACCAACTGACAGACTGCTGTTGCAAGTACATTTTCCTCAGCATATTAGACATTTATCTCACATGGATCCAGAAAATATTTGTGAATTTACAGAAAAAGGACCCTCTCTTCTAGAGAACTTTCTATTTTTCCAGGAGATAACCATGATAGAAAATAATTTCCTCGCAAACATGATTCATCAAATCCCGGCAATCAGAATTTCATAGATTACTATCAAATAAAAATACATAATTCCTCAAATCAGTAGGATTCCACTAACAAATGATTTATATTGTGATGACGTCCTTTTTATGTGATCATCATTGTGACCTTAAAGCCAGTCATTCACTATAATACATTCCTTGGAGCCGCAAAACGACAGAGCTTTATAACAAACAAAAATTCACACTGTTATCCTTCTTGCAACTTTCCATCCAAGTAATCCAATGAAAAACACATCACAATTATGCGAAATTCCTGCTATTTTTTAAGAATTTTATTTAAAATGCTAATATTGTCCAAGGAGGGTTGCTGACACTCCCAGGTGGCTGCTAACCACGGTGGAGCAGACTCCACTCAATCAATACCTACCTAGGAATGCTCCCCTCCCACCACCTTAGATAGTATGGTTTATACGCTATACTCTTCCTGAAATAGGAAAATGTAGCCTGTCCTTGGTAATAACTGAAATAAAAGACGATTATCTAAGGGCAACACTTCATTTATGCTAAGGAAAGATTAATACATCTGACTCCTCTTTAGGGGTGACTAGGTTTGCATACCTACAGTGGAGGTTGGCCACCTATGTGCTTTTTATGGCAAGAAGAATTGCCTAGCTGGACAGATTCATTGAGCCCATTTCTGAGATTCTAAGTATTCTACAACTTTATAAACATGTATATTTAATAGGGGTGGGCAAATAATTCCCCTCTCTCAGCAGAGTATGCAGAGTTTTGCCAACTCTGTGTTCGGCTTGGAACGAGGAGTTCCGGCAAAACTATGCCAACCGCTGCATTGCGGAGTTTTTTCTTGGAGGCGTCTCGCCAACATTGAGTTGTCGAATGCAAATTTGCATTCACTAGTGTGATTTGTGGGCGGCATGTTGCGACCGTGCACGCTGAAAAGCTGCCACTAGAGTAGAAAATCTACTTTGCTTATGCCAACACAGTGGTAGAAGCCTTGGTTTGGAAGGATGAGCCCACAGTGCTGCCAAGTTCTGCTTGATGACTAGTGTATAGCAGATATTAATGCAAAGGATTATCCATCTTGACTAAGTCCTTTTCTGCAAAGCCCTACCTTTGCCCCCGAGCACCCCAGAAAAAGCTGTTCCGTCCATCCAATGGTCTTTGGTGTGATCAATGTAAAACCTTAAGGCCCCTTTTGCGGGCCAGCCTATGGAACCTTTCCTTCTAATTCGAGGACTAAGGTGGAGAAAATAATGTTGGGAGGGTGATACAGTGCGAAACATGTTAAGGTGTCCCGACTTTGCAAAAAGGCCACCCTGGTCCATAGCACCAGTTTGTCCAAGGGAAACATGTGGTAGGGTGATTGTATAGAGATAGCCTGGAGTTCACTTATGCGATGAGCTGACAATCATAATAAGGAAGAAAGATTTGAGTCAGGAGAAGCAAAAATCAGCGCCCCCTTGCCTCAAAGGGGGTACAAAAGAGAAAATTCAGTATCCAATTAAGATCCCACTGTGTTATCACAAACCGTTTGGGAGGAAAGTTACATCAAACATTTAATGAACCGCATCACAATAGGTGACTTGAATAAGGATAGTTGGATGGGCAAATGCAAAACGGGCAAAAGGATCGACAAAGAACCTTACTGGTGCCCACTGCAAGACCTTGTTTAGCCAAAGACAAAATAAACAATAAAACATACAACAGTTTTTTTTCCCAAAGGATCTGTTTTGCAGACTCCACATCATGCCACACATCTTTCCTAGTGCCCGGTGTAAATGGACTTTGTAGATGCACTCCTGGCCGTGAGAATGACATCTACACAGGCGGTGGATTAAACGCAGTCACCTGTCATTGCTCAATCTCCATGCACGGAGGAGTAGATTCTTCTGGTCCGGGTGGAGAACCCAGCCATACTGTTGTGACAGAAGACCATCCCAAAGCAGTAGACAGATTGGAGGACAGATGTTCATGCCCAAAAGTTCCAGGTACCATACTCTCCTGGCCAAATCTCCAGCCACTAGGATTACTTGGGTCTGGTCATTCCTGATCTTCAGAACTCTGGGCAGGAGAGTCAAAGGCAAAAAAAGGGCGTACCGAAGTACTGTGCTCTGCTTTAGTCTGAATGCGCCTTCTAGAGAGTGTTTTTGTGAACTCCATCGTGCTGTAAATTTTACACTACACATACTCGACAGAGGTGAAAAAAATCCAGCCAGGGTTCTCCCCAAAGTCACAAGATGCCCAACGCCACCTCAAGATGCATCCTCCCCATTTGTATAGCCCCAGGCGTCACTGATGACCTGACGCTCCAACTGACTCCAGAAGCAAAGTGTCCTTTAGCACAGAACCTAGGACCTCACTCCCCTCTTCTTGCGGCAGTAGCACAAGGCGATGGAGCTGTTCGTGAGAACCTGCACTAGCCTTCCTTTAGCCGATAGTGGGAATGGCAGAACAATGCCAGGTGGTCTGCTGTTTTCTAGTGGTGCCTACAATTAACTGTGGCAAGCCCCCCCCCCTTTTTTTATTTAGTAAATGTATTGACTTCCTTCACAATCTTACAGTACATAGATCAAACAGCAAGTATTACAGTACTTTATACACTGCGCGTCCAAAATTCATGTAATGTCACACTATAAATCCAATAATTATGATGTCATCCTACTGGTCTGAACCACTGTCAGGAGAAATGCATTAGATGAAGATCAAGAATAGAAAAATACAATAAATAACAGTCAGCATCAGCATGTTTACAAGTACAGGCGCTTAAATTGAGTCTGGCACCACTGATTAGGGCATGCATCTTTGCATGTGGGGGACATATCATCCCCATAGTATGGCCCTTTCGGTAGTCCAAGGGGCTAATAATTCAGTAGCTCAATATGGTTAAATTATTTCGACATCCTGCTATCCACTGGCTCAGCAAGCATCGGACTACGCAAATATTCCTCGAGTAGGACCATATATCTTTCAGTCTTGATTGCACAGGCATGAGTCCTCAGTAAGCCGCAAGCTGTTCCCACCAATAAGGCGGCATCTTTAAGCCAGTCTGCCACCTGGGGCAAAGCGCGGCGTCCCCATCTCATCGGCGTAGTCCCCATCTCATCCCTACGTTTGGCTAGCAGTAACAGAAGCGCAGCCAGTTTGCACCAATACGGAGGCATCGCTTGCACAAATCCTAATAGTGCCACTAGGGGAGAGCCCTAGTATGTCACCCAATCGAGCAAAAATCTCTTCCCAGTATGTTGAGACACCCGGGCATGTCCAGGAGAGGTGTAAGAAGTCAGGGGCAGAGCACCTGCCACATTTGGAGTCTCACCCAACTCCCATTTTGAGCTTTCCCACAGGGGTATGATAAAGTCGGTGTAGAAATTTGAAGTGTGTAAGTCGAAGATGGTAGTTTGGGGATAATAAGTGTGGCTGCGAACAGCAGTATTGCCATTGTGTGTCTGTGTCCCATGCTGTCTTACTGTTAAGTATGTGCACTGGAGCAGTGAGTTGCATGTCAGCGTACAGTCTCGTGATAAGTCTACAGTGCAAGATAGTTGTAAGAAACATCTCCGGCACATGGAATATCGGAGGGGCATCGGGGAACTCCACAAATAGCGTGCGGATGGCTGTGCGCACTTGAAAATATGTGAAGGTAACAAGAAAGGTAGTAGCGCTGGCCTGGAGGGCGTCCTGTGAGGAAATATAGGCGTTGTTGGGGAATAGTGCGCCCATGGATGTAAGTCCAAGCTTCCGCAGTCCAGTGCAAGTGCCAGAATCAGATGTAACTGTGATTATACGATTACTGTGGAGGGATCGCGCTTCAAGGTCCTCATTTTTGGCTCTGGTGAACTCCAGAACCTTGCCCATTTTTAGCACTTGCTCCCTTCCCTCAGCCTGCATGTCGTCCATGTTAGATACCTGTTGCTCCAGTTGGTCAATGCAGTAGTCATGTTTGTCTACTCTCTGCTTGACCTGTTCCAGGCTGTTAGTAAGCGATCTAACTCAGCGTCATTAGTCTTAAGACTGGAGCTGACCTCAACAAGAATATCCTTAATGTCTACAATGTGTTTCAGCGGACCGCTAGAGCGTTCCGGTGATATTTCAGAATGCGTGCAGGGTTCCCCTAGCCTGGTGCTGCGCCTGCTGTCAAATTGTTGTTTTGCGTGTTTGCTGTAGTTTTTCCCCATGGTGAATCGGTTTTGGCCTGACGTGTCCGGTGTGGTGTCCAGTGGCGCTAGCAGCAATAGAGGTCAGCACAGTTACCGACACTAACCCCTCAGCGCCAGATCAGAGGGACAAGATTACGTTTTTTCCTTGTAGGCAGTCCGGTCTAATCCCAGCCGGTGGCCCAAACGCCAGCGAGGCCAAGGGACCAGCACCTGCATTGAGGCACCAACTGCGCAGCTTCACCTATTGCCCTTCACCTCGTGGGGTGCTTCTGCTATGTTACCCCAGGCCGAAAGGCCTCATGGGGCACACCCGGGGGAGTCGGGGTGGGCGGGGGAAACAGCGTAACCGTAAGGGGCGGCCCAAGACCATGATGCGCCAAAGGGTCTCCAAGTTAGAGGCTATGTATCAGCTCAGGCGGTTCAAAAGGCAGGGCATGCAGACCAGGAAGCCCAGTGGGGGAGGGAAGGTCCCTGCGAAGATCGCGGACCATAAAGGCGCTGCACTTCTTCTCCACAACTGCACAGTGTGGGCCGCTCTGGTATCAACACAGGGGGCTCCCAGGGCCGCCAGCGCCGCCGCCCTCCAGTAGATGCAGATCCTCTGTGCAAAGATATGCCCAGGGAAAAGCCACGCTTCAACTACTGTAGTCCACCAGTGCCAGTATGGATGCAGGCCAAGTTTCCATCCAGGGCTAACGAGGAGCATCTGCAAGAGCCAGGGGACCCCTGCGGAGCGGCTAACCTCTGCCTCCATCCGCAGTCACACCTTCATGGTAAGCATGGGCGTGTAGCAACACAGGGGCAGCCCCCACCCTCTGTCAGGCAGGCACTCACCGGGTTCAGCCGGGCCTCATGTGCAGCTCTACGGGCGGGCCAGGGGGGAATCCCTTTACAGTGTACCCACTCACCTACCACCGGCATGCACCCCTCGCATCTACTGATGCACTCCTCGTCCGGAGAGGAGGCAAAGCGGTTCACTGGTGGACCCTGGAACTGCACCTCCCCGCCTCCTTAAGGCTGCCGGCCACAGCAGCACCAGCGCAGCCTACTCAGTCATTGCAGTCTCAGCTCCGCCCGCAGGCCAGACTACTCAGTCACCGTGCGCACTCCTGTCGCCGTCTCCACCGATGGTGCTGCACGCCCCGCAGCTATAAATTATGCCCCACCGTGACCACTAGTGAGCCATATTCACAGTCCTGCAGTCCGTTTCACGTGGATTTCTGCCAGATTTCAATCTTGCCCGGGAGAGCCCTCTCAACGAGCAGGTATCTTGCTGCCCAGACAAGCTCCGCCCCATGGCAAGCCCACTTTAAAAACCAGTCTTCAAGGTAGAACCTCAGGGTGCATGAAGGCACATTTGACACAGCTTTGAATCTTGTCCTGGGCCCAACCACCAGAGGCACACCTTGTGCAGGTCCATCACCAACATCTGTTTATGACAATTACTGCATGGTTTGAATCGTTAGTTTTAGGAGTGGACATCTTTCAATTGAACACTGGAATTCAGATTGAAAAACTTGTCAAACCAGTGAAAAAAAGGAACTAAGTGCTGGATCTGTGTAGGTAAGTGTGGAAAGAAAGGAACAGACATCTGCACCACTCCAACACTCCTGGGGTGAAAAGTAGTCAATGCCGAGCTGCACAACACCATCTGGCAGAGGCAAAAGCACTGCTATGAAAATTTCCTGATCCAGTTTGGCACCTGGGTAATATTCTAAAGATGAGGAATCGGAGGTTAAGAGCATTTATCAGAAAGACGGGGCATTAGATGAGCATCTGAACAATAACACAGCTGCTAACTGGAACTTAATGTAGGTGTACTTGATAGTGGATTGTGCCAAGTTAAACTGATAAGGCAAGAAACCGGGTGCAGTCCTTACCTTTACCTTGACAACAGACAAAAGGGTTTCCATCTGGCTTATTGAGTTTTAGTGGCAAAAAGGCACTGACCGGAGCTAAAATATCTCCGAGTTTGTCTAGCTGTGAAAACTCCCAGTGTTCAGGAGCTATGCCGATAAGCTCAGGGATACTGGATTGTGTGGCAGAATATGCCAGTTGTCTCTTTAAAACAGATTGGGGAGCAATTACAGCAATTGCAGAAACCTTGTAAGGTTTACGTCTTGGAAATCTCATCTTTCAACCTTAGCAAAATGCAACAGTGTGCTGTTGCAATAAGAAGCTACAATAATCCTTCAGTGACTAATGAACAAAAAATACTAAGTGGTGTAACAAACTATGGGGTGTGTAGGTGCTGCAAACCATGTGAAAAAACTCTTTGGATTTCATTGAAAGTTATATGGAGGTGGTATCAATATTTGCTTGGACCGTAGCTAGTATTTATTCCCCAAAGAACAGAGGATGGCGGAAAGGAGGATTTGACAGGATTTCATTCTGAGACACGGAAAAAAGAAGAGCATAGTAGGAAAAAAGTGTGTCAAAAAGCAGAATCTTATGTAGAAGAACATGCTGGTCATGAAAAGGAAGTACACCACAAAAAAATATCCCAAACAACTGCAGTGTGTATCTATCTATATGTCCATCTATATGTTTGAGACTATACAGTTTGCATAAGCAGTGTAAAGGAGAATATATCAATACAGACATTTCATGTCTTAAACCTTTAGCAACATTCTTTTAAAACATGCTGAGGCCATGGCTAATTGAGAATTATCTCAAGCAAAAAAAGTATACCATCCTCAACTGTACTAATAGATTTATCACAAAACAATGAGAAGGTGTATATAGAACGTAATAGGAAAACAGACGACAACAATTTATCTTTTCAGATTTCATACTTGCATACACCATTTATATTCTGGCTACTACTTCTGAGAGAATATTAGTAAAAGGCCAAACGTTAATATAATCTGTATATGCCTATGTTCAAGAGCCTCAAGATTCAGGATACTATTACTAACATGCAACATATTTTTTCTCTCTCACTCACTGTGTTAACTCTTTCTTCTCCTAGCCCTCACAATTGAAATTCTCCAGAGAGACACTTTTTATTTTAAATTAATTTGGTTTCTCCAACTATCCAGGAAAGAGAAAGCTTGACACACAACAGAGTTACTTTTTAAGGGGAAAAAAAATCAACACCTGGAAGCTATATTTTCTCAGCCCATGCAACGTCTTTGTCCCGAAAGTAGCTTAAACAGACACTTCTGACAAATAAATGACCTTTCTTGTACAAATAGTGAAAAAAGATAAAACCAGCATGTCATCAGTAACATTTTTGTAAAGTACTACGCAACCAAGATGGTGTAAGCACCCTACCAAGTTGCAAGATGCCCCTTCCATAGGCTCCATAATGGGACCATTCTCATCAGAATGCATAAACTATCATCATTAACAGATCAATAGTAATATCTGGAAAGATCAAGGCATAATATAGTACACATAATAAAAGTCAAGTGCTAGAAAGTGGAACACAAGATATAGAGAGGTTTTCTGACTAAGACAGGATGTACCAAAGAGGATGAAGTTTAATAGTGTCAGAAGTTTTCTTTGTTTCCTGAGAGAGTAGGGGAGAAGTGAAAGAGGGGAAACTTAAGTTTGTGATCTTATGTGGATTTGGAGGAGATCTTTAGATGATCTCTAGTCAGCTGGAACTTAAATACAGACAGAACAGGCTACTCTTGAGAAAGATTTGGCAGCTTTGCATGATTTGAATAATTTGGTTTCCAGTCCCAGCCTCCAATGGATCTCACACTCTTGTTGCCATCTGAGATTTTCAGGGAAACCCTAAGGTACCTTGGGGTGCCAATTCTGAATGATCTTAAAAGTGATGCATGCGAACTTAAAATGATAATTGCCCACCTGCCCCCTGTGTCGCCATTGAGGGACGCAACGCAGACTGTCGAGTCATAGCAGCAGGATAGCGACATCGACTGCGTGGGCGGCAGACCTGCTGAAGCACCCCTGTGACATCTTCCCAACTCAGTGGGGTGGCAGGGTGTAATTGAGAGGATGCGGGACACTGGGGCCTACCTGGGAGTGCAGCGCTGACCACGTGGGGCCTACCTACACCCTGAAAGAGGACTTGTTGACTTTAGGCTCCCGCCAGCGGCCCCTACAGAGATCAGAGGCGCTGATCAGTGCGCAACTCTCTGGGGTGTCAGAGCGCTCCAAAGCATTGCCCCGACATTACAGGTGTTTCTGCGCATCCCCACAGTCAACAAGTGTCGGCGCTGTTGCCACCGCCGCCCTGCCTACAGGCCATTGGATTGGGAGATGCGAGGCTCTGTTTTGCCTATCTTAGTGCACTAGAGCGGTCACCACATTACAGCACAGCTCTCCAGCCGCTCCTCTGCTCTCTACTAGATTCCGCCTGATGCCCCTGAGGGCGATTGGCGCACTGAACGACAGACCGGTCGCGGCAGACTGGCCCAGTGTAAGCGGAGGGGCAGCACTAGAGCCCGATTGCCCCGGTCCCTGCTCCACTTGCGGCCTACCCTCGTCTGGACCCTGCACCTACTCAAAGGCCCAAGAAGTGGCACCCTGAGCTTCCGTAGGACTACGCCTGGTCTTCTCCTGCTCCACCCTTTCTCAACGTCTTCAGGTCTCTGGAGTTGAGACCACGAGCATCGCTTGGAACAGACTGCTGCTGGCAAGGCGCCGCCCTCCCCGGGGTCTACGGCACAAGACACCTCCACTAAGCGATCATGCCCCACTTAAAGACCGGAAAAAAGCCCTCAACAGCCCCTAAGGACAATACGGTCATGGCCCTGTGGAACAAACCGCGATCGGTCCCAGAACCGGACACGGCGTCAGCAGCCGGAGGCCGCTCAGAACCGGTCACGCAAACCTTTATGACCCTCTTTATGCATGAACTCAAATCCAAAATAGGTCCCTGCGCACAGAGGTCCAGGCCTGTGTCAAGGAACTCTGGAAAGATGTGGGGGAGTTAGGAGGGCGAGTAGACTACCTCAAGAAGACATTAGATGCCCGTACGGAGGACCAGGAACACCTATGGCAGCAGCTGGCCACCCTTGAAGAGCAACATAGCAACATATAGAGCTGCAGATCAAGCAGGAAGACCAGGAAATAAGGGGGCCCGGAACAACATACGCCTGAGGGGGATTCCGACCGGGGCAGAAGGCTCTGACATCATGACTTTCGTGGCCTACCTACTCCACGACATCAGGGGGGGGACGAGGATGCTTCCCCAACTGCCTTGGACCGTGCACACAGAGTGTCTGGCCCTCCTGGGAGGCCGGGCCCCGTCACTGACATCTTGGCCCGGGTCCATTTCTTCACTGAGAAGGAGGCTATTCTCAAAGCTGCTAGGGACAAACCGGAGATCCCGTTCAAGGGCACGCCCATCCAACTGTTCCAAGACTTGGCCCCCATGACACTAACGACGCAGGGACTTCCGACCCATCACGGACAAGCTCCGGGAACTCAACATCCGCTACCAATGGGGGCACCCCTTTGCTCTCATTCCAGTGGGAATCCAAGCGCCGTGTGCTACGGTCCCTATAGGGAGGCAGCCCAACTACTTTAGATCCCTGACACTCTTCCGGCGAGTCCTTCGCGCATGCCCCCCAAGGCTCGAATCCCGCTGAAGCCACAGTGAACCACGGTGCGTCATGCAAGACATCCATCCTTCCGGGGACCATGCAGCTCTTCCCAAGAAAAACAAGACATAATCCAACATATACGATCCTTGGAGGGAGGACAGTTGCCCTCAGGATCTCAAGCATCTGACAACAAATAGCTGGACACTACACCTGTTGATTAGCATCTCAAGAGAAGCAGGACATTATACAACACATACGATCCTTTGAAGGTGGCCAGTCGCTCACAGGTTCCCAAAAATCTGACAAATAGCTGGACACTGCACCGGCTGACTCCCTGGCTGCCTTCTCTCCATTTCCTGAGCGGTCCCTCTGTGGAAACGGGATTAACAATTCACCCCCCTCTCAGACACTCAGTAGACACTACTATCCAGTGCCTGGTCTATACTCAGACGGCGGCTCCGGACCACGCTCTTGAAGAGAGAAATTGATCTACGAGACGATGACCTGTCCCCACTCCTATTCTTTGGAGAGTGACATCTCCGGGATGGCCTGTGCCCTTACGCCTGGCCTCGCCCTGTACTGGAATAGACTTTGTTGGGGTCTCCGGTCTCCCACTGGGTTTAGGACCACCCGCTCTGCGCACCACTCCAGTTCTCCTGCCTAGGTCAGCGCCTGCCCCTGACACAGAGATCATGAGCTCTGTACCTTGCCTGAAACTCCTCTGCCTTAATGTGAAGGGTCTCAACTCCCCTAATAAGCGTTGTCAGATATGGCGATATCTCCGATTGCAAAATCCAGACACCGTTTATCTGCAAGAAACTCACCTCCTACGAGACGACGTCTCTCGCATGACACACCCTTGCTTTCCCCTTCAATTCTGGGCCTCGGCAACCACTAGGACAGCAGGAGTAGCTATCCTCTGTCGGGCGGTTATCTGTCAGGGGGACTCCAAAATAGTTTGTAGCACGGATGGCAGATTTCTTAATGTAGGGGTCAAGATTGGGCACCGCACTCTCACCCTTTGCAACACTTACACACCGAACCAAGGCCAAGACTCCTTCCTGCGGAGGTTGCTGCGGGAGCACATAATACATGTTGACTCCGACCTCATACTGGGGAGGGGGGACTTTAATTTGGTATGGGAGGCGGGACTTGAACGCAGTGAGGGCTCATTTCATGGGACGGGTGCCATGTCAGCGGCATTGAAGAGACAGCTCATTGAACTAGGCCTTGTAGATATCTGGCGCGATCACTCCCCGGATGTACGTGATTACTCTTACTGCTCCCATGTACACCGCTCCTATTCCCGCATTGACTACCTCTTTGTCTCACACTCCCTGGTCAGGGACACTCTCTCAGCATCTATGTCCGATATCTCGGTCTCCGACCACGCCCATGTGGAGCTCCTGCTCAATGACCGCTTATCTCGTCACAAGCGACCCACCCGTTGGCGTTTCCCCTCTCATATTCTCAGAGACCCTGTGGATGCGGCGGAACGCCGAACTGCCATTGAGTCCTACTTCGAGATCAATGATCTCCCGGAAACCCCTCTCCCTGTACTCTCAGACGCGTTCAAGGCTACGATTTGTGGAACTCTAACATCCATCGCTATTGCTCGGGCGGCCCGCCTGTTCGAAGACAAACTTACACACGACATAAAGACCCTTGAGAGGTTAGACCAGGAGAGCCCCATACATAAGAGGCCCTTAGCTATGCTTCGAGGTCAGCTCCGGGCACATAGAACCAACAAGGCTGAGCATGCTCTCCTAGCACAGCGACAGCGGTACTACGATGGGGGTAACAAGGTGGGCACGGTTCTGGTGCGTCGCCTTCGAACACGGGCAGCCAAAGCACACATTGCTAAACTTAAGCTGGGAGACGGGACTTGGGCCACCAATGAGACTGCTAAGCTTCAATCCTTCCAAAATTATTACGCATCTCTCTACGCACGGTAAACACCTGATCCGGATCAGGTATTGGCTATCTTGGAAGCCTGTGAGTGGTCGCCGATTAGCCGCTGCCACTCTCAACTATTAGAGTAACCTATCACTCCAGAGGAGCTAGCCGGCGCTCTAAAAGATCTCCCACTCGGCAAAACGCCAGGCCCAGACGGGCTACCTGTCTCATTCTACCACACTTTTCTGCCACAGCTTCAATCACAAATGCTACGCCTTTTTAATTATTTTTCCGATGAAATTTGACCCTATACGGATATGGCTGAAATTGCCTTAATCCCAAAGCCGGGAAAATACCTTACGCTCTGCTCCTCCTTCCGTCCCATTGCCTTATTAAACACCGATCTTAAAATTTATACTAAAATCCTAGCTAAATGTCTTCGCGTTCACCTCCCCGGCCTTATTGAGCCAGACCAGGTGGGCTTTATTCACCAACGCCAAGTGGCAGACAACGTACGTTGGGTTGCCCACTTGGTTGGAAAGGCACACCATTGGAAGATACCCTCCAGCTTGCTATCACTCGATGCTGAGAAAGCATTTGACCATGTAGATTGGGTATTTCTCCGACCTATCTTGCAAAAAATAGGGATAGGCCCGCAGATGATCGCTCGCATTATGGCCTCTTACCTCTCTCCACTTCCCAGGGTATGGGTCAATGGCCAGCTCACGCGATCCATTTCCATTCTCGGGGCACTAGACAGGGGTGCCCCCTATCCCCTCTTCTATTCGCTCTCGTAGTGGAACCGCTTGCCATTATGATCCGCCAAGCGCCTCACATTCATGGCATTAGACTTGGGGGCCTAGATCACAAGATAGCTCTCTTTGCAGACTATCTTCTTCTCACGCTGTCAAACCCACGCTCTTCGCTGCCAGCCGTGCACACCTTGCTTCAATCATATGAGCGGGTTTCGGGCCTTAAAATTAATCATGCGAAATCATGGGCTCTCAACCTTACGATCCCGGCGGACGAAGTTGCTGCTATACCGCCTCATTAGGTACCTTGGACTTAATCTCACCCCCAACCTGGCCACCAGGTCCCAAGCCAATTGGCAGGAGTGGAAAACTGCTGTGTTAACAGACGTAAGGGCATGGAATTCCCTACCACTTTCCTGTCTGGGGCGCTTGAACACAGTTAAAATGTCGATCCTCCCAAAGTTACTCTACCTTTTCTAGACACTGCCCACGCCCATCCCAGAGCATCAAATCCAGGGCCTCCAACGCTAGCTCATCGTGTTTATATGGGCAGGGAATAGACCGCGCTTCTCTGGCAAAATTCCCATGCTCCCGCGCGATAGGGGAGGGCTCGCTTGCCCTAATTTGTCAGAGTACTACTGGGCATCACATCTTCGTTTCATTTCGGAGTGGATCGCATGGGAGAGTGAGATAGTATGGTTTCATATGGACAGGGTGGTGACCTGTCGCCCTATCTGGGACCTCGCGTGGCTCTCTGGCGAAACACGTTCTCGCAGCGCCTACATTGCGGTCCCTACCAAGACTCTGCTCGAGATATGGGACAAGTTGGCTATACGCAAAGGCCTCACTACCTTTCCGTCTCCACACACTCCACTTGCCCACAACCCAAACTTCCCGCCAGCCCCCCCACCCACCTTACTTCTCAGAGAGAACAGAGGGGGGATGTAGGACAATTCAGGACCTCTTCGTAGGTGATGTTATCAAAACTTTTGAACAATGCAAGCGGGACTTCCAGCTATCGGAGGGGGAGAGATTTCAATATATTCAACTTAGTCATTGGGTACAGGCGTCCTCCCTATCGCAAGCAGCCACTCGACCTTTCACCTCGTTCAAACAGCTGGTCCGTACGTTTGATAACTCTAGGGGATTAATATCTCGCACCCATCAGTTTCTCCAGCATTCAAAAAGCCCCAACCCACACCCTTACCAACAGCGATGGCAGTCAATCCTTGACACTGATATTGCACCCACTCAATGGGAACAACTCTGGCGTGACATTCCGAAGACCTTCCGTAGCATTCCCCAACAGGAGTCCGCCTACAAGGTAATGACGCAATGGTACTATACTCCCCACAGGCTACATAAACTGTTCCCCGCCTCCTCGCCACTTTGTTGGCGCTGCGCTAACGCCCTTGGAGACTTCATACACATTTGGTGGACGTGCCCACTCTTGACCACCTTTTGGAAGGAGGTTCTTAGCCATATTAAGCTGGTGCTGGGTTACCCACTGCCTGAAAACCCTCTCATGAATGTCCTGGGCCTCCGGCCAGTGAACCTGTGTGCCATGACCCGCCATGATCGGCATCTCAGTCTCCATATGCTCGGTGCTGCAAAACAGACCATTGCTCTTTATTGGAAAAAGGCAGAAACCCCTTCAATTAACGTATGGTTCACCCGCCTGTGGGACACTGTGGCAATGGAGCTGCTCACATCGCGCCTACAGCTCCAGGACACCAAATTCGCTAAATTGTGGCAACCACTGGTAGACTACTTAAGCCGATTGGAACATGCTAGCCTGCAGCCACCGAGGTTGCGGGCCCTACACCTTTTTGAGGATACCATTTGCCCCCAGACCCAGCCAGCCTCTGGAAACCCACCGCTTGACCAACTTAAACTACACCCCTAGATGCTCACCAAGTCATGGAACCCGAAGCTTCTGACATTCTGACTGCCGTGGTTGCATCGGATACTATCCCACATGCCAATGGAGATGACATGCGGTCTTTGCTGCAGCAACAATTGCACTTCAGTCCGTCGCCTCCCGCGCAGCGTCACACCCTCCTCATCCAACTGTCACACCTCTCATTCTCTTCTCTCCTCCCCCCTACTTTTTCTCTACCTCTCCACTTCCCACCTTATTAGTTTTTATTATTGATATATAGTTCTTAGTTCCGCTTGCAATGCCCACATCCAGATCTGGAATGACTATACTTGGGACCGAGCTTTGAAGAGGTAACACCCAGCCTTGTTTCCAGATGAACTGGTTACTGTCTAATGGCCACTGTGGTTCTACGACGCCCGCACAAGAGATTCATCTGTGAGGTACTGTCTTTTGCTATTATCACTGTCTGTTGCCATACGAAGTGTCCCTGATGGAACTGTTCAGATGACAACACTAGATCTTGTATGATGATCGCAGACTCCAGACTGGTCCTATATTGTAGAACTTTGCGACATATGGTTAATTGTCATACTGAGAACTACATTATGGTTTCTTATAAATGCTAATAAAAACAAGTTTAAAAAAGTCAGAATTAAATTGCCAGGATGCTTACCAAAATGAAGATCAGTATTTTCCAAACCCAAGGTTGTCAAGAGAGTAGGGAAGAGTTATGGAGGATTGCAGGATGGATCAAGATGGAGTTAGTGCAGGTTGGTAAAAGTGATGTGCATGAAAATAATGGTTGGGAAGAAAAGTATCGTTGAGCGACTGTGAGCAAAAAACTCGAGATGATAGAAGAGAAAGGAATATGCTACTTACCAGTATGCATCTGTTCTTGGCATGTAGAGCTGCAGATCTACACACTTTTGCATAGATCGCCATCTGGTGTTGGGCCCGGATGTTTGCATTTGTTTTTCCTCTTGGAAAGTCTTTGGAAGTCACGAGGTTGGCGACTCCTCCTTTGGTTCGTATTGCGCATGGGCTTCGGCTCCATCCTCAGATTGTTTTTCGCCAGCAGGGAAAGATGGAGCGTAGTAGTAATAGTAAAGAAACCCATGTGTGTTGTATCTAAATAAGATAGACTGGAACGGATACAGGTAGCCGGGGAGGCGGGTGGGCGTGTGTAGATCTGCAGCTCTACATGCCAAGAACAGATGCATACTGGTAAGTAGCATATTCCGTTCGAGGCATATGAGCTGCAGATTACACACTTTTCCATAGACTATATAGCAGTACCCAACCCTAGCGGCGACCACCGGTATCCGTTGCAGTGGTTTGGAACAGTGTTTTTAGTACAGCCTGGCCCACACTAGCTTGTTGCTTGGTTTGCACATCTACACAGTAATGTTTTGTGAAAGTGTGCGGTGTTGACCATGTCGCTGCTTTGCAGATGGCATCTAATGGTATGTTCCCTAGAAAAGCCATAGAAGCCCCTATCTTCCTTGTAGAGTGGGCTTTAGGGGGAACAGATAGCGTTCGTTTTGCTTTGTGGTAGCAAATCTGTATGCATTTTACAATCCACCTAGCTATCCCCGATTTAGAGATGGGGTTGCCTTGAGAGAAAGAGACAAATAACTGTTTGGTCTTTCTGAAAGGTTGTGTTCTTTGGATATAGTAAAGTAAGGCCCTTTTAACATCCAGTGTGTGTAGAGCCCTTTCCGCAACAGTTTGAGGTTGTGAGAAAAAAAACGGTAACTCTACCGATTGGTTCAGATGGAAGGGGGAAATGACTTTGGGTAGGAATTTTGGGTTGGTGTGGAGTACAACCTTGTTCTGATGCATTTGGAGAAAAGGTTTCTGTATAGTGAGTGCTTGTATTTCACTAACCCTCCTAAGGGAAGTGATGGCCACCAGAAAAGCTGTTTTCCATGTGAGAAATTGCAGCTCACATTTATGTAAATGTTCGAAAGGCGGCCCCATTAGCCTTGTGAGAACTATATTTAAGTTCCACACAGGTGAGGGTGGTACTTCTGGGTGGAATTACTCTTTTGAGGCCTTCCATGAAGGCTTTTATGGCAGGCACCCTGAAAAGTGATAGGTGCTGTCTGTTCTGTAGCTAAGCCGCAATTGCTGCGAGGTGTAACCGAATGGATGTATATACTCGGTTACACCTTTGTAGATGGAGCAAGTAACATATGATGTGCTGTATGGATACATCTAAAAGGGTTGATTGTGTTGTTATGGCAGTAAACAACAAATCTTTTCCACTTTGCTGCGTAGCATGCCCTAGTAGTAGGGCGTCTAGGTTCTCTGATAATGTCCATGCAATCAGGGGGAAGGTTAAGGTATCCGAATTCTAGGATCTCAGGAGCCAGATAGCAAGGTTGAGCTGAGCTGGGTCCGGGTGCCTGATCTCTCCATGGTTCTGGGTTAGGAGGCATGGTGAGAGGTTTAACTTTTGGTGTGGCACTACCGAGAGTTCCAGCAGCGTGGTGTACCACGGTTGTCTGGCCCATGTTGGAGCTACCAGGAGGAGCGTGAAGGAGTGCTGTTGTAGCTCTCGCACCACTAATGGAATTAGTGGGAGAGGTGGAAAAGCGTACGCAAATTTGCCTGACCAGTTCATCCATATAGCATTTCCTTTGGACAATGGGTGTGGGTATCTGGCGGCGAAGCTTGGGCATTTTTTGTTTTGGTGGGTGGCGAAGAGGTCTATGTGAGGATGCCCCCACTTCTGAAAGAACGGGTGAAGAACCTGTGGGTGAAGTTCCCATTCGTGGATCTGTTGCGTCTGTCTGCTGAGCAGATCTGCCATGGTGTTTTGGACTCCTGGGACGTGTTGGGCCAGGAGAAAGATTTTTTGCGGAATTGCCCATCTCCATATGCTCTGTGCTAGTTGAGAGCTGTGGAGAGTGTGTGCCCTCCTGTTTTTGAATGTAGTACATGGCAGTCATGTTGTCTGTGGGAATGAGGACTGCTTTGCCTGAAATCTGCGTCTGAAAGGCTTTTAGCGCTAGAAAGATTGCCAGTAACTCCAGATGGTTGATGTGGAGTAACTTTTGTTGCGGCGTCCATGTGCCCTGCACTGTGAGGTGTAACAGATGGAGCTCCCCAGTCGGAGAGCGATGCGTCTGTAGTTAGGATTATTTGTGGAACCGGGTCCAGGAACGGTCGACCTTTGGAAAGATTTGTGGTGTTCCACCACTGCAGAGGGCGATGGGTGCGACCGTCTACCAACACCAGATCTGTCAGTTGCCCCTGGGCCTGGTTCCACTGGCGTGCTAAGCACTCCTGGAGTGGACGCATCTGGAGTCTTGCATGAGGCACTATGAAAATGCAAGAGGCCATCATCCCTATTAGTTGCATAAACACTCTTGCTGGGAGAGAGTTTTGAAGTATACATTTTTGACGCAGAGCCTGGATGCTTGCAATCCTGGCAGGATTTGGATAGGCTATTGCTTTTGAGGTGTCTATGGTGGCACCGAGGTATTGCTTTGTGTGTGATGGTATCAGGTGGGACTTTTGGTGGTTCACTGTGAAACCTAGCTTGTGAAGTAGCTTGATTGTAGTGGCGGTGTGGTGTACACATTGGTTCTAGGACGTGGCTTTTATTAGCCAGTCGTCCAAATATGGGAAGACGTGAATGTGCTGTCTTCTGAGATGTGCCGTCACTACTACTAGACACTTGGTGAATACCC
This sequence comes from Triturus cristatus, assembly GCF_964204655.1. NCBI lineage: Eukaryota > Metazoa > Chordata > Amphibia > Caudata > Salamandridae > Triturus > Triturus cristatus. The sequence continues at coordinate 1,351,844,504 of NC_140590.1, forward strand.
TTGGTGCTGTTGTGACCCCGAAGGGGAGCACTTTGAATTGGTAGTGTTGCCTGTCCACTACAAATCTGAGGTACTTTCTGTGAGCATGGTGTACTGGAATGTGAAAGTATGCGTCTTTTAAGTCCAGTGTGGTGAGAAAGTCGTTCTGGGAGAGGAGTGGAAGAACCTGTTGAAGGGTTACCATGTGAAAATGGTCTGAATGTATGTAAGTGTTTAGAGGCCTGAGATCTAGAATAGGTTGTAGAGTCTCATCTCTTTTTGGTATCAGAAAGTACAGGGAGTAGACCCCTAAATTTTGCTGATTGACGGGGACTTGCTCTATGGCTTGTTTTTGCAGGAGGGAGATTACCTCCTGTTTTTGAAACGTGGCATGTTCTTGTGACATTGGTCGTTGCCTGGGTGGAATGTTTGGGGGGGGGGGGGGGGGGGGGGGGGTAGATGTTAATTCTAGCAGTACCCTGAATGAATAATTTGAGTCACCCATCTGTCTGAGGTGATGGTCTTCCAGACGTGAAGGAAATTTTGTAGTCTGCCCCCGACCGGAGTGGGATGGTCTGGAGGGAGCAGGGGAAAGTCATTGGGTAGGCGGTGTGGCAGAGCAGGCAGTGTTTGTTTTGCCTCTGCCTCTATTATTATTGCCTCTATAGCCGCCTCTTTGATAACCCCTTGTGAAGGTGGACTAAGGAGGGGATTTGTAGGATGTGGAGGCGCTATCTGAGGAGTAGCCTCTGCCCGTGCCCCGAAAGGAAGAGCGGCGAAAGGAGCGCCTAGGAGGGTGTGACTGTAGGGCTCCCATAGATTTCGCCGTATCGGTGTCTTTCTTCATCTTCGAGGGCCTCATCAACCTTTGGACCAAATAAATGTTGTTGATCAAATGGGTGGTTCAATATGGAGGCTTGTACCTCAGGTTTAAAACCTGATACTCTTAGCCAGGCGTGGCGACGGAGGAGGACACTGGTGTTTATGGCCCTGGAGTCTGTGTCTGCCGCGTCTAGGGCACAGCGTATAGAGGTATTGGTGATGGTTTTCCCCTCTTGAATCAATTCATTAGCCCTATTTTTGTATTTTTCTGGGAGATGGTGCATGATGGTTTCTAGCTCATCATAATGCGCTCTGTCGTATCTGGCCAATAGCGCTTGAGTGTTGGCGATACGCCATATATTGGCAGCCTGTGACGCAGTGCGTTTTCCTGACACGTCTAGGAGCTTGGACTCTTTGTCAGGTGGTGGTGCTTCGCCTGACGCCTGGGAATTTGATCTCTTCCTAGCCGTGGATACCACTAATGAATCCAGCAGTGCAGGTCCTTTAATGTAAGCAGGATCTGTGGGGGCGGCTTTATATTTTTTCTCTATGCGTGGGTTTAGGACCCTAGCCCTGACTGGGTCTTTAAAAACCTCTGGCGCATGTTTGATTACCCCTTTTAGCATAGGTAGTATAACAGTAGACCTATGTGCATCATCGAAGGTGTCTAGGAGGAAATCTTACTCTACTGGGTCAGTATGTAGCTCTACCCCGTGATAATGTGCCGCCCTCTGGAGTAGGTGGTGAAAGCCTAACGAGTCTTCTGGTGGTGATGGCCTGGATGGATAAAGGTCATCTTGTGGGACATCTGGGATGTCTGGATTGTTATAATCATCCCATGGGTCTGGGGATCCAGTAGGGGTGGGGTCTTGTGGCACATCTGCTGGATCGTAGATTGGGTCCCCTTGATCATCATGGTCTAGAGACGGGGTCGGAGAGCGATGAGGCGGAGGTGGAGAGGGTGGAGGAGGTGGGGAAGGCACTCTGAAAGGGGAGGTAGCACAGTCCTTCCTCTTTGGAGGTGGAGGTGGAGCTGGTTTGTCCAAGACAGTGCAAAATGTCCAGTTTTTGGATCCTTGGTAAGTGTCTTTTGCAAAGGATCTAGTGTGAATAGTTCTTGCGACACTGGTTGGCGCCGAGGTTTTCGGGGCCGACGGCTTTCTAGGCTTGTCTGTGCCGTGCTTTTTTGGAACCTCCGCTTTTTTGTTTGGCGCCGAGAGATTCTTCGGCACGGGAGTGTCGGTGCCGAGGGCCTTGTGATGTTTGGTCGGCACTGAGAGGCCGGGTTTCGACACCGAGGGCTTTGGTGCAGGGCTCGGTGTGGAGGTGGAGGCCGATCTCTTCTTCGGTGCCGAAGGGTGTTTTTTGGCACCGCTGGTAGGCTGGCTCGAGCCCAAGCTGCCGGAAGGCTTATTAGGCTTCTTTACCGGGCCCGAAGGTGGGATGTTAGAAGCAGTGTCCTTGGTCTTGCCTAGGCTCGGAGGCGAAGGCGTGACCGAAGCCTTTTTGGGTGTCGGCGCGGGTGTGGGAGGGGGTATTGTACTCACGACCCTCTGCGCCGGGGTGATGTCCTCCACATCTGAGTCGTCGGCTTCGGAAGCACTGACGAGGTCGTCTTCTTCTTTGGTGTGCTGCTGTCCCGGAGCTTCGACATCGTCCCCGAAGATGTCGACTGGAGCGGAGGTCGAGGAGTGCGCCATGTTGCGTCTGGCCCTTCGATCTCGTCTTTTTTAATCTAAAAGACTTGCAGGCGGGACAGTCTCGAGACTCGTGTTCAGGGGAGAGGCAGAGGTTGCACACCTCATGAAGATCGGTGTGGGGGAATTTGGACCCACATCGAGGGCACTTCTTGAAGGGAGTTCTTTCCATCAGCCGAGACCGGAGCCGGGATAGGCCCGAAGGCCGCCGTCGACGACAGGAATCGAAGAAGTGTCGAAGAGAAGGTGATTAAGAAGATTTGTATCTGAAGAATCTCGATGACCGAGGATTTTGCGTCGATCGTTGAACTGGAAAAGTTCGGAACCGGAGCGCGAAGTATTACATCCGAGCCCGATGGCGGAAAAAAACAATATGAGGATGAAGCCGAAGCCCATGCGCAATACGAACCAAAGGAGGAGTCACCAACCTCGTGACTTCCAAAGACTTTCCAAGAGGAAAAACAAACTGCAAACATCCGGGCCCAACACCAGATGGCGATCTATGCAAAAGTGTGTAATCTGCAGCTCATATGCCTCGAACATTAAGGTTCGGCTGACATGGAGGAGGAAGACGGTGGCAGATAGACATTAAAAATTAAGTTTCTCCTCACCGAAGGAGGTTGCCATTTCGGCAAAACAGACTGATCCAATTAAAAATCTTACATAGGGTGTATCTCTCGGGTCCCAGACTGGTTCTGATGGGTAGGAGCGAAGAGGGGCTGTGTAAAAGGCAATGCAACATAGTGGGACGCTTTTTCCACATCATTTGGGAGTGTCCGCCGATCCAAAGTTATTGGAAGAAAGTACTTGAATGTATGAGTGAAGTATGGGGGGTGGAGATTTGGCTAGAAAGCCAAAAGATGTCTCCTGAATGTTTGGGAGCCCACAGACCTGACCACCTGACCACCAAGGATAAACTGTGAGAAACGCTTGACCAGATGGTAGCTAAACTAAACATCGCCCGCCTGTGGGGAGCGACACGGAGTGCCTGGAAAAAAGATATGGATTGGTGTATGGTGCGGGAGAAAACTGTATATGTAGCACGTGGCTGTCCCCGGAAGTGGATAGTGATCTGGACTAAAGAACAAGTTACTTACCTTCGGTAACGCTTTTTCTGGTGGATACAGTATCTGCCTGTGGATTCCTCACCTTGTGAATATCCCCTGCACCAGCATTCCACGGAACTTTTTTTTCCCAGCTCTCTACGCCGACGTGGACGTCATAATGCATCGGCTCCGCTCGCGACTCCGTTATGATGTCACCGGAGCCATAAGAGAGCCACGTCGGCGTGATGACGTCAGTTCCACCCATTTTTTCCGTACCTCCGAGGCGCACAGGTGGACCAACGACAGATTCAAGTGTACATAGTATACAATATACAGCCAAATATACATAGTACATACCATAAAGCACAACAACATCTCAAGCAAGACATCTTTTTAGGTATACAAAGGTGGACAACGGGGAGGCGGGTGGGTCAGTGAGGAATCCACAGGCAGATACTGTATCCACCAGAAAAAGCGTTACCGAAGGTAAGTAACTTGTTCTTCTGATGGATACATCTGCCAGTGGATTCCTCAACTTGTGAATAGATTCCCACAGCAGTCCCACTCCCGGAGGAGGGTGTCCACCTTCCTATACCAAAAAATCCTGCAAAACAGAGCGCGCAAAATGGCCCTCCCTCCTCATCTCAGAGTCTAAACAATAATACTTTGCGAAAGTATGGAGGGAGGCCCAAGTCGCAGCTTTACAAATGTCTGCCACAGGAACACCCCTGGCCAAAGCAGATGTAGACGATTTAGCTCTAGTTGAATAAGCCCTAATACCCTCAGGAGGAACCTTACCAGCCAGGGTATAGCAGATCTTGATGGCAAGGATGATCCATCTCAATAAAGTGCCCTTGTGCACAGCTCTTCCTTTAGAATGACCAAAATAACCCACGAAGAGCTGATCGTCCAGACGAAAGTCTTTCGTTCTATCCAAGTAAAACCTCACAGCTCTCTTTGGGTCCAGGCGATGAAGTCTTTCCTCTTCTTTGGAGGGATGAGGAGGTGGATAAAAAACAGGGAGAGATAGACTGCCCCAAATGAAACGGAGTAACTACTTTAGGCAAGAAAGCAGCCCTGGTCCTGAGAACCATCCTTTAAGCATGTAATGTTAAAAAAGGGGGTTTAGAACTAAGAGCTTGAAGCTCACTCACCCTCCTTGCCGAGGTTATGGCTACAAGAAAGACCGTCTTAAAGGACAACAGCCTCAAAGGACAACTATGAAGAGGCTCAAACGGAGACCCCATCAGAAAAGTTAAGACAAGATTAAGGTCCCACTGTGGCATTACAAAAGGAGTAGGTGGAAACCTGTTTGTAAGGCCTTTGATAAACCTTAGTACAATAGGAGGTTTAAATAATGACCGTTGATCAGGAAGACAGAAAAGCCGATAAGGCCGATAGATAGCCCTTGACCGTGGCCACAGCACAGCCCTGCTGAGCCAAGGAAAGAGCAAACTGAAGCACATCAGAAAGGTGGGCTTTTAAAGGGTCAATGGATCTCTCTCCACACCACTTAAACTTAGACCACCTATATGAATAAACGGACTTGGTGGAGTGTCACCTGGCCAATAAAATTACATCCACCACATCAGGCGGGAGAGAGAAAGAACTCCGGTTGCCCCGTTCAATCTCCAGGCATGAAGGTGTAAGCTCTGGAGGTGGGGGTGTAGAATCTGCCCCTCCGACTGCGAGAGGAGGTCTGCCCTCAGAGGGAGATGGAGCAGAGGGCACGAGGAGAGGTGGAGAAGATCTGTATACCACACCCTTCTTGGGCAATCCGGGGCGACCAATATAACTTGGGCCCGGTCTTGGCGAATCTTCCTCAGAACCCGAGGAATCAAGGGTATGGGAGGAAACGCATAAAGGAGTTGTGAGCCCCAACTCAACTGAAACGCGTCCCCCAACGCTCCCTGCATCGGATACTGGAGACTGCAAAATGACGGGCAGTGCGCGTTCTCGCAGGTGGCGAAAAGGTCCACACGAGGAGTCCCCCACGTCCGAAAGACATGACGAACCACCTCTGGATGGAGCCTCCACTCGTGGTCGGCGGAGAACTGCCGACTGAGACTGTCCGCAAGTACGTTCAGCACCCCAGCCAGATGATTTGCCATTAGACAAATCTGATGGTCCTGAGCCCAGGACCATAGACGCAGAGCCTCTCTGCAGAGACAATGCGACCCCACTCCTCCCTGCTTGTTGACATACCACATCGCGGTAGTGTTGTCCGTCAGGACTTAAACAGATAGACCGCGAAGGGAAGGGAGGAGGGCCTTGAGTGCCAAACAAATCGCCCGCAATTCCAGAAGGTTGATGTGAAGCAACCTTTCCTCTGGAGACCAAAGACCCTTGATCTCCAGATCCCCCAGATGAGCACCCCACCCTAGGGAGGAGGCATCCGTTATCACCGTGGCCACCGATTAAGGCAGATGGAAGGGCTTCCCTTGAGACAGATTGCCCGCCACGCTCCACCAAGATAGATCCGCTGCAGCTTCTCTGGAGATCCTGATCGACTCCCTGAGATCCCCGTTGTGCTGATACCACTGCCTGCGGAGGCACCACTGGAGCGCCCTCATGTGCCAGCGCGCATGGTTGACCAACAGAATGCAGGAAGCGAACAGACCGAGCAGACGAAGGACCTTCAGAACTGGAACAACCGCTCCATTCTGGAATAAAGGGATCAACTACTGAATGTCGAGAATTCTTTGAGGAGGAGGAGGAAATGCTTGACACACAGTGGTGTCCAGTACCGCCCCTATGAACAGGTTGCGTTGAGAGGGCACCAGGTGAGATTTGGGCACATTGATCAAAAAAACCCAAGTCGAATAACAGCTGAGATGTTACCTGCAGATGATGTTGCACCATCTCTGGGGACTCTGCCTTCAGAAGCCAGTCGTCCAGGTAGGGGAAAACCGGAATCCCCGACCTCCTGAGACGAGCAGCCACCACTGCCATCACCTTCGTGAAGACTCGAGGTGCGGTAGTAAGACCAAACGGGAGGACCGCAAACTGGTAATGTTGCGACCCAACCGTAAAACGGAGATACTTCCTGTGCGACTTCAGGATTGGGACATGGAAGTACGCGTCCTGCAAGTCGAGCGACACCATCCAGTCTCCTTGCTGCAACGCTTTAAGAACCTGCGCAAGGGTCAGCATCTTGAATTTCTCCTGTTTCAGGTAAAAGTTCAAGACTCTGAGGTCCAGGATCAGACGCAATCTGCCGTCCTTCTTGGGAATCAGGAAATACCGGGAGGAGCATCCCTGACCCCTTTCCTGCTGTGGAACCACCTCTATCGCACCCTTTTGAAGCAAAGCTAGAACCTCCTTCTGCAAAAGAAGCAGATGGTCTTCCGAGCAGTAACCCTGGCAAGGAGGGTAAGGGGGAGGAAACTCCCGAAAGGGAAGGGCGTACCCAGTCTCCACGAGGTTTAAAACCCAAAGGTCGGTTGTAACAGATTTCTAACCTCGCAGAAAGTGGGACACCCGACCCCCCCACAGGTCTCACATGATCTAGGATGGGGGATCCAGGGCTGCTTCCCTGAAGCTTCATTGGGAGCAGAGGAGGCAGAAGATGAAGATGGGTTGCGGCCAGAACCTCTCCGTCCTCTTTGTCTTACTCTATACGACCTATAGAGGGGATTCTGCTGCTGCTGTTGCTGCTGAGGGTGCCGGAAGGAGCGAAAAGAAGATTTGCCAAAGCCTCTGAATTTCCTAAGCCCAAATCCTTTAGCAGGAGTCTGCAAAACTAAAGATTTCGCCGTCACCCTGCTCTCTTCAAATCTTTGCAAGGCGGAATCAGCCTTTTCGCCAAAAAGTTTTTGTCCGTCAAAAGGCAAATCTACCAAGGTGGCCTGAACATCCGTAGAAAAGCCAGAAGAACAAAGCCACGCTTGCCTCCTAGTGGCTATCGACGATCCCATTATCCTTGCCACAGAATCAGCCGTATGAATGCCCGACTGAATTACCTGCCTTGCAGCAGCCGGAGTGTCAGTGACCACCTCCATAAAAGACGCCTTATCCCCTTCTGGCAACTTAGGGGCTAATGATTTCATAGAGTCCATCAGAGCATGAACGTAGCGCCCTAGTAAGCAGGTGGCAATAGTGGATTTAAGCGCCATGCTCCCTGAAGAAAAGGTCTTTTTAGCTGCCTGATCAGCCTTTTTAGACTCCCTGTCCGCAGGAGTCTGACGGAAGGCTCCTGAAGCATGCTTCGAGCATGAAGCCTGCACCACCAGGCTTTCTGGAGAAGGGTGGGCAGATAGAAAACTTGGATCCCCAGGAGCCACACTATATCTCCTTGCCACCTGTCTGGAGACTGCCGGCGAAGAGAGTGGCTTACGCCAGACATCCATAACTGGCTCCAAGATAGCCTCATTGAAAGGCAACAAGGGTTCACAAGTCGAAGCTGGCAAATGTAGTACCTTAGTCAGAAGGTTTGGTTTATACTCAGCAGAGGGCAACTGCAAGTCCAGCAATTCTGCGGCCTTCTTTATTACTAAATGATAAGGAGCCAGTTCCTGCGGTGGAGAGGATCTAGTAGAAAAATGCTCCCACTCCGGAGTTGTATCAAGACCACTAGGCCTCTTGAATCTCTTCAAAGTCGTCGGAAGATGTATCCACCTCACCTTCTTCCACCTCCTCCCTATAACGCTCCTCTTCCAAGACTCTGAGCCTCTCTCCTTGAGCGGATCCGAGGAACCGGCGCCGCCGTACGCGGAGTCGGTGCAACCGAACGTGGAGTCGGCGGTGTCGGAGTCGGCGGCGCCAGACGCGGAGTCGAGGGAGTCGGCAACGGCGTCGAGGAGGGCTCCGAAGAAGGCCGATCCAATCGAAGTCGAGATGGATCCCCAGACGGCGCCGGAAACTGCCACGAAGGAGCCATCGGCAAAAAGGGCATAAATGGGGTATGAGCATAATGCTGCGGCACTCCCAAGGTGTATGCCATAGGACCCACGGGACCAGAAGGTGCGCCGGATGGGAAGGCAGCCCGTTGAAAAATCCCATACATAGCATTTAGAAAATGCGTTGAATCCACACCCGGAGTCGGGAACTGTGGATAAGGGATTGATCCCGAATCCGGCTGAGGAGTACCTGGAACCGGAGCCGAAAAGTCCTCGACAGAAGCCACAGGATCAGCCGGCTCTGGAGAAGGCTCCTTTTCCTGTTCTTTCTTGACCTCAGAAGCAGAAGACTCCACTGGCGCCGGTGACTGCGCCGGAGACCGCTTCGGCGAAGATGATCTCTCTGGTTACTTCCTAGGAAATGGAGAAGGAGACACATCCTTACTTCGACGTTGAGGCGAAGTCGATCTCGAAGCCTTGCTCTCCAAAGACCGGCGCCGAGAGCTATGCTTCCTTTTCTTGTGGTGTTTCTTCGACTTCGAAGAATGCGAAGTCGACGACTCCGGCCTCGATCTCTCCTTCTTCCTACCTCTCTTCTCCTTCTTTGCTTTGGCCATGAAGAACTTCGCCTCTCTCTCCTTCAAGGCCTTGGGGTTCATCCTTCTGCAGCTGGAACAGTCATCCACGTCGTGGTCAGAAGAAAGGCACCACAAACAATCTTCATGGGGGGGTCTGTCATCGACATGTGGCCCCCACATTCCCTACAAGGTTTGAAACCTGACTTCCTAGTCGAAGACATGGTGAATTCACCAACAGTAACCCACTACAAGGCTACAAAGTAGCAGGAGAGTGCTGGAAAACCGTTGCGCGGCGACGGCGCGGAAAAAAGGGAACTGACATCATCACGCAGTCGTGGCTCTCTTATGGCTCCGGTGACATCATACGGAGTCGCGAGCGGAGCCGATGCATTATGATGTCAACGTCGGCGTAGAGAGCTGGGGAAAAAAAGTTCAGTGGAATGCTGGCGCAGGGGATATTCACAAGGTGAAGAATTCACTGGCAGATGTATCCATCAGAATGGAATGTTTATCGTGGTAACATATGTGAACCCCCATATATACCCCCCCAGATGAACCACTGACACCCTGAACTGTGTAGCCAACCACCACCCTTTACTACCCCACTCTTACTGTACGAAGTGACCACCTACTTGAATTGTCAATAACAAGATTTATTTTTAAAAAATATTACGTTTCCGAAGAACAACAAAGAATTTGTATGTTCAGGTTAAGCATCTGTATATTTTATCTTAAGTTTGTAGGTATAGTACTTTGTACAGTCGTTTGATAGTTTTGATTTATATTTATGTGTTGGTAATATTTTCTCCTTTGTAAAGGTTATTGCAAGTGAGGACATATGTTACATTGTAACCATTATAAGACTGGCTTATGTATTAATGTAAGTGGAGCCAGTGTTCTGCAAAGGAACGTGGAATGCAGAACACTGGTGATGTTGTGTTTCAAGGAAGAAGTGGAGTTGGAGCTGAGCACGGAGGTCAACTTGCTCAGGGGAGTCGTGGAATAAAGCATACATTTAATAACACACAAACAGGATCCAATTATGTGTGTACACTACAGATATGGCATGTGATTCCAGCAGTTATGAAAGGGTATGGAAGAACTATCTTGAAAGACAAAAACATCTGTCTAGTCTGATGATTACCCTGGAAAAGATGCGTGGATGCTAGGCTGGAGAGGCCAGCAAGCTTGAGGAAGCGGTCTCAGTGAGTCAGTTTTCTTTTGTGGCTGTTACAGCACTTTAAGAAACTGAGGGTGCGATAAGGCCAACAAAATAAAATCACTGGCAGCTCTGTGTGGGAAGGGAGAAGAGCATGCCACTGATCCAATCGCGATTAGTCAACCACCACAGCACATCTTTTGCTGTCCCTTCCGAAATCTGGACTGGGTCAGCGAGATTTACCTGATACTGTGCCCACTGGGACTTCATGTATGACTGCAGAGCCTGCATGTGCCACTTGGCGTGTTTCACCAGCAGGATGCCTGAGCCATCAGACCCAGCAGCCTCACAGTCGCATTGAGATCCAAGACTGAGGCTGAAACATTGGAATTGTGTAGTCCAAAAGGCATGGAACTGCACCGCATTGAGATTTGCTCTGATAAAAGGGAGCGTATGAGATGGAGACAGTTGTGACTTTGGTATGTTGATAGTGAACCACACTGGAGTCCGAAAGAGTACAGCGAACCGAAAAAGCTCCTAGCGCACCATGAACCGCAGGTAACGCCTGTTGGCCTGCAGGATGGGAATGGGGAAATACACGTCCTGGAGGTCCAAATAGCTGGGCCAGGGTGAGCATTTTGAACCCCTCCTTTCGAAAGGAAGGTGTTGTGGGGGACCAATCTAGGACAGGCAAGAGGCCTCCTTCCTTTTCTGAACCAGAAAGTAGTGGGAATAGCAACCATGACCTAATTCTATTGCAGGTAAGAGCTTTCACTTCCTGCTGGAGAAAGAAGAAGTGGTCCTCCATCCTCTGATCTGAAACAGGTGGGAGGGTGGAGTGTCCAAAATGGAAGGGCATTACCTAGCAGGATGATTTGGAGCACCCACTTATCCGATGCTGGGGGAGGTGGTGCTGATCCTGCCACCAACAGCATCCGTTTGCTGCATAGATAGCATGCTAAAGGAGCTTGGAGGCCATGGCAAACAGAGGGGCGGGTGTTAGACAGTACGCTGGCTTCGGGTCACACATGATCTGTAGTAGTTGTGTCATGGCCACAAAAGGGCGGATATGCCAGGTGACCTTGGGGATATGGTTGGTATTGAGTGCACAGCTGGTAGCCCCTACTGGAGTCATGTAAGGGAGACAGGAGGAGAGGGGTTTGCGCAACACCATGGAGGATCCCAAAGACCTGACAGTGACCTGATACTCCTTAAAGTGCTCAAGTGCTAAATCGCCCTTGTCGCTGCAAAGGCAAGAGCTATCGAAGGGCATGTCCATCAGAGATTATTGGATCTCCTCCGAAATGCCAGATGTCCTCAGTCAGGCATGGCAGCCACGTACCACCGTGGAGGCAATAGCCCTGCCCAGCAAGTTGCTAGTAACCAGCCCACACTGTTTAGTTAACTCTCCTGCGTCCTTGCCATTAAGGATGGCCTGGTTCAGTATGACTTTGGAGTCCTCCAAGACTAAGGGCAGCACTTGCGCAACCATATCTCAGAAGGTGTGGGTGCAGCAGCACAAGAGGCATGTGGTATTCACTGGCCGCAATGCAAGACTCTTGGATTCCCTATCCAAAGGAGTAACAGGGTATGCACATGGGATAGGTTTTGAGACCTGCCCCACAGACTCTTGATATTGGGTGAGGGATGAGAAAAGCCAGGTAACCAGGGGCAGGGAGGGGGTGATGGGCAATCATCTTGTGGACTGGAACGGTGCATTGGAACACCTGTGCAGGGCTTGGCCCAAGACCCCAGGAGAATGTCCTTGAGGGCTTTGTTAAAGGGAAGCAGTGTCTCTGCAGCTGTCATGACGTTAGTCTTTGCCTGGACAGAAGGGAGCTGCAGGTCGAGGACCTCTGCTGTCCTCCTCACTACCACGGCAAAGGGAGCACCATCTTCCGAAGCTGGTCCCGTGGATGAGACCATGTAGGAGGCTGGCTAAGTATATGTTGGCACACATACTTAAGTAAAGGGGCTTGTCCAGACAACCCTTAAGGTGATTTTAGTGGTCTTAGACAACCTTAGAAAGCTCTCTAAGTGGTAGCTGTGGAGAGCAGCCTTCAATCTTATCCAGACAGAGTGTTAAGCTGCTTGTTTTACCAGATCTAATCATGTAGTGTAGGTTAAATGAAAAAGAACCAAACAGTGAAGTTATAAAAATATGTCTATTTACTATACAACACTCACTAACACATTGGTTTATCTCCCACCCAGAGATATCAACACAAATACACACAATACTTCAATTGTAAACAGGTAAATAAGAACATTACACAGTGGTCTCTAGGGGAAGACCAAACCATATAATAAGAAAGTGGAATGCGAACTGCGAACACAAGTCTGGACTTAGACCAAGAGACTCCGAGGAGCTGGAGGCACAAGGAACTACCAAGGAAAATACCCAGGAACCCAACAGAGGCTGTGTGTGGAGTGAAAACACAGCTGCTTATCCAACAGAAGTCAACTGGGAAGTCGCGGTTGCAGTTTTCAAGAAGAAGGACCCTTCCAAGTGGAGAAATCCCGTGGAAGACAGAAGGTTGGATATCCTAGGAACCAGGATACCTACACTACGGAAGCCGGTGCATAGGTGCAAATTGACGTTGGAAACCGAAATAGACCACAATGCAGGACTTCAGTAAAGATGCCTCTAGCAAAGACTGTGCAAGGTTCCTGCAAAGTATATTAAGGGCTGATCATCCACTCTGTCCTGTCACCACAGTAGGACTAAGCACACCCAGAGTCCAGTCTATTTAAAGGCTCCTCTCCCTTGGAAAGGTGAGAAGGAAGAAAGGAGGATGGAAGAGTTACAGACTGGACAATTTGGAAAGCACTTGCACATCTGGGCAGAAAGGATGGTCAATTACCGAGAACCAGCTTGTCTGGCTAGAAAACAGTATATAGCTAGACTGACAGAGCCTGTACTTCACTGACTCTTTGGGCAGAAGCGATTACCACTAGAAAATCAGTTTTAAACATAAGATGGTGGTCTGAGCAACTGAGAAAGGACAACAATAAATGTAAATCACACTGCAGAATAAAAGGTGTGGGAGAAAATATGGGCAACAACGTTTTCAAAATAGATAATAAAGCTTACAAAATAAGGACAATAAAGTTGCCAAGATTGCACCACAAGTTGTGATCAGAATAAAGAAGGTTGGTCAGGAAGAAAGAGAAAGGCAGCAAAAGCAACTAAATGACCCTCCACAGCTGTGCCCGTCAAGTCTTGTTGAGCAAGGAAAAGCCCAAAGTGCAAAATGTCAAAAAGGCAAACCTCAGAGTATTAAACACACAGACGTGCCCCAAATCTGGACCAATGGCCTGCATAGAGTAATTTCATTGCAGAGTTTCATGCAGCCAATATGACATCCGTAACCTCTGACAGTAGACAAAAGGCCTATAACTGACACAGCTCAATTGCTATATATTGAGTGAAAGGGGTTGAGGAGTGGTGTGTAAAAACACATCTATTACCCGTAGAAGAGAAAGTGGCGGCCAACTGCTGAGTTCTAAAAGATCTATATACTAAATCCCCCGTGCCTCATCTGGGATGATAAGAATCAGTCATGCCCGATCCTCCGGCACTTCCCTAGGGGTGCCCTCAGTAAATCATTTGTAGCGAGGTGCACAGCAGAGAGTGGGAGCAAATGTGGATCAGGGTTGTGGGAAAATGGTCTACAAAAGGACATCCTAACTGGAAGATCATCATGTTTGCCACTTCTAGCTAAAGCTCCCCGATCACGTACTTCTTGTGACTGGTGACTTAAGGCATCCACCTTCACATTCAGAGTGCTCACCAGAGGGACACCAAAAGGAAAATGTCTGTTGGCAGAGACCACTGCCACCAAAGCAAGAACTTCCAACTAATGATCCAAGAACCTACACCACAGTCTGATGATGTAATGGACTTTGGTAGACTTTTCCAAAAGGATGCGATAGTCATGCACCCAGATAGAGGGAACACAGGACTTCAGAAGAAGGTGGACTTGCCTGCAATTCTAGCACACTGATATGCATTTGTTGGACAGATCTGGACCAAAGACTGGGATCATTATTTGTCCTAAATGAAAGTCCTTTCTCAATGAGGAGGCGTCCATAACAACAGTAGCCTGCGACTTCCGCGAACAGCGGGGAAGGTGGATGTCACATTGAGAACTGGCTGATGGAAAAGCTGGAGAGGCTAGAGTCAGTAACCTGACTGTATCATGGCTTTTTTTTATCCATGCTGGAATCGGACCTATGACCAAACAGACTCCTGCCTCCAAAGGGCATGCCCATTAAGGCTGAATGGATTCTCTTTGGTAGCCTTCTGAACTCATCCAGGCGTGCCTGTGGAGTGCAACCGCCATAGCCATTTTGTCAGTAGAATCCAGGTCATACTTTATAATTTTTTTAAAGCATTCAAGGTGCTGCTTAGCAAATCAGAAACACCTTTTATTATGGAAGGTGTTTTACAGCCATTCTTGCCAATTTCCACAAGGCATAAACATACCCATCTGAGAAGGCACATGTTGGCAGTGCACAGGGTAAACTGCCTGAAGTGAAAATATTTCATCCATGTCGTTTGGAGTCATGTCATTTCGATTCAAAGTCCAAAGTAGTGAAGGAAAGCTTTGGGGTTCAACTTTACTGATGACCCCTCAACCACAAATGTCTCTAGAGAGGGATGTGTTGACATAACTTGAGATCAGAAGGTGAGAACCTGTGACAACCTGCAAGTTATCGGCTAAATACCGAGCCTGAGAATGGGTACTCCCAGGCAGCCATTACCAGCTGAAGTAATGCTTCATTAATTGGCAAGAGTGGTTACAGGGCTGCTTTAGAAGGGTGCAAGATTTCCGACAATGATTTTGGATAAGGCTGTCCAGCTGCTATAGGGCATTCAAGTGCCTTGCATACTACTGATGTGAACAGAGTTTCTTAGACAGAGGGTCAGTAGAGCATGGAATATAACTTTCAGGTGACGTATCAATACAACTACCATCCTGGAGGTCCAGGCAGAAGGCAACATTTGTGTGATAAGGAGGAAGAACTGATCGGCCTCCAAACCATCATCTTTCGAATACCCATAATCCAGGTTAGGAAAGTCTTGTGTCAGAATCTGACCTAAATAACTTTTGTTGTTGTTGTTTTTTGCAGCGTTTTATATAGCGCAAACTTGACCCGAATCCAATCAGGTATCAGAGCGCTTTACATAGCACCAGTTTCGTTACACGAGGACACACATTCATTTTTTGTTAGGCACGGGGAGATTAAGTGATTTGCCCAGAATCACAGGAAGTTCAGCGTCATTACTGAGACTCGAACCCAGTTCCCCAGGTCCGAGGTCGAGAGCCCTAGCTGTTAGGCCAACTCCTCTCCCAACTCTTGCAACAGTTAACATTTTTGGGCTCCAGAGAAAGGCACTACCAGGAGCCGGTCCTCTAAATTAATCAGTCCAATAATTTAGTGGACAAAGGCTTCTAGTGGTGTGGCACACAGTCTTGTTTAGTTTAGGTTGAAGCAGCCAGAATTGCCTAATACGTAGGACAAGGCACACCTTTGAGTAATGACCCACAAGGTTGCCGGGCGGTCTTGAAGATATCCAGCATGGCCTGTCAAAAAACCTAGACCTGGAAAGGACTTGCAGATGGAGTTGGAATTCGAATTTAAGAGTTTTATGAGAATTGTAATCAGCTCTGAAGAGGAAGAGACAGGTGCCACCACATCTCTGAAATGTCCTAGGAGCAAAACAAATTCCTTAAAGAATAAGAGGACTCTTGTCTATGGGAATTTTGTGTTTCTTACAGGAGTATCCCTAGGAAGATTGCTACCTGTCAGGGGCATGTTTAGGTGTGCCCTTACTGGTTTGATCCAAGGACAATCTGGACTCACGCTCTGTGAATGAACTCAGTGGAATGGAGGTACCAGAGTTGCAGGTAGAAAGGCTATGGTTGGCCCTGAAACACAACAGGCGGATGTTTTGACAAAGCATGTTCTTTCAACATCTTAAACAGGTTGTGAACCTTAAGATGGGATATTGGACTTGTTCGCTGTTGAAACTGTTGAAACTGAAGAGCTCCAGACCGGTGTTGGTAAGGCACATAAATAGAACATGATGCCAACAGAGAAGCAGATGGTGTTTTATGTAGGTTGGTGTTGTCACATCCAGTAGACAAAGCAGCATGTATAATTATATTGGTAAATCCAAGCGCTGATGGATAGAGATGGCTAGGGAAAACGTTTTAGGGTTGCAGTCTGAAGATATTTATAGGGTGATTAATCTGTGGGAAGAGGTAGCCTTCAGATATCCACCTTATCTAGCTAAGCAGCTCACCGTCTATACTGGCCTATGGGGGCTTGGGATTTTAAACACACCACATCCTTAGCAATCTTGAACTGGTGCTTCAACAAATATTTGAAACTCTTGTCCTCACCTTTTAAGAAGTCAAACTGTCCTCTTTCAAAAAACTACTAAAAACTCATCTCTTTTGTAGGCATTGTGACAAAACTTGTGATTCTGCTGCACTACCTATGACCCAATTCTTTTTCACATCTTTTAGTTGCACAAAAAAAAAACCATTCGATATATACATGTTCTAGTTAGTTCATCTGTACCATAAAACTGATGCTTAAATAAATAAATTAGAGAAACATTATGCAATCTTTAGAGACACATACTCTTGATGTTGTGTATTGCCACATAATCTGTAGCACTACTTTAAGGGTAATGGCATATCAATTTCAAAGCCAAATTTCCCAGAGGGACCCACCCTCAGAAGATTTGGGTCTCAAACATTAATTTCAAAGCCAATTTCAAAGATCTTTTGCATTCTGATCAAGTAGTACAATCATGCTTCTTGTCCAGTATCTGTCACTGCACAGAAATGAAAAATTGGTACTAAGGATGAAAAACATCCAAAGTGGAAAAAAACATTTTTAAAAGCAGAAATAAGAAAAATATCCTGTCTCATGGAAGTAAGCGTGTTGACATTTCAAACAATGAAAGGAAAAAAGGAACTTACAAGTTTTCAGTTAAACATTTGTTCTTGGATCATTCACTAATATTTCAACCAAATGCTAAAATTGAGAGCACAAGGGCTTCAATATTCAAGTACGTACCATGCTTATCCTGCCCAAACAATATTTAGAAATAGCCTGGAACCAAGGCACCTGATGTTTACACTTACTGCAGACACAAGTTTTCTGCAGAGAACGCATTTACCATATTATAATGGTTACTGTCTTAGATGGAGTTTAGATGGTTTATGTATTATTTTCCAACTGACTTATCCCTCAAAATGTACAACCTGGGAGTAGGCGTTAGATCTATATATTACTCCCCCTAGTTCAGATGTAATTTCTAATTTTAATTTTATGATATATCGGATGATATATCGCATGAGTTTCAAGTGCTGCACCCACCTGGAACATTTCTTTATTTTCTTCTGCTATAAAATATGGTTGACAGAGGTGCGGTTAAACCATCAGGGCTTTTATAAAGAGGATTAAAAAACACGCATACCTGGAGGATTTCGACAAATAAAGCAGGTGTACTTCTCTGGCACATTATCTTCCAGTAATCCCATACAGACTCCCATATGGGGTCTAAAGCCTTTACATTTAAACCTGCCACGTTCCAGGTGAGAAATTTGCAATATGATGAATCTGCAATAGAAGGGGTAAGCGCACCCCGGCGATCACCCTCCGCTGGGTCTGTATCAGGAGTATAAGAAAGGTTTAGTTTGATCGAGTCCTCCATAGTAACAGCCTTACTTGGTTGGGTAGGAATAATCTGGAAACTCCGGCCAAATTCCGAGCTCTGTGTTTGTCAGTCAACCCAATCTGTGGTTGACAGACATTCAAAACGATTGGCTATTGGAAAGTGCAAGGGGTTATCTAGACCATTTGTGAACTGTTGGTAATGATAGGGTTGGCTGTAATGTGAACCAACAAGAGGGCCGCCTTGACGCGGTCTACCTCTTCTACTCCTTACCTGGTTCCATCCCGCATTCCACCCCTCCTCCCACGCATGGGGTTGTATCTCCCAGGGGGGATTGGATCTTTGTCTAAATTTACTATCATGGGGTCCTTTTAACCAACTCCATCGATTGTCAGCTTGATTTTGTGGGAGATAGAAATAGGACAGAGGTCTAGCAACCACCGTACTCGTCTGGAATCTAGGGGATCCACTACTACAAATGAACTCTACAACCTCAGTATTCTCGAAAGTGACCACTACACAGTCCCCTTGTAGGTTTTTTCTGTTGCCTCCCACCCACGGAGCTCTCTCAATCATTAAAATGTTGCACGGTATGTTTGGCGGGAGAGGATAATTTTTAGATAGCCAATAACATACTTTATTTTTAAGAGCCTGATACGATTCAACTTCTGGCGAGGAGATTTCAGTGACGCCAGTGAGAATAATCACGTAAGGGCAGGCATCAGGGGGAAGATGGATGTTTCTACGGGCCATGCCCTTGGCTCTGTCAGGTGCATCAAAATTTAGAGGCTGTGATAAGCGATCACTTAATGTAGCCTGAGCGGTTGAATTGCTCTTGGTTGTTGTCAGAGATTGATCTGTTTTCTGAGTTTGGTCAATTCTAGGGGCTTTTATAGTAATGCCATCCTGGTTTATAGCGTTACTGGAAATCTTGGGGGTCATTTTTGTAGTCTCCAGCGATTTGTTAACAACCACCGAAGGCTTATTGACCTTTTTAGCTGGAATAGTAACCTGGGCAGTTCTATTATTCAAGGTGAAACTAGGGGCACTTATGTCCTTATGTATGTTTTTTAGGACGGTTTCCAAACAGCGTAATCTAGCCTCTAAGGGTTCCAGCAGTACTTTTAACATATTAAAAATAGTGGTATTACTCATACTTGAACCATGGCCCTCCTGTAATGGAGATTTTACTGAGTTGCCCGCATCCCCGGTCAACTCCAGGATTTCCTCCAGGCTATGATCGATAATAGTATCGTCAGGGAGGCTCAGGGGTAAGCCACTCTTAATAACATGTGATCCCTCTGTGGAACTGGGTAAAGCTACTGGCAATTTATCCATGTTAGGGGGGTTCGGGGGAATTCGAACCTTCTTTCCTTTATGAATAGATGGTTTATTGGTTTTTCGAATTTGCTTAGGAATAGCCCCTTCTGTCCGCCCCCTTTCTTGAGTAACGGATATATTGTTAGAGGTATTTGACTCACTTTGTTGCACTCCACATTCTGATAGGAAAAGAAGGTTAGGAGAAGCCTCCAGATCCTGTAAGGTGTTTAAAGCGTCAAGATCCCCAGTCTCTCCAGTGCTATGTACTAGGACCTGTATATCTGTCCGAGCATCAGTGTTGGGTGTCTGTGCCTGTGCTATAAGGCCCAGGGAGGATCGTTTGGCCATGGCCAGGTCTTGGGACACTCTCCTATCCATTAATGTTATACCCTCGTCAATTAGCGCATGAGTACGGGTGATAAAATCATCCAAAGTTCCGGTAAGTTTTTTAGCTCCTACAGCGGCCATACTTCTGGTTTCGCGACAGTTCATGGCCTATAATCCTATCAGTAGAAGCGCAGGGGAGATATGTATCACCGACTAGGGTTTATGGCCCAGTCCAGCCTCCTCTGGCCTCTGAGGGCCACAGAGGGCCCGCCCTTTGCCCGGGCTTCGCTCGGCGTCCCGCTCGCGTCCCGCTATGCGGAGAAGCGCTGTTCTTAAAGGTGACGTTGCGGCCGGGGGCGTGTCTTGCTGGGGCGCGGCCGTGCACACCTGTGCAGCGCAGGGACTCCTGGTCTAGAGAGTCCCTGCAGCACGCGCCCTCTGGTACCTCCCGCAGTTATTCCGTCCTCGTTACAGGCGCTCTCCGGCACCCCTGCAGCCTCGACCCCACGCCAAATGCCGCGCAGCGGCACCCGCGAAGCGGGTGCTGCAAGATGTTGAATGGCGATAAGGCGGTCAATCCCTCCAGGGACACGGGGAGGCCACAGGCGGATCTGCGTTCTCCCAGCTCACCCAGTCGGCAAGTGGCGGCGTCCAGGTAAGGTTTTCTGTGATTAAGGGTCCCACAGCACTTGGGGAGTGTTCACAATTTAAAGTTTGGTCGGCCGGGGGCGTGTCTTGCTGGGGGCGCGGCCGTGCACACCTGTGCAGCGCAGGGACTCCTGGTCTAGAGAGTCCCTGCAGCACGCGCCCTCTGGTACCTCCCGCAGTTATTCCGTCCTCGTTACAGGCG
The DNA here is from genome assembly GCF_964204655.1 of Triturus cristatus. Lineage (NCBI taxonomy): Eukaryota > Metazoa > Chordata > Amphibia > Caudata > Salamandridae > Triturus > Triturus cristatus. The sequence goes on from NC_140590.1 coordinate 1,351,864,819, forward strand.
CTCTCCGGCACCCCTGCAGCCTCCACCCCACGCCAAATGCCGCGCAGCGGCACCCGCGAAGCGGGTGCTGCAAGATGTTGAATGGCGATAAGGCGGTCAATCCCTCCAGGGACACGGGGAGGCCACAGGCGGATCTGCGTTCTCCCAGCTCACCCAGTCGGCAAGTGGCGGCGTCCAGGTAAGGTTTTCTGTGATTACGGCGTTAGATCTATATATTACTCCCCCTAGTTCAGATGTAATTTCTAATTTTAATTTTATGATATATCGGATGATATATCGCATGACTTTCAAGTGCTGCACCCACCTGGAACATTTCTTTATTTTCTTCTGCTATAAAATATGGTTGACAGAGGTGCGGTTAAACCATCAGGGCTTTTATAAAGAGGATTAAAAAACACGCATACCTGGAGGATTTCGACAAATAAAGCAGGTGTACTTCTCTGGCACATTATCTTCCAGTAATCCCATACAGACTCCATGTTGCCAACACAGACACTCTTCACACTATGAAGGAGAATGCAGGTAAACAAAATAACAGAGTTACTTCAATAAAAGCACATCCTCTGATTTGATTTACTTTGATAGCCCTAACATTAAAAGTAAGAAACATCTTTATCCAGCATTTTAAAATACATGTACCTACACAAAATTCCACATGTGCATAGTAACCAATATCCCAAACACTAAAATGAAGCATTACTAACATATTTAATATTCCTTCTGGAAAGTGTCTGAATTAGTACTTGGCGTACAATCTACAGAGAAAGCAATTTAACACACAATTGCAGACCATATATGGGCAACTTGGAAATCAAAAAGACAATATTGTATTGTATAGGATATTGTATAGTCATGGATAACTGTATAATCATCTGGAAGACATTATGCTAAAGTAAGGTATTTTAGGGAAAATGTATCTTTTTTTACACAACAGTGACTGTTCATTAATTCTTGTTTGTATGTTGGAAATAATTGCATATGTTTATGAGTTAAAAATGCTATAACTAATTTTAGTCAAATAAAATGGAAATGTAGTAACACATTAAGGGCTATGAATTTTTCACCACACAATATTTGCAGCTCAAGTCAAAGATTTATAAGTACTTTCACATTGTGCATGGACCATAATCTGGAATCTTTCAATATACTACGATTGTACTTAATTCCTAACTCTGGCAGGCAGTCATTTGAATCAGTATTCCGATCTCCCCTGTTTGTCCATAGTGACAGCCAAACAGAGAATGCAAAATCACTAACAACACTAACTCAATCAATCAATATCACTTTATTTCGCCAGTCAATAGAAAACGGCAAAAAAAAATATTCTACTAAGAATAAAATCATGTTATGCATTAAAACAATGCTAAAAACAGGGTACAATAAAAACCTATAATACAGTTAAAACACGGTACAAAGAGCAAAAAATTACAGTTTTTATGTTACGGATAGTGCTTTCGTCTCTTTATGGCACATTGAAAAAACAGAGGCAAACAGTAACCGGATCAGACAGTTGTTTTAGAAGGTATAGGGCAGGCCAACATTGCCTCAGCTCATATGTATGCAAGATTAAGCGCAAACACCTCTTCCTCTCCTCACTATAATATTTGCAAAAAAATAACAAATGAAGACCACATATCGTTGATACAGAGTCACATGGGCAACTGTGTTAACACAAATCTATGGTGAGTGTTCAGGTTCTAGGTGGTATTGTCTCACCCTTAGTTTTGAACGATTGGCTTCCCATCTCCTTTCTATCTGTTTTCAGTTAGACGTTTTTTCAGTTCTAGCCTAGAGATGGTAGTACAGGTAATTGGGTCATCAAATAACTTAGGCAAACCAATAGCGTACAGACTGTTTCTGGCAAATTACAACCATTTTATTCTACGAGTCCCCTCCAGTTTTAGCCAATCGGATAGAATTTCATGCGTTAGCTTCAATGTTTCCCTCTTCCATACTGAGTGCCACAGGACAGGGGGGGGGGGGGGGGGCAGCATGAAGGTCAGTGATAAAAAGGATATCCAATTCAGCATGACAATTGTAGGAGGAGAAGACTATCAGACGTTTCCAGAATTTGTTCTCAATTGATTGTAGACTAGATACAATTGTGACGCCCCACACTGCTGCTCGGTATGCTGCCACAGACATTGTTTTTGCTTCATATATCTTTTTTGATAGTTTCTATCGGTTTGGACCCCAATTTATTAAAGAAGCTAAAGATTGGCCCTATGCTTCTTTCCATCATAAGGCCTCTATTAACCACCATGCTGTGCCATGTATTTTTTTTTTTTTTAACAAAAAGTACCCCCAAGTTGCCGAATGATTCAACTACTTCCAGTTTCCTCCCTTCTATATTCCAACTGGTGGATTTCTCAATCTTGCTCCTGCCACAAGCACAAATGATTTAGTTACATTTACTTTCAGGTCTAGATTATTCATAAATCTTGCATAGGTGTCTATAAGTGTCTGCAGCCCATTGCCGGTCCGAGCCAGCAATACTGCATCATCTGCGCAAAGGAGGAGGAGCACAGGAGCAGAGTTGATAGTGGGAACGTCACGTGGGAACGTCACTGGCGGACCCAACCAGTGCGGCTTCCACACCATTCGTATAGAGGGAGAATAAAAAGAGCGTGAGTACGCACCCCTGCCGGACGCCATGAGCGAGTGGGAAGTGTTTAGAGCACTCCCCCTCTCTCCCCATACGCACGCAGGCCAACTCTTCCATTATAGACTAGAGCTTTGTAAGGGCCACTTGGTCAAAAGCAGGAGACAGGTCGATAAAGGCCATATAGAGGTGGCCTTCTTTTGCTGCTGTATATTAGGCAATCAGTAGGTTTAAACTGAGGCACTGATCCACTGTTCCTTTATTCTTTCTGAAACCATACTGAGTTCGAATTAATATCTTATTTTCCTCAGCTCAATCCTCTAACCTATTTAACAAAAGACAGCCCATTAATTTTGCTGTATAATCTAACAGCGATCTTGGGTGATCATTTTTCACTAATGCATTGTCCCCCTTTTTGTAGATTGGTATGATCACGGACTTTTTCCAGGCATGGGGTGGATGCGTTTGAGATACAGCATTAAAAACATTAGTGAGTTGCGGGGCCCAAAGCTCCAGATTCGTTAAAAAAAAAAAAATTGAATGGAATTAGCACTAGCTAAAGCTAGAGGCCCACACTCCTGGTCAAAATTTAAAAGGGTATGGTCTAGCCTTCATTGGGATTAATAATTTACAGTTTTTTCGGATCTTTTTGCATTAGCCTTATTTTGATTTACTTCTTAAAAAATGTGGTATTGGTTCTCTTGATGTTGTCTCTTCGCGGCTCATATGTGGTAATTGTATTAAGCCCCAACTGATGCTATTTCTTTATTATTCATGTGATTTGTATGCTCTACTTTTTATTTGTTATCGGTGTTTTTTTGTGCATTTTTTATATGCAATGTACTATATTTGTGGCTAAGTAACAGAATAAAAATAATGAAAAAAAAAAAAAAAAAATCTGCTACATTGATCCAGTAATATTTTCATTTTGTCTGAGTAAAGGATAGTTGGGCACCCTCTGGGCGAGTCAAACACTGTGGTATCGCTGCAGAGCCCTCTCCTTCTATGCCAAATACACCAGTGAAGTAGCTCACCCAGTCATCCTCCATCACATCACAAGAGGTATTTGTCTCGTCTTTAAGGAATGGAGCGTTAATTATGAGCCAGATTTCCCTACTATTTTTTAGGGTAGCTGTTTTTGTTAGTTTATCCCATGCCTCTTCTTTTAAAGCCCTTAATCTATTCTCTCTTTCTGCTTTATAAATGAAGCGTAGCGATTTTACCAGCGGGATATCTCTTGGTTTTGTTCGGAAGGCGATACCGAGATTTTTGAATGCTTTGGTACAGCGATCATTGAACCAGCATACTGGTCCCCTGGTCTTTCTTTTAGAGGGCCGTACAAGGTTTGCATTAATTTCAACTAAAATCTGCTCAAAGGCTGCGGGAGTGTCATCTGGTTGTGAGAGTGGGTCCAGACAAATTGAGATTTCATGGAACATGGTTGGGACAATACTGTGGGTAAATTTTGATGCATCTAACTTTTCCCACTTCAAGATTATGCAGTTTTTCCTTGCAATTGATGGCTAAAGGACACGTTCGTCCGATATAGTATGCTTCGGACGCCAAAGTATTTGACAAATAATTGCTGCGTGGTCACTAAATGGATGGATTATTGTCTCGCTAGAAGAGGCCTGTGATCTCATAAGTTCGGATGCCAAGATAAAGTCAATCGTTGACTTGTAAGATCGACCCAAAAAATTTACAATCTAATTGACCTGTACTAGGATCTAGTGAGTTAATTGTCCCCAAACTATAGATCACCAATTGTCTTTATAGTGCAGGCAGTGCCGTAGCCATTATGGATAAAGTGACAAATTGGCTCCCCTGAGTCATCCATCATGCCACAGACAGACAGGAAGCTCTATCCTATTACAAGCATGGGTGTTAAAATCTCCCATCCATAAAATATCTAAAGCAACATGATGTTTTTGTTTTTTTTAATAAACTTTTTAATGTTTTCCAACACACAACATGGTATCAGCACATGACCTTTGACATGACCTATAGAGATCACATTGAGTAGTACACCACCCCATTCAACAGTTCCACTTGGTATCCACATTGAAAAAATATCAATAGCTTGTACGCATCCCATGAAAAATGTCCAGCTCCAATAAGTCTTAAACATGGCGCAACCCTGCGAGATAGAGAGCCTGATACTGAAAAAATGCAGGGACCGGGGGGCCATTATAATAAGTGTGCGGAGGAGAAGCCTCCACCTTTGCCATCAGTCGGGCATCTGTTCAGTTCGTTCCCTATGCAGCTCCACCGTTGGGGAGATACAGATGTCCCCCCTGTATTTATTCCACTTTCCCCATTTATCGTTCCATTTCTTGTGGCAGCCACGGCATTTAAAGATCGATTTCTAGCCAATCATTGCTATGTCCATATCCCGTGCCCAGGTACTCTGGGTCGGGACCGCCTCCACCCCCCATTTTTGGGCGATGTTTAGTTACGCGATGGCGAATCCCATCGAGGCCCAAGTCTGCTCAGCTTAAGAAAGATCAGTCGCCCCCCAAATATTGAGTAAGCATAGGTGAGGAGAAGGCGGGAGGGGTTTGCCGCAGACTCTCGCCAGTTGACGGGCAATCCTCACCCAGTAGTCCTGAATGCGTGGGCAATCCCACATTATGTGGAAGAAGGTGCCTACTTGATTGCAGTGTCGGAGACAGAGCGGGTCGGGATGTCTACCTATCCTAAACAGGAGTTTAGCATCAAAATAGACCCTATGAAGAACCTTAAGTTGCAGAAGTCGCATACGCATAGGAATGGCCACTTCACGAGGGGAGGCCAGAGCGTCCCGCCAGTCTTCATCTTCTATGTCCCCCAAGTCTTTCTCCCAGCTAACTCTCAACTATTGCATCGGATCTACAAGACTGTTGACCTATTTCTTATAAGTAAGCAAAATGGCCTTATGATCCATAGGGTCCAGTAATAGCTGATCCTTCAATGGGGAGAAGTCCGGAAGGGGGGGGGGGGCGTCCCTCGGCAAAGCAGTCGATACGGTATGGCTGATCTGTAGGTATCTGAAGGTCTCAGTTTGGGCCAGCTGGTACTTCGTCTGAAGCTCCGCGAACGTAGCTAATTTCCCCTTCCCCCAGATGTCCCCCACCGTCGATATCCCGATAGTATTCCATTTGTCGAACCCCGGACACCTGCTGAGTTGCCCCAATATGTTGGGTTCCCATAGTGGTGTAGCCTTTGTAAGACGCCTATTTCAGCCCAGTTGTTTGTTGACCGCATGCCAGGTTTCGACCGTGCGAGCAGTGGGGCCGGTTAAGTGATGCCTGCAGGGGTTGGAGTACAGCGCTCTGTTATAGCCGCCCCTCCCCATGAGCCACTGATCCGTTCTGAAGTTTGGGTCATCATGGGGGCTGAATACCCACCTATTAATATCTATAAATTGAGATGCTTGATAATAGAGACGAAAGTCTGAAAGCCCTATACCCCCATCATACCAGCCCATGGGAAGTTTATTCATAGCAATTAGCGGCGTGCGATCCTCCCATAGTAATCCCCGAAGCGCTCCGTCAATCTGAGAGAAATATGACTCAGGAACAGGATTGGGGGTATTCTGTAATATATACAGAAAACACGGAAGCTCAAGCATTTTGAACAAAGACGAACGCCCTAGGATAGTGAGAGGGAGGGAGCACCAATGCAAGACGTCTGATTTGAAGCGGTGGAGGGGCACAAGGAGGTTACTTTCAAAGAAGAGGTCAGCCTCCGGGGTGACAAAGATGCCCAAGTAACGGAAGCCACATCTTGCCACCGGTATTTCATAACCCCTTGGACTGGCTGGGGGAATGCCCCACAATGCAAACCTCTGGGATTTGGGCCAGTTTATGCGATAGCCTGAGTGGGCCCCAAAGATATGGAAGATGTGAAGTTCCCACCGCAGTGACCGTGCTGGAGACGCTAAATACAAAAGGATATCATCTGTGTAAAGCAAGATGCGGTCTTCGTGGCTCGGCGTCCATTTAAGCCCCCGTATCTCCAGGTCTCCCCGGACCCAGACAGCCAGGGGTTCCAGAACCAAGGCGAAAAGCAGCGGAGAGAGAGGGCAACCCTGTCTCGTGCCACGGTGAAGTGTAAAGGTGGCCGATCGATGGTTATTGACAACGACATGCGCTGTGGGTTGTGTATAGAGTAACCTGATCCAGCGTATCAATTTAGGTCCAAACCCCATTCGAGTTAATACGGCGAAGAGAAAGTCCCATTCTATGGTATCAAACGCCATAACTGCATCGAGCGATAGCAGGATCGCGTCTTCCTCCAGAGTGTGGATTCTACCCAGGACCCTGTGTACCCGCCGCAGATTTCGGGCCGGGTTTCTCCCCGGCATAAATCCTGACTGGTCCGGATGAACCAGATCCGTAATGTAGGGGAGAAGTCGGTTGGCCAGAAGTTTGGCCAGAATCTTGGCCTCGACTGGAAGAAGAGAAATGGGTTGGTATGATTTACAGTCCTCCACCGGCTTGTCAGGTTTGTGGATCACCACAATAGCTGCCGTGCGTATCTCTGCTGGAAGTTGATCGGACTCGAAGCATTCGGTATAGAGGTTCAAAAGGTGGAGGGCCAGCAGAGTCGTCATGGGCTTAAAGATCTCGATAGGAAGCCCGTTGGGGCCCATCGACCTACCGGATCGGACCCCATGTATAGCTTTTTGGATCTCCGTCCCCGTGATGTCTGCCTCTAGGACCTCCCTGCACTCCGGAGAGACGGTCGGCACCTCAATAGTGGCCCGGAGATCAGTCGACCACCTGGCCTGAGATAATGGGGAGCTAGTAAAGACCCTTTCATAATGGAGCGCGAAAGCGTCAGCTATCCGTTGAGGGTCAGTGAGAAGCCCCCGCCCTGAGTCCGCTATCGCGTGCACCCATCTCAAGGCTTGGTTCCGGTGTTCCAGCTATGCCAGTTTACCCGTTCTTTCACTGTGCTCATAAATCCTATGTCGGGTAGAAAAAGCTCGCGTCGCGGCATCTTCCTGGAGAAGCTGCCTATAATCTTGCCTCTTGAGCGTAAGGCAGTGCCGAAGAGAGGGGTCAGGCTTACGCGCCTCCGCCTCTTCCAAATCCATGACTTCTGACTCTAATTCCAATATCCTTTTTAATCTCTCAGCCCTGTGGCCCCACCATAAGAGACAGTACCCTTCCCTTAATTACTGCCCCAAAAGCCCCCCATAGAGTCACTGACTAGGTAACTGAGCCGACATTTTCAGCAAAATAGTTTTCTGCATCTTTGCGGAGGGCATCTTTAATATGCGGCATCTTAATAGCCCATGGATGTATGGTTATAGATCCCGGTCGCCCCTTTCGCGGAAGACTCAGGGAAGCCCAGACGGGGAATGATCGGAGATTCCGCGGGCCAAGCAGCTCAACCCAGTAAACCGATGGATATCCTGGGCATGTGTAAAGAGATAATCAAATTCTAGATTGGCTGTGTACCCCTGATTGGAACGTGACTCTCGTATGCGACGGATTAAACCACCGCCATATATCCACCACCCCATAAGTGTTAGCAAACTCAGACAGAGGCGAGGATCTCAACTGATCCTCCCTGGGTGGAAAACGATCTAGGGAGCCAGTCATTACAAGGTTGAAGTCCCCACCCAACACTAACACTCCCAAGGGAAGAGGGATCCCACATCGCGCAGTGTCAGGCCCTGTAGACCAGGGGGGGGCATATATAGCAACTACATTGATAACCCGCCCCTCCCAGGTGCCCGAGGCCACGGCGTATCTACCCTGAGCGTCAGTCCAGGTCCTGTGTACAATATAGGGGCAACCTTTACGTAGAAGAATCCCCACCCCCCGAGAGCCGGGGGTGAACCCCGAATGAACAACCATACTATAGCCTTTCCTATTCAGGGCCCGCAGGAGTTCCCGACCAGATGCATCTCTTGCAGCAACACTAGGTCAAGCTCGTGGCGTTTGAAATATTGCAACACTATGCCCCTCTTAATTTTGTCTCCCAGACCATGGACATTCCATGTGGAGAGACGAAGCGCTAAACTTGGGGCCATCAAGTCATATTAAAAGGAATCAGCTAAAGCCAGGCAATTCCTCGAGGCCCGGAACAGCCGGGACGGAGGAGACGTGAGTGAATGACAGTGGAACCACTCGCACAGGCAAAAAAATCAGCAATGTAGTGCATTGATACCAGAAACCAACAAACATTGAAACATAAAAAACAATCCCCCCTCCCATTCCAACCAGAACCTCCCCCCACCCTGCCTACCTGGATAACGGGCCTGAAACCACCCGCCTCCCGCCACTTGCAGAGTGCCTGTCGCCCACCCACATCAATGTTTAGGAATGTGTCCAACCCCACTCCCTAAAGCTTAGCTTGAAAAATCAGTAAGACTAGCCCCAGCCCTTAGTCCCAATGATCAAAACACATAGCAACAAAATTTGCCATAAAAAGAAATAGTGGTTTAAACAGTCTGGGTACGACACCACCAACCCCAAACAGATCCAGAGCAGCATACACAATGAACGTCGGTTGAGAGCAGGAGGTCCAGAGCCCAGGCAGACCAGTCAGTCAGAGGCCACAGTGGACCAAAAGAGTCCCATAAAGGCCCCCAAAGAGGACAGCTTCTCCTGCTCATCCCGGCGGGCCCTGAGAACCCGCCTCGGGTGTGGTTGGGGAGCGATGGTATTGACACCGGTCGTTGGGGTCTTCAGGTAGTGAAGACCGCTTTTACGGTTTCTTGCCAACAGTATGCCAACCGTCGATCCAGTCCCAGGCGTCTTCAGGCCTGGTGAAGAACCAGAGTTTGCCATCGGATTAAATTCTTAGTTTCGCCAGAAACAGCATGGCATATTTGAGCCCTATATCTCGGAGAGCACGTTTCAAGTCTAGGAAGCTGCGGCGTTGCTTCTGGATCCTTAAGGTGGAATCAGGAAAGAATGATACTCTACTATTCTCCACAGTCAAAGGGGGTGCCGCTCTTGCCGTCTGTAGGATCACATCGCGGTCTCTGTAGTTGAACACTCGGGCCAGGAGCGGGTGGGGTGGGGCCCCAGGCTTGGGCCTACCCCCTGGCACACGATGGGCCCTCTCGATCGAAAAGCATTTGGAGAGGCCTCTCGGTTGAACGTGTTTTAGGATGAGTTCCTCAACATAGAGATCCGCAGACGGCCCCACCGCCCGCTCAGGGATCCCAAGAATGCCATGAAGTTTTTTTTGAAGATGGTCAATGTCTTTCTCAATTAGCTCTATCACCCCAGCCATATCTCCAGTGAAGTTATTGCTATACAAGTTGATTAAGAGCAAATCCCGTCCATGCTGGCATACACATAGAAGAATGTGATAGCATGGTGGTTATGTATTTATAAACTTTTTTTACCTTGACCCCGACTGTGCATGCTGTTAAAGTAACGAGCCCCCCTCTTGCACGCCCTGCTCTGGACGGAACTGCCGTCATCTGGAAGGTGCTATAGCCATCTATACTAATCGTTTTGATTTCCCATGTTTCATGTAAATACAGGATTTCATAGTTTGATACAAGTCGTAGCCATTCCTGATCCTGGGTTTTCTGCCTATATCCCACAATTTTCAATGTGATGTATTTTAGATTGTGCAACTCTGGGCCCGGGGTGGCAATTATGTTAGCTATAGGGTGCGGTATTAACGGCCTGCGGTTTAGTTGGTTTGTTATCCCTGCTCATAGAGCTTGTTTTTTGGAAACGCTTGCTTTTTAGGAACTCTGCTGCTATTTTTATGAAAGTTGTTGTGTTTTTAAAATTGAAAGTCACTTACTCGCACGCATCTTCGTTGCCCAGCTGCTGCTGGCTCTCACATCCACTTGACAGCCAATCAGCGCTAAGGGCGGCGAAGCTAAGGCTGCCACCGGCTACTTCATGCCGGTCGCAGCACGGGAGCAGTATTTTGGTTTGTTATCCCTGCTCATAGAGCTTGTTTTTGGAAACGCTTGCTTTTTAGGAACTTTGCTGCTATTTTTATGAAAGTTGTTGTGTTTTTAAAATTGAAAGTCACTTACTCGCACGCATCTTCGTTGCCCAGCTGCTGCTGGCTCTCACATCCACTTGACAGCCAATCAGTGCTAAGGGCAGCGGAGCTAAGGCTGCCACCGGCTACTTCATGCCCGTCCGCACCCTTCTGGGACCTGCCATTATGCTCAGAAAATTACTTACACCACTAGTGACCTGATAGCATTGCATGTAGCTCCTGCTAAACTCGATCCCCTTATATATTTCAACATAGTGGAACAGGAATCCTGGCACTTAGAACCACCTTTCCTGAATTTAGTGGTGCTCAGATTGCTGGCTCGTGTCAGACCCAACTTGGTCACGTTCACAACGCAAGAAAGCTCTCTGTCATATATTTGAATACCCATTCGTTGGTTAAACACCAGATGGACATTTTTTGTTGTTGTTGAAATTAGAACAGCCTGACCTTCTGCTGCTCACTGAAACTTGGTTATCTCAGGAATCATCCCCTGACATCCTTGCGGCACTACCCTCTGATTATCACGTTATCCAGGCCAACCGTCCCCAGGGGAAAGCTGGCGGAGGAGTAGCGGTTATAAAGCGCCATTATTGCAATTTCACAGCCTTAACCCCGCTAGACTTACCCTCAGTGGATAACCTGGTGATTAAATTTGAATTCAAATCGGATACTGCCCCCTTGGTATGTATCCTGCTTTACAGACCTCCTCAAAGGATGCCTCTTTTCCCTCACTCCCATGGAGAACAAATAGATCATTTGGTAACCAACTACGGGAAGGGTCTGCTGATTGGTAACTTCAACTATTGGGCCGATGACATTCTTGGCGGCCCCCAATCGGCTGAACTGACTGAGCTTCTCTCAGGATTAAACCTTAGTCAACAGGTATCCACGGCCACACACATTCTTGATCAGGTCTGGACTGCTAATCTCCCGTCTCAGTCTTCCCATGTACTTGGTCTGATCACCATATTATCAAATTCACTGTTCAAGACAATTTCGTGAACAATAACCCCAGTCTTGCTGGGCGCACTTGTAGAAATTGGAATAAGATGGAGAAACCTTTATTCCTTGATTCTCTCGCCAGTTCAATTCTTCTGGGCAATCCTTCAATTAAACTGGCTGATGCACAGTTAACCAGCTGGTTACTGGCTGCCAGTGACAAGTTTGCTCCTCTTAGGAAGATCCATGCCCCTCGCCGCCATGATGCCCAGAAATGGTTTTCCACTGAGTTGAAACACCAAAAATAAGCCCTAAGGAAATTATAAAGAAAATGGCGAGGTAACTACAAACCTGAAGACAAACAGCTCCATTGAAACTCTTTGAATACTTATAAAAAGTCTATTTTAACTGCCAAAGCGGCGCATTTAACATCTAAATTCTTGTCGGCAACTAACCGCTCAAAGGAGATCTTTCATATAGTGAATGAGCCATCTAACCCCGACAGAATTTCGTGTAAGTCCTCCCCATCAAAACCTTTTGCAATGCACTGAATCTTTTTTTTATTGACAAAATCAAGAAAATCAAGTCCAGTATCCTGGTCTGTCAAAATCTGGACTCTAGCCCTCACCCTATTTTAAATCTTGGTACTTTCACGCACTTCCCTGAAATATGTTAACACTTTCATAAATCTCCTCTCAAAAGTCAAATCGGGTTCTCCCTCCGACTGCTGCCCTCCCAGTATTTTAGGTTTAAATCTATTTTTATTATTATTCGGAATCCAAACCAGGCATCCCCGCCAACAGCAGTAACTTCCGCCTACAACCCTGCGGGCCGGCACGTTACTGTCAAACATAACCGTTCTGTTTCAGAGCCCATTGACTCGCGTTATGAGGACTTCACTATACACAGCATGCCGCCTACAACCCCGCAGGGCCGGCCGCGATTAGGCTAAACGGGAACCAAATGTGAAACCCCCAACATCCCCCTCGAACCCACCCCTCCCGCCTTCCCCCCCTCCCCATACCCCCTCCCCTCTGGTGCCCCCCCTCCCCTACTTCCCCCCCATCCAGCGCGCGCCTCCAGTGGGACCCTCTAGGTCCCTAAGTCCGTGCACTTACAGTTCTCAGCAGGCCCCTCAAGAGACCTCTTCCTCCCGCGCGGTAAGCCGCAGGAGTCTCAGATATCGGGGGCAAGTCAGTTCTCTGAATTCCGTGATTAGCAGAGACCAAAACGGCTGCCAAAGGTCGTTGAACTGCTCCGCTTCGCCCGCCACCGCCAGCGACATCTTCTCCATCCCCAACACATTCCACAGTCTATGCAGCCAGCCCGTGACTGTGGGGACCGTGGGTGAGCGCCAATGTACTAGTATCGTCTGGACTGCTGACCCCAAAGCAATGGCAATCTGTCTGCCTCTGCGGGATTTCAAGGGATATGTTAGCTCGTTGGGGAGGCCTAATAGAGTGTACGCCGGGAAGCGTGGTATTTCGGTGTCAAAGTGTGAGTTTACCTCATCGATCACCTCCTTCCAAAAGGCAGTCAGCAGGGGGCACTCCCACAATGCGTGCGCCAGCGTACCTATCTGCCCGCAACCCCGCCAGCAGTCCGCCCCCTGACTGTGGTCCATTTCATGTATGCGCTCTGGCGTGTAGTACCAATACGTAGAGACCTTAGTGAAGGTCTCCGTGAGACCAGCATGGTAGGCCGAATGTCTGGCCCTGTACGCGACCTTCTCCCATTCGGCGTGACTCAAGGACCTGCCCAGCTCCCGTTCCCAACGCTCCCTGCCCGGGTTATATAAGTGTGAAGCGGGCGTCTGGAGAAACCTGTACAGGTCACTGATTAGCTTTGTGTCAGATGTGCGTGTCAGGAGCCAGCGCTCATACGGGAGTCGCCGCCTGTCAGCCGCGCCCCGAACTTGAAGGTGCAGCGCCCAGTGGCGGACCTGCAAGTATCGCAATCTTTCGGATTCCGGGAACGCATACTCCTGTTTGAAGCGTGTGAAAGGAAGGACCCCCTCCGGACCGTACAGATGGCACAAGGCCCTGCATCCGGCCGGTCGCCAGTGCTCAAACGCTCCTTTCTCTAGTCCTGGGGTAAAGTCCGGGTTGTCCACTATCGGTGTCAGCGGGGAAGGGAAGGACGTCATACCATACACCAAATTTGTGGCATCCCAGACCCGCAGGGCCACTCTAGTGATGTAGGAGGCGTAGAGATTCGCCGGGCGGTGAACTCGGCGCAGGAATGGTACCTCCTGTAGAGGCCGCCCCGCCACCGCCTGATCCTGGAATAGCCAGTGTTTGTCTGACTCCCTGCGGCTCCATTCCACTAGATAACGCAGCTGTGACGCGTAGAAGTATTTCCGCAGATCCGGGACTCCGAGACCTCCCGCCTCCGCCGACAACATCGAGAGCGCCCTTCTCATCCTGGGTCTCCGACTCTGCCAGATGAAACGCCCCAATTCAGATTGCGTCTTCCGAAGCCACTCCACCGGGGGCTGCAGCGGGAGCGCCCGAAACAAGTATAATATCTGAGGCAAGATTGTCATTTTAACTGCCGCCACTCTCCCTAGCAGTGAAAGAGTGCCTCGGTCCCATCGAGTGAGTTCCCCTCGGACTTTCTTGCTCAAGGCGGTATAGTTCGCCGCTACCATTGCCGGCAGGGTGGGGGCTAGCTGGATCCCTAGATAAGACACCGAGTCCGAGGACCAAAGTATCGGGACCCTTTGCCGCAAGAGAGCTTTGGTTCCCGGCGCCAGGGAGAGGTCCAGAGCCGCAGACTTCCCCATGTTCATCCGGAATCCCGACACCGCCGCGAACGAGGTAAGTTCCGCAATACAGGCCGGCAAGGCAGAAAGCGGGTCTTCCAGTGAGAAGATCACATCATCTGCATATAGACTTACGGCGTGACTGAAGCCTCCGAACCTCACCCCCCTAACCGCCGGATTGTCCCGTACCCGCTGCGCGAAGGGTTCCATATATAGTGCGAAAAGTAAAGGCGACAGCGGGCATCCCTGTCTCGTGCCCCTTTCTATGTCAAAGCTCCTGGAGCCATATCCATTCACTCTTACCACTGCGGTCGAGGATCGGTAGCAATTGAAGATCATACAACGGAATTTCTCTCCTATCCCTACCTTCGTCAAGACCTGTTCCAGGAATGGCCAGTGGACCCTATCAAACGCCTTCTCGGCGTCCACTGACAGCAGCATTCTTTCCCCGGGGATTCGCGACGCCTTTTCTATCAGGTGTATGATTCTCTTGGTGTTGTCAACCGTCTGTCGCCCCGGCACGAAACCTGCCTGGTCCGGATCCACCGACCCCGGGAGGAGTGGGGCCAAGCGGCTCGCCAAGATCCCGGTGTAAAGCTTGAGATCGATGTTTAAGAGCGATATAGGCCTATAAGAGCTGCACTGTGACCGGTCCTTCCCCGGTTTGGGGATGACCACCAGTGACACCCGCAACAGGTCCGGCGGTATGGTCCCCTTCGTCGCAAAGGAATTGAACAACCGCGTAAGGATCGGAGCGAGCGGCGTGCAGAAAGTCTTGTAGAAGAGGGAGGTATACCCGTCTGGGCCCGGGGATTTACCATGCTTAAGCTTAGCAATGGCCGAGATAACTTCCTCTATACGGATCTCCCTCTCCAGTGCGTCCGCCTGCGCGGGCGTCAGGGACGGCAAAGTGACCGATTCCAGGTAGTCCGCCATGGCAGGCGCGTCCGGGGGATCCCCCGCGTACAAGTCCGCGTAATACCTACGAAAAAGTTCCGCAATTTGGGCATCCTCTGTGACCACCGGTCCCGTGGGGTCGGTGATCGCCTTCACCGTCTGACTCTGCCGTGCTACTCTCAACTTGCTCGCCAAGAGCCGGCCGCATTTGTCCCCCCCTGTGTAATAGGCGTGCCGAAGGCGTAGCGCCGCGTACTCCGCACGGTCCATGTCTAGAGCCGTCAGGAGCTTTCTTGCTCCCACGAGCTGCCGCCAGACCCGTGGGGCGCCTGTCCTCCTGTGTAGGTGTTCCAGTTCCCTGACCCGTTGTGAGAGTTCCTCCCGTTTCTGTCGTCGCATTGCGTTATCCGCCGCGGAGATCGCGATAAATTCCCCCCGGAGTACCGCCTTCAGCGCCGCCCACTGTGTCGCTCGCGACGTGTCTGAGGTCTCGTTGTGATTCAGGTAGTCCCGAATCGCTGTCACCTGTTGGACCACCTCCCGTCTATGTAGCAACGCGTCCCGGAGACGCCAGACTCTAGGGGGTGGAGAAGTCTGCGGCAGGCAGAAGGTCGCCGTCACCGGGGCGTGATCTGACATGGAGATCACTCCAATGTCCACCGCCGTAGCCAGTCCGCAGACCGGCCCAGTGACCAGAAAATGGTCTAGCCTCGCGTAGGTCTTATGTGCGTGCGAGTAGAAGGAGTAATCCCGGTCCGTCGGGTGCAGGTGACGCCAGAGGTCTGCGAGGTCCATAGCCGCCAGCTGCGCCTTGCACCCCTCCGAGAACTCACCAGTCTGCAGCGAGCGGGCGCAGACCTGTCAAGGGCAGCGTCAAAGACCATGTTAAAGTCTCCCCCTACGATAACGTGTCTATCCGGTGTGGCTGTGATCGCGCCTAGCGCCACGCCGAGGAAACGTTCTTGGTGCTCGTTAGGGCTATACAGAGACCCTACCGTAAAAGGGAGGCCGGCTATCCTAAATCTATACGCTAAAATCCTGCCTTTGTGTTCCGTCTGCTTGTGGAGCACCTCTCCTCGGAAGTGCCGGGCAACCAGTATCGCCACTCCCGCCGTTTTAGTGGTGCTGGACGAGAAGAATTGAGTGGGGAAAGCTGAGGAACGCAGCATGGCACAGTCTCGGGGCAAGAGGTGTGTCTCCTGTAGAAGACAGATGTCGGCCCGCGTGCCTTCCAGGAGGGAGAGGACAGCTCGCCGTTTGATCGGGTTGTTGAGGCCCCTGACATTCAGTGTTACAATTTTAAGTGCCGTGGGCGTCATTGGCGGTGGCAAGGTTGACAGCAGGGCTCCCGCCGGGGCCCGAGGGGCTGAGTGTGTGCGCCGCCACTGCGGCCGTGCTACCGGGCGCGCGCTGGATTACCCCCCCACCCTCCTTCGACCCCCCTCCTCCCCACCCCTCTCCCATGGGCCCCTCCCGTCCCCCCTCCCCTCCCCAATTCCTGCAACAGGCACCCCTCCCACCCTTCCACCCTCCCCTCGGCAACGTGCCAACAATTCCCGCAATACCCCCTTCCCGCACCCCACAACCTGAGTCAACATTGTCCAAGTCCAGTCCGCAAGGGACGAGTCTTTGGTAAAGTATTCGAGTGGACGTCCTGCCACCGAACCCCCCTCCCCCCGCCCCCGCCCGGCCCCCAAACCTGCTCAATGTAGAAGGCTGTGTTGATCTCCCCCCGGAGCAGACTTATGCTGTCGGCGCCGTGTCACTGGGTCTTGTGTTCTCCGCCACCTCAGTCACCGCCTCCGCCATGTTCGCTCGAATGGTGGGCGAGTCCGGTCTCGCCACTCGTGGACGAGCGTGCCGCCTCGGTACCTGTTGCTACCCGCCACTGTTGGTGCGTCCCCGCCTCCGCGGGGGCACCTCCTCCTCCGGCACCGAAATACCCAAGACTCCACACGTCTCCCGCAGGGAACGTAGGTGATGCACAGTGCCATTCCACCGGAATATGAGTCTAAACGGGTGTCCCCAAGTGTATGGCGTGTCGTGCGATCTCAAGAAGTCAGTGGCGAGCTTGAACGCTTTCCGTTTCTGAAGCGTGATGGAGGACAGATCTGGATACAGGGCTACTGGGTGGCCCCGGAAGGTGATGGACTGCTTCTTCCGAGCCTCTGCCAGAATGCGCTCCTTGAGCGGGAAGTTCGGGAGAAAGGCCAAGATGTCCGGGGGCGGTAGCGACGCCCGGCGCCGCGGCCCCACCCGACTCTCCCAGGACTTCTCGGAACAGGGCCTGCAGGAATCCCACCATGTCCGTCCCTTCCTCTGTGAGCGGAACGCCTCGGACCCGGATATTGTTGCGCCGTGACCTGTTTTCTAAGTCCTCTGCGTGCGCCTGGAGGTCGATCTGTTGATCCCTGAGGCTGAGCACCTCTTGTTGCAGTCGCTCCAGTTCTTCATCCCTGTTCCGTCCGGAGTCCTCGATCGCGTCCACCCGTTCTCCCAGGCTGTCCACCTCCCTGCGGACCTCCCGAACCTCGCTGGCCACCTCCTTCTTCAGGGCTTGGAAATCTTCCCGTCGGGAGCTGAATAGGGATTCCATGAAGGATCTGGTGATCGGAGGCTCTCCGTCATCTGCGACCAGTGTCCCTCCGGAGGGGCCGGGCGATTGCCGTCCCCGCTCTGTTCTTTGCTGGTTCCTGCCCAGCATCTCGGGGAGGGTGCGTTCCCCCTTCCGTCCTCCTCTACTACCCGCCATGTACTCCGGGTACTGCACTGGTCGAGCCCTCGGTGCTATCGCCGCCCCCCAAGGGCGTCTGTCCCGCGCCGTCTGCTCCGCGGTTCCCCCTGTCGCGGTGGAAGCGCTCTTGTGGTCCGTGGGGGTGTCCCACTGGGAGCTCTCCGCTCGCTCCCCTCTGCGGTCGGCTCGCCGCCGCCCCCACTGCTGTCTCCGTGGGTGCTTAGGTCAGGCGCCGCTATATGCTTGGGACGAGTCTCTCCAGGCGCGCTTCTCAGGCCTCTAGGCCCAACCAGTCTCTGAACTGGGTCTTTGGGCTGCCGCAGCCCCCCCCAAGATCCTCAGGTCGCGATACCGTCGTGTCTCGGTGCCCTCATCCGCATTGGGACCCTTCCACCGTGCCTCCCTCCGGGCAGCTGGTTCACTCACGGCTCGCCGGCCTCCGGCTGTCTCGTGGCTGCCCTGCCGCTGCTCGGGCGGAGAGCCCGTATTCCGCGCTCAGGGCTGAGGTCCGTTCAGCGCCAACTCAGGGTCCGCCGCAGTCGCCCGCTCTCTAGGCCTGGAATCAGTCCGCTATTCGCCGCTGGGGGAGCCGGGGCGCTCCGGATCCTGCATGTGCGCCGCTTCCCCGTTTTTCAGCGGCGGGGGCGAGATCGCGCCCCCCCCGCTCCGATCACCTCCACAGCAGCTCTGTGCCTCAGCGCTCGGCAGTCCAGCCTTATGCGGGGCCCCCCGCTGGTGCTTCGGCCGTCCCTAGCGCCGCGGCCGACCTTCGCGCCCAAGACCGGGCTCTCTCTTACTCAGGCGTCCGGCCTCGCTGTCGTCTGCTCCGGCCGGATGCTCCGCCCCCACACGGTCGCGACCTTCGTTCTCCGTCAGCGGGCGCCGCGGGATTAGCTCCCGCTCTCCGAGCCGCCAGGTCGCCTCCACCAGTGCTCCTGAGGCTCCGCCTCCCGTTTCCCGGTCCTCCGGGGGGAGATACGATGGCTAATGGCAGTTCAAGGGCCAGCGAAGCGGGAGCCGGCGGAGAAGCCGTCCGCTCACCTCGCCATCTTGGCCACGCCCCCCCCTCCCAGTATTTTAAAGGAAATCTGTACTACCCTTCCTTGCCCTGCTCTTAATCTCCTAAATGAGTCTTTGTCCCAAGGCACTGTTCCCGCAACTTTTAAAGAGGCAATTGTCGTCCCCCTTTTAAAGAAGGTGGGATCTGATCCGCTAACTTTGACAAACTACCGTCCAATTTCCCTTCTCCCTTATCTAGCTAAGATCTTGGAAGCCTATGTCACAGATTGTCTTACAGACTTCTCAGAGGAATCTGAATTCCTTGATTCCCATCAAGCGGGCATCCACCCTGCACATTCTACCGAGGCGGTAATCCTCACAGTATTGGATACTCTTCGCAGGGAGGTTGATAGTGTTTCTCCACAGGCCCTCGTTTTGCTTGACCTTTCCGCTGCCTTCGACACGGTCGACCATTCCCTCCTTGTCGACCGCGTGAGGGACGCAGGAATCTCGGGCCCTGCCTTAAAAGCTGGATCAGCTCCTTTCTGAAAAACCGCTCCCAGGCAGTTTGTATTGCCCAGTTTACTGCCCCTAGAGTTAAAACTTCTTGTGTAGTCCCTCAGGGCTCTTCCCTCTCTCCCCTGTTTAATCTCTACCTCCTCCCTCTTGTCCGAGCCTTGAAGGAGCGCAAAGTCTGCATCTTCAATTATGCAGACGATTTCCAACTCATCTTCTCCATCAGTAACTCCCCGGAGTCGGTTCATGCTTTTCAATCCACCATGCTGTTCATCAGTCAATGGATGAACAAGAATCACTTAAAACTTAATCCGGACAAGACGGAGCTGGTCTTAACAGGTGGTACCGCCAAGAGCCTATGGGGACCCCACTTTTGGCCTAGGGAGCTGGGTCAGTTCCTTCTAGCTCGGCTAAAAGCCTTGGAGTGGTTTTCAGTCAGGACCTTACCCTGAAGCCTCAGATCAACTCGGTGATCTCCACTTGCTTTTTTCTACTCCGCAAAATAAAAAATCTGTAGATTCCTCACTCATGACGCCCGGATTCAGGTGATCATCGCCATGGTCATATCCCATGTCGATTATGCCAATTCATTATACTTTGGCATCCCTCTGTATCTTTCCAGACGTTTACAGATAATTCAAAACCAGGCTTGGCGTCTGATTGTTCACCATCCCAGACATCAGCATATTACTCCTCTCTTGAAGCAATTACACTGTCTTCTGGTTGTTCAGCGGTGTGCTTTCAAGATTGGATGTCTTATTTTTAAATCACTTAACGGAAGGAGCCCGAAATCTGTCAACAATATGATTAACAAATATGCTCCTACACAAAATCTTTGTTCAGCTCACAAAAATCTTACTCCTTATTTTAGATTAAAGCGCACTGGGGGTGCCAGGTTCTCTACCCTGACCCCCACATTCTGGAATTCTCTTCCCTCCGAAATCCGCTTCTGCACCAATCTTCTTGGTTTCAGAGGCCTTTTAAAACTTGGCTCTTCCAACAGGCCTTTTGAATCATTCTTTAGGACTTGGATCGCAACCGAATTCGCGCCATGAAACCTCCCCGGTGTACGTGCGCTCTATAAATTCCGTTTTAACATAACATAACAAAGGCTTCAAGATCAATTAGTGGTTTGTCTGTTTTTCATTGGAATTGCTAAGCAATCGTCAATATGTTGATTATGATTTAGATTCGAGGTGGCCCTGCCTTGAGGGATATTGATGTGCCTTGATGGTTTATAAAAGAAGCCAAGTAGCAGTGCAAAGATCTGGGAGTAAGATCTAGGGGAGTTAAGCATTACAGTTAATAGATGCGCCACCAGCCTATGGTATTAAAGTTTATAACCACACAGTCTCTCCCCAATGCATTTTATGCCATGGCCCACCCATTTTACCCATCTAGCCATTATAATGTGGTTATAAAGCCTAAGATAACCCGGAACAAATTTAGAGAGCCAGTGCAGGGCCTTGTCCATCAGTTGCGTTGTCGACTCCTGCTGATGCAATTTAAGTTCAGGTGTATTGGCTAACAAAATGGGCACGCTGCCGGGGGTAAGTGCAACCATTCACCTTGCCGTACGGTCTTCGATCTATCTATAGCCATAGAATCGTCCGTAGTTGTGTCCACATCATTGCCCCTGGTGGTTCTACTTCTCTCCTCGCAGTTAGATCCAGGCCTCTCCCGTACCAGTTTATTTGTTCCTCCAGACAGTGAGGACAAAAGTGCACTTTGATGATTAGTGTCGCCCTCATGTTGGCAATTCAAGGTAGGGTTATCTAGTAGCGGTCTATCTTAGGCTCTGGGTGGCAGCATCTGTGTAGGGACTATATCCTCGAGGCCCCTCTGTTGAACATTTTGGGGGCCAAGATGACCAATATTTCCATCAAGTAACCTTTGTGGCAGTGGTTGGGCATGCCTTTGATAGTCTTTCAGGAGGAGCTGAAAGCCTTCCTCTACCTTTATTAGCCTATCTGTAATTGGCTGTAGTACAGTACGAATAATTTGGTCAATTTTTTGGCATATAGCATCCTCTGGGAGAAGGGGTGGGGAGTGGGGTACTGCTGCTGGGACAATTACATTTGGAATATCCTTCACAATGGATTTAAAACTGTATTTTTACGAGTTTTAAGGGCCTTAGAAATGGGGTTACTGTTAGTACCGGTTTTGGTCCTTAATTACACCATGTTCACAGAGAAATTACAGTGCAGAAGCGCTGGAGCAACCAGAACGTGGTCAATGCTCACATCACACTTCTGCTTTGGGTACTTTTTTTTATAAGCCTGAAATGCGTTCTCGAGTCCAAATTGGATAAAAGGATGCATTTTGGGCTACAATATAGTGCAGATTGCTAGATTTACATTTCGTGTAATTTTGTCATTTTGGGTAATTATGTGAAATCAAATTAAGCGAATCTTGCACACCTGTAATAGATTGCCTGGTAGGAAAGCTTCAGTGGAAGCCTGGTCTCCTCAAAAGGCTGCTGGTTAAGTTTCTCTAACCCAGCTTGTCATCAGCAAGTTAACTGGCTGGCTTCTATGTAGCAGCAACACAGACCCCTAGACTACCTGGTATTGCTGAGTAAATATCTAGAGAGTCTAAACATCCTCCACTCCGCACTGGCTTCTGTGGGTCTCCAATGAGTAGTCAGGAGCTACTGGTAGCTCTCCAAAACTCTTGAAGTAGCACTTCAAAGTGAAGCTCAGCCTGGTACATCATTCTTAAGGCTTATGCACACTAAAGAAGAGGGCACTGCTAATCTCAAGACCCCTAGAGTGCCTGCAGGCCTAACCAATTCCAGGGTCTTATGCTAAGACACACACACACATACACTGTTTTTGACCTGGAAGTTGATCATTGATACTCACTCTCAATCTAGTATAGTCACAAGGAGTCTGGACATATTGTATGACCACTTTATCAGTGCCAGTAAAAGGCAGGTCTAAAGCCTGAATGGAGTCACCTAAATGTGGGCCAGCAGGATTGAAAGAAAGTGTTTGAGATGGGTGCATAATAAACATGGGCTGGGGAGTCCAGAAATCCACTACTGCGCTTCACTGTGCATGCATGTATGCACATTTATGTGTTTGGCTGCATGTCTATTTGGCAGTGTGTTTCTCCTTTTCAGTGTAGTTCTCTGGATGCTATGCCTTGTGTCAAAGTCCACCAAAAGTATATGTTGCTTCCAATTATAGCATCTTACCACAATATTATATCATCTCTGGCGTAACTGTGTTCATTCCTGGCATTATAACTGGAATTCTTGACATTTTCTGGGTAATCTTGTTCTAGTTGTGCCTACTGGCAGCCATCACGGATATACTGTCAGCATGACAAACCTCATTTTTGCCACCCCAAATGTAATGGTGGGGCCCCGTATATTAATGGCCAATACAGCATTATTGTGGACACCCTGTATATTATAGTGTCTAGCCTTGGCACAGTGATGTCTCTAGTATAAAAGTGAGCATTATTAATGTATATAGGCATTCTTGACGTTGTGGCAAACATCCGAGGCATATGATCGTAAAGCCTGGACATTTGAAGGAGATTTTGTTCATGTGAGGCATTTGTACATGTGAATACATGATCAAAATGAAAATATGTTCGAGGACTGCATATTTACTAAAAATGAGAAAGGATATTTTGTAGGCAAAAGTTAGGTTTCATTTAGGAAATACATTTGCCAAATTAAGTTTGCAAGAGGTATTTGACAGAAAATTGTTTATTTTCAAAAAGGATATGCTGATGAAAATCAAATGGTTACATTTCAAAAACATTTTGAAAGCTCATAGTTGAATGGTAATTCAAGCTGAGCTGGGAAGAAATTGTTGTGGTTATGTCCTTTGTTGCAGAGAGCACACAGGGTTTTGACGGTTACTTAGTCATGTGGAGGCATTTAAAATAAATAAACCGTTTCCTGACATTTCTGCTGGTAACCTCACCTGAAATAACTGGGTGGCCACTAGTGTATTATTAACAGATACGGTAAATATTGCACAGTGATAAAATGTCCTAGTAGCTTTGGATGATTTTCCTTGAGCTGAAGTAGCTCTCATTATAGAAAAGACTGAAGATCCCATGCCAAATCTGGCTTTCAGTTTACCTATAATTAAGTACATTTGGCTGCTATTGGAGTGTACCAGAAATGTCCTTCTCAGGCATGCTTTTTCACTATTTCTGTAATCAAAGATGTGGTTTACAGCACTTCTTATGGAACACAGCTTTCTTGGTAGCCAAGCCTTCGACTCAGAGGTTTAGTGCTCCTCTAGTTTATTCCGTGTCTCCTTGTAATAAGCCACCTTTTAAGAGCCACTTGTCCATTTTGCACTGAAGTTTGACGTTCATTGGTTTATCTGGACAGAAAATCCATAAAATCTTCCAATACAATAGCATACTGGAAATAGTACAGCCAAGATAGGATGCAGGCCTTTGTCCTTCTTGGTCACCAGAAAGTAGTGGGAACAAAAACCACAACCTACTTCTGGGACAGGAACTCGCTTGATGGCTCCTTGGCAAAGAGCCGTAACTTCCTGTTGGAGAAGGGCCAAGTGATCCTCCAACATGCAATGGAATTGAGGTGGCATGCATGGATGGGTAGTCTCGAAAGGGAGGGAGTAGCCCCTTCGGACTATCTGCAAAACCCACCTGTCCGACGTGATGGTGAGCCAGTGGGGGAGGTGATGGCGAATCCTGCCGCCCACCAGCCTCTGGTGGCCCTAAAGGTCGGACCATAAGAGTTTGGAGACTGCTGCAAGGGAGGGGGTTACGGGTGGACCAGCCTGCCTGCTGGCCCCCAGAACCAGCGTTGCTGGTTCCCACGTCTGCGGCCACACACAGCCTGGTCAGCTTGCGTGAACCGGTGGCTAGACTGGGCCAAACATGGTGGAGCACCCCTTCCGTAGCCACGAAAGGGGCAAAAAGCAGACAGCGTGGGACGAGAGTTTGCCGCGAGGTCCAAGAATCTGGCCATAGCCCTAGAATCCTTAAAGCGCTTGAGCGCTGAGTCAGCCATATCACCGTAAAGGCGATGGCTATCAAAGGTCATGTCCAGTAAGGTGGATTGGACATCCCCAGAAAAGCCAGACGTCCTCAACCAGGCATAGCGTCTCAGGGATACGGACGTGGAATCCTTTCTGCCCAGTGAGTCGGCGGTATCCAGCCCACATCTGATTGTGAATTTGGCTGCGTCTCTACCCTCTGCCACTGCACAGGTGAGAAAGTTCCAGGCCTCCTCAGGGCACTGTGGCAGCACCTGCGCAACCGTATCCCACACTGTATGGCTATAACGGTCCAAGAGGCATGAGATATTCACAGACTGCAGCACTAAGCTGGCGGAAGAAAACATCTTCCCAAGATGTTACAGCTTCTTGGACTCCCTATCTGGGGAAGCAGTAAGTAATGTGCCCCTAAACGATGAAGCTCTCAGGGGTCGGGTGTTGGGAGAGGAAAAGTGGGTCGCCCAGAGCCGTGCTGTGGCGTCGGGCAATCATACTGTCCACAGGAGCCCCTGTGCTGGGCTTGGTCCAAGTGCCTAGAAGGACATCTGTGAGGGCTTCATTGAAGGGCAGAAGGGTTTCGGAAGAAGCTGTCGCCGGTTGAAGCACCTCTGTCAGGAGGTTAGTCCTGACTGCCACTGTAGGAAGCTCCAGGCCCAAGGCCTCAGCCACCCTACGCAACACAGCTGCATACGACAGCTGCATACGACGCTCACTCCTCCGTGGCCACAATAGGAAGAGTAAGCATGCCAAGGTCTGGGTAGGTATCCAGACCACTGGCATCACCTAGGTCAAGTTGATCAGCCAAAGGGTCCACAGACCCCTCCCAGTCCTCTTCACACTCCTCTCGTTCCCAGTCAGGCGTAAAAGGAGCACCAGTGATGAACAGCGGCACAAAAGTGCCTGCTGACGTCGAATGTGAGGCTGGGGTCGGCGCCGATCCGGATCCAGGCCTGGATCCTCGAGGGGCCTCTGGCACCGGGGCCGGATCTGCAGGTATCGAAATCCCAGGGGCCTCAACCGAGTCTGTGGGGCCCAAAGGCATGCCGGCAGAGTCGGGCTGCCCAGAGATGCTGTGAAGTGCTTCTTAGAAAGCGCGAAGCAGGGCAGGGGACGCTCCAGCACTGGGAAAAGGAAGGAAGCGCGGAGCCGTCCCAGGAGCAGGCTCCGATGACTGAGCTGGAGAGCGACGGACAGGGAGAAGGTGAAGAGAGACGCTGCTTCTGCGCCTTCTTCTTGTGCTTCGACTTACCCTAAAACCTTGAAGACTTGCAAGATGAATGATGGCGGTGGCTTCGCAACCAGTACTGAGACCTTCATCTCAACATGGACCTCGAACGACACAGAGCCGACTGCTGGGCCTCCAAGAGCTTTCGGGACCATTCCCGCAAAGACGACGAATTCATGGCCCGGCAGTCGGAGCACGACTTTGGGTCGTGGTTTCACTCCAGGCACCAGAGGCACACAAGGTGGGGGTCCGTAACCAACATCAGGCGGTTACAGGCCTTGCACAGCTTGTATCCGGTCCTTCAATGAGACCCCCGTACACCAGGAGTCGAAAGACTCAAAAATGAATTTGACAATGTCGAGAAAAAAACTTTGTCAAAAAATGACTAAAAGGAATGGCTCTCTCTGGAAAAAGAAAGAACTGACATCAGTGGGCAGGTGCGGTGGTTAAGTAGACACCGCAACGTCATTCTGGCGACCACGACGTCAACTACTGACGAAGTTGACCGTCGCCAGCTACCAACATGCAGGAGTACTGCTAAAGAAAAATCTTCCGATCCAGTCTGACGGTTGGGGGTAATTCTAAGGTAAGGAATATATAACTAATAGTCTATTTCAGTTAATTATCAAAGTAGTACCTGTGCTGAAGA
Organism: Triturus cristatus; assembly: GCF_964204655.1. Classification (NCBI taxonomy): domain Eukaryota; kingdom Metazoa; phylum Chordata; class Amphibia; order Caudata; family Salamandridae; genus Triturus; species Triturus cristatus. The sequence continues at coordinate 1,351,891,115 of NC_140590.1, forward strand.
AATCTGCATTTTTATATGCCATCTGCATGGACTGGAGAAAAGGATTTGTATTGAGATCAGCCGGAAAAGTTTCAGAAAGGAGTAGCAGCTCCTGTGAAAGATTTCCAAATACAAAGAAAGTCTGCTGCTAAGCCCTCTGTTTTTCTTAGATCCATAACCCAAGTTCCCTAGCGGCAGAAGCCGCTCTCGTCATTGGGACAGCGCCAGGAGGGGCATTTAAGCCGGTTCGGGCTCACACAGCGCAGGAGCCCCTGCTTGTTTGTTTTGGAAGCATTGCAGCACACAGCACTTTATTTGGTACCCGAGGTACTGGAGGACTCCATTACCCAATTTCCCTAGTGGTAGGAGCTGCTCTTGTCATCAGGACAGCGCCGGCGGTGCATTTAAGCCGGTTCGGGCTCCCGCAGTGCAGGTGTGCCCAAGCGAAGCCCGGGCCAAGGGCAGGCCCGTCTGATACCGGAGGAGGCTGGGCTGGGCCACCCCTCTAATATCTGGACCCCAGGATTATTGGGCACTTTGTATGAGGTACTGTGCTACTTATTATGATCATTAGTAGGGGGTGCCAAAATGAGTAAACGTAAGACTATTAACGACCAGCAGGCCCCTGGAGTTGTGGGGACACAATGCATTTCTCGAGGGCTGAGTCAGCCCTCATCCATGAGAGAGAGTTAACAGAGCGCCGGCTCTCAATGGAGCCTCAGACTATGCAGAAACGGTCTCCACTCGTTGGTCACTCCTCAGGTAATAACCCTCAAGATCCTTCCTCTCAAGTTTTACAATTACAACAAACAGCGTCAGATCTTGAAATTTCTTCAACCTCTGAGTTTTCTAGCAGGCCAAATACAATTACATGGGCCAGGAGGCTAAAACAACACAAGATAGTAAGCCTCCCCCCAAAAAGAGAAAGCGTCGGGGTCCTCAGAAATATAAACAAATAGTAACGAGCAGCGAAGCTATAACTGGAGACGGATATTGTGAACGGAGGTCCGGTTTAGCGCCGAAGGCCAATGAATCCGCCAGATTACCTCCTAGGATGAACGAGAAGGACTTTTGGAAAAGGCTTGAGACTATGGTATCTCTCCTAATTGACCCATTGTCACAAAAACTATCTCAAATTGAAGACAGGCTCGATAAACTGGAGGGGCTGGTCATAAATATTTGTCCAGTCTCCCAGGACACATACACTGGTAGAGGATCTGGACCTTTGGCAAATCGGGGGCTGGGAATTGGGGCTCATCCAACTGTAACTAATCCTGAGAGTGGCCAAACACAATATGCAAGCACTAATGTTAGCACTGCTGAAGCTTTAGCTCTGGCTCGATCCCCCCCCCAACAATTCTTAGAATCCTCAGAATATCGAGGGCACCTGCATGGCACAGTAGGTCCGAGCACTTCATGTACACAGACTGTTAACACCTTTAATAGGTCCGCACCAAATATAGGGATACCTAAGTTGGGTGATGTAGGGAGAGATATTCACACACAGAACCCTCAAAGGTCTAACCTGAGCCATTTTACAAACCCAAACCAGACCTTGCAACTTCCGCCAGAAGTTACCCCTTACACGATTGTGCTGGCAAATGTCCCCCGCCCCCCAAACACCTTCACATGCCCTTGAACACTGGACATCTCTGAGGAATAAGTCACTGCATCTGTTGAGCACCAGAACTGGCCTAACTCCTCTCAGAATTCAAAATGGCTAGAAGAGTAGGATGGGTCGGCAAAACACAAGCTTCTAGCAGGTGATTGTGTGGTTTTAACCTTTAGGTCCCCCAACTTGTTGCAGTCCATCCTTGATAGGGCCGGTAATCATTCTATTATAGCCCAGGGAATTGATATCTTACACTTAGGGTATTTTTACCAACCCCCAAAGGTATTATGGACCAAACCTGTGGAGGAAAACCATCAAGGTAACACGCGGTATAGGGTCCCAGTTAGTAACCGCTTTGATACTTTTAACACCCTAGGAGACACAGACTGACTAATTCAATCTAGAGACCCTTATCCTATTCATAAGGATGACTAACAGCAATAGACTAGACAAACTATTTATAGGTAGAACCGCCGCTGACTAGGCGCAAAAAAAAATAATTAACTACCCTTTATCACCGGCTAACCCTAAGCTGAGAGAAGAGTTACTGGGTACCAGTAATCTGAATGTGCACCCTAAATTAATTAATCCCACAAGCTCAAATCAGGTATTCGCTACTATCTGAGAATCAGTTCCTATTAATATTGCAGCAATAAGGCCCTCATGTAACATCCATAGTGTCTCCTGTAATGTGGTTTTCTGGAACATCTCAGGTTTACGGTCTAAATTGACTAATCCCTTATGGTGTGACTTTATATCGAACTTCGCTATAATGTGTTTTCAGGAAACTTGGGTAAACGACATAACACACATTAATGGTTTCAAAACTTTTCGCACTGCAGACGTCGAGGTGGTGTGTGGAAGGGCAAAGGCAGGGTTATGTACCTATATTTCTAACAGGTTGAATGCAAAAAAATAGAGAGATGCATACAGAAGAGATTACCAACTGATTTTAATTCACGTGGATAGAAAGCACTGTATTGCCCTGACAAATTTCTATAATATTACCCCGGATCCAATTGGAATTGTTGTGAGAAAAAATGGGTAATGATTTGAAATCATTCTACAACGATAATGCTAAGGACATATGTATAATCTTGGGAGGGGATTTTAATTGTGCATTATGCTCAAAGGCTGATGGTAAACTATGTGAAGAGGGGACTAGCAATACTCCTTTTCAACACTCAAAATTCGGGGAACTATATAATGAAATGATGTTTGGTCTTGACTTGGGGTTTGCGAATAAGCTATGTGTTATGCCTGTTCTGATGGGCTAAACCTTCAATGATAGAGGTTTCCTTATCACTATAGATTACATATTGCTCTCAAATAGTCACGCATGCAGACTTCACACATGACAACTCATTGAGTGACCATTTCCCGTTGAGCATTACTGTCTTATTGCCGAAAAACCCATCAGGTAAACGGGATAAAACTGACCATGTCGCACAAAATCCAACTATCAACAACAAAAATGATTACTCTCTGCACTGGTTGATGGTGGATCCCCTAGAAATCTCAAAACAAGTGATAACTAGGTGCAAATTAGATTTCGATATCCGAGTGAAAATTATTGGGAGCTTTAAAGGAGGCCCTATTGGGACAGAATAGCAAAAAAGGGAAACGACAGGGGTGGTTTGATTCTTTGTGTACACGAGCATATGCCAACCTAAAGCACAAGATGCATCAGACTCCAAGAAATCCAAGCAATATTGGCTAGAGGGGCTTATAGGCTAGCACTTAAGGAACGCAAAGCCTCCCGGAGAAATGACGCTTGGGTATCACTGTAGGATGCATCTCTATCGAAAATAGTTTATGACTTTTGGAAAGCAGTCAAATCTCCCTTTTTGTCTCCTGGAGGGGGCCCGGCAATTGAAATAGCCATAACAGAAGAACAATGCATTGAGCACTTCTCCACTGTGTATAATGGTGATGGATAGCTGAGAAAGCTGCAGAGAGTGCGTCCCCCCTGTTTTTGTAAATAGTACACTGCTGTCATATTGTCCATGCGGACTAAGCCAGCTTTGCCGGATATCTGCTTCTGGAATGATTTTAATGCTAGAAAGACTGCTAGTAACTCCAAATGGTTGATGTGGGGTAGCTTTTGCTGAGGTGTCCATGTGCTCTGTATGGTGTGATGAAGTAGATGAGCTCCCCAGCCGGTGAGCGATTCGTCTGCTATTAGCACAATCTGTGGAACCGGCTCTAGGAACAGTTGCCCTTTGGAAAGGTTTTGAGGGATCCACCACTGCAGAGAGCGATGTGTGCGGCCGTCCACCGTCAGCTGACCTTGAGCTTGGTTCCACTGACGTGCCAAACATTCCTGTAAGGGGCGCATCTGGAGTCTTGCAGGAGGTACTATGAATATACAAGAGGCCATCATCCCTATTAGTTGCATGAACACTCGAGCTGGAAGTGAGTGTTGCGGCTGGAATTTTGTTATAAGGGTTTGCATGCTTGCTATCCTGGCTGGACTGGGATATGCAAGGCCTTTTGAGGTGTCTATTGTGGCACTTAGATGTTGTTGGATGTGGGACGGTTGGAGGTGAGACTTTGTGAGGTTTATGGTAAACCCAAAGTCGTGAAGTAGTTGGATTGTGGTGCGTGTGTGATTTACACACTGGGTATGCGACTTGGCTTTTATGAGCCAGTTGTCCAAATATGGGAAGACATAGTGGCTACCACCGCCAGACATTTTGTGAAGACTCTGGGTGATGTGGTGACTCCGAATGGGAGAACCTTGAACTGGTAATGTTGACCGTCTACTACAAACCAGAGATATTTCCTGTGAGCAGGGTGAATGGGTATGTGGAAGTAGGCGTCCTTGAGATCTAAGGTGGCAAGGAAGTCGCCTTGTTTGAGTGGAGGAAGGACCTGTTGAAGAGTAATCATATGAAAGTGGTCTGATTGTATGTAGAGGTTTAATGGTCTGAGGTCCAAGATGGGTCTTAGGGTTCCGTCCTCCTTTGAAATGAGAAAGTACAGGGAGTAAACCCCTGTGTTTTGGTGATGCAGGGGAACTGGTTCTATTGCATGTTTTTGTAGGAGGGAAAGCAACTCCTGTTTTAAGAGTTGTAAGTGCTCTGTTGACATTGGGCATTGTTTGGGTGGTATGTTGGGGGAGTTGAAGTGAGTTCTAGGCAATAACCGGATTGGATGATTTGTCTCACCCACCTGTCCGTGGTGATGGTGTTCGACAGGTAGGACCTGTAGCAATCTTCCCCCAACCGGAGTAGAGTGGTCTGGGCGGGAGTGGAGGGAAGTCATTGTTTGGGGGTGGAGGAGGTGCGAGTATTGGTAGTTTTGCCTCTACCCTTATTGTTATTGCCCCTGTAGCCTCTCTGTAATAGCCTCTGGTGGATGAGGTCTAGGTGGGACTCTTGTAGGAAGTGGAGGGGTTGTCAGTGGTAAAGCCTCTAGAGGTTACCCTATAAGAGGAGCGACGAAAGGAACTTCTGGGAGCTTGCGATTGCAAAGCTCCCATTGATTTGGCAGTGTCAGTATCTTTTTTCATCTTCTCCAAAGATGAATCTACACTAGGCCCAAATAAGTGTTCCTGGTCAAACGGTTGGTTTAATATGGTAGTTTGAAGCCCGAAATGCATAGCCACGCATGTCTGCGTAAAAGGACACTGGTATTAATAGCTTAGGATGCTGTGTCTGCAGCATCCAGAGCGCAACAAATGGAGGTATTAGTTATAAGTTTGCCTTCCTGGATGAGATCATTGGTTCTTGTTTTATATTAATCTGAAAGGTGTTGTAGTAGGGTCTCTAGCTCGTCATAGTGTGCCCTATCGTACCTAGCCAGCAAAGCCTGTTAGTTGGCAATTCTCCATATGTTGGCTGCTCTTTTACCAGATGCGTCGAACAATTTTGACTCCTTATCAGGAGGTGGAGCATCTCCTGTGGTTTGGGAGCTAGCCCTTTTCCTGGCGTTGGGGACTACTAGGGAATCCAAGGGTAGTTGCCCTTTAAAATAAGTTGGGTCAGACTTGTACTTCTTTTCCACCCTGGGGTTAATGGTTCTGGCCCTTACAGGATCTTCAAACACTTCAGGAGCGTGTTTGATTACCCCTTTTAGCATTGGGAGAATGGAAGTGGACCTTTGAGATGGTGCAAAATTGTCTATGAGGAAATCCTTTTCTACAGGGTCTGTGTGCAAATTCACACCGTGGTATTCTGCAGCTCTGTGTATGAGCTGAGTGAACCCTATAGTGTCCTCTGGAGGGGATGGTCTAGATGGGTAGATATCTTGTGGTGCATTAGGGACATCTGGTGTGCCATAATCTTTCCATGGGTCCTCTGGGGTGTTAGGGTGACTAGGTTCCCCTAAAGGGTCATTATCCCCTTCCTCCCCGGAGGAGTCGTCATCCTGTGGTGGAAGAGATTGTGAGGGTACTGAGGATGGGATAGGAGAGATGTGGTGTGGAGGTGGAGAAGGAATTCTCAAAGGAGTAGTGGCAATGTCGCTCTTCTTTGGGCGTGAAGCTGGTACAGGTTTGTCCATTTTCCAGGAAGGACTAAGTATAAGTTGACCTGTCTGAGTCTATTTCAAGAGTTTTTTGGGTTGGATCAGGCCGAAAAAGCTCCTCCTCAGGAGTGTGTTTCGGTGCCGATTTTTTCGGGTCCGAATGTGTGGCACAAGTTTTGGAGTGGTTTTCTGCTCCATAGGCTTGGAATCGGGAGTTTTCTTGGGTTCTGTTGGGGTCTTCGGAACAGACTTTCTTTGGCTCCGTTGATTTTTTCGGATCCGACGGTTGAGCGCCAGTGGTCTTCGGAGCCGGTTGCTTCTTTGGTTCCGATGTTTTTTTGGAAGATTGAGCGTCAGTCTTTGGAACCGGTTGTTTGTCTGGTTTCGACGATTTTTTCGGAGCCGAGACGTCCGTACCAGCGGATTTCGGTGCCGAAGGTGCTGATGTGGAACCAGGTGTCGGTGTGGATGAAGACAGTGATTTCTTCTTTGGTGCTGGGGATGGGTTTTCGGTACCGACGGTAGGCAGACTCGATACAGAGTGGCCTGAAGGCTTATGTATCAACTTCTTTGCTGAGCCCGAATGCGGGGCGTGGGAAGTTTTCTCCCGGTGTGCACCTAGGCCCGAAGGCGAAGGTGTGACCGAAGCCTTTTTATGAATGGGTGTGGGGGAGGGGTCGACGTCAGTACTTACGACCCGCTGCCCTGGAGTGATGTCTTTGACGGAGTCGTCGGTGTCAGAGGCGCTAATGTTGCCCTCTTCGATATGCTCCTGCTCCGGTACATTGATGCCTCCTTGGAAGATATCGTCCGGTATCGATGTTGACGATTGAGCCATGATTCTTCGAGCTCGACAATCCCGAATTGTTTTCTTGGAGCGGAAAGAGGCACAAGGTGGACAGTCTTTGGCCTCGTGCTCAGGCGAAAGGCATAGGTTACACACACCGTGTGGAAACTTGGATCCACATTGAGGACACTTTTTGAAAGGAGTCCTTTCAATGAGCCAAAGGCCTAATGGCGCAGCTAGGCCCGAAGGCCTGCGTCAACGATCGGAATCGAAGAATTCAAGTTTGGAGTGATGCGCGTCAAATGGGAAACGCGATCGAAACAATACCGAAGAATGGGTGAAGGATTGCGCGTCGAAAGATAGAACGGTAACGACACCAAACTGGAGCACGACAAACACATCTGAGCCCGATGGCGGAAAAAAACAATCTGAAGATGGAGTTGATGCCCATGCGCACTATTGTCCAAAGGAGGAGTCCCCTATCCCGTGACTTCCAAAGACTTGTTCCAATACAACAACAAAGTGCAAACATCTGGGCCCAACACTAGATGGCGATCTATGCACAGTGTGTGATCTGCAGCTCATATGACTTGAACAAAACTATTTTTCCATTATATGACCCCGATGAAGACAAGAATACCTTCTATCAGCCGCTATTCCCATACATAGTTGCCTTAACACAAGGGCTGCTTAAAATGGGGGAGGGGGGGATTTAATGCTGTTGACAAGATCATGGGCAGATCTATTCCAGTACAGGAAATTTTAAGTCCACCACTGGCACGGTCAGAAAGTATGAAAGCATTGAAACTCGTGGGCCCTTGGATTTTTGGCATCTTCAGCATATGAGAGGGACTACCCTTTCTTCTCGCAGGTGCAAAGGACCAATTCTAGAATTCACTTTTTCTTCTAACAGAAATGCATTTCAATTAGTGTTAGACACAGAAATCGAGATCTGCACTTTATCGGATCACTTGCCTGTGTTGGTTTGTCTTGGGCTCTCTGTCCCAACGCCTCCAACATTGCGTGATGTCTAAACAAGATTGTATTTGGAGACATTTCCCTCAGATCCATGATAGCGGATACTATTCATCACTATTTCAAAGAAAATGATGCAGACAACTCCCACCTGGGTTAGTCTGGGATGCAGCAAAGGCAGGTCTGAAAGGTGAACTGATGAAAAACAACTCCCTTAGACTTAATGTGGACAAGACAGAGGTCTTGGTCTTTGGTACCTAGTCGGCTGTAAGGTCGAACATCTGGAGGCCGGAGGATTGTGGACTGCTCCCTACGCTGGTCAGATCTGCCACAAACCTGGGTGTCCTGTTTGATAACACTCTGAGCTTTAAGTCTCATGTTAGTGTAACCATGAGTACTTGCTTTCTCCTTTTAAGGACTTTGAGAAAGATTTTTCCATATATCCCAATTGATCTACTTTAATCAGTCATTATTGCTCTCATCACCTTTCAATTGGATTATTGCAACTCTTTGTATCTCAATATTAAGGCTTCCTGTGTCAACAAACTCCAAGTAGCCCAGAATGCAGCAGCGGGACTCATCTTGAACATCCTGAGGCATCTTTCGATAAGGGAAGGGATTTGGTCTCTTTTGGCTTCCAGTTAAAAAAGGACTCCGTGTGGTTTTCTTAGCTTTGCACCAGAGAGGCTCTTTCCAGCTTAATTCCCTCTTTCAGTGGTATTCCCCAGGAAGGTCCCTCAGATCTTCCTCTCGTAGACAGGTGTTAGTTTCCAGAGTCCGCAAGGCCAGATCGGCAAGCAGGTCCTTCTCGGTGGCCGCTGCCAAACTATGGAACACCATGCCTATGTACATCTCAGAAGCCAACTCTTTTACAGCGTTTAAAAAATGACTGAAAACTTGGCTTTTCTCTCTCCATCTTCCTTAGTCATGGGTTGGGCCAGTGCTGGATGCTCTACGCTAGCACTTTGACACCATTGGGTATAGTGCGCTATACAAGTTTTAATAATATAACATCATACGTTCACATTCCAGAGACTTCATGGGAGCTATAATACCTGATCCAGGTCCTAGAACAACACAAGATGTTCGGGGTTAGCATAGCATTTCTGTCCCTATGCAGGGCACAAGGGGAACTGGAGCACCTTTTAACTGGTGAAAGAGATTTTTAAAAAGCAGCACAACAGGTTAACGGTATTATCAATCAAATAATGCTTGTAAAGCACACAGCTACTCTATAGAGTGTCCCGGTGTTGCAGGTACAATAGACCCCTGGTCTTGCCACTAGAGGGACAAAATCTAAAAGGCATCATTAAACAGCCAGGTTTTCAGGCTACGTTAAAGAGAGCCCACATCCCTGGTCGCACAAAGATGCAAGGGAAGAGCATTTCAGCTATTATGAGAAGGGACGCAAGCCAGATCATATTTTTATCCTTCACATTGAAGGCTCCGTAAACAACCACTATATACAAGAATTGCGGACTCTGATGGGACAATCCTGCGGCACACTCAGAATATATTGAGGGTGTGCACAGATTTCTACACATAATTTTATTGTGGGCAGGATTGAAACTCACATGCACAGGACATCTATCCAACACAATGTAACCCTACAGCATTAGATCCTGATTATCCTAAAGAAATTAGAATGACCCACCACCCATTTAGACGTTCATACAGTCATTCAGAAGAGGTCACAGAATATGAATCCGGGCCCGGATGGCTTGCCCATATCATTCTATAAAGCATTCCAAGATATTCTAACTGAGCCTCTGGCTATACCATTCAATCACATAGGGGAGTCTCAAAAGGTTGCAGATACCATGCTTGAAGTCCCTAATTATGGTCTTCTTGAAACCAGGCAAAGACCCTTTGCGTGCACTTTATACTGGTCCAAAGCACTTCTAAACTATGACAAAGATATTCAAATAGATCTTTGTCAGTAGGTTAAAAATGGCCTGGTCGGAGTTAATATCTCTTTTTCAATCAAGGTCTGTCCTGGGACAGCACACGTATGACAACACAAGGCTGGCTGTGAATCTTATCGACTGGTCTGGCAATTCATTAAAAAAACGTTTTATCAAAAACTCCCACTGGCCCCTTTATGTCCTTACTAATAACGGCTAATTATGTGAACCTGGCAGCCCAGATAAAAATCAACTGGGAACAGTCGTAGAGCACCCAGCTTATGAGAGTAATGAGACAGGGATGCCCCTCGTCCCCTCATCTTTGCACTTGCCATGGAGCCTTTATCTACAATATCAACAATAACCAATCTAAACATGGCATTAGCATTAAAAGTAGAACAATTAAACTCATACTCTGCCTACAACATCTTGTGTTTCCCAACAGACCAGTCTGAGTCCATCTCACTTCTTAAGGAGGAACTGGAAGCCTTCTCAAGAATGTTTGGATGTCGAATTAACTATAATAAGTCCTCGAGCTGGGCGTAGCTGATCTAACTCAGAACGTAAGGCAATATTTCTAAAATGAAGGATTTGCACTGACAGAAGGGCCCTTACATTACTTCGGGTTTGGATACCAGCAAATTGCAATGCATAGTATGCCAGCAATGTGCCTGCACTGATTGAAGCCCTTTTCAAGGATCTCTACCGATGGGGTAGACTGGATCGGTCCTGGATCAGCCGATTAACAGTATCAAGATTAATTTCCTTCTCTGTGTGCAACATGTAATGCAAACTACCCCCCTAACATTTCCTAGACTGATACGGAGAGAAACAGACTAGTTTGCTGCACTTTACCCTGAAGGGTAGGTCTCCTAGGGTCTTGAAGGCAATTCTTTAGAGTCGGACAAAAGGGGGCCTTGGTCTTCCTGATATCTCAATCATAAGGGCAGCCCAGATTCAGCCGGCACTTGAATGGATGAGACAACACAGTGGCTATTAGTAGAAGAAGCAATCTCTTCCACTCCCACTCCTGCATGTTATGGCTCCCTACACATTAATGAGCACATAGAAGTACACTTCTCTCAAAGCATTCTATTATTCGATTATTGGACGGGCATGAGGTGGAGGGTTACAACTTTGTGTTTTGGGGGATAGGGCAATACAGTAATCTGGATTTTCCGTCTGGGCAACACAAAACCCATTTTTAAGAAGTTGGATCGGAGAGGATGGGGCAGGACACAGATTTAATGTTTTGAAAATGGAACCCTAAAAAACAAAGACGAATGTGAGAACTCATCTTAAATCCCCACTACTACAGACCCTACACACTGGGCTAGATCAGGGTAAAGACGCGCCCAAGGTGGCCACATGTTGACTTCTGTAGAAACAGTGTTTGTGCGCAGGTATCTCTTCGGAAGGACACCTCCCACATACCAGGCTCCGAACTTGAGCTCTGAACTGGTTTGGCATAGTTGGAGAATCAGCAAGGAGCCTAGATAAGGGGGAGAGGAGGCCATTTGGTCAAGGGAAGCAACAGCTTCCTTCGGCACAAAATATAAATAGAATGCTTACAAAGTGCTAACAAACAAGTTAGTTACCTTAAGTAACACATTATCTCATAGAGACAATATATAGCCAGATTCTTTACCTTTGAATTTCCCAGGCGCCAGACTGTATCCTAAACATTTTTGCATGAGCAGTACCCCTGTGAGTCAGTAGGTGGCGTTGATCTGCTCCGCAGAGTATAGTCGGCGTCATCCACCCGAAGGAGAGGTCTGCTTCACTTATCGGCGCCACCTCGGTGCGCCAACGTCAGTTACTTTTTACAACTTTCCACACCAGGAGCGCACAGAGCCATGTAGTGCACTGACACAGGTGTGTCCAAACTAGGGCCCTGAAAGGAATTATCCCAAACCCTAGCAATCTGTCCACAGAATAGGGAGGATGGGTGGGTTGGTAAGGAATCTATAGCTAGATATTACCTCTATCAGTATGCGTTACCAAAGGTAAGTAACTTGTTCATCTGATAGAGATATCTAGCCACAGATTCCTTACCTTTAAATAGATACCCAAGCAATACCGTCCCCGGTGGTGGGCTGCAGATAAATGTTAAACTAGAAAGTCCTGCATGACCAAACAGGCGAAATGCCCATTCCTGCGGACCAGATTGTCCAGGCGGTAATGAATGGTGAACATGTGCAGGGATGCTCACGTTCCTGCCTGGCAGATGTCTAGGACTGCGGCTTCATGTGCTAACACAGTAATCACAGCTTAAGCTCTGGTGGAACAAGCCCTTAAGACCTCAGGAAGCTGCTTCTTGGCCAGTGCGTAGCAGATTGCAATCAGAGAACTACCTAGCGTGCCATGGTCTATTTCTGCACTGCCCATCCCGACTTTGCCCCAACATACCCCACAAAGAGTTTGTCGTTTACCCTGAACTCTTTTGTGAGGTCAAAGTAGAAAGACAATGCTCTTTTAGGGTCCCGATGGCAGAGTCGCTCCTCTTCTTTTGAGGGATGTGGAAGAGCATAGAAAGTGGGAAATGTGACAGATTGGTCCATGTGGAATGGTGTTGCATCTTTTGGCAAGAAAGAGGCCCTAGTGCAAAGCACCAGTTTGTCTGAAAACACAGACAGGAATGGAGGCTTGGATGATATAGCCTGCAGCTCACTCACCCTCCGGGCAGATGTTATTGACACGAGAAAGGCTGTTTTGATGGTGAGCAGTCAGAGAGAATTGTGAAGAGGCTCAAAAGGAGCACACTTTAGGAAAGTGAGAGCCAAATTAAGGTCCCACTGAGACGATGAAAAAAGAAGGGGGGAAGATATGTACAAGGCCCTTCAAAAACGTATTTACAATTGGGGACTTAAATACAGAGGGTTGGTCAGGCAGCCGCAAAAAGGCAGACAGAGAAGACAGGTAACCATTCAGAGTGAAGACAAAAATCACGTCCCTAGCAACAAAAAATGGATCATATGTTGTATTCTATTCGTAAGCAAAAACAGTAAAATCCTAGGCAACAATGATTGTTATTCTACACCTCATAAGGCTTAAGATCATTAAGGCAGAAAAATTAAAACACAGATATTAAGAACAGCAATACCAATACAATATTTACCAATGTACAAAAATCTGTTTTTATTCATGATTGTCATTTATGAACATACATAATCCGCATATTAAAAACATATTAAACAATCATAGATTAATAAAAGCAAGAAAACTACAAATGGTCGACGCTGCGTTTCGTTGAATTTCAGATCACCTTCAGGACAGAGTTTTCTATTAAAAACTATTCTGGATTCATTGATCCCGTGTGTTATTCAGAGGGGAAGCACTCTTAAGATTTTGAATTCAGGAATTACCTTTTTATGTGGTACTAATCCCTTATCAATAGTGTTCGTAGGACACACGGATAATCATAAAAGCATTAAAAACCAGTCACTTTTCTGTCAAATAGGTGAGCCGAGATTGGACTTCTGATATATTTGTCAGAGGTACTAGTTATGGTGTTTTCCTTGATCGTGCGACTTTAAAATAATTGTTTTAAATTTGATAAAAAGGGTCCGGCCTCCCTGCTGCCTACGAACACGTCTTCCGGGTCAGAGTGCCCAGAGCGGAGCCCTGCTGGGCAAGAATTAAAAGAAGGGCATCAGAAAGGGAAGCAGAAAGAGGATCAATAGACTTATCTGTACACTATAATACAAATTTGTTCCACTAGCAGGCGCATACAGTTTTGATGAAGGGACGCCTGGCTGCCAGAATAACAGTGCAGACTTCTTGAGGAAGGTCTAATGCTGTCAGCTGTTGCCACTCACTCTCCACGCAAGAAGGCAGAGAGTTAACAGGTTTGGGTAGAGGTGCCTCCCCTGCTGCTGCAACATAAGATCATCCCGAAGGAGCATCCTGCTTCGAGTTTTGAAGCTCATGCTGAGAAGCCTGGGATACCAGATTCTCCATGCCCAGACAGAAGCCGCAAGGAGGACTTGGGCCCGGTTATTCCTGATCTTTTTGAGAACTCTGGGCAAAAGTGGTATGGGCGGAAAGGAGTATTGGAGGCTTGAGCGCCACACGAGATGAAAAGCGTCTCCTCAGCGAAAGCCGCCTTGGAAACTCCAACTGGCTAAACTGCTAACATTGTGCAATCTCGGCAGAGGCGAATAGATCTAACCAAGGCTCTCCCCAATGTTGTAAGCGACCTTGCGTCACCTCTAGGTAAAGAAGCCATTTATGATCCGCTAGGCATCGAATGCTGAGTTTATCCACCCTGGCATTCAGGGAACTTGCCAGGTGTTGAACCACCAGGCATTTGCCCTGCTATTCCTGCCACTTGCCGCAGTACAGTATAGAGGTGGTGTCGTTCCTGAACAACTGCACCAGCCTTCTCTTGATGGAGGGTAGAATGGCTTTCAATGCCAAACTAATCACTCGTAGCTCCAGCATGTTTATGTGGAGTCCGGATTACAATGGAGACCACAGTCCTCTGATCTCCACCTCTCCCAGATGACCGCCCCATCCCAGGAGTGATGCATCTGTCACTACTGTGAGATCTGGTTGGGGAAGGGAGAGGGATCTGCCTCTGAACCAATTGGAGTTAGTTAGTCACCACTGCAGATCCTTTGCAGTTCCCACTGAGATCTGGACTATGTCTTAGAGATTCCCCTGATGCTGCACCCACTGAACTTAAGGTCCCACTGCAGAGTCCGCATATGCCATCTGGCATGTATCACTGGCAGGATGCCATGAGGCCCAGCAGCCTCAGTCAGTCTCACCGAAATCCAGAATCAAGGCTGAAACATCGGTATCATAGCCTGAATATCCCTGACTCACTGCTCTGGAGGATAAGTCTGAAACTACACTGTGTCCAGACAGTCTTGCTGAAAGAGAGCGTCTGAGAGGGAATCAGGTGTGACTTCAGCATATTGATAGTGAACCCCAACAAGCGCACAGAGGTTTGCCGTGATCTGGAGGTGGAAAATGACAGCCTGGGGCGAGTCCGCCTTCAACAGTCAGTCGTCCAGATACAGGACTACTGGCACCCATGATCTCCGCAGATGAGCTGCAATCACCGCCATCACCTTGGAGAACACCTGGGGGCGCTGGTTAGTCCAAAAGGTAGCACAGTGAATTGAAAGTGCTCATGGCGTACCATAAACCAGAGGTAACACCGATCGGCAGGCAGGATTTGGGGGGGGGGGCGCAAAATAGGTGGCCTGCAAGTCCACGCTACCATCCAGTCTCCTGGGTCCCAGGCAGACAAAACTTGAGCCAATGCGAGCATCTTGCACTTCTCCTTTTTGATGAAGGGGTTGAGGGTGCTCACACCTAAGACTGGGGGAATCCCTTTGTTCTTTTTGGGGAGCAGAAAATGCCAGGAATAACAATCACTGCCTACTTCTGACACATGAACCCTCTCTATGTCTCCCTTGGCCAAGAGAGAAGTTATTTCCTCAGGTAGCAAGGACAAATGATTCTGTGTCAGCCGATCATAAGATGGAGGCGAAGGGGAGGATTCGAAGGGAAGGGAATAGCCCCTCCGAATGATCTGTAAGACCCACCTGTCTGATGTGATGGAATGCCATTGGTGGAGAGGATGGCTGATTCTGTAACCAACTGGACTCCCCTCATATTGTAGGGCAAGATAAGGAGGGTTTGGAGGCTGCAGGGGGATTGGTAGTTGTGGCAGACCTTTGGATACCTGACCCATGAGGTCGATATGAACCGTGTCCTCACCCCGCGCAGTCTGGCAAGCTTGCTTGGAGAGGGGGGGGGGGGGGGGGGGGGGGGGGGGGAGCTGGAATATAGTTGGCTCAGTTGAAAACCCCATCCATACATAAACAGGCGATAGGCGGGCTGGGGTTGACACAGGGCAACTGGGAGACTCAAGGACTTGGCCGTAGCCCACGAGTCCTTAAAGCGCTCTAGCGCTGAGTCTGCCTTATCTCCTGAGAGACAGCTGCCATAAAAGGGACTGTCCATGAGGGAAGCCTGGACATACCCTGAAAAGCCAAACATTCTCAGCTAGGCATGGCTTCTATGAGCCACCGTCGACAGAATCGCTCTGTCCAGCGAGTCGGTCGTAGCCAAACTACACCTAATGGTAAACTTCGCTGCATCTCTTCTATCTTTGACCACTTGGGAGAGAACATCCCAGGCCTTCTCCAGAACCTGCTGCAGCATTTGCGCAACTGTATCCCACAGACTGTGGCAGTAGCGGCCAAATAAGCATGTAGTGTTCACCGACCGCAATGCAAAGCTGGTGGAAGAAAGCATCTTCCCCAAGTTTTCCAGCCTCTTGGATTCCCTGTCCAGGGGTGCAGCAGGGAATGAGCCTTGGGATGTAGGGGCTTGGACCACCAAGCTCTCAGGGAAGGGGTGTTGGGTGAGGAAGTTTGGGTCCCCAGGTGCAGGTCGATCTTGGCGGGCAATTGTCCTGGTCCTGTGCTCGGCTTGGACCAGGTGCCCAGTAGGACATCTGTCAGTGCTCCATTAAAAGGGAGCAGGGGTTCGGAAGGGAAAGTTTCCAGATGTAGCACTTGCGTCAAGATGTCTGTCTTGACTGCCACCAAGGGCAACTCGAAATGCAGGACCCCAGCTGCCCTCTTCACCATCATGGAATAGGACTTTCCCTCCTCCGTAGCCATGGTAGGGGCAGAAAGCATACCAGTATCTGGGGATGTGTCCAGACTACTAGCATCACTGAGTTCCTCACTCCAGTCCATACCCTGAACTTTTTTCTAACTGGTATTCTAAAGGGTCCAGTGACCCCTCCCATTCTACCCTCATGTCTAGCCCTTTAGAATAGGGGCTCAGACTCCGACCTAGCATGTGAGGGTCCTGTTGGCACCAGCATTGGTCGATGTGACTCCGTGTCGTTGAGTATCAGAATGGGACTGGCGCCGGAGACGTAAAGAGCATTGGCGGCAGGGACGGTTGCAGTGGCATGACCAATGCCGGTCTGGATCCACGACCGGATCCCTGGAGGCACATCGGAGTCGGGCCGGAGCCGCCAGCGTGGAACCAGATGGGGCCTTCTCTGACCCTGTGGGGCCTGAAGGCACGCTAGAGGGTTCGGGCCGCTCAAATACTTTGAGCATGGCACCGTAAACAAATTCACTTGAGCAGGTGTTTCCCCGGCTCCTGGGAAAGGTGGGAGGCTCGGAGTCGGCCCTGGCAACTATTCAGAAGAACCGTGCCTCGAACGTCGATGCTCCTTTGTCACTTCCGCTGACGGATGAAGGCAAGTCGAAGTACGCTTCATCTTCTTATGCTTCTTCTCCAAATGTCCCGATGACCTGGATAGGAGGAAGACCACCTGCTGCTCCTAGAGAGGTCCTGCGACACCCTCTCCATCGGGTATGAGATCTCTGTGGAGTAGACTTCCAGGCTGCTAACAGCTTCAGGGACCGCTCCCTCAAAGCCTTCGGTGTCATGGCCTGGCAGTCAAGCATGACTTGGAGATGTGGTCATGCTCGAGACACCAGAGACACACGAGGTGTGGATCCGTAACAGACATGGTACGATGACAGGCGCCACATGGATTAAACCCTGTCTTTCTCAAAGACATCCTCAACACAAGCAGGAAGAAGAATTCCTCAAAAAAGAACTCAACAAAATGTCGAACAAATTTTGACAACAACCAACAGAGGGGTAGCCTTTTCTACGGATCAGCCTTAACTGGTGCGGAAAGAAAAGAACTGACGTCAGCGTGTTTGGTGGCGCATATGTGGGTGACGCAGACGTCACTGCACGGAGCCGATCAACACCACCTACAGTCGCACTGGTGTACTGCTCACGTAAAAATCTTCCAGATCAAGTCTCTTGCCTGGGAAATTCAAAGGTAAGGAATCTGTGGCTAGATGTCTATCAGATTAGCAGGTATCTGACTCTGGTCAGGCTTAAGGCTATGTTCGGGCGTGATGTGTGTTGGAGGGACTCAGATTGAGCCTTATTGGGCATCCTTATTATGTTTCATAATGGATATAAGGTTCATAGACATATTCCTCGATACAGAATAATACTGTTGTTGGGACATCCAGGGGAGGATAGGGTTTACCCAAAACAGTCACACTTGGGAAAATTAATCACGCATATCCTGCTAGCAGGTAAAAGGACGTTGACCCACTGTTGGAAGCAAACGTCCAGTGCTTACTTTTGATCTGCTTTATTGACAGTCATTTGGTTACTTTGTATTTGAAAGCTTCTCTTGTGTGTGTCCCTCCTCCTGGAGCACAGCCTATTTTCAAATTTGTAGCCTTTCCAAGCCCACATTAAGTAAACTACTTTTTTCTTTTTCAGCACGATCTCCATGAGCCTGCAAGTGTTTCTTGCTGTCATTCGTGAGCCACTACCCACTCCCCTTTGCCAATACCCACCTCGCTTCATTGCTCTCGTAACCTGAACGTTCTGTGAAATAAATGTGGTATTTGACATTATTGGAGGGTCAGGCAGCTGCTATTTGAAGCTGACCTGTTACTTGCTCACCCTCATCTACTACCCATTGCCCATGCCCCCCTCCCAACACCTGCTCCTTCACCCTTCACAGTCATTTAAATATTGTTTTTCAATTTACATATTATGAAGGGCTAAGACGCTGCCATTTGCTCCAGGCTATGCTATCTGAAAATGTATTTCGAGCAAATTACATTATTTTTTATTTACTGATCTTAGTGATGCCCACCACCTTATATCAGTAAATAACTTTAAAAAATGGCACTGTCTCACTTACTTCCATGCTTCGATAAAAGAATCATTTGTAAAATTGTAGATTTATGTATCTTAGTCTGGGAGTGATAATTCAGTAGGCTACCATATTGCCCGACGGGGTTCCAAATTCTGTTGAAGGGAGTGTGTGGTATTTCCCATTGTAAGGGAGTTTCAAATCTTACTTATCAACGTCAACATATTGGTAGTTCACTAATGACCTGCTACATCTAACTTTGCAGTTGTTACCACGAGTGAGGGTAAAGGTCTATCTTGTTTCAGAACTTTCTTCAGCTTTGGGGATGCCTCATGAATGATTAGATATCTACAGTTCTTTCAAATGCCGTATGCCAGCAACATTTTTCATTGTATGTAAGTTTCTTTCCAATATGTGTGAAGCTCTACATGTGGCAAAAGAAATATGTAAGAAATTCACTCTGACCCCACGGCCTCTCAAGTATCTGTCCGGAAACGAATGGCGAGCAGTGTGCAGTTTAATCAGGCAATAGTGTTAACTCAATAATTCACTTGTATTTTAACGTCCTGTTTGAATATACACACTGTACTTGGTAAGTTAACATAACCGAGATTGCCATTTCACACTTTGTGCCTTGTCTCCACATCTTTAGCCTTGACTGCATGTATATGCACCCCTTTATGTTATTTTATGTTAGTAAATAGATGTTTTACCACTTTGTTTCACTTGAGCTTCCGTGTTCATTTGAAGGTCTATGCATTAATGTTTAGTAAACATGTGGACTGATGACCAAGTAGCTGCCATACAAATGTCCTGTAAGGGTATATTTGCCAGAAAGGCAATGGTTGCTCCTTTTAAAGTTGCAGCCTACCAGACAGCACAGTTTCTGGTTTTCAAAATACATCTTGGGGACATTCAGAAAGTTGACCTGGAAATCTATTTTTCCTGTTGCTTACCATTGGCTTTGTGGTTTGTAAACTCACATTTTCTGGCTTTCTATTTGCTGACTTTCTTTGCTTTAGTCTGTCCAGCTTGGGTTTGTTCCCCCCGGTGCCTAAACCTTATTTACTGTATTCTTACACAAACTCACTTTCTGTAAAGCACAAGTTACTTACCTTTGGTAATGATATATCTGTAAGAAACATTAGTAGTGAAAGATGCCTTACCTTAGAATTGCCCCCAGGCGTCAGGATCTGGAAAGTTTGTCAGCAGTACCCCTGCGCGTCAGTAGGCTTCGTCGTGCGGCTCCGCATGAGTCGTTGGCATAGTCGGCGCCGAGATTACATCCCTGGAGCTACTTAAGACGCGTCCATGTGCGCGGACGTCAGTTCTGTACACGACTTTCCGCGCCAGGAACGCAGAGCCATGCAAGAAACTAACCACTGGGGCCATGAAACTAGGGCCCTGAAAGGGATGGCCTTAACCCTAGAAATCAGTTCGCAGAACGGGGAGGATGGGTGGGGCGGTAAGGAATCTATCACTATTAATGTTTCTTACAGATATATAGTTACCGAAGGTAAGTAACTTGTGCATCTGAAAGAAACACGTAGTGATAGATTCCTTACCTTAGAATAGATACACCAGCAATACCAACCCCGGTGGTGGGTCTGCAAACCAAGATCACACCAGAAAATCCTGGAGAACAGAACGGCCAAAGAAGCAGTCTCTCCGGACTTGGCTGTCCCGGCAATAATGCTTGGTAAACGTGTGCCGAGGCCCACGTAGCTGCCTGACGGATGTCATGCAAGGGAACTCCCCGTCCCAAAGCAGTAGTAGCTGCAGTCGCCCTGGTAGAATGGGTGCACAGCCCCACCGGGGGCTTCTTTTATAGCCAAAGAATAACAATCTTTATGCACAGAACGACCCGCCGCGAGATGGTCCGCTTGTGCTCAGCCTGACCTTTCTTGGCGCCCACGTAGCCAACAAAGAGCTGGTCATCCACCCGGAACTGTTGTGTGCGGTTCAGGTAGAATGAGAGCGCACGTTTTGGGTCCAGACGATGAAGCCTCTCTTCCTCTTTTGAGGGATGCGAAGGCAGAAAGAAGGTGGGCAAAGTGATGGTCTGCCCGATCTGAAAGGCGGTGACAACGTTTGGTAGAAAAGATGGACGAGTCCTTAGAACCACTTTGTCCGGATGGACAGAGAGAAAAGGAGGTTTAGAAGTAAGAGCCTGGAGCTCACTGACTCTTCTGGCAGAGGTGATGGCCACCAGGAAAGCGGTCTTTAAAGTGAGAAGACGAAGAGAACAGTTGTGAAGTGGTTTAAAGGGAGCACACCTCAAATATGTCAGAACAAGGTTCAAGTCCCACTGAGGCATTATGAAAGTTACAGGAGGGAAAAGATGAGTTATGCCTTTTAAGAATCTATTTACAACAGGGGACTTGAAAGGGAAAGCTGATCTGGAAGCCGTAAAAAGGCTGAAATGTCCGAGAGATAGCCCTTGATAGTGCCCAGAGCAGAGCCCTGCTGGGCCAAAGAAAGGAGGAATAAAAGGACCTCTGAAAGAGGAAAGAAGGAACAGAAGATCTTCAGAAAGAGGGGCAGAAAGGGGATCCACAGCCTTTGCTGTGCACCATGCCACAAACTTATTCCACCTGCAGGCGTATATCGATTTAGTGGAGGGACGCCTGGCTGCCAAGATTACATCACAAACTTCGGGAGGCAGGTCATAAGAAGTCAACTGCCGCCGCTCAATCTCCACGCAAGGAGGTGGAGACTGGACAGGTTCGGGTGGAGGACCGTCCGCTGTTGCTGCGACAAGATCCTCCCGAAGAGGCAGTCTGATCAGGGGATCGATAGCCATGCTGAGTAGCTCGGGATACCAAACTCTCCAAGCCCAGTCTGGAGCCACAAGAATGACTTGGGCCCGGTCGCCCTTGATCTTCTTCAGCACTCTGGGTAGATGTGGTATAGGCGGAAAGGCGTATAGACCGCAACTCCACTCGCGACGAAAAGCGTCGCATAGCGAGTGCCGCTTTAGAAATTCCAACGAACAGAACTGATTACATTGCGAGTTCTCTTCGGTGGCGAATAGATCTAACCAAGGCTCTTCCCACTGCTGAAAGAGACCTTGAGCCACGTCCGCGTGCAGACGCCATTCGTGATCCATCATGTCCCGGCGGCTGAGTTCGTCCGCCCTGGCGTTCAGAAAACCTGCCAGGTGTTGAACCACCAGGGAAATGCACTGATGTTCCAGCCATGTCCGGAGACGCAGAGCCTCCTGACATAGGGTCCACGACCTCACCCCGCCCTGTTTGTTGCAGTACCACATGGCGGTGGTGTTGTCTGTGAACACCTGCACTACTCTCCCCTTGACAGAGGGAAGGAAGGCCTTCAGTGCAAGTCGGATCGCCCGAAGCTCCAGAAGGTTGATATGGAATCGGGACTCCGCCGGAGACCAGAGTCCTCTGATCTCCGCCTCTCCCAAGTGGCCGCCCCATACCAGAAGGGACGCGTTCATCACCACTGTGTTCTCCGGTTGGGGAAGGGAGAGGGATCTGCCATTGACCCAATCGCGATTCGTGAGCCACCACTGCAATTGTTGTGCAGTGCCCTCCGAGGTCTGGACGTGTACGGACAGGTTGCCCTGATGCTGTGCCCACTGGAACTTCAGGTCCCACTGCAGAGCCCGCATACGCTATCTGGCATGATCCACCAACAGGATGCAGGAGGCCATCAGGCCCAGTAGCCGGAGGGTCATCCTGACCGAAAACTGGGATAGAGGCTGAAAGATTGGAATCATAGCCCGAAAATACCGGACTCGCTGCTCGGGAGGAAAAACCTGAAACTGCGCCGAATCCAGAACCGTTCTGATGAAGAGGAACTTCTGAGAGGGATGCAGGTGCGACTTTGGCACGTTGATGGAGAACCCCAGCAAATGCAGGTCAGCCGGCCCTAGTCTGGAGGTGGGAGACGACTGTCTGGGGTGAGCCTGCCTTCAACAACCAGTCGTCGAGATCTGGGAAGACCAGAACCCCTGATCTGCGCAGATGAGCTGCGACCACTTCCATCACTTTTGTGAACACCCAAGGGGCACTGGTAAGGCCAAAGGGGAGCACAGTGAACTGAAAGTGCTCGTGGCCTACCGTGAACCGCAGGTAACGCCGGTGGGCCTGCGATATGAAAGTTAGCGTCCTGCAAGTCCAACGCTACCATCCAATCTTGAGGGTCTAGGGCAGAAAAGACTTGAGCAAGTGTGAGCATCTTGAACTTCTCCTTCCGGAGGAAGTGATTGACGTTCCGAAGGTCTAAGATAGGATGCAGGCCCTTGTCCTTCGAGGGGACCAGAAAGTTGTGGGAACAACCACCACGACCTACTTCTGGCCCAGGAACGCGTTTGATGGCCCCCGTGGCCAAGAGGGCCGTGACTTCCTGTTGAAGAAGCACAAGATGGTCCCCCAACATGCGGTGGTATTGAGATGGCATGGCTGGACGGGAAGTCTCATAGGGGAGGGAGTAGCCCCTTCGGACAATTTGCAGAACCCACTTGTCCGATGTGATGTTGTGCCAGTGGGGAGATGATGATGAATCCTGCCGCCCACTGGCGTTTGATGGGCCTGAAAGGTCGGACTAGGAAGGCTTTGCAGTGGACTCTGCGGGGGTGGAGGTGGACTGACCCGCCCGCTGGCCCCCAGAACCGCCTCGACGGTTCCCACATCCGTGGCCGCGCTGAAGATGTTGCTGCGCAGACCTGTGGCTCTGGAACGAGTGTGTTGGGGCACCCCTTCCATGGCCACGAAAGGAGCGAGAAGCGAAGGTGGAGGAGGGGGAGTGGCCGACAGGCCCAAGGACTTGGCTGTAGCCCGTGAGTCCTTAAAGCGCTCCAACGCACTATCCGTTTAATTGCCAAAAAGGTGAATGCCATCAAAGGGCATGTCCATCAAGGTCTTCTGGACATCCCCTGAGGAGCCAGTTGTTCTCAGCCAGGCGTGCCGCCGAAGCGCCACCGTCGTGGAAATCGCTCTGCCCAGCGAGTCGGTGGTATCGAGCCCACAACATATAGTGAACTTTGCTGCGTCTCTCTCAGCTGCAACAGCTTGGGAGAGCACTGTCCGTGCCTCCTCGGACAGTTGGGCAGCACCTCTGCAACCGTATCCCACAGAGAGTGGGAATAACGGCCCAAGAGGCATGCGGCTTTCACCGACCGCAGCCCTAAGCTGGCAGATGAAAACTGCTTCTTGCCAAGCTGCTCCAGCTTCTTGGATTCCCTATCCGGAGGAGCGGAAGGGAACGCGCTCTGGGATGTAGAGGCCTGGACAACCAAGCTCTCGCGAGTGGCGTGTTAGGAGAGAAAGAGGGGGTCGCCCGGAGCGGGGCGATGACGTCGAGTCACGTTCCTGTCCACAGGAACCCCTGTGTTGGGCCTAGACCAAGTGCCCAAAAGGACGTCAGAAAGTGCATCATTAAACGGCAGCAAGGGCTCCGAAGAGGTCACCGCCAGCTGAAGCACTTCTGTCAGGAGGTTGGTCCTGACGGCCACTGTAGGGAGTTCGAGGTGGAAGGGCCTCGGCTGCCCTATGTACTACCACTGCGCAACTGGCTCCCTCCTCCGTAGCCACGGTAGGAGGAGACAGCATGCTAAGGTCAGGTGAGGAGTTAAGACCACTGGCATCCCCCAAATCCTCTGCCCAGTCCAGATCATAATTACACTGTTGTGTGAGAGGGTCCTCAGACCCCTCCCAGTCCTCGAGGACTGACATAGGGGAAAAAGGGCGTCTGGATCTGCGCCGATCCGGCACGTGTCCAGTTCGATGCTGAAACTGGGGACGACATTGTCCCGAGGAGAGGGCGACGTCGGAGGTGGTGCCGGTGGGGACGACGTCAGTGGAGGTGTTATAAGGTCAACCAGCATCGACCGGGGTCCAATCCCGGAAGGTCCTGCGGCGCCGAGCTGGAGCCGTTGTCTACACCGGGCCGGAGCCGCCGGCGATAGAAGGACAGTACCACTAGTCGGAACCTCGGGGTCCGTAGGCGCACCGGTGAGGCCAGACGGCCCAAAGAGTTGGACCATGGCAGCAAGAAACTCTTGCACCTGAGCAGGCGTCGCCAACAGACCTGGAAAGGGCGGGTAGGCCGGTGGCGACGTCGCATGCTCCGCCGGAGCCACGGGGGTGGCACCACCCACACCCTCAGCTGCGTCACGCGACGGGAAGTCGAGGAGCGACGAAGCTTCTTTGACTTCTTTTTGGAATGCTTCGACTTACCTGACCCAGAGTGTGAAGACTTCGATCAAGGGGAACGAGGGTGATAACTCCAAGACTGGTCCCTCGACCTCCCACGGGACCGGGACCTTGAGAGGCGTGGAGCGGACTGCCGGACTTCCAGCAACTTTCGGGACCGCTCCCGCAAAGTCTTTGGTGCCATGGCACGGCAGTCGGGGCACGACTTGGAGTCATGGTTGCGCGCCAGGCAGTAGAGACACATGCGGTGTGGGTCCGTCACTGACATCATGCGATGACAGTCCCCACAGTTCTTAAAGCCGGGCATCCCTATGACACCAGGAGTCGATTGACTCGAAGAAAATGAGACAAAAGGCCTCGAAAAGCTCAGTCAAAAAGTGATGGGGGTACTTGCTCTTCCCGGATCTGTGCTTGCTGGCGCGGAAAAAAAGAACTGACGTCAGTGCGTATCTAAGTAGCTCCAGCGACGTCATCTCGGCACCAACGACGCACGCCCACGCCGCACGACGACGCCTACTGATGTGCAGGGGTACTGCTGACGAAAACTTTCCAGATCCAGTCTGATGCCTGGGGGTAATTCTAAGGTAAGGAATCTATCACTACGTGTTTCTTTCAGATCAGAACTTTAATTAGGTTTCTTATTTTGTCACATTTGATGTGCATTCAAAGACATAGGTCAAATGTCAGGCTGTGTCTTCCAGGGGCATTGGCGTTTATTTTTCTTTCTCTGACTTCAAATACGATTTATGTGATAATCATGCTGGCTAGTGGGCTGTCTGTAAATGAACTGTGCTGATGATCAAAGCAATACATTGTGTGATGACATTTCCCCACATTATCATTTGTGCACTGTAAACTTTTATCGGTAAAACTGTATGTGAGTGCAAATGTAATGGTCATTTCAACTGAAGATGTGTTGTCTGTAATGGCAGTAAGATACCATCCATACCCACGTTACCCCACTCCACTGTGCTCTACTCTGCACCACTCCACACTGCGTCACTGCACTCTCCTCTACACCACTTCACGCCTCTGTACTCTACACCTCTGTACTCTACACCACTGCACTCTATGCCAATGCACTCTACGCCACACTACTTTACTAGGAATCACTGCACCCTACTCTGCAACACTGCACTCTATGCCAATTCACTCTACACCAATTTACTCAAAACCAATGTACTCTACGCCAAATCATTCAATGCCACTCTATTCTACTCTGCGTCACTGCACTCTAAGCCACTGGACTTTACGGCAATGCACTCAAGGCCACTCTACTATACACCACTGCACTCTACGACCGTGTACTCTGCAATACTGCAATCTCTGCCACTCTATCCAACCAAACTCTAAGAAAATCTACCCTAAGTCACTCTAATCTGCTCTGCACCCCTGGCCTCCACGACACACTACACCATTGCACTCTACATCATTTCACCTTTCTCTGATGAAACAATCTACTCTGCCACTGTAGTCTACGCCACTCTATTGGACTCTGCGCCACTTCACTCTACTCTGCACTCTATGCGACTTCACTCCACGCCTCTGTGCTCTGCATCACTCTATGCCAGAGCACTCTTTCCCACTCTACTATGAACCACTATATTCTACACCACAACACTGCACTCTATATGCCACTACTCTACGCCACTTTACTCTACTTTGAAACAAAATAATGTGCGCCACTGCCCTTTGCCACTCCTCTCCACTCTACGCCACTGGAATTAACACTGCGCCACTGCACTCTATGCCATTACTCTAACCTACTGCACGATACCCTGAACCACTATACTCTATCCTGCCCCACTTCACTCTACTCAATCTACTCTACACAACTGCACTCTACGGCACTGCACTCAATGCTGCACCACTCTACGCCACTGCACTGTACATTAAACCACTACACTTTACATTATACATCACTGTTCCTATGCCAACTAGTTTGTAACACTGCCCTTTATACCACTATACTCTACAACAATCTACTCTATACCAGTTCACTCTATGCCACTGCATGCTACATCACTCTACACCATTGCGCTCCACGTCACTGCACTCTACACACACTTTTCTACTCTGCACCATTGTACTCTATGTCCCCGCTCTCTACTGCACTCTGCGACACTTTTCTCTCCATGACTGCACTCTACTCTACTGCACTACTCTACTCTATGCCAATGATCTCTATACCACTGCATCACTCCACTCTTATATCACTGCACTCTACCCTGCACCCCTCCACACTACTCTGCACCACTTCACTCTACATCACTTTACACTGCAACATTGCTCTCACCGCCACTCAACTCTGCATTGCTTCACTCTAAGCCAGTCTAATCTACTCTGCACCATTGCACTCTACTCTATGCCACTGCACTCTATGCCACTTCACTCTACTCTGAAACAATCTACTCTACGCCACTGTATTACACACTGCACCAATCCACTCAATATTATACCGATGCACTCAGTATCCATTAATGCGCTCTACACCACTTTACTCAAAAC
The DNA here is from genome assembly GCF_964204655.1 of Triturus cristatus. NCBI lineage: Eukaryota > Metazoa > Chordata > Amphibia > Caudata > Salamandridae > Triturus > Triturus cristatus. Next base: position 1,351,918,209 of record NC_140590.1, read on the forward strand.
CAATACTCTATACGCCACACTACTTTATACCAGTCTACTCTGTACCACTGCACTGTACGCCACTATAATATAGGACACTGCACTCTACACCATTGCACTCTGTCAATTTCCTCTGCATCACTCTATGCCACTGGACTCTACACCACTACACTACTCTGCAGCACTGCATACTCAGCCAGTGAACTCTATGCCACTGCACTCTACTCTGCACCACTTTACTGCACTCTAAACCAATGCACTTCACGCCATTCTAATCTACTGTGCACCACTGCACTCAACTACTCTTTACCACTCTAATCTACCCTGCAGCACTCCACTCTACTCTGCAGCACTCCAGTCCACTTGACTTTACTCTGTAACAACCTACTCTATGCCACTGCCAATATGCCACTCTACTACACTCAAATCAATGCTGTGCCACCCTACTCTACTGTGCTTTATGCCACTGGGCTCTAGCCAGCACCACTATACTCTACCATGCACCACTCTTCTCTGAAACAATCTACTTTATGCCACTGCACTCTAATCCACTCGACGCCACTGAAGCTTATGCTATGCCACTGTACTCTAAACCACTGAACTCTACACCACTCTGGTGAACAACATTGCTAAAACATATTGGAAAAGCCAATAGCTCTTGCATAGGCGAGACCTATCGGCTGTGCCAATGCTAATGTCCTTGTAGAGTGCACTTTTGGTTTGCCATTTAACTGTAATCTTGCATTTGAGTGGCATATTTGAATGGTTTGTGAAATCCATTTAGGAATTGTACCTTTTGTTACTGACTTACCCAGATTGTTGTCTCCAAAGGAAACCCTCGGCGGAGCGGGGGACAATCCATTTCAAACCGCGTAGCAGCGTGGAGCCCTGTGTGCGGACCCTCAGCCTCCCAGCACCAAACCTTCACCTTTGTAGCCTGGTCTTGCTCGTGTCTCCCTCCCGCCGCCACGCTTGCCATCCTCGCGGCCGCGGTCTGGAGGGAGACTACAACTCCCAGGCACACTTGCTGCAGAGGCCGGAAGCTCCCGCCCACCACCCGCTCCTGGAGGCTTTTTAAACCACCTCACCCTCGGCGGAGCGGGGGACAATCCATTTCAAACTGCGTAGCAGCGTGGAGCCCTGTGTGCGGACCCTCAGCCTCCCAGAACCAAACCTTCACCTTTGTAGCCTGGTCTTGCTCGTGTCTCCCTCCCGCCGCCACACTTGCCATCCTCGCGGCCGCGGTCTGGAGGGAGACTACAACTCCCAGGCACACTTGCTGCAGAGGCCGGAAGCTCCCGCCCACCACCCGCACCTGGAGGCTTTTTAAACCACCTTACCCTCGGCGGAGCGGGGGACAATCCATTTCAAACCGCGTAGCAGCGTGGAGCCCTGTGTGCGGACCCTCAGCCTCCCAGCACCAAACCTTCACCTTTGTAGCCTGGTCTTGCTCGTGTCTCCCTCCCGCCGCCGCGTTCGCCATCCTCACGGCCGCGGTCTGGAGGGAGACTACAACTCCCAGGCACACTTGCTGCAGAGGCCGGAAGCTCCCGCCCACCACCAGCACCTGGAGGCTTTTTAAACCACCTTACCCTCAGCGGAGCGGGGGACAATCCATTTCAAACTGCGTAGCAGCGTGGAGCCCTGTGTGCGGACACTCAGCCTCCCAGCACCAAACCTTCACCTTTGTAGCCTGGTCTTGCTCGTGTCTCCCTCCCGCCGCCGCGCTGGCCATCCTCGCGGCCGCGGTCTGGAGGGAGACTACAACTCCCAGGCACACTTGCTGCAGAGGCCGGAAGCTCCCGCCCACCACCCGCACCTGGAGGCTTTTTAAACCACCTTACCCTCGGCGGAGCGGGGGACAATCCATTTCAAACCGCGTAGCAGCGTGGAGCCCTGTGTGCGGACCCTCAGCCTCCCAGCACCAAACCTTCACCTTTGTAGCCTGGTCTTGCTCGTGTCTCCCTCCGGCCGCCGCGCTTGCCATTCTCGCGGCCGCGGTCTGGAGGGAGACTACAACTCCCAGGCACACTTGCTGCAGAGGCCGGAAGCTCCCGCCCACCACCCGCACCTGGAGGCTTTTTAAACCACCTTACCCTCGGCGGAGCGGGGGACAATCCATTTCAAACTGCGTAGCAGCGTGGAGCCCTGTGTGCGGACCCTCAGCCTCCCAGCACCAAACCTTCACCTTTGTAGCCTGGTCTTGCTCGTGTCTCCCTCCCGCCGCCGCGCTTGCCATCCTCGCGGCCGCGGTCTGGAGGGAGACTACAACTCCCAGGCACACTTGCTGCAGAGGCCGGAAGCTCCCGCCCACCACCCGCACCTGGAGGCTTTTTAAACCACCTTACCCTCGGCGGAGCGGGGGACAATCCATTTCAAACCGCGTAGCAGCGTGGAGCCCTGTGTGCGGACCCTCAGCCTCCCAGCACCAAACCTTCACCTTTGTAGCCTGGTCTTGCTCGTGTCTCCCTCCCGCCGCCGCGTTCGCCATCCTCACGGCCGCGGTCTGGAGGGAGACTACAACTCCCAGGCACACTTGCTGCAGAGGCCGGAAGCTCCCGCCCACCACCAGCACCTGGAGGCTTTTTAAACCACCTTACCCTCGGCGGAGCGGGGGACAATCCATTTCAAACTGCGTAGCAGCGTGGAGCCCTGTGTGCGGACCCTCAGCCTCCCAGCACCAAACCTTCACCTTTGTAGCCTGGTCTTGCTCGTGTCTCCCTCCCGCCGCCGCGCTTGCCATCCTCGCGGCCGCGGTCTGGAGGGAGACTACAACTCCCAGGCACACTTGCTGCAGAGGCCGGAAGCTCCCGCCCACCACCCGCACCTGGAGGCTTTTTAAACCACCTTACCCTCGGCGGAGCGGGGGACAATCCATTTCAAACCGCGTAGCAGCGTGGAGCCCTGTGTGCGGACCCTCAGCCTCCCAGCACCAAACCTTCACCTTTGTAGCCTGGTCTTGCTCGTGTCTCCCTCCCGCCGCCGCGTTCGCCATCCTCACGGCCGCGGTCTGGAGGGAGACTACAACTCCCAGGCACACTTGCTGCAGAGGCCGGAAGCTCCCGCCCACCACCAGCACCTGGAGGCTTTTTAAACCACCTTACCCTCGGCGGAGCGGGGGACAATCCATTTCAAACCGCGTAGCAGCGTGGAGCCCTGTGTGCGGACACTCAGCCTCCCAGCACCAAACCTTCACCTTTGTAGCCTGGTCTTGCTCGTGTCTCCCTCCCGCCGCCGCGCTGGCCATCCTCGCGGCCGCGGTCTGGAGGGAGACTACAACTCCCAGGCACACTTGCTGCAGAGGCCGGAAGCTCCCGCCCACCACCCGCACCTGGAGGCTTTTTAAACCACCTTACCCTCGGCGGAGCGGGGGACAATCCATTTCAAACCGCGTAGCAGCGTGGAGCCCTGTGTGCGGACCTCAGCCTCCCAGCACCAAACCTTCACCTTTGTAGCCTGGTCTTGCTCGTGTCTCCCTCCGGCCGCCGTGCTTGCCATTCTCGCGGCCGCGGTCTGGAGGGAGACTACAACTCCCAGGCACACTTGCTGCAGAGGCCGGAAGCTCCCGCCCACCACCCGCACCTGGAGGCTTTTTAAACCACCTTACCCTCGGCGGAGCGGGGGACAATCCATTTCAAACTGCGTAGCAGCGTGGAGCCCTGTGTGCGGACCCTCAGCCTCCCAGCACCAAACCTTCACCTTTGTAGCCTGGTCTTGCTCGTGTCTCCCTCCCGCCGCCGCGCTTGCCATCCTCGCGGCCGCGGTCTGGAGGGAGACTACAACTCCCAGGCACACTTGCTGCAGAGGCCGGAAGCTCCCGCCCACCACCAGCACCTGGAGGCTTTTTAAACCACCTTACCCTCAGCGGAGCGGGGGACAATCCATTTCAAACTGCGTAGCAGCGTGGAGCCCTGTGTGCGGACACTCAGCCTCCCAGCACCAAACCTTCACCTTTGTAGCCTGGTCTTGCTCGTGTCTCCCTCCCGCCGCCGCGCTGGCCATCCTCGCGGCCGCGGTCTGGAGGGAGACTACAACTCCCAGGCACACTTGCTGCAGAGGCCGGAAGCTCCCGCCCACCACCCGCACCTGGAGGCTTTTTAAACCACCTTACCCTCGGCGGAGCGGGGGACAATCCATTTCAAACCGCGTAGCAGCGTGGAGCCCTGTGTGCGGACCCTCAGCCTCCCAGCACCAAACCTTCACCTTTGTAGCCTGGTCTTGCTCGTGTCTCCCTCCGGCCGCCGCGCTTGCCATTCTCGCGGCCGCGGTCTGGAGGGAGACTACAACTCCCAGGCACACTTGCTGCAGAGGCCGGAAGCTCCCGCCCACCACCCGCACCTGGAGGCTTTTTAAACCACCTCATCCCCCGTGTCGCGGGACCGCGCGCGGACTGCGCCGGGCTAAGCCCGGGCAAAGGGCGGGCCGTCAGAGGCTGGGCTGGGCCCCCCCTCTTATCATTGGTGTTCGCCTATCTGCGCTCCAACAGGTACTCTTGCTGATTAGTGGCCGCTCTTGGACCCATTATTGGACTGTGGTGGTGACTAATAGATTAATTTCTGTGGTAGTTGCCCCACTTTGATATTCTTGTATGTTGGCCTTAGTCCATGCTGCAATTTTACATACTGTTTGTGAGTAATATTATTTTTCGTGTATCATGGTTGTATGCTTTTAGATTTTTACCCTTAGATCTATAGGTTTTTTTTTTATTCTACTACTTAGCGATTTTGTTTTTTGCTATTGCAACCCAGCCTATAGGTTCTGTGGGGGCCCAAAATGGGGAAGAGGAAAGATATGGAGGGAGGTAGTGCCGCCGGCACCAAAAAAGGGAAAAAAGCCAAAAAGAGCCCGCATGCTGCTCTTAATTGTGTTCTGGGTAGAATCGAGGGCATTGTTAATGATTGTGATGAAACACTGGGTAGTAATACTCAAAAAAGCACAGAAAACATGGACTCGAGGGGTGGTAAAACCTCTATTAAACTCGGTAAGAAAACTATCCCCACAATGTTTACCAACCAGCAAAGTAGCAACAAGTCCCCGCAAGTTCCCTTATCGACAACATCTGACTCCCTTGCGGACGCTGCTTTGCCCAGCTCTCCACCTCTGTTATCATAACAGGGGTTGGTGCTGCAACAAGCCCAGATAATTCCTCTCCCAATCTTATGCTCAAATAGATTCTCTCTCCTTGACCCAGACACCAGCATTGCCATCATACCGGCCCCAGAGGATATTATAGATACAACCTCAAGCAGAAGGTCAGTCACTGGCCCAGAATCTGGGCCTACCGAGCTGGACCTGCTGGCTAGGATTAAGAAGCTGGAGGATATGGTGGCACTGTTGACCGAGAGGCTGGACAGTTTAGCCCATAGACAATCTACTCCACCCGCGACTCCTGCCACACCTCCAGTTCGGGAGGACATTGCCTCCGCCAGGAGGGTTACTCAGGGGACAATAAATCACACACCCCCAAACACCTCTTTATTACCACCCCAAGGCCATAGGAATAAGGGGGTTGGCAACAAGATGGCTATTAATGACAAGGCTACCTCATATGCAGACATCACGAGAGGTGAAGCTTGGAATGGGGCACCTGACTCTAGATCCAAACCCATGGAACATAACAATATTACATCTTCCCTCCCACGGGCCCTCACCAAACCATCCACCTCCAGAGCCACCTGTGGTCCTCGTCCACATTATCCACCCAATAGGGCCACGGTGTACATGACCAACGTCCCGAAACTAGCCAGCTCGGGGGGGATATGAAAGCAGGGACTCAATACTTAATAAAGCCATCCATTGGTTGCGCCATGTAAGGGGGTGTAGATCTATCATCAGAGATGACATGTTAAGAGCAAGCAGGATCTCCAGGGCAGATGCGCAGGTGGACTGTCTGGAGATCGAATTCAGGGACCCCTTTCTAGCAGAAAATTTAATACTACTGGAGCTCAGGACATCCCCACCGGAGTATTCCTCGATGCAAATCCGTTCCTCTCCTTCTTGGACACATTTGCTCGAGGATGATGACTCAGGGCTCAGACAGGTCGATTGACTGACGAACAATTGCTCAGACAACCCTTCATCTGCCCCGGAACGGTTCTATCAAGTGGATCACAGTGTATCAGGTTATTCCCTGTCTTTGGACCAGGGTGGGGTCTGTACTGATAGTTCTGTCCAGGCACGACCAATAAGAGGAGCTACTTACTCAAACGGGGTAAACAGCGACACTCCCCCTAATAACCCAAGATCATTTCACTTTTTATCATGGAATATCGCGGGTTTGGAAAAGAACCTCGCTGACCCCCTATGGAATGACTATCAACAAATTCAACATTATCTTATTCCAGGAGACATGGAGCCTAGTCCCCCTCTATAAGTCAGGCTATTCCACCTTCCACATCCCAGCGACTGGCTCATCTAGAGGTAGGCCTTCTGGGGGGCTCCTCGTTTGGGTCAACATTCACTCGAATTGGTCAGTCAAAAGTCACGTAACCTCTTCCCAGGACATCCTTCGTATCTCTATTGGCGGGCCAGATTTAAAAAATGGCTTAGAGATTTTTAATATATATGCAAGAGGGACCCCGGGAGGTCAAGTAAGCCCCATTATATCGACTTTGAGCTTACGGCCATCACTTCTACAGCAGCCATCATCATTGCAGGAGATCTTAATTGTACTTTTGAGCCCCTCTGCGATGAGGATGTCCCGGGCACCAGGGACTTAGACGCCAAGTGGGAAATTTCATGCCTTAGCCTCCCTCCAATAAAGAAATGGTCTCCAAGAGCCATACAAATCAATGCTCTGACCTTAGAGCATAATCTGAGGGCGACAAATGGCAGAACAAAATCCGATCAAACAGGAACCCCAACCTTTACTAGAACCAGGGTGCCCTCGCGCATCGATTATATACTGCTGGACATCGGGTCATGGGCTGACCTCATTGATATGGAAGTTATCCCAAGATGCAAAAGTGATCACAACCCCTTGTCCATACAATTTTTGCGCAATCTCGATCTTATACCAACCGAGTATGTCAGCACTAGGAGCCCCTGGTTGAGGGAAATTGTTCCCTCCAACTGTAATCGGCGCCTTAAATGGCCCAAGGTTGCCGAACGAGAATTGTCTCTGGAGGGTATTAGGAAGATTATTAATGATGGCACTTTAAAGCTCAATGGCGTTTCTGACACTCCCCCTTCTCCTACACATTCCTCAAAGCTCAAGGAAATTTATCTTTTAACTGTGACCAAGGTGGGTGAGTTTTTCCAGGTAAAAGCTAATTGGGGTTGTAAGCGTCCTTCTCCCAAGGCTGAAAACCTGTGGTATTCCGATGATTGCAAGAAAAGGCGGCAGGACCTTTCGAGAGCTCTAAAATCTAAGGTCCAGATAAATATTCTCTCCGCAAGAAAATCATACCACAGGTCTATCGCCACAGCTAAACGAGTTTTGGAAGAGACACACTGGCAAGAACTCAAATCCGCAGCCCAGCTGAAGGATGCTACCCTATTTTGGGATCTCATCAACGTTGGCACAAGGAGGGGGGCTGACCCAATACCGAACCATATTGTGGGGCGAGAATGGTTTGATCACTTCCAGAAACAAAACATGGGTGAAGAAGGGCTTGCACTGGTGGAGCAAGGGAATGACCTAGAGCCAATTGTTCTCCAACTTGAGGGAGAGCAGTTTGGGCTCAATGAGGTTCTTACAGCTATTGCCTCGATTGTGCCCGGCAAAGCGGCTGGACCCGACGGCCTCCCAGGTGACCTCATGCTCCAGGATAAAAATCTCTGGGCCCAATTTATCTGTAGATCTTTAAACCTCATAGCGAATGGCCACCCTGTACCAGAATCCTGGAAAGGGGCGGAGGTGGTGACCATCTTCAAGAAGGGGGATAGAGAGGATCCTGCTAACTACAGACCGATCAGTCTGATTGATGTCGCCCAAAAAGTGGTTGGCAGGGTCCTCCTAACACGGATGAAAGAATGGATCGATGAGGAGGGCGTACTGTCCCACTTTCAGGCAGGGTTTAGATGTGGTGTTGGAACGATGGATCAGGTATTTAGACTCTGCCTGATCCATTGGAAAACTGTAATAATTGAGAAGGGTAGTCTGTATCTAGCATTTATAGATTTAAAAACAGCTTTTGATCTGGTCCCTAGCTCCAAGCTATGGCAAACCTTGCTAGACCTAGGAATTCCTCCCCTGATCCTGAGTCTTGTCAAGCGCCTGCACGAAGATAATTTCGCCAGAGTGAGGTGGGGGGCCAGGGTCAGCTAAATGAGAAAATAGCAGTCCAGAGAGGGGTACGCCAGGGTTGCGTTCTGGCGCCGACCCTATTCGCTCTCTATATAAATGGGGTGGCGGACCATTTGAGAGAGGACATGACCGATGCCCCAACCCTGTGCGGGGAAAAAACACAGACTCTACTATTTGCGGACGATACCCTCCTGATTTCAAAACGTCCTATGGGCCTGCAGAAACTCCTTGATCGTTTCACCCCGTTCTGTGAAGCCAGAGGCTTGGTCATTAACATATCTAAAACCAAGTTAATGGCTCTGGCACCATCTAAAAGCTTTAGGAACAAATTCAAGCTGAACGACTGCCCTTTGGAGCTAGTAGAGGCCTTTGACTATCATGGGGTAAGGGTGAACAATAAAATGAAGTGGTCCCTCCACTTGACTAAAATGCTCCTGAACCATAAAAGGATTTCAGGGGCTATAGCCAGGCACCAGAGACTTTCCTATAGCTGGCCTGTAGCTCCAGCCATCAAAGTATATGAGGGCAAGGCCCTGCCTGGGTGCCTCTACGGGGCGGAACTGTGGGGGTTCGAAAATCTCTCTGAGCTAGTAAGATCTGAAAACAAATTCTATAGAGATTTAGTTTCGCTCCCTTCATCTACCCCCCTAGTCCCGCTCCGTTACGATCTTGGGAGACACCCAATAAACGAAGTGGCGAGGCTGCGCCCTCTGCTGTATTGGATCCGGCTTAGGAGGTCTCCCGACCTAAGCAATTATGCCTCCGGCCTAACTGAATTGATAAGTTTGGGTGCAGGTCATAAAGTAGGCTGGGTGTCTAACCTGAAAAAACTAGTCGGTGCAATTGGTTTGGACCAAGCTTGGGAGAGTCATATGCCCCCGCATAAACATCTAGTAAAAAAGCTCTACTGGAACTGGATTTCTGCTACGGTTAACAAAAATCAGAACGGTATCTTGTCTGAGAGATTTCTGGATGTTAAGCATGTCCCAAGACTGGAACCCTTCCTTGACCTCATTGAGACCCCGGGGGATAGGGTCCTTTACCTTAAGTTTAGGTATGGCACACTTCCTCTCCGAGAGGCTGGAATGGCCAGACAGGAAACGACAAAGGCTGCCCGGGCTGTGCTTCCCCCACGGAATCCATTGCTCATTTTATGTTTGCTTGCAGGGCATACAGCCAAGTGAGGTCAAGGTGGCTAAAACCAGTCTGCATAAATTTGGGTTGTTCATCCCACAGAGTGGCTCTACGTATTTTAACATATGAGACATTAATTCCAAGTGTAACCTGTGGCACAGCAAAGTTTCTAGGAAACGCATGGAGGATAAGGCAAAAGCTTGTCAAATGAAATAATAGATAAATAAGCTTGCTATGATCAATTTTTTTTTTCTCACAGTCTACCCGCTATGGTTGGGTTTCAAATGTATTGCAATTTGGTTTTATGTATTACTCTGTTGTATGCTACATTTCCCACTGAATATGCAGTTTGCCAATATTGGGGATAGTGGACTCAAGTTCATGCTACGGAAAAGAAAAAAAAAATAATAATGTAAATAATGAAGTGTTTTTTTCTCTTTTTTAACCTGTTTTATACTTTTATGATGTTTTTCTTTACATCGAATAAAGTTATTCAACCAACCAACAAACAATTGTTTTGTTTTCCAACTTGTTTTTGTTCGGGCTTGATTTTTTAGTTCTTTGAAAAAGCTTGGAATTTGAATTGTTTGATTTATATGACATTTTGACAATTATCTATGATAGGCAATGAGGATCTGTTCGCATGACTATTCCGCCCTTGTATCCTTGCAGGTATGGTTCCTGGATTGTAAGTGCCTGTAGTTCACTAACTCTGCGGAGTTAAGTTATTGCCAATAGAAAGGCTGTTTTCACCATGAGCATCTTTAGTGACGCCTTGTGTAGAGGCTCAAAATGTTTTCTCATTAGTTGCGTTTGTACAAGATTAAGGTTCCAAGTGGGTGCTGGCACTTGCCTGGGTGGTGCTATTCTCTTAGTTCCCGCCAGGAAACGTTTCATGACTGGTGTACTGAAGAAGCTTCATCCTATATGGCCTCTTGAGTATGCTGCTAAATGTACCTTTAATGATGCACAAGTAGGTTTGCAATCTAGTAGATGTGTAAGGTATTTTAGGACTGTAGTGTCGTTAGTTTTTTGTCGTAATAGGGCCATCATTTGGCACCACCGCAAATGACTTTTCTATATAAAATGTTCTAGCTTTTGACCTTTTTGCCTCTTTTAGCACTGCCATTGTCATATCTGGTAAGTCTAGATGTCCAAACTATGCCTTCAGGAGCCATGCTGCCAAATTTAGTGACTGGTTCTGGATGGCGCACTCTCCCCCCTTGCATTGACAGCAGGTCTCGATGTTTTGATCATTTCTGGATATTGCCCTGTGCCATTTGTATTAGTCTTGAGTACCACATTTGTCTCGCCCACTGAGGGGCAATGAGAATTAGCTTAATCTTGTGTTTGCATTTGTTGATGACCATGTATAACAGAGGTACCAGGGGAAAGGTGTAAGCAGATCTCCCTGACCAGTGTATTGACGGAGCATTCCCCGGGGATTGGTGGTGTGGGTGTCTGGCCGCAAAGTATAGTCATTTTGCTTTTGTTTGTGTCATGAATAAATCTATTTCTGGTGTTCCCAAATGTTTTAATATCTGAGGATTGCTTGATTGAGTTTCCATTAGTGGGAGGATGAAGCTGGCCTGCTTAATTTGTCTGCTTGGACACTGTCTTTCCCTGGAAGATGAATTGCTGTGAGAAAGATTTTCCTTTGTTGTGGCCACTTCCAGATTTCCCTTGCTAGTCTTGATAGAACAAAGGATTGCGTTCCTCCTTGTTTGCGGATATGGAACATCGCTGTGGTATTGTGTTTGGATCACTATGGATTTCCCCCACAGCTCTTTCAGGAAGGCTTTTAAGGCTAGGACCAACACTGTTTTTAGTTCCAGAACATTGATATGTTGGACTACCTCTTGTTCCTTTCATACACCTCTGACATTGAGTGAGCCCATATGAGCTCCCCAATCCATATGTGAGGTGTGTGTAGTATTGGTCACTGTTAGAGCTGGCGGTGTAAAACTCCTTTCAGCTGTTAAATGTGATCTGTTACACCATGCCATCTCCTCCTGTATTTTTTGCATGAAAACCAGTAGATACTCCCTGTAGCTTGTGACCACTGGGATTGCAGCCATTCCTGGATTTGTCTCATATGTAGGCTAGCACGTGGGATGAGCACAATGCATGATGCCATTTTTCCCATGATTTTACCCACGGTCCTTACTGTCCGAGACCAACCCTATCTACAACAGGAGAGCTTTCTGCAATATTGATGCTATTCTTTTTTTGCAAGGATATGCCTTTGCCTGTACTGAGTTGAGTCTTGTTCCTTGAAAGGTCTTTTCCTGTTCTGACTATGTTGAAAATGTTTCTGTATTTATTGAGAAATCTAGTTTGAATAGTGTTAACACCTTTTGTATATCTATACTGCATTTGTTTGATGTGTGCTCTTATTATCCAGTCGTTTATGTACGGGTACACATGCAGTCCCCCGTCTTCAAAAATGTACTGCTAGTCATTTTTTGAAAACCCTTGGTGTGGATTTTTAGTTGAAGCCCGGCCCTTGAATTGATGTTTTGTTCCCTACAAAACACAAGTATTTTGTGTGTCTGTGGTTCATTGGGATGTGCAATTATGAATCCTTTAAGTCTATAGTTGCCATGTAGTCTTTTTGAAGTTGAGGAATGGCTTCTTGCAGACTTGTCATTTTGAATTTTTGTATCCTTATAAATTTGTTTATGAACCGTAAATCTAGTATTGGAAGGAGGTTTCCGTCTGGCTTTGGGATTAGGAAATCTGTTGAACAATTTCCCTGATTGATCTCTTTTTTTGGGGGGACTCTGTATTGCTCTCTTTTTGATTAATTCTCTACTTCGAGTAAGCATTATGTTTCCTCTCCTCCTTTGAGAGCACCCTGCTCTTTGGTCTCCATACTGGTTTTTTTTTTTTTACCAATTCTATGCACTATCCACATTTTATAATGTTTAAAATCCAATTGTCTGACGTTATCTTCGTCTACTCCTGAAGGAAGTATTTTTTTCTCCCTTCTACTGGTGTTGTGTGTGAGAGGCTTTGGATGTTTGCTAAGATATTTCCCAGAGGAGGTTGCTCCTACTCTGTGGGCTTGTGCTCTTCCCCATGCACATCCCTGAAAGGGTTGGCATGCCTGCGTCTGATATTGCCATTGCTATGCAAGCGGCTGGTTTTGGCTTGTGCCCTGATGCAATGTTGAGGTAGGGAAACTTCCTCTTCCGCTTGCTTTCTGCTCATTGGGGTTCCTCTCCGTAAGTTCCCTCAGAATTGCAATGCTCCCATGTATTTGGCAGTTTCACTGTCCCTTTTCGAACTGTTGAAGAGTCTCATCAACTGCACTACCAAACAACTGCTCCCCATTGAAAGGAGCATTATTGATATTTGCTTGGACTTCTGGCATGAAACCTGATAATCTTAACCAAGCATGTCGTCTTGAGAGATGTTCCCGCAATCATCTGGCGTCTGGAAGTGTCCGCTGCATCTAGTACTGATTTGAGGCATGTGTTAGAGGGAAAATGCTACTTACCAGTATGCATCTGTTCTTGGCATGTAGAGCTTCAGATTCACACACTGTCCATAGACCGCCACCTGGTGTCGGGTCCGGATGTTTGCACTTGTTGTATTGGAATAAGTCTTTGGAAGTCACGAGATAGGTGACTCCACCTCTGGACAATAGTGCGCATGGGCATCGACTTCCTCTTCAGATTGTTTTTTCGGCAAGAAGGGAAATTATGGAGTTTTGTGAGAAACAGAAATAGATGTCCATGTATGTTGCATCTAATTAAGATAATACTGGAACAGATAAAGGTAGTCAGGGAGGTGGGTGGGCGTCTGTGAATCTGCAGCTCTACATGCAAATAACAGATGCATACTGGTAAGTAGCTTTTTCCGTTTGAGGCATATGAGCTGCAGATCACACACTGCGCCTAGATTGCATAGAAGTGCTCCTCTTTAGCAGCGACCACCAGTATCTGTTGCAGTAGTCTGAAATAGTATTTTGAGTACAGCCTGGCCCACACTAGCTTGTTGCTTTGCCTGAACATCTACACAATAGTGTTTTGTGAATGTGTGCGGTGTAGACCATGTAGCTGCTTTGCAGATGTCATCTAAGGGAATGTTCCCTAAAAATGCCATGGAAGCCCCTATTTTGAGGGTAGAGTGGGCTTTAAGGGAATAGATAGTGAACGTTTTGCTTTGTGATAGCAAATTTGTATACATTTGACAATCCACCTTGCAATCACAGACTTTGATATGGGATTGCCTTTATGTGGTGGTGAGAAGGATACAAAAAGTTGTTTTGTGAAAAGGTCTTGTACTGTCAATATAGTAAAGGAGTGCTCTTTTTACGTCTAGTGTATGAAGAGATCTTTCTGCTACTGTTTGTGGTTGCGAGAAGAACACTGGCGACAACAGATTGGTTGAGATAGAAGGTAGAAATAACTTTAGGAAGGAATTTGGGATTTGTTCTGAGAACCTCTTTGTTATGATGGAGTTGTAAAAAATGGTTCTTGAATAGTTAGTGACTGTAACTCACTGACTCTTCTGAGAGATGTAATGGCCACAAGGAAAGCAACTTTCCATGTAAGAAATTGCAGCTCACATTTATGCAGAGGTTCGAATGGAGGACCCATTAATCTAGTGAGGACGATGTTTTGATTCCACACTGGAGAGGGTGGTACCCTGGGAGGAATTATTCTTTTGAGGCCTTCCATAAATGGTTTAATGGCAGGTACCTTGAACAATGACAAATGTTGTCTATTTTGTAGGTAAGTTGCGATGGCAGCGAGATGTAATCTAATTGATGTGTATGAAAGATTACATCTTTGAAGATGCAGCAGGTAACATATGATGTGCTGAATGGATGCATCTAGAGGATTGATGGTGTTGTTGTTACAGTATACATCAAATCTTTTCCACTTGGCTGCATAGCAGGCTCTAGTGGTGGGGTGCATAGCCTCTCTGATAACGTTCATACAATCTGGTGGAAGATTGAGGTAACCAAATTCTAGGACTTCAGGAGCCAGGTCGCTCGGTTGAGCTGTGCTGGATCTGGATGTCTGATCTCTCCATGGTTCTGTGTTAAGAGTTGTGGGGAGAGGTGTAGTTTTTGGTGCAGGACTACTGATAGTTCCAGCAATGCTATGTACCATGGTTGTAAGGCCTATGTTGGAGCAACTAGGATTAGTGTTAGTGACTTTTGTTGCAGCTTGCGCACCACTAATGGAATGAGTGGGAGAGGCGGAAAAGCGTACGGAAATCTGCCTGACCAATTCATCCATATCGCATTACCTTTAGACAATGGGTGTGGATATCTAGCTGCGAAGCTTGGGCACTTTTTGCTGTAATGTGTGGCGAAGAGATCTATCTTTGGATGCCCCCACATTTGGAAAAACTGTTGAACTAGTGGAAGAAGTTCCCCACTCGTGAATGTGTTGTGTTTGACGAATTAACAGATTTGCCATCAGATTCTGAATTCCTGGAAGATGTGGGGCTAAAAGGAATATGTTGTGAGGAATAGCCCACCTCCATATGCTGTGTGCTAGTTGAGAGAGCTGCAGAGAGAGCGTCCCCCCCCGTTTTTGTAAATAATACATTGCTGTCATATTGTCCGTCCGGACTAAGACAGCTTTGCCTGATATGTGTTTCTGGAATGATTTTAATGCCACAAAGATTGCTAGTAACTCCAATGATTGATGTGGAGTAGCTTTAGCGGCGGTGTCCATGTGCCCTGTATGGTGTGATGTAGTAGATGAGCTCCCTAGCCGGTGAGCGTCTCCTGTTGGCACAATCTGTGGAACCGGCTCTAGGAACGGTCGCCCTTTGGAAAGGTTTTGGGTGTTCCACCACTGCAGAGCGCGTTGTGTGCGACCGTCCACCAACACCAGATCTGTTAGCTGACCTTGAGCTTGGTTCCACTGACGTGCAAAGCATTCCTGTAAGGGGCGCATCTGGAGTCTTGCATGAGGTACTATGAATATACAAGAGGCCTTCATCCCTATTAGTTGCATAAACACTCTAGCTGGAAGTGAGTGTTGCGGCTGGAATTTTGTTTTAAGGGCTTACTTACATGCTTGCTATCCTGGCTGGATTGGGATATGCAAGGCCTTTTGAGGTGTTAATTGTGGCACCTAGATATTGTTGGATGTGGGACAGTTGGAGATGATACTTTGTGAGGTTTATTGTAAACCCTAAGTCGTGAAGTAGTTGGATTGTGGTGTGTGTGTGATTTACACACTGGTTATGCGACTTGCCTTTTATGAGCCAGTCGTCCAAATATGGGAAGACGTGAATTTGTTGTCTTCTTAAGTGGGCTGCTACCACTGTCAGACATTTTGTGAAGACTCTGGGTGCTGTGGTGACTCCGAATGGGAGAACCTTGAACTGGTAATGCTGACCGTCCACTACAAATTGAAGATATTTCCTGTGAGCAGGGTGAATGGGAATGTGGAAGTAGGCGTCCTTGAGATCTAAAGTGGAAAGGAAGTCACCTTGTTTAAGTAGAGGAAGGACCTGTTGATGAGTGATCATATGAAAATGGTCTGATTGTATGTAGAGGTTTAATGGTCTGAGGTCCAAGATGGGCCTCAGGTTTCCGTCCTTCTTTGGAATGAGAAAATACAGGAAGTAAACCCCTGTGTTTTGATGATGGAGGGGAACTAGTTCTATTGCATGTTTTTGTAAGAGGGAAAGCACCTCTTGTTTTAGAAGCGTTAAATGCTCTGTTGACATTGGACGCTGTTTGGGTGGTTATGTTTGGGGGAGTTGAAGTGAGCTCTAGGCAATAACCAGATTGGATGATTTGTCTCACCCACCTGTCCGTGGTAATGGCGTTCCAAACAGGTAGCAACTGTAGCAATCTTCCCCCGACTGGTGTATAATGGTCTGGGGGGAGTGGAGGGAATTCGTTTGGAGGTGGAGGCGGTGCGAGTATTGATAGTGTTGTCTCTACCCTTGTTGTTATTGCCCCTGTAGCCTCCTCTGTAATAACCTCTGGTAGATGAGGTCTGGGTGGGACTTTTATAGGAGGAGAAGGAGTTATCAGTGGTAAAACCTCTAGAGGTGCCCCTATAAGAGGAGCGACGAGAGGAACTTCACGGAGTTTGCGATTGCAAAGCTCCCACTGATTTGGCAGTATCAGTATCTTTTTTCATCTTT
The DNA here is from genome assembly GCF_964204655.1 of Triturus cristatus. Classification (NCBI taxonomy): domain Eukaryota; kingdom Metazoa; phylum Chordata; class Amphibia; order Caudata; family Salamandridae; genus Triturus; species Triturus cristatus. Next base: position 1,351,934,701 of record NC_140590.1, read on the forward strand.
TCCAAAGATTAATCTACACTAGGCCCAAATAAATGTTCCTGGTCAAAACGGTTGGTTTAGAATGGTAGTTTGAACCTCAGGTTGAAATGTGTAGCCACGCATGTCTGCGCAAAAGCACACTGGTATTAATAGCTCGGGAGGCTGTGTCTGCAGCATCCAGAGCGCATCGAATTGGTTAGAAGTTTGCCTTCCTAAATGAGATCATTGGCCCTTGTTTTATATTGATCTGGAAGGTGTTTTAGTAGGGTCTCTAGTTCCTCATAGTGTGCCCTATCGTACCTAGCCAGCAAAGCCTGTGTGTTGGCAATTCTCCATATGTTGGCTGCTTGGGACGCTGTTCTTTTACCAGATGCGTCCAACAGTTTTGACTCCTTATCAGGAGGTGGGGCATCGCCTGAGGTTTGAGAGTTAGCCCTTTTCCTGGCGTTGGAGACTACCAAGGAAAGCTGCCCTTTAATGTAAACAGGGTCAGCTGGGGCAGACTTGTATTTCATTTCCACTCTGGGGTTAATGACTCTAGCCCTTACAGGATCCTTAAAAGATTTCAGGAGCGTGTTTGATTACCCCTTTTAACATTGGGATAATGGAAGTGGACCTTTGAGATGGTGCAAAAGTGTCCATGAGGAAATCTTCTAGAGGGTCTGTGTGCAAATTCACACTTGGGTATTCTGCAGCTCTGTGTATGAGCTGAGTGAATCCTATAGTATCCTCTGGAGGGGATGGTCTAGATGGCTAGATAACATCTTGTGGTGTATCAGGAACATCTGGTGTGTCATAATGGTCCCATGGGTCATTTGGGATATTAGGATGACTAGGTTCCCCTAAAGGTTCATCATCCCCTTCATCCCCAAAGGTGTCATCATCCTGAGGTGGAGGAAATTGTGAGGGCACTGGAGATGGGATAGGAGAGATGTGGTCTGGGGTAGGAAGTGGAGAAGGAATTCTTAAAGGAGAAGTGGCAAGGTCTCCTTTAAAGGGCGTGGAGCTGGTGCAGGTTTGTCCATTTTCCTTTTCCTGGAAGAACTAAATATAAGTTGACCTGTCTCTGGGTCTATTTCAAGAGCTTTTTGGGTTGGATCAGGCTGAAAAAGCTCCTCCTCTGGAGTGTGTTTCGGTGCCGATTTTTTCGGGTCCGACTGTTTGTGTGGCACAAGTGTTGGAGTTGTTTTATGCTCCTTAAGTTTCTAATCAAGTGTTTTCCTGGGTTCCGTTGGGGTCTTCGGAACCGGTTGTTTGTTTGGTTCCGATGATTTTTTCGGATCCGAAGATTCAGTGCTAGTGTTCTTTGGAACCGGTTGTTTGTTTGGTTCCGATGATTTTTTCGGATCCGAAAGTTGGGTGCCAGTGGATTTCAGTGCCGAATGCGCCGATGTGGAACCAGGCTTCGGTGCAGACAAAGATAGTGGTTTCTCTTTGGGTTTGTCTTTTGTTTTTGGTGCCGGGGATAGGGTTCTGGTACAGACTGCAGGTTGGCTCGATCCCGAGTGGCCTGAAGGCTTATGTGTTGATTTCTTTGACGAGCATGAAGGCGGGGCGTGGGAAGTTTTGTCCCGGTGTGCACCTAGGCCCGAAGGTGAAGGTGTTACCGAAGCCTTTTTATGAATGTGTGGGGGGAGGGGTCGACGTCAGTACTTACGACTCGCGGCCCTGGAGTGATGGGTTTGTCTTCGACGTCGGAATCGTCGGCGCTAATGTTGCCCTCTTCGATCGGCTCCTGCTCCGGTACATGGATGCCTTCTTGGAAGATATCGGCCGGTATCGATGTTGATGAAGAGGGAATACAGGGATGTGATTTCACACAGGGCCCACAGTTCTGTCATACAAGCCAGGTAAAAATGGGATCCATCAAGCCAGTTAATAAAAAAACAAATAAGAGGCACAGTAATAGGTCAATCATGCCCATTTCATATTGAGATCTATTACATTTGACTAGAGGCAGAACACCACATCTGCGATAAAAGGAGTGAGGAACACAGTGGGGATTCATTTTGTAAGGCATACAAGGAGACTGGGGAGCAAGAGCATCTTCACTGTAGCAACATATCTCATGAGGGACATGGAGGGGCAATTAGTGATTACGGTCACATTTCGGGGAGTCCAGCAACTATGGTGTATTACTGGTGCAGTACTTCTGATGCAGTTTTGGCAAAAAAAACTCATAAATACCTGGATTCCTTCAATTTCCACAGTCATCTTGGAGGCCAAGACACCTCATCAATCCAACACTGGGACGTGAAAATAGCAGATTTTGACCAATTAAGCCGCAAATTGGTCCAACAGCCACACTACCGGCGGACCGGAGGTCAAGGAATGGCAAAGATAGAGAAGCCATTACACGTAATGATACAAGTTCGTCTGTCTTGGTAGTCCAGCTATAGTTTTGTACTGTGATGTCCACTCAAAACCAATTAGTAAGAGGCTGGATAGGAAGTTCAAACAGCGAGGAGACAGTTGATACCCCTGCCTGATGTCTTACTCTGTCAAGTAGGCTGCAGAAGGTCTGCAATTCACATGCTATCTAGCAACCACCCTCGTGTAGAGTAGTGTAAAACGCAGGAAACAGTCCAATCCCCATTCTGGATGTAACACCAAATAGTTATAGAAGCAAAGTCCTGGGCACATGTTCATGGGGTCATATACTTGGTTTGTAAAGCCTCGCAATCTGAGAGAATAACCTGTGAGGTCGACACAGGTATATTTCTTAGGTTTCTTTTATTCCTTATTGAAAACACACAACCAGCCAACACGTGTTTAGCCACAAAGGGAACGTGTCCCGTGACTTCTTCAGGGCTGCAATGGAAGATGTGTGAGATCTGTGTTGTCGCTCTGCCGGTGATAATTCCGACCCGGCTGGTCTGAAGCAAGCGAAATTAAAAGCGTGATAAAATGTATAAAGCAGTAGGGGATCAGCCTGAGTACAGGTGATCCCCAGGAGTCCAGTGCCTGTGAACGCGGTATTGGTAGGGTAAGCCACTCTAACCGCCAACCTGCAACGTGGGTGCTGCAAGCGGTCTCAACACTGGTTTAGCCTCTGTTCCAAGTTTGTGGCATTCTAAAACCCTACACAGTGACAGACCAAATAGTTATACCTAGCCCAATGAACCAAATACAGTCTAAAACTCAATCAGCAGGGCCAGCTAAGGGCCCTGCTCCCGGATAGGAGATAACATGTGCATTGTGAAGGCACGTAAGGTTGTTACAGGTTTATATTCTAAGCTTTATGCCAGGCATAAGGACCAGAGAGTAAAAACAGCGCATAAGACACCTGGCCAGAATTTTGGTGTCAATGTTAATTAATATGGTAGGTCTGCAAGAGGGACACTGATTCACGGCTTCCCTGGCATCAGGAAGATGGTGGATTCTCACAACTCTAGGCAAAGTATATGATCAGAGCTACAGGCAGTTGAGGCATAGGTTTATATAGGGTTATCGATTAAGAAGGCATCCAAGGCTGGGCATAGTGTCAGCATTATGAACAGCACAGCAAGACGCAAATGCATAAACCAGACTTTCTCACTCAGCGGTCAACAAACAGCTGCCGTAATGAACCACACAAACACATCTACTCAGTTCATCCTACCTATCCAAACAGAGGTGTAGGCTTCCTGTCTTGTACATGTATTTATCAACATGGTGTCCCTATTCACCTACCTCACCTGTGACATGTTTCAGTCAGAAATGCATGAATTCTAGAGCTTAAGTATGTCTGGGTCACTCAAATTACTATCGCTAGATTCAAGGTCAAGCAACTGTGTATCTAGGAGCATAACACCTTTTTTCCTGTTTCTTGAGCTGTGAGATATAACTATTTAGCTATCCAGGAGGACTGGCTTATATACAATTTAAGACAACCGGCACCTTGACCAACCCAGGATTAATCCCACAAGAGTCGACAACCTCTTCCCTTTAATAAAAATCTAAATTAAAAAATCTGTGGTGTTATCAGTTAGCCACCAAGCATGAAGTCTCCGTATACCTCTGTTGCACGCATGTGTGTGCCTCAGAGTGAGCTGTATGGGAGAGTGGTGTGCAATGCCACACGAGTGTATGCATGCACCTGACAGGTTACAGGTCCACTAGCAGTAAATAAAAATGCTCTGTACAAGAATCTATGAGTCCATCAGAAAAAGGTATAAGAATATGTTTTGAGCTAATGAGTGTACAAGAGAACCTCTTGATTTAGGAGGCAATAAAGCTTGGAAGAGGAGTTGGGCCTTTATGTGGTGTGAAGTGTGGTGTTGTGTCTTTCAAATGTCTAGTTTATTACCCCATTAATATTGCCCCAAGGATCAGCAAGCCTGGGGAGACAAGCAAAAAACTGAACCCAGTAATTGCAGAAATTAAGCTGACGTGAGGGAGGAGCTTAAATGTTTAGACACAACAAAGTAAAACTCTCCAGGGATCCAGACGCCATACCATACCTCTCTAGGGAGTCTTGCTAGATACAGTTGACATGGACTGGTGAATTCCTCTTTATGAGAAGACTACACCATAGGATTCCCCAATGGGGCCATTTTGGGAACTGTAGACCTACTCTAAAAATCACACTAGGGCCTTAGAGATGTGCGTCTTGGAGGCGAAGGTCAAAAGAATGCCACATGGCTGCATTTAGCACTGCCTCTCTTTTAACCTGGTAATTAACCAGTTGACATTCTAGGAAAAGACACAAAGTGAGAGTTCAGGGCAAGATACACAGCCAATGAGAGTTCAAGGTGGGTGTGGTCGACCGCCAACAATCGTGGGCCGAGGCAGTGCTGCTCCGGTCTGCAGTTCAGCTTATCCAGCATCAAAGGTGTGGAGGGAGTTACCAGTCCTCTTTCAGTGCCCAGGACTTCCGCAAGTCAATGATTAAGTCTGTATAATTTTCAGTCAGTGCAAAACACTGCCAGCTGACAGGGTTGAAAGCTCAAAAAAGTGAATCTATTTAAGTGTTCCAAGACACTGTACAAGATGGAAGGGAACTTACTAACCGATGTGTCAGATTTTATGCTGATAAGGTGGCAGTACAGTGGGTATTTTACTGTTTTTAGAGCAATGATTGAGACAATTTATTTTTATTTTATCACACAAAAAAACAAAACTACTGAGCCAGAAGGGCACTATATTCATTCCCTCATTTGGTTAGCACATGTGCATCTGAAGACTCCACGTGAAATTAAGCTGAAAAGCTAATTTTACAAATGGTAAAAGAAACAACTAAATACATTACTGAAATAATAGGAACTACACAGTTACAATCAAATTCTGATGTATTAAATTAAAATTCAACTGTTTTCGAAACAGATTTTTGGTGATTAATATATCACACTTTTCAGCAAAATACCCTACCTGAAAATGTAATCTCTTGGGGAGTTTTTCTGTGTCTACAGTCCGTACCTGGATCATAAAATTATGTTCTTCTTGCACTTCACACATACATCGAACAATCTCAAAATCACGCTCGTCCTCTTCGACAGCTTCCTCAGGGTTTGTGGTCACATCGATTTCCTGGTTGTATTCATCCTCGCTCCAAAGCAAACTGTCTGCAGATGAGTCACTCAAAGTATCTTCCTCTTAAAGGAATAAAATATTTTATTTTACACTTTGCGTATAACCCTAACACAATCATTACAAAAAAAGTACAAATATCAGTGTTTGACATTTGGAAAAACTATTGCATGCATAAACAGTTTGCTTCTTCACTGAAAGATGAAAGTTAATCTATGAAATAAACTTTCATTTGTCACTTTTAATTCATTGCATGACTGCAAATCTGGTGGTAACATGGAGCATCAGAAGGTTGCGATACAAATGAATGGGTTGTTTTAAGGTCTGTCAGAGACAGATTTAGCTGTGTGAAAGAGCTCACGTAAATAAATAAAAGTCATAGCTCACATATTAATAAAGGAAAAAAAGTACAAATGGGACATTTGGCTCTTCTCTTTTGTTGATCTGTCTCTTTGTCTGGGCAACAGTTGTGTTAGTTAACTTGATAAGTAGTTCCAGTAATTCTATAAGGGTCCATGCACTGCAATGGGAGGCACAATGTTGGAATATAAATTTCCTGCCCACCGTTCCAGTAGAAACCATCCCTTCTACTGTCGGATTGCCCTCCGCAGTCCTGCGGTCTTCCACCAAGAGTGATTTTTGCACCCAAAAGTGTTTCTAAAGCTGTGTGTGATTTTTGCTTTTCTAAAGCTGTATGTGATTTTTGCTCATAACTGTGTTTCACACCTAAGAGCACACACTCCTGTTCGTGTTGTACCCAAAAATATTATGCACCTAAAAATGATTTTGCACCTAAATTTAAAAGAAGGGTCATCTCACTCCTGTTTTTGTTGCACCAACAATGATTTTGCACTTAATCATTTTACACCAAAATGCATTTTCCTGCTAAATGTGATTTGCGCTCATGAAAGTGTTCTCACTCTCCTGCAATAACAGTGATTTTGCAAGGTAGCGGTTCAGGTTAATACGTTTTTATCTCCTAAATGTAATGCCCCAATACTGCTTACTTTGCATGAGGATGTTTGCTCATTTTGCACATAAAAAGGATTTGTGTATCTAAACCTTTTGAACACTCATGCTAATGTTGCACCAGGGCGATTTTGCACCTCAGTGTGCTGCCAATCAAATGTGGTGTTATAATGATGCACACATTGTACACTGAATGACATTTTACTACCACTTTTACTCTATGTACAGAGATGTTTCACCAAAATGTGATATCACACATCTGCTGACTTGACATTACTAAATAGGTTTGTGCACCAGTATGTGATGTTTGTTCCCAAACATGTTTTTGTACCTCCTGGTTGTTCCACACTTTACCTGATGTTGTACCAAGGGTGATTATGTAATCCAATGTGATTTTGCATCTACACACAATTTCTCTCCAGAATGTACTATCACAAACTTGTTCATGTTGCACCTAGTTTTATTTTGCACATACAATATTTTCTAACTACAAAATAAAGACGAACACGCCCATCACTCCAAATGCTTCAGCAAATTCCTCCATGCACATTTCCTCTAACAAATGTCACATAACCAAATACTCTGATCTCAGATCCTACAACATATATCACCACAATCTCTCTCCAAACTAGATATCTTAAACACAAGCAAAGATCAAGACTATCTGCCAAAGCAGCATGAGAAGAATTACCTACTCTTAAGTCAGGGAACATGTTTAGTATAGGCAGGAGGTCTCCACCATTAAAATTAATTCTGGGGAGTACCCCCCCCCCACCCATGGGAGGAACGTAGGTTTAAGATGCAGTAACCCCCCCCCACACACTTTTTTTGTCAGATTTCTGATGTACTTGGACTTGATGAGCCCTGGGCCCCTGCCAATCGAGTTTCAAGGGCATGTGTTCTTTCCCAAAACTGTATTTGAATCCACAACTGACAAATCACTGGCCACAGGTAAGCCCCTTCTAAAAAGGTACCATGGGTACCAAAGGCACTGTGACCAGGGTAGGCCTCTAAGGGCTGCAGCACCTATTTGTGCCACCCTTAGAGACCCTGCACCGTAACACCCACACACTAACATTGCAGGTTGCATGTTTTGGTGCAGAGGAGAGTGAAGTCTCGACATGGCACATCTCCCTTTGTGAACACAAAGGAACCACATTCTAGTTCCAATACAAGCTACACAGCCATGTAACCGAATGAATCCAATCAATCAAATGCTTGATACTTAAATCTTCTGTTTATCCATTTTATGCACAATTTCTTTTTCACCATTTTTCCATTCCTTCAATTCATTTTATTCATTCAAATGTGATGCAAAGATGTTCTCAAAAACACAGGAGAAGTAGTTGCCACGTCACGTCTTTATTAAAATACCCAATGCGTTTCGGCAGAATTCCCTTCATCAGGGGCCTCTAAAAAACAAATTCAAATGTTTCATGTACATAGCTATCATAATTGTTACACATGTGATTAACTGACAAACTTTCTCGCTCTATTTTGTTAAAGTTGTTGTCTGTCATTAAACATGCTGAGTTTGATACCATCTACATTTAAATAACTTTAAAGTTTAAAAATGAACATTAGTCATTCAAAGAACATCAATAATCCCCTTTTACAAAAGGCCTGCATCATAGTGCACTACCTCATATCTTGCATTAAACCCTCTATGTTTAACTCACATCTCCCCAAGAGTATTCACCTCTATCTTCCCTTTAAACAACTGTGCCTTTTGGGATTACCGTGACATGAGCTGTTTTGCATCCATTATGTTGCCACCCAAGCTTGCACCAACCAGACTTTACTCAAGGGCTTAAAAAACTTCCTGGCATCGCGTTTATATTTCATAAGGTGCCGCAGCACGCGTCTCTTTCTCATTGTAACAAACTTAACTCTGCACTCTGCTCCACCTTTTTATCACGCTTTCACAACCCCATCCAGGCAATTCATGACGTGCATCTGAGCAACAAGCATTGAAAATACAATAGGTATCGCCTTAGATTAAGTTAAAGCCATATGCTTTGCTAATGGTATTGTATAGCAAAGCAAATGGCTTTAACTCAATGAATGGCGAGACCTATTGTATTTTTAATGCTGGTTCGGTTTTGCTGCCTGCATTCCACGTATTGCACAATAGCACATGCTGTGGCACACGTAAGATTTTATTGCATTGTATTGTATTGTAATTTCATTTATATAGCTCTTACTACCCCTAACAGACATTGTCGGAGTTGCAAAGACAGACAAATGTGATGCAGCTATGGGAGCATATAAAATCTTAGATAACAATTGTAAGAAGGTGGTTCTGGCATTTTGCAAACGGGAAATGAACAATGAGACGAGTTATGTTGTTCTGCTAGTATCACTTAATCGACATCCATCTGGGCCAAGCTGATAGCGCTAACGAAAACTAAGTCTGGGAGCCACGCGGTCACCATTCATCTTTAAAAATGTGTCACTAATGCATCGCTCGCCGCGCTTGGAACCCATAGCGCCAATATGAGGTTGCATGGGGCGGGCACCATGGTGGTTGCGGGCGTGCAGTCTCCGACCCTCAAAGGTCTAAAATGTATATATCTCGACTAAACCCGATCACCGCAGGAGAAACAGAAATCCACACTGCATGAGCCATTACTACTGTGAAAGGCAAGACCGAGATGCAGTGAGTGATGTGCACAGGCAAAACTGTATGTCTATGCAAATGTAGTGCCCTTTTCAATGGAAAATGTACTGTCTGTAAATGTCAGTGCGCTACCAAACCAGTGCTCTAAAATGCACCATTAGCTACACACCATATACCCTCACCATTCTCCTGCTACACTTGTTTTTTGCTTGGATTTTTAACAATCCCTAACTTCAGTGACATAACACTAATGGCAAATGCAAAAAAAACTATTGATGGACAGAATGCAGAATAATGTCATACATTCTCCCCAGTACAGAGATCTGGGCCTAAATCCATCGTTTATTTGCTCACCATGCCATTCCAGTTTGGACCCAGCCATATGCAAATCAGTCTTGACCCTGCGCCCAATGGGAACAGTCCAGCCCGAACTGCCATGCCAGTTCCTCCCTGGACTGGAAACAAGCATTCTAGGACCGGTTTGGGGGTTTTACCCCTCATCAGCTTTGGAAGATCGAGGTTGAGGACCTCAGCAGCCCGACGGAACACCATCGTATAGGAAGCACCCTCCTCGGGGGAGAGGCAAACCCCGGGTCTGAAGAGACATCGAGGTCGCCGGCGTCTTCTAGCTTGTCCACCCAGTCCTGCTCTGAGTCACACTGACAGGCAAGAGGGTCCTCGGACCCCTCCCAGTCATCCTCCCACTCCGTTGCAGGAGGAACCGGCCGTGGCGGTAGAGCCAGAGCAGGGACATAACGGCGCCGTCTCCCAATGCGGATCCCAGTCAGGAATGAAACGGCACCTACTGCTGCGCCGGAGGCGGTGCCTGGGGCCGGAGCCAGCAGCGCCAGACCTCGTGGTGCCAGGGCCGGAGCCAACGGCGTAGGATCCTGTGGCACAGAAGCTGGATCCGCCGGCTGGAGCCAGAGGCCTAAACAGGCGTCCATGGTGGCAAGAAATTCTTGCACCTGTTGGGGAGTCGCCGGGACCCGGGTAAGGTGGTTAGGCCGCGGGATTCCAAGGTTCCAAAGGAGCCGCAGGGGCAGAACCCCTGGTCCCCTCATCCGCATCAGAGGACCGTTGGGGGGACGTCGGAGAGCGAACACGCTTCTTCGACTTCTTTTTATGTCGTCACTTACCAGAATACGAGGGGGAAGACTTGGAGCCCGAGGAGCGACGACTGCGGCCCCGCGAGGGGTCCTGGGAACGGTCCCTGGACCTGGAACGGCGCTGGGACGAGTGCCGGACCTCCAGTAGTTTCCGGTGCCGCTCCCTCAAGGCCTTCGGGGCCATGGCCCGACAGTCCCGGCAGGTGCGGGAGTCGTGGTCGGTCCCCAGGCAGTAGACGCAAACATCGTGGGGGTCCGCCACCGACATATTGTGACGGCAGGCCCCACAAGACTTAAATCCAGGCATCCCTACGTGCACCAGGAGAAAAAAGCGGAGACAAAAGTCTCAAAAGAGTAGTCAAAAAGTGACTAAGTTACGTGCTCTATCCGGATCTGCGCATGCTGGCGCGGAAAAAGAAAGAACTGACGTCAGCCCGCATGGGTGGCGCCCAAGTAGTCTCTGTGACGTCATCTCGGCGCTTACGCCAGCGACGGACATGGAGCGACAGGACGCCACCTACTGACGCGCAGCTGTACTGCTAGCAAAACTTTCCGGATCGAGTCGGACGCCTGGGAATATTCCAAGGTAAGGAATCTATCAGTAACGTGTCTCTTTCAGATCTTGTACTGCACTCCAAACTCCTTCCACATGTGTTTTAGGTAAGCAGACATGAAGGTGGAACCTCTGTCTGAAACCATCTCCTTAGGAAACCCTACCCTGGTGAAGACACCCAGGAGGGCCCTGGCTACTGCAGGTGCTGTTATAGTCCCAAGTGGAATTGCTTCAGGGTACCTAGTAGCATGATCCACTACTACTAAAATTAACTTGTTCCCTGAGGCTGTGGGAGGTTCAAGTGGACCCACAATGTCCACACCTACCCTTTCAAAGGGAACCCCCACCACAGGCAGTGGTATCAGGGGGGGGCTTTGGGTGGCCACCTGTCTTGCCACTGGCCTGACAGGTAACACGGGAGCTTACAAACCTTCACCTTTTGGTGCATCTGGGGCCAGTAAAAGTAACTAGCCTTTCCCAAGTTTTGGTTTGCCCCAGATGTCCAGCTAGGGGGATGTCATGAGCCAAAGTTAGGAGGAACTCCCTGTACTTCTGTGGCACTACCACCCCACTCCTGGTGGCTCCAGGAGTGGGGCTTCTTGCCTCAGCATACAGTAATCCCCCTTCCCAATAAGCTCTGTGGGTGCCACTGACATCTCCCTGTGCTTCTGAAACAGCTTGCTGCCTCAGGCTTTCAAGAGTGGGACAGTCTTGATGACCCTGGCACAGCTCTTCCCTAGTGGGTCTCCCTGGGCCCAGGAGTTCAACCTGGTATGGGGGCTCAGTTCCCTCTGGGGTGTCCAAGTCTTCTCCCTGAGGAGAGGGGTCCTGAGTGGTTTGCTGTACAGAAGCTGGTCCCCCAGTCTTCTTACCTTTTCTCTTGGTGGGTTGGGCCATACTTTCAGGCTCCAATCCTACTTTTTCACCCTTCCTCTTGCTCTGTGCTTTTGTTTGCGCACACACACCAATTCAGGGATAGCCAGCATGGCTGCATGGGTTTTCAACCAGGTTTCCGGGTCATTGCCAAGCAGACATGCAGCTGGTAACTTCTGAGAGACCACTACCTGTTTCAGGCCAGTAACCTTCCCCCCCCCCCCCCCCCCCCAGCCTCCAGCCTAATGTCACCATAGCCATTGGATTATTAGTGGCAACACTGTCAGCGTTGGTGACTGGGTAAGTTTTCCCAATCATGTATTGCTCAGGGGAAACCAGTGTGTCTCTCACCATAGTGACACTGGCACCTGTATCCCTCAGAGCTTCTATCCTAGTTCCATTAACCCAGAGGTATTGCAAGTATTTCTTTAAGGTGGGTGGCCACACAGCTACAGTGGCAAACTCAACTTCCCCTTCTGAAACTAGAACTGCTTCAGTGTGCATCCTAATTTGCTCTGGGCACACTGTTGAACCTATCTGTAGACTTGCTACCCCAGGTAGTTTGGGACCCACTCCCCTGTAAAGGTTTTTGGGTCCCTTTAGAAGACTGACTTTTCATCTAGGGGATTTTCACCACCTTTCCCCTGGGAAGGTTTTGTAACCACCTTCTTCTGGTCACCCCCAGTGGTTGTCCTCGTCACCCTAGTCTTGACCCAGTGGTCTGCCTTCTTTCCCAATTCTTGGGGAGAAATTAGACCTAGGTCTACCAAATGCTGATGTAACTTTTCATTTGTGCAATTACTTAGTATATGTTCCTTCATAAACAAATTGTAAAGTCCAGTAAAACCATGCACATTGTGTCCAGTTAACGAACCATCCAGTGTCTTTACTGAGTAGTCTACAAAATCAATCCAGGACTGGGTCTGGGTTTTGTGAGCCTCCCTGAATCTAATTCTATACTCCTCAGTGGTGAGCTCAAATCCCTCAGAGTCTTCTTCATGAGGTCATAGGGCCCGCATCTGGACCAGAGAGGGTCAGAAGTCTGTCTCTGCAGTTACCAGAGAACAGTTCCCACAGGAGTGGCCCCCAGAGAGGTTTCTTTACTTTTCTCATGTCACAAGCCCTCTCAAAGGCTGTGAACCATTTGGTGATGTCATCAAATTTAGGGACAATCCCTTTGGGGATTTTAGGATCATAAGACTGCTCTTTATCCTTATTATTTGTATTGCTGCCACCATTGATGGGTGCTAAACCCATCTCCTTCATTTCCTTCTCTAGAGCCAGGAGTCTGGACTCTAGTTTAAATCTCTTGGCCAGCTTTGCTAGAAAGCGGTCCTCTTCACTGGGGAGTTCCCCAGTGTTTTCTCTGGGACCTGGTCCACCTATGTGGTCTCTAGGTCCCCAGAGGTTGATTCTTGGAGTTAAGGGTATGGGGTTCCTTTCCTCCCTAGGGATTATTGGAGGGAGGTCACTACCCCCTCATCCTCCTCCCTTTCCCCTTCTGACTGGTCATCACCATGTTCAGAGGGGTGGTCCTGAGCATACTCAGCCAGGAGCTCCTGGAGCCCTTGTTTGGTTTGATGCAGGCCCATTTGTATATTTTTTAGTTTGCATAAGGACCTCAATTCCTTGAAAGACAAGAGTAAGTAAGGTGTGAGGTTGAGCTCCTCAACCAGGTCCTGCATGGTATTATCTTTACTAGAAGTTGGGTTCTTTTGAGACATTCTAACCAGACAGTTCTAACCCTCCACAGTGGGCTACAGTGACTTATTTCTGTAAAATTCGAAGGGGACTTAAGAAAGGCCCTGACGAGACTTTTAGTATTTTGGAAAGTCCAATTTAGGAAAATCTGAATTCTAAAGGCAATTTTAAGAGTTCTGTCGTGTGATCCGATGGTAACCAAGTAGTCCAACAAATTCAAGTTTGTATCCCACCGCTGATCCACCAATGCAAGAAAGTGGCTCTGTATATACTGAACCAAGGTAAGGTACAGTGTGTACAGAGTCCAACAGTCCCCAGAGGTTTGGCAGAGGTTAAAGTTAGATATAACCTTACTCTCTAAAGTGGTAGCTTGGTCGAGCAGTAAGGCAGTATCAGAGGACAGTGTAAAGCATTTGTTGTACACACTCAGTCAGCAAATGGTCTCACACACTCAAGAACTGAACTCTAGGCCAATGGTTTGTATATAAAAATATATAGTTGTTTTATTTTAGAACCACAAGTAGGTATCAAAATACTTTCTCAGAATGAAATGCTCTAGTTGTATACTTTCAATAAGCAATAGACTTTTAAATGCAATAGTTACAGTTGTTGCAATAGGCAACACAAGTTAAACACAATCATAACTGAGCTCAATGGGAATTTTTAAGTACAGGCAATATCAATTACTTTGCATAGGTTTTTCTTACTCAGGGCTGGATCCTGGATTCAGCCCTGGTGCATCTCCTGTAAACAGTTGAAAGAAATCGTTTTTGTTACAGAGGCCATTTTTAAGGAATATTTGTAGGTTTCAAAATCGACACAGAAGAATTTCTGGCAAAAACCACGCAATGTTATCCTAAGGAGGAAAGTTTGGTTATCGGAAAATGGCAGTTGTAATTATTTTTCAGGGTCAGTGCTTGGCACCAAGATCCAGCACTGGGATCTCTCTTGGTAACAGGTGAGTAATTTCGTTTTCGTTGATCGGTGATTTTTAGTGAATATTTCAAAGTTTCAAAACTCGACACTTAGAAGAATTTCCAAGTGAAAACCAGTCAATGTTACTCTATGGAGAAAATGTAGGTTATCGCTTTTCAGGTAAGTACTCGACTGGCAGAGTTAAGGTTCTGGGGTAAGACTCCGGGGTCTCCCATGGTCAGGTAGGTACAGTTGTTACACCCTCAGCGGCACAGGGGCATCCGGGTGCAGAGAGAGTAGGCCCAATGTTAGCCTACGGCGGGCAGGGGGCCTTTGGTTGGTGGCTGCTAGCAGGCAGGCCACGCGGCTGTGGGAGCTGGGCTCCTGGTCACTTACACAGGGCAAGTGGGGAAGTAGAATAGGACAGATGCTGCACTTCCAGGTGCACTCGGGCAGCTGTGTGCAGGGTGCTTTTGAGCAGTCGGGCACTCAATGGATTTCAATGGGAAAGCTGCAAGACGAACAAAGGCTGCAAACTCTGGGACGGATATTCTTCAGGTGCGACCACCACTTCGAGAGGTAAGTTGGGAAGCTGTAGGTTAGGTAGGCACCCAGGAGTTAGGCACAGGGGGCCGCAGGGCGCCGGGGTGTCTTTTGGCGTCGAGAAATCTTACCCTCTGCTGGTCGCGGTTGGGGGGGGGGGTCCCTGGTATTGAGGCTGCAGGCGTAGTCAGGAGCGTCGAGGAGGGTCCTTTGCTTCTGGATTCTTGGTCACAGTCGCTGGGGGGACGTCCTCGTGGTCTTTGTTCACTCAGGCACAGGCCGGGCTCGGCGGGTGCAGAGTGTGCCGGATTCGCGGTTCCTGGCTGGCACCAGGGGTTGTTGCTGTTTGAGCAGAACCACTGCTCGTGGGAGTCCCAGTCTTTAGATGAGCAAGGCAGTCAGGTCCTCCAGGGTTTTCGAGGTTGCTGACCACAGGAGACGCCGGGATTTAGCTGGAGCAGGTTCGAGGGTCGACAGGCCTGTAGGGCTGGGGCCAAGTTAGTTGGTGTCGTCCTCTTGTTAGCAGCTGCACGGCAGGTCTTTCTTCTTGTTCTTGTTTCGGAATCGGGATCTGAGGAAGGAAGGTTCAGGGTGCCCCTAAATACTAAATTTAGGGGCGTTACAGGTAGGTAAGGGTCAGGGACCAATGGGTCCCTTCCCTGGGGTGGGTACACCCCCTATCCTGACACTCTCCAGTGGGAGGGGGGCAGGAGCCTAGTCCTGATTGAGTAGGGCTCTCCATCCTCAAGATGGCGAGAGCCCGGAGTTGTGCTTCACCTCGCCTCCCCACTTGAGGGGTAGGGTTGGCAGAGGCTGGCACACCCCCTTTCCTCACTTGGGTTTTCCCGCCGATCTTCCCGCCAGAGTAGGGGTCAGAACCGGTGGGGGCCAGTTGCTGAGTACAGCAAGTGGCCTGGAGAAGCTCACAAAGGCAGCATGCCTTTAAAGCTTCCCCTGCCCATCATGGGAAGGAGGCCTAGCACCTCGCCCCAGGATGTGTATTGTTGCAGGCCCACGAGAGCGGATGGGTCTCTACCCAGGGGTCCAGCAACATGTCTGCTGGGTGGCAGCCTAGGCAGCTGCTCAGTCAGGACGCTGGTTGTTGGTTAGTTTCAGTGGGCATCTCTAAGATGCCCTCTGCCGTGCATTTTACATTAAATCCCACACTGGCATCAGTGTGGGTGTAATGTGCTGAGAAATTTGATACCAAACTTCCCAGTCTTCAGTGCAGCCATCATGGTGCTGTGGAGTTCGTGAGGACGACCTCCCAGCACCATATACTCAGAATGGCAGCACTGCACTTAGTGCCCAGGAATGGGCCTGGGTACTGTAGGGGTACAGGGCTCATGCACCTGTACCCACACCACTGGCATAGGGCAGCCAGATCGAGAGGTGACTGAGGTATGCCAGGGCAGTGTGTTTGTGGGCATGGCACACAGGGATGTGTGCCATGTCAACTCTCTGGTTTGTTCTGCACCAAGACACTCAGCCTGCAAAGGCAGTGTGTGTCAGGGTACAGGGCCTTTAAGGGTGGCACAATAAGTGCTGCAGCCCTTAGGGGCCTTCTCTGGTCACAGTGCCCAGGGTACCATTTACCAGGGGCTGACATGTGGCCAGAGATGCCAATTGGGTGTTGGTTCCAATACAGTTTTAGGGAAGGAACACAGGCCCTGGGCACCTGATTGGCAGGAGCCAAAGGCACACTCAGTCAAAGCAATTCAGCAAAAAGTGGGGGCATACCATGCAAGAAAGATGGCAATTTCTCACACTATGTTGATAAGAGCTGTCAATCTGTGCAGCTCCGTTGAAGTAAAATTGTAGTCCTTCTATTTTTGCAAAATGTCCCGGTTTTTGGTTCTCAAGATCTGGTCACCCTAAGTTAGAGACATCTAGGTCTGTGTCTCGTCATTCCTTGAACTAGCTGTCTGCAGGTACAATGGCCCAATTAGTATACCTGATCCTGCACAGGAAATCACGCGACTGTCAAACACGTTTAACGGAAAGAGAAGCCCCTTCTTCCGCAGCGACCCAGGACTCCGCCTCCTGCTCAGGCCCTCGGGCTTCTGCTACTCTTTCCTTCTCCATGGCTCTGCCGTGACCCTGCTGCATCGGCCCTTGGGGAATCTTCGAGAGGTCTAGGGAGCGGTCTCTCCCTGGACGGCATGGAGCAGTGTGGTGTTACAAATGTAACATTGTGAGTTCTTGGCTGCAGCAGTCCAGGGCGTCAGGGAACCCGCTTGAAGTGCAGCGGCTGGACCATGCACAGTTTGACATAGCCTCTGGCCTCCACCAGAGATCACCCTGAGGGGTCGTGGCTTCCTCCAAGTCCTCGAGGGTGCTGTCAGCAGATTTTGTTTCATATAAAGGTCTCTTGGGGATGTGTTAAAATTAAGAGTACCCAAGCACATGCAGAAATATGGTTACAAAAATTGTTATGTAATTTAGGCATGTAACACAATAAACAAGTCTTCGTTTCTTTCTTGGGTATTCCTTCACTGGGGGTCGCGTAACTAGTTAGCATGGAGGAGTCTCGTTCGTTATCGGAATTAACCAGACAAATCGCTCCACCAACTAAGAACGGCCATGCACCACCACCCACAGAATCGAGAAAGCGCTATCAATCTGTCAATCCTTTCCATCTCTTGGGGATGTGTTACTTGATTGAACACTAGTGGGTTCTTCTTCATCGGTGCCCCGAGTAACTGGATCAGCGGAGGCAGCAGACATTTGTGTGGCTATGCATGCAGGCAGATTTAATTCTGAATTGGACCTCTGCAAGTAGAAGTGACTGGACAGTGGGCAGGGCAAACCGGCAACAAGTAACAGCAACACACTGATAACACAAACAGCGGAAGTGTAGAGTAACCAGAAGACTAGCTGCCCTCGCGTCTGGGCCCGCATGCTAGGGTTAGAAGGTGTCGGTCAGTATGGTGGTGCACGGGGTGACGAGCATTCGGGGTGCTTATGAAAAGGGAGCACAAGAAATCCACTCAGTGATCACCGATGCCCTCCCAGATCTATCTCTGAACTGGGTAAGTTATGGCTCCGTGGATCAGCAGCTCTGCAGCCCACGGTGTCGTGGTCCGTCTGTCCTCCCTGGTAGCAGACTGGCATGCCTCGGGCCGTCTACGGCTGGACCTTTCCTGGTTGCAGCTGAAGGGTGGGGTGGCGCAGAGGCAATGGATGTTTGAAACCGAGAGCGGCGCGGCAGCAAGACAGCCTGTAAAACGTATATCCTCCCAAGCCCTCGTCTAACGTACAGAGCCCTGTTGCTTCCTAGCTAGGTTTGTGCTTCATAAATACCAGTATGTACAACCATACACACTTGGACTGCGCAACGCTTCCACGGCGCTGTTGTGAATCTGTGTAGTGTATCCCACACTAAGCCCTCTCTTTGCAATGCTTCGCACTGCAGGCCTTCAGCGTGCTTAGCAAAGTACCCACAAAAAGCTGTCCTGGCCACACTGACCCAATGCAAACATGTAAACAAGTGCTCGCCATTGCGGGAAGGCAGCCGCTGTTTATTTTTGCATCTCGCTTTCACTTTAAAGTGAAAGCGCGATGCAAAAATAAACATGTGGTGCCCTCTCTCCTTTTGGAACTGCCCATCTGGACTGGATCACAACAGACTTGTTTATATAACACGCCTCTTGAGATAAGAAATTGTTTCACGACAGCCGTGAAGCAGGCTATCCAGTCCGGATGGGCCGTCCCAAAAGTCCAAAGGGAGGCAACAAAGAAGCCTTATTTTCAATGGAAGGCCACCGTTTACCATAAACGATGACGCCTTCCAATGAAAATGAGGGGCGGGGCTTCAAGCCCCCTTCTGAAATGTCCTTCATCACAAGAGGTCTTGCAGAGCGAGCAGCGCGCATGCGCTGCAACGCAGGTCTGCGAGACCTAAAAAGGTACACTCAACAACAGCTATCAGTGTTCCGGGCCCACCCTCTATCAAATCTTTCCTCAGTGTATACTACATTTTCCAGAATACCTCATATCAGACCTGTTGAGATGTTATACACTCAACTCCCCAATTAACTATGGAGCTTTCAACTAACTGATCGTTAATAACCGTAAATCTACATGTCATCCAACCACCAGAGATACAGACTACATTGTTTAAGCAAAACAGTCCGTGTCAGTAAATGTAATGTGCACTTTTCACTGTTTTAATCAATGTCCATTTCCTTCACATGCTGATGGTCATTGGTGACTAGAAACTCCACCCCTGTATATATGTCATCATTGTGTCCATGTCCATTAGGATATTGGCAACAACCATATTATCCACCAGGTTTCGGCTTCCCACAAGGATCCCCAGACTTTTTTTTTATACAGGGGCGGGGGCAGAGGGAGAGGCCGACAAAAAAGAAGGAACACAAGGGTACAGTGGGAAGACCAACCGCCCAACACAGTGGTAACCAGGAGCAAAGGGAGGGCAAACATGCCCTCAACCAGCAGGAAGTAACGAACATTGTTAATGTCAGTAGACATACCCTTACAATCTATGAGGAACCTGTCCTTTCTAAAGGACTAGGGTTCGTCCCCACACCCAACAACGACCCCTTTGTTCTCAACATAGAACTGGCCCAGTTTTTCAGAAAAATCAAGCTTCGCAACCACTTCGGAGATACCAAGGCGAGCCACAGCTTGAGCAGACAAAAGAACCTCCGAAAAATTACCCTGAACATCCACCGGTAGTTTCAGGAGCACTTCCCATGCCGAGTCCATAAGTTCATGGATATAGTGACCCAAAAGGCATGCTGCATTAGTTGACATGAGAATCATACTGCCTGAAGAGGACAACCTTGCAGATTGTTCCATGTGTAGGGACTCCCTATCTGCAGGTGTAGATGGGAATGACCCTGCAGACTGCTTCAAGGAGCACGAAGCCTGGACGACCAAACTTTCCGGTTATGGATGAGTGGACAGGAAAGCAGGATCCCCTGGAGCCACATTATATATCCTCGCCACACACCTGGACACCATAGGAGCACTAATCGGATTCTGCAACACATCAAGGATGGGCTCAGTCAAAGCCTCGTTGAAAGGGATCCAAGGCTCTGAGACAGAAGAAGGGGAATGGAGCACCTACGTCAAAATATTAGACCCCGCTCAGTCCTAGCCATCAAGACGGTATCATCTGCATACAGCAGAACCAGGAGGACACACCGTCCCACCTGGTGATAGTCCACCTTTGTCTCCAAAAGAATCTTCTCTAAATAGTTTATGTAAACATTAAATAAGAAAGGGGCCAAGATACAACCCTGACGGACCCCTCTCTGAATTGAGAACCGGTGTGAAACCTTCAAGTCAGCCAAGTATCGCACCGCCACCTTCATGTCTCGATGAAGATCTTTTAAAAAGGGAACCAAGTCCCTGTCCACTCCCAGGGAAAGCAAGGTCTGCCACAGCTTGCTTCTGTTCAGACAGTCGAACGCGGAGGACAGGTCCATAAGACCAAAAAAGAGGGTGCCTGAGCAGGCAATGGTGTACTTGTGCAAGATCATGAATAAATTCAGGCATTGGTCTATCGTAGAGTAGCCGGGGCGGAAGCCATATTAGGCATCTGACAGGATGTTATTCTCTAGGACCGAAATAGATAGCCTATCAAATATGATCTGTCCACCCACTTTGACCGCAGAGTCCAGCAGGGAGATAGGCCTATGGCAGTGAGTACTATCTCCATTCCCTTTTTAAAAACTGGGACGATGATGGAGGTGGCCCATGAGGCTGGACGGCTAGACCTAACAGCCGCATTCATAACAAAGGTAAGCACAGGGGCCCAAAACTCCATGTTGGAGATGTAAAGGTCGGGAGGGATTCAGTCCTGTCTGGGGGCCTTTTTCGGCATCAGCCCAGCTATTCCTAACCTGACTTCTCCCTCTGAGACTGTCAGGGCTGACTTAACACCCGCTCCTTGAGGAGCGCCCTGAGCCGGGAGTCCCCCAAACATATCCTCAAAGTGGCTAACTCTAGTGTTCTCTGTAATGTGAGCATCCAAGGCATTAGCTGTGTCTACTACCAGGAAAGGTCTGTTGACAATGTGCCAAAACCTAGTACTGCTCTTAACTGTCCCGGCTTCTATGAGCTTGCTCCAGGAGTCCTCCTTCAAGGCCTCCTTGTGCTTACTCAGAGCTACTTTGTACTGCTTTTTGCAAGTTCTGACTCGGTCGCTATCTCTGGGGGTGGCATGCAAGGCTTCCTTAAGCTTACTGGCCGCGTGCGTGCATACGGAGTCGAACCATCTTGGAGCGCTATCTAAGTGCCTTTTAGAAGCAGGAGCAGTCAATAGGTCAGCGATAGAGCGAGAGATAGTTACAAAGGCATTTACAATTATCTCTCCCGGCTCAGACTGCATGGCCAGACAGATCAGGATCTCATTCTGACATTCAACTAAAACAGTCTTGTACAAAAAGACAGGGATAATCTGAGCCCATTTGAGCCTTCTGCCCCCGTCCGTGGTCTGCAATGAACCCCCTTCACATCCCCCCTTCTTCAAGCCCAGTGAGGGCCCGCTGTCTTTAAGGCTTAACGGATAGTGATCACTGTGGATGCTCGCGTTGATGGAAAAATCAGATATTAGATTGAAAAGGTGTTGAGACAAAAATAAAAATCAATAAAAGTCACTACCGTTCTCTATAAAGGTGGGAGTAATATCTGTCTGGCCTGGGTCCAATTTACCCATTGCTGGTAAAAGATCAAAGTCACATACTAGGGTATTTATATTGTCACCCAGGCCACTATGTTCTAAATGCAAGCCGGAGAGACTGGGACAGGATGAACCCCCTGTACCCTGCAATCTTGGGTCCCCACATAAAAAGATATTAAAGTCTCCCACCGTTACAAAAAAAGTGGTGTGGCGAATTGAAGCATTAAAGTTAGTCAAGAAGGTGCCCAGCCGAGATGCATTACAAACCTCAGGAAGAGATAAAAAAGCATTGTGAAAATGTACAAACAAACTACTAGACCCACAAGAAAATAGCAAGGCCTGCAAGCATGAGTTAGCTGTGTTCAATTTAGCAACACTGCATTTGAGCCTAAGTGAGACATAAGTGGCCAAACCCCCCCTTATGTTCGACCAGCCCTCGAGGGGGTAGCAGGTGCAAAGAAGGACTTGTACCCCTCCGGAAAGTAAGAATTATCGATGGCCCAAGTCTCCTGCAAACATAAAATGTCAAACTTTTGAGCAAAGCAGTGGCACTCTGCAACCGTACACTTGCTTGCCAAACCGGCTATGTTCCATGAGATGAGGTTGCAATTAATATCAAGAGGACGTGTACCAGGGTTACCTCGGTCCAGCTGGTGACTAAGTTTGGATTGCGGGGAGGGTACTTTTGGGATCATGGGCGCTGACCCTTTAAGTCAATCATGGCTGTCTAGGAACCCCAGGGGTGCAAAGGTGTTGGAGGCTTGGACGGATGAAGAAACCTGTTGCCACTCCTGGGGGGCCAGTGCGGGAGGTCTCCTGGAGCACTATAGGTTTGGAGTAAAAACTTAGGACGGATGCTGTAGAAGAAAACCTGAGGGAGAGCCACAATGGATGCAACAGGGCCTGTGGTGGTGCAAAGGCAGGCGGCATGAATAATTTCCTCTGCTAAGTGAGGTCGATTGAAATGGATTATCACAGTCACCACCACTACTCTTTTTAGACCCTCAAATCCAGGCAACCCTCCGAACCAGGTAGATATGGATCTCCACTCTGAATCCTAGGAATGTGTTTATTATTCAGCAAGTGCAACACAGTTTTTTAACTGATGACCATCTTCAGTGGCACCAGGCTTCAACACGGGTACATTCCCAGGACCACTACTTACAGGGTTGCTTCTGGGGGTAAATGGAGAGTGACTGGACGCTGTGACTGCACTCTCGACTTACTGTTTGCAAAGTTGGAATCCCCTCCTCGCCCGGCTCCCTCCATTTGATCCTGTTGCTACATCAATGGGTCTTTGTCCTGGGAGTCTTCAGGGATGGTCCTGCCTCCGGTAATCCTTCTGTTGGGGGCCGGGTGAGACATGTTGAGATGGTGTGAGGGTGGAAAAGATGGTGCTCTCATGCAAGAGAGTGAGTGACGCTGGAACCTCGCCAGTTGCAGGTAGGAGACAAGACTAACTATGGTCCTTGTATCCACCACTGACCAGTGGGGCCACAGGACCGTTGATGACTGGATTGCTGGCCTTCTTGTTGTACTGGGACAGATCAAAGAGTTCCCTCGCAATGGTGGCCAAACATTGCTTTATTGGGTCCAATTTGGAATCTAGACCTTCCAGGAGGGAGCCCACACGTTTCCAGAGCGAATTTCTACCGGCTTCGTGGAGAACATCCCGCAACCTGGCAATGGGGTTGGCCGTGGCCCGCAGGCCCCCCTAACCTCCAAAACGAACTGTGCGTTTATTACCTATCACAGCTTCCTGCGCCGCTGAAGTAACTTAGTGCTTTTATGAAAGTGGGCTGGACTCCTCCTCAGGGCAACAGGCAATGGAGCACACTGGGACACCGAGTCCCGTCCACAGAGGCCTCTCACAGCTTCCCGCGCCGTGGACCCCATCTCCCAAGGCTGTAAAAAGGGGGCAGGGGTGGGGGAATCATATCGCTCGAAGTCCAAACCATGTTTTTTTGTGACGGGCAAGAAGATTTAATGTCTATTTTGTCAGATGGACAAGTAGACATTCAATCACAAATATTACAGGCCCAAAGTGCCCAGATCCAATCAGAAAGGCTGGAAGAGAGCCAGAGATTCTTTAGAGGCCTCTGATTGGCTAGCAGCCCATGACAGGGCTTTAGCCAGTGATTGGCTGGGGAAGTTAAAGGTCAGTTTCACTCAGCAAGTGGTAGTTTGTGGCCAGCCGCTGCGAGGCTTACATTTCGCTATGTTAAAAATAAGCACTGCCATAGTGACTGCAAAGGTGGTGTATTTTCTGGCAACCAACTCGCTCTAAACAGTAATACAACCTCAGTGCCTGTTGTGATGGATCAAGTCTGGTGAGGCATCCTTGCGGCTGCAGGAAGGGCGGGCTCATATTGACCTCATCACTGCTATTGGAGCGGTGCCATAGCCGTGCCGACTGCACCTTTCACTTGGTCGGCACAGAACAGATTCAAACGCTCCTTTCACGTCAGGCATGCAACAACGGAAGGCTGAAGCTGCCTTTGAGCGGGTTGGAGTGCAGTGCTACTCTGTTTCATGGCCAGTGATGGCAGCAAATAGGAGCAGTAGGGGAGACCGGCAAGTGAAGTATTTGTGTGCTGCATAACTGCCTGTGAGTGCTAGTGTGCAGACTACGAGCATCGCTAGCTGGTGTCCAGCACCTTAGTGCGGTATCCCCTCAGCTGCGGGTTGGCCTGCCTGTGCGTCACCTCATCAGCACTTTACAGAACTGAACTTCAAGGCACACGATTATGAGTCTCGTGTGGGGCAGGTGATCTTTATGTTGAATGTATGTCTTTGCATAGTGTGACCAGGGGTGTAAGAGCTACATTTCAGGGGCGAGGCGTGCAATGCATCTCCCTTGAAATATCTGCACTTGCTGCTCCCTGGGGTGGGCACTCCATTGCCCCCACCCTTTACTAAGAGGACTTCTGCCTCGCAACCCCCTTCTATCTCTCCACCCCTCTCCTCCGTGATGGAGGATGTGAGAAGTTGTTAGTAGTGACCGGTCATTCCCGTGACCTGAAGACCAGTTAAACTGACATCACGCACAGCAGTGATTGACAGTACAGCGGCATCCCTGGGGGCTAGTTACTGCATAATAGCCCCCAGAGCCAGTGGTGGGCTGGTGGCAAAATGCGGAGCCCCCAAATGGACACCACGGCCTCGTGGATCGACTCCTGCGCACACTTCAGTGGTTGGAATCGGGAGGGGCAGTATTCTCTGGTACCGGAATGAAGACGTTTTATACAAATCATAAAAATAAAAACACAATGCCATACTCTCTTGCTGTTCTGCAGTTGAAGCGATCTGGTATGTATGGTTTCCTAGAGCTGCGTTTTGTGCTTCAAAGCGCTACACCAAAAATAAAGAATTGTGAAATACTGGAATTCTATTGTTCAAGGGGTTAACATTATCCAGCTAGTCTCACTCCAATACGGCGTTCTCTATTTCCCACCAGAGGCCAAGGCGGTGCTGCCTGGAGGGCGCATGAAAGGCCCACCCACTGTTCACTGTGTTGGTGTGTGCATACATGGGTGATGCATTTGGGCGTGTGTCTTGCGTAGTTCTCACATATAAGGCTATGGCTTCATAGGAGCATCGGTGAC
Organism: Triturus cristatus; assembly: GCF_964204655.1. NCBI lineage: Eukaryota > Metazoa > Chordata > Amphibia > Caudata > Salamandridae > Triturus > Triturus cristatus. Next base: position 1,351,959,728 of record NC_140590.1, read on the forward strand.
TTGTACTTAACTCGATTTGCCATTTTGTGCATTTGCTCCTTTGCTTACCTTCTAAAGCTTTAAGTGAGTGTAATGTACTGCCAGAAAGATCATATTGCTCGCTGGTGTGCTAAACTCCAATGAAGAAATGTGCTTATTGTAGAGTTACCGACTTATCCATTTTTCCTTCCTCACGAAAAAGACCGACTTCAGTGGCCAGTTTGCTAAAAGGGTCTCCCACTTCAAATGTGAAAATATGGGGATTTGTGGCAATATCATTCTTTACTTTCTGGTGCCTTTTTAAGGATTCCCCTTCTCCAGTAGTCGAGGCCGGGCCTTAAACGGGTCAGTTTGGTGTGTGTGGCCTGTTCATCCGGGACGAGTGCTGACGGCTCACTAAATGGAAATGTCGTGCCGCCGTGGAGGTGCAGGGGTGTTGCCATTCTTGTTCTGAGCTACATACTCTGACCTTTTTTATGACGAAATTCCTAGTAAGTAAGAGGGTCTCCAGCCTGATGGATTCATTTGATGAAAGGACAGGAAGAAGCACCCCCATACCAGGTAAAGCCCGAGCCCTCAGATAAAGCTGCCAGTCAGCCTTGTTTTGAATGACCCGCAGCATCCAGGGAGGGTAACGCCTAGATGGGTTATGGTAGCGTGGGGATCAATAACTGAACTAGTGAAAAAAGTGATCTTGCGTCAAGTTATCTCCCTGAGCAGAAGTCGTCATCATGGATCCTAAGACTAACATTTGCACAAACTGTGTTCACTTCTTGCCAGTACAGATCCTTAGACTGTCCCAGCTTGCCTGCGTCTCCCACCTCTAGGTCGATTCATAGTCACTCAGAAGGCTGGCGACAGACTTCAGTGTAGTGCGCCCTGCCCTAACAAAGAAAAGTGGAAGTGACAACTTCTACACTTCTGCTCTCATAGCAGCAACACGTGCTACCATGCCACAGGAATGTGCATAAAACAGGAGGATACGTGCAGAAACTGGCAGTTGCTTTTATAACCTGCATTTCATTTTCATTAAAGCTGTAAATTATAGTACTACCTGAAGGTGAAAGACCCAAAAAAGTTGCACAATATTTCGTTTTTTTTCTACACTGCTTTGACCGCGCCCCCAGACTCACTCACTCTGCATCCTTTTTGTGCACCATACCAGTTCCCATATTTTTATAATTCACTTCTTAGACTACTGAGCCTACAGTACTTCTCCACCCTCGCACACTGTGCCTGCTACTACCGCTGCGCTCACACTGCCCCGGCTACCCTTACACTGCCCTCTACATACAGTATTCAGAACTTGCTGCCATGGGGTTGGCAAGCAGGGCATGAGAAGGGGTAGGGCCAGTGCCTCCTGTCACAGACTCAAGACTGGACAAAGGGAGCAAATAGTCACCTATTGCGAAGACAGAGTGTGGCTGCTTCACCATATTACCAACCAACATCCCTATGCACGTCACACACACGCATACCCACCCTGTTCCCGACCCGCCACCCCCCTAACAGCCAGAGCTGACGATTTTGAACCTTGGGAACCCGGCTGCAAAACATCAAGTGATTCTGGGCAGGTCCCTTAATCTACCTGTGCCTAAACAAAATGAACATGACCTTGTGTAAATGTAACTGCTGTTCATTAGAAGCGCTCGCCTTCGGGTCATGTTTGGGCTATATAAAATAACATGCAAAAAATAAAGGCCCACACCAGGCTCACATGACAAGCATGGTGCTTTCCTTTCACAGATGAAGAAGACTCCCGGTTTAAAGGTGAAAGCCAAGAATCCTGCATCATGGACCCTTACCTGCCCCACCACCATCAGTGCACTGCAGGGAAAGTGCCTTAGTGTTTAGGGCCCACGTCCTGGCTTGATATGTCACTGTAATCTTCAGCTCTTCTGTAGGAACTGCCAATCCATACGCTGTCTGTGCACGCAAGTCCTGTTCTCCATCATTTATTTGATGGACAACTGATTGGAATGAAAGGTGGACAATGGCACTCATTTTGGTCACAGCGCAAATAGCGCCCCTTGAGCTTGGTGCCCCTGCGATGCTCGGTCACACCGCCCTAAAGCCGGCCCTGCCAGTGTATATGCAAAGCTGACTTTCTTGCCGAGGCAGTAGGTTAGTGTTTGGTGACTTCATAAGCTGGCCGGTGTGCTTGTGCCACTGCTGGCATTTGGAATCGTGCATTTTTTGCAGGATAAATAATTACGCGCACTCTTTTTCCTTTAGTTGGCTCTACATTTCCGCAGTTTATGCCACCAACAGCCCCCGCAGTCATTCGATCTTTCTCAATCCTGGTATGACTACATTACAGTTTTGCCAAGTAATGGTAGGAAATTCGAGGTAGGGGAATTGAACTAAAATTACACACATATTCTCATAGGCATTTTCAGACAGCCCTTTTCATTATGATTATTTGGTGTGTCATTAACATTTTTCTTCTGCCCGAATGCAGCATTGGTTAACTTCACTGTGAGTGGCTCAGTTTTAAGTAGCACAAACAGATATACTTATCACGCGTGCATGTCTGAGTGGTGTGACATGTGGTTGCGTCATCACAGCTTTTTAGGTCTGGCTTTAGCCAAGACAGTTTGATTTTACTAAAATAATTATAGGTATAATATATACTTACTTAAAGGGGCTTCAGGCCAACTCTTTCACCCATTGATCTGTCATTCCCATTTTGCTTCCGCCCATTACAGCATGGGGCAATGGGTCAGCATAATTAAGCCTCTGGTTAAAGTCCCTTTGAGTGGCTGCATTTTTCGCTTTCACGAGGTGCACATCCGCACACGAGGAGTTCTCCTTTAGTACCAGTGTTGCCTGATGTGATCAAAGGACACTTGAAGTGAGCACATAGCACATTTCAGCATTATCAGTTCCTATCTCCTTCTAAAGCTGCTGTAAATTCAGTTTGAAGAGGATTGCTGCTATTTCATGGCATTCCTGGACTCACCAATGGTTCTTTCAAAACTTTGCCCAGGGAAAAACACATTTTATGGTGTTTAATTTTCAACAATTTTATTGAAATATAGGTGGGGTATAATTTGGTTTAATATTTTTTTTGTTGTAAACACTCTTTCCTTCAGCTCCTTTCGGTCCTTTTTGCCATCCTTTTTTGCCTTTCCCTTTTTTGCCTATTTTCTTTCTTAATTACCATCTTTCATTCTTTATCGTTTTTCTTTCTTTTCTTTGTTTCTTTTATCAATCTTTCTAACACAGGCAATTACACTTAATTTCTATTTTTTTGCAATGGTAACGGACGGTAGATTGGATTAGTCTTTATGTAAGTTTGTACTTTTCCAAAGCTCAAATCTTGTTCTTAGTGTAAATCTTTTCTTGGCTTCTAGGTCTAGAATGCCATCAGACTTCAGTGTGTTCACAATTGGGCATGAAACAGAATCACTACATACTGTAGTAGCAGACTAGAGGTTCATTGCAGCAGGCAGGCACAACCCTTGGGTCTCAAAAAAGTGTAGGGGAAACCTGTATCACGCAAGATTTAGTGCAATCTATGTGAAAAGTCTGTTGCCATAAATAGCTCAACATTTCTGGACAGGGAGTTTAAAACTGCATGAAGTACAGTCTCAGACTTGATCACTTTCTCCAGCTGACAGGCAAATATGTCCCAACAAAGTCTATTCAGCGTTGGATATAAAAAAAAGTAAAGACACTGCTAAAGAAAACCCAGGAGAAGGAAACCAAAAAGAACCAACTGAGGTTGGGCATTGTACCACTGCACAGAATCCTAACATAACTAAGAACAAAAAGTATGATGCTAAAAAAAGAAAACACGTTTTCCAGTCACACTGGATGGAATCCTAGCCATGACTAGCCTGAAGGAAAGTCCAGAGAGAAAATGACCAAAAATGTATTGCACGATTTGCCAAAAATATCCTACTATAGCAGTCAGCTATCAGGGTTCAGGTAGAAATTAATTCTTAAGTTGATGTGACCAGTTGCGCATTGAACCAATCAGAGCTCATGAAACTAGTAAGGCACATATGATGTGTTTCATGGCACCGCCAGGAAAGGTATTGTTTCATAGTTTCTTACCTGTAATTCTAGTTCTCTCATAGGGGTATTTCCATGATAGTCATAAGCGATGAATAGTCCCGCCCATGTGCGGGGGCTCCAGAGCACTTTATCAAATATATGTTCTTAAGTGATGAAGTTCGCCTTTCTTCGGGAAGGCCTTGAAAAGTCACTTGAGAAAGTCATAATGCAGCCTAGGGGTAGGCTACAGTAGTCAGAGTTCTTCATCTTGGAATGGCAAAAGGAACTGTGATTACATATGCTCTCAGAAAATATATATTTTGTAATGGCACAGATATAGAGCCTTCACAAACCCTCAAGCTAAGAACAGACAGATGAAGTGCATGGCCCTGTAGCCCATAGGCTGCCATTATAAGTGTTGAAAAAGAAAGCTGTGCCTTTAAGAGCAGAGACCACCAATATCCCATCATGCTCAGCCAGAGGCAGTGTACTCAGTTCTTTTCTAAGGCTACATTAAACTGATAACGGAGCAGGAGATTATGTGTCCACTCCACCGGGGAGGAGGGAGGGCTGCTTATGACTATCATGGAAATACCCCTACGAGAGAACTAGAATTACAGGTAAGAAACTATACCTTCTTTCGTAGGGGATTTCAATGTATAGTCATAAGCAATGAATAGAATAGCAAGCTCATCCCCCCTAAGGTGGTGGAGTAGACCGAAAACTACCAAAAATGAAATCCCGTTAAGAGAATAGATTTCTGAGGGATGCCCGTCCTACTTGCGCATCCGCTCTACCATCAGTGTTCAGTCAGTAATATCTAATGAATGTAAGTATTGATCTCCATGTAGCTGCCTTGCAAATATCCGCTAAAGGAATATTCATCATTTTTGCCCTGGCAGTGTGAGCTTTGGGCCTACCAGAAAGGGATTTATTGGCTAGCTGATAGCAGCAGAGAATGCTAGAGAGAATCCACCTAGAGATTGACTGTTTAGAAGTTGCTAAACCTGTGCGGACTGGGCCATAATTGATAAACAACTGTTGTGAATTAGGAATGGCCTTGGTCTGGTCCAAATAGAATTTTAACACCCTTTTCATATCCAGTGAATGGAGAGCCCTATCCGCTGGAGACGAAGGGTTTGGAAAGATCGTAGGTAAAGTGATAGTTTTGTTTACGTGGAAATCTGAGACCACTTTAGGGAGAAACTTAGGATGTGTGCACAACACTTCTTTTGAAGAATGGAATATAGTGTAAGGTTTATGAGTGCCAAGAGCCTGAATCTCACTAACACTCCTCACTGACGTAATGGCCACCAGGAAATCGGTTTTTCATGTGAGATGCTGTGATGAAGCTTTGTGAATGGGTTCAAAGGGAGGAAGCACAAGACAAGACAGTACTACATTCAGCTCCCATGGAGGAGTAGGGTGTCTAATGAGAGAAAAAACCTTCTTTAACCCCTCTAGGAAATCTTTAATGACTGCAATCCTAAGGAAAGAGGTTTGTGAAGGACTTTTCCTATATGCCATGAGAGCAGACAGGTGGACTCTGATTAACCTCTTCAGTGCCCATGACGAGATAGTCTCGTCATGGAGCATGGTTGCGCTGTGCCCATGAGGAGACTATCTCGTCATGAACCCCGCCCGCTAATGTAACGCCCGGCACAGGGCGGGGAAAGGGCGTGGCACTGAAGGGGTTAAGGAGTATTGAAGGCCAGACTTGACAAGGTGCAATAAATAAGGGAGAATAACTTCTTCCTGGCAAGACATGGGATCAAATTGGTTTGAAGAGCACCAAATACAAAATTGCTTCAATTTAAGAGCATAAACTGTTCATGTAGATGGTCGCTTTGCTTCATTTAGAATGTCCATACAGTCCCGAGACAGATTTAAATGACCATACTGCACTATCTCAGGAGTCATGCTGTCAAACTCGAAGATGAAAGTCTGGTGTGTAGCAGTTGACCTCTGAACTTCGTGTGCAAGGCAGTCTGAGAGGAGGACAGATAGACCGGTGAAGGAGGTCCGGAAACCACAGCTGTCTCAGCTATTCTGGGGCATTTGGGCTGTTGTGGACGCCAGTTTCTGCAGGACTGTCGGTATTAATGGTATTGGAGGAAATGCGCAGAAAAACGTGTTCGACCAGTCGATCCATAGGGCATTCCCTAGAGCCCTTGGATGGTGAAATCTGGAGGCGAAGTCACAGCATTTTCGTTTTCTTCTGTGGCGAACAGATCTATAGAAGGTGTGACCCACAAACTGAAGATATTTTGCGCAACTTCTTCGTTGAGTACCCACTTGTGGTTTTCGTCGAGAACCCTGCTGAGCGCGTCTGCATGGATGTCCTGTTCCCCTGGAAGATTCGCAGCTACCAGTTAGATTTCTGGCGATGAGCCAGTGCCAAATCGATTGGGCTTTTTGCGACTGGGCTCTGGACCTCGTTCCCCCCTGCTTTTTTAGGTAGTACACGGTGGTTGTATTATCCATTTGAACAAGCAGGTTGTTGGTCGTAAATGAAGGCTGAAAAGCCTCGAGTGCCATGGGGTACTGCTCGTAGTTCCAGAAGGTTGAAATGATACTTCTGTTCTCTGTAGGACCATAGTCCCTGTATCTGTAAGTGATCCATGTGGGCTCCCCAACCGAGCAGTGAAGCGTCTGTGACCAAGGTCTGTGTTGGTGGAAGTTGGTGGAAAGGCATTCCGCTCAGGAGATTCTTATGGGAACACCACCATTAGAGAGATTCCACAGCATGAATTGAGAGGGTGATATTGTCCTCCCAGTTCCCTGAGAACTGGTTCCCTTGGCCCTCCAAGCACTCCTGGACAGGACGCATGTGGAGGCCAGCATTGGGAGTCAGGAATATGCAGGAGGACATCGAGCCAAGGAGAGAGGAAATCCATTTTCGCTACATTAACAGGGAAACTGCCATCTTTCTTGACTGGATCAGTATTAATAGGGGGTGATTTTAACTCCGTGTTGGATGCTGAGCTGGACAGGTCGCACCCACCATTGCCCCAGGCTCCTGCCCACCAGCTTTCGAAAATTAGGAAGGACTGGCAGGCTGAGTGGGGATTAGTAGACACATGGCGAGCACAACATATAGAAGAGCGTGACTACTCCTATTATTCTCCCCTACATGACTTGTATGTGCGGCTGGACGCTGTGTTGTGCTCTTCGGATGTACATGCCCTGGTGCGTTATAGTGAGTATCTGGGGAAGAAGATATCGGACCACAATCCGCTACTACTGACAGTACGATGGTCCAGTGAGCGGCCGCTTAACCCCACCTGGCGGCAGCGCCCGGAAACCTTGGAGGACCCGGTATTCCGAGCTGAGATCGGCGAAGGAATAGAGCGTTACTTTCTTGAGAACGGGGGGACAGCATTGACCTTAGGCCTGGATTGGGACGCATTTAAAGTAGTGCTACGGGGTTTATGCATTGCTAAACAGACAGGTATGCGGAGAACGCTGTTGCAAGATATAGAAAAGGGGGAACAGCGGCTGCGACGGGCAGAGATAGCTTGCCCGGAGAATCCCGGACTGCGAGATGAGGTTTTAGCAGCAAGGGAAGAGGTGGCAACGCAAGTAGAGCGCTTACGCTCCTTTGACCATAAGGAATACTTAGTCCGTGCGCATGCGGAGAGAGATAAGACGGGCTCCCTCCTGGCATGGCTAGCAAATCCGGCTCCGCGAGGTACGCCTATTTTAGCCTTAACTACCTCGACAGGAGAGCCAGAGTACACCCAGCGAGGGATTAACGAACTGTTCCTAACATATTATACAACACTTTATGAGAGTAGGCTGCAGGGCGCGACTGAGGGGTTGAATGAGTTTTTAGCTGAGGTACGATTGCCACATCTTGAGGAGGACCAGGGGCTGCTATTGGGGCAGGGAATCACAGAGGGAGAAATACGCAGTGCAATAAAACATATGACGTGCAAAAAAACACCAGGGGTAGACGGATTGCCAATATAATTTTACTCGGCGTATGTGGATGCATTGACCCCCAAGCTTCGGGCGGTATATCACGAAGCCAAGGAGGTGGGGAGCTTGCCGAGCTCTGCCCGAGAGGCTATTATCATTCCGCTGTTAAAACCGGGGAAAGACTCAAAGTCACTGGCGGCTTATCGCCCGTTGTCAATTTTGACAACTGACTATAAGATTTTAAGTAGGATCCTGGCGTCCCGGCTACTACCCCATATGACATTCTTGGTTCATGGCGACCAGGCGGGCTTTATACCAAAGAGAACCACTGCAACTAATGTGAGACGCCTTTTGCGAATCCTGGGAGAACGTCACATTGAAACACCGGATGCCGCGGTTCTCTAGGTAGATGTAGAGAAGGCGGTCGACAGTTTAGAATGACCGTACTTGTCCCGAGTTCTCCATGCATTTGGTCTTGGGAAATCCTTTGTAGAATGGACGGAGCTGCTATACAGGTCAGGGACGGCGCGCATGCGCATGGGTGCGACGGTCTCCTCAGTTTGCCCGATTGGACTGGGCACGCAACAGGGATGTACGCGCTCTCCATTATTGTTTGCCCTGGCCATTGAGCCTCTGGCATTCCATGCCCGATTGGGGAACTGTTATGCAGGTTTATATTTGCGGGGAGATGTACAGTTTATTTCTTTGTACGCCGAGGATTTATTGATGTTCCTGGGGAACATAGCGGCGGACTTGGATGGTGCGAGACATTTGCTTCGTGTATTTGGAAGTTACTCGGGGTTGAAGGTGAATTGGGAAAAGACATGCCTATTTCCTGTGGCCCCCGACTACGAAGGATCCTCCCCAGTTACTGGGGGTGCGTTGGGAACCTAGATGTTTAACTTATCTTGGCACTAACTTTTATCATACCCCTGATGATTTATTGGAGGGCAACCTAGGCCGGGCCATACGTGGCCTCAGGAGCAGTATGGCATTCTGGAGTGCTCTGCCCCCATCAGTGGCGGGGCAGGTGGCGCTCCTGAAGATGGTAGCGCTACCACGTTTACTGTACTACTTTCGGACCTTGCCGATCTGGGCCCCAGGCTCTGTGTTCCGGCAGCTCCGATCCATGACTTGCCGGTTCTTGTGGGGGTCAGGCAGGAGGCGAGTAGCAAGGACTACAATGATAAGGCCAAGAGCAGACGGGGCATGGCAGTCCCAGATTTTGAGTGGTATTATTTAGCGGCGCAGCTGCAGTGGCTCACACAAGCGGTAGCAAGGGAGTTCCGGGGGCCGGATGGCCCCGAGGGTCGTTGGTTTCCGCGGTACATCTTATCCTTTATAGTCTTACAACAGAAGATGCGACTTGAGCGGCTTACGACTGAGGAACGGACGATGAGGCTGTGCTGGAACCGGAGTCAGCGCAGGGCCGGTTTCGCTCGTCCGTATGCCCAGGAGATATCGCTGGGTATGTGTACTGCATTCCCTCATGGAGGGATTGGACAGCGCTGGCAAACTGGGAGCGCCTGGGGATACGGGTGCTGGGGGATTTATACGAGAATGAGACGTTGTTGTCCTTCCAGGACTTACAGCATAGGTATGACCTTCCAAGAGGAGACTACCTGTTGCATTCAGCGCTTATTGCTGCAATCCAACGCTATTGGAGGCAGGTTTGTCAGAGCCAAGAACCTCAATGGCGTGCCAATCTGTAGTAATGGCTGCGGAGACATATAAGGCTATAACGTGTTTATACCGTCGAATGTTAACAGAGAATTTAGAACCATTGCGTACACTGCAGGGGAAATGGGAAGCGGAGCGTGGCAGGGATATCCCTGATAAGACATGGGCCTAACTGGTTAAGAGAGCATGGAAGAGTACGAGAAATGCCTGGTTTCAATTGATACAGTTCTATGTTCTGCACAGAGCATATCTAACACCCGCAAAGCTCAATCAGTATTTCGAGGCGGCAGCGGCTCAGTGCCCGCGCTGTGCTCTAGAGGGAGCGGACTTCCTTCATATGATGTGGGGGTGTACGAAGTTAGGGACGTATTGGGAGGAGGTGTTGGACATCTTGAATACTATTACGATAGGACGATAGAACTAGAGCCGGGTACTTGCCTACTTCATTGGTTTCCGCACACTACTAGAACGAAAGTGACTAGCAAATTCATAGACTTGGGGCTGGTATTAGCTAAACTGGAGCTTACTATGCATTGGAAATCGCGCCAGGGTCCCAAGGTGGGGATATGGCGGGCAGAATTGCTTAAATGGGCAAGAAGCGAGGGCATACTTAGATTGCAACAAGCCTCACGTATGAATAACGACATAGCGTATGAGACAGCAAGGGCATGGGAGGCCTAAGTGGAAGCACTTCAGACACCGGACACGGACTCAGAGGAGGACGTACTTGAAGAGGGACGGGGAACACCGGATCAGGTGATTGAATAGATTGACGAACTTGCTATGGGCTAAATGTGACAGTTATTGTGTAGGATATTGCAACCTCCAGTACAATACTGCCCCTGCTAGACAATGTTGTTAAGCTACACAGGGAATATTGTAACTGATTGTACTGTATATACTTCACGGCGCACCGGTAGATGGGGAGGGAGGGGGGAGAGTTTGGAAAGGAACAGCATGCACAATAATATGCTGAATAAGCCGCTGTATTGTGAGGATATATATGGTGGTGGTGTTTTTTTTCCTTTTGGAAATATAATAAACATTTAAAAAACACAAACAAACCAACAAAAAAAAAAAAAAAAATCGAGCCAAGGAGAGAGGAGACTGCATACTGATGGATGGGTTATCCGCTGAAGATTGGGACATTTTCGGTGAATGAATAACCGTCGTTCCTCTGAAGGAGACACCTTATCCTGCAAAGTATCGATGGTAGCTTCTAAGTAATGTAGAGTCTGAACTGGAGATGACGTGGACTTTTGAAAATTGATGTGTAGACCCAAGTGATGAAGCAGATCGCACATCCGTAGGAAATGCTCTTGGGCTTCTGTGAATGTGGATGATTTGATCAGCCAATAGTTCAGGTAGGGATATAAAGATTTTTTGTTTCCGAAGGTGAACTGCCACCATTGCCATGCATTTGGAGAATGTCCTGGGCGCTGACTTGAGGCCGAATGGGAGAAACGCGTATTGGTAGTGGTTCTGTCCCACGACGAACCTGAGGAACTTCCGAGGGGACTATGTATCGGAATATGAAAATAGGTGTCATGTAGATCTATCGAACCTTTTGAAGCGGAGGGTAATTTTGGTGTAAGGCCAGCATCCTGAATTTTTCAATCCTGATCCACTTGTTTGCAATGCGCAGGTCGAGAATTGGCCTGAACTCGTATCTGCCTTTCTTTTGCACTATGAAGTATCAGGAGTAGATACCTTGACCTCGTTTTCGAAGGATAGGTTCCACCATTTTCTTGCGGCACAGTGTTGACTTCTTCCTGTAAGAACTTGTGCAAGACGTGAACGCCTTCGGAGGAATGGAAGGTGGTGGGGCAGTGAATCTGAGACAATAGCCATGTTTGACAATATTCAAGACCCAGGCGTATGTTGTAATGTTTTGCCACTCTGTCAGATAATTTACAATGCTTCCCCCTAATGGAGTGGATAAAAGAAGAGGGGGAAGAGAGGATTCAGCGTTTTGCTGCAGAGGGTTGACATCCTTCCTGGTTTGTTTGTTGTGAGTTTAAACCGCTCTGTGGTTTGCGCTCGACTGGTATGGCCGTTGCTATTGTTGCGACCTGCCTGACTGCCATTGAGGGGTTTGACCCCTCTGTGCGGAGAAACGTCGGTGGAAAGGGCGGAATGAATGTTGTTCTTTCAATTTTTCTAGTCCCACCACTTTTAAGGTATCCATTTCTGTTTTCATTTGTGCCATTTAGTCGACGGCGTGTGAGCCGAAGAGGGTGGAGCCAGAAATGGGTAAATTTTGCAACTGTAATTGGGCATCTGGCTTCAGAGATGTTAAACACAGCCATGCGTGCCGATGTAGAGATTCCGTGGAAGTAGCTGTGGGCAGCTAGAAGCGAGGAGTCCGCTGCAAGGCTGAGTTACTTGGTTCGAAACCGCAGCGCCCTCCTGAACGATTTCTAAAAAGTCAAGCGCATGTTCTTTGGGGAGGTGGCCCTCAAAGTGGAGGAGTGAATCCCGCAAGCCACGGTTATACCACCCTAAGAGGGCCTTGGTGCAGATTTTGCGTCCTGATGAAAGCACCTTTTTGCTTTCCTTATCGGGGGAGAAGAAGCAGAGGGAGAGGTTGAGAAAGATTTTCGTGCCACTAAAATCACCACCTAAAAACAACAGATCCTGTTTTTTGGTTGTTTGGGTTTGCATCACGAAAACTTTGTTGTCTATGTATTATACACTACAACCTTGATATTTGTATTACTTCCAGCCCTGAGGAAATCGCAGGGTTATACCCTATAACAACGAAACGCGTTCGCTTGAGGGACTGGATGACATTGTCAAAATAAAGAACAAACAAAAGCCCAATTTACTACTCTCTTGTTCTTTTACATTGTTGTATTTAATGCTGTATAAGATACAAGTGCTCCAAAGATTATGAATAGTCTGGTCAATCTAATTGAGTCTTGGGGAATTAGGGTGTTCTTCCCCCTTTTTGATGCACCGTAGGATATTTAAAATTGCTCTCCTTACTTAAACAGTTGTGAATACTATATGAGCGCCTGTACACCCTCCACACCCGACTTAGTGAATTGATAACGCTGGGACCCCACAATAATCGAATATGCTACAAACCAGTATGCATCTGTTCTTGGCATGTAGGGCTGCTGACATTCATATCTGTGCATAGATCGCCGCCTAGTATTGGGTCCGGATGATTGCACATTGTTGTCCTGGAAGAGTCTTCGAAGTATCACGAGATAGGTGGCTCCTCTCCTGGACTACAGTGCGCATGGGCATCCTCTCCATCCTCAGATTGTTTTTCGCCATTGTGGCAGTGATGGAGTAGATACCGTAAGTGATGACCATGCTGTACAGTAATTCTGAGTGCTGCAGCCGCTACAGGCGCCGGGGAGGAGGGTGGGCGATATGAATGTCAGCAGCCCTACATGCCAAGAACAGATGCATACTGGTAAGTAGCATATTCGGTTCAAGGTATGTGGGCTGCTGAATTCATATCTGTGCATAGATTATATAGCAGTCCCTCCATTAGCGGCGGCTGCCCGTGTCAGCTGCAGCAGTCAGAAAAAGGGTCTTGAGAACAGCCTGTCCTACAGCTGCCTGCTGTTTTGAATGTACATCTACACAGTAGTGTTTAGTAAATGTATGTATAGTGGACCATGTGGCTGCTCTACATATTTCCTCTAAAGGAATGTTACCTAGGAAAGCCATGGACGCCCCTAACTTTCGTGTTGAGTGGGCTCTTGGGGGAATCGTTAATGTGCGTTTAGCTTTTTCATAGCAAATTTGAATACATTTAACGATCCATCTGGCTATCCCTGCTTTGGAAATGGTGTTGCCCTTGTGTTGTGGAGAAAAGGCAACGAACAGTTGTTTTGTTTTCCTAAAATCCTTTGTTCTGTCTATATAGTACATGAGGGCCCTCTTGACATCTAGTGTATGGAGCATTCTCTCTGCGACATTTTCTGGATTTGGAAAGAAAACGGGCATTTCAATAGTCTGATTCATGTGGAACTGCGATATCGCTTTAGGCATGAATGTGGGGTTGGTACGTAGTACAACTCTATTTGCGTGAACCTGTATGAATGGCTCTTGAATGGTTAGTGCCTGGAGTTCACTAACTCTTCTCAACGAAGTGATTGCCACTAAGAAAGCTACTTTCCAGGTGAGGAATTGAATCTCACATGAATGTAGAGGTTCAAAAGGTGGACCCATCAATCTGGTGAGGACCACATTCAGGTTCCACACTGGTGCTGGTGGGTGTGTTGGAGGAATCACTCTTTTGAGTCCCTCTAAGAAGGCTTTGATGGCAGGCACTCTGAATAAAGAGAGGTGCTGCCTGCTCTGAAGATAGGCTGCTATTGCGGTTAGGTGTATACGGATGGAGCTGTATGCCAGATTGCATCGGTATAAGTGTAAGAGGTAACAGATGATGTTCTGAATGGATGCATCCAGCGGATTAATATCATTGTTTTTACAGTAAATGACAAACCTTTTCCATTTAGCCGCATAGCAAGCTCTGGTCGTGGGTCTCCTGGCCTCCTTGATGATATTCATACATTCTGGAGGCAGGTTCAGGTAGCCAAACTCTAAGACTTCAGGAGCCAGATCGCCAGGTTCAGCTGTTGCGGATCTGGGTGCTGAATTTCACCATGGTTCTGTGTTAAAAGTTTGGGCGTTAGCCGCAGTCTTTGATGCGGTACCATGGAAAGTTCTAGAAACATGGTGTACCATGGCTGGCGTGCCCACGTTGGAGCAACCAGGATGAGTGTAATCGAGTGTTGCCTTAGTTTGCGTGCCACTAGCGGTATTAATGGTGCTGGGGGAAAAGCGTACGCAAATCTGCCTGACCAGTTCATCCATATCGCATTGCCCTGCGACTGTGGATGGGGGAACCTGGCGGCAAAGCTTTGGCATTTTGCGTTCTCCCCTGTGGCGAATAGGTCTATCTCTGGATGACCCCACTGCTGGAAGTACGGTTGGAGTACTGACGGATGCAGCTCCCACTCGTGCATTTGGTGGCTGTGTCTGCTGAGCAGATCCGCCATCTGGTTGGCCTTGCCCGGGAGGTGTTCCGCCATGAGGAATATGTTGCTCTGAATGGCCCACTTCCACATGCTCTGAGCCAGATGAGACAACTGTGGAGAGTGTGTTCCTCCCTGCTTCTGTATGTAGTACATGGCAGTCATGTTGTCAGTCCGGATCAACACGACTTTGTTGCACAAGTGTACTTTGAATGCCTTCATTGCCAGGAAGATTGCCATCAGTTCCAGAAGGTTGATGTGGATCTTCTTTTGCTGTGTTGTCCATAGTCCCTGCACTGTGTAATTGAGTACATGAGCTCCCCATCCCTGGAGAGACGCGTCCGCTGTCAGTATTATTTGTGGAACAGGCTCTTGGAACGGTCGGCCCTTGCAAATGTTTTGTGGATTCCACCAATGCAGAGAGTTGTATGCCCGACCGCTCACCAACACTAGGTCTTTTAACTGTCCTTGAGTCTGAGTCCATTGACATGCCAAGCACTCCTGAAGCGGGCGCATATGTAGTCTCGCGTGCGGAACTATGAAGTTGCAGGAGGCCATCATGCCTATCAACTGCATGAACACTCGCGCTGGAAGGGAGTGTTGAGGTTTGAACTTTTTTATCAGCTGTTGCATGCTGTTGATCCTCACCAAGTTTGGCTGAGCTTTGGCTGCCAGAGTGTCTATGGTGGCGCCCAGGTACTGCCATACGTGGGCGGGTTGAAGATGTGACTTTGGATAATTTAGTGAGAATCCCAGACTGTGAAGAAGGTGAATGGTGTGGGATATGTGGCTGGCACACTGCTGGGCTGACTTTGCCTGAACAAGCCAGTCGTCCAGGTAAGGGAAGACGTTAATGTGCTGTCTCCTTAAGTGTGCAGCCACTGTCGCTAGGCATTTGGTAAAGACTCTGGGCGCCGTCGTTACTCCGAAAGGGAGCACTTTGAACTGATAATGCTGATCCTGAAGAGTGAACCTGAGATATTTTTTGTGTGATGGGTGTATGGGTATGTGGAAATACGCATCCTTCAAATCCAGTGTTGCTAGGAAGTCTCCCTGACTGAGTAACGGTAGAACCTGCTGGAGGGTGAGCATATGAAAATGCTCTGACAGAATGTATTGGTTGAGAGGTCTCAGGTCCAGTATAGGTCTGAGAGACCCGTCCTTTTTTGGGATCAAGAAGTACAGAGAGTACACCCCTGACCCTTGTTGGTCTACGGGCACGATTTCTATGGCTCCTTTCTGCAGCATACTTCGTACTTCCTGCTGCAATAATGCCAAGTGCTCTGCGGACATAGGACGCTGTCTTGGCGGTATGTTGGGTGGATTGGATGTTAATTCCAGACAATAACCGGACTGGACAATTTCTCTGACCCACCTGTCTGTGGTGATGGATCTCCAGACTGGCAGGAACTGTTGGAGTCTGCCCCCGACCGGTGTTATGTGGTCGGGGGGCAGTGACAAGACGTCACTGTTTGTTATTGGCGGAGGACCTGGTGTTGTTGTGTCCTCGTCCTCTGCCTTTGGTGCTGGTTCCACGATATCCACCCCTATTGTTTTTATTATAGGTACTCTGGATACCTCCTTTATTGTACTGCTGCTGGGACCCCTGACCTCTAGCTGCTCCTCTATTCCCGGGGCGACAAAAGGAGCCACTCCGAAACTGCTGCGACTGTAGAGCCCCCATAGATTCCGTAGTTTGTGTCCTTTTCAATCTTTTCTAGGGTAGTGTCAACCTCGGGGCCAAATAAAAAGTCTGGGTTGACTGGTTGATTTAAGATATTGTTTTGAATTTCAGGTTTGAAACCTGATATTCTCAACCATGCGTGCCTCCGCAACATCACACTAGTGTTGATTGCCCTTGCTGCAGTGTCCGCTGCATCTAGTGCGCATTTGATGGACGCATTTGTAATGAGTTGTCCCTCTCTGATGAGGAGCACCGCTCCATCTTTGTATTCATCTGGTAGGTGTTCTAGCAGTGTTTCTAGGGTATCGTAGTGTGACCTGTCGTATCTGGCCAGGAGTGCCTGAGTGTTGGCAATGCGCCAGATGTTTGCTGCTTGTGCTGCTATCCTTTTCCCTAATGTTTCTAACACTTTGGACTCCTTGTCCGGAGGAGGAGCATCCCCGGTAGTTTGTGAGTTAGCTCTCTTTCGAGCATTAGAAACTACCATGGAGTCCAACGGCAATTGACCCTTAATGTACATGGGGTCTCCTGGGGCAGGTTTGTATTTTTTCTCTATTCTCGGGTTCAATACCCGTGCTCTGGTTGTCTCCTTAAAGATGTCCTTAGCATGTTTAATAACCCCTTTTAACATTGGTAGAGTCTTGACCGTTCTTTCTGATGTGGAGAACGTGTCCACCAAGAAATCCTCCTCCACAGAGTCAGAATGAAGTTCCACTCCGTGATTGGCAGCCGCTCTTTCAATGAGTGTGTTAAAAGCAGCAGTATCTTCAGTGGGAGATGGTTTTACATTATAAAGATGAGTGTCAGGAGCATCTTGTGGGTCTCCTGGGTCATTAGGGTCTCCCCATGCCTGATCCTGGTCTTGCCGTTGGTCATCAGGGTCAGTATCCACAGGATAAGTGGTATCCTCAGTATAGCCTTCTCCTGCATCCGCCTCAGAGTGTGTGGGAGAAAAGGATGGTGGGTCCTGATCGTATGTGTGGTAATGTTCTACCAGCACTGATGTCGAACCAGATGCCATTTTCCTTTTGAGTGGAATTTTGTATGAGTCCAAAGGCTTTTCTGGTATAATTCTCCGCTTGCGGAACAACAGTCTACCAGTGTCGACGTCGATAAACTGGTCCCGTGAGTCTTCGACATCAGTTCTTTCTGTGGACACTGTTCTTGGTTGTTCGATACTTTTCCGAAGTTCGAACATCTTAGGTGCCCCCGGCGGTGGCAATCCAAACGTGATCGTTGCCGGCGCCGAGTGAGTCTTGGCGGCCTTGTTCGGTTCGGGACCCGTTTCCGGTTCGAGAGTGACCCGGTCCCTGATGCGCTTCAGGGACTCCGACACCTGTTGTAAAGTGAATGCCGACGGAGCTTTTGATCCGACAGGCTCTTTGGAGGCAGGCCTCGAAGCGGTCTCTGGTGTCTTGCCAGTCTTCGGTCCGAAGTTTGGGATCGACGCCTTGTCGATCCGGAATTTTGGCAGTCTCAGCACCCCTCGATGTTGATGTAGTCGGATCGACCGCCTCGACCTGGGTCGGTGTTGCTCCAACCTTCGGTGCCATAGGCCTCTGCGTCCTCGGGACCGAGGGCCTTCTTCTGTTTCTCGGTGCCGAGGTCCTTTTTTGGTTTCTCGGTACCAAAGTCCTTCTTCGTTTGTTCGGCTCCGATGTCCTCCTTTTGTGTCGATGGATTGGAAGGTTTCGACGCCTTCAATCCGACCTGAACCAGTTGCACTTTCGGTTTCGATTTGACCGGTGCAGGTTTTGGTTTCGATTTCACAGCATCGACTAGTCTTTTTTGATAATTCTGGCTCTTTTGAAATGTTCGAAGCCGGGCCTTTAGGCGGGGCTGTAGAACGATCCGACCGATCTTGGGTAAGGCCCGCAGGCGATCCCTCGACCTGAGCCTTATCAAGACTATCTCTCACGGCCTCCGCATCGACGGGTTGGCCTAGCTCCTTGCCTGAGCTATCTTCCTCGGCCCCAGGGGCCTCATCGTCGTCTCCTACCTAGTTGACGACGTCTTCGTCCTCGAGGATCTCCTCATCATCGTCGTCGTATTGGGATTCCTGCTCCGAAGCAGGGCCCGAGTCTACCTCTTCGACGCTCTCGACTTCTTCATCCTCGGTGCCGAATATGTTAACCGGGTTACGTGCCGATTGTTTGGCCTCCAATCTAGCCGCTCGTCTATTCCGAAGGGTCTTCTTTGACCGGAACCGGGCGCAGGCCATACACCTGGAGTCATCATGATCCGGTGATAAACATTTGTTGCACACCGGATGGACATCGATGTGTGGATATTTAGCGTGACAGAGGACATCTCTTGAAAGGAGTCCTCGATTCCATCTTCGTCGCTGGTCGGACCGAAACTCGGTCCGAGAAGGGTGAATAAGTTTGAGTAACAAGTCTAAGAAGGTATCGATACCGAGCGCAAACAATACCGTCGATACCTAAAGGCTGTCGGCCTTAAATAAAGTTTTCCTAACTTGAGCTAAGATAAGCACATCCGAACCCAATGGCGGAAAAAAACAATCTGAGGATGGAGAGGACGCCCATGCGCACTGTAGTCCAGGGGAGGGGCCACCTATCTCGTGATACTTCGAAGACTCTTCCAGGACAACAATGTGCAATCATCCGGACCCAACACTAGGCGGCGATCTATGCACAGATATGAATTCAGCAGCCCACATGCCTCGAACATGGAGATACTTTCCAATGTGATTTCGGAAAGGGGATGTGAAAATGCGCATACTGCAGATTCATCAAGATCATCCAGTCTTCCTTCTCCAGCGCAAGAAGCACCTGAGCCAGGGTGAGCATTTTAAACTTTTCCTGCTTAAGGAAAAGGTTCAAAATCCTGAGATTGAGGATCGGCCGTAAACAACCAGTCTTTTGGGGAATCAGAAAGTATAAGGAGTAACATACCTGAACCTGTTCCTGCTCTGGAACCAATTCTATTGGGCCCTTCTGAAGCAGCATTTGCAACTCCTGCTGGAGAAGCAGAAGATGCTCATCCGAACAAAGCCCTTGTTGGGGAGGAAAGGCAGAAGGATACTCCTAGAAGGGAAGGGTATACCTTTTCTCTATAATGTCTTAAAATCAGAGGTCTGTAGTGACAGATCTCCAGTGAGGCAGAAAATAGGCCACCCATCCTCCCACTGGGGAAGCGTGTCCCAAGATGGTGAAGCTAGAGCTGCTTTTCTGTAACACGGGCCTGGGAGAAGAGGAGAAGGAAGCTGACTGTTGGGCAGATTGACTGACAACCTCTGCCCCTTCCCCTGTAGCTTCTATGAAGGGGATTGGAGACCTGCTGCTGTTGTAGCAGCAAACATCTCCCTCGAAAGGCAAGCTCCGGCCAAAACCCCGGAACGGTCTGTAATCCTGAGGTTGCGACTGAAGGCACAAAGACCTTGTAGTCGCTTTACTGTCTTTAAACCTTTGCAGAGCAGAATCTGCATTGGCACCAAACTGCAGTGACTCATCGAAGGGCAAATCCATTAATGCTGCCTGTATCTGGTGAGAAAACCAACCCTCTCAAACAACAAGGTCTCCTAGTGGCAACAGAGGAATCCATAGCCCTTGCCACCGAGTCAGCTGTGTCTAGACCTGACTATCACCTGGCGAGCAGCTGCTCGAGTATCATTCAGGAGCTCCGAAAAATTTCCTCGGAGATCTCCAGGCAACTTCGTAACGGCCTCCCTCGCAGAGTCCATTAAAGCATGAATATAGCACCCTAATAAACATGCATCAATGGTAGATTTTAGGGCCATACTTCTGGAGAAGACTTTTTGGCAGATCGCTCCATCCTCTTCGACTCCCTGTCAGCCGGAGCTGTCCGAAAAGAGCCAGGAGACAGTTTGGTGGAACAAGAAGCCTGTACTAACAAGCTTTCAGACATGGGATGTTATGACAAAAACAATGGATCCCCTGGAGCTGGCTTGTACCTCCTGGCAATGGACCTTGACACTGCTGCCGAAGACATAAGCTTTTGCCATATTTCAAGGATAGGTTCAGTAAGAGCCTAATTAAATGGCAACAGCGGTTCAGATGATGGTGTGGCTAAATGAAACCCTCAGTCAAACAATTTACCTTCAACTCTGCAGAAGGTAGAGGCAACATTTACATTGCTGCCCCCTTCCTGATCACAGAATGATAAGATGTCACCTCAGGTGGCGCAATACCCTTTGTGGATAGCAATCTCCTCTCTGGAGAGGTATCCAGACCACTCATTCAAAATCTGGATCTGTGAGAAGTTGGCCTGGTATATGCTGGTCACTAGTTATAGTGGCCACCTTGCACCAGTCCAAATCGACTCTTATGGTAGATAAGTTTAAGACCACCTTTAAAAGAAAGCTATCCTAGTGGTAGCTGTGGAGAGCAGCCTTCAGGCTAAGTCTCAGAGGAATGTAAAGCAGCTTGTTTTACCTTATAATCTCTTGAATTACCAATTGAAAGGACACCACACAGGTATATATATATCAAATATATATGTATTTATTACTACTCTACTAATCTCTTTATGAGATTAGGAACCAGGTACACATTCAAATGTCAACGTCTCACAATAAATTAAGCACAAATATGGCTGGAGCCCTAGGGGCGTACCAGACCATATACTAAGAAAGTGGTACAAGGATGTCGACTTGCAACATAAGGCCTAGGGCCTGGGGAATCGCTGGGGCTTCACTACTGCAGTGTTAGCAGGTAAGTAACAGGCCCACGGGAAACGCGTGCAGTGTGTGAACACAGCCGCGGGTTTCCTATTGGTTATAATGGTGCAAGCCGCCGTTAGATTTTTACAGTTCTAGGGTACTTCGAGGAAGACTACAAGCAAGCCACTTACAAGGTAAGTACTTCGAGGGCCAACACACACTTGGGCACCGGAGTGCTCGAGTTACCTCACCCAGGGAAGCCGGGTGCATAGGTGTCTTTTGGTGTCGGGTCGCGTCGCTGTTTTCTACGGAGACCAAAGAAGACTTGCTGCTTGCGTCGACTGAAAAAGTGTCCGGTGGAATCCGAAGGTGGATTCAAGATGGAGGAGACCTGAAAATTGAGGGGACAGTGTTCAATGTCACGTGCCAGTGACCAGCAAAATGGATGACCACAGATGTTGCGTCGATTCAGGTCGTCAATGGTGTTTTGACTTCGCTCACGAGGTCCAGGAGAGATCGATGATGACCAGCAGCTGGATTCGAAGTGTCCCACGACGTCTGCAGCTGATGGCGGTGTCGGCAACCGGATTGGAGCCAACAAGCCTTGGCAACTGCAAGTCTCGTATAGACTAAAGAAAGTCGATGGTGCAGACCAGCAAGGTCTGATGGACTCACCCAGCGAGGGTAAGTGAGGGAAGGCCTGGAGCAACCAGGAGAGCCTTTTGAGTCGTTGAGAAAGTCTTCGGGGGACCCACTAGCCAACGGGCAAGTGATTGCGAAGACGCCGCCACAGGAAATGCTTCACAGGAGCCCACGGTCACTCGAGACGGCGTAGGCCGCTGATTTTTGGTGAAAGACCTGCTGGGGGCTTGGGCCACGAATGGTCCAAAGCACAAGTTCGTACAACGTTGTTCAGGGTTTGCACTCGACAATAGTGCACGGTTCCCAGGTATTGCAGTTCCTCCTCACTCGTGGGGTCCAGACGCCACAGCTTCCCTGGGGACTCAAAATGGCCATCGAGAGGTCAGAAAATCCACTTCTGGTGTCGCAGGGACTTTGGACTCCAGCGGGAAAGTTTGCAACCGTTGATTAAGGTTTTTGGTGCCTGCCAAGCAGGGGAATCACTCCTTGACTCCAAGGGAGATTCTTCTGTCTTCCAAAGGTAGTGGAACGTCGAAGGGCCAGGATTCTTCTTTGTAGAGCGTCGTCCAGGGTTATCTGATTTGTAAAGGCAATGCTTGCTATCTTATAGTGAAGATAGGGGAGGGACTAGCTCTATGACCACTCCTCTAGGAGGGTCAGTGGAGGGGGTGGTTACACCCACTTCCCTTTGTCCAGTTTTGCGCCAGAGCAGGGATAGGTAGCCCCTGAACCAGTTTGAGCTGGCATATGCACAGAGGAGCACCCACCCAGCTCCAATACACTAAATCCTGTCTGGAAGGTGGTGACACCTTCCTGTGATAGGATGCCTTTTGTTGGGCCTCCTCCACTGTGTGTTTCAGTCAGCAGCAGGAGGGCAGCCCAGTGTCTGTGCTGGTGGCATCCATTATGTGATGCCAGGGCTCTATAGGATTTCTATCGTTTTACATCTCGTCCCCTCTAGAAGGGTGGTAACATGCTTCAACATCATGGACTGATGTGGGGGTATGATTCCAAGTTGTTTGACATCTAACACGACATGTTTTGATGCAGTCATTCCAAAGTTAGCATTTTAATGCACTTAAGAGTATATGGTTTAACCAAGCCACAAACAGCCATAGAGAATAGACTCTGGTAGCTGCAGAGGGGCCCTGCTCAGGCAGAGGCACCCCCTCACATTGTAAACCACGCACCCTGCCCACAGGATTGATAGGGCCTGCCATAGGGGTGGCTGATAGGTTTATACGTGTGTGTATGGTGAGATATAGAAACCTATATCTCTGTGAGGAGTGCTGACACAACCTCACACAGGCTGCAGTAGCAGGCCTGTGGTGTCAGATTGAGAATGCTTCCCAGGGGTGGCAGAAGACATGCTTCAGCCCCTGGTAGACCTGTGAAGTACCCATGCCCTAGGTACCTAAGGTACCATATACCAGAGGCTCATAGGGTACCACAGTATCCAATCACTAGTGCATCTAATATGCACACCAAGTCGTTAAGAGAGAACAGAGACTGGGGCCCTGATTAGCAGGGACCCAGACAGACTATAGCCAGAAACCAGTGTATACATCAGAAAAAAAGTGGGGCCAACGTAAGTGCAGATCCTACTCTCCTACAGGATCAAAAAACACAATCTCACCCTCTTCAACATCCTGATTTTCACACAAATACCGCTCTTCCTCCAAAAGCTTCTGAGCCTCTCTTCTGGACCTTATCTTCGGTGTGGGTGGCACCAGCGACTTCGACAAGGTCACTGGCAGTTGCAAAGAAGGCGGTGGAATTGGTTCTCGGTGACACGGCGCTGGCTCGGATCCAGAAGGCAGCGATAAAGGATCAGGCTGCATCAAAGACTCTTGCCCTTTTTGCCCTGGCAACGCCATCGGCTGTCTCAGTGCAGGTAGAGGCCAGCTCACCGGAGTCAACAACATAAAAGGCGCCTGTTGGAAATGTGCGTGAAAGCCTCCTAAGGGGTAAGAAAGTGGACCCATGGTATCACTTGTTGCACCAGATGGAGTCACAGCCCTTGCAAAAATGCTAAACATAGCATTTAAGAAGGTTGATGGATCGGATGCTGGAGTCGGAAATGCCAAATACTCCGGTTCCTGGTCGGGCGGATGCAGCAGAGGAACAACTGGGTCTTCAGAAGAGGCCGTTCAGTCAGTCAACAGCCTTGGTGCCGATAGGCACACCTGGAGATGAAACCAGACATATCTCTTCTCTTCCCTCACGAGTCTACGGACCCAGGGACACCGACTTTGGCGAACCGTCCCTGAAAGAGTGAGGCCGAGAGCCATGGCGCTACTGCTTATGCGTACGTTTGGATGACCTCAAAGTATGGGGAAACGGCGACTGATCGACCTCTCTTCTGCTTCTTAGTCTCTGCCATGAAAAGCTTTTCCTCCCTTTCTTTTAAAGCCTTCGGGTTCATCTGGCAACACAATGAACAGGCTTCGACATCATTAACAGGCGAACGGCACCAAAGGCAATCGTTGTGTGGGTCACTGATGAATATCTGACCGCTGCATTCCCTGCAAGTCTATAATATGGACATCAGCGGAGGAGGCATCTTCCCTTGCAACAATGTTGCACCTACAAAAATGGAAGAAATCTCCCACAATATGGATAGCCAAGGAAAAGTGTTACGCACTGACAGCACTGAAAAAAAGGAACAGACCTCAGCACGCCAATGAGGTCTTCTTATGCCTCCGATGAGGTCAAGCAGGTTCGAGTGCGGAGCCATGGTATTGTGACGTCTTCGTCAATGTGGGAGAGCTAGAGAGAAAAGTTTGTGGAACACTGCGCATGAGGATTATTCAAAAAGTGTGGAATCTTAAAGGTGGATGTATCCATCGGAAAGTGCGCTGTTTGTGATTTGGCATAAATCTGTTAATTCTTTTTAAGAGAAATTAAAGTTTAATATAAATAGCAATATCTAGTCTGGGTGTAGACTTGCTATAGCCCAATGCCCAGGACATATTGCTTGGGGTCAAGGACAACAGGTTTTTATGTTTATTTTGTCCTTAGGACAAGTAGGCCCAGCCGCCCACAGTACAAACCCTTTGGCTGCCAGTTAACAGTAACACATTATAGATCAGGGAAGGAAATTATCTTCTAATAAGGTAGTATTTGTGTCCCTATGTTCATGCTATTTGAACTTGTTTATGGTACTTTAATACAAAGCCTTTGTTATTAGGGTGAGCGCTCAGAGGAAATGTAAGCTCGGATTGCACTACTGGCTCGTTTCAGTATAAAAAATGTGTACACGTTTACAAAGTTTAACAATATGAAGCTATGTATAATGCTGCCAGAATGCTGTCTGATGAGATGCAAATATCTGCAGAAGCTTGAAAGCAAGATTGATGATTCTTTGCTTTCAAAATAAAATATTCACAAACAAATGGAACTAGGAAAACAAATGTTTTGTGAAGATTTTAGGTATCATTTCTTTGCAGCATCGGTTAGTAAAATGTGTTGATACATGCTCATAATGGAGAACAAGATTATGGGAAACATGAAAATAAACAAGCATTGGCAAAGACAATATGTCCGCATTGGCAGTCAGCCTTTTGGTTTTGTCAATGCATGTTTTGTTTGGACATGGCTTTTGTAAATATTTATTGTTGTAGGAGCTGTCGGGCCCTCGCCATTATAACAAGCAAAATACAAAATTATTTTTTTGTCTCAAAAAACACACATTGCGACAGCAGTTCCTGCAGTGAACAAAACTTTGTGTGCAGATATACTTCTTGTGAATGAGCAGCATGCTGTCACAGCAAAGCCAGCCGATAGAGAAAGAGATACACTTTCAATAAAAACAAAAGATCTTGTTTAGCACAAGACATAATTTGATGTCCAATTCTTAATAAAAATCACAAAGGTGCACCCATGGTATATGCCGTTGCATTATTGCAGATTTATGGCTTTCATGAACTCACACAAATTTATGGAAGTAGACCTGGAAATCATACTCCTAGAAAATATTTGTGAACTCCATTTTAGCATGAGAAAATATGCATGTGTAGATTTGCTCATGCAAAAATTTGTTGAGAGTTTACAAGTTCACTTTCACTTCTACTTTTTTTTCCAGCCCTGGAAGAAGTTTTACTTCTGCCCATGCCAAGGTGTACATTTCTAACCTTTCGCAATATGGGAGAATATTGGAGAAGAGCTGGTGAAAACCCCTAAAACATGCAAGTTAGTAGGTTTGCACAGATTCAAAAGGGCATTCTAACCCTGCTTACCGCTACCTCCAATCTCAGTATGCAGATCTGCAGAAAGGTGGTGAAATAAGGGAATTGCTAGTATTCAGACCTTACTATAGTATGAGCCCAGGCATAATCAGAGGCTATTATCAGTGCTCTTGTATAATGAGATAGCTGCTATAATTTGTTGCCGCGCTACATCGCACCAAAGGGACAAGCGTATTTTGTTACAGGACAAGCAGATTTCAGAAGCAACCTGTCCCATGGACAAGTAGATATTTTATTTAATTCCACACCCTTGTCTAGTGCGGCAAGACTCACTGGGGACATTTTTTCAAAATAAAGCATTGTGATTGGCTTGTCTGGTTGGACGACCGCGTGATCAAGTTACGTGACTGGAGGCCGTAACACTAATACAAAAAAAAAAAAAGTAGGAGTGGGAACTGTAACCTTTGACCACTTGTGGGTGTGTTGACCACTTTTGAGGTTTTGAGGGATATATTGGAGAAGGTAGGGGGTAGATGCATAGTCAGGTAGGGTGGATGGCTGTGTAAGGCAGGGGGTTGTCCACAGATGTATCGTATCAAGATATTACTTTATATAAAAAACAGAAATTCACTAAAAAAAGCACAAATGTTAAGGTGGAGTTTATATGCAGGTTTTTAAAATTATTTAAACACCCTACGTAGAAGTCTACTGTGGCCTGCGTTTTTCCATTGAATTTTCAAGGTTTGTTTTAACTCAAGTTAAAATTTTAGTATCTTATTTACGTATAACCATGCTTTACCATTTGTTTTTCTTATATTTATTTTTTACACTACATAATATATTTATTGACTTAGTAGTCAGTCAGTCAGTAGATCTTTATTCGATGATTAAAAAACATCATAAAAGCACATATATACAATCAGTTAAAAATACAATTAAATCACTACCAGGATCCTGACTGTTACTACATATATGGTAAAAGGGAGACTAAGTAAAACATTTCATTTTGACTTAGTACTCATTGGAACGATGTGGACCATTTGAGTATCATCCTTTTTAATTTTTAGTATTGCTTGAGAGTGCAGATATATATTAGGACTAAATTGTTAAATGAAATGCAGCAACGTTAGGTAATTGTAAGGAAATCAAAAAGATGAATTGTAAAATGTGAAGTAAATTGACTTTTTAAAAATTGTAATACAGCGCAGGACCTACTATAAAATGCTTGAATAAAGAACCTCCTGTGCGATTCAATATGCCAATGACCTTTGAGAAAGAGGCAGGAAGCCTCGAAATGTTTCAGGTCTGTGGAGAATGACCGGGAGCAGCAATGCGAGATTATGTCAATGTGAGGCACACCGGATGGTGCAGTTTGCTGGGAGTGCGTCCCTGAAAGCTTGGACGGTTTGTTGGAGGATATATATATATACATATACATATATACACACACACATAGTGAGAGAAATAGTAAACATATACATATACACACACGTACTACTGAGACTAAGGTAGTAGCTGGACATTGTCAGATTTACATTGCAATTTCATTTTAAGGTATCATTCTTGATTACTATACACATTACAGTGGTTTTTTTCACTTTAATATTCTGTAGCTCTTACTATACAAAAGTAAGTAGGTGCAGCTTGGAAAAATGAAAACTTTTTGGACTATCTAAAGGCAAGCGCATTTTAAATTTATTATTTTAAAGTGCATCAAGTGTTTTCTACTACAGTAAAGTCAGCCATTAATGAAAAGGGGAATTTAAAAAAAACAAGAAATTACTTATCAGTTATCCTAGTTACATCTTGTAAACCTGGCTATCCATTTCAGACGCTTACAGAAGCCAAAATATACTGTCAGTGCTCATCATAAACATCATTCTTAAGCAACTCTCATCGGTTTATCAATTAAAATGTTGACATTTTTCCCCATACTAGGGAACACCACAACACTGACAAAATTATTGGGGCCGCCATGCATAATGCGGAGATGGATCACATCTTTCAGTAGGCAACATTTCTAGACTCCAAAACATCAGCTATGGAAGCGTGAAATTAAGCCTCTTAGTGCCTATAAACCATCCACAGCTTTTCACCTTAAGAGGGTATCACTTTTTAACAAGCCATTGTTCCTCGCCAAAGTCACTGCAGATTTCAACACATATAACCCAATATAATTTATTTTACATACTTCCTTAATTCTACCCTTCCAGCTGACCGATGTCTGCCTGATTTGGCGTGAGGAGGGCTCCCAGGTATTATTAGGATAAGACAAATGAAATGAGTCAATCTAACGACCTCTGTTAAATATGGTGTCATCTTCACAGACTTGACATCCTTCAAACAGTGTATCATAACTACACTGCATGGTTTACATATCACTTTCCAAACTGTTTGTGAGGCTTAAAGACCGGGTTCACTCTACTAGGGAGAAGCACCTTCACTGTCCAAATAAGGAATGTTCCAAGATCAATGAGATATAAGTTGGAAACCTGGATAAGTCCATACTTTTGACACACAAAACTACATTTACTGTGGTGCCAGAGCAGATACCACCATGGTAGACCAAGCATCATTATGCAGTTTGTTTCATTTTTAGGTTCACCTATTTTATTTTTAAGTTTCAAAAATCTTTATTAAGAATTTGCACATTACATCAGCGAGCAAGTTGACATCAGTCAAATGCATATATAACTTCCATTTATCATACTTCTTACCAATCAAATCTTTTGCAATTTACTAACATTCACCCCCTCAATTCAACCCTTGAACAAAAAAACCCCACTCAGCCCCATTTGAAACGACATCATTATATTGCAGAAATCAACAGTACATGCCTCCATAGATCGGGTTTCTAAAAAAGAATAGTATGTAAAGATCACTTTAACGTTCCCAGAAGTAAGAGGATATAGCCTCGTAAAGTGAGTCATAGATGTCATAGGTGTTTCCAGCCCATTAGCCTCATCCTTTCAGCCCTCCTGTACTGCAAGGCAATATTGTATCGTTTTCATCCGGCATTGCTATTAGCCGGTCTGCATTCCTCTCCTCCATTCACGCCGCCTCCCCCGGTCCTCCACCATGTCAGATCCCTGTGCAAGAAGGTAAGCAGTCAATGGCCCCCAGATATCTTTCGGGCGAGACTTTACAGGTAGGAGGTCAGCATAATAGTGCAGGTGGTCTTGCCAAGTGGACAATGCATGTATCCAATCCTTGAACTTAGGAGCCCGGCCTTTCCCCACCTACATGCTACTTGGCACTTCGCAAGAAACATTCCCATTGCTAAGTACTTCTTGTGAACGGTGTTTATATCTTGGTTCAGACCTAAGAGGGCCACAAGCGGGTTGGTGGTATTTGGACACCGATCATGGTTGACATGCCTTCAAAAACTTGAACCCAATAGTTCGCCACCTGGGGACAGCACCATGCCAAATGCATGAAATCCGCCCCTTCCCTCCCGCACCTTTCACATCCATCATCCTTCCGTAGGAGGAACTTGCGCATCTTGACCGGGGTGTGGTATAATCTATGTATAAATTTAAAATTAATTATACGCAACCTACTGTTGGCCGTGACTGCCGCTGTCTGCAGGCAACTAGTTTCCCATTGCTCATCCGTCAGAGCGATCTCTAAATCACTATCCCACGCCCTCTTGGCACGTGGGTTCAGAGGAGGAGGCGCCTGTTGTACAAGCTTATACAATAGGGAGGAGACACGCTTAGGGGGGTCTACTTGCAGTAATGCGTGTAAAGGTGCAAATGTATCTGGTTCTGCAGGAAATGCCGGGGTTGCGGCCTTAACGCTTTGTCTGAGCCATATGTACATAAATACATCCATGGTAGTGGGCGTGTGTTCACCAAAAAACTGTTCCCTAGCACGGAACTGTCCCCTGATATAGAGATCTCCCCATGTGTTATAGTGAAGATTGTCAAGCAGTCTACGACATATCCCTTCATACGTTATCTGCAACAACGGATTACGTCGCAAAGTCATCCTAGAGGAGTACATCATAGGAGCTTCTAGTCTGCGGGCAATCCGTCGCTCCCTCACAGCCATAAAGAGATATCCCTCTGGGGGCGTCGGGCCATGTAGCCATCCTCAACCACCAGATGTGGCATGAAAGGGGGGGGGGATGAAACCAGTGTATTGCAAAGTGGGCCTGGGCACAATAGTAATAATATTCAAAATCGGGGACTGCATACCCTCCGTGGCGATACGGTAACATCAATGTAGGGAGATTGAGCCGAGCCTGCCCCCCCCTCCTCCCAAAATGAGTCGTGTAAGTTGCGCCTTGAGTGTGTTGAAGAAGAACCTCCCAGGATGATAAGGCATATTAATAAATAGATAAAGACATTTCGGCAGTAAGACCATCTTAATAAGGGATATCCTCCCTCCCATCGAGTGTGGTAGCCGTATCCATTTGGTTATACTATCCGTTATTTTGTCAATGGCCGCATCGTAGTTCGCACGCATTGGTACATCTTTATCCCTGGTGATATGGATACCTAAATATTTCACTTCATTACTCTCCCATACCAAGGGATAGTCCAGCTGGTGTGGGTATCTGTCAGGGGGAATATTGCAGACTTAGTCCAGTTTATTTGTATACCGGAGATGGCCCCAAATTTAGTTATCTCTCGCAACACTGGGTTGAGGTTTTCTTGAGGTTTTTTGATATACAACGTCATATCGTCCGCGTACAGGGAAAGAAGTAGTTGTCTTGCTGGGTATACCAGTGCCCTTCCTTTGTGGTGCTGCCTTAGTTTTGCGGCTAGGGGTTCAATGGCTAAGGCTAATAAAATTGGAGATAGCGGGCAGCCTTGCCTTGTGGAAATAGGAAGATCTGGTTCCATTCAACAGCACTGTGGCTATTGGTTGCTTATATAGCAATTGCATCCAGTTAAAAAAGGTAAAGGGCATTCCCATATATCTCAGAGTTCCTATTAGGTAATCCCACTCCACTGAATCGAATGCCTTAGAGGCGTCTAGGAAAACTGCAACCGCCGAACAGTTGGGATCTATATCCTGCATAACTGCTAAGAGGGTTCTGAGATTGTGGTACATGGTTCTGTTTGGGATAAATCCCGCCTGATCCGGCAGCACCAGGCGCTCCATCAGGAGGCTAAGCCGGGTAACCAGAACTTTGGCGAGGATTTTAGTGTCACAATTCAGCAATGAGAGGGGCGGTACGATTCACAATATAGCGGGGATTTGCCAGGTTTTAATAAAGAAGCTATCTGGGAATCGCGCATGATTTTTGGCAAGCACCCCTCCTCCAGCGCCGCATAGAAGACCTCTTTCAATATGGGGGCTGATATAGGTGCATAAGATTTATAAAATTCTCAGCTCGTTTCTGCCCCATCAATGTAGACCTCGGGAGAGTGCTACTAGGCTACACACCGGCAACAGTAGGGCGCGGCAGCGCCCCACACCGCCACTGGCTGGAGGGCCCACTCAGCCTCGGACTATCCTGGTCGTCACAGCTGCCTTGTCGCTCCAGATTGCCACTGCAGCCCTCGGCACTGGAGGTCACCGGCCCTTCACTCAGCGACAAACAGCTCCCTCAGCCTGAAGTCGCCACCACGGGGTCAGTAGAGCTCCACTCTCCGTCGGCATTCACAGATGGCCTGATATGCAGCACAGGATGGGGGTTAAGGCTATTTTTTCCCGCACGGCCCAGCAGGAGCCTCACTGGTGCGTGGCCATCTTCGCCGCGTGCCGCCTAGCGGCCCTTAGGTTTATCTATTTGTCTGGATTTCACTCCTCTTTGGCATTGGCTATTATACCTTACTATTCCTGAAAAGAAAACAAGTAGAGTGTACCTGCTTGTAATTATAGTTCTTAGATCTATTATTTTTTAATGAATAAACCTTGTGTTCTCCACCCCAAAAAATGGAACAGTTGAGGACATGTATAAGGTTAAATAATTTTCCAGTATGTTCTGTAAATAAGAACTGAGTAACAAACCGTGGAGGGTATGCTGAACTTGTACAATTACAGAAATCATTAAAGAACAGGATCAAAATGTCTCATCTTATAAACATAAATGCCACAATTAATTTTTTTTAACTACCTAGGAGCTTTATACATGGTCTGTCAGTCAAATGTGTTTTTATTCCTCTGATTGAAAAGGTTACGTTACAAGATGTCAAAACATAATTGTTAAAAAAAATTAAAGAGGTTATCAGATTCTACATATGAGTGGAGATATCCTACCATGCAAGAATTTTCATAAAATACACACGAATAAGAATGATATTAGTTCACCAAAGCATTTGTGGGCCGTCACAGTGTGAGATCTGATCACAGACCTAAACCTGACCATGGAAATATATTTTGAAAAAGCACGATAACGACTGTCTCTCATTGTGTGTCAGGTGTTCCCACTGCTTATTGTTTTATACATTTTGCAGAATATAATTCTCCAAACTCTAAAAGGTCACAGACTCCATCACCATTTGCTCACTTCTAAGGATGAGCAGATACTTACCATATTTTTTAAGTTGATCTTTGATGGGCCAAGTATCAGAAATTTGCAATGGCACATTCTCTTGGCAATATGGAGTCTTGAGGGCAGAATTTGTTTTAACTGAAGTCGGTGACTTTTTGGGAGAAGGCTGTTGAGCGATTTCTACATTTTCTTCACTTCCAAGCACTTCTATATATAAAAAAAAACAGTTTGTTCAAACAAAAATACATTTGTACTACAAAACTAGTAAGCCAAAATTGTTTTTGCTTTATGTTAAATAAAAACAAATTAAAGTGTAATCATAAAGAAATTAACATTGAATGGTTTTAAATTCTCATAATGGATGAGGCATTGTATTAGCATATGGACATTGTAAATGAAAATGTTACTATGTTACTAGTAAAACAAGTTCTTTATGGTGGGTATCTGCACTCTAATCATAAATATGTGTGATTAAAGAAATAATGTTTACAAGTACACTAAAATCAAATGAGTCAAAAACTATAGGGAGCTGCATTGCTGCTCAAATATTCCCTTTTTGCAAAAGCCAAAAAATTATATACATTTTTAGCAAGGGCAGAACATCAGATAAAGTGGCAATAGCTGCCCTGGCTATTTAAGCACAGCCAAGAGTCATCTATCATGCTTTACAGTGGCAATTGCTTAACCTTAAATGTTTTAACAATTTGAGGAAGGGCAAACACTTACTCCTTTCCACTACCTTTGTCAGTGGACTGTTCATTAATTTATTGAAGATACCTATGGTAGATAACTAGTGATACATGTAGGCAACTTTCCCACCTCTATTAGATATACTAAAATTAAAATACTCTGCAGATCAGTGTTTGTTGCAAACACAGGAACTGCTGTGAATCACTGTGAGCTTAAAAAGATCACGATCAAACCATTATTTGCGAAAAAACGAAAAGGTCAGTCTATATGATGAGGCAAAGAAAGGGGAGATGTATCCGAACTGATAAAAAAAATCTTAAGAGTCAACTCCAGTTTTAGATGAAATTCAGCTAACATATTACGCAGTGTATAACAGCAGCCTTGATAAGCCAACTTACTGTATTACTAGTGAAAACAATAAAGACCCCCAGTCAGTAAGCTGTTTGCTATTCAGTGATTCTTTTCGGGATTTAGTCTGCACAATTCATCCAAGGTTGCCGAGAATACATAATATGGTGTACTGTTTTCTTTGCTCAAGTCAGCAACAGCTCCTAACATTTTAGACATAACGCAGTAGCACAGCTGCAGCTTTCCAACACATTATTTCCATTATATAAACTGTGTCTCATCCCATTGGGGGGCAGAGAGAGGAATTACAGCAGAGACACCAGTCTTTAAACAAACACCCGCAGAGCCTGACATGCAGCCTTGTGTGAACAGTCGTAACTCATGATGCAGGCAACCTAACTATATACATTTGGTATGGTGTCTGCTGCCAATCCCAGAGATCATTTATGCATCTTTGCTCACAAAGTAAGGGTAGACCTAAACAGATAATTTACCAAGGTGGGGATGTTTATTTTATACAGCCTGATAGTCTTGCTAATTACTTGCTTGCAGCACATTGGCTTCATAAGACTACGATAGTTTCAATAAATGTTTTGAAAATGTTCTTCGCGTCTTTTGTTTATTAAGGGTATGCCAAAATCATCACCTGATATTCTGGGAAAGTTAGGAGTTCAGGTGAGGCACTGTGAGCTACCCAGGATTTGAGCCGACAGATGCTGATGTTGTAGAGAGACTCCATCCGGACAGTCTGGCATCCTGTCATTCCAAGGTACAGTTCTGCTTTACCAACAGAATCCCTGCAACATGGCACTACCAACATTGGTCAGGTACTTATTTAATAGGCCTACTGAGTAGTACTTGTGTGAGCCCATAATACTCTACTCCTCATCCGGAGACATCCGTGGTGTTGGGAATTAATTCTCCACCGTATTTTAGGAAGCACCTTATTTTCTCTGTTGGTTGTTCAAGCTTGAACCTTTAAAAGGATTAGCCAAATTAGTGTTTGCACTCTGTTTCCATTACTGTTTTAATAATGGTGGCACCACAGTCCATACCAATAGCTGACAATTACAGACCTGCAGTCCCTGCACATTTAAATTTACATGGCCTTGGCAATGCAGAGTGACAGGATCTTCGTGGTTGAAGCACACTATGATTATTGTTTGGAAGTATTTTATTCTTGGGTCAATTTTCCAGCTGTGGATGCTAATACAAAATGTTATGACTACACAGATGTTACACCACCACAAAAGTACAGAGCATATCAGCTCTTAGAAATTCCACATTCTCATTGGGAACATCAAAATTGGTTTTGAAGTTACCTAATACATGTACTTAGTCATGTATACACTGGTCACCTTAGTAATGAAGGGGTCAGCGCTGGCTGATAATACACCATACCCTGATCTACAAAACCTCAATGTTAATGAGCTACAGCAATTATATAATGGTCGAGTTAAACTATACAGACGCTTAACTCAGCATGTTTCGTGCACCTTAATGGCTGACCCAGCAAGGGAGGCTTTAGCAGGGCAACCACATTTGCCTGCAGTACCTACAATAAGTCCTGTAATTATTCATTAAATTATGGGTAAAAATCCTGCTAACTGTGAGGAAATTCTTTTTTGTATAGCCCAAAAAACTGGTCAAATTGAAGCTGTGTTTCCCCTCATCAGGACCACAAGAAAAGCACAGAATATGGACTATGTGCTCAAACCCATGGGATGGTTCACCAAATAGGTGACTGAGCCACTTGAGGCACAGTCTTTGCTGCAGTCTATATCATTACGCATGGTACCCAGTCTATGTCAGTCTTGCCAAAGGTGTTAAAACAAATTCAGAATGAACACTAGGCAGCTGCTGCCCTAGATTTGGGGATGAAATTAATGGTAAACTTTCTTGTGAAGGGATCAATGATTTGGTCAATCATTAAAAACAAAGCAGCATCTTTAGCTATATGCCAGCGGCTCGAGCCGGTTGCACCAGCCAACCAGGAACTTGAGATATCTTTAATTATTGCTGAAATATATACTTCTATAGGTCGCAATAATTCGGGAACCAGACCCAATAAACCGCAACTTTGCAGACCTAGTTCAGTCAAAGAGACTACCAAGCAGAAACGGGGGTTTGCTAAAAAAACAAAAAACTATGGGGCCAATCCAAACCTAAAGAAAAGGGTAGGTGTCGAGGCGGTTCTCTGCCATGAGAGCCCTCTGACAGATGCTATAATTTGCTTGGTAGCCTATAGGTGAAAGCACCTGATAGGTATCCGCATTCTGATACTTGTCCTTCTTGTTCCTTTCAGGACTCAATGGAAATCAATACGAGAGAAGAGGCATCTTGAGCGCAGACAGAGTATGTGAAACCGAAAAAGGACTTAATGCTCGACAAACATAAAAATAAAGGAGGAGAAACCTCTGCTATGTAATGCCCCCAAGTCAGGAAAAGAAAGTTGTGGCTATTTCCACAAAACATGCCTCAAACACTGAGAACCCTCCTTCCGAGCAGGAGTTGGGCGGCGACGCTCCTCGACAGCACGGCAGAGGTCACTCTAGTTCGCTGGAATCTCCAGGAGTTTCTGGCAGGGAAGGCAACTGATCAAAACATTACAGTTGAAACCCCAGACCGCCGCCTAGGGCCACTCTCTCCCCGCAGCTCTGCGGTGCCGTCTCTTGCCTCCAGACTCCGACATCCAGGCTGCTGTCTGCTCCTGCGCCTGCTGCCCGCTCCAACTGGGACCAGACTGCCTGCAACCACCGTAACCTTTCTCAGCAGTTTTTTCTTCTTAATTTTTCCCTGTTGTGCCACTGTTGTTGTGCTCATCTGTGTCATACTCCAATTCCACCACTGTTTTTATTTTCTCGTGCCTGCCTGTTCCTTTAGCCTTTCGCTGCTGTTACCCCCCCCCACCCCGGAATTCCCCCGCTCCCGCCTCCCAGCCTCTCCTCCCTCCCACCTCCCCTACTTAATGGCGGCCGCTGCACGGTCCATCCCCTGGACCTTCCACTACCCATCGCTACGACACCACCACCCTCCTCGCACTCAACCCAGGAAGACTTAGAGAATGCTAACCGGCCTCGCCGAACACGACCCACGGCCAGGTCTCCTGCCTCCACTGCCACCAGACCCTCACCGCCACCCCGGCCTCCAACACCGCCGATGCCAGCACCAGCAACACCCTAAAATGCATCCTCCTCAATGTACGCTCTGTACACAAACATGCCATAGAAATCTGGAACCTACCCGACTCTCATCGCTTTCTTCACAGAGACCTGGACCTACGCATCCTCCGCCCCCGACATCAGCTCTGTCATCCCAGAGGAAAGACTGCCCCAACCACCCAGGAGGGGCCTCGCCATCGCCCACAAGAGCACCCTCCGCCTCACCACCTCCAGCGAAACCTTCCCATCCGCCAAACACCTGCACTTCCAGATCCAGACCACCCCCAAGGCCACACTCCGAGGAACCCTCGTCTACAGCCCCCCGGCCCGAACACCCTTCGCCACCACCATCACTGACTTCATCGCACCCCACGCCATCGCCTCAGAAAACTACATACTCATTGGAGACCCGAACTTCCACCTCGACAACCCCAGCGACCCAAACTCCATTATCCTTCGTGACAACCTAGCCAGCATCGGACTTAATAAACTCGTCAACACACCGACCCACAGAGCAGGACACACCCTCGACCCCATCTTCGCGGCAGGAAACCGCATCCAATTCAGCCACACAACGCAGCCGCCATGGACCGACCACCACTTCGCCATCAACAAACCCAAGGCACCCAAACCAGCCCCACGCCCACCACGAAGAAACTGGAGCAAGGTTACCGACGAGCAACTCAACTCCACCCTCACCAGAGACAACCACACCTGGGCACCCGAAGCAAACGACGCAGCAAGAGAACTCCACACCTGGATCTCCGACTGCGCCAACTAGCTCGCCCCGCTACGCAACCCCGACAGACAATGCCCCAGGAAAGACGCCTGGTTCACCACCGGTCTCCAAGAAGCCAGACGCACCTGCAGACACCTGGAGAGGAACTGGAGAAACACCAAGACGGAGTACCACAACCAGATCAAGGCCACCAAGAGGAACTTCATCCACAACAAAATCCTGGCCAACTCCACCAACTCCAAGGAACTTTTCAGTGTCATTCAGGGAATTCACCAACTGACGCAGCAAAGCCACATACATCACCCCATCCCAAGACCTCTGTGACAAGATTGGAACCTATTTCCACCTCAAGATCAAAAACCTCTACGACAACTTCATCGACCATCCACCAGGTGCCACAGACAGCCCCCCAGAAAAAACAGCCAGCCCACCATCTCCACTGGACACCGATCACGGCCGAAGACATCGCCTCGACCATGAAAAGCATCCACACAGGGGACCCCACCGACCCCTACCCCCTCACATCTTCCACAGAGTCGCAGCTGCCATCGCACCCGAACTACAACACACCATCAACACCACCTTCAAAACAGGCACCTTCCCAGACGACTGGAAGCACACAGAAGTCAGACCTCAGATCAAGAAGCCCACAGCTGACCCCACCGACCAAGAGCTATCGGCCCATCTCGCTCCTCCCCTTCGCAGCCAAAGTTGCAGAGAAAA
Source organism: Triturus cristatus (assembly GCF_964204655.1). NCBI lineage: Eukaryota > Metazoa > Chordata > Amphibia > Caudata > Salamandridae > Triturus > Triturus cristatus. Next base: position 1,351,997,574 of record NC_140590.1, read on the forward strand.
CAGTTATCAGGAAACTGACATGATTCATTGAAGAGAACGCCGTCCACGACCCGTCCCAATCCAGATTCCGAAGCAACCACAGGTCAGAGACTGCCCTACTCGCCGCAACAGATGACATCCGCACCCTCCTGGACAAAAGGCCACTCCGCAGCCCTCATCCTACTCAACCTATCAGCGGCCTTCGACACCGTCTCCCACCGCACACTAGTCACCAGACTACACGATGCAGGCATACAAGGAACAGCCCTGGATTGTATCCGATCATTCCTCACCGGAAGAAGCCAAAGGATCAGACTCCCACTCTTCCTCTCCGACCCCACGAAAATCACCTGCGGAGTCCCACAGGGTTCATCCCTAAGCCCCACCCTCTTCAACATCTACATGGCCCCCCTCACATTCATCATTCGATAACACGGCGTACCGACTAGGATAGGCAAACATGAGTATCAGAGGTACCTCGCCATCACGACGCTACATTCCCTCACTAATGTATTTGGATATATTCTTCCATATCCATTCCCTAGTTTATGCCTATGTTAAACCCCAGTTCCTTTGCCATATATGGAACCCGAGATCGTAGGATGTGAACGTCACGATAACTGTATGCACTGTTTATGCTTCCTGGTGACGAATCATCAATCAATACAGTTGTTAAGTATCCTTACAGGATGTATGATCGGACACGACCACTTGAAGAATATGAATGATGTACAATGTATGAAATGTGAAAATGGCAATAAAAATAAGTTTAAAAAAAAAAATAATAATTCGATAACACGGCCTCAGCATCGTATCCTACACCGATGACACCCAGCTCATCCTCTCCCTCACGAAAAACTCCACCACTGCCAAACTCAACTTCCGAAAATGAATGCAAGACGTCGCAGTCTGGATGACCAACAGCTGCCTGAAGCTCAAAGCTGAGAAGACAGAAGTCCTCGTCCTCGGTACCACCCCTTCTACGTGGAACAGCACCTGGTGGCTGACCGCCCTCGGAAACCCACCTACCCCCTCAGACCACGCCAAGAACCTCTGCATCGTACCATGAACCGACAGGTCAACGTCGTCACCTCCAGCTGCATCAACACCCTGTGCATCCTCCTCAAGACCTTCAAGTGGATCCCCCCAGAGTCAAGGCTGACAGTCACCCACGCACTCATCACCAGCAGACTGGACTATGGAAACGCACTCTACACCGGCATCAACAAGTCTCTACTCTTCATTGGTACGATGGGCAGCACACATCGCAGCCATTAACCAAGGAACATACGGTCGGATTGATGATCCCGGCTATGCTATGGATCAGTAGACACTACCGGGCAGGAACGACAATAGGGCGCTATACTCCAAACCCAAATGGTACCCCCTGACTGGACCAACAGAACACTCGGTCCGAGTCTGGCACGAGGTCAATAGAACTCTGGGCTGGACTCGGAAACTCACTCTGGCAAATCCTTTATGGAACTCTGAACAACTGGGTAGCTTGTGGAAATCAAAGGGATTTGCAACATGGGACCTTATCGGAATCTCACAAATCGGGGATATGTGGGACAAAGGTGAGGTGAAGACATTTATTACTTTGCAACAGCAACATGAGTTGGCTGACTCAGAACGTTTTAGATACACACAAATACGCCACGCACTGAAATCCCAATTCCCATCGGGTTCCTTCCCACACGAACCCTCTCCCCCAGAAGATAGGCTGTTAGACGGGCACCGACCAGAAAAAGCAATCTCACTGACCTACAAAAAACGAATCAACAATATGAAGGACCCACTGAGGAAGTTACGTGAGGCATGGGTAGGGGATGGTATTGAATTAGATGATGAAGATTGGAAGGAGGCGGTATCCTCGCCAAGGGTGGTGGCAATTTCGGCCAGATTAAGGCTGATCCAACTGAAAATTCTACATAGGATTTATATCACTGGGCCCACGCTAGTCCAAATGGGAAGAGCTGACAGAGGTGATTGCAGAAGGGGCTGTGGGCAGGTGGGAACTTTCTTACATATAGTGTGGGAGTGCGAATACATACAACTATATTGGCATAGGATCCTAGTGCTAAGTGACGTACTCGAAACCACTATACTCCCAGAAGCAAGAAGATGCCTACTAAACATCTGGGAGCCCACTGACTTAAACAGGCATTACACACAATGGGCACTCTATGGTTCACGCTGGCAAAGCGTAATATAGCACGATTATGGGGAGCGTCACAGACACCCAAAGAAAACGCCAGGAAAGAAGACCTAGACTGGTGTATGTTTAGGGAAAAAACAGTCTACACATCCCGTGGTTGCCCTAAAAAGTGGTCCAAGATCTGGGACCTTTGGAACTCCTATAGAGGACATATTTGCAACCCTCCGCTTCATATTGACCAAGATGACTCCCCCTTCCCATAATTAATCTACATGGCTTTCTGCTGCAGATTGTTTGTTATTGATCTTGCAGATTGTAATGTACCTTGTTCCTTCCTCTGCACTGTGTATGTTATAACGATGTATGTTAATAAAAAGAATTATAAAAAGTCCCTACCCTGCAAACTCCAGACAATACAGAACACCGCTGCCAGACTCGTCCTCGGCATCCCCCGACACGAACACATCAGTCAACACCTACGAAGTCTCCACTGGCTCCCTGTGGAGAAGAATCACTTTCAAAATCCTCACTCATGCCTACAAATGCCTACACAACAATGGACCCAAATACCTCAATGACAGAATCAACTTCCACGTACCCAAAAGAAACCTCCAATCTTCCAACCTCGCACTGGCCGAAACCCGTGCATCCACAGAGCCAGAGCAGGCGGAACATCCTTCTCTCACATTGCAGCCAAGACCTGGAACGAGCTACCGGCAGACATAAGAAGCGCCCCCTCCCTGAACACCTTCAGGAAGACCCTCAAGACCTGGCTCTGCTGCTAAACAGATCTGCGGACACCCTCCTCAGTTGAGACCCTCACGGGTGAGCAGCGCGCTTAAAATTCCCTGATTGATTGATTTACATATTGACAGATAATACAACGCACCATTTGGGTAATATTCTGGGAAACTTTAACATTATCATAGGACATTCTCTTAGCGGAGGTCAAAAGGCCCCCAGAGTTTGTACAAACATCCCCACAAGGTGAAGATGTTATTTTCTGCGCTTGTCCCCGATGAAGTCAAACAAGTCTATGAAGCAGAATGGGCTCTTGCAGTACCCCCAGCTTTATATCACAATCATGTTGGCTGGGAAAAGGACATTTGAATAGTCATACAGTACATTTGCAAAACAAAATACACATAGTACGGCACTAAAATAATATAGACCAAAATAAATTAAAAAAATAACCTTGGATATTTCCTATTTTTTTTGTGCCAAAACATAGCGCCTGACAGCAGGGATTGGACTGCCTTCTCGACACTAGGCTTTCAACATCGCTTTGCCCGACTCCCCATGGGGTATAACAACAGTCCAGGACTGTTTGTTGCCCGCATTGTCAATTTTACATAATATTGACCCAGACACATTGTCCTAAGTAGATTATATCTACATGGAGTTAAACGCACATTTAGCCAGAGTAGATCGCATAATGATGGGATTTACAGAATCTGGCTACAAGTTCAACTTCAAGAAATCGGATATAGCATTTCTGATTGTTCCATTTGCAGGATACAAACTTACCCATGGGGAAAAAAGCGCTGCGCCCCACTTCTTAGGGAAGTGTGCTCTGCTGCAACCACCAAACACTCTTAGGAAACTGCAATCCTTATTAGGATTCCTTCATCTTGGCAGAACTTGCAAGCCTGATTATGCACAGTGCATTAAATCATTATATGAATGAATGTAATCAGATTTTTCCAGTTCACACTGAATATCAGAACATACAGACACATTCAGATCATTACAATCTGACTTGCATGCTAGACGGCACTTACATACGCATGTTAATACTACAAACCTGGTCATCCGTATAGCTGTGAGTGCCATTGGCTTTACATGTGTCACCTTTAATGACAGAGAAACAGTGCAGATTGCATATAAATCGCATTTGTATTCCAATGCGGAGATGTGTTTTGAATCTCCTCCAAAAAATACTGACTGTAGTGCAGAGGGCTATACTTAAATAAAAGCCACTTGCAAAAGGGAAACAGATTATTGTTGTTACTCCCATTACAGCCTAAGAGGCGGTCACAAAAGCAAGTGTTCCAAATTCTAAAGCCCTCTATCCTAGATGGATACAATGGGCAACATCCTTAACATCTACAGATGTAGACTTAGTCTTTGACCCGTCATTGCAGACACAAGAATTTCTTCAAAATGAGCATTGTTATCCCATGCCCAGCAAGGTTTTGCCTCTTGAGCAGTATAAATATATTTATACTGATGGTTCAGCCCAACCTGACATAGGGACCAAACACCAATGTTCAGCGGCGTGGCCACCATTCTTGATGTGCTGTTGGAGGTTAAACTCCAACCACAAACAAATTGCAGACAGTCCATAGGGGACTGCACTGCGCAGTTGGCTCAACTAAAAGCCTTACTTCTTGCACTAGAACATACAGATCCTGAATTCCCCACACTTATAGTGTGTGATTTGTATTATTGTGTCCAGTCTTTTAATGACAATTTGCATTATTGGTGCCAGAATGGATTCGAAAGGTAACACTATAAAGCATAAATCGCTTTGAGTAAAGCCTCCAATAGCCTCCCTTAGATGCTCCTAGCTGCTCATCTCCACAGACTACCAGAAAACTGCCATTCCAGTTCGCACTAGTGTACATAAGCGCACTTAAGTGACAGAGAGCCACGGCAAGAATGAGGACACAAAGCTTCATGCCCACCCAATTGAAAGCACGCATGAAACAGCTAAAAGGCAAAAGGACAAGCCACTATACCACAGCCAAGGGGGGACCTGGAAAAGCATCCAGTATTGAAAAATACCACAGCCTGGACTCATTAATGGAGACACCCTCCAGGAGCAAAAAGAGGACGGCTGCACCCCAGGAGTGAGCAGGAATGATATTAGAGGGTACTTCACGCTAAACGCCAAGGTCGATACAAGCATGTTTATCCAAGCAACACCTTGCATAGAGCAAACAAACGAAAAACATAAAAAGGCAAAATGGCAGGCCCACTTGGTGTGCCTGGAGGGAGGGCAAATATTGAATCCCGCTCCAAACTTAACAATGACATCAACTCCCCATAACCCCAGTTACTCATGGGCTACAAAGAGTCTACCATGTAAGGGACTGCTTCCCATTACGATGCCAGCATCTAGAAGTGAGAGTGAAGAGCCCACTAAGGAAACCCCCGGTCAACCAACCGGCAGAGTGATACAGTCCGAAGGTTGTAATTGTGGGGGAAATCAAAGGCACCACTAGCTGATGCATTAATGAGCCCCTTTGCGAGACGGGCCCATGTCACCAGAAACGAAGAAGCCAAGGCACCACCTCAACATCCCCAGTCAAGCTCAGCAGTAATATCCCCTGTTCAGCAAAAGGGGAAGATAGGTCACGGAGATGCCAAAGAGGTAAAGATGACTGTATGGTATAGGGTAGCCTGTGGGGGTCGAGAAGACCAAACTGTCCCCAGGCCACCAAAAGACACAGAAAGGGGAGATGACTTGGTGCGAGAGGGGGGTCTGGTGCCATTAGGAGTCTTGTCCAAGTCACGGAACCCCGCAGAGAACCTCAAGGAGGCTCTCCGCTTAAAGGCTATTTGTGTAGATCAACAAGGCGATCAACAACGTGAAAGGTGTTCACTGCCGAGCTGATGCTCAAGTTTTTATAGCTCATGTTTCATCCTTCAACAAGAGCCAGACCTGCCCACAGATTTAAAGGAAGAGAAGTCCGTTATACTGTCGCATCCAGAGGTGCTGGCAAATATTAATAAAACATAGGATACCTTGGACAAAGCAGCACTGCTGCATGCAGATTAACCAGAAGTACAAATCTCTATCCTGCAGAGCATCGCCACCTTAATCGCAAGAATTGACTGTAAATTGGGTCTCCTGAATAACTTAATTGTCATAGCTCAGGACTCAGTACAAATGGAGCTAAAGCAAGATCCGTGCACATGTGGACCTCTATTAGAAAAGTTGTCAATCATACTAGAAACTATGACTTGATTGAGGATCTGAAAAGGGAAACTATGGCTCCAGACACCATAAGCGCTCAGACCCAACAGCAAGGCCGTCAAGTTCAAGGAACAGTACGCTCCCGAGAAAGTGCTCTAATTTCAGTAGTAGAACCAATCCCAGTGGATGTGTCACCGGAAACCAGGGGGGCGATAAACGCGCCAATGGAGCATAACCCCACTAAACGCAGACCCAACCATTATCGGCAGCATCCAGCATTAGCGGGACTCAGAGCATAAGATCACAACACTGTAATCTAGACACCCAAGCAGCAACCCCCACACACCTGATGATGCGGGAGCCCCCCTGTCTAGGAAAAATAAGAAAAGACTGAAAAAATTGAATTAATGCAACCAAACTAGAAGATCTAACCTTCTGCTTTGGTTTCAGCCAGATAGACTAGAGCCCAAGGAAATAATCAACCCGCCCAACATAAAAACCAACGGGGATACAAATCAAAGTCAAAAGGAAACATCCCGTGATGATGTGGAAAGCACCATAAAAGATGCATCAACTCAGGAAACTGCAGCAGAACTAGAGCTATCCTCACAAATGGATCCCCCGCTCCCCAACCCAATTGAATGACAATAGATCAATAGCCCCAGACAGGTCCTCAGTATGGACGCAAACAATATCAAAGCCCACAGATTCAGAAGGAGCAGTTGAAACCTACAGCCGACATATGGCACAAGAAAGAAAATCAGAAGAACATGGCAACTTGACAGGAGATGCAGCTAATTTCTTGATATCTATGCAACCATGTGGACACCCAAAAGTACAAGCCCAGAATCATAAGGGAAAAAATAACTAGAATGGAATAGGCGAGAGGGCAACACAAAGAAGATCGCCAGCCCAGAAAATGACAAGGATGAGGTGAAAAGCCATGGCACGGCTACCAAAGTTGACCTAGACCATAAAATTGCACTCTACCCAGAATATGCTTCACGAGGAAAGTGGGATGTCCTCAATAGAGGGAACATTGTGAAGCCCTGTGCCAACATAATAGGCGTGGAAGAAATTATCCCCCCCCCCAATATTTACGGCGTGGCCTACCTCCCACCAGAGATTGGAGAGATAAATGAATGCCCTGAAATCATCTTTACTACCCCCATGCGAGTGAATGTCCTGAGGAGGAACAAATGGCAGTTTGAAAAATTGGGTATAAAAGTGTTAAGCCCACAGTACCTAAATATCCCACCTTTCTTATGGAGATGGAGGTAATGACCAACAAAGTAATAGGCCAGAGCATGGAGGTCCAAAATAGACAAAGGAATACTACTGACTCCGTACTAAGGGGCACTAAAATGTGAAATCGACCCAGGGAGCCCAGAAGGGGAGATGATAATGACAAATAAAAGATGGGATGGCCGCCATTGCACAACACGAAGAAAAAAAAATGATGGACAGGGCATGGCTAACAAATGCCCTAAATTCTGATTCTAGCACATGGAGCCCAAATAACAAAGCTCTGATAATGAGGACCACCCTTAGCTCTTGGAATATATGAGGCTTACTCACTCTAAAAAACAGAATGGTGCCATCAAAGAGCTGAGGAGACATGACATCCTTGCACTTCAAGAAATTAGGGCACTCTGCTCATCCCCTTGGCACGACTTTACAACTAATGAAGCTTCAGTTACTGCCTCACAGGCAGGGGGCCATGCCTCCCACTGAGTGTCGATCTACGTGAAAAAAAGCTGATAGCAATGAAAAATGTGCTTCACACAGAGAATGAGGATTATATTATCCCAACAATATCCTTGGTCAATAGCGGGAGAGCAAGGCCAAGGCTCTCTCTTTTATAGGGTGCATTTACCCTCACCCTGCCGAGACAAGAAGAGAAGCAACATCAACACCACTGCTCCCAATATTGAGGAACTTAACAGCATCATACCCAGATGATACGTGGGTCATTTTGGGTGACATCAATGTTAATTTAATGTGTGCAGAACAGAACACTTTCTTAGACCTTGATGATGATGAAAACTGGCCTATACCGCTGATCAAAATGCAGTACCAAAGGTGTGACAATCAAGGTAAAGCCTTAGCGGCTTCCTTACACCAACTAGGCCTGCGCATACTAAATGGCAGCCTTGCGTCAGACTCACCAGCCACCTACACGCACTCTTCCTTCTTTAGGATGGCAACCCTGGTTTATATGTGGGTGTCTATGGCCAACTTCCAATATATATGAAAGTTTAAAATGCTTCAATGACCTCTTAAAACACAAAATAAGTAAACTGTGTGTAACATTGGAAAATAAATAGTTGTACAGTCTCCCACTAGCACTGTTCACCTCGTGAAACACCCCAGGGTCACACCCAAATCTGACCCCACATCAGATAGTGCCAGGGAGAAGGATGAACATCATTGTGCCACTAACTAGACACAGGTGTCAGAGAGTGCACCTGAAAAAGCATGAACTGAAATATCTGTTTATTTGTCTCACCTAACACAAGTTTGTTTCAAAACAGGGTACACTGTAGCAGCCATGCGCGTCATCGCCCCTCCAGATGACCCCCCTCTAGTGCTTGACCAACAGACACCCTTGCCATTGGGAACTCTAATTTGCATCAGGAACTGTTTGACCAGTGGAGAGATTCTGACAGCACAGTTACCGAAGTGAAAAATTTGCAGCTAGAAGCAATGGATTTCTCTCTCACTCAGGTCTCCATCACCATGTTGTGCTTTTTGAGGCCATCTGTTAGCAAGTCACGTAAGTGCCACGTTTTCGGAATCCAGTGCACGCCGATCAGCAACACTATACTCATGCTCGGGAAAGATAGTTAATCAGCAACAGGAGGATGTGCAGCGAACCAACCGTCCAGAACTAGGTAAGAGCCAGTGACCGGAAAGTAAGTTAGAGGAGCCGGTTGGATGGGGGAAGTACGTACTGTATGAATTTGATGAGAGATTACTTTGGTCTAAAGTTATGGGGAGGCTAATGCAGCTGTAAGTAGAAAAAGGATCATGCCTCTAATCAGTGCAGTGACCTCATTAGCGGTGTCCCAGCGCTAGGTACAGGTGTCCACCGGCCCCAATGCAGTTATCAAACTGGACTATTTTAAGCTATTAGTATTGGAAATAACAATGCCTTGTATATATGTTTTAAAACCCAAAACATAAATAGAAGGCATGGTCATTTACAATGCCAACAGCTCAAAATCGTGTGAATGCGAGGCCTATTGCATTGCAAATGCTTGTTATATCATGGTCAGCTGACCGAGCAAATGAAGTCATTAGGTTAGCATATTAACCCACCATAAACAAAACTCGACGAACCAGGACATCGGCACCCCTGTTGTTCTAGCCGAAGTACAGGTACAGGGAAGAGCGGGCCAGTGTGCTCACAGCCAGTGCATTCCTTTAGCTCCTGTCCCAAGGGCCCAACAGTAAACATTTGCTGAGTGCCTCATAAAACACTTTTATTACATACCGGCAAAGCAGCAGCATTTACCCATAACCTGACATGCGCTAGCGCTGCAAGCCCTGGATTTACAGAAGTAATTGAAAATGTGCTTGACTTAGAAAGGAGTGAATTTGGGAAGACTAGAGCAGCAGATGGGGCCTTGATTTTGCCACAGACTCATCTGAGGTGAGACTTCGTCCCCCAGAGTACAGCTTTTGTGTGGGCCGAGCCAGTCGGACGACGTGCTGTAGAAGCGCACATCGAGCCCCTCCATGTGGAAGTTGCCTGGGCAAAGAACGGGCCAAGAGCAAGCCCGTCTACGCCCATCTGCGGCTTGGCAAGGCTGGGCTGAGCCTGCCCTCTAACAGCTACTTTCCTCCTGAAAAATGTACTCTTCTTTCTGTACTGAATGTTATCTCTAGGCACCGTTTGTTTGGGACTGTCTGACTACCAAGATCAGCGGCCCTAGTTGGATCTGAGCCCATTGAGATATTGATAGCTGACAAACTGAGGAGGTGCGAAAGCAAAATAACCAGAGTCGATCTTTCATGAACATGCGCGAATCTTTATGGACTCATTGAAGAGGAGGGTGGGGATATCTTTTAATTAAGATCCAGGGAATAAAAATCCAGCCGCTACCGGTACCTTAGAGGACTGTGTGACTAAGTTGAGGAGTTAAGGGGGATGGAGTTATTGTTTTGCTTTGTTACTGATTGCCCTCGTCCTTCAGGCAGCTCTTAGCTTTCTACTCTTCTGAGTGCGGGTAAGAGGAAAAATCATGCTGTTAGCAAGAACCAGTCTCCAGGTTAAAGACAGTCATGTTCACTGAAATATATTTCAGGAGCTATGGGAGCAAATGATAAGCAAATCTTTTGCGTAGATGAAACTCTGTTAACTTGGAGATCGCATAGGGCTTCCACGTAATTAACTGATTTTCTTTTTAATGACCCAGATAATCCTTCAAGTAGTGGTGAAGCTATAGGCCTAGTGAATGATAAGGGGAATAACAGGTGCCTACAACACATTTTGGATTTGATTTCTTCATCTAAAACTGATTCCCCACCTCCATCTAAATGTATTTAAAAGCCTCAGCAACGCCCTTTAACTAGTGATTTGAATAAGGAGGTAACCCGGAATAAGAGCATAAATCCTGCCAGCAAAATTCCACATCAACCAGTACTTGCAAATGCTGAAATGAATTATGCTACTCAGGATTTCTCTGAAACCAACAACTTAAAATTAGATTTATTATGTGAGACAGTTAAATCTCAAGAATATGTAAAACAAACATTGGACTCTTTAAACACTTGCCTAAATCAAGTCAAAAGTAACTCCACTAACTGCTTAGATGTGCAGAACACCTAAGGAATAGGGCGGACACTAAATAATATTCAATTTTCAACTACCGGCCTACCCCTACATGAGTCTTTGACCAAGGCTGCACCCAATAAGAATACATTTACAGGAAGCACTCAGGGGCCGCTTAACTACATACGCACTCAAACCTCCAGAGAGGCTATGGGCCCCGATATGGCTAATGGAGAGGAAATTGTTGTCAAGCCATAACCACTCCCGTTGCTGATGACCATCTCGTAGAGCCCCCTGACCCAGATAACCCACTTTCTGGATCTTCCCCCGGCTGCAACACCGAACATAATTGTTCTGGCAAATGTTCCCCCACCCACAAAGTAAGGAAACATTGACATCGCTGACAAATAAGTCCTTAAACCTGCTATGCGCTCAAACAGGCCTTTTTGAAGATAAAGATGGTAAGGAGAGTTAAATGGGTGGGTAAGGCTCAGAAAACTGACAGTTGATGTCATCATGTTGTCTGTTAAAAACCCACGGCTGGTGCAATCTGTCTTGTGCAGGACTAGGGTCACAGATGTGTCTCCAAACACTATCTCGTCTCTTCCTTTAGGTTATTTCTATCAACCTATTAATATACCTGACTTGATTAAACCCGAGGTACAAATTATTTTGAGACAGCAGACTAACCCTAACTATGCTATTCCAACTTATAATCACTTTCAGGCCCTATCAAACCTAGATAGGTTAGATTGACTTATTGGGGAGCAGTGTGTGGACATCGAGGGAGAGGCAAATACCCAACTTACCTCAGATAGTCCTGATACTGGTAACTTCACACAGCCACTGAGTGTGCCAAGAATACTGCCACTTCAAATCACCTACATTTAAATAATAGTGTTATCTCGGTCGCTCCGGCTCACATCCAGTCAGGGAGTCCCCTGGAGCTTTTACTGGGTGTATGTTTTGGAATGTGGCAGGCCTCCAGAATAAGATTAATACCACAGAATGGTTAGAATTTGTAGGGAGCGTCCACATCCTCTGCTTACAAGAGACCTGGCTTATGGACCCGATACACATAAATGGGTTCGGAACATACAAAATTCAAGCTACTCCTTCAAACTACGGTAGATCAAAGGGTGGGCTATGTATCTACGTTTCCAATAACCTGCCATTTACCAAAATAGGTATGGTGTCATTTAATTCCAATTGTCAAATAATTTGTGAAGCTTCAGGATCACAGTGATTAACTTTCATAATAACAGTACCATGCGAGAAATAACCGATACCTTAAGAAAACTGGATAATGATTTGGAGAGCCTTGACACAACTAACAGCATGAATCTGATCCTTTTATTGGGGTGGGGGGTGATTTTTTTAATACACGATTGTGCAATATGTCTTCTGAAAAAACATGTGGATTGACCAACCTAGAAAATGTCTGCCAATCCCAGTTTAACCACAATCAAGGAGGGGATAAGTTGAATGAAGTAATATATAAATTTGATTTGGCCTTCTCTGATGAAACCTCTTCTCCCTATGTTCCATTTAAGAGTGCCTTTAATGGGAGAATTGCTCACAGTATTATTGATTTTATTTTACTGTCTAATAATTAAGCTGTACATGCGTTTAATTTTGATATACATTCTATATCACTAAGTGACCATTTTCCTCAGAGTATTCAACTCTCCTTTGCTCTATTTTTTAACCGGCAGTGGAGTCAATCACCACTCTGGCTGAAGATATTGAATTGGCTACTGTAAGTGGACATACCCTACGTTGGTCACAGGTTGTGCCTGAGGGTTTTAAAAAAAATAGCTATTGAGATCTGCTTAGACAAAACAATGAATCCAAGTGCTATTAAGGTTTTTTTTTAACGATTACACAAGGGGTAAAAGAGAGCCTTTCCATTGCCAGAGAAAAACAGACAAGTGAGAAAAGGATGGTTCGTCTCTGAATGTTCTAAGGTCCATAAGAGAGGCATTACATAAAACTTAGATGCAAATCTGAGGTTCAGGCATGCAGAATTGACTACAAACGGGTGGGGAAACAAAGGAAATTGTGGTTGCGGGAGAAAGCCTTGGAAACCTTGCATGAGGCAAGCACTAACGACAATAACGTGTTCTGGTGGGTAATTAATTCCTCCCCATTGAGAGCTGAGGAATGCCCTAGGATTGAGGTTGCGGTCTTGGAAGATGAATGGATTACATATTTTTCTGGTATCTATTCCTTCCCCACAGGTATATCAGAGAAGGACTATGAAACCTACACTAATAATATTAATGTCACCTCCCAAGTCTCTATCATTACTGCTTTTAGCTTGAAGGAAGTCAACAGAGCAATAAATGCATGCAAGGGGCGGGAAAGCTCCTGGCCCTCATGCTATTCCAGTGGATTTTTATAAATGTAATACTCCTTTATGGTGTGCCTGCCTGACTTTGGTACTGAGGCACGTTGCAATACAGTTTTTTTACCCACGTGGGCAGAATCACCCATCGTCCCGATTTATAAAAAGGTAGACAGTCTTAACCCTGCGTGTTATAGACCGTTCTCCCTTCTTGATTTCCTAGGAAAGACAGCAGGTCATATTATCTAGAAAAAGGTTACAGGATTGGGTGAAATCTCACAATATTTTGTCAGACTTGCAAAATGGGTTTAGACGCAGGATTGGGACATTAGAGCATGGCTCAAACCTTACCAGGCTAAATGGAAAGTATACCAAGATCAAAGAGCAGAACATTTACCTGGCCTTTGTTGATTTGTCATCGGCCTTCGACTGCATTATTCATGCTAAGTTGTGGGTAATCATGAGTGACTTGGAGGTGGAGGCATCAATTATCAGCTTTATAAGAGAGTTGCATAAAGGATGCAGAGCCAGAGTTCGATATGGAACAAGGGGAGAATGTACACAATTCTTCAGCATACAGTGAAGGGTAAGACAGGGCTGCATCTTTTCTTTTCTCATTTTATATAAATAGTGTAGGTGACGTCCTAGCCAACCAATGTAAAGATCTTCCACAGGTGGGACACCATCCTGTCCTCGCCCTCCTTTATGCTGATGATGCCGTTCTTATGGCTCGAATTCCCTTTCTTACAAAAGAGTATATGCATGGCTTTGGTCTGTTAGTCAACCAATCTTAAACATTTACTATAAAATGTGGTTAGAGAACAACAACCTGTCGGGATATAAAAATTAAGGATACAAATATTGGTTTTACAAACACTTTTTATATTTAGGCATATTATTTGATGAAGAAGGCTCATGGATTCAAGCTATTTTTACCAGGAAGCTACAATTTAATAGAGCATGTATGGCCTTATGAAACTTTGCCAGAAGTTAGAGCACGAACCCCCTGAAACGAAATGATAAAGATCTACAAATTAATATTTGAGCGTGGCCTTATATAGGGCGGGAGTTTGGGGACACACCAAATATATGGCAATGCAGACAGTGGAAAATGGATTTTTAAGGTACCTTCTTGCCACCCCAAGGAGTGCCTCTGTACACGTTAGTCATGCGGAATTGGGGGTTCCGTTCCTTACAAATTTAATAATGTTGTAGCCCATTTTATTATGGCATAAAATCTGGTCATCAGAATATACTGGCTTAAATCGTGCCATGATCGGGGATTGCCTCAAGGCGAGCCCATCTTCACATATACCCTGGATGACATATGCTCAATGCTTCTTTTGTGACCAGACGCATCCTGATTATTATGAGAAGCCCGAATACATTAATAGAAAAGATTGGAAAAATGAATGTATGGTGCATCTCGAGAACCTTAGATTAACCACTGAAATTTTAAAGTTTAGTGTTTTAAAAAATCTACTTATTTTAACCACCTATGAAATGCAACCCTATTTTAAATTTGTATTAAATTAGCTTCCCTGAAATGAATGATTGGTCTGTAAAAATAAACTGCTCGTGATTGCCTGATGGCACAGGGTACTATGCATGTAGTCTTCTTTTGCAAATTGTATAGTAACTTGAGAAAATGCTACATTTTACCTATTTTAAGACCACTTAATTTTACACAATTTCGTCCTGCGTATCTTTATTTACATTCACCATCTACCATGGAGATTTGTTGCAGCATGCCAAGTTTTTTGTGGGCTGTATTCTAAGTTATAAAGAAAAATGTACATTGTTCCTTTATAGGGCTTTGGTACAGTTTAAAAGAAATCAACTGATTCATGAATTGCTTTTATTTTGTGTTTTAAGATTTTAAAAATGTAACATTGTCTTTATGATTTTATTAGGAAATTGTATGATGTATTGAAACTGAATTGACAAAACGGAGACGGGTAGAGAGAGTGGTTAAAAGCGCTCATTCTCTATGATCTAGAGCAGTGGTCCTTAACCTGTGGTCTGGGCACCCCTGTGGGTCCGCAAAGCCTACTCAGGGGGTCAGCGACTACTTATGAAATGAAAAAATGTAAACATATTAATAGAGTGTATATAAATAACCAAAATGTAAAGCTTAACATTTTAAAACGTTCTATAAATGTTCAATTATTTTAAACTGAAGGCTAAAAATTAAGTTACTATCCTCAGATTGATGTGAGCAGTGCAAGTGCATCAGATTATAGTATGGATAATGCATGGCCTAATCTGAATTTAGAAAAGCTTTAATTTTCCCACTAAAAGACATTTTTAAAACAAAATTTATATTTGTAAATTAAATAACATTTCATAATTTGTGTATTTGTTTGATGAATGCTTGCTTCTGTTTTTTGTGTGCATTGTTTTGCAGTATAAAAAACAGAAAATTAGTCTAGCATCCTCAGCTTTCAGTAATGACCCAATGGGAGTCCCCAGATTACAATAATGATGATTCAATGGATGGGGGGTGGGGTGTGTCCCCGGGTTCCAGTAATGATTAAGTGGTGGTCCACAGAAGTCAAAAGGTTAAGAACCACTCTTCTAGTGCCTGGGGAAAAGGGGCGTAAAAGTGTTTTTTCCTGCTGGAACTGCTGAATACATTCGGTTTTGGGACGGAGACTCCAGTCACAGGTACCGTGAGGCTAATGTCTGATTCTAGGTTTTCAGTACGTTCAGGCATGATTAGAGGGCCCATGCTACTACATACATAAAGGAGGACTGAGTACCCGCTTGTAACAAGCATTGGTAAAGCCAACATACCTCGCCTATGCAAGATCTATTGGCTTTGTCAAATTGTTTTTAGTAGCAATGTCAAACCGCAGGATGGCTGCAAGTTATAAAAAAAAATGACAGAAATGCTGACAGCATCATAGCACTTCTTTTTAAGCTAACTTTCAGCCATTCTGCACACCAGCTGTCCTGCTGTACAACATGGTTAAAAATCTCATGGATAAAGCTAAATAGCAGTCATATATACAAGAGCTATGGAGCTTTTTCAGTGTTTTGTTGCGCAGGGGTGTAGGTGGGATGGGGAAGCAACAACAGGTAAGAGGGAGGGACAGGGAAAGCAACAATGAGTGGGAGGCTTTTCAGCCAAAAGCACTTCAAATGCTGGTATTTTTGAGTAAATATTAACAAAGGCAAGAAAAAAAACGACAGGTCCCAGAATGCAATATGCTACAAGCTAGAAAGCAAGGAGTCGCTGACGGTCCTGTTGAAACCATGCCGGTTACTTAGTGCTGTCTTAATCAAATACTGACCTTGATTGGTAATCCGCCAGATCTGAAAGTTGCCAGAGTTGCTTGCGAATTGCTATAGCCTTTAAAGTCTCATCAAGTCTTGTAAGTGTGATATCAATGCAATTATAACACAATACAAATTATCTCGACCTACAATATATGGAAAACATCTAGTACATATGATCCAATATAGGGGCTTGTTCGCATGCACTAAGTTTCGTCGAGAAATCATTTGTTTCCAAATAAATTTTCGACTGGCAAAGGGCTAGTGGTGAAGGAGGCACACATCGCACCAACTGGGGCTAAAGGGGATGGATCCAGTTGTCAGCAGTGCTGAGAGTGGTGTGGAGAAACGAATAGTAAACAGCCTTTTCCAAACAAGAGCAGCATCCATGTTCTAATTGGACCATTCTTATATTAAGAGTTTCCAGATAAATATAAATATCTTCTCAGGTAAGGTAAATCTGTGGTACCACGTCAGAAACAATACAACCCGGGACCTGGGAACAAGCAACACGACTTCCATGAAATCACTATCAGATGAATTTACATGTACAGCATAGTAAAGTCAGAATGAAATTAGTGCACACTTATAAAAAAGCAATGGCGCATTAAATTAACAGCAATGTGTGCAGCACAGAGAAAAGCAGAATGAAATCAGTGCACACTTAAAAAAAAGCAACAACTCTAATCAAAATGAAGCAATCAGTACTTCGACTATGCTCTGAAGAAGGGAGAAACGAAAGATGAGGAAGTAAAACTGGCATGCGCTGACCAATCAGGAGGCAGCAATTAAGAGTGAGAATGAAGCCAAAGAATCGTTAGCAGTGGGCTGGCTCCAAGCCCCTTTTTAGTAAACAAAATGGCTCGCAAGTAACTGAATCGAACGACACCTAAATATGAAGGAAGAAGTGCAAGCCTCTCTGTTTGAGGAGCAGACTTTGCTTCAACAGTCATACAAAGGCAAAGGATTCTAACATGCATTTTCTTTGGGTGGGTGGGAGCAGAGTCCTCAACCTGGTTCGGATTGCATTTGCCAAGCTGGACTAGGGGCACAAAACTAGGATATGCGCGACCCAAAAATAAGTCAAAGTTGTGAGCAGGTGAGTGATTTTCTCAAGCCCTGCTCTCGGACCTCACAGCTGCACAGATACATTCTAATGTAAGCTATTATTAATGAGGATCCCCTTATCAATAATGTGTTTTTAATATAGAAAGCATTCAATGAATATTTGACGTTACCTGGCTTAGATTTTTTTTTCTTCTTTTTCTTCTTTTTTGCCTTAAATCTTAAAAGGTCCTTGGATTTTTTCTCTTTGCTCTTCTTTTCCTTTAAACCTAAAGTAAAATTGAAGTTTACATTTCATATAGTTTATCTCGTCAGTTCAGCACAGTTATCTAAAATGTATATCTTGATGAGTCAATCAATTTCACTTTATTTGACCTTACACAATAAGATCATAAAAGTACAATAATTCATAAAATATGTATTGTTTGATCTGCTACATTCCATCACGTTTCGATAAGCACAGATAGGAGCCATCTTTATACTTTGAATAAAACACTATGTTAATACCCACCAAATTCATTCAATGTATAATAAGAAAAGGGTAAGACAGTACCAAAGCAAGTTAAAAAGCAATTAATAATCCAATCAATCTTCTATTTGCTAAAACTAAATAATACAAATAAAACCAGTCAAAAAACTAAGACTAAAAGGGAAGCGCCCCGTTTAAAACATGCTTAATTCATTTGATATATAATATAAAGTGCAAAATAGTGCCACAATCGATTAAAGTGCAAATTATGACCCGATCAATCTCATCTTTGAGAACACCAGACAAAAGTTTAAATAAGGATCAGGGAGCGTTTGGAGGAAAGACGAAGCTGGGCGGCATTGTACAAAGTAATGTTTCAGAAACAAGGGCCAGATGTACTGTTTCGTTCATATATATATAAATGTACATAAAAATATAAAATGAAGGATAGATTGAGGGGAGGTGCCATCACAGGGGCAGACTGGCAGTTCATTAATTGAGTATGTCCCCACAGGAAAACCCAGCATGCAAGTGATAAGGTTTAGTCTGAATCGCACCAGTACATATCAGTATTGGAGATTTGTGACAGTAACCAGGTATGAGTTAGCTTCTCCTGGAATAGGTGGAAGGGCCAAAAATAATGCTACCGTGATTTTATTACAGTTAAGTGCATGCCTTTCGTTAGCCCTATACACTTTCGAGCGTAATTTAATTTCAGATTTTGGGGTATTCAAGCAGTTAAGCGGGTCATAAAATAGAGAATCAAAGCCTAGTGTTGACAAGATATACTTAAATGCCGTGGTACCTTGTGCACCTGCTCAAGGTTTATACAGTCCTGTATGATATTTTGAGTCAGTCCCACTGTATCCCTCCTCCAGATTGAATGCCAGAATAGGACCTGGGCAATGAATAAGAAGTCTGATATAAACGGGGCGTTCAACTCTTGATGCATGGTGTAATCTGAGCATCCTTTCGGGAGGGATAATAATTTTGTAAAAAAGGCGTCCTCTTTCAGTTGTATCGCCGGCCCGCTAGGCCCCCCCCGGTCAAGCCCGCGGGGCCCGAAGGCGCGCCAGCAGGCGTCGACGGCAGAGCCAGGCCTCTCGTGGCCGAGAGGAAGGCACTGATCTCCGCTGGAGCCGCGTCTGTCCCAGGGACCGGCGGGTATGGGGACGGACGTGACTCCTGCGGCTCCGACGGAGCCGCGTGGTTGGTACCACCCGAGCCCTCAGCCGAGTCGCGCGACCGGCTAGGGGAGCCCGAAGAGCGATGTCGCCTCTTGGACTTCTTACCATGCTTCGACTTACCCGAAGACTTGGAACCGGACGAGTGGTGGTGACTGCGGCTCCGCGACCGGTCCCTCGTCCTCCTACTCGACCGGGACCGTGAACGGCGCGGAGCCGACTGCCGGTACTCCAGGAGCTTGCGGGACCGCTCCCGCCTAGCCTTCGAAGTCAGGGACCGGCAGTCGTGGCACGACTCGGAATCGTGGTCGGCCCCCAAGCAGAACAGGCACAGGCGATGATGGTCCGTAACCGACAGTCGTTGACAGGAGTCGCAGCGTTTGAACCCGGGCATCCTACTGGCACCAGAGTCGAGTCGACAGACCAAAAGAGTCAAAAAGTTTAGTCAAAAAATGACTAAGGGGTAAGCTCTTCCCGGATCGGCACTGTCTGGCGCGAAAAAAAGAAGAACTGACGTCAGCGCGCGAGGGTGGCGTCTAAGTACTCTGACGCCGTCATCCCGGCGCTGATGACGGACGCAGAGCCGCAGACGACGCCTAGCGACGCGCAGGGGTATTGCTGACAAAACTTTCCAGATCCAGCCTGACGCCTGGGGATATTCTAAGGTGAGGAATCTAAGTTGAGGAATCTAACTAACGTGTTTGTTTCAGATTCCATTGTTAGATTGTTTTCCCGCAAGAGGGTGAAAATGGAGGACATAAGTGTACAATAGAGATGACCATGCGTATGTATGTAAATAGGAAGAACTGCAACAACTACAGGTGTCTGGGGAGGCAGGTGAGCGCAGGTGAATCTACGGCTATACATGCCAAGAACAGATGCTTACTGGGTAAGTAACATTATCTGTTTGAGGCATGTGTGCTGTAGATACACATGCTTTGCATTGACTAAGCTCCCCAAGCGGTGGCTTACGTGTAGGTGTTGCAGTTGTCTGAAATAGTGTCTTAAGCACTGCTTGACCTACATTAGCCTGCTGTCGTGCTAACACATCCACACAATAGTGTTTGGTAAATGTGTGTGGTGTAGACCATGTAGCTGCATTACAGATGTCAGCTAGAGGAATGTTGCCTAAGAAGGTCATAGTAGCCCCTATTTTGCATGTAGAATGCGCTCTAGGGGGTATGGATAAAGTTCTCTTTGCTTGTTTGAATGCATTCAACAATCCATCTTGTAATGCCTGATTTAGAGATGGGATTGCCTTTGTGAGGTGGAGCAAATGCTTTGCGAAAATCCTTGGTCCTTTCTATGTAATACAATAAGGCTCTTCTAACGTCCAGCGTGCGGAGAGCTCGTTCTGCTACTGAATCAGGTTGAAGAAAAAAACACAGGTTACTCAACTGATTGATATGAAAAGCAGAAACCACTTTGGGAAGGAATTTTAGATTGGTGCGAAGAACTATCTTTGTGGAGTGGAAAGAATGATTTTCTAAGGTTAATGCCGATCAGCCCCGAAGACACCGTCCGCATGATGAACTCCGTCCACTCCGGATCTCCGACTGACCCCTGCCCTCACCACGTCTTCAACAAGGCCGACGCTGTCATCGCACCCCACCTGCGGGACATTATCAACACCTCCTTCGACACCGCCACCTTCCCCGAGAGCTGGAAGCACGCCGAACTCAGCGCTCTACTCAAGAAACCTACAGCAGACCCCACCGAACTCAAGAACTACCGCCCCATCTCGCTACTCCCGTTTCCAGCCAAAGTCATCGAGAAGACCGTCAACAAACAGCTGGCCGCCTTCCTCGAGACGAACGGATCCCTCGACCCCTCGCAGTCCGGCTTCCGAGCCAACCACAGCACCGAGACCGCCCTCATCGCCGCCACCGACGACATCCGAGCCCTGATGGACAACGGAGAAACAGCGGCCCTCATCCTCCTAGACCTCTCCGCGGCCTTCGACACTGTCTGCCACCGCACCCTAGTGCAACGCCTCAGCAATGTCGGAGTCCAGGAGAAGGCACTGGAATGGATCGTCTCCTTCCTCGACGGAAGAACACAGAGAGTCCGCCTGCCACCGTACAAGTCAGAGGCCACCAAAGTCATCTGCGGCGTCCCTCAAGGATCCTCGCTGAGCCCTACCCTCTTCAACGTCTACATGAGCCCCCTCGCGGCCATCGCACACCAACACAACCTCAACATAATCTCCTACGCCGACGACACCCAGCTGATCCTCTCCCTGACCAACGACCCCGCCGCCGCCAGAGCCAACCTGCACGAAGGGATGAAGGAGGTAGCCGAGTGGATGACGACCAGCCGCCTGAAACTGAACTCAGACAAGACGGAGGTCCTCATCCTGGGCTCCACACCCACCGCCTGGGACGACTCCTGGTGGCCCCCTGCCCTGGGCACCGCACCCAAACCGACAAACCACGCACGCAACCTGGGCTTCATCCTGGACTCCTCCCTCTCCATGACCAGACAAGTCAACGCCGTCTCCTCGGCGTGCTTCAACATCCTGCGCATGCTACAGAAGATCTTCTGGTGGATCCCCACGGAGACCAGGAAGACCGTCACCCAGGCCCTCGTCACCAGCCGACTGGACTACGGCAACGCCCTCTACGCCGGAACCACCGCCAAGCTCCAGAAGAGACTCCAGCGGATCCAGAACGCCTCAGCCAGACTCATCCTCAACATCCCACGAAACAGCCACATCTCCGGACACCTGAGAGACCTGCATTGGCTCCCCGTCAACAAAAGAATCACCTTCCGTCTCCTCACCCACGCACACAAAGCCCTACACGACCAAGGCCCGAGCTACCTCAACAACCGAATCAACTTCTACGCTCCCAAACGCCACCTCCGTTCAGCCAGCCGCGCCCTCGCCACAGTCCCACGCATCCGTAGAGCGACAACAGGAGGAAGGTCCTTCTCCTACCTGGCCGCCAAGACCTGGAACTCCCTCCCGGCCGACCTGCGCCTGACCCAAGACCACCTCTCCTTCAGGAAGAAGCTCAAGACCTGGCTGTTCGAGCAGTAACGGCACCCCCCCCCCCCCCTAAGCGCCTTGAGACCCAACGGGTAAGTAGTGCGCTCTATAAATGTCCTGATTGATTGATTGAATGCCTGTAACTCACCAACTCTTAACGAAGTGATGGCAATGAGGAAAGCAACTTTCCATGAACAAAACTGTAGAGGGCAATTATGTAAGGGTTCAAAAGGTGGACCCATAAGTCTTGTAAGGACAATGTTAAGATTCCACACTGGTGCGGGTAGAACTCTTGTTGGTATTACTCTTCCAAAGCCTTCAAAGAAAACTTTGATTACAGGGATGTTGAATAGAAATGTTGTCTGCTTTGCACATATGCAGCTATCGCTGCAAGGTGTAAACGAATAAATGTGTAAGCCAACTCAGTTGTAAGTGCAACAGGTAACAGATAATGTTTTGTACAGAAGTGTCTAGAGGATTGATCTTGTTGTTATTACAATAGACAACAAATCTTTTCCATTTTGCTGACTGCAAGCTCTAGTAGTAGGCTTTCTTGCTTCCTTCACAATAGTCATACATTGTGGTGGTAAATTTAAATAACCAAACTCCGACTTCCTGAGCCAAACCGCTAGGTTGAGCTCCTTGGGATTTGGATGTCTGATTTCTCCATGGATTTGAGTGAGAAGACTCAAGGTGAGATGTAGTTTTCGATGTGGAATCACTGACAGTTCAAACAGGGTGGGGTTGACGAACACATGTGGGGGCTACTAGAATCAGTGTGAGGGATGTTTGCCTGATCTTCCGAACCAGTAATGGAAGTGATGGAAAAGCATAGGCAAATACCCCTGACAAGTTCATCCATAGGGCATTGACTTTGGATAGAGGGTGTGGGAAACACACAATGGATGGAGGGTCTAAGGGAGTTTAAAGACCAGCACGGGCAAATCCCCAAATACCAGAACTAGAACAGCAAAAGAGCCCGTGGGTCTGAGGAGATCTACCTAACGATGAAACCTAGAAACCAGTTTGCATCCCCCAGTAGAGGATCCTATCTACAAGGACCAAGTCCCATCACCCACCGAGGTGGCATGCTTCATCATCTGGGACCTCCCGTTAAGCAGCTTCTTCCAGAATTGGATTTCAACACGGACACTGATTTTCTGGTCAGTTTTGACGTTGAATCTTTATACACCTGCATTCCTCAGCTTGAGACCCTGGAAGCCATCAGAGGGCTCCTCGAAGTTAACACCACCGATTTGAGCTCGCCAGTAGCCTTCATCATGAATTGTGCCAGGCTGGCTATGACTGAAAACTTCTTCAAGTTTGAGAATCAGTTTTACCTTCAAACATCTGGTACTTCTATGGGCAGTGTTTTCGCCCCCAGCCTGGCCAATCTCTACGTTCACTTGTTTGAACAAGGTTCTGTCCTTAATGCCACCAATCCCTTTCACGACAGAATAGTCGTATGGAAGCGCTACATCGACGACATTTTTGTCATTTGGCGAGGAGATCTAGCCACCCTGAACACCTTTAATTCGTGGCTCAATGATCAAAACATGTTTTTGAATTTCACTATGGAAGCCAGCAAATCCAGCTTGCCTTTCTTAGACCTGCGGGTTTTTTCTTCGGACAATGGCCTGGCTAGTGAGTTATACACCAAGCCGATGGCGAGGAATTCTCTGTTGTCCTTTGACAGCTTTCATCCGAAATCTCTCCGTGCAGGTCTACCGTTTGGGCAATTCCTGAGACTGCGGCGTAACTGTTCTACTACTGCTAGTTACAAACAACATGCTGCTGTCCTGTCTCGGAACTTGAAGGCCCGCCAGTATCCTTCTAGTCTGGTCCGACGAGCATCAAAACGGGCATTGAATAACAACCGAGAGGCCTTACTTGAACCATCTACACCTAAGCCCCCATTGGAAAGACTTACTTGTGTACAAACATTTAGCACACGGTCGAACCATATTCAGAAGATCATACGGAAGCATTGGCGCATTCTGAATGCAGGGCATTTACATCTAGCTCCTCCACTGTTTTCGTTCAAGAGAAGCGCTAATTTGCGCGACACCCTGGTTCACACACGTCCGAGAGATATGCCGGTTGCCACAGCTAACACACTCTGGAATTTGCCACCAGTTCAGGGGCATTATGCCTGTGGTAACTGTGGTGTATGTGCCTACACACAACATACCACTGAGATCGACATCAGCAGTAACAAACCCTGGAAACAACTGAAACATACCAATTGTAACAGCGAGAGAGTGATCTATATGATTACCTGTCCCTGTCATAAGAAGTATGTGGGGATGACCATCAGAAAGGTCAAAATACGGATCATGGAGCATAGAAGCACCATAAGATGCCATAGACAGGCGATACGACTAACTAAACATTTTCTGGATCTGAAACACAGTTCTGACGACATCAGGTGGACGGTTTTGGAACAACCCTCGATCCCCTCCCATGTCTCAGATGTTTCTAAATTTCTGTTCAGAATAGAACAGCGCTGGGTCTTTAAATTGAAGAGTGATCAATCAGGGCTCAACGAGGCAATCCCGTGGTCCTCACTGTGACGATAATGAGGGGGCTCTTGTCCTATGCATGAATCTTCTTGTCATCATGATAGACCCTGATGCCTTCGTTTTGCATGTCCACCCATATATACATTGTTGCCAGGTCCGCTGGGTTCCTATTGTCTGTTTTCATCATCATAACAATCGTCATGGCGACATTAACCTACTCTTAGGACTTAATTATTATGGTCCTATTTGATGTGCGGCTTGGTTATATACTATATTGGGTTGCTGGTGCCTTTGTCACGTAGGAGTAAGTTCAACATCTTGACAGAATGTACTGTCTTATCTTGGCATGTCCACCCTTGTGTATACTGTTGCCACGCTGGATGAGTGATTACTAGTTATGGACAGGATGAGCACAAGTGTTGTGGCGACAACAACCCTCCTACATGAATCAGACACATTGTTTTGGTTATTGCGCAGACGAGTCAGATTCCATTTGCTATATAACAAAAAATCTTTTTGTGGGCACTTTGTGTCCGTAATTATTATTATTATTTTTATCATATGGTGCGGTTTGGTGGCAGATGGAACGTCTTTGCCGGACCATCTTGGTGGTTACGTGTGGCTTGACATTGTGCGTGTGTTCGGCAGTTTAAACGATTCACTCGAAGCGTATGTCCGACTACATTACCCAACATGCTCCGATATTCGCCAATAGGCCCCCCCCCCCCACACGGGTCAACCCTCATCACATGGGTTGGTGGCCGGGCATGTGATTGGTTCATGTACCGATATCCGCCTATATGCCCCTCCTAATATGTTAACTCTCAGATCACGTGTTGGGGGCCGGGTTGTGATTGGTGCATGCGCGTCTGCGAGGCCTCAAGGGCGGCATCCACACAGTTCCGGCTCCCACTCGGCACATCCAGGAAGGAGGCCCGGGGTAGCGACGGATAGGTAGGCGAAGCTCTTTGTACTTTGCACCAGCGTAGTCTTTTTACTGCATGGGCTGTATGTTTAAAGTTATCCTTTGCGATGTCTTAGGGCACGCGTAGCCTGGAGCCGTAGACTGTACTAGCTCAGCCCGATATTGTCAGTGGTTCTGCTTTACCCCTGAGCTCCACTCGAGAAGGGTTGAGGTCCCATTTATCCATTTTCTTTGGACCTTAGCAGTTAGAGTCGGAAACGGCAGACTCTAGAAATGTATTGCTTTTGTGGCATTTTAATAACAGCCCCATAGTCTATTGCAGCCGGGCGTGAATGCCCTTATTAACCCCGTTGGTGGGACCAGCTGTACCAATTTAGATTTATAGAATGGCCCCAGAGCGAAATTCCTTGTGAGGGGCATTCAGTTTTTCTGAGTTATAGTCAATTCACCTTGTATTACAATGTGTGAGTCTTAGAGCTAACCGCAGTAAATGTTTACATCAGTGAGCAGATTACATTCTGGTGTATCTGTTCCTCTTGTTTTTTTAGAGCGTTGCCTCACGCCCCGAGTTGTGACCAGGAGTGTGGGACGTTCCCCGATCTCTTGACGGGTAAGGAGGCATTTTTTGATCCTTTTCTAGACAGACGTTCATTTATTTAACGTGTGTTGTAGATCTACCATCATGTCTTTTCGATCCAGTTTGCAACAATTTGTATGTTTATCCTAGGTCAACAATAATTGCATTTTGAACAGAGACCATTCTGTCTTTTAACAGGTGACCTGAATACTCCCAGATGGTGCCGTAGATCAATGACAAGCAGGTACCACTGTTGGTTGTATCGTTCCTTTTTTATTCCTTTGCACACTTTATCACATTGCAGTAGTGTATTACTTTGGTCCTGAAGAAAGCCACGGTCATCTCTCAGAGACGCTAGTTGGCTGAAACATGTAGACCTACACTCAGAGTACGTGTTCCGTATTGTTTGGTGTACACGCTTTACTCTATTATTTCTGCGTCTTTTTATTGTTGATATCACTGGATATTTAATAAAACAGTTTTCCCGTGGTAATCAATTTTAAATTCACATTTTTCACACACTGCACTTCATTTCACTACACCATAGGCAGCTTCCTTCCATTTTGGTAGTGTTTTCCCCCCCTGTTGGACAGTTAAAAACATCCCTGAGCTCCTCCTTTTTTAAAGTAATTAAAGGAGTAGTAGCTCTTTAACCACACCAGGTGTGGTTAACGGGAGGTCCCAGATGATGAAGCATGCCACCTCGGTGGGTGATGGGACTTGGTCCTTGTAGATAGGATCCTCTACTGGGGGATGCAAACTGGTTTCTAGGTTTCATCGTTAGGTAGATCTCCTCAGACCCACGGGCTCTTTTGCTGTTCTAGAGGGTGTGGGAACCTGGATGCGAAGTTTGGGCATTTTGCGTTGTCTACTGTGGCGAACAGGTCTATTTGTGGAAATCCCCACTGTTGGAAGCATGGATGGAGAACTTGGGGATGAAGTTCCCACTCGTGAATGTGCTGCCTCTTTCTGCTGAGGAGGTGGGCAATCTGATTGCTTACTCCTGGAAGGTGTTCCACCAGGTGATAAATCCTGTGATGTATTGCCCAGTTCCAAATGCTTTGCGAGAGGCGTGACAGTTGGAGAGAGGGTCTACCTCCTATGTTGTGTACATAGTACATTGCTGTCATGTGGTCTATGCGGACTAGGACAGCTTTACCTATGAGGTGGGTTTGAAAAGCTTTGAGTGCTAGGAACACCGCCAGAAGTTCTATGTAGTTGATGTAGAGACTTTTGTGATTTTCACCCCACAGACCCTGGATTGTGTAATCTTGGAGATGGGCACCCCAACCGGTGCGAGATGCGTCTGTTAGCACGATCTGTGGAATAGGGACTATGAAGTGCCGCCCTTTTGATACATCTTGTGGGTTCCACCACTGCAGAGCACGAAGGGTGCGGCCGTCTACCAACACTAGATTGGTTAATTGACCCTGCGACTGATTCCACTGAAGTGCTAAGCACTCTTGTAGGAGACGCATGTGAAGCCTTACAATCATTACCATCAGTTGCATGAAAACTCTGGCTGGTACTGTGTGGTTGGGTTGAAACTGTAGTATCATAGACTGAATGTTGTGAATTCTGGCTGCACTGGGAGAAGCTAAAGCATTGAGATTGTCGATAGTGGCTCCTAAATAAGACTGCATCTGTGAGGGACGCAGGTGAGATTTTTGTGCATTGACCGTGAAGCCCAATTGATGAAGTAGGTCTACTGGAGTGTGTTGGAGACAGTTTTGGTAAGTGCTGGCTTTGATGAGCCCGTCGTCTAAGTAGGGGAAGACGTGAATACTGAGATGAGCTGCTACAACTGCCAGACATTTGGTAAATACTCTGGGAGCAGTGGTGACTCTGAGCGGAAGTATTTTGAACTGGTAATGTTTGCCTGCTATGATAAATCTGAGGTATTTGCTATGAGCTGGATGAATTGGAATGTGAAAGTGTGTCTTAATTCTAGAGTAGACATAAAATTGCCCTGCTGTAAAGTAGAAGTACTTGTTGAAGGGTCACCATGTGAAAGTGCCCCGACAGTATGTATTGGTTCAACTTTCTGAGATCCAGAATAGGTCTTAATGAGCCGTCCTTTTTGGGGATCAGAAAGTAGAGAGTAAACACCTGAACCTTGGTACTGAAGTGGAACTGGTTCTATGGTTCCTTTAAGTAAGAGGGATTGCACTTCTTGTTCGAGCAAATGCAAGTGGTCTGGCGACAATTTGTGAGAGTGAGGTGGAATATTTGGAGGATTGGTGGTAAGCTCCAGGCAAAATCCATGTTGGATAATTCCAAGCACCCATTTGTCGGTTGTTTTAGATTGCCAAATGGGGAGAAATTGTTTAAGTCTTCCCCCGACAGTTGTGGAATAGTCTGAGGGAAGCCACTGTTTATTAGGGGAAGGGAAGTTACAGGGTGTGGTACCCTTACCCCTGCCCTTAAGAGTTGTTTCCTTTATACCCTCCTCTAAAAAAGCCTTTTGAGGAAGAAGATTAGTGGTTACTCTTCTACGAGCAAATGTTTTGGTCTGAGGGTGTTGACTTGGACCCTTCCCGGTAAAGGGAGCGCCGAAAGGAGCACCTGTTCGAAGGAGACTGAAGCGCTCCCAAGGACTTTGCTACCTTTGTGTCCTTTTTCATTTTTTCAAGCTCTTGATCTACCCTCGGGGCCAAAAAGATTTTCTTTGTCAAAAGGTGTATTTAAAAAATAAATTGTTGGACTTAGAGCTTAAAACCGGAAATCCTTATCTAAGCATGCCTTCTGAGTAGGACGCTAGTGTTGATCTCTCCAGCTGCGGTGTCAGCAGCATCTACAGAACACCTTATGGCGAATTGGAAATTAATTTTCCTTCTTTGACCAAGTTTTGGGCTTTAGCTTTATGCTCATCTGGGAGATATTGTAGCAATTGCTCCATTTCGTCCCAGTGAGCCCTGTCTGGCTAAAAGGCCCTGTGTGTTGGCAATACACGAGTGACAGGAAGCTTGAGCAGCTATGTGTTTGCGAGAAGCATCAATGAGTTTTGATTCCTTATCTGGGGGAGGAGCACCCCCGAGGTTTAGGAATTAGCTTGCTTGCGAGCATTGGATACTAACAAGGAGTCAAGTGGTAAATGGCCTTTAATAAATACCGGATCTGTTGGGGAAGGTTTGTATTTTTTGTTGACTCTAGGAGTCAGAATTTGTGCACATACAGAGTCTTTAAAATTTTTGGCTGCATGCCTCATCATTCCTTTGAGCATAGTGTGTGTTTGGCTCGACCTGTGTGTGGATCCTAGTGTCTCAAATAAAAAATCCTCTAAGGATTCTTTGTGGAGTACCACCCCATGGTATTGTGTGGCCCTGGCAAAAAGTTCTTGATAGGATACTTTGTCATCAGGTGGAGATGGCTTGGCATGGTAAAGGTCTGGATCATTATCCAATGGAGGCTCAATTGTATAATCCGTCCATGGATCCCCTGGTAAGTGTGTGTCTCCCTCATCAATATCGCCTCCCTCATGGTGAGATAGTGGAGAATCGTGAGGTGTGATGTGCCAAGGATCTAAAAGTGGAGAGGAGGGTGGAGGTGAGGAGTTGGCAGTGGTGGATGAAAAGGGCTGGTACCAACATTTTTCCTCTTCAAAAGGGATTTTGTAATGACTCATCAGGAAGCTTGTGCCTAGAAGGTGGATTGGCATGAATATATCCTGTATCAGGATTAATGTACAGTTTCTTTTGTTTGGGATCCAATTTGGATGGTACAATGTCTATTTTCGGATCCGAAGGTGCTGAAGTGACATCTTTGGTTTTCGGCATCAACGGTTTCGGGTCTGAGATGGAATGGCCTTTCGGGCCAGAAGGTTTGGGCTTCGAAGTCTGTTTCTTCATCAGCGTGGAGGGTTTCGGCTACAAAACCGACTCTGTGCTTGGTACTTTAAGGTTTCGGCTCCGAGGTAGATTACGGCCAACTTGATCTGGAGTCGGAAGGCTTGACGACCTGTTTCGGTGCCGAGCCGGGAGGCAGAGCCTCAAACATCTCGGTGCAGAGCTTGGCCAGAAGGCAGAGGTGGTGCTGAAGCCTTATAATGTTTGGGGTGTGGGTGGACGGGGCATGGGGTCGTCTGTATTCGTGTCACCCTGTCCTGCGGCACATCGTCGAGGTCTATCTCCAACTCTGAATCGGAGTCCGACACGGAGAAGGCCTCTTCTTCCTCAGCCGCGGAGGGCTTGAGGTCCTCTTGCTTAGAGTCTTCACCGAAGATATCCGGCGTGTTGTCTTGCTGGCACTGTATCTCCCGATGTCGAGCCTGACGATCAGAGAGTTTTCTTCACCGAAACAATTTGACCGTGACGCAGTCTTCTTCTCTGTGCTCTGGCGACAAGCACAAGTTTCACACCTAGTGCGAGTCGGTGTGCAGGTACTTGGTATGGCACCGAGGACAGAATTTGAACAGAGTTTGTTCCATCAACGAAAAGCTGGACCGACGTGGTTAGGCCCGAAGGCCGCACACAAAAAATTCCGATCGATATTGGAGATTCTGTTGACCGAATCGATACGTGGAGAAGTGGGAAACGCGTACAAAACAATGCCGTCGAGGGTAGAGTGGACTGCCCACGAGGAGAACCCGAAGAACGGTTTCAAACAGGAGCACAGCAATACACGTCCGAACCCGATGGCAGAAAAAAAACAATCTAACAATGGAGCTGATGCCTATGCGCACTATCACCAAAAGTAAGAGTCACCTTACCTCGTGACTGGAATGACTTCTTCGAAGAAAAACTTGTAAACATCTGGTCCCAACACTAGATGCAGGAGTATGCAAAGCATGTGTATCTACAGCACACATGCCTCGAACCTACAGCATCAAACTAAGTCCTACATGCTACCAGCTGACATCCCAAACCCACCTTTTAAAATCCCCTAGAGGGGAATTTCGTAGAGTAAGAAGAAATTGTGGCAAATAAGATTATTTGCTAGAATCAAATGAAATCATCAATAAACTAAATAAAATAAGTTATGACCCAACAACCTTGACCAAAACCATTCAGGAAGTTGAAAATAATAATAGAAGTGTACTTCTGAAAGACTCAAGAAAAATAACTACCAAACCACAGATCAGGTTCATTATGGAATATACTAATGGACATCACTATATCAGAAAACTCTTATGCAAACTTTGGCTGCATTAAATAACTCACAAATACAAAGTGGTATGCAACCATTCCCACAGATAACCTTCAATAGAGCACCCAATCTGCACAGGATACTATGTTAATCTTTTTTCATGGACAAAAGACAAAAAGGAGACATTTCTGGACAAGCCAAAGGTATCTACACATGCAGAAATTTCTCCATCTGCAAACTTGGGAAAAACAAAACAATGGAATAGACTATAAATGGGCACTGACATTACATTAACGATTGGATGATTTGTGAGAGCACCTTTGTTATTAACGTGACCACATGCCCTTGCAACAAAACTTACATAAGGGAGCATCATCTGACCACTCAGATTATCCAAGAACATAAAAAAAAAAAAACATTCAGAAAACAATCAAGATACTGACGCTTGTTGAAGAACATCACCAACGCACATTCACTTTTTACGTATTTGAAAGACTGAAGAAAAAAAAAAGATAAGGGGAAAACCAAGAACTGATCCTTTGGGAACAGGAGAGTGAACTGATACTCAAATTTGACATGGTTAAGCTGGGGCTCAACAAGGATGCAGAAATACATAACTGGTTACTGAGAGACCCCAACTCATCACATATAATTCCAGAACATAATAATAAAGTGACACCCAATGTGGTCAACTTAATTAGCAATCCGAATTTATATTAATTGTTCTTTTACTGTAAAAAACATTTTTTTTACCTGAGACTACAAGGATAGGGAGAAATCAGTAGCTGTAAGATGAATACCGAACTATTGAGAGCTATGTTTATTAACACCATACTAACAGAACTTACACATACGTACACACACATGAACAGACAGGATTATTATTGTAACAGCTTGTTTTGCTATCAACACGAGTACGTTACCATTTCTTATTGGTACACACATTGTGTTTTATCTCACCTGAAGGCATCCTCCTATAATACAACACTCCATATACATACACCTATCTAGGAGATCCTAAACATGAGTCTTTCTAATGCAAAGAGACCTTTATTCCTCCTAGCTACAGGGCTAATTCATCAAAGTACGCTATGTAGCATTTTCTTAACATCCCTCCACATCAACACACACACAAAATCAAACATGGCGGCTACTTCAACACCGGCCCACTCAGCTTACACCCACATTGCACTAAGGTCTTCAGATAAGAGGGTGCAGACTAGAATAATAAGACCACACACGAGTGCCATATTCTTTTGATCTCTTTTTCCCACCCCAGCTGCAAGCTACCGCTTTATTAGTGCATAAATCTTTCTTATTACTTATTTCACGTAGTCATACATCACTCCAAAATAGTACAACAAAAAGTTATCTTCAATTGTCACAGTATCAAATTAAAAAAAAAAAAGAAAATCAAGAATAACCGTTAGTCAATATGCCTTCAAATGAGTCTAACAACTTCTTCCCAGAAGCACTCCTCCAAATGTTTTAGGTTGGAAACCTTTCTTCCCACTATAAACACGTAGTAATACACCTAGCAAAAAGGGCGCTATGTTTTTGAGCCATCGTAGTATTACTAAGCAAAAACAAAGGACTAAGTCAGCAATTACGCCTTTTAAATGGCACCCGTCTCAGACTCTGACTGAAACCAAAGGCTTCGGTAGGACCGCAGAGACAGGATTAAGAAAAGGCATTCTGCCAGTGTACTAAGTCCGTCCTATAGGGCCAGCCACACCACTATTTTTCTCTTGAATAGCAGCATATTTTGCCTCCCATACTCCATAGTAACAATGCATCTGCTCCTTAAGGACACACGTTCCCTTAATGTATTTCACGGTTTCAGTTTGCCTGTTTGGACTGACTTACTACCCTTTTAACAATTAGATCTATATACTTATGGTTTAACTAAAAGATGACCTTTAGTCTTTCCTCCACAACCTGGGAACATCATTGTCTCCTATCGGGGCTACGTACAAGATCTCTTACCATAACCATTCTATTTATCTATTTTTCATTCTAGACTAATATAATGCAGCACTAAAATTCAGGAAAACAGAGGTACTACTGTTAAGCATGAATACATGTTTGGTGTTCTAATCTAGCTATCCAACATAAAAGGAGGTGTGACCATTCTTTTTTTTAGGTTTTCAAAGAGATTCCAAAATAACTCGAAGCATAGCTAAACGATTTTAAAGCTTCAAGTAATTCTATACCCGTATAAAAATATCAATGCCAGAGCATTTTTAGGAAGTAGTGCCCTATCTAATTAAATACAGAGCAATGAATCCCATTGGATGTTACTTTCTATCGCACTACACATTCACTTGTCACTAGCGCAAAGATAAATGTTTGGAGCAAGTGTGCAGTTTTTACACAAGTGCAATGTTTTCACTTTCAGCAGGGCACCTTAAATAATAATATCCGATAGAGATTACTTAACTATGAATCCTCCCCAGGTGCCAGACCGGATACAGATACTTTTCTTCAGCAGTACCACCGCGCACCGGGGGCGGTGTCGTATGACTCCGTGCCGACGTCTACTCCGGATGTCACATCAGTGGAGTCATATAAAACCCCTCCAATGCGCATGATGTCAGTTCCTTCTTTTTCTCGCTACAACACGGATCCGGAACAGCGGTTGCTCAGATCATTTTTGGGTCAATTCCAACGCCCTTTTAGCATCAGGAGACAGTGTGCCTATGCCTTCAGGTTTTAAAACGTGCGAGTCCTGTGCTCGAAAGATGTTGGCTACAGACCCTCATTCCATCTGCATGTGTTGCCTGGGGGAGAACATGAGTGCGAAGCCTGTCAGCGACTGAAGCCAAAAGCCTTGCAGGAGAGGAGGATGAAGCTTCAGACGGCTCGGTTCTCCCAGTCTTCTGAGTCCAAGCGGCGTTGTTCTTCCTGCTCTGAGGTTCCTGCCTGGGATCGGTCGTGGATCCATTCCCATGGGTGTCGCTCACCTACGTAGCAAAAATCCCGATGTAAGGGTTTGAAGTTGCGGCAGCCTTCGGCCTCACTGCGTCGCGACGTAGTCTCCGTCGGCTCCTCCTGCTCCTTAGCGGAGGACGTAGCACAAGGGAAAACCCCGCACCACCCTCCTTTTCCTGGATCAGGGGCGACTATGTCCCAGATGCAAGCATACTACCATGCTCTACATGCATTTTTTGGGTCCATGCCTTCCTCTGGAGCGCATTTGAGCCACAAGGAGGTAGAGGGTACTCTGACTGGGCTCAAGCTGATGGGTTCGCCCTCGGTGGCAGTTGTGATCCCAAACTCTGTTCCTAGAGTCGTCACAGCGTCGCTGCACAGCCTGGTGCAGCGTCTAGCTGTGACACCGGCGGTGGATGAGGTCGGAGAGGTTGAAGTAGATACGGCGCTGCCCCAAAGGCGGTGGCGTCCGAGGCGCCACTTTTAGACACTGCGGTTCCCTCCTCTTCTCCCAGGCACTTTAGAGTCAGTGCCGTCTGTTGCTGTCTCCACAGTGTTGCAAGGTTGTGCGAAAGTCGGTGACACTAGGGACGTCGACCGATTGGTTGGTCCTGTTCTGCATCTTATGAAGGTTCCTTGGGCTGCATTAGGTGAGGACAGTGGTCTGCAAGCCTCCCCTGTTTCTGACCTACTTTTTCTGCCACAAATGGCGACTGAGGCTAGTGCAGCTTATGCAGAGGTTGTGAAGAAAGCTGCTGATATCTAGCAATTACAACTTCCTTCCATAACTTTGCCATCTGATCCCTTAGTGGATCTACTTCATCAGGGTGCAACAGGTGTTGAACCCTTACTGCCCTATGGAGAGTCTCTATATGATATTTTACTCAGATCTTGGACGAGGCCAGTGACCGGGGTCTCTGTTGATCATGACATTTCACATCACCATCGCCCTGCTCCACCCTACCACTAAGGGGCTTGTGGTGCAAGCTGTAACAACTTTGCCAGATCCAGATGTTGCTCTCTTGCTTCCGTCGGGAAGAGAATCCAGGTGGTTGGATTTCTGTGGCCGAAATAACTTTTCTTCAGGTAGTTCGGCCTTGAGGTCATTGAACACGTCTTGTGTCTTGGGCACAGCTTACACTTTATGGGACTCTATTGCCCATCTGCTTCCTTCCCTTCCTGAAGGGGTCAGGTCTGACCTCCAGTTTGTGCAAGATGGCCGTGGTATAGCGACGTACACCATTAAGTCTGCTATGGACACCACTGATTCTATTGTTAGAGCCATGGCTAGGTCTGTGGCTCATCGCAGACATGCTTGGTTGCGGGAGTCAGTTTCCTGACACTGTTCGAGAGAATTTAACAGATATGACTTTTGTTGGTGTCCGTTTGACAGCCATTCAGATTCTGCTCTACGCCTCACGGCTGGTCGATGGTAAGGTGGCGTAAGCCTTTCTTTTGAGAAGATTGTTCATGATAATATCTATTCATGTTCAGCGTTGTTGGTCTCTCTATTGATAGACCTATTTTGAAGTATCTTGCTTTTGTATCGCCACGGTCGTGGATCTTTAGATTAAGGAGTTAATTCCTGCATTTGCCTCTGGATTTACTCATTTTGAACTCCGAATTGTCTTTCCAGCTTCATAGTCCTTTTTGGTTCTCCTTGTTACTTTATCAATACGTTCATGTATTCTTTTATTTTACTCTGATGAGGAGCTTAGTCTTGAGAGATTATACCTTTTTGGTATGCGTCTCTATGTTGAGTATTTGTTTGCATTTGTATAGCTCATTCTGTGTTCCACTTACGTGGGCTATTGGTTACTATTGTGTAACTTCCAGAGTACACTGCCTGTGCTGGCATCACTCGGCTGTACAGCCTAGTCCTTCTTGGACCCTGTTATTTAAGGGCTATTGTTGTGGTCTCATGGCAGTTTTTTCCTTTGTGGTACCCCTTTTGGGGTCCTGTTGCCTTTCACCCCCATTAGGGTGATTGTATAATTGTAATGAAATGCTGTGCGTTTTTTGTCTCTATACGGGGCTGCCTTCCTTGAGATGTCGGTCTCTTCTGAGGGAGATTACATTTGGCAAGTTCAAACTATATTGGCTTCTTCGGAAGTTTATTTTACTAACGTTTCCTCCATTCTGGAGGTTCTGTGGCCTGCGGTCATTATTAGAATGTGGCTGTGCTATGTGCATTGCTTGTGATGTGGTCTGGAGGGCAGTGTCAGAATATTGACCCAGAGGGGTTGACATTTTCAGTCATGCCCAGCATTTTCTGGAGGGATATCTCTTTTCTTCTCTTCTTACGACGGATGTTCACTGTTATGGATCTTCGCTCCCTTTAGAACATCCTGAGGTTTTTTCTTTCCATATGCCCTAATATGCAAGTGTAATAATATATATATACATGTTTTCCTGTAGGATGCGGGATGTTCTCTGCTTTCTTCAAGACATAGTCTTTCTTTGTACGGCGATTGCCTTTTTGAAAATATATATATAGTTTTAATTACGGCAAAGTGTCTGGCATTCCTTATGTTCCTGATTTCCAACTGGGTATTTTCCTGGGATTTCCATCAGCTAGACTGTACTTCATTTGACTTACAGTACCTACTGTGGTCTTAAGTGTTGCTGTCAACAAGGTGTTCTTCCCTGTGTTTTCTCTTAGCAGAAGATTTTGGGTGGTTGGCATTATCTTAATGTGGAGTCACCTGGGATGGATTATGGAAGGTGTTACTGTTCTCTCTTTTTTCTGTGGTATACAAACAGGTGTAATCTATCTGTATTGTACATCCTCAGATTTTTCTCCTCTATATGCGTATTATGTTATTTCTGGTAATCTGACTATGGGGCACGTTTGCTCTTAGTTCATTTTTATCTGTAGATCTTATCCTGTAGATAGGTGTGCACGTATACGGATATATATATATACACATATATATATATATATATATATATATATTATCTACTGGCGGTCGCTAGTAGATAGTTATAGTTAGGACCATGTTTCCATAGGAAATCCGCAACATTCTATTTGGAATAACTTTGGCGCCGGTCGACGAATCCTCGCGAAATTTTCAAAACTAATGGGGCGCTATGCTCCGCTCCTACCCTGAAAGTCTCGGTGGGGATTCGTCAAGCGGGGGCTGAGAAAAAAGGGGGGTCCCAAAACGCGTTTTCCCCATGCATTTTCCCATAGGACCTTTAGTCCGAGCTACAGCCCGAACGGCTGAACAGAATTACTTGAAATT
This sequence comes from Triturus cristatus, assembly GCF_964204655.1. Taxonomy (NCBI): domain Eukaryota; kingdom Metazoa; phylum Chordata; class Amphibia; order Caudata; family Salamandridae; genus Triturus; species Triturus cristatus. The sequence goes on from NC_140590.1 coordinate 1,352,035,028, forward strand.
TGGCAGAGAGGTAGTCCTCAGGTCAAGGATGTGCCTTTTGTAGGTCTGGTGTAAATCTGTTCAGTAGGTCCTGAGAAAATAGCATTTAAATCAATATATATATCTGCAAGCGCGCTCCGTGCGCTTACCGTAAGCTTACCGTACGCGTACGGTGCCGTGCGCGAGCTCAATTCTGATTGGTGGTTACATGACTGTAAACATTCGAATCGGTCGAAATCAGGAAGTGTCGGCCGCCATTTTCTGTCTCTCGCACTGAGAAACAAAGATGGGGAACGTGAAAAGGGGGCAACGAAGAGAGTTGCAGACCCCCTAGTGTTTGTCAGGGGGTCCATGAAGGACCCAAAAGTACGGAAAATACATTTAATAATTTTAAAAAAAAATCGGAGTGCGCGTACGGTAAGCTTACCGTACGCGCACGGCAAAAAAAAATAAAAAAAATAAAATAAAGAAGTAACAATCACATTTATTAAATAAATTAAAGGACCCACAAGGGAGAAAAAAAACAAATGTTACTGTGTAAAAAAAGGCGAGGCGCGCACGGCATGGACTGCGCAACGTGGGCGCTGAGCGCCCACAGCGCGCGCACGGTGCGCGCAGGGTGTGCGCACAGTGAAAAACCAGAAAAAAAAAAAAATACATAACTTAGCATTTAAAAAACCGTACAAATTCACTGAAAAAACCATAGGTTTCACACACGTTATAGTTAGGAATTATCATTTACAAAACCTTGCAAATTCACTTAAAAAACCATAGGTTTCACACATGTTATAGTTAGCTGTACATTTCACTCGTAAAAAACCAATGAAATTCCACGTTATAGTTAGATCAGGTAACTATAACTTGCGCGACCGCAATCCACAATGTGTAATTTCAGATGTCATCATTGATGTCATGAGTGATGTCACTGACCATGTCATGAATGATGTAATATGTGACGTCATCAGCAGTTTATTGTGGGCGCACAAGTTATAGTTACCTGATCTAACTATAACGTGGAATTTCATTGGTTTTTTACGAGTGAAATGTACAGCTAACTATAACATGTGTGAAACCTATGTTTTTTTAAGTGAATATATATATATATATATATATATATATATATATATATATATATATATATATATATATATATATATATATATATATATATATATATATATATATATGTGCATGTATGCATGTGCAGGTATATGTGTGTATATAGATATTGTGTCGTTCCTTGTGAGTGTTATATAGATATGTGTGATCAAGGGCACTCAGTGCTCGAAACGCGTCGCAGAGGGAGAGTCAAATGAAATAAAAATCTTCCTGCCTGAGCCGTGAGGGTCCGTTTCTCCTTTTCTTTCGCGTTGGGATAGCTGTGAAAGCAGAAACTATGTGATGGTGTGGAGAGTGCACTATTTATATATATATATATATACGTAAACATATTGTGGGTATGACTGTATATGTTTACCCACACTATGAGATTTGAGTATTGTTGCTCGTAGTTTTAGGCAGATTCTTACCTAGGTACCTGCCATCTTTCTGTCTCTACCAGATCCACACAGAGTGGATCCTTGTAGTGCTCTTATCTAATGACGCAAGTTCTTTTTTAAGGACAGGAGCCCTCGTAATGATCCTAGGGTTAATAATGTTTTTTCCCCCAAGGAAGGGTTGGAGTTCTTCTTCAATCTTGTTCCTGTTCTCTTCCCACTCTTGCGGTGAATATGTTAAAACCCTACTTCTAGTGTGAATGTGTTTCGAGAGACCCCTTTCTGGTTCTCAGGACGTTTTTCCCTCATCTATTCCTACGGAGAAATAGTTCACGACACTCGCTTTTGCCTCTGGCCCTCTGTCCATAGGCTGATTTCAGGTATTGCGTTCATGCTATTGACTGTTGCCTTCTGGCATGGTGTTGTTCCTCCACCCTTGAGAAGGGGCTTTTCTTTGATCCATACCCTTAGAGTTGTTTTTATTGACATTGCCTGTGGTCCTCCCCACAGTTTTTATAAAGAGTTCTTACTCTTTTTCATCTAATTCCTTCAGAAAGCGCCGGGCTTGCATGCCATGTAAAAGGGAGCGGAACACGTGTTGGCTGCATCATGATAAACTGTATATAAATCTCAAGAGCTGTGGCAAGATTCATCAATGTGATGTAACAAGAACTGAAATGCTCATACTTGGGAATAGTTAATATAGTATACCCAGGGCAACTACATAAGGCATCTTAAAGGAACTTCATTAGTAAATATGGAAAATAAATGTTTTGTTTAAAAAAAAAAAAAAAAAAAAAAAAAGGACTTAAACCAAAGACTTCTTTCTAAGTAATATTCTTCTTTATTAAAACTTTTTATTGATGACAAAATAAAAAATTGCTCAAGAATTTAATGAGCAGTTAAGCACAGTGATTTGCATACAATCAATATACATTTCCATTGTCATTACTCCCGCTTCTCTACTATATCTACCTAATCCCTCCCATTCCCACTCCTACCCACTAAGCTCAGGGGATGGTGTGGAATGCAACAGGTCGAGGGGACTCGCAAATGTGTCCTCGGTACATGTTACAATTCCCCCATATTTGTTTCCATTTCCCTGGGCAGCCTCGAGATTCATAAACAGTTCTTTTGGTTATCATGCACCAATCCATGTCTCTCATCCAATTGTCTACCATTGGAGTCTCTGGAGCCCTCCATGCCCTAGCTATATTATGTCTGGCTATTACCATTCCCAACGTTGCCCACTTTTTTTTTTTTTCTAACTATTCAAGTCTGTGGGCTCCCAAACATTCAGTAGGCATTTCTTGGCCCCGGGTTTTAAGTTCCTCCCTAGCTCCTCTGTCATGCATCGAAGTACTTCTGTCCAATATCTCTGTACGTGTACACATTCCTAAATATGGAAAAAAGTGCCCTCCTGATTGCACTGCCTCCTACACTTGGGATCTTCCCTATATCCCATCTTAACCAGCGTGGGACCTGAGAGATATACTTTATGTAAAACTTTGAATTGTATTAGCTTAAGCCAGGAAGAGATCACCACCTCCTTTGAGGAAGCCAGTCCCTCCAGCCAATTGTCTTCTTCCAGGTCTCCAATATCATTCTCATAGTGACTACGGAGCTGGAGGAGGGGGTCGGGCGCATTATTAACAAGTTTCCAGTAAGTCAGTGAGATTGCTTTTTTGTGCATGAAATCAATGCGCATTCTGTCCTCCAAGTGGGAGGACTTCAGGGGCCCCTGTAAATCTGCCGCCTGCAGGGCATGACTGATCTGGATTATCTGAACCTTTCTGTGACTGCAAGTTAATATTCTTGTTGCAATTGTGCAAAGGTGAGGATACCCCCCCACACACACAACACACAACCACAGGTCTACCAACCAAGAGATTCCAATTGGGTCCAACTGGTCAAATCCCTTTGTTTTCCTCAGCGTTCCCAGCTGTTCTGTGTCCCATAATGGGATTGCCTGTGTGATCTTCCCTGCCCATCCCAGGCTTCTGTTGACTGTGCCATATATGGACTGCAAGACTGGTGCGGCCTGTGAGTTGCAATTGTGACGATTTGGTGTAGAGAGCTCTACGGAAGCCCCCTCCTGGAAGGATCCATCTATATATTCTGTATCCAGGTTCATCCTGTGGCTTATATATGCAGTGATTAATAGCTGTGATCTGTGCAGCCCAATAGTATTTCTTAATCTCAAGGAGTCCAATGCCTCAGCCGTACTACCCCCTCACCAACTTTCTGGGTGTCAACTCTGGGCATCTCCCCCCCCCCCCCGCCCCAACAGCCCTCTCTGTTCGCTTTCTATAGCTTTGAAGTAGGAGGTGGCAACCAGAAATGGTGCGTTGTGCAACACATATAAGATGCGTGGGAGAGACATCTTAAATAATGTTGCAAGACCCAAGAGGGACAGCGGAAGTGTTTTCCAATGCCACTCGTCAGACCTTAAGCGCTGCAGTGGGGGTAGGAGGTTTTGAGTGTACAATCGCTCAGGATCAGTAGTGATATAGATACCGAGGTACCTGAACCGCCCCTCTGCTCTCTCCACCGCATATCCTCTAGGCAACGGGGGAAACTCTCCCCTCAAAACGAAAATCATTGACTTTGTCCAATTAATTGTATAGCCCGAGTATTTTCCAAAACTGGAGAACACATTGAGGACTCTATTGATTGACGACTGGGGAGACACCAAATACAGCAAAATGTTGTCCGCATAGAGGGAGGCACGGTCCTTCCAACCCTCTGCCCATCTGAGTCCCCTTATCAAAGGGTATCTGCGTATCTATGATGCCAATGGTTCTTGTAGCAATGCAAAAAGCAACAGCGACAGGGGGAAACCCTGCCTAGTTCCCCTGTTAATAGCAAAACCTGGGGACATTTTATTATTGACTATCACCTGTGCTAACGGTTCACAATACAGCAGTCTTATCCAGCCTATGAAGTTGGGACCAAAACCAATTTTTCTACGTACTGCGAATAAATAGGGCCACTCGACTGTGTTGAAGGAAATCGTGGCGGCGAGAGACATCACCACTGCATCTTCCCTCAACGTATCCACTCTGCCCAACACCCTATGCAGCCGAAGATTAAGAGATCTGCTCCTTTCTGGCATAAAACCTGATTGCTCGGGGTGTACCTGGTTCGGGATGACCCATATCAGGCGTACAGCAAGTAACTTGGTTAAGATCTTAACTTCTGTGTTGAGCAGAGAGATAGGGCATTGTGATGAACATTTATTTTTTGGTTTGCTTTCCTTATGAATTACCACTATGATGACTAGTCTCTGGTCCGCGGGGAGTCTACCCACGTCTCTACTTTCTACATAAATGTTTTTGAGGTAGGGGGCTATGGTGTTTGGTGCAAGTTTGTATAGTTCTATTGGGAGGCCGTTAGGTCCCATCGCTTTTCCAGACCGCCAGCCGCTGATGGCCGGTGCCACCTCCTCGTTCGAAAAGTCACCTTCAAGCAATGATAAGTCCTCAGCTGTTAGTGAGGGCATAACTCCAGTAACGATCTAGATTCTGATTCTGGCAAGGTATTAGTGGATGAGTAGATCTTCGATATTGCCTCTGACTCCTCTGCTATTGATTGCGATCAACTAATGTACCTCCATTCTCAGTGATAAGCTGTGTTACAAGCAGATTCGATTGTTCACGCCTGGCAAGCCATGCCAATAGTTTCCCTGCCTTGTCCCCAACCTCATATATTCTATTTTGGGTTGCTCTATTCAGTGTTTTTGCTGCCTCTGACTAAATCTTGGTACTCCTTTTTTTTTTATCTCTAACTGGGGTGCGACATCCTCCGCTCGGTCACCCCTCAACTCACCCTCCAGTTGCAATATGCTTTCCTCTAACCTGATAAGCTCTATGTTTTACTCTGTTTGGGCCACCGCTGTTGCGGAGATAGCCTGGCCCTTACCATCGCCTTGAAAGCCTCCCTGAGCATCTGAGCCGACCAAACTGATCCCTCGTTCTCTTGGAAGTAAAGTTCTATACTGTCCATGACTTTTTCCCTTACTAAAGGTATTTTTAGCCTCCACGTACTAATTGGTGCCACTCTCCCGACCTGCCGCTGCCCCCCCCGCCACCCTAGACAACACTGGTGCGGTGATCTGTTGCACCTCTTTAATTTGTTTCACCAGGCCAGCAGGAGGGAGTAAGTGATATACCCTGGAGAGACTGTTATGGGCCCCTGAATGAAAGGTACATTGTATCTCGCTGTGATGAAGGGTGCGCCACATGTCCACCAAGCCCATGGCACCCAGGAACTCCTGCAGGTGCAGCTATGTGGATCTCAGGTCATGAGGGGGGTGTCTGTCAAGTCGCTGCGACACTACAGCATTACAATCCCCTCCTATCAAGAGCCGCTCTTCTGGTAGGTTCAATAATAGGTTTCCCAGGTCTTTAGAGGCCAATGTGTGAAGACCAGGAGGGACATAGATTGCCACTATGTGATGGATCTGCCCTCCCAGCTCCCTGACAACGCTGCATATCTACCCTGTGCGTCCACCCAGGTGCGATCAAACAACATGGGGAAGGCTTTTCTCACCAAGATGCCCACCCCTCTAGAGCTGGAAGAGAATCCAGAGTGTGCTGCAAGTGTGTATCCCCACTGATTCAGCGCCTTACAAGTGTTGCCCATTAGGTGTGTCTCCAGCAGGACAACCACATTGGGTGAGTGACGCTTTATATACTGGAGCACAATCCCTCTTTTCAGCCTGTCTCCCAAGCCAGTGACGTTCCAGGATAGTAATCTAAGTCCTTTATCTTTAAGTGGAATCATCATGTCCAAAGTTTTTCCGCCCCCACACCCCTGCCTCTCCGCAGTTACCCGGTATCTCGATCTGTGGTGACCTCCCAAAGAACAGAGAAGGATGAGCGGGATTTCTAGAACACCACACTGTGCTAAAACTCATGCCTAGTATAAGTATCACTTGTCTGTCATCTAAACAATACTCTAAACATGCAAACCAGCAACAACCTCCCTCCGTGCAAACTAGGCTTAACCTTACCCATTTTCCCCAACTGTGCAGAGTGCCTGTTTCCCTAACCCCAAACTATACTACTTTATATGAGGTGGTGGACTGCCTGTACCTTCGCCCACGACCAACTGCACACAATACAAGTGCTCCAACACAAAGGAATAATAAAAAAAAAAATTAAAGGATAATATCACTTAGTCGGTCTCCAGCCCTTGTTTGCTCAAGTCCGTTGGTGTCGAGTTGCCGCCCAATGTCTCCATTCTGGATCTCAGGCTTCTGTTGCAATAATGGACAATTCTGTTGCAGAGTCCCTCAGAATTTCCCAGCCCCATCTGAGACGTCTCACGCTCAGTCGAGCCTGTTCCACCCACTCCTGCGCAGCTTCTGGGGTGTCAAAAAAACATGTTTTTCCCTATGATTCGATGTCTGGCCAGATATTCATTGAGTATTTCAGACCCTTGTCTCGGAGCATTTTTTAATGCCCAGGAAAGAATGTCTTTGCTTCTGGGCCTGCATAATGAAGTCTGGAAAAAAAGTTATCACGCTGTTCTCGTATTTGACCGGCAGGGCAGAGCGGGCCGTGTGCAATACATTGTCCCAGTCTCTGAAGTTGAGGAGTCTAGCCAAAAGTGGTCTTGGTGCGGCTCCTGGTTTTGGTATGCCCCCCGGTACTCTGTGGGCCCTTTCGACTGACAAGTAATTGGAAAGGCTCTTAGGTTGCAGGTAATTCAGTGAGCAATCTATCAATAAAAAGATCCGCATCTGGCCTCTCCGCCCGTTCAAAATTCGAACGTTGTTATATCGTGACCTTCCCTCGTAATCATCAATTTTACTCTCCATGCTTTTGCTAGCTATTTGTCGCTCCTTAATTTGTTGTTGCATTGTTTTGGTATCCTGTTGTAGGTTGGAGGTGACTGTTTCAATGGTTTTAACTTTTTCACTCATTTTCTCCAGGTCAGCTCTGATGAGTTTTACTTCTGTTGTGATTGATTTAATTCATCGTTTCTGCAACGTATGTACCCCATTGATCGCTACCATAATGTCCTTTAGGGTGTGGTCCCTTCCTTCTGAGCTAAACTCATCCGTTATGTCGGCCTTAACCGCGACTTCCGCCTCGGCCGGTTTATGCATTGCATATTTGTCTAGTTCAGTCTTGTGGGAGCCTTTGTGTCCTTTGATCCCAGCCATCTCTTGCTGTATGAGAGATGGTGGTGGTGGTGGTGGGGGGGGGGGGAATGATCCAAGGCAAAGCTTCCTCTAGTCCCCTTTGAAACTGCCAGCCACCTGACCGTAGGGAGCGAGGTCCCCCTTCCATGCTCAGCTTGTCTGGGTTTTCATGGGCAACAGTGATTGGCCACCGAAGAAGTTTAGTGGGTCCCTCCCATTCTCACCTGCGACCCACAAGCTAAACTAGTATGGAGCGCACCGGGTCCGGGCTCATGCCTGGTGCGACCACACCCAAGCGGCCGGGATTCCATCTAAGACTTCAGGGCGAACCTTCACTTCACCTTCGGACGTGTTGCCCGCTAATATGCAGCTTAGCATCCTTTCTGCCTGACTTCGAATGGGGGGGGGGGGGGAGCTCCGAAAGAGCAGCTCTGGGCCTCACACATACTTTGCCCCCTCTTCCTCCGCTGGTTATCACCTCAGGTTTAGGTCGTTTCTGTTGTTTCTCACAGGGGGGCCATGAATATTGTCAATCAATCCCTCCTGATAGGGTCATATATTGCCACCATAGTGATTAGAGAGAGCAGCCCTGTTTAACAATCTACTCCTCTGATATGCTGGCGAAATCAATATGGCCGCTCTTTGAGTTACTCTGCGCGTAGCTTGCTCCCTACTTCCCAAGTCCTGGCGGCCCCCTTATTTCTAAAATGTGCAGAGTGCGCCTTAGGTCCTGGTGTATGCTGCATATGGCCATGTCTGAACTGGGGTGGCGGAGTGAGCTAAAGAATGATGATGGATTAAACCCAGATCAGTTGACTGGGGGTGAGTGCTTGCAATGTTTAACACTCCGTCCATCATCCCCTTTGGTTTTACTTTGTTCGCCCTAAATTGGCAGGGTATGACCAGACGTGGGTCCCTTGCTCACTTTGCCACTGGATTCAAGCTAGCCTGGCTGATGACAGCTGATTAGCCAGAAACCGGTCCCAGGATGCTTGTTACCGGTCCAGGGAAGACATGGCTTGGCAGTTCGGGCTGGACTGTTCCCATGAGGCACAGGGTTAGACTGATTTGCATATGGCCATGTCTGAACTGGGGTGGCTGAGTGAGCTAAAGAATGATGATGGATTAAACCCAGATCAGTTGACTGGGGTGAGTGCTTGCAATGTTCAACACTCTGTCCATCATCCCCTTTGGTTTTGCGTATGTAGCCAGCAGCCACACTCGCGGGTCAGCACCCACCTATGTCGCCACCCGACTTGGGCCGCAGTTCCAGCCCAGGCCACCCACACTCCCCAGCACACTCTCTCTCCGTCGCGGTCACAACAAAAGATCACAGGCTGCTCGGCCACCACCTTATGGACATTTTGTGGACGCCCCAGGCACTGGTGTTGTCTGTCTCTGCTGCCCACAGCTACTCTTGCGGATTGACGCCTACTGACGTGATGACGCAGCCAGGTCCGCAAATCGAGCCTGCGGTTCAGGGTCACCTGCAGGACTCAACGGTCCTTTTTCTACCACACGTCCCGTAAACGATTGTGGACCGCTGGAGTCTCCAAACATTAACTGCACTACGGAGATGCACAGCCACGGATCTTTGGTCGGATTACAGATGAAGGCTAGAGCGTTGCGGAGCTCCTATAACTTGCGTCCATCTTTGCCGGCGCGTAGCCACGCCCCCTTTCTAAGTAATATCTAATGTATATGAAGTTAATCTTTGGCTTGGCTCAAATTTGTGTTATTAACATATCCAATAGGATTCTACTTACTTTGGGATAAACATACACTCATTCTTGCAAAGATTTTAACATTAGGAGAGTGGTCGACCTAGTCAACAAGGCACAAAAGAAAGCAGACCTGTCAATTCTCGCTACCTTAGACACCAAGAAGGACTTGGACGTGGACGGAATGGACTTGAACTTTGTCAGGATTTCTGGAAAGGGTTGCTATAATAGGTTCAAAATGTAAAACCATGGTGCTAGCAGCCTATTGAACACCGATATCTTAAATACTGCTAAATGGATGAATGTGGCCATCACTAACACTACAACCCTGGACCAGGCAGGGTTGCCCCTCTCCTCTTTGTCCTAAGCATCGAACCGCTAGCCGACCATCTTAGAGAAGATAGACATATAACAAGGCTCTATTTTGGGCCAAAAAAAACCCTAAGCTAATACTATATGCAGTTCACTTATTAATCATTCTCACCAACCTGGTTGTTTCAATTCAGCAAATACAGCATCAATTACAAAAATGTGAAAAGGTGGCGGGTTTTAATATTAATACATCAAAATATGAAATCCTTAACCTAAAATGCTCTCTGCCAGAAATGGCTCTGAATCAAGAACACTAATTGTAGATGGGCATCCACATCTATTACATACCTGGGGGTTAAAATCACACCAACCACCCAGGCCTTTACAAAAGCAGTATGATACCCTTTTAGCGGACATACAAAGAAACCTTAGAAGGTGGGCACCCCTTCCAGTCTCCTGGCTTGGACAAACTAACACAAGTAAAATGAATGTACTACCCAGACTCCTTGTATGAGTTTCAAGAGGCCCAAGAATGGGAGGAAATCTGAGGGCTTCTGTTTAACCCCTTCATAGCAGGAACTCCAACACTGACATTATCGCCTACGCCTAAATCAATGAAACGGTTTTACAGTCGAACACTTAAGATCAGATAAATGATACTTCCATAAGTGATAATCGGAATAAGAGAGATGGTACGATAACTGCAATTTTGTCGATTAGCCTGAGCCCTGTTTCTTGTTAATAGTTTTGTCTAGGTAATCAAAAGAATATATTCCCTTTCTGCGATTCTTGGAAGGGGGAGGGGAGAGGTGGAAGATGCAAATATAGATCCAGTTACAACTTCTATCATTTTTATGCATGAATATAGAGAAATATGTGGTTCCCAAACTTCTTAGACCCATGGCTTCCTTGACCTATTGGCCTTTGGCCGTGGCTTCCCATTATGTTACTTTTGTTTGCCAGGTTGGGGAATGTAAGCCTGCCATCGGGAGTACTTACATTGTTCGCCCTGAAAATAATTAGGATGAAGCCGATTAAGGTATTATAATCATAGATGCGTAATCAAACCTAACGTTCATCTTTCTGAGGTTTAATGATTAGGCCCAAATCAAGTAAATCCACACCTAGCTATGATTAAAGCCAAAATGGATACTAAAACCGGATGGAAATTTGTTCTTGCCCCTGTCATGGGAAAGTGGCACATGGAACTCCACAAGGTGGCACAGGCAGAAGACTCTTGTCAGCAGGGTAATCCACCACCGATCTAAAAGAGACTAAGAAGACCTTCTGTTGAAAGTGGATATGAAATCCCATGACAAAACCATTTTAAAATGTTCGTCTTCATTTGCGTTACATCATTAGTTTATGTTTTCACCAGCCTTAACATCAGCCTCTCCACTTGTCACTATTGCCCTATTCTTTCCACTGACTCACTGTTCATGCTCTGGTTACATGTTTCATACATGGCTGAAGTCTTCTTGATTGTCGGTTATGTTGTGTTTATGTTTTACTTTCTTCTGTTGCTCTTTACATTTTTCCAGTGTAAAATCTAATCGGTACGAGCAAATACGCATTTTTTCATACCTGTATGTGTATGATGAGCACTTGTTCTGCAAATTCTCAACAAACAGATTTTTTTTTAAAGTGGACACATTCCCATCTCGGCTGTGCAGAAAGGGCAGCTCCAGAGATCACTGCTACCTCTCCCCCTGTCCTCAACCACAGTCGCCATTTTATTCTTGATCAGTTTCAGCCATCTTTATGGTTATCAGATCTGGCGCTGCATGATTCCTTCGTGCACTGTGATTGCTGTACATGTTTGAGAGAGTATCCTTGGTCGATAGTCATGTTTAACGTCACACTCCTAATGGGATCTGACCTTTGTCTTGACTTTCCAACGATGAGAGCCCTAATCCTAGTGATCACGTATTTACCCCCTCACTTTTCCTTGTTCTGCAGCTCTTGGTGCAAGTCCTCTAAAGAGTCAGCAGGGGTCACTATACACTAATCTGTGTCTCGAGAGATATTTCTTGTTTTCTCAGTCGAACAACGAACGAGTTCCTAAACTGTGTTCTTGGTGCGCATCTGGCTATTTTTTAACGGCGCAACGGGGTGCCACGTTGCACAGTTTGGGAACCAGCTAATTCCCCACCATGGGATATGAGGTACTTTTCTTTTTGAAAACCAATACAACTTTCGTCATAAAAACACACAATTCCTTCGGCAGATAACTTCAAATCACAGGCATTATTACGGACCACAGTGAAGCCGTTCAGGCAGCTGAAGAGCCGCGTGAGCTATAATAATAGTGCTCAGCTTTTGAACTCGGGTAAATCTACTCTACAATTCTCAGAGGCAACTAGTACTACTGCAATTCCAGTAGAAAACAATAGCCAGAGTTACTCGCACACTTTTTCGCTTTGTTGTGCTCACTAAGGCAGATGGTCATAATTGGGTACATCATGCTGACTATCTATAAGAAGTTGTAATGGTGCTATTCTTTAATGTTTAGTTGTGTATTGCCATATATTGTACATTTTTCTTTACAATTCCCTTTCCTAAGTTCCTCTCGTGGACCAATTAATGGTTTGAAAGTGGTTGAGAAAATGTTTAAATGTGATTTGTGTATTTCATAAATTTTTGCAAACATACTTGCGAAGTTTACAAACATTAAAAAGAGATTAAAAAAAAAAAAAAAAAAGAAAATTGAGAGAGTTTATCACTTCTCTCATCTGGGTATTATGTTTGATTCCGGTGGAACCTTGTCTCCTTGTCGTGATCTCTCAGCTGCATGAAATTTGCTCAGTCTGTGGGAACTGGTTTTAAAATCGCCGCTAAACTGGGAGGGAAACGTCTTGATCAGATATTAGTGATTTACAAAATTAAGTGCGTTCACAGTTTGTGCTATAGCACCGGTATCTAGAGTTACTCTTGCCCAGTGCAAAATTGTAACAAGAAAAACATCGCTTCTGTGGTAGGTTATTGGTTCTGCCTCAGATTGTTTGCCTTGAGGAGCTTGTTCTACTATATGTTGAGGATTTTCGTTTGCTGCCTATCAAATTGGTAACCCTAAAGCCTCCGTTAGTGGGTCTGTTAATACTGATTGTCACAATCGCTAGCAGGCTCTGACACTGTTCTTACTCGCCTGGGCTTTTCTCCTGTTTTATTGCAACAGAGGACGCTACGCTGCTCGCAAGGGGACGCTGCCTTCACCTGGACTACACCATATTCGGGACTGCGAGGACCAGGCTGCTTGGTGGTCATCTCACCTGGTTCCTCTTCCCGACTCCTCCCCCAGCAGGTACTTGACGCCTCGCGGCCCCCACTCCGCGGGTGCCGCTCGCAGGCTCTGACACTGTTCTTACTCGCCTGGGCTTTTCTCCTGTTTTATTGCAACAGAGGACGATACGCTGCTCGCAAGGGGACGCTGCCTTCACCTGGACTACACCATATTCGGGACTGCGAGGACCAGGCTGCTTGGTGGTCATCTCACCTGGTTCCTCTTCCCGACTCCTCCTCATCCGTCCCCCTCCTTTAATAACACAGTCCCGCCTCCACGCGCCAGCGGGACGCGCGCGGGACGTAGCCCGGGGCAAAGAGCGGGCAAAGAGCGGGCCGTTTGAGGCCGTTCGAGTACGGTTGAGGTAGGCCCAGGCCCCACCCCTTAGGCCAACAAATGTACACCAGGGATTTATTTGAGATTTGCCGCACGGATCATGTCTTCCAGAGAAACCAGGAGTAAATCAGCGCTGGCCGCTGGAGCGGCCACTGGCACCCTGGATATGTATTTTTCCAAAGCAGGTTCCTTGTTGATCGATGAAATTACTACCTTAGAAAGGCGTATCTCTCAGGAAATTGATTGGGTGAGGAGATCCTCCCTGGGACCCCTTGCACAGGTCACCTCCCCAGTGCATGCGCTGGAACCTATGGCCCACAATGCCGGGGTCGAACCTGGCATCCCAGAGCCAAACATTTTGATCACTTCAGTCGCAGATTGTGACATCTCAGCCCCAACAGAGCTTAGTATTTTATCCCTTCCACCACCTAGATCCCACCCTGCTCAAGCTATCCTAAAACCTAGTATCTCTGACCAGGTTCTCACCTTGGACAGAAAGCATCTAACTAAACCGTCAAGTCGGGCGAGCGGGAAGGTGCAATCCCGAAGAGGAAAAGGGCACAAATTATAAGGGGGCAAAAGTCTAAGATTGCAAAGCTTAATCCGAGGAGTGTAGACAATCAATTAGGAGTAACTGATACAGGGACTGACCTACTAGATATATCTGATCACACACCCCAGAGTTATAATGCTGCACCGCGAGAGGCTGGTCTCTCTCTCTCGGATGTAAATTCTCTTTTAAAGAAATCACTTACCCCACTAGTAGATCGTCTGGCACAACTAGAACCATCCCTAGCGAACCTCCAGAAGGGAATTGATTTACTTTTGGACGTTTCTAGATTAGCTAGCCAACATGCGAACCCTACGCAAGCATCCCCAGTTAAGGAAGGTTGTCCTTTACCTAAGCCCTCCCAAATACATCACCCCAGGCCATCCACCCCTCATACATTAAAATCTCTGACTTCACCTTGTATCGCTAATTCTAGCTCCTATGGGACGACAGCAGAACCTTCAGCAGTGATACAAGGTAATGGCAATAGATGTAGGCCAATTAACTTACCTCCAGAGGCAGTCCCCTATACAGTCATCCTAACCGGTATTCCTGAACTCCAACCATCTGTCAAGGAACCAGTTGAGGCTCTAAAAAACAAGGTCATCCACTGGCTCTCCTCAAATAGACCCCTCCCTCAGGGTATTCATAGTGAGGTCCTTATGGTGAGGAGAGTTCCTTGGCTAGGAAATACCAGAAAAACCATCCACGGAGACTGTGTATTGATCAACTTCAGGGACCCCCGCACAGTTTCCCATATATGCAGTTGGCCTTATAATACCCAGGGGTCCTCCATTCAATCCCTTCCACTCATTCTTTTACCCGCATAGGACGTCCGATCAGGAGGAGGGACGATGGGTATTAGTTGGTAGGAGAGGGAATAGGGGCGGCCAAGGGATAAGAAGGGAACACCCTGTCATGGGACCCCCTCGATCTGACTACCTTCCCACATATAACAGGTTCAGCACTTTAGATATGGTGATCTGAACCAAAATAAGCCTTACACATCCCCCATTTACCTAGACACTTCCATCGAGAAGGAGTACCCGGAACACAGCCAATTGCACGCAGAAGGATGTCTAGGGATTATTCGCCCTACATCCAAATTGGCCATGGACAGGTGTCCCCATGAATGCAACTCTGCTTCTAACCTATCTGTGGGGACGAATTCTGGTCCAGTTTTTGATTCAATTGTACATCCTGCGACGGGCGTTCCGTCTCCCCTCAAGATTTTATCTTGGAATGTTGCGGGTCTAGCTAATAAATGGAATAACCCGGCCTGGAGCTCTTTTATCGAGGACAAAGATATTTGTCTGCTCCAAGAGACTCGGGCAAGGGAAGACACCACCCATACGGGTTTTGCAGCATTTTCTACTCACGCAATTTGGGGGGGAAAAGGGCGTCCCTCAGGAGGCCTAGCAATATGGGTGGCTACCGATTTGGGTTGTAGGGCTTCTATCTTCCCGACAAATTCAGAAGACATTCTAGCTGTATTGCTGGAATGGCCTAATTCCCAAAGCCTCCTACTGATAAATATTTACTGAAGGCCAATTAACATCACACAGGAATCGCTTACAATTGCGAAGCTTGTGTCGGTCCTTAATGTAATTCCGGAGGGTACCCCTCTTTTAATTGGAGGTGATTTAAACTGCCAGTATGAGCCCCTCCCAGGTATATTGGAAGGGCTGTCCTCGGATGAGGACCTTTTGTGGTCCATCCCGCCCCCACAGGCTCCGGTCCTAAGATCGTGTTCCCCTTTAGCCCTACAAATCACTTCCTTGTCCCTGAAATTTGGCCTTCGGGCCTGTAATGGAAGGTTTCAATCGGACATCCCCTCCAGATGCACTTTTAATCGAGTGGGCAGCGAATCACGTCTAGATTACGTCCTGGTTCCCCTGACCTCATGGCTACACATCAGAGATTTTTGTGTCATAGTTAGGGATGACAGTGACCACAATGCCCTCGAATTAGCTTATGATCATCCTGGGCTTGAGGCCAGAGATAAACAAAGGGTGCTCCCTGAGGACGGCCTGGCTCTTGCAAACAACAGGCGTAGAGTAAAATGGGAGCAACTAGCTTCACACCCTGGGAAGATACCCAAACTATATGCGCAGGTAATTCCCATTTTTGAAAAGCTCCAGGCACTCAAGATAGAAGAAACTTCCCAGGACCCCTCTCTGAATGTTTAACCCAGAATATAAATAGGTCTAACAGAAAAATTGCCGGTCCCCACTGGTATAATAACGCTTGCCGGAAGGCAAAAACTGAACTTTTGCTCTCAATTAAAGAGGGAAAGGGCAAAGAGGAAGTCAGGGCAAGAAGAGCTGTCTATAAGTATTCGACTACTAATGCCAAAAGTGAATGGGAGCACGACAAATGGGCAAGACTTACTACCTTTCTGGCTAGAGGGGACTCACGTAAATTTTGGTGTTGTGTCAACACGGGCTCGGAGGAGCTGGCCTCTGCCATACAACCTAATATATCACCTAAGGTATGGCAAGACCACTTTCAGTCTCTATACAAATTACCGCAGGATGACCCGACAAGCTCCACTCTTACGTCCTGTCCAGTTGGGACTGGGGAGTTGTTTACGGTGGGTGAGGTACGAGCGGCTGTAGTTGGTCTGGCATCTGGAAAGGCACCAGGCTTGGATGGCATGCCTGGTGATCTATTCAAGCAGGAACCGGATGTCTGGGCGCCCTACTTCACGATCCTTTTCAATGCTATCCTGGAAGGCATGGCTATACCGGGTACTTGGCTGGGCGCAGAGATTGTCCCAATCTTTAAAAAGGGTTCTCCTCTGCTCCCAGCCAACTACAGACCTATTAGCCTTATTGATGTGCCACAAAAGATCTTTGGCAGACTTATGTTAAATCGCCTCCAGGATTGGATCGAGGTGAATGCGATCATGAGCCCATACCAGGCAGGGTTCCAAAGGGGTATATCGACTACTGATCAAATCTTCCGTTTGAATCTCATCTACTGGAAGACGGTGCTGTTCGAGGGCGGCAGTTTATACACGGTTTTCGTGGATTTACGTGCCGCCTTTGACCTAGTCCCCAGGGACACATTGTGGGCTGTCTTACTAGACCTTGAGGTTCCCGTGGACATCCTAACAATTCTGAGGAGACTGCATCAGGGAAACTTTGCCAGGGTAAAGTGTGGCAGGGGGGGCTCTCTCTCGGATGCCTTCCCTGTTGACAGGGGGGTTAGGCAGGGTTGTGTCCTTGCACCCACCCTTTTCTGCCTCTTTGTCAACGGGGTTATAAGTTATCTCAATGAGTTGAGTAACATAGAATCCCCTAAGCTTGACGGCAGCAGGGTCCCCGCAATCATGTTTGCGGATGACACCCTGCTGCTTTCTAAATCCCCCATGGGCTTGCAGCGGGTTTTGGATGGGTTTACGCGTTTGTGTGGACCGCGATTGGAGATCAATGCTGGAAAAACTAAGTATATGATCTTCAACCCGCCCCCCAAAACTCGCGTATCTCCCCTCATAGGGACTTCAAGACTAGAGCGGGTGTATACGTTTGAATATTTGGGGGTAGTGATCAATCAGTCCATGTCGTGGGACCCCCACAAAACCAAGGCAAATATGAAACTCTCTCAGTTTGTGGGAGGTATTGCAAGGATGACGAAAGGATTAATTTATAGGCCATTCGCGTCCCGCTTGCAAATTTATAAAACTCAGGCTAGAGCAACAGTGACCTATGGAGCTGAAATATGGGGCCATACGTCAGGGCAGAAGCTGCAGACCACGGAGAAGAATTTCCTTAGGCAACTGACAGCTTTACCAACTAGCACCCCACTCTTGCCACTCAGATTGGATCTGGGTTTAAGACCGATTTCAGAGGTTCTGGGTCTTAAACCATTAACTTTCTGGTGCAAAATATGGTCTTCCCCGGATCTCCTGAAATACAGAGCTGAGCTGTTGGAGATTTTTCGTCTCTGCAAAAGTATTCAAATCCTATGGCTCAGCTACATCAAGCGCATTTGTGAGGCAGTCGGTAGACCAGAATTGTGGTATGATCCGGCATCTGCTTGCCCCAGGGTCTCCCGAAAGCTAATTTCGAAGGCTTACTACGAACACAATTTTAATGTTGCCATCATGAGCTCTCGAGAGGGCTCCCAAACAGCTCATTTCTTGGGTTTTAAAGATTTTTACCACCTGTAGCTTACATTCGAGGACATGGGCCCATCACTGACTAGGAAACTTTACATGCAATGGCGCTTTAATACACTACCCCTTAGGGCATATATGGCTCTGTGGACACATTCAAATCACACAGCCCAATGCCCCACTTGTGCGCATTCCTGTGAAACAGACTTGCATGTTATATTTTTCTGTCCGGCCTATCAAAGACCAAGGAATTACTGGCTCCGTCCCCTTCTTAGAAATATGGGTTTCAGACAGCATGCCCCAGCTTTCAGAATATTGAAATCAGATCTTTCTGCTCCTATTGTATTTGCGGTGACAACATTTTTAACTTCAATGTGGTTTATTCGTACGCACTGTCTCAAGTCCTCTCAACCGAATGAATTATTCTGATGATTTTAGTCCAATTGTTTATGTTTTTGAATCATTATCGCTTACTTTACTTTGTATAATTATTGTTGCATTATTTGTACTCTTTTATGGTCCTGGCGACCAAAATAAAGATAAATTGATGATGATTGTCACAGCTCGACTGAAGCACTTGGAGAGCTTTAACATTTATTAAATCTCCTTTCAGCAACCATGGTCGATTATCTGTTTTCTAACCCTCAGCATATCCTTAAATTAGATAAAACGGGGCTAGGCAGCACTTTCTTACAAACTGTATCCGCTCACACAAGTCTTCTGAGCTTCTTAAACTTTTAATTCATCTGCACATTTTGCTGCAGCACTCAAATGGCATGGAGTTATACTTATCAGCTGTTACTCGTCCCAGGGACAGAAGTCTTTCCATTGGTTGTTCTCCATGTGACAATTTAACATCAATCACTATCTTTTTCTGCAAATGTAATTAATCTTTTTCATTGAGAATCCAGTTGCTCAAAGTACAAGGTTTTACCAGATGAAGGACAGCCTAAATGCATTTACAGACGCTGTCTGATTTAAATGGTTATGTGATAAGGTCTTTTCTGAAATGTGCAGTTAGGGACTGTACCTCGATGTTCCAATACACTGTCTTTGATGCATTGGATTTCAGTATTATTATATTTGTTTATTATACTGTAATATAGTTTAATATTGCTATATATCCGAATAAAGCTTTGACTGATTCGGTTGTACCACTTGTGGGATTGGCCCTGGCCATAACATCTCTGCTGCCAGTACAGTCGAAAAGTAGAGTACATGTAGTGAAAATTGCTGCTCTGCCTATAAGTTACAATCATAGGCAGTATGCTGTAAATATCAAATTATACAAAAAAATTAAGCCTACTTTAAAACAGTCATTCATATCTACCAAACTCAATAGTAGCATGAGCTGCATGCTTAAAGAGTCAATATACGGTGGAATTAAGACCTTCCGACTCTTCCGCAAGTCATACTGATTTCTCAATTGGCGTGAAATCTATTGTGGCAGCCTGTTTGAGACACAAATGCATTACCCAATGGCCGCTTTTGTGTCTGACAATGTATTTCTGATTCATCTAAATTTAATTTCTTTTCACATAGCTCAAACAATAGAATTAACTGGGTTTGGAACATATCTGCCATCGCTGCAACACAACAGACCACTCCGTCTATGAAAGAGGCGATAGTAGCAGTGATCCCCAAACCAGGTAAAATGCCCACGGCCTGTTCTTCATATCGCCCAATTGCCCTCCTAAATTTGGATGCCAAGATTTATACAAAAATTTTAGCCACCCGTCTTAAATCGGTGCTCCCTTCCCTCATTGCCCCTGATCAATCTGGCTTTATTAAGGGCCGACAAACCTACGATAACTTGAGACGCATTATTCATGTTATAGAAAAGGCTCAGAGGAAACATATTCCAACGGCTCTTCTCGCACTGGACGCAGAGAAGGCCTTTGACCGGGTTGAATGGTCCTTCTTGTTTAGAGTTCTACAGAGATTAGGTTTCCCAGAGGCCTTCATAGGGATGATCCGAGCCAATTATCATGCTCCAAACTTGCAGGTACTAGTCAATGGGGTGGCATCTTCCCCTGGCTCGCGGGACGAGGCAGGGGTGCCTGCTCTCCTCCTTCTCTTTGCTTTGTGCATTGAGCCACTGGCACACAAGATCAGGCAGAACCCTGCTATCACAGGGATGCGCTTCGGTCTGGACGATCACAAGGTTTCATTATTTGCTGACGATGTGCTCCTTCCGATTACTAATCCGCAAATTTCTCTCCCGGCCATCCAAGAAGAACTGGCACAGTTTGAGTGTGCGTCCGGATTTAAAACTAATCTGACCAAGTCTTTTCTGCTTAACTTAACCTTTCCTGCCGAAGTCTGGCGTCAGATATGGAGCACCACTCCATTCTCTTGTGTAACCAAGGAAATCACATACTTAGGAGTTCTACTCACTCCACGATTCTCTGACCTTTATAAAGCCAATTTCCCTCCGCTGCTTCGCCAATTGAAGAATGATATGGTCCGTTGGAGTACAGCATATATCACAGGGCTGGGTAGAATCAACACCACCCTCCCAGACTTCCAGGGGTATTATAGAGCAGCTCAGCTTCGGGTGATCACGGAGATGTCGCTCCGAGAGTCAGAGAAGCATTGGCATCACATAGATCGCCAACTCACAGGCCGTACTATCTGGGACTTGCTCTGGAAGCCCAAAGCTGACAGGCCGGCCAATGCGTATATCAGCACACCCATCTCCACCACACTCCGGGTCTGGGACACGCTTACTACACGGCTACGGCTGACCACTTTCCCCTCCCCATTCACGCCCGTCCATTACAATGCGGCCTCCTCCTCAGCACTGCACGGAGTCCTTTTGAAGCTTGGAAGGAGGGTGGGTGCCGCACGATTTCACATCTGTTTCACAAAGGAGAGCTCCTCACGTTTAATGAATGTCAGCAGCAGTTCGCCTTAACAAGGAGGAAGCACTTCTGCTACTTACAGCTCAAACACTGGGTGGTGCAGCCCTCGGTGCGGCAAGCCGCCACCAGGGATCTGCTTCCCATTGAAAAATGTGCCCAATCAGGAAGTGGCTCTAAGGGGAGAATCTCCTTCCTTTACGCACTTGTACAGTCCTTAGGCCCCCGCACCACCCCAAGATACAGAGGCTTCTGGGATACCCTCATAGATACTCCACCCGAGGGAAAACAATGGGAACGCCTACACAACGACATTACAAAATGTAACCGATCAATGTACTTGCGGGAAACGCACTACAAGGTTGTGTACGACTGGTATCTAAACCCTCTTAAACTACATAGGATTTTTCCCAATACCTCAGACAGATGTTGGAGGGGGTGTGGCCTTCTGGGCTCTATAAACCTATCTGGTGGGACTGCCCACATATCCACCCTTTCTGGAAGGAGATCCTCTCTCAAATTAAGCTTATTTTAGGATACCCAATCCCGCAGACCCTAGAACACACCCTGTTAGGGTTACGAGACCCACTTTTAAAGCGTCAAACGCAAAGTGATCGTTCGGTTATGTGGCTGTGCCTGGGGGCCGCTAAAATGGCCCTAGCAGCTGTGTGGAAGCGACCAGAGGCACCCTCACTGACTCAGTGGCATGCAAGATTGTGGAGGGCATTGGCCCTCAAGCGAATGGAGGACATTATAGATGACACCAGGAAGGAATTTGAATATACCTGGTCCCCGCTGGTGGGCTACCTTTCTGAAGGCCTTCCACTTACGGCCTGCTCGCCAAGGCTTAGAGCCCTCAACTTGTTCCTTATCTAGGGGCCTAGCTTCTCCGCCGCTTGTGCGCGCTGCCCAATATCAACCAGGAGAACAAAGACACCTAACCCCCCAATACACATTTAGTTTATGGCATCACGGCACCCTTGTTTTTGTTGTTCTACTGTTTTGTTTTATCTATCAAAATTCCCCTGCAACGCCCCCCATAGGGGGGCGATTGATATGCTGTTCAAGACTTGCACATAACAATACTTGGTGTAAATGCTTGGAATAGGGACTTTTTCGAGCCATAGACCTTGAGACGAAGATGACACTCCTACTAGCTCTCTGTAACACCTGGCTCTCCCCCTCAATTTTCTATGTTTGTATGTATTGTATATGCTGCTTGTCTGTGGTCATATTAAAACCAAATAAACAGATGACAAAAAAATTAAGCCTACTTTAAAACAGTCATTCCTATCTACCAAACTCAATAGTAGCATGAGCTGCATGCTTAAAGAGTCAATATACGGTGGAAGTAAGACCTTCCGACTCTTCAGCAAGTCATACCGATTTCTCAATTGGAGTTAAATCTATTGTGGCTGTCTGTTTGAGACACAAATGCATTACCCAATGGCTGCTTTTGTGTCTGACAGTGTATTTCTGATTCATCTAAATTTAATTTCTTTTCACATAGCTCAAACAATAGAATTAACTGGGTTTGGAACATATCTGATTTTACTAACCAGTTGCTAAGCTTCCCAATGGTCAATTGGATCTTGCTCCACAGCTGGTGAGAACGCTTGACTGTAATGAATAGAGGTGGAGGGAGAGGGGAAATTGGCAAAATCTTTTAGTGGCCTATTCTTCGCTGGACCACTGCCCTATACAAATGTGCAACTGGAAATGCAGTGCCTGTAGGCTAAAAAAATCATGAAGAGTCCCTTTGGAAGGTAGGGAATTTTAAACATTAATTTCTCCTTTTTCGCTCACCATATTAATTGCAAAATGGGTTATTTAGCACCTGCAAAAAATCTTTGGGTATCTTTATTGGGAGAAACTGGAAAAAATAGAAATTTGGGAGTAAATACATTTTAATCACTTTTATGCAACCCAGCCTTGACAGAAAAACAAAGGGGAACATCTTCTAAAGTCACTCAGTGTAGATAGATTTTTGGGCAAAAATCAGCCCTACATAGGTTTTCTGAGTGTCTGTATACTAAATATCTAACTGACAGTCCTCCATTTAAGAGGGAACTGGGCAGTTAATTGTGTTGCTTGGTTCGTGGGGGCATAGTTAGCAAACAGTGTGATGTGATGGTCTTGCACAAAAGGTATGGATTGCATAGTAGCATCCCTACTATTTTGACCGAAAAAGGCTGAATACTTAAAGCAAAAAGGAGGAGGAACAAGAAGGCATCCCTGCTGAGTTCTTCGTTCAAGCAGGAAGGCTCACGTTTGACTATCATTAATGTGGATATGGTGCATTATATGTTGCTAGTAAAAAGTCAATAAACTTGGGATCGAATCCAAAGGCCATGAACATTTTTGCGAGACATCTCCAGTCCACTGGATCAAAGGCTTTAACGTTGTTTAATGATGCAGTGTAATTTTTCTTTCGATTTTGTCATTCAGGAGGGCTATTGTACAAAGATTATCATGTGTTGGCCGACTCTTGATGAAGCCCATGTAAATTGGATTTAGAAGGGCTGGAAAAACAGGATAATATTTCATTTCTAGTATTTTAGTCTATATTATGCAACGCTACGAGCCTACACAACTGGCAATACTTGCTAGATGAGGGGCCAGAAAACAGGCGAAAGCCTTATAAAAGTTCCCTGTGAATCCAGTTTCTAGGGCCTTGTGCGGCTTTAGGAAGTAGTGTTTTGAGAATGTGTGGATTCTCCCACACAGCAGACAGACTGAAGTCCAGGAGAGGCACTGCGCATGCAAACATAGTAGTAGCAACTTTGGCTCTGATGGAATGAGTTCACAAGCCTTCAGGATGCTGCTTCTTAGCTGGTGCATAGCAGATTGTGGCGCAGACTACAATCCATCAAGAGAGGAGTCAGTTGTTACACTGACTTGCCTTTTTTCGCTACAATACAAACAACAACAGTATCCACGGGTCTAAAACTTAGTCTGGTATACTAGAACACAACCATATATGGAGTGACAAGAACATTTGTCTGGGCATTCCTATTGGTAGGACGGATTTCCATCACTCACCAAGGTGACATGCTTCATCATCTGGGTCTCTTCCTAGAGCCACGCTAGTGACACCAAGGGCTACAACCCTTCACCTATGAAGGGGAGCTCACGGATGTTTTTAGAATAAACGGATCCACTAGATGTGAAGTGATGTTGTTAAGGGAGGTAATGGACGCAGTGTGTGAAAAAAGTGAAAGTGATATATAAAATTACCCCTGGGAGAGAAGTTTTATTTGATATCCCGTAAAGGCCAGATTAAAAACAGTGCAGTGACAGGTTTAACATAATAACTGTCTGTGTCAGAAGGAAGGTCGACATGTTTCAGCCTCACGGACTAATTCAATCCACGGCTTTTTTCAGGCTCAAACACTATATGAATAACTACTGCGAATAATGTGCCCAAATAAAGTGAAAAAAATTAACAATCATAACACAGTTGGAACAATCACAACCATGTAACCCGAATAAGTAGGTTTTCCAAATCCTCATCTGTGTCACGAATACTGAGAGTATCCGTGTCCTGTGAGGAAGACACCTCACCTGGCAACGGCTCAGGATAATGAGTCCCCGCTCTGTCGGTACCCCAAGCTTGTCACTTTCTAAGTGAAACTATGCGTTTGCTGGACAAAACATCAGGATATGTTGACTTTAGTCCTGGCTAGCTCACAGTGCACCATCTGTACTTTTAGCCTAGCAAGGTCACAGGTTAAATGTGCAACCTCAGAACATGACAACCCTGACTCCCTAAGGAACTCGTGGCAACAAATCTAAAACCCTTTAGTTTGTTAACTCATGCATGCCCAAAGGGCAACACAAGAAATGCTAGATTTGGCATTACAAATCGTTATTGAAGCAAGAAGATTCTTGTGCAAAATACGTGCACTGCAATAATCAATTGAAGGAAACAAAACTAATAAGTTACTTACTTTCGGTAATGTCTTATGTGGTAGAGACAGGATCTAGCCGCAGGTTCCTTACATTTGAATTATGCCCAGGCACCAGGCTGGATTCGGATTTCTTTTTTTTAATTTTTTTTTTACAGAAGTACCTCTGCGCATCGGTAGAGGTCGTCAAGCGACTCCGTAGCAACATCATCCACTGGATGTGACGTCGACAAAGTCCATACATGCCCCCCCCCCCCCCCCCCCCCCGACGTCAGTTTCTTCCATGACAAAAACGCAGAGCTGCTTATAGAAACTGCTTTTGCAAACTGGTGCCCAAAAAGGTCACCTTTTTTGTCAAAATTATTACTCAGTCCTAACGAAAGGCATTAGAATGCCCAGAAAGGGATCTTATAGACAAAAGGAGAAACCAGTCTGCAGAGCTGGGAGGATGGATGGGTCGGAAAGAAACTGAGGCTAGATCCTGTCTCTACCAGATAAGGTGTTACCAAAGGTAAGTACCTCATTAATCCGATAGACATGTAGCCACAGATTCCTTACCTTTGAGTTAGATACTCTAACAATACTCTCCACGGAGGAGGGTCTGCAAACTGAACCCACAAATGATCCCTGAATAGGACTATCCGGTCTGTAATAAGATAGAGTGACAGATGTTTTAGGAATATGGGTGAGGAAAGGGAGGCGCTCTACTAGAAGGGCTGTGGTAAAGACCGTAAGACATTACGCAAAAGGCAAGCCAGTCTGCGCCCATCAGCGTCCCGGAGGCTGCGGGGGCTGGGAACCCACCACATCCCAACAAGGTGATAATCTACGGCAGGGAGGCTCTTATGGAGCTAGGTTCCACTCCCAAATGTAAAACCGTCATCGACATAGGTCCAGGTGACCTACTACTGCGCTGTCAGCATTGCAGCTGGGGAGCCACTAAACACTCCCTGAATAGAACGTTAGCGCCCAATACACAGATAAAGGACGAGTCGAAGCAGGGTTTAATGTTAAAGCAACAAGAACACATTAATGCTTTACTGTTAAATTGTCGCTCACTTAAACATGATTTACACGTATATGATACGTTATATGCGAGACCATGCCGGATTTCCTATTTTTGACTGAAACATGGCCGTCGGATACGTCTAATCCAACTATTGCTATAGCTATTCCCCCCGGTTACTCCATTCTCAGGAAGGATCGTTTTGGAAGCAAGGGAGGTGGAATTGCTATTATTAGCAAACCGGACATTGTCATTACCTGTATCCCCATAGAAGAAATTAAAGGGTCTGAGTGTCTTTGTTTTCAGCCTACCCTGTCCCGCCGTCAGTGTTTAGCGGGAGTTCTCATATATAGATCCCCTGGCCACGCAGGGACCTTCTTGAAGTCCATCAGCGGTGCTATTGCGCATGTGGCCTCTATATTTAAACACTTTCTTGTCTGGGTGACTTCAATGTACACATGGATAAACAGGACATCCCTGAGACAATCTCTCTGAGGGAATCCTTGGATGCGCTCACTCTCGCTCCACAGGTCTTAGCCCCTACACATGTTAAAGGCCACATCCTCGACCAAATATTTACTAACTGCAAAATTCAGACAGAGGCTCCCTTACCTCTACTATGGTCAGTCCACTTCCTGGTGGGTTTTAAAGTACCAAAACTAACAAAGCCTTCACTGACCCAGGTTAAGCGGTCATCACCTTTTCACAAGATCATCCTGGCTGCCCTCAAATATGAACCTCGACCAACACCCTCTCACGCCGACTGGCAATATAGAGCAGGATGCTGAGGCCCTTGTAAAGTGGATAGCGCAAGGAACCTCAGCTCTCGCCCCCCAACACTGTGCTATATCAAAATTGCAAGAAGCTCAGCCCCCTGGTTCAATGAAGCCCTGCAACAGTGTAGAAAGGATTGTAAACGCCAGGAAAGAGCATGGAGGAAGGATTTTAACGTGGATAATAAAAGGAATTATAAAGAGGCCTTAAGAGATTACAACAAAAAGATACAGTCAACCAAAAAAAGCTTCTTTTCATCTAAAATTGAGTCCGCAGGAAATAAAAGCAGGGACATATTTTGTATTGTTAAAAGCTTCTACTCGCCTAGGGCTGCAACTAGACCGTCCCCTCCCTCAGACGATTAGATCGGCAAAATATCCAACTTCTTCTATACGAAGATTATAACAATCCAATCCTCTTTCGATGGCGGGAGCGGGAAAGATGTGATGGCCTCTCTACTAACTGCCCCCCTGAATCATGAAGACAAGGCCTCCCTCTCCATCTTCCCTCCCTTGTCCTCAGAAACGTCACTGTCAATAATGAAGGGCCTTAAATCTGGATGTCCTGTGGACCCGTGCCCTGCCAAATTCATGGCGGAAATGGTGGAGATATTGAACCCCACAGTGAATAGTGTGTTGAACGCGTCTCTTCTTAGTGGTCAGGTCCCGGTAAGCTGGAAGAGCGCGAAAATAATTCCCTTACTGAAAAAACCTACGGCTGATCCCATGGTCTTAACTAATTACAGACCCATCTCTCTGTTGTCTTTCTTTGCAAGACAATTGAGAAATATGTCCACTCGGTGATTAGGGATTAGCGATTTTGCTCAAACCATAAATCTTCTTCACCCGAGTCAGTCTGGCTTCAGGCAGAACCTTAGCACAGAGACGGCGCTGCTGGAGATCTCCGATTGCATCAAAGAGACCCTGGACAAAGGCGGCAAAGCAGTCCTGGTCCTTCTAGACCTCTCTGCGGCGGTGTTGAAATGGTTCTCCTCCTTCTTGGAGGACAGACATAAAGAGGTCTGATCACCCCCGTTCTCAGCCAGCATGCCACCTTTGAGCGTAGGCGTGCCACAGGGATCTATCTTGATCCCGGTACTTTTTAACCTGTACATGGCTCCCCTGGCTACCCTGGTTGAAGTAGGTGAGGCTATGATTATATCCTATGCAGACGGCACTCAACTGCTGTTCACTTATAAGAAAGGAGAGGAGTTCAACGGAGAGAAGATTAATAAGTGTCTGAGAGAAACTTTCACCTGGTTCAGACAATCATCTCAAATGTAACCCAGAAAATTATCTTCTTTGGCACTCCCCCCTCTGGACGCCTGGAAACAATGGTGGTCCTTCGATATGTCGCCCCCTCAGGCAGTGGTCAAGATCTTAAAATATCTAGGAGTGAACATGGATGACGCCTTGTCTATGACACCTCAAGTACAGTCAGTAATGGGCACGTGCTTTGGTCTCCTGAAAATGCTCCGTGGGTTTCGATTTCTACTACCGACCTCACACAGAAAGACGGTCGTTCAGGCCCTTATCACCTCCAGATTGGACTATGCCAACGACCTCTACCTGGGCCTTCCGGAGTTTTTAATCAACAGATTGCAAGTAGTGCAGAACGCGGCAGCCAGGGCAGTACTGAGTCTCGGTCCCAGAGACCGGATCTCCTACCATCTGAAGAATCTGCATTGGCTGCATGTCCGATGCAGAATACTCTTCAAAGCTCTGGTCCTGGCTTTCAAAGCTCTGCATGGCGGCGCATTACATCCGTAGAAGAATCTCATACTACGTTCCTGGTAGATCCCTCAGGTCAGTACACAAACATTTTTTGGTAACTCCTAAGTGTCTCAGAGTGCACTGCGGCGGGCGCTCATTCCAGGTGCTAGTGGCTAGATTCTGGAACAAGCTGCCACTCCCACTTAGGCTGGTCACGAATATATTGGCTTTCAGAAAACAACTGAAAACCTGGCCTCTTATGTCATTTTTCACCAGCTGTTATTGCTTTATGGGTTCCTGAACTCTTTTGTAAAGCGCTCTGATACCCACTAGGGTCATGTTGGACCTATATAAAACTTTTTGAAATAAAGGAAATCTATATATACTCCATATCAGGGCCCTCCTGTGTTGGATTTCATGGCGCTTACTTTAAGCGGTGCAAAACTCCACGGAACAGCCACCCCGTCATAACATTATCCAAAATCTTCCCAGCCGGTAAAACAAACATAGCACACTCACGGGAGGGATTTTCAAAAGCGATTTATTTCACAATCATCAGTTACGGGCAATTTTCCCACAGCTCAAAACCAACGCGTTTCGGATGGAGATGTATATATATCTCTCTCTGGGTCTCAACCACCCTCTGGTGCGCTCTTCACCCCCGAGGAAGTTGCATGAGGGTATGATGCCCAGGGATCTTCATATTCAGTTGCCACTGAGATCCAAGACCAAGGCTGAAACATCAGGATCATAGTCCGAATTTTCCAGACTATCTGCTCCGGGGGGTAGATGCTGAACTGCACCGTATCCAGAATGTCTCCAATAAAATGGAGCGACTAAGGAGAAGTCAGGTGTGACTTCTGCATATCGATAGTGAACTCTAGACAATGCAGGAGGTATGTTATAGTCTAGAGGTGGGTGACAACTGCCTAGGGCGAACTCGCCTTCAGCAGTCATTCATCTAAGTAGAGGAAGACTGGGACCACCCCTGAACTCCTAAGATGTGCTGCACCCTCTGTCATAACTTTGATGAACATCAGAGGACAATTTGAGAGGCCAAAAGAGGAAAGCTAACTGGAAATGATTCTGGTCCACTGTGAACTGAAGGTAACATCTGTGGGTCTGGAGGACAAGAATAAGGAAAATAAGCATTCTGGAGGTCAAACCCTACCATCCAGTCTTCAGGGCAGAAAAGATGTAGGCCAGGGAGAGCATTATGAATCTCTTTTTGAAGCAAGGCGTTGAGTGCACATATCTAGGATAGGACGGAGGCCTCCATCCTTTTTCAACACCGGAAAGTAGCGGGAATGGCAACCATGACCTACTTCTGATGCAGGTACCGTTTCAATGGCTCCTTTGGCCAAAAGAGCCAGTACTATCTTCTAGAGCAAGGAGAGGTGGTCCTCCATCAGCCGATCTGGAACAGGTGGCAAGGAAGGCGGGCGTCTAGAAACGGAAGGGCATAACTTCGCTGGAATATTTGGAGCACCCCCACTGGTCTGATGTCATTGCTCGCCGTCTGGGTGGGTGATGACTGAGCTTGTCGCAAACAGCATGACTGTGCTGCGTAGAGGGCATGCTAAAGAGGGTTGGAGGTCATGACAGAGGAGAGGGGGATTTGATAGTATGCTGGCTTTGGGTCCTACTTCCTCTGTGAGAGCTGCGTTAATGGCCCTGAAGAACCTGGGAAGCCAGGTGACAATGGCGATAAGGTTGGTATTGCAGGCGTCACAGAAGGTACGAAAGGAGGAGTGTGGTTGGGGCGACATCAGGGAGGATTCCAATGACCTGGTGTTGACTAGATAATCGGCCTGGTCGCCGGTGAGAGCCTTCAAAGGGCATGTCCATCAGACCCGACTGGACATACCCAATAAGTCAGTTGACCTCAGGCAAGCGTAGCAGGTAAGTGCCACCATGGAGGCAATAACCCTGCCCAGCCAGTCGGCGGTAGTGTCCAACCGACACAACGTATGGTGAACTTTGCTGTGTCCCTGTGATCAAGGATGGCCTGCTTCAATCTAGCTTAGGCGTCTTGTGAGACCATGGGCAAGCACTTGTGCAACCATACCCCTCAAGGTGTGGGTGTACCTGCCTACAAGGGATACAGCGTTCACTGACCAGAAAGCAAGGCTGTTGGAAGTAAGAATTCTGTTCCCAAAGGTGTCCAGCCTTTTGGATTACCTGTCTGGAGGAGTGGTAGGCAACACACTGGGATTGATGATGGCGGTTGAGGACTGCACCAAACTCTCAGGTGTCAGGTAAGGAAAGCCGGGTCCCCAGGAACAGGGCAGTGACAATTGGCAATCATCCCGTGCAGGGCTGGGCACAAGTCCCCTGAAGAATGGCCATGAGGTCTTTGTTAAATGGAAGCAGGAGCTTGGCAGGGTATAGCTCTGGTTGAAGCACCTCTGCTAAGATGTTGGTCTTGAACTGGACAGAAGGGAGCTTCAGGTTAAGGACCTCTGCTGCCCTCCTCACCACCATGGCAAAGGACGCAGGTCCCAGGGGTGAGACCAGACCAGAATTTGGAGAAGTGCCCAGTCCATTGGCATCTTGCAGCAGCAGCTGTCCTCCTGTAGAAGTGGGCCAACTGATTAGAAGGGTCAAGGAATTGTCAGGCATTGTCATCGCCACGCCCAAATTCCAAATCTGCACTGGGCGGTGAAGGTGGTCCTGGAGGCGCAGGAGTAGACATCGAATAGTGCCATCTCAGAGTTGGACAAGACAATGGTTCTGCATTGTCAGGTGGCACTGGCGTTATGGGGTGTGGCATTGGGGGGGGCATGCTTCAGGATATCTATCAGCCTCAACGCCAAAGCCAGTTTGGATCGGGGGTGGATCCAGAGGGCCGAGCTGGCATCAGGAGTGGGCCTGCTGGCGGTATCCTAGCTGGGCAATATCTCGACCCCATGTGGCCAAAAGGCGCGACAGAGAGAGTTGGGGGCCTAAAGATGGAGTGCATGGGAACACAGAGCCTATTAAGTTGGCCAGGGATCACTTCTGCTCTTGGGATTCAGGAAGGAGCAGAGCAGACCTGGCCTCCGGCTCTCTGAAAGGGGAGGGAGGCCTGGAAGAACAAGGTCAGAGGGGCAAGGAGGATGGCAAAGGATGCTTCAACAGCTTCTTGTCTTCTTTGACTTAACAGACTTTAACTATAACCCATTGCGTGCACGCGTCGGCCAATGGTTGTCGCGAGCACTACCGAGGTAGTGCTGCGCACATCTGTTGGCCGACGCGGCACCGCCCACTCAATAAAACTCCCGCAATGCGTCAGAATTTGCGCCGCGGTTAAGGAGTTAACAAATCATGAGACCGACTCCGTGGCTGGGCCCTAGATCCTCTTCGGGATCGGCATGGTACCTTCTTGTGCTTCACCGCTACGAGCTTCAGGGCTCGCTTCCGGATCACCTTCAGGTGCATCAAAACAGATATCGGTCTGTGAAGTTCCCTACACGGATTGAAACCCATAGGTTTGTTGGGGGACATGTCTCTAGAACACTAGGGCAAAAGCTCAAAACAGTCAACAAAAAGTTTGAGATGGTGGTCACAAAACAACCGAGGTAGCTTGCTGGATCTGCGTTGCTGGTGTGGAAAGTAAAGAACTGAGATCAGTGCACTGGCGTGGTGCCTATTTAGACACCTTGCACATCATTTCCAATGTGTGTAACATCAACGTGGAGCTGCTGACGCCACCTACCAGCACGCAGAGGTACTGCTCAAGATTTGCCCAATCCAGTCTGATGCCTGGGGAATATTCTAAGATGAGGAGTCTGCAGGTAGGAGTCTCTATCAGAAAAATTTATTCAGATGAGGCTCTTCAGGTCATCTCCAATACCATAACAGTGTTCAAGAAGACTATCATCCATTATATTCATTAAGCTGCACAGGAATCTGCGGGCACTCACGTTATCAGCTAAAGAAAGGCCTCTCTTCTGGCATAAAACCAAGGTTTGTTAATGCATGCTCAAACTTCAATTGCAGCAACACTGAAAATGAAATGTTTATCTAGGACAATATGTCTGTGCTGTTCAATTCTGTTTGGTATTCCACCTACATCCAAAATGGCAATTGCTTGTAACCTTCGGCTATATAATTCCATTTATTCATCCATCCCCATACAATGTACAGAGGACATGCCCTTTAAACACAACAGATCATGATAAAGATCTGAAAAAGCATTATACCCAGAGACCTCCTCTTCTGGCTCCAAAGAGCAAATGCAGACACCGTCTGGTAGCACTGACACAGAGTCCAGACCCAATACTGTCTTGATTATTGAGGCTGTGTACATTTGATGCCACTGATAAAAAGGACACTGGAGGTTTGGTCAAGGAAGAAGGCTGCAGTCTAGCTAGGACCACAAGACAATACTTTTGGGGAATCATATTTTGGGAATGGAAGGTGGACTGCAGCTGATAGAGACTAGGCAGCAGAAACGTTTAACCTCAAACGAGAGGCCATTCGCAGCTGCATTGTGCAGACAGATAACCAAATACTAACATAAAGGGAACATAATCACACTCAAGTAAACACATATCATCCAGTCAGGCAAATGAGAAGTGAGAAAAGAAGAGGTCAGTCTACATTTTTCAAACTGCAAGTGCTCCATCTATGTAATAATAAGAATGGAAAAAGCCTCCTGCTAGCAACATTAAAGCAGAGATGACTGAAGGTAACTGAGCCCTCAATATTTCAAAGTCTTTGCATTAACAAAACACATTAGACTTTAAATGTAATGGAGAGGAAAAACAGGAATGTGGGGCAACAATCCTTTTGGCAGAGCAGAAACAATACAATGAATATTCATGTCTCTATGGACATCATCTACGGAGTTCAGAGAGCATCCTTCGAGAGCCCTACCCTCTTCAACGCATACATGATTCCACTAGCCAGCATCACCGGCTCTCATGACATCATCGTCTTCTACACCAACAACATGGAACTCATTCTCTCCTTCATGGACAAGGTGCCTAATACTCGGATCAAGTTCAAAGCCTCCATGATGAAAATCTCCCACTGGATGAAAATCAACTGCCTAAAGCAAAAACACTAACGAGTCCGAAATTGAGATCTTTGACAAAAACACTCACAATGGGACTCCACCTAGTGGCCAACGGAGCTTCGACCGACAACGCCAAGAACCTTAAGATCATCACTGACAGCAAAATCGACATGACAACCCAAGTCAATGTCGTCACTGGCTCATGCTTCCAAACCCTGAAGATGGTAAGGAAGATTTTCGAATGGCTACTAATCAGCACCCGGAAACATGTAACGCACGCCCTGGTCACAAAAAAGCTGAACTATGGGAACACCCTCTATGCCGGTATCAACAAAACTCCCCACACAGCTGCAGGCCATTCAGAACTTGGCAGCCAGAATCACTCAACTTACCAAGCCACACTCATATTACACTACACCTGAAGGAACTCACCTGGCTCCCCATTCACAAACAAGCACAATCCAAACTCCTCACCTACGCTTTCAAGGTACCACATAAGACTGGCACAGCATAACAACAATTGCATCTGCTTTCCCAAACTTTCCAGACACCTCCACTCGTCCGAACTCCTACTTGCACAAATCTCACGTATATGGAAAACCTGATCCAGCAGTCTGGTTGGAATACACAAAATGGCCATTTCTCAAGCTTCATAGAAATTCAGTCCTAATTTACAAATGTCAGCGCTAGTCCTTGGGTAAAACAGAACTCAGTTCTAAGACGCTAGAGCTATATCACACTTTCAGGATTCAAGTAGCAAAGGGATTGATCATTTTACTTACATAGACCTTACTGTCTGGAAACTAAGACACCAGAGCTTTATCTTTTATTCTGCTTCTCATGTTATACGACTGAGCAAACACACCAACTTAGTAATCCAGAATTTGGAAATTCGTCGCTATAAATGCCCATCACAAATACCTGTCCACTGTCTGTAAAACCATGCACTCAGAGTTAAGGTGGCATGTTACGAATACTTGTAGCTTGTGAAGAAAAGGGGTGTATTATATGGCGTGGTTGTGAGACCTCAGCGTGTAATACACTACCAAACCTTCTACGAAAAGTCAGGCTTGGTTTGACAAACCTTAGCTCAACCCTGGGTAACTGATTTAAAGCAGTCAGGCTTCAACAAAGAAACAAGTATAAAGCATTAAAACAACACCAAAGAAATCGAAGAAGGAAACACGACTCAAGAAATGAGACACCAATTTATGAAAATAGGTAAGATTTTTATGTATTTATCAACACCGAAATGAAAAAGATCCAAGGGAGGCTTCCAGAGATATAGATTTTCAAAGCAACAATAAATCAAGGCTTTTCACTCAACCGTGAACAAGCACTGCCTAATTCAACGAACTTGACATTTAGAAACTTTTTCAAGAAAAAGCTACATCAAGAATGAATGCGGTTACTTGGAACTTACTTTGGGTGACCAACTCCGGCGGGAAGCCAGTCAAGGGGACCAACAAGGTCCTGTCCGAATAAAGTTACCTTCACAATAAAAGCAGTCCCAAGTCCAGTTCAAGCATTAATGGCCACTTGCAACTGATTTCCATGGAGCAGTCCTGATACTGGCAACGCTTTCTCCAGCGGCAGGCCTCTACTCTTACCTGTTCTGTGAGCCATTTATGTTATGTTATGAGGTATTTGTTAAGCGCACGGCTACTTCCAGGAGTGTCCCGGCGCTGACCACAGGACCTGTAACGCAAGCCTAAAGTGCTAGCTGAGAAGAAAAACAGCCTTAGGAGAGATTAGAACAGCAATGTTTTAAGTTCGCGACGGAAGCAGAAAAGATCTTTTTCCTGGCGCATCTTAACAGGGAGTTTGTTCCATAAGGACGATACCAAGACCTGAAAAGAGCGACCGCCCTGTCGTGAAAGGTGAAACCTGGGTGTGCGGAGCAAGTGTGCAGAGGAAGACCGTAGCGAACGTATAGGAACGTAGTGAAGACAACGGGCTCTCAAATAGGGTGCACCGATATTATGAGAGGCCTTAAAAGCAAGAACCAAAGCCTTGAAGTGAATTCTTTTTCGAATCGGCAGCCAATGAAGTGTTCTGAGAAGAGGGGAAGTGTGTGCGCGTCGATCAGCAAGAAAGATAGCTCGTGCAGCAGCATTTTGGGCCTCTTGAAGGCGGTTAAGAAGGAATTCCGGAATGCCCAGATAAAGGACATTGACATAGTCAAGGCGGGACAGAATCAAAGCCTGCACCACTGTCCTTCTGTGGGATTGCGAGAGCAAAGGAAGAAAATTCCGTAACATCCTGAGGAGAGCAAAACAGGTAGTACCCACCACAGACTGTACCCGAGTGCTCATAGAAAGTTTACTGTCTAGTTTGACCCCAAGATTCTTTACAGTGGTAGCCAGTTGTGTGGGCGGAAGCATATTTGATGGCCACCAGGCATGCCAATTTTCATCAGGTGGACCGCCCCAAAAAATCATTTCAGATTTGTCTGAATTGCATTTCAGGTGGTTGGTGTTAAGCCAGCTGAAGACTGCTGAAAGGCAGAGCTTGATCTTATTGCCGTCCAGGACTTCATCCCTGGCACACGTAAAAAGTAATTGGGTATCGTCTGCATACGAGACGATTTTGGCATCGAATGATTCAGCCAGTGTTGCCAGGGGTGCCACAAACACATTAAAAAGGGTAGGGCTCAGGATGGAGCCCTGAGGGACTCCTACATTCACGGCTTCAATGTGAGCTTCAAAAGGGGGGGACCAGGCAGTTTGTTGTCTATTCGTGAGATAAGACGGGAACCACTGCAGGGCGAGGTGCCCGATACCGCACCTCCATAGACGATCTAAGAGAAGGTCATGGGGTACGGTATCGAAAGCCGCTGATAAATCAAGAAGGACCAGCACTGCTCGACCGCCCCCGTCCAAAGTAACTTTAATTAGTTCAGAGACCTCAAGGAAAACCGTTTCAGTGCTAAAATTAGCCCGAAAACCAGACTGGCTAGAATGCAAGATGTTATTAGATTCCAGGAAATCTCCGAGGATGTTATTAACATACTTCTCCAAGGTTTTGGATAAGGCGGGGAGCAGTGAGATAGGTCTGTAATTACTCGCTATCAAGGGATCAGCGGAAGATTTTTTCAGCAGAGGGAGAATTTTTCCCAGCTTCCATTGCTCCGGAACAGTCCCTGTAGACAGTGAGAGATTTAGTAATTTGTTGACAGCAGGGTTAATTATCTCAGCAATAGATGCCAGAATTTTCGCAGGACAGTGATTGATCAGGGAGCCGGATTTCAAGGGGGATAGCGGGAAAGTGAGTAAGGTGATTGAGGGTAGGAGGAGGTTGTTCAAGCAGCCCATCAAGCTCTGAGACATGGTTAAGGCTTGATAAATCAAAAGAAGCTTGTATAGTTGAGATTTTGGTAAAGAAAAATTCGGCAATGGCATCAGTCAAAGCCTTGGTAGGGGAAAAAGGGTTTTTTATAACATTTGGAGAGGTAAAATCTTTCACTACTTGAAAAAGTTCAGCACACTTGTTACCAGCAAGCTCAATTTTATGGTTCAAATAGCAGGTTTTAGCTAAGCGAATGTTGTGGTGATAGGTGTTTAAAGCGTTTTTGTAGGTTAGCTTAGCACAAACGTCATAACCCTGACGCCATGACCTTTCAAGTTGTTTACAGTGGGATTTGGTTTTCCTAAGGTCATCCGTGAACCACGGTGCAGTAGGTCTTCCTTTAATGGCAGCACGGCTTTGAAGAGGGGCCAGGTGATTGACACGGGATTCGAGCCAGTTATCAAAAGAGGAGAGACCATCAGCCAGATTGTCCGTAGGTGCAAGGGGATAGAGTTTCAGAAACGTTTCTACGGCCGCAGGGGTCATAGAATTAAAAGATCTGAAACTATTTGTGCGAGATGTAGAAGTTTTGGCTGTTATAGCAGACAGATCATTAATGCTAAAAGTTAGTAAAAAATGGTCAGACCAAGCTACAGGAGATGGAGAATCCATTTCAATGGGTTTGTTAGAGAAGACTTGGTCTAATATGTGACCCTTTTCGTGTGTAGGGTGTGTCACATAAGGAGTAAGATGAAGCATATTCATAGAGTCGAACAGTTTTGTTGCCTCCGAGTTAAGGGGAGTATCCATGTGGATGTTAAAGTCCCCCAAAATTAAAAAATTTCGTATTTGGTGATCATGGGAGAAATAGCCGACTGTAGGCCTTCCAAAAAACAGTTTGCAGGACCTGGCGGCCTGTAGATTAGAACCCCAGCAATAGATGACTGAGGGGAGATCTTAAGAAGAAAGCTCATATTCTCCGAATTCTCCATAGTCAGTTTGGGGAGTAAGGTGCAGGAGAGGGAGTTTTTGTGAATGATCGCAACCCCTCCGCCGCGTCCTTTCAAACGTCGCTTCTTATAATACGATAGTTGGAGGGAATAGCATTGGCAATAGTGGGGTTTGAGCCTTCATGAAACCATGTTTCAGTAAGAAACAAAACGTCAGGTTTAGAATCTATAAGAAGATCCAGGATTTGATACTCGTGTTGTTTAACAGAGCGAGTGTTTAACCCCTTCCCTGCTCATGACGGAACCGTTCCGTCATGAGCCACGGTTGCCGTGTGCTCATGACGGAACGGTTCCGTCATGACAATCCTGTCGGCGGCCGCTCCGCCTGCGCGGCGCTGTTTCCCCGCCTGTGCGGGGCGACAACGCAAATGGGCGGAGTCATGACGGAACCGTTCCGTCATGAGCACAGCTCAACTGTGGCTCATGACGGAGCGGCTCCGTCATGAGCACAGGCCCGCCGCGCTGCCCCCCTGCCCCCCCCAGCGCTGCAGCGGAATGTCCGCAGCAGCGAAGGGGTTAAAAGCATCATGTGTACTGTAGAGGCAGTGTGCAATGTCGGGCAAGCAGATGAAAAAGAAAAACTCATCTGGGACAGGGGGTTGCGAAATAAGCAAAGGAAGGGGAAGAGAGAAGTGGCAATGCTCACAACTGTGAGCCACCATATGGCCTAAGGTAGAAAAACCCATACGACAGTATCGGCGTCGAGATTTAAGAGGGCATCTCTAGTGTATTTCATCCAGGGGGTGTGAGGAGGAGTGTCGACAGCTGACTTACATGTATTTTGGGTGCAGGCATGGTCCAGAGCGTCCGAGGCGCGGACGGGCGCAGACGGGCTTGCCTTCGGCGCGCCAGCGGCGCGCCCGCTGCGCGCGTCCGCTACGCGCTAGCGCCACGCGCCTCTTTATCCCCTCTGTCATGAAGAAAAGACTAGACCGCGCCGTGACAAGATGGCGGGTCTGTGAAAAAAGCTATGTCCCAACTTCCTGGTTCGTCCAGAACACAAGAAGAGGCAAGCCTTCAATTTACAAAATCGATTCAAAACACAGAGCAGCACAGTATTTTAAAAGCATAAAAATAACTGAGTTAAGATTTAAATTCCCCCTTTCCCCGTGTCAATAGTAGCGATTTAAAAAAATAATTCGGGGTTCACTGAGCAGTAAAAAGGTGTGCAAATGTCGCAGATTTAGTCATTTGTGCAAAATACAGCAAAAGAACAGTTTAAAAAAAATAGCAGCAAGGT
This sequence comes from Triturus cristatus, assembly GCF_964204655.1. NCBI lineage: Eukaryota > Metazoa > Chordata > Amphibia > Caudata > Salamandridae > Triturus > Triturus cristatus. The sequence goes on from NC_140590.1 coordinate 1,352,073,774, forward strand.
AATAGAGAAAGCGTCAGCAACAAAAAGCTAAACAAGTCCGCTGCGCGCTAGCGCCACGCGCCTCTTTATCCCCTCTGTCATGAAGAAAAGACTAGACCGTGCCGTGACAAGATGGCGGGTCTGTGTAAAAAGCTATGTCCCAACTTCCTGGTTCGTCCAGAACACAAGAAGAGGCAAGCCTTCAATTTACAAAATCGATTCAAAACACAGAGCAGCACAGTATTTTAAAAGCATAAAAATAACTGAGTTAAGATTTAAATTCCCCCTTTCCCCGTGTCAATAGTAGCGATTTAAAAAAATAATTCGGGGTTCACTGAACAGTAAAAAGGTGTGCAAATGTCGCAGATTTAGTAATTTGTGCAAAATACAGCAAAAGAACAGTTTTAAAAAATAGCAGCAAGGTAATAGAGAAAGCGTCAGCAACAAAAAGCTGAGGTGGACAAAAGGCTGTCCCGTGGCCAGCATCTGTAAATGGCCACTGCTAAGCTTAGGCAACAGAGTGGCAATGTTCTAAAAGTTGCATGTACAAACAAGTTACCTTAATTTCGACTGGGCATCAAGTAGGGCTTAAAAGTTACTTACCTTTGGTAACGCCCCATCGGGTAGAGACTATCTAGTCCGATTCCTAACTTTAGAATATTCACCAGGCATCAGACTGGATCTAGAAACGTTCGGTCAGTAGTACGCCTGTGTGTCGGTAGGTAGTTTGCTCAGCTCCACATGGCATCATTGGCACTGGAAGTGATGAGATTGGTGCCTATATAGGCACCACCCCAGCAAACTGACATCAGTTTATTTTGTGACTTTCAACGCCAGGAGCGCAGACCTATCAGGAACACAGACCACTGGTGTGGAAAATGTTGGCCTTTAACTGGATAATCCATAGCTCTATAGTCAAGTCACAGGGAGGGTGGGTGGGTAAGGAATCTGCGGCTAGATGAAGTCTCTAACAGAGAAGGCGCTACTGAAGGTAAGGAACTTTTAAATCTAATAGAGACTTCAAGTTGCCGATTTCTTACCTTAGAATAGATATCAAAGCAATACCTCTCCGGAGCTGCAATATGGATTACACTAAAGTCTTGCAGGACAGAATGGGCAAAATTACCATCTCAGCTGACCTGATTCTTTAGACAGTAATGCTTCGTAAACTTGTGTAAAGAAGCCCATGTTGCTGCCCGAAAGATATTCAGGACAGGTACTCCGTAAGATAACACTGTGGTTGCAGCTTTGACTCAGGTAGAATGAGCACGTAAGCCCTCTGGGTTTGCTCCTTGGCCAGTGCGAATTAGACTTTAATGCACAGAACTATCCATTGGGAGACGGTCCGCTTCTGCACTGCCTTGCCTTTCTTGGCTCAGAAATACTCAACGAAGAATTGATAGTCAACCTGGAACTCACAGGTGCGATCAATGTAGAACGACAATGCTCTTTTTGAATTCAGTCGATGAAGTCTCACCTCTTCTTCAGAAGGGTGGGGCAGAACGTAAAAGGTAGGCAGAGTGATAAATTCGCCTACAAAAAAGGGGTAACCGCTTTTGGTAAGTAAGATGCCCTCGTTTAAAGAAACAGTTTGTCGGGAAAGAAAGTGAGGTTGTGCAGATAGCGCCTGTTGCTCACTGACCCTCCAGGCAGACTTTGTTGGCACTTTGAAGACCGCTTTGATGGTGAGAAGTCTGAGTGGGCAGTTGTGAAGTGGCACAAAAAGAGCACACATCAGAAAAGTAAGAACCAGATTTACATCCCAGTGGGGCATAATAACAGGTGCTGATGGAAACATCAAACAACCAATCAAGGGTTGGTTAAGCACAACTACTCACCTGTGAGGGTCTCAAGGCGCTGGGGGAGGTGGGGAGCTGATTCATTTAAGTGCTGGGGTCATTCGAAGAGCCAGGTCTTGAGGTCCTTCCTGAACTGGGGTAGTGTGGGAGGTAGTCTGATGTGGAGGGGTAGGGTGTTCCAGGTCTTGGTAGCAAGGATGGACAGAGAAGGACTTTCTCCGGTTCTGATCTTGCGGATATGTGGTACGGAGGCCAGGGTGAGCTGGGTGGAGTGGATGTTACTTTTGGGTGCGTGGAAGGGGAGGCGGCTGTTCAGGTATGCTGGTCCGACGTTGTGGAGGGCCTTGTAAGCATGGGTGAGGGGTTTGAAAGTTATTCTTCTGTCTGCCTTGAGCCAGTGGAGTTCGCAAAGGTGTTCAGTGATGTGGCTGTGCTGGGGGAGGTCGAGGACCACTTTGGCTGCGGTGTTCTGGACATGCTGGAGCTTGCTGAGGTTCTTCGGGGAAATGCTGGCGTAGAGTGTGTTTGCCATAGTTGAGTCTGCTGCTGATGAGCGTGTGAGTGACTGTCTTTCTGGATTCGGTAGGGATCCATCTGAATGTCTTTTGCAGCAGGCGGAGGGTATTGAAACAGGCCGAGGATACAGACTTGATCTGGCGGTCCATAATGAGTGATGCGTCTAGTATGATTCTGAGGTTTCGTGTGTGTTCTATCGGGGTAGGGTGAGTTCCTAGCGCAGAGGGCCACCAGGTTTCGTTCCATGTGGAGGGGGTGGATTCCAGGATGAGGACTTCTGCCTTGTCTGAGTTGAGCTTAAGGCAGCTGTTCTTCATCCAGGTGGCGACTGCTTTCATCTCTTCTTGGAAGTTGGGCCTGGAGACGCTGGGTTCGTTGGTGAAGGAGAGAATCAGCTGCGTGTCGTTGACGTAGGAGTCTATGTTGAGTCCGTGGCTCCTGACGATGGTTGCAAGGGGGGGCCATGTAGACACTGAAGAGGGTAGAGCTGAGAGAGAAGCTCTGGGGCACTCCACAGCTGATCTCTGTCGGCTCCGAGAGGTATGGCTGAAGTCTGACCTGTTGTGTTCTGCCTGTGAGGAATGATAGGATCCAGTTGCGGGCCTTGTCGCAGATGCTCTCATCGTGGAGTCCAGTGGTTAAGGTGCAGTAGGAGACTGTCGACGAAGACATTTTAAAAACCTATGTACATAGGGGATTTTAAAAGGGATGGATGATCTAGCAACTGTAGACATTGTAGAAAAGTAACCTTGTAGCATGCCTACAGCAGAGCCCTGCTGGGCCAAGGAAAGAATAAACAGGAGAATCTGAGAAGAGGTGCATGTTTACCTGCACACTATGACACAAACTTGCGCCAATGACAGGACGATACAGTCTTGGTTGACGATAACATTGTGGACTTCAGGCAGGAGGCCAAAAGCTGTCAATCGTCACTGCTCAATCTCGACGCATTAAGGCAAAGCATTTTCAGGATCAGGTAAAGGACCCTGCCCTGTTGCTATGACAGAAGATCCTCCCGAAGAGGCAGTTTGGTCGGAGGATTAATGCTCATGCTCAACAGTTCTGAATACCAGACTCTCCGTGCCCAATCCAGAGCCAAAAGAATGACTTGGAACAGGTTATTCCTGATCTTTTTGAGAATTCTGGGCAGGAGTGGTATTGGCCGAAAGGAGTACAGGAGGCTGGAGCTCCACTCAAGACAAAAAGCGTCTTCGAGCGAGACCAGCCTTGGAAACTCCAGTGCTCACAGTTGCTGACAGTGTTCTCGCCAGAGGCGAACAGATCTAGCAAAGGTTCTCCACTCTCTTGAAAGAGACCTTGTGTCACCTCCGGGTGGAAACGTCATTCTTGATCCGCTAGGCACTGATGGCTGGTGTTCAGAATTGGACCAACAGGGAATTGCCCTGTTCCAGCCAGGCCCAGAGACACAAGACCTCTTGATTAAGGGTCCAGGATCTCACCCCACCCTTTTTGATGAAGTGCCACCTGGCGGTGGTTTTGTTCGCGAACTCCTGTACTAGCTTTACCCTGATTAAAGGAAGAATAGCTTTCAATCCCAAACGGATTGCCAGAGGCACCAGCAGACTGATGTGGAGTCTGGATTCCGCAGGAGACTACCTCTCTCAGATGGCCGTGCCAGCACAGGAGTGACGCATCTGTCACTTCAGTCAACTCTCATTGGGGAAGGGAGTGGGGTCTGCCACTGACAATCCTGGTTCGTTAGCCACCACTGTAGATCACTTGCAGTGCCCTCCGATATCCGGACCATGTCAGAGAGATTCCTCTGATGCTGCACCCACTGAGTCTTCCAATCCCAGTGCAGAGCCTGCATATGCCAGCGGGCATATGTTACAAGCAGGATGCAGAAGGCAATGAGTCCAAACAACTCAAGGGTCATTCTCCCCGAAATTCATGACAGACTCAAATGTACGAATTACTTACCTTCGGTAACAATGTATCTGGTACAGACGATTCTAGCCGCAGATTCCTTCACGTAGAATTATCCCCAGGCGTGAGACAGGATCCGGAAACGTTTTTGCCACAGCATCCCTGCGCACTGGGGGCGGGGCGACATCACGCGACTCCGTCCACGTACGTGACGTCAGCGAGGTCACATAAGACCCGCCCCGGCACGCCTACGTCCGTTTTCTTCTGAGAACTTTTCCGCACCACAACGCGGAACCAGCAGATAAACTGTGGAAGCATGGGAACAGTGTGCGAAGAGCAGAAAAATTGGAAAGAAACGTGGCCACCACCACCAGAGTAGTGCCCACACCGCAGAATCCAAGGGCAGGGAAAGAAGAAAGAAGAAGAGGAGGAAGAAGAAGAAGAAGGAGGAAGAAGAAGGAGGAAGAAGGAGGAAGAAGAAGGAGGAAGAAGAAGAAGAAGAAGGAGCAAGAGGAAGAAGAGGAAGCCTGCGCAGTCACCCTGCCAGCACATAGACAGCCTCCCATCCCTGTGCCCCAGAGGCAAAGGACATGCGTAAACACATGGGCCACATAGTAAACCCCCACCCCCCATCCTGAGCAAGGAATGGGACCAGTCCCAGGACAGACCGGGACAACAAACTTCCAAGCCACCCCAACCTAGAGGGCAACCACCCACAAGGGACAAGGGCAAGACCTGGCCAGACGTCATCAGCCAGGATAGCTTGACTCCAGTGGCTTAGTGAGCACGGGTCCCACGTCTGGGAATACCCATCCCACTTAGGGCGAAAAGCGTTACAACAAACAAATGATGGACGGAATGCTGACAATGCATACATTCTCCCCCAGTCAAAAAGACACCACACGGAGACCAGTCTCTGGGGAGGACGACACCGATATACAGCCTGCCTCCGGAGAAGGAGCGTCCAAAGATGAATCCGCGGTACGACCCCTGTGCGGAGCCGTAGAACCCGCTGCTTGAGGCAGGACGTCGGCACCAGCCGGTGTCACCGGACAAGGTACCTCCAAGTCATCCCGCACCGGAGACCGGAGTAGAGCTGGAGCCGCACCGGCCCCGGGGCGGCGCCGGAATGACGCCGACCCGATTCCCGCCGAGGCAGCCACCTGTGTGGGGAAACAAGACAGGTCTGGGGAGTGGCACGAAGCCCCCGCCAGCCGCGGCCCAGAATGAGGCGAAGATCGCTCGGCAACCCATGAGGCAGCGCCAGGGACGATCCAACCTACGACTCGCCCTCCGACGAGGCAGCCGCCTGTGGAGAGGAACGAGAGGGGCCTGGAGAGGGACAAAAGGTCCTCCCTCGGCCTCGACCCAGAGTGGGACGAGGAGGGGCCACCGACCCCTGTGGCTCCGCACGGTCCAGCTGCTGCCGGTGCCGTAGCGGCGTCACCTCGGCCTTAGACAGGACCACCTTGTCAAAGGACCGAGAGGGGCTCGGGAATGCAACCCGAGCCCCGGCGACCTCCCACGACACCACAGGGACCCCCGCGGGAGTTTGCGGCGAGGCAGAGACGCCATGGCCTGAAGGAGGTGCCCCAGAGGAGCCGCACCCCAACAGCACCACATCCTCCAAGCCAGGATCCGAACCAGTCAGCGCCGGGGCCGGAGCTACCGGCGGCGCCGCGGACGGCCCTGCGCAGGGCGAGGGATCTGCTGACGCCCCAGGAGGGGAAGGAGGAGGAGACGCCTGCGAGGCCTGTAAAGTCGCCGCGTATGTCTCCATTTGGACTCTCGATGCCCCAACACCGGGAAACGGTGGATAGGATGACACGCGGGCCGCATCACCCGTGGAGAGTCCATGCCCCCGGGAGGCCGGAAACCAGCTCCCGGGGACAAACGCGACACCCACCGGGGAGCGACGCTCATGTGACATCGGAAAAGGGCGAGGACTATGACCACGGCCAAATCTGAAGCCGTCCACCGAAGCAGACCGAGGGGAGGATGTCGACCTGGAGAGACGCGCCGAGAGAAGTTTCATCCGGCACTCCCGCCGCGACTTCGGCTTCAACTGTTGGCACGCCGCACAATCTGTGGTGCCGCGATCCTCCCCCAAACACCACATACAAATGAGATGAAATGCGTTACTTACCTGTAACAGCAGTTATCCAGTATTGGTGTCTTTCATAGATTCACATGCCTGAATCATTCCCCGTCGTCGAGACGGGAGCCTCCGGTACATAAAAAAGTAATGTCCTATAGACATACATAGAGAAAAAATAGGCCTAAGGGCCTCCCCTTAGTAGCCTATCATAGTCCTTATGTAAAAAGGACCAAACTTCTAGAGCCAGCCAATCAGCTATCACCTCCCTCTAGAACCTTCCTGGCAGGAGCCTCAGTCCCTCAGATTTTCGTACGCACCAAGCTAGGTAGGCGTAATATAGTTAGAGAGAGGCGTGAGTCCTTCCAGGGGAGGCGGGAGGGTTGCATGTGAATCTATGAAAGACACCAATACTGGATAACTGCTGTTACAGGTAAGTAACGCATTTCTTATCCAGTATTAGGGGTGTCTTTCATAGATTCACATGCCTGAATCAGAGTAGTTAGCAATGCATTATGCACATTTCCGATGTAACATGCCAGAAAGGTACTTGAGATAATACAATCATTATCATAACAGTTCAAAGCATTGGCATACATCAAAACAGTAAACAGTAAAGAATGTGCATACCAGGAAGGCGGGTTGTTGGAAGGCTCACCTCACTGGAACAGATGGCGGAGCACCGCCTGGCCCACTGCCGCATCCTTCGTAAGTTCGGCATCCAGGCAGTAGTGTCTGGAGAAGGTATGCGGTGACTTCCACGTCGCCGCTCTACAGATGTCCAAAATCGGCACTCCAGCAAACAGCGCTGCTGATGTGGACATCGCTCTGGTGGAGTGTGCTTCCACCCTGTCTCGCAACGGCCGTCCGGCCCCTTCATGGCAGAACGCTATTGCAGAAGAAATCCACCTTGAGATGCTCTGTTTTGTAAGAGGCATACCCAGCCTTGGTCTGCTGTAGGCCACAAATAACTGTGAAGATTTTCTGAATGCTTTTGTCTTATCCATATAAAACTTAAGACACCGTTTGAGATCCAGAGAATGGAGCGTCCTCTCTGCTGCCGTGGTAGGGTTGGCAAAGAAGGAGCGTAGGACCACCGGCTCGTTGAGGTGAAAGTCTGAAGGCACTTTCGGTATGAACTTGGGATTTGTCCTCAGCACCACCCTGTCCTGTTTGAACTGCATGAAGGGCTCCTGAATGGAGAGAGCCTGCAACTCGCTGACCCTTCTGGCAGATGTGAGCGCAAGTAATAGAGCCGTTTTCCATGAGATGTACTTAATGGAGGCTCGGTGAATGGGTTCAAAGGGGTGCTTCATGAGTTGGTTAAGGACCAAGTTGAGGTGCCAAGTCGGTGGGACCCGTCGGGGCCTTGGAAAGGACCTATAAAGACCCTTAAGGAACTGTTTTACAAGTCTGCTGGACCAGAGAGACGGGCCTTGAAAAGTCCTGGTAAAACGTGAAATTGCCGCCAGATGTACCTTTATGGATGCATGCGCTAGTCCGGACTGTGCCAAGTGCAGGAGATATGGTAATATCTGCTCGGGTGTGATATGAAGGGGTCTCAGGCCCTTCTCTGAGCACCAAACGCAGAAGCGCTTCCATTTGAGGGAGTAGGTTTTGTTGGTACTGTCCGCCCTCGCCTTTGCTAGCACATCCCTGCAGTCCTGCGGGATGTTCAATTGGCAAAACTCTCTGTGCTCAGGAGCCAGGCCGATAACCTGAGCGATTGTAGGTTCGGGAATTGCACTTGTCCTTTGGACATTGTCAGCAGGTTCGGGTGCTGTGTTAGACGGATCGGCGTCCTGATGGAGAGGCGATGAAGGTCCGAGAACCAGTGCTGCCTCGGCCAGTACGGGGCGATCAGAATTAGTGTACAGGGCTCCGCCTTCATCTTCCTGAGGACCCTGGGAATCATCGGGAACGGTGGAAAAGCGTACGCAAATACGCTGAACCATCCTATGGAAAAGGCATTTCCGAGCGACTCCGGTTGGGGATGCCAGCTTGCGTAGCTTGGGCATTTGGCGTTCTCCCTGGTGGCAAACAGGTCGATTCCTGGGACTCCCCATTCCGAGAACACGTGTGTTAGTGCACTCTCGTCGAGCTCCCATTCGTGGGAGAGGGATTTCTGCCTGCTTAGGGCGTCCGCAATGGTGTTGTCCTTTCCCGGGACGTAGTCCGCCCTGAGCGTAATCCCCTGGAGAACAAGCCAGTTCCAGATTTTCTGCGATTCGCGCGATAGCGTGAGCGAACGCGTTCCTCCCTGTTTGTTCAGGTAATGCATCGTCGTGGTGTTGTCCGTCCTGACGAGCACCTGGGAGTTCTGGATGCGTGGTAAAAAGGCCTGCAGAGCCAGAAACACAGCCCTCAACTCCAGCAGATTTATATGGAGGTGTTGCTCCCGATCCGACCATTTGCCGCTGACTCTGAGGTCCTGAAGGACAGCTCCCCATCCCGCTAGAGATGCATCTGTGGTGATCACCAATGGCGCTGCTGGCAGCAGGAACGGTAATCCTCTCGAGAGGTTTCTGGAATCCTTCCACCACTCGAGACTCCTGGATATTTGTGTAGTTATGTTTATAATGTCCTCGAACGAACCTGCGCTCTGAGTCCACTGGTTCGAGAGAGCCTCCTGCAGTGGGCGCATCCGCAGCCTGCAGTGAGGGATGAGTAATATACAGGAAGACATCATTCCCAGAAGTGACTTGAAGGTGCGAACTCTCAGGGATTTCCTGGATTGCACCGTTTTGGCCAGGGATATGATCCTGTGTTTTCTTTCGGCTGAGGGAAATGCCCTTGCGCATTCCGTATTCAAGGTGGCCCCGAGGAAGGTGATACTTCTCGTAGGGGACGTATGTGATTTCTGAAGGTTCAGCGTCAATCCTAGATGATTGAAAAGATTGGTACAAGCGTTGAAGGATTTGGTTGCGCCTACGGCCGTAGGCGCCTTGACCAGCCAGTCGTCTAGGTAGGGGAAAACTTGATGACCCATTTGGCGTAGGAAAGCTGCCACAGGAGAAAGGCACTTGGTGAAAATCCGCGGAGCGGATTTGAGGCCAAACGGAAGGACCTTGAACTGGTAGTGCTGTCCTGCCACTTCGAAACGGAGAAACTTCCTGTGCCCCTTGAGTATCGGGATGTGATAGTAAGCATCCTGAAGATCCAAGGATGTCATGAAGTCTCCTTCCTCCAGAATGCCAAGGATCTCTTGGAGCGTCACCATCCTGAACGACTGACTCTTCAGGAAAGAGTTGAGTGCCCTGAGGTCCAGGATGGGTCTCCACTTCTTTTCTTTCTTCCGTATCAGAAAGAAACGGGAGTAGAATCCTTTCTCCCTCTGAGCTGATGGAACTCGCTCGATAGCTCCCTTCCTTAACATCTCCGATATTTCCCGGAGCAGCAGTCGCAGATGTCTGTGAGGAGACCTGCGGGGAGGGGTTGGAGGCGGGATGGCGGTAAATTCTAGGGAATGGCCGAATCTGAGAAGTTGGAGCACCCAACGATCTGAGGTGATGATGCGCCAATTCTTTAGGAAATGGGTCAATTTTCCTCCAATTTGTGTAGAACAAGATGGTAGCTGGACTGGCTGGAGTAAGCGGTCACTGGCGTCCGCCTGTGCCCCTTTTCTGGTTCTTACCCCTGAAATTGGATCTTCCGTAAGATGATTGTCGACCCTGTTGTTGCTTTTGCTGGTACTGGGTCTTGTTCTGGAACGAATATGAGGACTTATTCTGGAATGATCCTCTGTAGGAGGACTGGCCTCTAGATTTGTTGCCCCGAAAGGACTGGTTCCGTGCCTGCAAGGTTCCAAGCGCTCTAGCCGTGTCCGTGTCCTTTTTAATGGCTTGTAGCGCCTCATCAATCTTATCTCCAAATAGGTGCTGTCCGTCGAAGGGCATATCTAGCACCTTCGTCTGCACTTCCTGCCTGAACGATGTTGCTTTGAGCCATCCTTGGCGGCGAAGGACAGCCGCCCCAGCCAGTTGACGGAAGCCTGTCATGGCTACATCAATGGCGCAATCGATGATCTCTGCCGCAGAAGACTGGCCTTCGGAAAGGAGTGCTTTCACCTCATCCTGTGTGGCACTCGGAAGTTCTTCTAAGTAAGGGGCAATATCCTCCCAAAGTTGGCGGTTATAACGCCCTAAAAGGGCTATAGAATTGGCCACCTTGATGGTCATTGCCGAAGTGGTCGAAAACCTTTTTCCTATTGTGTCTAACTTTCTGCCCTCCTTGTCTGGTGGTGCTGAAAGAGGCGAGGATGGATTGCGTGAATTTTTCTGGGCCGCTTGGGTCACGACCGAATCCGGCTTCGGGTGGCCAGTCAGGCAAGCTGGCGCCGTGGATGGTGCTCTATACTTCTTATCCAGACGCGGAACGACCGCAGGAACTGAAGCTGGCGTTAGCATCAACTTCTTTCCCTGGTCCCAGAGGAAGTCAATGATAGGGATTGATTTGGACGTCTTTTTCGTCTGCTCCTTAAAGTCATGGAGGAAGCATTCTGTTTCCGTCGACTCCATGACCATATGGAACCGCGTCGCAGCCCGTTCCACTAGCTTGTGAAAACCACCTATATCCACAGGTGGTGAATCTGCCTGGCGCGGTTGTGGGGAAGGTGGTGAAGATGCTACATACTCTTCCTCCTCATCCTGGTCCGTCAGGTCTCCCGGGACCTCACCTTCCTCCATCTCCTCAGCCTCCTCATCCGTTGAGTCTATCACCTGAGGTGGCGGCTCGTGGCAGACCTGCGTTACCTGCCGTGATTGCCTTGGGGCTGTCGCTGGGGGGTTAGTAACTGGCACTGGGACCCCTGTATCCTGTGTTGGTGGTTCTGGGAAACGTTGTTTGTAATCCCTGATAAGGAACTTGAGGTCCTTAACAATTGCCAGAGGGAGGCAGACCATTGGGGTGACCTCCGTGCGGACTTGTTCCTGGACGGGGCGCTCCTGCGCACTTGAACCTTCCTGCTCCTCGTCCGTGCTTTGGCATTTGACAAACAGCTCGGAAGGGGAAGTAGCCTGTTGGAAGAACTCTTCTTCGGACTCTTCGCTCTGCAGGATCTCCAGAGGTAAATTGGTTTGGACCTTGCTTGGAGATGTTGTTTCCGGGGTAATCTGTGGTCTGGGAGCAGTTCCATGCACAGAAATCTCCTTGGTTTTCAGTCCCACGGACGACGACGACGACGACCTTCCCGTCGACGGCTCAGCTGTCACCAACGGCGTCCCCATCGACGATATTTTCCTTGTCGACGATGTTCTCGTCGACGATGTAGTCGTAGACGATTCAGTCGTCGTCGATGCCGTCGTCGTCGACGCTTCCGTCGTCGACGCTTCCGTCGTCGACGCTTCCGTCGTCGACGCTTCCGTCGTCGACGCTTCCGTCGTCGACGCTTCCGTCGTCGACGCTTCCGTCGTCGACGCCTCCGTCGTCGCCTTCGTCGTCGACGCTCTCGTCGACGATGCCTTCGTCGTTGACATCTTCGTCGACATCTTCGTCGACGATGCCTTCGTCGTCGACGCACTCATCATAGATATCCTTGACGTCGACTCTTCCGTCGGCGGAGGGCTCCTCGTCGACGATGCCCTCGACGGTACTATCCTCGTCGTCGACGATGATTTAGACGACGGTTTTAATAGTATAATAGATGAGATAGGGGTACCTGCAGACGATGATGATGGAGTGGTCGTCGTCGACGAGCGGGCCGACGCCGCTGTGGACGTGGACACTGTCGTCGTAGCTGTGGAGACATGTCCTGATGGCCTTTTTTGCACAGATGATGGCGTCGCCATTTTTGAGGCCGACAGAGTAGGCTTCTTGAAGGTGAGAGAGACTTTATCAGACGCTGAAGACTTCGAAGATCTCGCCTCTGAAGACTTTTTGTGCGTCTTCGTAGGAGGAGCGTCTGAGGGGCCAGGAGATGCCATTCTCGGCCTCTTCAGGGAGACTCCAGAGGCTCCAGAAAAGCTCGCCTCTGAGGACACCACACTGTCCTTGTCTTTGAGCCTGTCCAGCCAGATAAGCAGGCGGCCTTCCCTGTCTCTCAAGGTCTTATGTGGGAAAGACCTACATATTTTGCAGTCCTTAGGGACGTGGTCCGGGTAAAGGCAGTACAAGCATAGTTCATGCTTGTCGTCCACATGAAGCCTCTTCTTCCCACAAGAAGAGCAAGCCCTGAAAAGGGCTTTCTTCTGGGAGTCCGACATGCCAGGAGATGTAGATGAAATAAAACACTCACTGAAGCAAAAAGAGGCCTGAAGTAGTCAGCGTTGAAATCCTGAAGAAGAAAGTCACCAAAAACTGTGAATAAGTTGGTTTGAAATGAATCCTGAGGAGAGCTCAGGTTGGGGACTCCCTAGCACAACGTGCGGTAGAAAATCTGAGGGACTGAGGCTCCTGCCAGGAAGGTTCTAGAGGGAGGTGATAGCTGATTGGCTGGCTCTAGAAGTTTGGTCCTTTTTACATAAGGACTATGATAGGCTACTAAGGGGAGGCCCTTAGGCCTATTTTTTCTCTATGTATGTCTATAGGACATTACTTTTTTATGTACCGGAGGCTCCCGTCTCGACGACGGGGAATGATTCAGGCATGTGAATCTATGAAAGACACCCCTAATACTGGATAAGAGGGTCCGTCGCCGACATAAGACGCCCACAAAACGTGCAAGATTTAAAGCCCGAAAGCATTTGCACACTGTTCCACCAAAAAGAATGGAAGAAAAAGGGGGCCCTAACAGGCATCGGATCCGCGTTGCACGCGGAAAAGGAAAAAACGGACGTAGGAGCGCCGGGGCCGGTCTTATGTGACCTCGCTGACGTCACGTACGCGGACGACGCCTTGGCGGAGTCGCGTGATGTCGCCCCGCCCCCAGCGCGCAGGGATGCTGTAGCAAAAAAGTTTCCGGATCCAGTCTCACGCCTGGGGATAATTCGACGTGAAGGAATCTGCGGCTAGTAGTCTATATCAGCTATCGGTATCAAAGCCTGAATATCCAGGACTTGCCACTCAGGGAGAAGTCCACAACAGCACGGTGAGCAGAACCGCTCCAATGCAAGGGAGCCTCTGAGAGGCAGACCCGTGTGACTTTGGTATGTTGATAGTGAGCCCCAGGAAGAGCAGAAGGTTCACAGTAGTCTTGGGGTGGGAGACAACTGCTTGGGGTGGGAGACAACTGCCTGGGGTGAACCCACCATCAAACCCAATTTTTGATGTAAATAAAGACTGGAATCCCTGATCCCCGGAGATGAGCTGCAACCACCGCCATCACTTTTGTGAACACCCGAGGGACGCTGGTAAGGCCAAAGGAGAGTATGTGGGCAGGCAGGACGAGGATGTGGAAATAGGCGTCCTGCAAGTCCAACACTACATCCAGTCTGCCTGCTCTAGGGCAGACAGGACTTGTGTAAGAGTGAGCATCTTGAATTTCTCCTTTTTCAGGAAGAGGTTGAGAAGGCGCATGTCTAGTTTAGGACAAAGACCTCTGTCCTTTTGGACACCAGAAAGTAGCGGGAATAGCAACCACGACCTACTTCTGATGCGGGCACCCTCTTTGTAGCTCACTTGGCCAAGAAAGCTAGCACTTCCTGACGGACCAAGGAGATGGCAGCTTGTCATAAGTGGGTGGCATCGGAGGGGGTAGTCACAAAGGGGAGCAAGTGCCCTTAGGACAAGCTGTAAAACCCAACGGTCAGATGTTATTGCCCTCCAGTGGTGCATGTGATTGCCATCCTGGGCATCCAGTGTGGTGCAGGATAAGCGAACTAAAAGGGTTTGGAGGGGGGCGTGGCTTACTGCCAACGGCAATGGCCGCTCCTTAGTTTTCTCCGGAGCGCCACTCCCGAATAATCCGCATTAACACTGCTCCTGCCGGCCCGATCTCCACCCAAATACCGGGGAAATGTTCCGGTATTGCTTGATGGCCACAGGCTTAACTTTGGGGCCGAACGGTCGTACCGCCGCATGAGTGCTCCGGGGCCCAGGATCCTGCGGCTGCCTCTGCCGCCTGAGGAACGACGCTGTGGTGCCCTAGCGCTACGCAAGGCCACGGCCTGAACCGACGGAGCTCCTTGGATGTGCCTGGGCGACGCCCACTGCCGGAGCGGCGACACCGGAGCTCCGGCGGGTGCGGCGAGGATCGTTCCTGACAGCGGGTGAGTGACGGGGGCCCCTGGGATGGTGCGTGGGCCCCCGTGGAGAGTGATGGTGTGAAACAACGGCAGCAGCATTAAAGAGCCCTTATCGGTCCTGGAAATTACAGCCTTAAGATCCATAAGGGGCGGTGGCTTATACGGAAGGGGTGCACATGGGGGCCCCCTGAGCTACATCTGTGACCTGTGGTGTGGCACCTTCCTGAAAGCGATCCATGAGACATTGAAAGGTAGAAACTTGGACCCCAACCTTACTGAATGAGATGCATTGACTGATCGGCTTCGCCTCTGTGACGGTGAACGGTGCTGGATGGGAGTTTCGGACTAGCGGAGGCCCTTGAACTCACATGTGTGCAGTCTCTCTGCGGTCCCGCGCCTGGGGACCTATCAGGTACAGCTTATCTGAGTCTTCAAGTGAGGTAATCTCGGGCTCCGCGACCCACCCGCCCCATAGTTCGCGTGCCTGACCTAGCACCCAGTGGACATAGACCGGTGGGGCGGTGTGCAGGGAACCGATCGCAGCCAGGGCCTTGAAACTGTGTCGCTGCGACTGTGTGGCCCTGAAACTGCAAAACTGGGCCTGGCAGATGTGGGAAGCGCCGGCTCAGCCTGTGGTGACTCTACGTCACCTAACATAGCTGCTCTTTACCTGGGGGTCCCCTGGTCGGTGGAACTTGCACATCCATCTGCTTGGATCCGGAGTACTGCCTCAGCTAGGGTACTCCTGCTGCTGCGGGAGACACGCCTCTGCTCTCCAGCAGACCACGTATAGCAAAGAAACGGCCACGAGTGGACCCTCTTGTGGCAGACCCTGCGGGACGATCCTGACTGGATACCCCTCAGTGTGGGGGGCCTCTGCGAAAACCGACAGTCCGGGTGGAGTACTTCACCGCAGGCGGCAGAGAGTAGCAGCAGCGCCCTGAGCGGTGGTGGTGTCCCTGCAACACAACAAAATGGCGACCGGCCGGTCGAACCGGGGGACGACGCAGACCAAGCTGGAGAAGTTTGCCCGGCAGAAACAACAAGCAGAGGACCGAACGGAGGCGGGGGCGCCAGGAGAGGCGGCAGAACTGTCAGAACTAGGGCGGTGCGCGGTCTAGGGCCCGCCTCACCTCACCTCAGGTGTTGCTGTTCTTAGTCATCAGCAACAAAAAAAACCTATGCCTTTGTGCAAAGAAGCGTTGTGGGCGTGCGCATTGCGCTGTTCTTACGACTTATTGGTGGTCTTGGTGTCATTATTGTGTGTAAAGAAGACTGTGCTTTTGAGGATATTGTGCACGTAATTTCATGACATTGAACCGCTGCAAAACAAAGTGTATTCAGTTTATGTTAGTATATTTTTGTTGTTGTTGCCAGTGCTTGTTTATTTTCTTTGCAGGTCCTGGAACATCACTGAACACAATTCCCATGCTGCCTGGTGTGTGTATGGACGCGCTGACGTGAACGTCAGCAGACACGCCCTTCCTTCCGTGCTCACTATTCAGTGACCTCGGGTGAGTCTTCTTTTGGTTGGGGCCTCTTCGCTTTTATTCTGAATGAGGCCGCTTTGCTGATGGGGGGTGTCGGTGTCCTCTTCTTCGTTCCGCTCGTGCGGCCACACCCCTTTTTATTCCGGTCAGCTGTTCTTTCGGTTTGCGTTCGTAGAAATAGCCGCTTTGTAGATGAGAGACATTGTTTTAGCTTTGGGAGATTTATTTGAGGCAAAAAAATATTCTTACGGTGAAAAGTTTGCCTAATTGAACATTTTGGTGAATGAAGTCATAGTCACTGTTTATGTTTAAGGTGGATAACGAAATCTGAAAGTACGAAGTTCATGAAGGCATAAATGCTTTATTATACAAATGTACTGCATGATTCACGTGTTATAATCTTTAGACACGCAAAAGAAAATAGTGTTGAACATAAGGAGTGCATTTAAACATCATAATGCAGTACAAGCGATTTTTTATTTCTTTTTCTTTGTATGCATGAATATGAACGGGTTAAAGAGTCCTTGAATGCAAATGAATGGTTTATGTTTATTTATTGGCAAAGATACTGCGTGAACATTGTCATTAACAATGCAAGGTGCGTAGTGATTTTGGATTCCTATTGTAATGCAAGCTGATTAGGTGTTTGTATGTTGTTTTTGCTATAATCTTTTTTCTTTCAGATCTCCCTCCCTGCAGTTCCCTACCCAAATTCCTTCCCCCGCTTGATCACATCAATCCTCCGTTACACTTAAGGTCGGAGTTGGTGGTATCGAGAGGTGGGCCCTTTTGTTCATCGCATGCAGGGTCGGCACTGTAAAGAATACCACCAATGAACTGGCTGCTGATACCGCGCTGCTCAGGAATGAAATCAAAGACCTCCGCGCCTCCAATGAGACAATGGTCCTGCAACTGGATGACTACGAAGGTTGCATGCGGAGGAACAACGTTCGTATTATTGGCGTGCAGGAGCGCGCGGAGGGGCAGGCTGCAGACCTCTTTGTGGAGGAACTGGTCAAACATCTCCAACCCAGACGATTTCTAAATACTTCATGATTGAAAGAGCTCACCGAGTGCCCGGAGGCCGCCCGTAGCCTCTCCAAGACCACTGCTGGCGAGGGTCTTCAACTTTCGAGATCATGTTGTCATATTGCAGACTGCTAGGGCGGCTTCGCCACTACTCCTGGAGAACAGCAAAATCATGTTCTTCCTAGACTTCACGCGGAGAGTTCCGAAACAAAGACGGAGTTTCCTGGAGGTGAAACGGGCCCTGCGTGACCAGGAAGTCAAGTACGCAATGTTGTTTCCCGCCAAGCTCCGTGTGGAAGCAAATGGCAAAGCCTGGTTTTTCACCCGCCCTAAGGATGCTTGGGAATGGCTCGATGGTTGGCGCATGGTCGGAAAGAAGGGGAAAAAGCCTGTCTCAGTAGCGGACGACGCGACTGACTGGCGCCAGAAGAGGAGATCACCTCCACCTTCAGATTCGGATCTGCAGGACCACATAGGCGGGCGCTGACAATGGGACTGGTAAGATTGTGCAGAGTTGGGAAGATTTCTCCGGAGGACTCATGGTCATGGCGCCGCAGCCTCCCGAAATTGACTTGGTACTGATAACAGCAATTGAAGGGAACACATGAGCAGATGCCTGCTGTCCGGGCCGTTGTGGCTGCCTGGCCTGGGGGACTTGCCCTGGGGTTGGCATATATGGTGTACGCGGTCGTGAAATATGTTCTTTTAGTGTCTGGGGCACTTTGAGACGAGTAGACAATTGTTATTATGATGTGAGTGGGGTGGTTGCTGCGGGGCACTTAAGGGGGGTTAATATGGGCCAATGTGTGTCTAACTCACTGTTTTAATGGGGTGGGGTAGGGCCGGGGAGCGACGAATAGTTACATGATGCACACTATACCGGGAGTGGGGTCATCCGCGTTACCTGGAATTGTTCATGGGTGGGCGACAGGCACTCTGCATGTTGAGGGTGGCGGGCGGGTTTAGTCCCACTGAGCAGGGCGGGGGGAGAGTTGGTTGTTCTTAGGGTATTTTTGAGTTTACGTTGTTTGGAAGCAGCTATTAAAAGTTACGTTGCAGAAGGACGCAGGTTCCACTTACACATCCACAGCTGGGTACAAAAAGGTGTCTTACATTTGGGCATTCTGGTCAACACTCCCACTCCTCTCATTGATTTCGCGCTGCATGATGTTCAGGGGTGCCTCAACACAATTGGGGTGGCATTGGGGACCGTAACTATGGGCCTCACTCACCCGATACACTTTGTGCTACTTTTAGTTCCACTGCTAAACTCTTATGGCGATCGTCCAAGGTCTTAGACTCATGACATGGAATGTCAATGGGCTAGGGGACAAGATTAAGCGTGGACTGGTGCAACAATACATTCATCGTCAGGGACTAGATATGGTCCTGTTTCAGGAAACACATCTAATAGGCAACTCTTGCAAGGCCTTGGACAGGAAGGGTTATCGTATGGTCACACACGCAGGTTTCACATCGGGGTCCAGGGGGGTAGGGATCCTCCTCCGTAAGGGTTGTCCCTACATGGTACAAGACACATGGACCGATCCACTGGGCAGATACACGGCTTGCACAGGCATCTGGGATGGCAAAATTCTCAATGTTGTCTCAGTGTATGCTCCACCGGGTCTCCAACGTATGACACTTGCAGATGTGGGTGCATTGCTATTGAACTTACCGATGGGCGTATTGGTGATGGGCGGCGACTTTAACCTGGTGATGAATGGCCAAGTAGATCGGTCCCCTCCTAGACGTGACTCAGCACACGATTCGCAACTACACAACTTCACTAATGCCCTCGGGATGGTGGACATCTGGATGTGGTCTCACCCCCAGGACACATTCTACACGTTTCAATCAGGGGTGCATGGCAGCCAGTTGCGACTTGATTACTTGTTTACCCAAGCACAACACATCCAGGATTTCACCAATTTAGCCTGCCTGGCAAGAGGTGTATCAGATCACTCCCCGGTCACTGCAGTTTTCGGGGAGCACCGAACATTGCAACCAAGCCCTATCCGGATTCAGCCCTGGGCGCTTACAATCCCTCATGTGAGGGATAGCTTACGAAGGGACACCGACTTCTATTTGGAGGAGAATGTAGGATCAGTCCGTTCGGCAACAACACTCTGGGGTGCCTTTGGGGCTGTTATTAAGGGGAGAGCGCTGTCCTTGATGGTGGGTCACAGGGCGGAGCGCAACCGGCGTGTGACTGAGTTGGAAAAAGAGATCCTGACTCTTGAGCACACTACTTCACAGAACCCTGATCAGGAACTCCTTCATAACCTTAATATCAAAAGACAAGATTATAAACAATTGCTGTTAGAAGACGCCAATAGGTGCAACCTCGCCTCCCGTCATAGGTTATATGAACAAGGAGAGCGAACGCGTAAGCTTCTGGCATGGCTGGAATGCATAGAACAGGCGGCCAGATGGGTGCGTGCAGTCAAGGGGCCGGGTGGCGTCCTGGTGTCTGGCCCTCAGGGCATCGCAAAGACGTTTGCCAACTACTATGAACAAACCTGCAAAGCGCCACAGGACTCGCAGGCACCATGGGCAGCGGAGCTCCTGGCCACTATTTAAGTTCCGACGGTCTCCCAGGAGGATAGGGAGGCCCCGGAGGTCGATCTTTCTGTCGAGGAGATTCAGAAATCAATTCAGGGTGTCCGGGCAGGCATGGCGATGGGCCCCAATGGGATTCCGACTGAACTCGTGAAACTCATGGCGACGAAGCTCGCTCCACACTTGTTGAATTTGTATAACGAATGCTATGAAACTGGCCTCCTCCCGGTCGATATCCGCGAGGCCACTATAGTGGTTATCCGTAAACCCGGCAAACCGGACGACGAGTGCACGTCCTATCGGCCTATCTCCCTGATAATGGTAGAGGCCAAAATCCTGGCCAAATTATTGGCTAACCGACTGCTCCCATACCTTGCTGGATTAATTCACGCGAACCAATCGGGGTTTATGCCAGGCTGCAACACGGCGCGCTGGGTCGGGTGGCGACTATAGAGGTGGAAGCGATCTTGCTCGCACTTGACGCAAAAATGGCATTCAACACGGTGGCATGGGAATACTTATTTGCGGTCCTGGCTCGCATTGGTCTAGGACCAAAATTGCTGGGGTGGATCAGATTATTGTACAATCTTCCCATTGCTCACGGCTCAGTGAATAACCATAGGTCGGTGTCCTTCCCATTGTGTCGGGGCACAAAACAGGGCTGTCCTTTGTCGCCACTCCTCCTTGCCCTGGCCCTCGAGCCTTTAGCGGTGTGGATCAGGGAGGACCCCAATATCCGCGGGTTTAAATGGACAGACGAACACGAAGACCGCATATCACTATATGCGGATGATATTTTACTCTATCTCACTTCGCCGGCGCACTCTCTTCGCCGTGTCCTTCACATTTTTCATATATTCGGGGCCCACTCCGGATACCAGATAAACTGGTTCAAATCCCAGATGTATGCCCTTTGGGGCGATCCGCCACAGAGTCCTCGAGGATATACCATCCCTGTGGCGGACCAGGCCTTTCGCTACCTGGGCATTTTTATAACAACTGATGAGACAGTGTTTTATGAACGAAATCTGCTGGGGCCATTGCACAGGTTTAAATCGGAAGCTAGCCACTGGAAGACCTTGCCCCTCACCCTTCTGGACAGAGCGTCTTTATTTAAGATGCTTGCCCTGCCACGCTTCCTTTATGCCCTGCAAAATACTCCCTACCCAGTCCCCGGTTCCTACTTTTCGCAGATCAACTCAACAGTCAGGAATATGCTATGGGATAGCAGACCGCCTCGCATAGCCACACACAAGCTCTCTATGGGTTGGTACGACGGAGGTATCCGGTTACCGGACATGTGTCTGTATTATCAGGCGTCTCAGCTGGTGGCTATTAACCGCTGGGCGTTTGGATCCCATTCTGACCCAAGCTTTCGCACTGATTTGTGGTTAATGGGGAAGGGTGGCTACAATAGGGCGCTTTATTCAAACCCCAAGAAACCAAGTCTGACCAGCCTCACAGCCCGCACAGTGGAGGTGTGGCATGGAGTCCAGCAGCGCATGGGGTGGCAGGAGCGCCTGACTAAAGCGGCCCCCCTGTGGGAGCCGGACATTCTGGGACGCCTCAGTGCCTGCGCAGGATTCGATAAGTGGGACATGATTGACATCTCCAGGGTGGGGACGTCTGGATTAAGGGCAAGAAGGCCTCCTTTGCAGAACTCCAACTTAAATACCAGCTGGCACCATCAGAACACTTCCGGTATCTTCAGAATAGTCACGCTATAGACTGTGCCCTTCCTACAGACACTTCCCTCCCAGAGTCCTCTCCTCTGGAGGATAGGTTGTTATGGGACCCAATGGACAGCAAGGCTGTCTCCCTAACATACAAGAAACTCCTCAACAACCAACCCGATCCAATGCTGCAATTGCGTGCTAGTTGGGAAGGAGGTCTGGGTGACATCACTGATGAGGACTGGCACGACGCGCTGGCCTCCCCGCGAAGTGGCTATCCCAATGCGACTCCGGCTTGTCCAGCTGAAGATCTTACACCGGGTATATTTTGATGCCAAACTACTATTTCGATTGGGGAAGAGACAGGATATGAACTGTCCGAGACATTGTAATCAATTAGGTACATTTATACATACTATATGGGAATGCCCTCACATACAGCGATACTGGGCCGACGTTACTCGACAAATGGCCAGATCTTGTGATAAACCCATAAACCCCACTCCTCACCTATGCCTCCTTAACATCTGGGAAGCAACTGACCTCACCCACACTAAACAGGTACGGGCCACCATGGGATGGAGCATAGCGAAAAGAAATATTGCCCGGAAGTGGGGCGCAGATACTTTACCACGGTTGTGGGACTGGGCTAAGGACATGGACCATGCTATGGTGGCGGAGAAAACCGTATTATAAAGGTAGAGGCTGCCCTCGAAAATGGGATCAATAATGGGGGCGCTGGAATAAGTACAGGGGGGACATTTGCATTTCTCCCATGGTGGAACTTAGACGTGTGAGTAATGCAATTCTGGAGAGCGCAGCCACAGACGTGACGACATAACTCATCGGGCCAGCAAAACTTGTGTAGAATGTTGTGCCTCCTACGTTTATGGACACTGGCGTAGCCCTTCGACCAGGACACTACAATGTTCGGTGCTACTGCTGATGCCCTATACGATAATACACAACTTGTTTGTACTTGGATGTATGTATTTACAGCTGAACGGTTTATGTACTGTCTTCTCTGCAATTGTCTTTCTTTAATAAAAAATGTTTTTTTTTAAAAAGGGTTTGGAGGCTGCGGCATGCTGGGGAAAAGGGGTGAAGGGGAGTGTGTGGGGGGGGAGGGGGGGGGGGGAGGGAGGTTGCTGAGAGGGGTTGGGGACTGGACCAACTTCGGGCTGCCTGTCCCTCTTTCTCTGTGGGAACAATGTCCTCGACCACAAAAAGATTCCAAAACGTGTTGGCTGTAATGGCTAGGAGTGTACAAACGCAGTTTGAAACCACTTTCGTAGCAACAAAAGGTTCGGGCTGAGGTTAACAAGGGTCCATAGAAAGTCACAATGACCTGGCCATAGCCCTACTGTCGTTGAAGTGCTCCAGCACTGAGTCAGCCTTCTTACCCAAGAGACAGGAGCATCAAAGGGCAAGATCATGAGTGAAGCTTGGACATCCCTCGAAAAGCCAGTGGTTCTCAGCTAGCCGTGGTGCCTAAGGGCAACTGATGAGGAAATCCCTCTCCCTAGAAAGTCAGTCATATCCAGTCCACAACTTGCTGTGCACTTGGCTGCATCTAGTATGGCTCGTGTGTACACCTAGTACATCGGCAGAATCAGCGAAACAGAGTCCAGGATCATATGGGAGTATCGGCCCAAGCCACAAGAAGACTGAATACAAGGAATTTAGAGAGAATACCAGTTGACTTATAAGCACATTATAGATACTGGATAAAAATGATCTAATCTTAAAAGAATGAGGTGTGTTTTTGCTAAATAATTGCAAAATCAAGGATCACTGTGTTTGATACTACCCTATTGTATAGACTGTGTACTCTGCTATATGTGATATGAATGAAGAGAAGAAATGATAACTCCCAGTAGTGCTCATCCACATCTAATACTCTGCACCTTTCCATAAACAGTGTAGTCCCAGTTCGGTTTAACTCCCCAGGTCAATTATGGTTATACTTTCCCCTGCATAATTGATTCTAACATTTATCAATGACAGGGGCAGAGATCAGACATAGCTGCAATATACAAATTGAAGCTACATTCTCTACCTGAGAGCAGAACATCAAAACAGAACATTAGACTGTACAAATGTCAACAGCTAATATGGTAATGTACCCAACAGCATGTATACGCTCTTCTGTAAACCTCAATTGATAATGATGTTGTCCTTCGCATGTATACAATGAAATCCCCAAAAAAAAAAAATTACAAAAAAAATGGAGACAAAAGTTGTGATTTATTTAAGATCTTCTGTTTGACAGCCATAAGGGTCCGCAGACCACTCCCACTTATCACCCAATTCAGACCCGTCATAGAAATAAGGCGCAGGCTACGATATGGGAAGTGTGCCCTCAGTCGGCGCCGAACAATACCCATTCGGCTCTGTTAAGGAATCAGGAAGGATGAAGGGGCATAGGAGAAGGTCGAAGTCACTCGGCCAGCACCACTCCAGGTCAGTCAAAGGATCATTGGAGCCCAACTGGCACTGAGGGCGAACAGGTCAGCAGAAGACCAGTAAGTACCCCTCCAAGACTCGTAGGGCCAGAAGACGCTCCTGAGGGGTCGGACCGCCCGAAAATGAGGTGCATGGCCTCAAAATTCTTTCAGCTGGACAGGGGTCGATCCAGTTTCCAGGAACTCAGGAAGGTGTGGAGACTGCCTAGGCACAGGCTCTACCACAGAGCTAGGCCTCGAGTGCCGACAGCCCTGCGACTCATCTGAGGACTAGCACGGCAAAGTCAAAGATCTCTTTGATGACTTCTTTTTCTTGTGGGACTTACCAGACAGCTTGGAGTAGGATGATGAACACCTGGTTCGATTTCAAAAATTATATCGGGACCTTCCTTTCGACCGAGATCTGGAGCATGTTGGAGTCGTTCGACATCAGGTGGCAAGGAGCTTGAAGGACTGCTCCCTCAGCGACGTGAGATGCATGACGAGGCAATCCTCGCATGTCGTGGTCACGCACAAGACACCGTGCAGGTCCGTAACTGACATTTGCCAGTGACTGGCTCTACAAGGTTTAAAACCTGCATTTCTGGTGGACATCCTACACACCAGGAGGCAGTCGCAAAAATTATTCGATAAAAGTTCTAAATAATAGGTCGGTCAAAAAGTGACTGGAGGTAGCTCTCTCCGGAGCTCCAATGACTGGAGCAGATAAAAAAAGAACGGACGCCAGCGTGCTGGTATGGCAACCACATAAGCGCCACACACGTCACTTCCATTTCGGACAATAGATGACTTCACAAGATACCAAACAACGCCACATACCAGTGCACAGGGGTAGTACTCACCAAAAGGTTCTGGATCCAGTCTCCAGGACTCCTGAGGAATATTCTAAGTCAAGGAATCTACAGCTAGAAATCTCTATCAGATGTAACTTGTTGGTTGATACATTGGAGTACCAACCTCAGTAGTCCCATTCAGAAGTTAGCACAGCTAAGTGTTCAGCGTGTAACCCTATACTTCCCAGTAAAATCACCAACTGCAAGTTTTAAATTCCAGAACACGGAAAACATGTTCTACTTTTTTATTGTAACGTCTGTTTATTGAAAATAAAGCAGTAACAAAGTCCAAACAAGTGGAGGGCACATGTCTCAGTAAGACAAGCAGCAAAATAATAATAAGCTGCACATCAAAACATCAGGAAAAAGTCAGCCCACAAGAAGCATAGGCCAGACTGTGCAGAAGCGTATCAACCCCTCCCTTACAAAGTAGGGCAAATCGGAGAAATACAATGTGTGATACCCTCCCAGACCTCAATCAGTGTAGCAGTGTTCCCAATTCAGAGGGAATACATATGGAGAGAAGTAGGGATCAAGAGCTATTCCATAGTCTGATCGTCCTGTGAAGAAGTGCATCAACAACACAGCCATTCATACGTTAGAGACATGTTAAGCTTAGCCTTATCATAGGTAAGACCTTCACAGTATTTAAGAGAAGCGCCTTAAACTGTAAGAATACTAGAGAACTATTGCCACCTTTTTTTGTTTTTTTATAGACAATGACACACAACAAAGAAAAGAAAGAAGAAGACACCCAAGCAAAAAGAACAAATGAGGAGAAACAATCAGAGGGAACTTCCCTCAAAGGGGGAGGGGACAGAGGCCGGATGCACTGTAGGGAGCTAGGGCCCAGGTTGGGGGTTGAAGGGGGGTCAGGGGGTAAGAAGGCCTGTCTGTTTCAGGCGAGGCATTCCGGAGATTCCGGCTTCCAACCCCTAGAGAAAGGCTCTAGGAAGTCCTCAAACAGCTGTAGAGCTCGTAGTTTGGGGGTACCAATCGGGAGTGTTCAGTCTTGGAGAAGTGTTGTATAAGTGGTTGCCGAATGCGCAGGGGGGGGGGGGGGGGGGGGGGGAGAGTTTGGGTACATTTGATGGAGGCGGGGTGTAATACCACACTGTAATTATTTTGTATGCTGATTCGCGCTGTGGTGTACTCCAGTACTCCCTGGGGATGTCCCTCCTCAGTCGAGTCCAACCCTCTGGCGGGATATCCTCGTCCAGGTCTAAGGCCCAGCGTGTCTGGTAACCATGGGTTGTGGCTTGTTGAGTGTTGTAAAACGGAATAGGTCTTAGAGATCAGACCCTTTGAGCCCTCATATTTGCGAACCAGATATTCAAATGGGGTGTGTTGTCTGGTGGCCTCCTGAACATATGTCTGGAAGCTAAGCCAATGCCGTAGCTGGTAGTATTGCATAAGCGCCCCCTCCGAGAGATGAAAGGTTTGTCTGCATTGTTCAAACGTACGGAAGTCGTTGCCCTGAAAAAAGTCTTGAATAACTCGCCGCCCATGCATCAAATGCCTGAGGTTGCAAGGCAGGGGGGGAACATCTGGTTACGCGTTATAGGTGTGTTAGCGGAGGAAACCATTGTTAGGCCCCGGGATACCGTCAGTCTATCCCAGATTTCCAAAACCGTTGTCGTAGGGGTAGCTATGTACGCGCTGCGTGGGCGAGCCCCTCGCGGAAGCCATGCCAGATCCCACAGAGGTCTACAGGATACCGCCCGGTCTAAATGGAACAAGTGTTTCTCACTTTCACAAACTATCCCTTCTGATATAAACAGGAGGTGACAGGCCCAATAGTATTCCAACAGGTTGGGGCAGGCAAGGCAACCCCGGCTTCGGGGGAGCATAAGGATCTTTTTAGCAAAGCGGGGATGAGACTTCCCCCATATAAATTTGGTAAAGTCCCATTTCAGGGCCAAGATATCTGCTTGTGCTATTGGGGTGGGGAGGGGAGGGTTTGGAAAAGGTAGAGGACTTTAGGGAGAAAATACATTTAATGGTGTTGATGCGTCCTAACCATGCCAGAAGGAGGCCTTTCCATCTACGCATTTCCTCCCCTATGGTTTTCCTATATCTGGGCCAATTAGCGAGGTCCAAGTCGAGTGTAGGGATCAGGTCCAGGCAATGAATCGACATCGGTCCACTGAACCGGAATTGAATCCCCCAGTACCGAGACTTCCGAGGCTTGAAGCGTAAGATTAAGGGCGTGAGATTTAGTGAGGTTGATCCGATATCCGGAGGTGTCTTTGAAGGACCTTAGGAGCGTCGCTACAGCAGAAAGGGAGGTTGGTGGAGAGGACAGGGATAGGAGAAGATAGTCAGCGAAGAGGGAAGCTTTATGCTTATAGCCACCCATGGGAATACCCCGTATATCCTGATCTCGACGTATAGCAAAAGCCAAAGGTTCCACCACAATTTCAAATAGGTGGGAGAGCGGGCACCCCTGTCTAGTGCCGCGATGGATAGGAATAGGGGCCGTAAGATGCTAATTAAAACGAATGCGAGTGGTGGGTTTCCCATAGGGAGCCATCAGTTTAGAAATCAACCCAGGTCCAAAGCTTACCTTCTGAAGAACCGCCCTGAGAAATCCACCTCGTTCATTGTGGGGCAGAGACCAGAGCTATCAGTGACCAGCAAACTGTCAGGTCCCGGGGTTTCGCCTACCGGGAGCTGCTTCAGCGCTTTAGCTATTTCATCGTGGGTAATAGGGTCGTCTAGCAATTTTGTGAAATAAAGATCAACTGGGTCCCAAGGGCAGGAGTCAAGAAAAGCTGTGACAGTGTTGGGTGAACAAGGAACATTCGCGTATAGATCCCCATAAAAATTCTCCAATTCAAGGCTTTTTTCCGCCTCCGAGATGGCCCAAGTGCCACCTTGCCGCTTGAGCTTAGCAATGTGAGCTTGTGTAGTCTGAGCCTAGAGTCGTCGTGCTAGATACACCCCGACCTTGCCCCCCCCCCCCTGTATAGAAACTCTGCTTGAGGGTGACTAGACGCCGCTCCTCCTTATTGGTGCGCTGTAATCGCAATAGGCCACAGAGTTCGGCAAGAAGCCGCTTGTTGCGAAGGGACGGATGCACCTGGTCTTTACGTTCTAAAGCTTTAATATCTCTAGAAAGAGTGGATTCGACCAACCAAGCCTACCGAGTCCAGGCAATTGATATAGACGCAATGACCCCTCGGATGGTAGCTTTGAAGGCGTCCCATCAAACGTCTTTAGGGTATCAGAAAGGGAACTGGCAAGAAAGAAGGTCTCAAACTCCTTACGGATATCCGCCACATCCACAGGGTGCTGGAGGGCCTGGGGGTCAGTCTCCATCATAGTAGGGGTTTCCTATGTGCATCAGAGCGTTGTAGTGCGAGCAGGACATGTGCATGGTCCGATATGGATATATTGGTGATCTACCATTACACAGCATATGAATCAAGGGGAGAGAAAGAAAAAAATAATCTATACGAGAATACGATCGGTGCACATGAGAGAAGGCGTAATCCCGAGAGTCCGGGTGTAGGTGTCTCCAGGCGTCAACTAAACCAAGTCAGTGATGGCGTTCCGCAGTGTTGCTGAAATCGCCCCGGCTGTATGATGCGCTTGCGCAGTGCGGTCCCACTCTGGGTTCCAAACCAAATTGAAGTCACCCCCAAAGGACAATAGGATTGGTTATTGACTGCAGGAGGTCCCCAAGGTGCAAACGGAGAAACACATCCTGATTCTGATTAGGAGCATATATGTTAATAAATGTTGAAGACCAACGACCCCAAACCATGTGTGCTTTGGGAAACCTGCCCCCATCATCTGCCGTAATCTTGGGCGACCCGTTCACCAGCCGGGCTTAAAACAAATGGACACCCCACCCGTTTTAGAAGAGGAGCATGCCGAATATTGAATGGAATATCTGGGGTGTGACATAAGGTGGGTGTCGGCGGAAAGCAAGTGGGTCTCCTGAAGAAAAACCACATCAGGATCCTGGTGGAGCAAATATCTCTATACCTGGTGACGTTTATTCGGGAGTTCAACGCTTTCACATTGAGAGAGAGAAATTTAATAGGATTGGTCATAGTACAAAGAAGGGAATGCGTCTCACACCACCCGCACAGCGGTATCTTGAACCCATCGTGCCCCCCCAACTGTCAACCACCTCAGTAGAAGAGTTAGAAAGACAGACCCGATCTCCAATCTGACAGAGCATATTCGAGCAGGTCCCAGCAAGGCAACCTCAGAGAATTGCAACATCTCAGCCCCTAAAATCAGCGCCTCTAAGGGAAAAGAGATACAACGAAAAAGGAAAGAGAAGAAAGATAAAAAAGACAATAACAGATGAACAACTGGGCCAAACTGTTTCAGAGTCTATTGGAAACAGCCCGGAGTCACTCAGGCGGGCCATTCCGGAAAAGTCACTCTTCTGAGGGACTCTGAAGTGGGATCGTGACAGACACATAGAAGTTCAGAGGCCTCCGTCGCCTACATCCTGTGGCAATGTAGAATAAGCAATGTTCATTCCGGCAACCGGGCCATTCCTAGGAGATCGATCATATCGATTGTAAGGACACCCTCTGTAGGCACAGCTATTCCGACAAGGAGAGACAAGCATAACCCTCCGACATGTGCAGTGGACCATTCCATATTTCATATTCCATCAGGGTCAAGCCTTATCGCAGAGAACCGGACAAGCCCACCAGTCAAGATTAGATGTGAGGGGTTTCATAGTTATATCGTGGGCTGGCACTACCAGCGGGATATCACTCAGCTTGATTTGGCGACTGCGTTGGAGAAGAAGAGCCACTTAGAGAGCGGATATGGCTAATGATGTCTTGCTTGGTTTGGGAGGATTCAAGTTCCTGCATGTGGCGTTAGGATCTAAGAGGAAGGACAGTGGACCACTCCGGGCGAAGCGGTCCGGTTCGACGTTCCCGCGAAGAAAGGTCTCCTCCGTCAGGCTCGACAGGGAGATGCAGGATCTGTTGCGCCTCTCTCAACTAACAAAGACTCCATCGCTTGCCCTCCCAAGTGAACATCAGCGTGAAGGGGTGGCCCCACTGGTACTTAATATTAAGGTTTCTCAGTTTATCTGTGCCAGATTTGAAATCTTTCCTCCGTCTTAATGTGGCTGGCGGCAAGTCCTGGAAAATTTGTATCGATAGGCCATTGTAGGAGACCGACTTGATCCCTGCACCTTTTTCAAAATGGCTTCCTTGTCTGCCAAGAAGTGGACCCTTGTGAGAATGTCTGGAATAAAGTCAGGTCAATTGCAAGGAACAGGGACCCGGTGTACCCTGTCAAGCATAGGCCGGGAGGCGTCCTCGTTCTCCCGGATGGCATGTAGGAGGTCCGCTGTGTAGGCTAGAATGTACTTCCCTTCCCAGCGGAACCCCTCTGACACGTAGGTAATTCCGCCTACTGCGGTTTTCCATGTCTTCTTGTTTCAATTGTAGAGTGATGTTCTGATCCTCAAGTTCCGTCATCCTTTTCCAGAGGTTTGAGGTCCTCTGTCCTGGTGTCCATAGTGCGTTCGAGATCGTCGGCTCTGCTGCTAATCTCTGTGACCTCCCTAAGTATGTCTTGGAGACAGGCCTTAAAGTCTTGTCGAAGTGAGCCAATCTATTTGATTTCTTGCAGAAAGGAGGTCATGAATGCTTGAGTGATGGGCACTTCCGAGGCGGACTTCCCAGATGGCACTGCCAAAGAATTAGAGTCCTCCTGCATCGTCTTGGACCAAAGAGACGTGACCGGATTGTCACGGTCGCAGCATCAGGGTCTTTATTGGCCTTATTTTTGGGCGGCATGTCTGCAGTTACATTGAGAGCCAAGGGACCGGCGAAGAAGGGAGATCAGCCCTGATGGACAGGGCCACAGAGCAACAGAAGGCGGGGGTCCAACGCCGTTCGTTATGGGCATTCCATCTGCTGTGAAGATCAGACAGGGAAGCTCCAGGTAGCTCGCCAAATCAAAGGTAAGGAGGGTAAGTGCAATGGTTACTGCATCAGAGCTGTAGAATAATCCAGGTCCTAGTCCGGGAGGTGGGGGACTATGATCCTAAGCGTCCAGCTATCTCCACTCTAATCAATGATCCGCCGCAAAGGAGCCCCCCGAGGGTCCCCAGACACCCATTGCGATTCCACCGATAAAGGGGCGACTGGAGAGTATTCCCCCAACAGTCCACCGCACAGATACATTGCCGCAAATATGGGGCACTCACCACACACAGGGAGCGCACCTGCAAGTCTGGTTCGGTCATCGCCTCAATGCGCCCCAAGGCAGAGCAGCCAACTACGCCTGTGATCTCCGCCAGATGAGGGGACAGGCAGAGTTACACCCCCCTGTACAATAGCCTGCAGGGAAGTCCACCAGCAAGGTGCAGTACTACAGGCAGAGGGATTAAGTGGAAGCAAAACGCCAGGGAGGGGGGAATCCTCCCGCATGCAGCAGTATCTCCCAGAGTACCGAGGGGAACCCCATCTGGCAGCCAATAGGTATTCTTCAGAGGGGGAGGCAGCACAACTGGCCCAGGGACAGCACAAAGCCGCCTCCCAGTCCCCAGGGCCCTCGCAGGGAAAAGAACGCTCCCCCCCACTCTGTGATCCTCGCCGCTCGTGGCCATCCCCGGGGACCATGAACTCAGGCCCGTCGATCAGGGCCCTCTCACTGGCAACTCAGGTCGGATGTCCCACCAAGGGTGAACGGTTAACGCAAGGCAGGCACTCGCACGGGGAGCCCCCTCCAGGAGGTCTCCCTCGCACCCCATGATTAGACCTGGGTCGTTACTGCCAGGGTCGGGAGCACACTAGAACGCAGGGAGGCCCCGGCGCCGCAAGACAGAGAACTCCTGGCTGGCAGGACCCTGGTGATCGTCGGCTGTGGTGTTTTGCAGGCACCGCAGAGTCCTCTCCACAGCGTACTGATGGCCGCCGCAAACCTCAATGTGGCTCCCCTCCAGGCCGCACGCAGGACCAAGCAGCCGGGTCGGCAAACGGCCCGTCCCAGCAGTGCCAGAGCTCAGGAGACCTCCAGCAGTGTCCAGCAGTGCAATGCCTCAGGGGGCCCCACACCAGCACAGAAGGGCCCCCCGTACAGGTAGTCCGCACTCAGCGAACAAGGCCGGAGTTGGTGCCCAGCGGACACGCCACCGCCACAGACAAAATGGTGACCAGAGGGATCTGTGCCGCGGTCGATCAGGGATCGCACTTGCCCGAGGCCCACGGGGCCACCCCCGTTCACCAAACTGGAGCCACCACTTCTCCGCAGCAGTCTATTCACCCACCCTGGTTAGCAGACCCGGTGGCAGTGAACAGCAGCGATTGCAGGAAACGGTGGAGCAGAGATCCGCGTCTCACTCCATTGAAGCCACGCCCATGTTCTACTTTTAACACGCAGCACCTTGCATTAGGATTTGATAGGCCTTTAGGGATGACTTGTATACATTAAAAGGGAGGTTTGGGCTTTGCCTTGACTTGAAATGGCAATCAGGTTAGCAGTTTTAATACTGCTCTGCCAGTCTGTAGTGGAAGGTTAGGTGACACGTTTTATCTCGTCTCCCTCAGGGTGACAACACGTACTTCAGTGCCTGAGGGCACACCATAACTTACAGGCCCTAGGTACCCCTGGTACCCTTTACTTGAGACTTAAAAGTAAGTTAGTGTACACCTATTGGGTATAAGCCAATCATACATGTCTAATGGTCTGGTATCTGGCACGCAGGTCTGTTTAGCAGGCTTTAGTGCACTCAGAGGCATAAAACCGGCATCCTCAGTTCAAAACTTTGGGGGTGGCTATACAAAAAGAGGCACTTTCTTAATCTACGCCTAGAAACCATCTAGAACTAGATAGCCAGGCTTATCCTCAACTTCACACACAGAACTCACATCACACCTCAGGCAACTACACTGGCCCGGATACAAAAATGTGCCAATTCAAACTCCTCGCACACATTCAACGCACTACACAACTCAGGCTCCACCTATCTGAACAGTCACATCTCCACAACCAACCAGACACCTCCACAGGACATCCCATGCATACACAAAACCAGATGAGGAGCCCACTAATGGTCTCTTTCTTACTAATGACATCATATACCTGCAACTAGAATTACTGGTTAAATGCACAATATGATGCAGTTTCCAGCCATCACAAACTGCAGAATAAAGCAAAAAAACACAGGGACTTAGAGATGGACTGAAACAAGAGAATCCATTACGCTTTGAAGACATTTATTAAACCACTATTTTTAACCCAAGAGAACAGTCAAAGTTATTTGCCTATTCAATGAGAGAACTATAGTTGGGAGATTCCACTGAAAAGCAGACAACAGTCTGACTGTCTCTTTCATGACGCATATAACAAAAGAAGGTGAGATGATTAGTGTCCATTCTGAGGCTTGCACAGCGCCCGTGTGCTGACTTCCAATGTTCTGAACTCACAGCAATGTTCTGGATCAGGAAGTAAGTGGTCACACATCTGAAGAATGTGGAACCATGTAAGAAATTTCAGGGGAAGAACATTTTAAACAAGTGTTTAATGACTTACCATAATCATGTTGCTTTTCCTTTTCTGGCTGTTTTCGATGAGATTTGTTTATGTGGTTGTCTTTGCTTTTGTCTCTCAGCAGAGGCTGATGAGTGTTCAGTGTATGTGATGAAGGAACTGAATGTCTTCTCTTTTCATTTCGTTTTTCAGTTTTAACATCCGAGGGTGAGCATCTGAGTTCCAGGTGAAGTGGGATATCTATACAGAAAAATGAAAAAAATTAAACATTAACATTTATTAATATGTTGAATTTGAATAAATTGTCAACAGGTACCAAAAATCCATGCCTGTTCTTTTGCCCACCTTCACACTCCTTTGAAACTCCAGTGTGTTTACCATAATCCTCACTGCTGACGCTGTGGAATAAGATCTTGGCAATGTTTAGCAGGATGGAGAGTATGTATGGTTTGTTAAAGGTGAAAGCTTAAGTCAGTCAGTCAAAAGCTAATTTGCACACCTAAGCTTAACTTGTCCTTATCCTTATTAGAGTTTGAACATAGCAAAGTAGTACAAACAGCCTATCAAAGAAAAGACATTTGGGAGGAGACTGCACTGGCTGAATCTATCATTCGAGTGTCTATGAGGAAAAGAAGTTGAAGCTATCTCCTTGGTCTTTGTGCGAGCTTAATTAACATTCCTTCTGCTGCATTCAGCAACGTACAAAAAAGCCAAGTTATCCATATATACAATACTGCAACTCTACAGTTTTCCTAAACTTGAAGTATCTTTGGAAAGTTTTGACTGCAGCATTGGCTGGGGTAAGATCTGCAAGTATGTTGTCAAGATTTCACAATAGCTCTAGCTCTCTCTCACACACACATTACCTACTGGCGGTCGCCAGTAGGTAGTTATAGTTAGGACCACGTTTCCATAGGAAATCCGCAACATTCTATTTTGAATAACTTTGGCGCCGGTCGACGAATCCTCGCGAATTTTTCAAAATAGGTGGGGCGCTACGCTCCGCTCCTACCCTGAAAGTCTCGGGGGGATTCGTCAAGCGGGGGCTGAGATAAAAAGGGGGGTCCCAAAACGCGTTTTTCCCATGCATTTTTCCATAGGACCTTTAGACAGGGCTACAGCCCGAACGGCTGAACAGAATTACTTGAAATTTGGCAGAGAGGTAGTCCTCAGGTCAAGGAAGTGCCTTTTGTAGGTTTGGTGTAAATCTGTTCAGTAGATTCTGAGAAAATAGCCTTTAAATCAATATATATATCTGAGCCAGCTTACGGTACGCTTACCGTACGCGTACGGTGGCGTGCGCGAGCGCGATTCTGATTGGCTCTTAGATCTTAGTAAACATTCGAATCGGCCGAAACCAGGAAGCGGCGGCCGCCATTTTCTCTCTCGCACTGAGAGTGATGATGAAAATACAAAGCACAAAAACATGTAAAGGGGCTGTTTAGACAGCTCCCACACACATAGCCATGTTGAGGGAGTCCCCAAAGATCCCCCAAGGCCAAAAACGGATTTTTTTTTTTCGCTAATTTCGCCGATTACGCTTACCGTACGCGTACGGTAAAAAATTATATAAAAAAAAAAAATTATCCACACTCACCCCACCCCGTGTGCAATTGGTGGCCGAAGGGCACCAAATGTGCATGGCTTATAACCGTTGAGAT
This sequence comes from Triturus cristatus, assembly GCF_964204655.1. Classification (NCBI taxonomy): domain Eukaryota; kingdom Metazoa; phylum Chordata; class Amphibia; order Caudata; family Salamandridae; genus Triturus; species Triturus cristatus. Next base: position 1,352,108,367 of record NC_140590.1, read on the forward strand.
AAACTATAATAATTAACAAAAAAAAAATAAAAAAAAAAATTATCCACACTCTGTCCACCCCGTGTGCAAATGGTTCCCGAAGGTTAACCTTTTGTGCATGGCTTATAAAAACTACGAAAAATTAAAATATTACCTTTCAAAACGAAGTGCATCATATGTCCTCCATGTGCGCACGGTGCGCGAAGCGCATCGTGCGTACATGGCCCATCTAGCGTAACGTGGGCACGCGGTGCGCGTAGCGCACCCCGTGCCCACCGTGCGTGCACGGCACTAACTGCGTAAAGTGGGCGCGCGGTGCGCGAAGCGCACCGCGCGCACGGAACGAACTGCGTTAAGTGGGCGCGCACGCCACGAATGGCGTAAAGTAACTTAGCATTTAAAAAACCGTACAAATTCACTGAAAAAACCATAGGTTTCACACACGTTATAGTTAGGAATTAGCATTTAAAAAACCTTGCAAATTCACTGAAAAAACCATAGGTTTCACACATGTTATAGTTAGCGGAAATTTTACTGATAAAAAACCAATGAAATTCCCCCGTTATAGTTAGTGCAGGCAACTATAACTCACGCGACCGCAATCTTCTGCTGATGACATATGTGTCTTTATGAAAAAAAAATATTTGTAATATATGTATAGCTAAAAATGTATGGAAGAAGACATGGGCAAATAAGTGTCTAAATACAGTATTCGCATCAGCAGAGGATTGCGGTCGCGTGAGTTATAGTTGCCTGCACTAACTATAACGGGGGAATTTCATTGGTTTTTTATCAGTAAAATTTCCGCTAACTATAACATGTGTGAAACCTATGGTTTTTTCAGTGAATATATATATATATATATATATATATATATATATATATATATATATATCACGCTCAAAGTATCACCCAGCTGCTGAACTCTTATTCGACGGGTGCTGTAGTCCGCCAACGTGAGGGTGAAATCACGTAAATTATTCCAGCTACCAAAATGCGGAGCACTCCCAGGACGTTTTCAAAGATATTTATTAGATTCAGTTCACAGCATATTGTTGGGTGATACTTTGAGCGTGATGTTAATTTCTGCTTGAACCGCCAAGGCAGCAAGAAATGAAAAACACCCTGCCAGCTGGAACATGCTGTCATTTATCTAATGGAAGGATTGAAGTAATTCATACTTTAACCTGCAGGAATGTGCAACATTTCTGAAACTTTGGCACGGCGAGGGATGGAAACAAGGCACCAGCAATAAAAAGGAGGCACAGAGGCTGGCATCACGAAGGACGGCATTAATCATGTGGTGTGTAAGTGACAATTAAATAACTTGACTTTCTTTTCATTTGAGAGGAAATGCAGCCTTTAAACGCAATGAGGTATTCACCATAAGGCTGTAAGCAATAAGGCACACACCAACATGGCAGCCACAAGATTTAACAATATGCTGTGAACTGAATTAGTCCTTCGTTACTGGCCATGATAATTGCTACTCCAATGAAACCATTTGCGGTTATATTTGAATGTGCTTTGTGCTTGGGGCTAAGTTGATGAGCACTGAGGAAGGCTAAACGCTGAAATGCATTTGCTCTAATAAATATCTTTGAAAACGTCCTGGGAGTGCTCCGCATTTTGGTAGCTGGAATAATTTACGTGATTTCACCCTCACGTTGGCGGACTACAGCACCCGTCGAATAAGAGTTCAGCAGCTGGGTGATACTTTGAGCGTGATGTTAATTTCTGCTTGAACCGCCAAGGCAGCAAGAAATGAAAAACACCCTGCCAGCTGGAACATGCTGTCATTTATCTAATGGAAGGATTGAAGTAATTCATACTTTAACCTGCAGGAATGTGCAACATTTCTGAAACTTTGGCACGGCGAGGGATGGAAACAAGGCACCAGCAATAAAAAGGAGGCACAGAGGCTGGCATCACGAAGGACGGCATTAATCATGTGGTGTGTAAGTGACAATTAAATAACTTGACTTTCTTTTCATTTGAGAGGAAATGCAGCCTTTAAACGCAATGAGGTATTCACCATAAGGCTGTAAGCAATAAGGCACACACCAACATGGCAGCCACAAGATTTAACAATATGCTGTGAACTGAATTAGTCCTTCGTTACTGGCCATGATAATTGCTACTCCAATGAAACCATTTGCGGTTATATTTGAATGTGCTTTGTGCTTGGGGCTAAGTTGATGAGCACTGAGGAAGGCTAAACGCTGAAATGCATTTGCTCTAATAAATATCTTTGAAAACGTCCTGGGAGTGCTCCGCATTTTGGTAGCTGGAATATATATATATATATATATATATATATATATATATATATATATATATATATATATATATATATATATATATATATATATATATATATATATATATATATATATATATATATATATATATATATATATATATATATATATATTACCTACTGGCGGCTGCCAGTAGGTAATATATAGTTAGGACCTATTTTCCATAGGAAATCCACAACATTCTATTCCCAATAACACTGGCGCCGGTTGACGAATCTTCGCAAAATTTTTCAAAATTTTGGCCAGCTCCGGTCCGCTCTTATCCTGTAAGTTTCGTAGTGATTCGTCAAGCGGGGGCTGAGAAAAAAGGGGGGTCCCAAAACGCTTTTTCCCCATGCAATTTCCCATAGGACCTGTTGACGCAGCTACAGCCCGAACTGCTCAACGGAATTACACCAAATTTGGCAGAAAGGTAGACCTTGGCTCAGAGTCGTGCCTTTTGCTTAAATGGTGTAAATCCGTTCAGTAGTTCCTGAGAAAATCAAAAGTAAAATCACATATATATCTGGGCGGAGCCTAACCACACATCTCATCGTGAGATCTCATTGGCTGTCAGCACTTCAACCAAGAAGTGTTGGCAGCCATCTTGGGACCAATATACATGATAGCACCTCATTAAAAAGCATTGCAGTTAACAGAAGGCGTTAAGACTTTAGTTACATTATAAATCATTTGTTGATGGTACCATACTCATTTTAGGAATTGTGGTATGTTCTAAGGTGATTTTACCGTGTGAAAAAGCCTTCTGCTGGGATATCATGAATCATGTTTGAGAGAAAACTATTTTCACATGCTTTTCCCACAGAGACTTATGATAAACGTATGGCACACCTGAAGCCATCTTGATTGGAATAAAGTGGTAACTCTTAAAACATTTAATTTACATTTAAATTACAAAGGAACAAAATGAGGGGATTCATTTTGCCATAGAAATTATGATTAGTGCTGCAGAAAGAAAAATTGGGGCAAATTTTGACTTCTCAAATCCTCTTCTATTTCATTAAAGAATTCTGACATGCAGACTGAAACATGCACTTTCAATACCAGCAGCAGACTTCCCTGGTGAGCAGTAGCTTTACTACAGTGATCTAATGAGCAACTAGAGCGCTAAAATTCTGAATTTATGGCAATTGTGTGACACATCTGAATGCCTTCTTCATTGAATCAAAGCAAAAAACTGACAGTATGCCAACTGAGGAGACTGTAGTAAATGAGGAAATTAGGAAACTTCATAACAAGTATCCTAAGATGGCCACCAGAGACAAAAGAGCCCAAATGTAGCACAAATATCACAGAGATGTAGCCCAAGTATAGTCCAATGACAGAAATCTCAGTGTTTTAAAGAACAACTAGAGCGCTAAAAGTCTTACTTATGACAAAAGTAGGGCACACCTTGATTGGAATAAAGTGGTAACACTTAAAACTTTTAATTTGCAAAGGAACAAAATGAGGGGGTTCATTTTGCCATAGAACTGATAATTGGGGCTGCAGAAAGAAAAAATTGGGCACATTTCAAATCCTCTTCTATTTCATTAAAAAGTTCTGACATGCAGACTGAAACATGCACTTTGAATACCAGCAGCAGACTTCCCTGGTGAGCAGTAGCTTTACTACAGTGATCTAATGAGGAACTAGAGTGCTACCATTCAGAATTTATGGCAAATGTGTCACATCTGAATGCCTTCTTGATGGAACCAAAGTAAACAAGCATTGAAAATGCAATAGGTCTCGCCCTCGTTAAGTTAAAGCAATTCTGTTTGTAATTAGGTGGCTTTTTAGCTTTGCTTTGATTAGTGTTTTTCAAAATTTCATGTACATAACATGCATATATGTATATGTATGCATACATTTATATTTGTATTTATATAGATATGCAGATTATATATATGTTTATATATGTATGTATATATAATATACACATACATATATATAATTGCATATGCATATATGTGCATATGTGTGCGTGTAGAGAGAGGTAGAGGTGTAGAGGTAGAGAGGTAGAGAGTTAGAGAGTTAGAGAGTTAGAGAGTAGTAAAGAGAGAGGTAGAGAGTGATGTCATTTGCGATGTCCTTAGTGATGTCACTGACCATTTCATGAATGATGCAATATGTGACATAATCAGCAGTGCATTGCGGGCCCGTGAGTTATAGTTAGCAGAACTAACTATAACGGAGGAATTTCTATGGTTTTGTATGAGTGAAATGGGCAGCTAACTATAACACCCCTGAAACCTATGGTTTTTTCTGTGTGTGTATATATATATATATATATATATATATATATATATATACATATATACATACATACACATGCATACATATATACATACATACATATATACATATATACAATTAAGGCTCCCTGTTTTCTGTTTTTACTGATTTTTACAGATAAACACAGATAGAAAACCTTTATTTTCTTGTCTGTATTTATTTTTAAATGTGGATGATAAAGGGAAATTGGGTTTCTTTTTGAGTAATTCTAAATATTGTCAGCTATTGGCTGGACAGTCATGGCAATGTGGATTGATAGGTAAGGGGGCTAAAAAAAGAAAGGACTTTTTGTCAAGAGGCTTTAACAGAAGATATGCACATGGTTGGTACTGAAATTTGCATATTTTCTTATAAGTACATTGATTAATCTTCTGTGCTTACAGCATTGAAACCTAGTAGGCATTCAAGCATGAGTGCACATTTACCGGCTAAATCTCTCTCTCTCTAGATCTCTCTCTATCTATATTTCTATCTCGATATCTCTCTCTCTCTCTCTCTCCCCCTCCCTCCCTCTCCCTCTTTCCGGATACACCCAAAAGAAGGTGAGCTTTATGGTCTGCTCGCAAAGAGATCAAGCTAATAATCAAGTAGCCAAACTAAAGTATACAAAAAAGTGATGGATGAAACACTTGAATTTATCTCAGCCACTGGTAATTAAGGTGTTAACTGACAAGCATCAGGGTTTCAGCTTTCACTAGCCAGCCATTCAAGTGCGAAAGTGCATGGACTCCTGACCATCGTGGTGAAGCCGACAAAACCAGCAGCACTTCAATAAAGACAACTACATTGATAAGTCTAAATAGTAGAAAGGTGAATTAACAGTGCTTTGATCCCACGATGAGCCTCAGGAAGCAACTTTGTTCTGGAAGAACAGGAAAATGGAAATATGCAGCCTGAATACCCAGGGTTGCCAACTAGTCTTCCACATTCCGAAATAGCATTTGGAACTCATACAGCCAACTAAAGAAATTGAGCCTTAGGTCCAAAACGAGACCAAAATCACCGGGTCCACCTTGAGAACCTAGAAGCAAAAGGAAGGAAATCTCATGGCCCCATCTTTCAAAGCCACCACTTCTAAAGTGCCCTTGTGCAGCAGGGAGATAATGACCATCTACAATATTGACTCATATCCCAAACAAACATCTGAACCAGGGGAGTGGACAGAAAGAAAAAGGGGCAGCCTTTGCAGATAAGAAGGAACTGCCACACATCTGACACCATTGGGTTCCAATGGCTGATGAAATGAGTACCCCCTCAATGGACAGCAGTGGATGGAGGACGAATCGGAGAGGTATTGAAGTGGTAGATTCGGCAAAAAAGGGGAAGATTGGAGCTGCTTCTGGTGTCCAATAGGTCTACCTCTTCAATAAAAGAACCAGTAAAACTACTGTGAGGTCTTGCCCGGTTGGGACATTTGCCGCTGCCCTGAGGAGTGGCCCCCGTGAGAACACCAGAAGCAACAATACTGCTGGTAGAACAACAGCATTGCCTTCAAAGGGCATGTTCATTAAAGCCCCCTTGACATCCTAAACTAGAGGAACGCATACAGGCATTCTTTGCAGACTAGGATGGGTATTACTATGGATTGGGCTATTGTGCCAGACAAATCCAGTTCACATTTTAAAATTTGTTTGGTAACACCCAAACGGTTGCTTACAAATCGGAGTAGGAATTCTTCATGTGGTCAAGGAGACTTATTAGAACCAACTTCGCCAGTTTGTACAAGGCATGGAAATATCACTCATGAAGGCATGTGTCACTGTAATAATGAAGGGCTAGACTGCCCAAAGCAAAGATTTTTTGGGCCAGGGAGTCAAGTTTTTTTAATTGTAAGGAAGATTAGTAGGATAGGTTTTAGGGCTGAGCAGTGTTAATGAATGCTTTTCCACCAACCTCTCTGGGCAATGATGCATGTGGGGCTTCAACCATTCAAGAGTGTCCTCACAGGTCTGAGCCAAGTACAACATGGCCTTCTAATCATGGCTTCAGGTTCATGGGCGTACAGAAATCGCAGGTGAAGAGGTTTTTACTAGGCCTCAGATGGCACATGCAGATATCAATGGGATTTGAAAGAGACATCTTCTGCCAGCATCACCAGGCTTTACATTTCTAGACCATAGAAGGTGAAATATCTAGTCACTGCCAGAAAAAATCTCACACATTTTTCAGTTGACAAGCAAGCGTTCTGCATCTGCATCAGAAAGGTGTGAAAAGAACAGCTTGCTAGGCAGCACATTATGTAGCATGTCATACCCTGGGCAGATAGCGCTGCAACCAAAACCATGAGGTGCCACCTAGCGGCATTGAATAGCAACTGATGAGAAGAAAGTTTTCCAAATCCAGTCGGACACCAGGAGGACATTCATAGGAAGAGAAGTAAAGGGGAAGTATCAGCCATCAAAAATGGAGGTTGGGGCAAAGCATTAAAGCACAAAGGAGACCGAGATTGTGCCCCCACAAATAATATTACATCTTCCTGAAAGCAGGAGCCATGTTCACCAGAAGAATATAGCCAATTGGGAACAAAACAGTGGAGCGTCTCAAAGAATAAGCAACTTACCTTCAGTAACGCTTTTTCTGGTCAAAACTCTAAATGCAGATTTTTCACCTTGTTAATCTCCCCAGGAGTTTGCGGTAAGTGGCGCCATCACCCACCATCCTGTTCCCGAACGCAACACAATGGAACCACAGATATGTGCCTTTCTTTCGTGCGGACGTTAACTTATATGTAAATCATCTTCTCAGCAGCCTCAGATGTAGATCTTGAATGACAGATTTAGAGGACTGACGGACAAGTTGCTTATCTTCGGTAACAACTGGTAGAGACACAGTCTAGCCGCAGATTCCTTAATTTAGAATTTCCCCTAGGTGCCAGTCTGAATCTCGAGATTTTACAGCAGAATCTCTGCGCGCCGGGGGACGGCGTTGCATGGCTCCGCCACGACGTCGTCCACAGATATGACGTCAGTGGAGCCATTTAAGTCCCTCCAGGCCCGCTGAAGTCCATTTTCTACTGTGAAACGTTTCCGCACCAGAACACAGAGCCATGTGTAAAAGTGGAAACAGTGTGCTAAAAAAAGTCAAAAAATCTTTGAAACAATATTAGGAACAAGAAATAACACACAATGAGAAACATCAGAAATGGATTTTATGTATAATACCCAAGAAAGAAATTGAAACAAGGGGGAGAGTAAAGTACTCGGCCCATAAAAAAGCCCCGCATAAGGGAAGAACCATACCCTCTTATGAGGTAAACAGTAATGGACATGAATGTATGGAAAATGTCTATAATCCTGCAACAACAGTGTGTGTCCGAAAATGCACACTTAATATGCTCTACTGACAGCAGAGAGTCAAAGAGGCACCCAACCAAGGAGACAATCTACAGAGAAGGGGGGGGAAATATGACCAACCTCCACACTGGGGCGGAAGAGTGTGCATGCATATTGGAATCCACCACCCAAAAACGAGAGTGGTTGGTGAAAGTAACAGGTAACACAGAATAAAACTTCCGGGCTTGGTCAGGGATGTTAAGTCGACCAACACTCAATGAGACAGAGATCACTGGCAGAAAGACCAGTGGGTAAGAACGCAACCTGAAAAGGCCCTCGCAGAGAGAAGAGGATGGGTGGGCGTTGAGGAATCTTCAGCTAGATTGTGTTTCTACCAGATACATTGTTAAAGAAGGAAAGTAACTTTTCCATCTGATACAGACATCTAGCCACAGATTTCTTAACTTAGAATTAGATACCATAGCTACACCCCAATGGAGGAGGGTCTGCGACTGAACCCAACCAAGTTCTACAAGAGAACTAGTCCATCAAGAATGATTGACCAAGACAGGTGGGGTAACAGCAAAATGCAAGTGCGGCTGTCGCTAGAACATTAGCCCTGTACAAGAAGTATCAATTAAATAAAGCAAACGGTCCGTCAGAGGACATGCTGAATCCTTAAGGAAGGGATGAAGGAAAGTAGATCACCAAAAAAGAGCCATTACACAATGTTATGTTAGTGGCATTTGTAAAGCGCAACTGTTACCCAAGGGTGTCCTGGCGATATCTACAGTCCTCAAGATGAAGCATACATACGAGACCACGGTAATACATACAAAAGCCAGGTTTTTAAGGCTCTCCTGAATGCCAGTAGATCAGTACTGTTTCGAAGGTGGAAAGGGAGGTCGTTCCAGGCCCTAGCAGCCCCAGCCACAAAACTCCTGCCTCCCCAGCTGGCTTTTTTTTGAAGTAGGAACTACTACCAACTTTGCTCCAAGGGTGCAAAGTGGTCTATTGAGGACATACCACTGAAACCGCTGCTTCAGGTGGTCTGGACCTAAACCCTGAAGGGCCTTGTAGACAGTACAGAGAGATTTAAACTGCACCCTTTTCTTAATGGGTAGCTAGTGAAGTCTTCTAATATCCCCCAAGACTGAAGCAAATTTGGCAGTCCCGGTAAGCAGTCTGGCGGGCGCGTTCTGTAACAGTTGGAGCCTATGCAGAAACTGCTCCTGTATATGTTGAGGTATAGACTATTACAATAGTCCAGCCTTGACATTGTTAATGCAGTGATTACTGTACGTCGACTATCCTTAGGTAGAAAAGGCAGTATTTTTTTTACATGTTCTAAGAACAAATGATGTGGCTGAGGCTACTGCATTAACTTGGTCACCAAAATTGAGTTTATCGTCAATCAAGACTCCCAAGTTTTTTACTTTCCTAGTGGGGTCGGAAGAGAACCTAAGGAATCTGGCCACCAGCTTGGGGCCCAAAACTTGGGGTCATTACCAAACAGGATAACCTCAGTTTAGACAATTTTGGGACATCCATTTGCCCACCGCTTCCATACAATCATGAAACAGTTTTGCCGTCCCCATCTCCTGTCCCGGTAGCAGCGACACCACAATCTGAGTGCCGTCCGGGTACAAAGTCAGAGAAAACCCAAAGGATTCGATAAGAGGGGCAAAGGAGGACACATAGACATTAAAAAGATAAGGGACGACCCGAGGGACTCCACAAGGTAGTGAGAAAGGTTTGGAACAGAATTCACAGAGTGAGACCGTTTGCACTCTACTCTGTCCGAGAGAAAGGAGTTCCCATGCTTACCCTGGACTTCACACTCCCGCAACCGGCCCATCAACAAATCATGATGGACCGTATCGAAGGGAGCGGACAAGTCCAGCATAATCATAGCGGCTTTACCTCCCCGATCAAGTACAGCCCTAATCTCTTCTGTGGATTTTAAGAGTGCGAACTTCATACTGTAACCCCTTTCTGAACCCATATTGCGTGGGATCTACCACTTGCACTATGGAAAGAAATCCATAAGCTTCTGGCAGGAACAGTGGATGCAAAAAAGGGGCATATACAGAGACAGATGTCACCTATGCATGCATATACAAAGCCATAGAGACATATCTAGATGTATAGTAAGTAAACACATATGCAGATTGTGTGGATTGTCGAAGCCACACCACACCCAATTCAAGAGCACTTGAAACGTAGCATCGACAGCACACCTGCGTCAGTAGAATGATACAGAAATGTATCACTAGATACTCATATTGACCAAACTATGCACAGATTCATTTTGGTGAAAGAATACAGCAGAATCCGGGCATATAACAGAGAGAGAAGCAGAACCTGGGGTAAGAAAACCCCAGGGGCTGCAACAAGGAATGAGAGAGATTTATATATACAACACCTACTGGCAGTCGCCAGTAGGTATATATAGTTAGGATCTATTTTTCATAGGAAATCCGCAACATTCTATTTGGAATAACGTTGGCGCCGATTGACGAATCTTCCCGAAATCTTCCAAACTTTTGGCCAGCTCCGGTCCACTCCTATCCTGAAAACTTCACGGTGATTCGTCAAGCGGAGGACGAGAAAAAAGGGGGGTCCCAAAACATGTTTTCCCCATGCATTTTCCCATAGGACCTGTTGACGCAGCTACAGTCCGAACTGCTGAACGGAATTACACCAAATTTGGCAGAAAGGTAGACCTTGGTTCAGACTCGTGCCTTTTGCGTAAATGGTGTAAATCCGTTCAGTAGTTCCTGAGAAAATCAAAAGCAAATATATCTGGGCAGAGCCTAACCACACATCTCATCGTGAGATCTGATTGGCTGTCCGCACTTCATCCAAGAAGTGTTGGCAGCCATCTTGGGACCAATATACATGATAGCACCTCATTAAAAAGCATTGCAGTTAATAGAAGGTTTTAAGACTTTAGTTACAATATAAATCATTTGTTGAAGGTACCATACTCATTTTAGGAATTGTGGTGTGTTCTAAGGTGATTTTACCATGTGAAAAAGCCTTCTGCTGTGATATCATGAATCACGTTTGAGAGAAAACTATTTTCTCATGCTTTTTCCACAGAGGTTTGGAAGGTGATCTATAAGCTAAACTGAGAGCATATTTTCTGAAAATTCACATTATCTTTCTCAGTCATGTGAGAATGAAGTCTGCCATTCTCAGTAAAACATGTACATCCAACAAGGGCAAAGACTGTCAGTTGATTCCTTTGTGTTCTACTGCAGATTCCCAGAGTGTTCTAAAGAACAACTAAAGCGCTAACAGTCCTACTTATGACAAACGTGTTGCACACCTGAAGCCATCTTGATTGGAATAAAGTGGTAACTCTTAAAACATTTAATTAAAAAAGGAACAAAATGAGGGGGTTCATTTTGCCATAGAAAGTAGGATTAGTGCTGCAGAAAGAAAAATTAGGGCACATTTTGAGTGACTTCTCAAATCCTCTTCCATTTCATTAAAAAATTCTGACATGCAGACCGAAACATGCACTTTCAATACCAGCAGCAGACTTCCCTGGTGAGCAGTAGCTTTACTACAGTGATCTAATAAGCAACTAGAGTGCTAACATTCTGAATTTATGGCAAATGTGTGACACATCTGAATGCCTTCTTGATGGAATCAAAGTAAAAAACTGAAAGTATTTCCTACTGAGACTGTATTAAATGAGGAAATTAGGAAACTTCATAACAAATAAGTCTCCCAAAATGGCCACCAGAGACAAAAGAGCCCAAATGTAGCCCACATATCACCTAGATGTAGCCCAAGTATAGCCCAATGACAGAATGTCCCAGAGTGTTCTAACGAACAACTAGAGCGCTAACAGTCTTACTTATGACAAAAGTATGGCACACCTGAAGCCATCTTGATTGGAATAAAGTGGTAACATTTAAAACATTTAATTTGCAAAGGAACAAAATGAGGGGGTTCATTTTGCCATAGAAATTATCATCAGTGCTGCAGAAAGAAAAATTAGGGCACATTTTTACTTCTCAAATCCTCTTCTATTTCACAAAAAGATTATGACACCCAGACTGAAACATGCACTTGGAATACCAGCAGCAGACTTCCCTGGTGAGCAGTAGCTTTACTACAGTCATTAATGAGCAACTAGAGTGCTAACATTCAGAATTTATGGCAAATGTGTGACATAACTGAATACCTTCTTGATGGAATCAAAGTAAAAAACTGAAAGCATTTCCTACTGAGGAGACTGCAGTAAATGAGGAAATTAGGAAACTTCATAACAAATAAATCTCCCAAGATGGCCACCAGAGACAAAAGAGCCCAAATGCAGCACAAATATCGCCCACATGTAGCCCAATGACAGAAGTGTGCAAAACACTTATTTTTTGTGTATTTGCAGTTTTATAAAGTGCAGACTTGTCAGGTATTGGAGTGCTTTACATGAGCATTGGTTACATCATACAAGATCAAATTCATTTTGGTTGTAGACATGGGGAGATTAAGTGATTTGACCAGAATCACAGAATGTTGAGCTGAAGAAGAAACTCCAACCTGGTTCCCCAGTTGCAAAGTCTGCAGCTCAGGAAGTAACACCACATCCTCTCCCCTAGGGGCAACATTTAATCAAGTGGTCAACTGGATAAAAAAAACAAAGATTACAAATAATTTAAAAGTTCTTTGTCGCCATTTGAAAACTCAGAATATATGTCCTCATTTTAGTTTTTTAGAGCACTAACCATAATTTTGATGCAAATAAGACCCTCTCATATATGTAATTTCTAAAGGAAATTCTCTAGGAATTACAGTTATGGTTACATCAAGATAACGTCAGGCGTTCCACACTTTTGTAATAAATATAGAATGTTAGCAATCTAGTTGTTCATTGGGATACTGTTGAGAGGCAGATGCCAGGGGCACGGACTCTGAAAATTAAAGGCAGGTAGGAGAGTGCAGAGGCAACAATTTGACCACACTGGGCAGGCACGAAGGGCAGTGGCAGCACAACAGACTATGGAGGGCAGTGGAAAGGGGGCAGGGGCAACAAACCAACCATACAGGACTGGCAAGAGAGGCTGTGGCAATATAATAGACCATTGTGGGCAGAAGGAAGAGGCAATGGTAGTACAACCATACATGCCAACAGACCCGATTCAGCCAGGAAACGTCCAATGTTTTTAAGCTCAAATGGCCTTTATTTGATCTGTCTACAATCTCCTCTTTTTCAATGTAACTCAAAGGGGAAAATCAATACCCAGTTTTTTTCAAAATCTCCCTCTTACCAAGTTCAAAATGTTTGCAAGTATGGTACATTGGATCATGGTAGGCAGGAGGAATTGGGGTAGGGACATGGACTCGGATAACAGAGGACAGGAGGGACATGGAGAGGTGCACCAAACTGACCCTACAGGGCATCAGGGTTTGCAGCAGCACAATACACCACACAGGGCATGCGGGACGGGAGTGCAGCACAACAATCCATAGAAAGCAATGGGGAGGGGACAGGACCATGCACATGGACAACACAGAACAGAGGGGAAAGAGGCAATGGTAGCTAGCTGACCATAATGGACAAACAGGAGAGAAAGCTGCAGCATAACAGACCATAAAGGGCAGGAGGGACGGATCAGGGGCATTACAATGGAACGGACAAGCCAGGAGGGAGGGAATAGGGGTCCGCACATGGTAACAGAGGACTGGGGCAAGAAGGCATGGCAGGAGCAGCAAGATGACCATGGAGGTCAGGCAGGATGGGCACTAGAAACAAGACACACCATGGAGAGCAACAATGAGACTATGATGGCATACACACAGACCATGGAGGGAAGGTGGGAGGGGGTCTGGGGCAGCTAGCTGACCACACAGGGAAGGTGGGAGGGGCCATGGCAAGCAGGAGGGTTAGTGGCAGCACAATGGCTATGATGGGCAAGAAGGAGGGTGCAGGGGCATGCACAAAGGACCATGGACGATAGAAGGGAGGGTCAGGACCTGGGCACAGACAAGAGAGTTATGGGGAAGGGGCCTGACAACAGACCACGCGGGGCAGGCAGGAAGAGCAGTTGCAGCACAACAGACCAGGGAGGCCAGAAGGGTGTGGCAATAAAATGGACCATGGATGACAGGAGGAAGGGGATAGGGGCACGGCATGTGGGCAGGCAGGGTGGAGGTGGCAGGGACAGGTTACAGTCACCTGACAATGCTAGGCAGGTGGGAGGGGAGTGGCAGCTCAACAGAACACTCAGAGTAGATAGGAGTGGCAGGTCCATGGAACATAGTGGGCAAAAAGGATGGAGCAGGGGCATGCACAAAGACATCGGAGGGCAGGGGGAAGGAGAATAGGGGCAGCAAGCTAAGCACAGAGGCTAAGCAGGAGGTCAATGATGGGCCATAGAATTGGGCAATGGAGGGCAGGAGGAGTTGACTGGTAGATCATGCTAAATGGAGGGCAGTGGCAGCACATCAGACCATGCATGGCAGAAGGGAGGAGGCTAGTCCATGGATTCAGACAACAGAGGATAAGGAGGAGGTGGATGGGGCAGCAAGCTAACTGTTCAGAGAAGGTGGGTATTGGGAACTTTATTGTTTTTAAAAATGTGCGTCTGTGCGAACTACTTAAAATATGAAGTATGCAGCATAATCTCACTTTTATTCAGGAATAAGAGGACGTTTGTGACTGTGACTCCGGGCTCACTTAGCCCCTGACCCTCCACCCCCCATCGCAAAATGTAATGCCCTTGAAAAGGGTAGGTGGACGCAGTGTTATATAGAACATAGTCCTGATTGTGATATAAGATGAACCGGGGCGTGAAATATAATATGCAATACATTGTGCGCAATGACAGATTCATTGGAGAGCGCGAGATAACACAGGCACTAGCGCGTGCTATGCGATATGCGCCTTGGAGTGTAATATGCACAGGGCAGTGTTGTGTAACCTAACTAGTCTCTAAAGTTGTAATATAAAATATGTGCAGGGGAGTGTAACATTGCATATGCACTGTGACAAAGATATGGATCCCAGATTGTACTATGTATGGCATAGCGCTGTGCGTTATCACATAGGCATCGAGGAAGGCACATTAGATGGGGCAATATAACCCGTGCGAAGGCAAGTGTGGCATGACATTCACGGGGTGGTGTTCCAGTGCACATGGGCTAGAGAATGTCATAGCATACGCACTAGCTGGTGGAATACAACACAGAGGTGTCTGGCACTCGGCGGGCACTGGTGGGTGCAACACAGCATTGGGCTCAGCCAGGAGCACGCTGTGACTCTCAAGTGAGGTTCGTCTCCTTTCCAGAGAGTAAAATAAAAAGTATTACACATCCGGCGGTGGATGTGTGTTTTATTAACCGTGAGGGGGGTTTCTTGCATAGTTTGGTCGAATTTTTGTCGAATCCCCTTTGAATGGCTTGGTGTGCATGTGTATTAAATGTGCCCGTCAATAGCTACCCATGTTTGTATAAATAAACAACAAGGGTGTCTACTTGGAGAGTACCCACCGGCGGGGGCGCCGGGATTAGGCACGGTAGGGCGTCAGACACATCAGAGCTTCACTAGCGGTGTAAATACATTCCACATGGATTCATATTATGCATAGTCGCCTTTTAATGAATATCACGCAAATCGTCATGGTGATAGGTACAAGCGGTTTGTCCAGCATGTCCTAGGTGTTTCTATAAATATATATTTTTTTAAAATAATAAAATACAAAGGCCGGCCCCGGGGGATGGGGTCCCCGGGGCCATAAGTGGCCTGAGGAGGGGGGCAACGCAGCCCCCCTCCTAAATAATTTGTTTTTAAAAAGGCCATGACCCGGAGTTTGGGGTCCCCGGGGCTGATTAAGGCCTTGGGAGGGCCAAATTATTTTTTTTCAACAAAACAAATTAGGGTGCAGGCCCTGGGGGATGGGGTCCCCGGGGCCAATAAATTAGAAAAAAAGGGGGGCCACACAGCCCTCCTTCTTATAAAAATAAAATACATAAAAGACCGGCATCGCGCCGGAGGCCATGCCCCCTCCTTGCAGCACTCTGCAAACGCGCCCCCTGGCCAGTTGTAAGTTGGGGAATTAATTCCTATTTCAATACTGAGGGTCCCTGAGGGCCAACTAGCCCAACAGGTATCTCCAGTATGCGCCAGGGAGCTGCGTTGTAGACAGGTTTTCTGAGGCCACGCCCCTTTACACCTCTATGCAGCGCAGCTCTGTGGCGCTTACTGGAGGTAGCTAGTGGGCTAGTTTGATCCTAGGGACCCTTAGGATTCAAGGGGACTTAATCTCTCAACTTAGAACGGCCACAGGGCGCGTTTCCACAGTGGTGAAGGGAGGGGGCAGGGCCTGAGGTGACATGTGCAAACACGCCCTGTGGCGCGTTTTAAGTTGGGGAAATAATTCCCTTTCAAACCTGAGAGACCCTGGGGGCCAACTAGCCCACCAGGTGCTTCCAGTAAGCGACACTGTGCTGCGTTGCAGAGAGGTGGTGCAGGCCGTGCCCCTTATTACACCTCTCTGCAATGGCGCTTACTGGACGTACCTAGTGGGTTATTTTGCCCCTAGGGACCCTCAGGATTCAAGGGGACTTAATCTCCCAACTTAAAAAACAGCCACAGGGCGTGTTTACACAGTGGGGAAGGGAGGGTACGGGGCCTGAGGTGACGTGTGCAAACACGCCCTATGGCGCGTTTTAAGTTGGGGAAATAATTCCCCTTCAATCCTGAGGGCCCCTGTGGGCTAACTAGCCCACCAGGTGCTTCCAGTAAGCAACACTGTGCTGCGTTGCAGAGAGGCGGTCCAGGCCGTGCCATTTTTTACACCTCTCGGCAACGCAGCTCTGTGGCGCTTACTGGAGGTACCTAGTGGGCTAGTTGGACCCTAGGGACCCTCAGGATTCAAGGGGACTTAATCTCCCAACTTAAAACGGCCACAGGGCGTGTTTACACAGTGGGGAAGGGAGGGGACGGGGCCTGAGGTGACGTGTGCAAACACGCCCGGTGGCCCATTTTAAGAGGTAGTTTTAATCCCCTGCCCGATTATATACTAGGGGCTTACAGAGGAGGTCATGCTAATCACAGGGGAACCCCAACGCATAGTGCTCCCTAGTGTATGTAGGTGTTTTCACTGTATTCTGAGTGTCTTTTAACATAGCACTGGCTCTAGGCCTGGTTAGTCAGACTCAGTTACCACCAGTATCTGTCTGAAAAAGTTGAGGGTACAGGATGATTTTGCAAAAAGGCTTCTTTCTGCTCTTCTGTTTGTTCGTTCGGCACGTTATCCTTCTTCCTGCACTTTTCTTCGTCTTTGAGGACTTCTGTTGCTTCTTTCTGCATTTCTTTTTTTCTTTCTGTGCGTTTTTACTTCTTTCTTCACATGTCCTATCTCGGTAGGCATACTTAGAAATTAGCATTTAAAAAACCTTTGAAATTCACTGAAAAAAACATAGGTTTCAGGGGCGTTATAGTTAGCTGGACTTTTCACTCGTACAAAACCATTGAAATTCCCCCGTTATAGTTAGTTCAGCTAACTATAACTCGCGTGCCCGCAATGCACTGCTGATGACGTCACATATTACATCACTCATGACATGGATATATATATATATATATATATATATATATATATATATATATATATATATATATATATATATATATATATATATATATATATATATATATATATACACCAAACACCACGTCTCTAGAAAGAACGTGCAGCGCACTCGGGCTCAATCCAAAGAAATTAACTTTATTCGTTCTTCTCCGTGAAGACTAACAAACACACGCGTTCCGGGACCCTGCCCTTCGTCAGTGTTAGTTTGTCAAGTTCAAAGTTTACATTTAAATAACAAATACAATCATTGGTCGATTGGACTAGCGAGTGACATCGACATAGGACTTTACAGCTGGTCAACCACATTTCAACGCGTTCTAAAAATGATCGATACATTTTTGTACATATTGTATATAAGTGTGAGTGTATGCCCCTTTCACCTTTTCGTCCTTCTCTTTTTTCAAAAACCAGAATCGAGTCTGTAACAGCACCATCGACAGGACCGCTGGTTAATTAATTTAATTTTTACCGCGAGCATTTGAGCTGTGGCTACGCCCATTGGAGGGCGCAATTGTACAATCCAGCAAGATGCTTTCGGCCTTCGACTTAGTGGTCATGTCATTGTCTGGTCACTGGATAACCTTTTTTTGACATCTTGGAACATGAATTGCATATGTTGAATTTATTGTGTAGTTTATCATCAGCATGACATTATGCACACTTTGTAGTAAATCGTGATCCAATGACGTGTCACGAGATACAATACATGAATTACATGTTAGCTAGGTCATTCAAGTATGGCCGCTATGGTTACGATGAAATGTGGTTGACCAGCTGTAAAGTCCTATGTCGATGTCACTCGCTAGTCCAATCGACCAATGATTGTATTTGTTATTTAAATGTAAACTTTGAACTTGACAAACTAACACTGACGAAGGGCAGGGTCCCGGAACGCGTGTGTTTGTTAGTCTTCACGGAGAAGAACGAATAAAGTGAATTTCTTTGGATTGAGCCCGAGTGCGCTGCACGTTCTTTCTAGAGACGTGGTGTTTGGCAGTAATTGATTGCGCTATCGCCCGCGCAAGTGGCGCACCCGCACTGCTGAGAGCAACGGAGTGGGGCGGTGTTGTTTTTTGCATATATATATATATATATCTATCTCTCTCTCCATATCCCGGGCCTCCTGCGGGACCATGGGCAGCACCTGCGCAACCGAATAGCACAGTGCATGGGGGTTAAAGACCCAAAAGGCAAGTGGTGTACATGGATGGCAGAGTCAGGTTGGTGGAAAAAACATTTTCTCTACTAAGGTGTCCAGCCTCTTGGATTCCCTATCTGGTGGGGTGGTAGGGTAGGGTGTCGCATGTACAAAGTAGAGTCCCCTGGGGAGGATGATGGCGGGCAATTGTCCTGTTCACAGGAGCTCCTGTGTAGGTTTTGGACAAGGTCCCAAGCTGGACGTCTGTAAGCGCTTCATTAAATGGGAGAAGTGGTTCTGTGGAAGGGAGGGGGGGGGGGGGGGTGGAGGTTCAATCCCAGCTAAAGCATCTCTTTCAAGACGTTAGTCTTGACTGCCACTGAGGGCAGGCTAAGGTCCAGGACCTTGGCTGCCCTTCTCACCACCGTAGCAAAAGAAGCTCCCTCCTCCGTAGCCACAGTAGGAGGAGAGACCATAAGTGTCCAGTCCCCTGGCATCTGCCAATTCTGCACACTAGTCCATGTTGGGATCTAGGGGCTGGCATTCCTCAGGGTCCAGTGGCTCCTCCCAATCTTCTCAAAGTCCTATCCCATAGGAATAGAGTTCAGTCTCTGATTTGGAGGGCAAGGCTCCAGCCGGAATTGAGCATTGCCCACTGACTTTATGTCAGAGTCAGGAATGGGGATGGCGCCAGGAGCATCGACACTGGGATCCATCTGTGGATCCAAGGGGCTCGACTGGCGTCAGGGGCGAACCAGCTGGAGGGGAACCAGTAGGGCCCCTCCCGAACAAGCAGTGCACAAAGAGGCACCAGCAGGGACTGGCTGCCCAAATTGGAGGTGCAGGTCTCATAAAATTCAAGGAGTTGGGCATGGCTCCTAGAAACTTGGGGAGGCACGGAGCCGTCCCAGGCTCAGTCTCAGTCTCAACCACGGAGCCAGGCCTTGAATGACAACACTCTCTCATCTTGCCAGATCACTGACTTCTTACAGGACTTTTGAATGCCCGGACGACTTCAATTGCGATGAAGATAGATGGTTCTGCGACTGATCCAGGGACCTTCCTCTCGGCCAGGATTGAGACCGTTGCAAATCGAGTGGAAAGGAGTTTGAGAGATCGCTCCCTCAAGGCCTTGGGGTACGTGGCGCAACAGTCAGCGCAGATCTTGCTCGAGGCACCAAAGGCAAAAGAGATGCAAGTCCATCACCAACATCTGCCGGTGACAGGCGTCACATGGCTTGAAGCCTAGTGGACTTCCCTGCCACACCTGGAGAAACATTGCAAACAACACTTCTACAAAAAAAAAAAAAAAATCAAAAAAGGTTACTCAAAAAATTACTGGGGTAGCTCTTTCTGGATCTGCGATGACTGCGAGGAAAGAAAATAACTGATGTCTGCGTGTTGAGGTGGCATCTATATAGGCACCTTGCTCGTCACTTCCGGTTGGGACGATACAAACAATGCCATGTGGAGCCAAGCCATGCCAGCTACCGGCGCACAGAGGTACTCCTCACAAACAAATTCTCGACCTACTCTGAGGCCTAGGGATAATTCTAAGTTAAGGAATCTGCAGCAAGAAGTCTATCAGATGCTGCCTTATAGCCGGCCTATATGCCAGCCTAGAGGCTCTAACATCAACACCCGTGGGAACACTACTCAGTGTTATCCCAAGTTTACAGTTAGGCCTAATTCAGTTAGAATCAAACCAATGCTGTTTGGTGCTGAAAGCCCACAAGCTAAAGGAATGGGGAAAAACTGAAATAATATAAACTAAAGATTCGTTAGATGAAGTAATCTTGGAGTAAGAGCTGGAATCTTGCAGGCTGTTCATTATCTCTTGATTGGCAGCAAAACAACCTGCTCAGTTATAATCTTAGGATGCGCTAATTTTCATCCCAATCTTCTATAGCCTTCTAGGGTACATTCTCTGCTTTCGCTAAAACCATAAACCTGTCTGCATAGGTTATCAGCTGAAATGCTGAGCATAACTGGATTGTGAACACAGAGTACTGGAAAGTATTTCAAAGGAAGTCAAATAACTAACCAGTAATAAAGAAATATAAAAGTCTTTAGTACAACAAAATCCTCTAACAACAAAGTAATAAAAAAAATGATCAGTGAAAGGCAGAATTTTTTAATACAAACCGGAAAGGCTACAATATACACATACAATTAGTCTGCAGTTCTTAAACACCACAATTAATTGCAAGCGTGATCCATGCCAACAATTCACCTGCAGAACTACGAGACAAGTTATTTGAACATCAATAAAAACTGCTTCAGTCAACCATGTTCCTTGTAACAACACTACCAGGAATTTAGATATTAAACTCATCCATTCCTTCTTGCAGATTTTCAAGTGAGCCTCAGTCACATTCCATGAAAAGTCTAACGGGAGCAAAATAAAGATGTTGTTGAAAGTGCAACAGATTTAATGAGGTGCAGGTGTCAGTTCTATTAGTTACGGTATTAGTGAGTAGTACAGAAAGTAAATCATCATCTAAACCAGCCAGAGATGCAAATCTATTGGTTAGAAGACTGGGACTAATAGTGGAACACTCAATATGGCGTATCTTGCATCTATAAAATGAGTGCAGAGGAACCACACAAACAGTACCAGTATAAAAATTAAGTGAAAGACCATGGTTAAGAAGAATAGCTACTTGAGAGGGCTATTTAAAGGTAACAATGCAGTCACCATTAACCATCTCACTCTGCATCCCAAGCCACCCTACTCTTCTAACCATTTTAATATCTTCAAGATACACACTCAATCCTTTCAATTGCCTTAATCAAAAATTAAACCAGTGAACTACATTACTCTTTCACTGCATAAAACCCTCACCGGAGTTCTCAGTCAAACAAGAGACGTTTTTCACTACTAATAATAATTACAAGAAATAGACTGTGGTGGTAATTGTAATATGTCCGCATTCAGTGAGCGTACAGTAGCTGCCAATTTGTTGCTCTGCAACTTCAGAAATACCCGATAAGTTATCAAGTATTCAAAGAAGAGCAGCAATTTTCACATGAGTAATTGAAGACAAGTTGTTACTTCCGAATATTCAACTCCGTGCACAAAGTCATCAGCAGTATCCGTTTGATAGAATGCCATGATTCTACTCTTGCAAGAGATATTTCAAATAGGCGCAAATCTAGACTAATTAATTTATCTTGCAAATGCTTTAGTACAAGATGGATAGAAAGAAAATTCTGTATAACATAAGTGACTATCCAAAAATGTATCTTTAAACACATTTTGCTGACCTGTGCCTATGTACACTGTTACGTGTGCACTATTAACCCTTCAAAGGTCAATAGGAGAATCACTGCATGATCGATGAATATTTGCTAGCACTATTATTTTAGACTCCACTGAAAGATGCCGATTTGATGCAAACCCTAGTTGGTATGTAGATGGAGATGGCAACAGATTTGGATACAAATTCACTCACAAGGTTATCAGCCTGTAGAACATTCAATAATAAAGGATACAGTAAGAGCAGTGTAATGCACCAAACGAATAAATTACTTACCTTCAGTAACGCCTTATTTGGTAGAGAGAGGATCTAGCCGCAAATTCCTTACCTTTGAATTATCCCCAGGTGCCAGACTGGATCTGGAAAACTTTCTAGAGGCAGTACCTCTGAGTGATGCAAATCAGTCTGACCCTGTGCCTCATGGCAGTTCGGGCTGGACTATTCCCATGAGGCACAGGGTCAGGCTGAATTGCATATGACCATGTCTGAACTGGGGTGGCGGAGTGAGCTAAAGAACGATGGATTAAACCCAGATCAGTTGACTGGAGGTGAGTGCTTGCAATGTTCAACACTCCGTCCATCATCCCCTTTGGTTTTGCTTTGTTCGCCTTAAGTTGGCAGGGATTGCCCAGACGTGAGTCCCTTGCTCACTTTGCCACTGGATTCAAGCTAGCCTGGCTGATGACGGCTGATTAGCCAAAAACCGGTCCCAGGATGCTTGTTTCCGGTCCAGGGAAGACATGGCTTGGCAGTTCGGGCTGGACTGTTCCCATGAGGGACAGGGTCAGACTGGTTTGCATATGACCATGTCTGAACTGGGGTGGTGGAGTGAGCTAAAGAATGATGATGGATTAAACCCAGATCAGTTGACTGGGGGTGAGTGTTTGATTTGCTCAAACGCTCCGTCCATCATCCCGTTTGGTATCGCTTTTTTCAGATAGAATGCAAGCGCACGTTGTGGGTCCAGACGGTGGAGCCTCTCTTCCTCTTTTGAAGGATGCGGAGGCAGAAAGAAAGTGGGCAAAGTGATGGCCTGCCCAATGTGGAAGGGCGTGACAACCTTGGGCAGAAAAGAAAGACGAGTCCTTAACACCACCTTGTCCGGATGAACAGAAAGGAAAGGAGGTTTCGAAGAAAAAGCCTGGAGCTCACTCACTCTTCCGGCAGAGGTGATAGCAACCAGGGAAGCAGTCTTTAAGGTGAGAAGACATAAGGGACAGTTGTGAAGCGGCTCAAAGGGAGCGCACATCAAATAAGTCAACACAAGATTCAAGTCCCACTGAGGCATTATAAAGGGGACCGGAAGGAACGTGTGTGCCTTTCAAGAAACTACTAACAGGGGACTTTAAAAGAGAAGTCTGATCTGGAAGCCTTAAAAAGGCAGAAATGGCCGAGAGATAGCCCTTGAAAGTGCCCAGGGCCGAGCCCTGCTGGGCCAGAGAAAGAAGGAACAGAAGAACTTCTGAAAGAGGGGCAGAAAGGGGATCCACGGCTTTCGCTGTGCACCAGGTCACACATTTATTCCACCTGCAGGCGTATACCGTTTTAGTGGAGGGATGTCTGGCTGCCAAATTAACATCACAGACTTCGGCAGGAAGGTCAAAAGCGGTCAACTGTCGCTGCTCAATGTCCACGCATGGAGATGGAGGCTGGACAGGTTCAGGTGAAGGACCGTCCCCTGCTGCTGCAACAGAAGATCCTCCCGAAGTGGCAGTCGGATCGGAGGACAAATTGCCAGACTGAGTAGCTCGGGATACCATACTCTTCGTGCCCAATCCGGAGCCACTAGAATGACTTGGGCCCAGTCGCATCTGATCTTCAGCACACTGGCAGAAGTGGTATAGGCGGAAAGGCAAACAACAGACCGCCACTCCACTCGCGACGAAAAGTGTCTCCGAGCGAGTGCCGCCTTGGAAACTCCAATGCGCAGAATTGATGAAATTGCACGTTCTCTTCGGTGGCGAATAGATCTAACCAAGGCTCTCCCCACTGCAGAAAGAGACCTTGCACCACGTCCGAGGCCAGACGCCATTCGTGATCCAACATGCATCTTCGTCTGAGTTCGTCCGCCCTGGCTTTGAGGGAGCTTGCCAGGTGTTGAACCACCAGAGACATGCCCGATGTTCCAGCCATGTCCAGAGGGGCAGAGCCTCCTGACATAGGGTACACGACCCCACCCCACCCCACCCTGTTTGTTGCCATACCACATGGCGGTGGTGTTGTCTGTGAACACCTGCACTACCTGTACCCAGACAGAGGGAAGGAAGGCTTTCAGAGCAAGTCGGATCGCCCGCAGCTCCAGAATGTTGATATGGAGCCGGGATTCCGCCAGAGACCAGAGGCCTCTGGTCTCCGCCTCTCACATGTGGCCACCCGATCCCAGGAGGGACGCATACGTCACCACTGTGAACTCCATTTGGGGAAGGGAGAGGGATCTGCCATTGACCCAATCGAGATTTGTGAGCCACCACTGCAAGTGACGTGCAGCGCCCTCCGAGATCTGCAAGTGATCGGACTGGTTGCCCTGATGCTGTGCCTACTGAAACTTCAGGTCCCACTGCAGAGCCCGCATATAACATTTGGCATGTTGCACTAGCAGGATGCCAGCAGGCCCAGGAGCCGGAGGGTCATCCGGACTGAAACCCATGATAGAGGCTGAAAGATCAGAATCACAGCCTGAAAATCCCGGATCCGCTGTTCGGGAGGATAGACCCGATGTGCCAAATCCAGAACAGCTCTGATGAATTGGAGCTTCTGAGAGGGATTCAGGTGCGACTTCGGCACACTGATGGAAAACCCCAGCAAATGCAGGAGGTTGGCCATAGTCTGGAGGTGGGAGACGACCGTTTGGGACGAGCCCGCCTTCAACAACCAGTTGTCTAGATAGGGGAAGACTGAGACCCTCGATCTGCGCAGATGAGCTGCGACCACCGCCATCACTTTCGTGAACACCTGAGGGGTGCTGGTAAGGCCAAAGGGGAGCATGGTAAACTGAAAGTGCTTGTGGCCTACCATGAACCGCAGGTAACGCCGATGGGCATGCAGGACGGGAACATGAAAATAGGCATCCTGCAATTCCAACGCTACCATCCAGTCCCCTGGATCGAGAGCAGACAAGACCTGAGTCAAAGTCAACATCCTGAACTTCTCCTTCCGGAGGAAGCGGTTGACATTCCGGAGGTCCAAGATGGGACGCAGACCCCCTTTGTCCTTCTTGGGGACCAGAAAGTAGTGGGAATAACAACCACTCCCTACTTCTGGCCCAGGAACGCACTTGATGGCCACCTTGGCCAAGTGGGCCGTGACTTTCTGTGTTCCCCCGACATGCAGTGGTACTGAGGTGGCATGGCTGGAGGGGTGGACTGAAAGGGAAGGGAGTAACCCTTGCGGATGATCTGCAACACCCACTTGTCCGACGTGATAGCGTGCCAGTGGGGGAGGTGATGGCGAATCCTGCCACCCACTGGCGTGGGGTGCCCCCCAAAGTTCGGAGGTAGAAGCAGCGGGGGCGGAGGTGGACTGACCCCCACGCTGATTCCAGGACCCGCCCCTGCGGAAACCGCGGCGAGGCTGGGTCTGCACAGGCTTGCTGAAGGAACGTGCCTGGGCGCCCCTTCAGTGGCCACGAAAGGAACGAAAACTAGGAGTGGCTGGACTTTTCGTCGAAAGACTTAAGGACATGGCCCACGAGTCCTTAAAACGCTCCAGCGCAGTGTCGGCTTTATCGCCAAACAGGAGAGTGCCATCAAAGGGCATGTCCATGAGTATGCTTTGGACATCTGGCGAGAACCCAGTAGACCTGAACCAGGCGTGGCGACGAAGCACCACAGTTGTAGTAATCGCTCTACCTAGTGACTCCGCGGTGTCCAAACCACACCAAATGGGGAACTTCGCCGCATCTTCACCCTCGGCAACAGCTTGGGACAGCACAGCTTGGGTCTCTTCAGGACACTGAGGCAACAACTGTGCAACTGTATCCCACAGCACGTGGGAATAGCGGCCCAAGAGGCTCTCGGGCATAGGATGAGTGGTCAGAAACATACGGTCACCCAGCACCGGGCGATGACGCCGGGCAACGTTCTTATCCACAGGGGCCCCTGTGGCTGGCCGCGACCAAGTGCCCAGTAAGACGTTAGTGAGGGCGTCATTAAATGGCAGCAGGGGCTCCGACGAAGTGTAAGCCGTCTGGAGCACCTCAGTGAGGAAATTTTTAGGGCCACCATAGGGAGATAAAGGTTGAGGACCTCAGCTGCCCGACGGAGCACCACCGTGTAAGAAGCGCCCTCCTCCATGGTAGGCGGAGGAGAGGCAAACCCCAGGCAGAGGAAACATCAAGGCCGCCGGCCTCCTCTAACTCGTCTGCCCAGTCCTGCTCAGAGTCACACTGACGATCAAGAGGGTCCTCAGACTCCTTCCAGTCGTCCTCCACCTCCGCCGTATGATACAGGCTGCGGCGGCAGGGACTGGGGAAGAAACAAACAGCACCGGGAACGGCGCCAAACCGACGCCGTGTCCCTATGCGGATCCCAGGTACGGACAAAAGTGTCCTGGAACCTGGGCGGAACAAATGGCATCCACTGTACTAGGCAAAGACTTGTAGGATCTAAAAAATATTCGGGATAACCTAGGCTAAACGTAAAATTTGACTTACTCAAACCATCTGATGTGTGTCGCCCCGTTCAACCTGCAGCTATCTTCTAAAATCTGTCTATTTAACAACGTCTGTTCAGCGGTCCAAATCCTGTGCCACAAGAGGACTAGCTGAATTTTTCAAATATCCGTAATATAGGGCATACCTAATTCAGAGTGGCAGATAAAAGTGGAGCAGTTACCTAAGAAACCTGTTCTCCACAAGTTGCAGGGGTTTTACATCCTCGTATGCCCAGATGCCTGCACCATATGTTGCAGTGCTAATACACTTAGCCTTGTATATTGGCAGAAGTTCCTCTGGGGCCCGCTTTCCCAACTTCCTAATAAAATTAATTAAGGCAGCCGTTGCTTTTGAGAACAATAGCCTCCTAGCCTTGATCGCCTGAGTCCAAGACCCTAGTCTATTGTATAAAATCCCAAGATAGGAAAAGGTGTAAGTGCAATCAATTTGTTTAATGCCCAAAAATAGTGGCCTGCACTTCCTGCTTCCAGTCCCACATTTCATCACAAAGGTCTTAGTATATTCATATTTAAGCCTAAGTTTGACAAAAACAATTCAAAACTACACACTAGTTTCTGAATACCCCTTGGAGTACGGGCCATTAGGACCTCGGCATACATTAGCGCTGGTATTGGGCGTTTTCCTATTAAAGGTAGGTCCTGGCACTCATTTTCCAATGTTCTTCCTAAATCATTTATGTATAACGTGAAGAGAAATGGAGCAGGACGCACCCCTGCCTCACTCCTCTCATCACCTTTAAGTGTTCAGAACATCCCCCCTCCTCCCCAAACCGGACCCTTGCTATTGCCCCCGCATATAACTGCCTTAAAAACAATACTACAGACGTATCCACCCCCATGTTTTCTTTTTTTTTTTAAATCGCAGTTTTTCGTGTATTAGGCAATCGAATGCCGCAGTTTAAATCGACAAAAGTTAAAAAAACAGACTGCCCCTTTGGCCTTGGTATGTTTGCCTAACAATATATTTAAATTCAGATCTTGCTCCACAGTGCTTAACCCCTTATGGAAACGAAACTGTAAATCACTAATAATAGAGTGATCCTCTGCCCAATCTTGCAATCTAGTTAGCAGCACTCTTCCGATAACTTTAACCATGGAGTCAAGCAAGGATATGGGCCTATAGCATGCTTGATTGGACCGGTCCCCCTTTTTAGAAATCGGGACCAATATATATTCAAACCATGAAGGTAAAAGTCCG
The DNA here is from genome assembly GCF_964204655.1 of Triturus cristatus. NCBI lineage: Eukaryota > Metazoa > Chordata > Amphibia > Caudata > Salamandridae > Triturus > Triturus cristatus. The sequence goes on from NC_140590.1 coordinate 1,352,136,091, forward strand.
GTCCTACTGCTTGCATTTATTACTTGTGTTACTTATGGGCCCCATAATTCAATATTATGTTTAAAAAGATCTACCGGGATGCCGTCAGGACCCGGGGCCTTCCCACCCTTGCTTGACATTATTGCCCTGTTAACCTCGCCGAGATCAAAATTTAAATTGGGTTTTTGATTAACTGAGAATTACCTGGCGGTACCTCAACTACGCCTTCTGGGCCTAAAGCCGGAAGAGGGTTGCCATATAACTTATCATAATGTTCCACCCATTCAACCTCCGGAATGGCTATCTCAATTTTTGCCCCATCTCCATTAGCTAAGAAGGGATTATTTACTGCCTTCCAAAAGGCTGAAGAGTCCCTCACCTGAGCAGCTGAATGTAGCGCTTGCCAGGCTTCATCTTTCAGCGCCCTTGTCCTTAATTTTAAGATCCTGTTACACTCTTGTCTAGCTTCTCTAATCTCATCACAATTAATTGTTTTATGTAGGGAATGTTTTAAGTTTGGTATAGGCTTTAGTACATCTAGTATCAAACCATCCTTTTTTTTTTTGCCTTTCTCTTGTTTTATCCTGCAATTGTAGATCCTTTTTAATAGCCTCAGCTATTGACGAAAAGCCAGCTATGATCTCATTATGAGTGTATTCTTCATTTCAATTTATAATAATTTTCTTTGTAAATTTCTCCGGATCAACTTTATCCCAATTCAGGGCGTAACCATTTTGCCTAGTCAAATTTATGTTCCCAACAGTTCGGCTAGAATGCTCTCTCCTGCTCATTATGTCACTTTTCATCATAACTGTCATACTCTGGGCAAAATGGTCGCTCACTGAAATTTCGTGGGTGCTAAAATCCACAATTCTTGTAGCAAATCTGGAGGAAGCTAAAATAAAATCTATGGTAGAGAGTATACCCCGTCCATTAAAAGTAGGATTAAATGGGACTGGGGTCGAGCACAAGCTATTTGCAAAACCCAGATCTACTTCAAACATAACTTCATTCAAAATATCCACATATGAACTATGTGCAGAATGTGGAAAAGAGACATTATAATTAGTAATCCAGCAGAGCCCAGTATCAGCGTACTTACAGATAGTGCATATAAAATTGCCACCCCATCTTATAAAAAAATCTTTAGCTAATGAGGCCTGAATATTTTGAACGGTAGCACTTATCCTCAATATGCCCTCGAGTCTATCGTGTGGGGCATTATTATAGAAATTTACTAACAACAAACTCAATGATTTATCAATATCAAAACCTGATAGTATGAATCACCGCCAATCATCCTAATTGTTGTCAAATTCAGGTGGTTTCATACAAAACTGATAAGGCCCCCCTTGGTTCTGCAGTGTGTCGATGCAGTAGCCGGTGTATGATATGTCCTGAATCCGTTTATATGAACCGGATCCTCAGCCCAGGTCTCCTGTACGCTAACTATTTCAAATTTCTTCACAAAATCACACCATATTTGGTCGTTCATCTTAGTTTTTATACCTGCTATATTCCAAAACAGAAACTGGCAGTTATGTATCCTGTTTGCCCCTGGGACTTTTGGTAGTGGTCCCAAATTAGGAACTATCAGTAAGGACTGCAAAAAAATCAGGAGTCTCTGACCTAGTATGTATAATTGATACAGTAGTGCTCGCACAACTCATAATCGAAAAGGCAGGGGGTTCAATGTCAGAGACCTCTCCATTGATGGGGGCAGCCTGTATTATCACTGGCCCTATGTTGGGAAACAATTTATGTTTTTCCCCAGTCATATTAGTTTCAATTTTGGCTGTGACATCGACCACATGTGTCTGCTGGTTTGTTTGTTCCTGAGACAGTCAGTCTACATCTTCTAGATTGGGGAGATCATCAAACCTGTTGTGGACTGGAATATTATACAGATAATTGTAGTTGTCTGGTTGTTGGTCGTGACTATCTAGAGCGCCAATGTTAATCCGTGGTTGGGTAAAGTAGCCCAACGGAAAAATTTTAATATCAGTTCTTGTAAGGGCCTGATTTCCAGCCCTATGCAGGATCATTTGTACAAAATGCGGTGTTGAGAATGACAGAACTACGCAATCGCCACTTAATTTCTTCAGGCCTTTCCCTATTCAGCTTGTCTTTCAAACTCTGCGAACAGCCTTTCAGTTTGACCTATTTTCGAGCCCAACCAGCATAAAGATTTATTCTTAAAGAATCCCATGCCTCTTCTAACCCAGTAGGCAATCTGGGTACATTTGCTAAAATGATCATATACGACGTGGCAGCTGGCGGTAAATGTAATGTAATCAGAGTGGGGGGGATCTTCCTGATTTGGCCCGGTAGCTTGAGCTCTTATGCGTCTTCCATCCAGATTTAGTAGTGGTTGCGGCCCAGCATTTTCCTCACTAAAGTAGAAATTGGAGGGTCCTCATGAGAATGGTGAGCATTAATTTGCTTTGGCAATGTCAATGAAGTTGTATTGACGCAATTAGGCATGCCACTTGACCGGGCAGAATTCACGGTGTGAACTTTCTTCTCGATTACATCCCTTTTATTTAAGCGCTTACTCAAACTTGATTCCCCACTGCTAGATTGTGGCTCCGCAATTTTTCCCTCTGCTATTTTTCACACTGATAGTAAGGCTATTTATAGCAGTGTCCATTTGTTCCAATTTTTTCCATAGTATTGTAAATTTATTTTCAATCAAATCATTAATCTGAGCTAGCGTCGTTCCTACTACAGCGCTCTTGGCAATAACATGAGTAACAGTTGAAGCGTCCACAGTGCTTTCATGATTTGACATGGAGTAGCAAGGAACCAGATCAGTCTGAGTGCCAACCGAAATTGTTTTCATTGTATCCAGTTATTTAGAATTTTTTACCTGATTTTCAAAATGGGATCCCTTTGCGTTCTTGGGTTTTTGTGCACCCGCACCCCGCTTACGTTTAGCTGGTAGCTCTTGGGCTTTTCTTGCATCGGAGGATTTACAGCCCCGCGCTCTAGTGGTAGTGCCGGGTACTTCTGGTGTCATAGATAGTGGATGTTCCACAACTGTGACAGGAAGATTTAATGGAACATTTAGAGGCGTTGTAGGTAACGATCTTTGTGTAGAAGCCCCCAAATCAGGGCCAGAGATACCCAAAGAGGACAGTCTCTGAAAGTTCGCTGGATCCAAAGAGAGACGACGTTCTGTTATTTCAATTTCATGGGTCAATACTGCCTCTGCCATGACCAAGAAAGCATCCAATGTTCCCACAAGTCCCTTTTGCTTGTTCATTATTTCGCCTTGAGGCACTGAACCTCGCAAAAGCAAACTCAAAAACAAATCCCCCACAAATGAGAGCAAATGTTGTGCGACAGTACCTGCACGCTACTGCTTGTTTTCCCACGAATGTCCGGGTATCCAGATGTTAAGGGGGAGGCCCAGCCTCCTCCAGGCTCTGACGGGTGCAGATGGGCCCGCCCTTGGGCGCGTTTTGCGCTGCAGGCTCCTGCGTCCAGTTTTGAAGCGCCTCCAGGCGCTATATGCTGACGCTGCACTGGGCGCCAGTGGAGCAGGGCAGTGTGGTTCCTGTGGTCCTCCTTGGACCAGTGGCAGCAGCAAAATCAAGGGAGCTGGAAGAAGCAGGACCCGCGTCCTGTTTTGGAGCGCGTCCTGTTTTGGAGCGCCTCCAGGCGCTATCTGCTGATGCTGCACTGGGCGCCGGTGGAGCAGGGCAGTGTGGTTGCTGTGGTCCTCCTTGGACCAGTGGCAGCAGGAATATCAAGGGAGCTGGAAGAAGCGGGACCCCTACTCATAAAACCACAATTGCAGGGGCGCTAAATTAATCAGGTCTTCAACAGCAAAGTGCGAAGTTGTTAGAGGGACTACTAGGATGCAACAGCACACCGTTCTACCCACATCCTTAAAACCCCATATACCTGCAACATAGGCTAGAATAGGAATGCATTTTCTCTCGTAAATCTCCAACATGGGGCATATTGACCTCTTCCCTATTTTTTTTATGCAGATTTGTATAGCACGAACTCGACCCAAAGGTATTGGAGCGCTTTACATGAGCACCAGTTACGTTACAAAAGGACACATTCATTTTTAGGTCGAGCCTTAGCGCAGCGCGCATGCGCTGCTCTAAGGATACGGCCTCTTGGCGGTGACCAGCACTTCATGCACGAGAGAGCAAGCTCGTGCTCAAAGTCCTGACATTCCATTGGCCTTTGCGTGCATCTTTGTAAAAAGACAGCACGCAATTGGCCAAAGGTGTCTTTTTGTCCCACTGTTGACGCCCATGGCCCAATGCTTGCGGTTACCTGCATGGGCGGCATCTGTTTTGAATTATCGTGTCCAGACACGGGCGCGATAATTGAAAACAGATGGGCTGCTCACTCTCACGCGTGTCCTCTTTCCTTTCCTCTCGCTTGGCGCTCTGTAATCTTTTTCAGATTTCATTTGCTCTGTGTGTAGAGGATTGGGAATCGATAAATGCTGCGCACGGGTGCTCTCTGACATGACGTCTCAGCGCAGTAGGTTTTGGGGAGAATGTGGTTAAACTAGTGCCTCCGCGCGCTTGGCTCAAAGCCCTCTTCCAGGTGGCTTGTGTGCTCCATGGCTGGTACTACAGTGGTCGTTTTTGCCGGTGGCACCGTCAAGTAGCAAACACGCTGATCTGAAAAGTGATTGTGTGGGGTGTATATTTTTACGAAAGTTTTAAGCACGCTTAACTTTTGGTATCTGCATTTTTCATGATTTCACACTGCATCTTCGAGGTGACTCGCGTCATACCCATCTCTGTCTGATCTGGCCATTTTAGGCTATGGTTAGTATAACTGGGTAATTCGTTGGACGCAGGCTTATTAAGAGGACCTGAATACAAAGCAGCAGAGCAATGTTTCAGGGGTAACTGCCTTTCCTAAAAGGGACGGTGCTACCGCGTCTCTGCTAATTTTAATAAAAGTGCACGCTAATACTAGTGTGGTTGCTTGAGTTCTTTTATTATGTTTAATTCTAGAGGGCGGGGGTCATATCTTCTGAATGACGTGGTTTCAGTTCTCCGCTTGTTTCTCAGGGCAGGAACCCGCACCGCAGGTTGTAAGTCCATGCTTTCAATGGGGATAAGGTACATCTCTGCACGCCAGTTAAACTGTGTACTAATTACTCTTCAATAGATTAACTGTTGATGCCTTCTGCAACGATTAAATGTTCGAAGAAAATGTTATTGTCTAATGGCGATTAATACACAGCCACTGCGTATCCTTTAGGAAAACATTGAAATATTGTCCTTCGTGGTTTTTGTTTGAATGTGTGTGTTGTACTTCAAGTGCAAGCACGTGTTTGGAACAAGACAATGATTCTAACCAGTAGAAGATAAATCACATGAAGCAATTATAAGTAATAAAGGACAATGGTGATGTCATAGCCTCCAGTAGCGTCCGGATATCCATGATGCACTATGTACACCGTGAAGAGATTAATTGGGTCTAGGGAGCGAGTCCTCACTACCAAAGCCCACCCCAAGTGCCTTCTTATCTCCCTTTATCCTGCAGCGCTTTCAAAGTCCTGAGCCGGCCAGGGGTTCTATCTGACCCCTCTGGAGGGGACTTTAATGGGCGGACAAATGCACAATGTTGATCCTTTCACTCAGAGGCATGTTTTTTTGTGGGGGAGGGTTGGATGGTAGCGGACATTATCATTCTAATTGGTTTATTCTCCATTTGAAAGTATCCGATGAGTCCTTGCCAATCATCCTGTGCCATTATTTTTCAAAGCTTTCAGCATGAAATGTATACACCGATGACGGGTTATAATCGACAGGGAGTTTAAACCAGTCTTCTGTGGTGGGAAAGGACAGGGTCCATAAACAATGCTATGAAGGGGCAGTAATATATATCGAGTCAGTCCCTTTCTATGTGCGTACCCATATCCCTCCGGGGTCGTATTAGTGCCCGGCTGGCATTCTATTTTCCTTTTATATAGTAGGTTCCTTCATAAGTATGGAACATGAACATTTGTCATACTGGTTAATGCTCTGGCCTCATCCATCTCTCCCCTTCACCCTCTAACAATTTTAGGAAGTGCCTGGTCAACCTGAGCAGATGCGTTAGCCAATAGCTCTGGCTAAACACTTCTAAGGTCCCAAAGGCGAGACCGATTGGCATTGCCAATGCTGGTTTTTGGTAGGCACAGGACATTAAGTGATATGCCCAGAATCACAGGATGTGGATGCGACCCAAGGCTTGAACCTTGGTTTCCCAGCTCCAAAGTCCGCAATCGAGCAGTCAGACCACATCCTCTCTCCATGAAGAAACCAAGGGAAAATATCGAGCCACCGCTTGTAGGAACAGATTTTTCCTGTTCGCAATAAAGGAGGCCCAAGTACAGGAATGATCAAATATTAAACCTAAATAGGGGAACTGGTTTACTTTCTCAATGGTCCTATCCTTGATAGTCATACAACAAGTTTTCACATTTTTGGGAACACAGACCATGATGAACGTTCTGTAATAATTTGTCTCCAGATTTAGAGGTTTCACACATTCTACAAAGGAGGCAGTTAATGAGCTTAGACCATTCACTGTTTTAGCAAGCAAGACAGCATCGTCTGCATACAGAAGAGCAGGAATGGGTTTCTTATTAGCAACCGGAACATCCAACCCCCTTCTTCACAAGTACAGTTTTTAGCCCACTTGGACAATAACGGAGTTTAAGGGCCCAGCATCAACAAGGACCATAAGAGGTTTTTCTCCATTACATGTAGCTTGTTTATATTGCGATACCCCCACAATTCTGCTTTATACAATGCAGCAGTCACCCTCTTCCTATTGGTAAATTTGGATGATTATACTGATCGATTAGCAGTATGGCTTGTATTAATGTGGAGCATACCTGGTTTCTCTTGAAGCCTCACCTCAGTTGTCTTATTTGTGTCTTGACACCATTTGTTGCCACTGAACAACCGCTGTTCGTTGCCATTTTTCCAGTATTTGATTCCTACTCCTCCCATCTCTACTTATCTGCTCCTCGCCGACTCCCTGTCTACCTGCTGCACTCAGCTAATTCCTGCACCCAAGACTTCCTACGCTCCTCCCCAGGACCTACTGAACAACTGCTGTACGGATTTGTGGAGAAGGCACAACAAAGGCAAGCTCATATGTGCCTGGATCGTGCCCAGTGCTAGGACTCCTGGGTCCTGTATCCACTCACTGCAGCCCTCAACCCGGGCCGCAACACTGTGCTCTGCTGCCTCACAACATGAAAGGATCCTTCGCTTGCACCTCCTTCAGGTTCTCCTGCAAACTCCCATCACCAACAGCACCCATTCCCTTACCTACCTGCCCACACCTCAACCAAACAATACTCCATGCTCCCATGTGTGCACCTCAACACTAGCGATATATGGGACCTGCTGCACAAATACATCTGGACCTACTCTTTCTCACAGAACCCTGGTTGAACTCAAGTCTGCTCCAGACATTATAGCCATCCCTGCCGGCTACAAAACTGCCAGACAAGACCACAAGCACATACCTGGTGGCAGAGTGACCATTATTTTTAAAGGTACCATAAGAAGCCCCTACACAATGGACATCACTACCGGCTAATAGGTTTTGAATCGCACCAAGATTCACCTTATGCAGAATGCCCATTTACAGACCACCAGGACCCTGCACCAACTTCACCAGCGATGTCAGAGATATCCTAATACCCCATGTCATCATCGCCAGCATATTCATTCTTCTAAAATTCTAAATTTTCACCTGGAAAACCCAACCGCTCCAAACTCCTTCAACCTCCTAGAAAACACAAGTAACCTTAGTCTCAGCCAGCATGTCACTGAACCTACCAGACAAGACAGGATGTTTTCTGAACCGAATTTCTCAACTTCAGAAACATCAAGGTAAACAAACCTTCCCCCCCCTTGACCTGGATTGACCATGCCCCCCATCAGTTTCATTATATCCCTCCCAAGACACAGGAGACCAACCACCTCTGAGCCTGCCAGTCACTGCTGCAAAAACATCCTACTTCCACCCTCTATTTGCAATGGACCAAACCCACACAATGACGTAAAACCAGAACGTCAACAATTGAATCGCCGCCTGCACACCCGTCCGCATCCTTCACGGCCAGAACCTTGCCATCATCATTGGAAAAATAAAAATGTACATTTCCATACAGGACAATGCCGTCACAGCCACATGCTTCCATTCCCTCAAGCTGCTGAAGCTCTTCAAATTGCCCCTGAGCAAAACTATGAAAACTAGGACCCACGCCCTCATCTCCAGCAAACTGGAATTACCTAGCAACTCACCAGAAAACTACAGTCAATACAGAACACACCAGCCAGACTGATCGTAAAACTTCCTTGAAGGGCTCACATCACAAACCTCAGAGAACTTCACTGGCTCACTATATACAACAAGCACCTTCAGTTCATACTCCTCAACCACCCATTCAATGCTCTACACAATAAAGGACCAGACTACTTTAAAGATTCCATCTCCTTCCACACAGACACCTCAACTCAGCTGGACTCCTACCCATACACCCCTATGCATTAAATGATACAGATCCTTAGGTTGAGCCTTCTCATACATTGCTCCTAAAGCATGGAACAAAACAACCTACTACACATAAGAGCCACCTCCTCTCTTCTTGAATTCAACAAGAAACTGAAGACCTGGCTCTTTGAGAAACATGCCATTGGGCAAGGTCCACACACCTGCTAAGCACCAGGATTCCCTCACAGGTGACAGCCCGCTATACAAATATTTGTAACATAACATACCCAGATAGTCATAATACGGTACACACTATTCGCTGTGCAAACTTTTAAGGGTTGGGTACGGTTTTATGAACATAATGAACAAGTTACTTACCTTCGGTAACTATGTATCTGTAAGAAACATTAGTTAGAATCCTCACCTTAGAATATCCCCAGGCGTCAGGCTGGATCCGGAAAGATTTTTGTAGCAATACCCCTTAGGTGTCGTCTACGGCTCCGCGTCCGTCATTGGCGTCGTGCGCCGGAATGACGTCGGAGTACTTAGACGCCACCCTCGCGCGCTGACGTCAGTTCTTGTACATAGCTTTCCGCGCCAGGGACGCTGAGCCATGCAAGAGACCGACACTGGTGCCAAAAAATCTAGGGTCCTGAAAGGGAGAACCTTAACCCTAGATGTCGGTTCGCAGAACGGGGAGGCTGGGTGGGTCGGTGAGGAATCTAACTAATGTTTCTTACAGATACATCGTTACCGAAGGTAAGTAACTTGTTCATCTGAAAGAAACACGTTAGTTAGATTCCTCACCTTAGAATTGATACCCCAGCAATACCAACCCCGGTGGTGGGTCTGCGAACCAAGATCACACCAGAAAGTCCTGGAGAACAGAACGGCCAAAGTGGCCATCCCTCCGGACTTGGCTGTCCAGGCAGTAATGTCTTGCAAACGTGTGCAGCTAAGCCCACGTCGCCGCCTGACAGATGTCTTGCAAGGGGACTCCCCGTCCCAGAGCAGTCGTGGCCGCCGTGGCCCGGGTAGAATGGGCCTGTAGCCCAACAGGAGGAACCTTTTTTGCCAAAGAATAGCAGGTCTAAATACACAACACGACCCACCGAGAGATGGTCCGCTTGTGTACAGCTTTACCCTCCTTAGCCCCAACGTACCCAACAAAAAGTTGGTCGTCCACCCGGAACTGGTCTTGTGCGGTCCAAATAAAAGGATAGCGCACGTTTTGGGTCCAGACGGTGGAGCCTCTCCATCTTTTGAAGGAGGCGGAAAGAAGGTGGGCAGCGTGACAGATTGCCCGATGTGAAAGGGAGTCACGACTTTAGGCAGGAAAGAAGGACGTGTCCGGAGGACAACTTTGTCCGGATGAACTGAAAGGAAGGGAGGCTTGGACGACAAAGCCTGGAGCTCACCCACCCGCCTAGCGGAGGTGATTGCTACTAAGAAAGCAGTTTTCAAAGTCAAAAGACGGATGGGGCAGTTATGAAGGGGCTCAAAGGGAGCGCACATCAGAAAAGTGAGAACAAGGTTCAAGTCCCACTGAGGCATTACGAAAGGAACAGGAGGGTACATATGAGTAATGCCCTTGAGAAAGCGTGAAACAGGGGACTTGAAAAGAGAAGGCTGATCAGGAAGCCGAAGGAAGGCAGAGATAGCAGCAAGATAACCTTTCAAGGTGCCCAGAGCAGAGCCCTGCTGGGCCAAAGAAAGAAGAAAGAGGAGAACCTCAGAAAGAGGGGCAGAGAGGGGATCCACAGCCTTTGCTGTGCACCATGCCACAAATTTGTTCCACCGGCAGGCGTATACCGTCTTTGTGGAGGAACCTGTTTGCAAGAATGACATCACAGACTTCAGGAGGCAAGTCAAATGGCATCAACTGCCGCCGCTCAATCTCCACGCATGTAGGTGGAGGCTGGACAGGTTCGGGTGGAGGACCGTCCCCTGCTGCTGCGACAGAAGATCCTCCTGGAGAGGCAGTCGTATCGGGGGATCGATGGACATACTGAGTAGCTCGGGATACCAGTACCTTCGTGCCCAATCCGGAGCCAACAAGATGACTTGGGCCCGGTCGCTCCTGATCTTCTTCAGCACTCTGGGCAGAAGTGGTAAAGGCGGAAAGGCGTACAACAGACCGCAACGCCACTTGCGACGAAAAGCGTCGCCGAGCAAGTGCCGCCTTGGAAACTCCAACGCGCAGAACTGCTGACATTGCGCGTTCTCTTCGGTGGCGAATAGATCTAACCAAGGCTCTCCCCACTGCAGAAAGAGACCTTGCGCCACGTCCAAGTTCAGACGGCATTCGTGATCCATCATGCACCAGCGGCTGAGTTCGTCCGCTCTGGCGTTCAGAGAGCCCGCCAGATGTTGAACCACTAGGGTGATGCCCTGGTGTTCCAGCCATGTCCAGAGGCGCAGGGCCTCCTGACAAAGGGTCCACGACCCCACCCCGCCCTGTTTGTTGCAGTACCACATGGCGGTGGTGTTGTCTGTGAACACCTGCACGACAGTTCCCCGGACAGAGGGAAGGAAGGCTTTCAGTGCAAGTCAGATCGCCCTCAGCTCCAAAAGATTGATATGGAGCCGAGTCTCCGCCGGAGACCAGAGTCCTCTGATCTCCGCCTCTCCCATATGGCCCCCCCCATCCCAGGAGGGACGCATCCGTCACTACCACGTGCTCCGGTTGGGGAAGGGAGAGGGATCTGCCGCTGACCCAATCGAGATTCGTGAGCCACCACTGCAGCTGTTTCGCAGTGCCCTCCGAGATCAAGACGTGGTCGGACAGGTTGCCTTGATGCTGGGCCCACTGAAACTTCATGTCCCACTGCAGAGCCCGCATCCGCCATCTGGCGTGAGGTACTAACAGGATGCAGGAGGCCATCAGCCCCAGAAGCCGCAGCACCAACCTGACCGAAATCCAGGACAGAGGCCGGAAGACTGGAATCAGGGCTCGAATGTCCAGGACCCGCTGTTCCGGCGGATAGACCCGGAACTGCGCCGAATCGAGAACCGCCCCTATGAAAAGGAGCTTTTGGGAGGGACTCAGGTGCGACTTCGGCACATTGATGGAGAACCCCAGCGAATGCAGGAGGTCTGCCGTAGTCTGGAGGTGGGAGACGACTTGCTGGGGCGAGCCCGCCTTCAATAGCCAGTCGTCTTGATAGGTGAAGACTGGGACCCCTGATCTGTGCAGATGAGCTGCGACCACCGCCATCACTTTCGTGAACACCCGAGGGGCACTGGTGAGGCCGAAGGGGAGCACGGTGAACTGAAAGTGCTCCTGACCCATCGTGAACCGCAGGTAATGCCGGTGGGCCGGCAGGACGGGGATGTGGAAATAAGCGTCCTGCAAGTCCAACGCTACCATCCAGTCTCCAGGGTCTAGGGCAGCAAGAACCTGAGCCAAAGTGAGCATCTTGAACCGTTCCTTCCGGAGGAAGGCGTTCACGCTTCTAAGATCCAAGATCGGGCGTAGGCCCCCTTTGCCCTTCTTGGGAACTAGAAAGTGGTGGGAATAGCAACCACGACTTACTTCTGGACCAGAAACGCGCTAGACGGCCTCTTTGGCCAAGAGGGCCGAAACCTCCTCCCGGAGAAGATGCAAATGATCCCCCGACATACGGTGGTTCTGCGGTGGCATGGCTGGAGGGGTCGTCTCGAAGGGGAGGGAGTAGCCCCTTCGGACGATTTGCAGCACCCACCAGTCTGAAGTGATGGAGCGCCAGTGGAGCAGGTGATGGCGAACTCTGCCCCCCACTGGCGTTGAATGGGCCTGAAAGCTCGGACTGGGAGGGCTTTGAGGCGGATGCTGCCGGGGTGGATGTGGACTGACCGGCACGTTGTCCTCCAGAACCGCCTCGGCGGAAACCACGTCCGCGACCGCGTGCAGGTTGGTTCTGCGGCCGGTGGCTGGGCAGACGTGAGGAGGCACCCCTTCCTTGGCCACGAAAGGGGCGAAAGGCGGAAGTTTGCAGCCGCGGGGCCGAAAGACCCAAGGACTTGGCCGTGGCCCGGGAGTCCTTGAACCGGGCCAGCGCACTGTCCGCCTTCTCGCCAAAAAGGCGAGTGCCATCGAAGGGCATGTCCATGAGGGAGCTTTGGACATCCCCTGAAAACGACGTGGACCTCAGCCAGGCGTGACGCCGAAGCGCCACCGTGGTGGAAATTGCCCGACCCAGCGAGTCCGTGATGTCTAGTCCACATCTAATGGCGTGCCGCGCTGCATCTCGCCCGTTAGCAAGTGCTTGGGTGAGTCGCTCCTGGGCCTCCTCCGGGCACAAGGGCAGCATGTCCTCCACCGCATCCCACAGCGAGTGGGAGTAACTGTCCAAAAGGCAAGCGGTATTTAAAGACCGCAGTCCCAAACTCAGGGACGAGAACAGTTTCTTGCCAAACTGCTCCAACCTCTCGGATTCCCTATCCGGAGGAGCGGACGGGAAGGAGGACTGGGAGGTTGAGGCCTGGATAACCAGGCTCTCGGGGGTGGGGTGGTGGGAGAGGAATGTGAGGTCGCCCGGAGCAGGGCGGTGGCGCCGGGCAACGTTCCTGTCCACAGGAGGGACTGTGGAGGGCTTGGACCAAGTGCCCTGGAGAACGTCAATGAGGGCCTCATTAAACTGCAGCAGAGGCTCAGTGGAGCTTGCTGTCGGTTGAAGGACCTCGGTGAGGACGTTAGTCCTCACAGCCACAGCAGGCAACTCGAGCCCCAGGGCTTCGGCCGCCTTGCGCAGCACCACAGAAAAGGCTGCACCTTCCTCCGAGGCCACAGTCGGAGAGATGAATCCAGCGTCTGGAGAGGTATCCAAACCGCTGGCGTCCCCCAATTCCTCTGCCCAGTCCTGAGACAATTGGGCCTGTTCGGCCAGAGGGTCCTGAGACCCCTCCCAGTCGCCCTCATCATCCGATTCCTGGTAGACAGGAGGAATGATCGGAGCCGGACGGTGGATGAAGCGGTCACCCATCAGCGCCGGTAACGGCGTCGGACGGCGCCGTACCGGCGCCGGGTCCGGAATAGGGCTAAACTGAGGCTCGACGCCGCGCGGGCACGGCGTCGGGGGCAGAACCGGTGTCGGCGGAGGAGGCGTCGTGAGGTCGACCGGCGCCAGCAGAGATCCAGGCCTGGATCCCTCGGGGACCTGCGGCGTCGGGGCCGGAGCCCTCGACGGCGGAGCCAGATTCCTCATGGCCGAGAGGAAGGCACTGACCTCCACCGGAGTCGCGTTAGTCCCTGGGACCGGAGGGTATGGGGACGAGCGCGGCTCCTGCGGCTCCGATGGGGCCGCGGGGGTGGAACCACCCAGACCCTCGGCCAGGTCGAGCGACCGGCGAGGGGAGTCCGAAGAGCAAGGACGCCGCTTGGACTTCTTGGAATGGTTGGAGTGACGGGACTTACCCGAAGATCCCGACGAGCGATGTCGATGGCTGCGGCTCCGCGAACGGTCCTTGGACCTCCTCCTGGACCGGGACCGAGAGCAACGCGGAGCAGAGTGTCTAAGCTCGAGTAGCTTACGGGACCGCTCCCGCCTAGCCTTCGGCGTCAAGGCCTGACAGTCGGGGCACGACTCCGCGTCATCGTCGGCCCCCAGGCAGTACAGGCACCGGCGATCCGTTACCGACATCAGTCGGTGACAGGCGTCACAATGCTTGAATCCAGGCATCCTACCGGCACCAGATGTCGAGTCGAGTAACCAAAAGAGGTCAAAAAGTTAGTCAAAAAGTGACTAGGGGTAAGCTCTTCCCAGATCTTCGCTTACTGGCGTGGAAAAAAGAAGAACTGACGTCAGCGCGCAAGGGCGGCGTCTAAGTACTCCGACGACGTCATTCCGGCGCACGACGCCAACGACGGACGCGGAGCCGCAGACGACGCCTAGCGACGCGCAAGGGGTATTGCTACAAAAATCTTTCCGGATCCAGCATTACGCCTGGGGATATTCTAAGGTGAGGAATCTAACTAACGTGTTTCTTTCAGATCTTTGTTATCTTTATATGTATGATTAAATGCTTTTTAATTCAATTACTTATAAAACTCTCGAACAGTTCATACTTTGAAGAGCTCTTTCTGATTCTGGAATCAAAATATCCAGCGGAGACTTTTTACCCACAGATCTCATTTTCCGGGACTATGGCTACACATGGGGCAGTCTGTCATATATAGGTTCCTGAAGTAGTTAAACCACTTTTTTAACCCAGATATGGCAATCCTATCTATTACTCTTCCGTTCCCTATATGGTAAACAATTTTCCCAAAAATGTTCGCATCCTTCTTGGCTGATGCTTCCTTTAATTCTACCCTAAATTGACATTGGGATTCCTTCTTTTTACTTTTCAATAGTATTCTTGTTACCAGACAATGCATTCAATACCTTGTATTTCATATTTAGGCACTAAGACGTACCAGATAGTAGTACTAGAGATGTTCGGGCAGTGATATTTTAATGGGATTAGACCATAGTAACTTTACTTCTGTAAACAGCAATTGAAAGGAGTCCAGAACTATGGTATCTCCTCCCTCAGTTTTGTCGAAGATAACATTACCAAGTCTGGGTATTATGGAATTAAGCAATGGGAGTTCAGTTTGGATTCATCATATTGTCAGCGAATGGATTTCCTATCATTGGTCAGGGTAACTTCTGGGAAATGGTCAGCACTACTGTGTTCCACAAATCACATCAGCCAGCCACTGCTCATATCCAATTGCATTGCAATGGGATCATAACACTTTCTACCTTTCGGCATGATTTCCATATTGGCCACATTTTTCCATCTTATATGCGTTGCCAGCTGGGGAATCGGAGGTGGTACGGCCATTTAAAAAACTCAGACAAAGATTTATAAGAAACATTAATAAACCTTTTCTTTTTTTACTAGGTTGTTTTCATATCAATATAGGTTTCGATATACCTTGGCAAAGATCGTTACCTCACTATTGATTATTATGAGTGTGGGAAAGGTATTAAAATCTGCACAGACTAATAGCAAATGGCTTTCACAACTCGTACCATTATCTTTAAAGCGTTTCACAGACATTCAGAAGGACAAGTTACTTACCTTCAGTAACGTTTTATCGGATAGAGACATGATCTAGCCGCAGACACTTTACCTTTGAATTTCCCAGGCGTCAGACTGGATCCAGTAGATTTTTCTTCAAGCAATACCCCAGCCCGCAAGTAGGTGGCGTCGGTCAACCCCGCGTGATGTCGCAGTCTGCCCCGTTGTGCCATCCGTGTCACCTATATAGGCACCACCCCTGGTCGCTGACGTCGGTTAATTGTTACGACTTTCCAAGCTAGAAGCGCGGAGGCATGAAGTGAACTGATGTTAGTGTGCTTCTGAGCAACTAAAGCCCTGAAAGGGACCAGTCCTGACCCCAGAAACCGATAATGCAGGGAGGATGGGCGGCCCCCGAGACAAGGCACATATGTAAAAATGTCATGATAATATGCAACAGGACTACAACCCCAACCAAAGACAACGAAGGGGAACCAGTCGGGGACACACAGGGAACGACAAAACTCCAAGACATCCCCATCACAGAGTGTGACAACCCCCATCAGGAACAAGGGCAGAGGCACATCCAAAAGACCCCAACCTCAAGGGTCGCCAAAAGTACCAACAAACCTATCCTCCCATGTGACAACGGGGAGGAAAAGGGGGGCAGCCCGACAGAAAGAGGGAAAGAATGTACTCATAGAAGACACACCCACCCACAGGGAAGAGAGTGCAAAAGACCAAATCACAAGCCCTCGCAGAACGGGGAGGAAGGGTGGGCCGTGAAGGAATCTGCTGCTAGAATCGTCTTTACAAGATACATCGTTACCGATGGTAAGTAACTCGTACATCTGATAGAGACTACTAGCCACAGATTCCTTCACGTAGAATAGATACCCTAGCCATACCCAAGGGGAAAGAGGATCTGCAAGAGGACCCCACCCACCAGGGCAGGACAGAGGACTGCCCGGGGGCCGAGTCCAAAACAGGACGAGGAGCCCCGTCCCCCAGGAAAGGGGAAACGAAGTGAAGAAGATAGCCAGTCCCTACTCAGCAGAGGAAACCAGGCAAGGCGCAAAGAGGCCAAACACCCCATGACCACATGAAGCAACAAAACTTCCGCCCAAGGACAAGGCAAGGAAAGGAGCACCGAAGGAGAAGAGCAACCTAGAGACTCCAAAGAGAAGAGGAAAAGCAAAGGCAATCCCAGACAGGATGGCACCGGCGGCAAGGAGCAGGCGGAAGCCGAAAAGGGGAAGCCAAGGTCACCCAGGAAGAATCGTCCAATACCCCGCAGGGGCAAACTGCGCCTGCCAGAGGGTCCAGAAGTCAGGGACCATCCCCCCCACCGGGAGAAGAGGTAAAGCCAAGTGCAAGGCCCACTGGAAGCAGCGGAGAAGGCAGGATGACAGTCCCACTAAAGCCCCAAAAATGCACAACAGTGCAGAAAGAACAAGAGGGCGGCACTGGCAAGCTCAGCCAGACGCCAGGGACACCACAGAACGAACACTCAAAGCAAGAAGGCGAAGAAGAAGGTTGCATCCGCAACATACCATAACGCCACGAAGAGCAGAAGCCCGCAGGCGACCACAACTCCCCAGCACATACCAGGTCTATATACCAGCCAACCGTGCCCCACATGGGGCATGTCAGACCCCAAGACATGGGAACCTCTTAGGAAGAAACTTCCGCAGCAGAGGACAACAAAAAAGACCTGCGGCAAAAAACCCAGCAGGAGGCCTATCAAGCAGCCAGAGGGGAACGCAGAAGGCCCAATCTCAGGCCCAGCATGGTGTGAAAAACCCGAGGAGGAGGAAGATGAAGCCCCGCCAAGAACCTCTGGATGGCTGAGTCCGCAGGGGCATGGAACAAAAGAGCACCATCGAAGGGAAGGTCCACCAGCCGTTCCCGAACATTCTCCGGGAACACACTCTCCCGAAGCCAGGCATGGCGACGAAGAGCAATCGAAGAAGCCATGGCACAACTCAACACCTCTGAGATGTCCAGAGCGGAGCGAAAGATTAAAGCCGCCAGCTCCTGATCATCCAAGACGTGATGTCTCAAATCCACACAATCACCGTCCTGAGAAGCGGCAGACATAAGGGACTCCGCCGAGTCCCACAAGCAAGAAGTGGCCCTAGCCAAAACACAGTGTGTTAAGGGCCTGCAGAGCCGCACTGGTGGAGGCAAGCATATTGCGCCCCCAAGAGTCCAGCCAGCAGGCCTCCCGGGAAGGGGGAGTCAACAGCAGCGGCAAAGCAGGAAGGGCAGACTTCAAAATGGGGCCTCTGGTCAAAGGGTGAAGAGAAAGGCACACCGCGTCACGCGGTGCAGGATGGTAGCGGTGCAGAAGGTGCTGGGGCACCGGGTCCCCCATAGCCGGACGGCCCCAAGTGAGAAGAGTGGAGTGAACCCTCGAAGGGAAGCAACAGTTCCCTACCACCAGAGCCCTGATGGCGAACCTCCAGAAGATGATCTGCGGGAAAATGGGTAGCTGGATCACCCATGCGCAAAATTCCCACAGCCATGGAAACAGCGCGGGCGAAAGCTGCACCCGCCTCCGTAGGGCCCCGCAGAGGGGAAAGCAGCTCCTCGTTAGGTGACGGCTGCAAGCTAAGGTGGCACTCCCCCAAGCCAACCGGAGGAAGGAATGGCCAAGGCCGAAAGGAAGGAAGAGGGACCGAGGAGTGGGGGACTTGCGGCTCCTCCAGTGAAGACAGAGGTCGTGGAGACGGTGAGGAGCCGCCTTTAGACGACGTCGGGGAAACAGCCACGACACGGCTGCCCGTCTCCGGCGAGGATGACACCAGCAACCGCCGAACCTCTGGAGAAGAGGCGGCGTCCGAAGACAAGTCCACGACCCAACGTCGGCCTGGCGCCTAAGAGTCCGCAGCCTGAGGCAGGACACCGGCACCGACCAGTGCCGGAGGAGACGCCAGGGCGACCTCAGACACAGCACCTGGCGCAGGAGACCGGAGCTGAGCCGGGGTGGCGAA
This sequence comes from Triturus cristatus, assembly GCF_964204655.1. Lineage (NCBI taxonomy): Eukaryota > Metazoa > Chordata > Amphibia > Caudata > Salamandridae > Triturus > Triturus cristatus. The sequence goes on from NC_140590.1 coordinate 1,352,154,540, forward strand.
GGTACGGCACCGACCTGACCTCTGACGAGGCAGCCGCCTGCACGGAGGGACAAGAAGGAACCGGGAAGGGACGAGGAGACCCCCCCCTCCCCCATCAGCCGCAACTCGCGACAGGGTGAGATGAGCCCTCCGCCGACCCCTGTGGCACCGCCAGGGCCAGTAGCCGCTGGCGCCGTAGCGGCGCCACCTCGGACAAGGTCGCCGCCTGCCCCGAGGACCGATAGGGGCTCGGGCGAGAAGGGCCCTCCGCCGACCCCTGCGGTGCAGCCAGGACCAGCAGCCACCGGCACCGTGGCGGCATCACCTCAGCCTCGGACAATGCCGCCACCTGTCCAGAGGACCGAGAGGGGCTCGGGGGTGTGACCCGAGCCCCGGCAACCTCCTGCGACACCACAGGGACTCCCGTGGGAGTTTGCAGCCAAGCAGAGGCGCCGTGGTCCAAAGGAGGGACACCCGAAGGGCCGCACCCCAACAACACCACATCCTCTGAGCCTGGATCCAAACCAGTCGGCGCCGGGGCCGGAGACGCCGTGGAGGGCCCCACACACTGCAAGGGATCCGGCGACGTCCCAGGAGGGGAAGGGGGAGGAGGAGAAGCCAGCGAGGCCTGCAAAGCCACCGCATGTGTCTCCATCTGGGCTCTGGTCGTCCCCACGCCAGGAAACGGTGGATAAGGGGACGACATGCGGGGCCGCACCACCCGCGGAGAGCCCACGCCCGACAGGCCAGAACCCGGCCCGTCAGGGACAAACTGCGACACCAAGAGGTGAGCGGCGCACTTGCGACCTGGGAGAAGACCGAAGTCGGCGAGGGAAGCCGCGGGTCCGAGAACCCTCCTCAGGGGCCGGCCGAGATGACGACGCCGACCTGGAAATCCGAGCCAACAGAAGTTTCATCCGACGCTCACGCCGGGACTTCGGCTTCATCTGCTGGCACGCCTCACAATCAGTGGAGTCGTGGTGCTCCCCCAAACACCACATACAAATGGGGTGAGGATCCGTCGCCGAGATGAGGTGGCCACACGACGAACAAGTTTTAAAGGCACGAAGGCATTCGCACACTGTTCCCACACACGCAGCAATAGCAGAAGGGAAAGGCCTAAACAGGCCCATAGCACAAACCGGATCCGCATTGCACGCAGAAAAGGAAAAACTGATGTAGGCGCACCAGGGTGAGACTTATGTGACCCTGCGGACGTCACGTGCGCAGACAACGCCTGAGCGGAGTCGCGTGATGCTGTCCCCCCCCCACCCCCCCCCACCCCAGCGCGCAGGGATGCTAGGCAAAACGTTTTCCGGATCCAGTCTCACGCCTGGGGATAATTCTACGTGAAGGATAGTGGCTAGTAGTCTATCAGATGAAGGTAAATAATGTGTCCATCTGATAGAGACATCTAGCCACAGATTCCTTACCTTTGAATAGATACCCAAGCAATATCATCCCCGGAGGAGGGACTGCAGACAAGTTTAGACCAGGAAATCCTGTAGGACAGAGCGGCCAAAAAGGCAGTCCCTGCAGACTTGACTGTGCATGCAGTAGTGCTTGGTAAACATGTGCAGAGACGCCCATGTTGCGGTCTGACAAATGTTTAGAACTGGAACTTCACATTACAACGCTGTGGTAGCAGCCATGGCTCGGGAGGAGTGGGCCCTTAAGCATTCATGAGGCTACTTTATGGCAAGAGCATAGCAAATTTAGATGCAGAGAACAAACCATCGCAAGATAATACTCTTCTGCACAGCACTACCTTTCTTCGTACCCACTTACCCCACGAAAAGTTGGGTAGTCCACCTGGAACTCTTCAGTGCCGTCAAGGTAGAACGCTCTTTTTGGGTACAGATGGAGGAGTCACTCCTCTTTAGAGGGGTGTGGAGGAGTGTAGAAAGTGGGCATGGTGACAGATTGCCCACATGGAATGGTATTACCACTTTCGGGAGAAAGGCGGCCCGAGGGCGATGCACCACTTTGTCCGGAAATATTATCAGGTAAGCAGGACTGGATGACTTATGATTCGTAATGTACCCCAATATAGGCCTGGGTAGTCACCTAACCTTTCACCTACATTTATGCATGTTATGAGGTGGCTGGTGCGTTAAGCGCTGTGCAAACGATATTGCAAGATCTTTTTGTTGCTGATGCACATTTTGCACTTTACTCTTGACTTTTTAAAAATTGTACTGTATGGTTTTAAAATAAAATAAAATTTGCTCTGACTGCTCATAGGTTAAAAATTAATTGCTTACCGGATTCTTCCCGACCTCGCGGTGCCCGCCTGTTAGAGCGGACCCGCCCACGTTGAGGTCGCCGGTCTAGTCTTTCAGCCCCACACCCATAAAAGCAACACGCTGGCGTGGCCGCGCCTAAGGAAGCCCGTCTGCGCACGACCGCTCACAGCGCCAGCCATGCTGCCAGTACCAGGAGAACTGGAGATGAGGGCAGGAGGTACTATTACTCGAGGGAACAGTTGCTTGAGCTTGGGTTAGTGGGGGGTAGGAGAGATAGGGTTAGACTAGAGGAGACCGTAGGGTCGGAATCCGACTTTGTAAAAAGAGATAGTCTGAGGTGTGGGCTGCTTAATGTCAGGTCCCTGCCGAAGCACCATCTGAAGACACAATTGCTTATAGAAATGCATGGACTAGATGTTTTGTTCATGAACGAAACATGGACACATACTGATTCAGATTTGGAGCTGGGATTGGCCTGTCCATCTGGATATAAAGCCTTCCACAAACCTCGCTTGGGTGGTAGAGGAGGCAGTGTGGTGGTTATTTTCAAAGAAAATTGGGATTTTGCCCCTTCTAATTTTGATGAGCCGGAGGTCATAGAACTTTTGGGCTTCTTAATAAAAGACCCCAAGGGACAACTACTAACTGGCTTAGTCAGCTATAGGCCCCCTGGAACAACTAGTCCTTTATTTCAACAAGGGTCTATTGAAGTCCTGAGCAACCTGGCATTGACTCATTCCAGACTACTTGTTGTAGGGGACTTCAATCTATGGCCTAATGGGATATTAGATTCAGGATATCGTAACATTATTCAATCCTGTGAGACCCTAAACTTACAACAGTGGGTTATGGAGTCCACAAACCAGGGGGAACACATATATACTCCCTAGACCATTTGATACGCTCTCTGCAGGTGATATCGAAAAAATGGCCATGGGAGTATCCTCAGGATCCCCTTTGGATCCATTGCCACATAAAATCTGGAAGGAGCTGGCCCCTGAACGGTTTCCGGCACTACGGCAAATTTGTAACCAATCCTTGATGAATGGCTCTGTGCCGGTCTGCTGGAAACAGGCGTCGGTGACACCCCTGTAGAAAAAAGCGTCACTTGACCCAGCCTGTTTAAAGAACTACAGATCCATTTCCCTCCTACCATATCCAGTTAAAATTCTGGAACGAGTGGTTAGTAAAGCACTCTCCCAGTTATTAGAAATGAAAAACTTTCTGGACAAGGTCCAATTTGGATTTCGCCCAGGCCGTAGGACGGAGACTGCCCTGGTGACCGTTATGGACGACCACCGTATGCGAGCAGACAGGGGACAGTCGGCCATATTGATATTGATCGACCGTGTCGGGGACGCTGGCATTCAGGGAACAGCCCTGAAATGGATCTCCCCTTTCTTGAAAATAGGTCCCAGGCTGTTCGCCTGGACACCTTTTTAGCTAGGGGGGTTAGCTTGACCTGCGGAGTCCCTCAGAGATCCTCTCTTTCCCCTCTACTTTTTAACCTGTACATGCTTCCTCTGATCCGCTCCCTACGTAACTACGAGGTGGCTACCTTTAACTATGCTGATGATCTCCAATTAGTGTTTACAATTGACTCTTCCACCACGTCAGTTTCCAGGTTCCAGACTACCATGTTTCATTAGAAACTGGATGAACGCCAGTCAACTTAAACTCAATCCCGATAAAACTGAGCTGGTCCTGACTGGCGGTACCTCCAACCCCTGGAATGACAGTTACTGGCCACCTATGTTAGGCAATCCCCCCCAACCTGCTGACTCCGTGAAAAGCCTTGGAGTCATTATAAGTAAAGACTTGACCATGAAAGCTCAAATCAGTGCTGTGGTATCATCCTGTTTTTTTCATCTTCGCAGAATTCGTAAGATCGCGAGATTTCTGACTACCGAGGCCCTCACTTTGGTTCTCATGGCCTTAGTTATTTCCCGCTTAGATTACGCTAATTCATTGTATGCTGGCATTCCGGTCTACCAGCTTCACCGCCTACAACTGGTTCAGAACCAAGCAGCCAGACTTATCTTTCAACAACCTAGACATCAACATGTCCGTCCCCTGATGAAGAGCCTTCACTGGCTCCCAGTAGTAAAACGTTGTACTTTCAAACTGGGCTGCACTATCTCCAAAGCCCGAGCCGGCCTTGGCCCTGCCTTCATCTCATCCCTAGTACTTCGCTATACACCTTCACGTGCTCCCCCTTTAAACGGAAAAAACATGGCGGCCTCAGTTTCTCTTTTTTGGCTCCCCAACTTTGGAACTCTCTCCCTATTGAGCTTAGATTTGCAACCTCTCTTTCTCAGTTCAGATCTCTCCTTAAAACTCTTCTATTCGTACAGGCTTATTCGTAAATTCTATTCATTCACTTCTGCTGCATCTCTCCCACTAGCGCCATGAAACCGTTTTAACATAACATAACATATTGGTTCTCCTTGACCTGTCTGCTGCATTCGACACGGTAAACCATGGGATTCTCTTATCCAGGCTTGAAGAGGTGGGAGTGACTGGCACTGCCCTTAAGTGGTTTTATTCATACTTATCCAACAGACAACAAGCAGTAGCCCTCCCCCCTTTTCGGTCCAAGTTTTCTAACATACTGCATGGTGTCCCGCAGGGATCGGCAATTAGCCCCATCCTATTTAACATTTATATGAGCCCTCTGCCTGCCATCATTAGATCTCAATGTTAACTTAGTGAATTATGCAGACGACACCCAGCTTATCCTGTCTTTAGAGGGTGAGCAATCAGTGTCTCTAACAGACTTTCATGCACGTCTGCAGGATATAGCAACCTGGCTCAGGGAGAACTCTCTTCAATTTAACTCCGAAAAGACCGAGATTCTACATTGTGCAGTAGGAAGAATTCCCCCTACACTTCGATCTAACTTCTGGCCAACTCCCCCTAGTACTTCGCTGGCTCCCAGTAATGTATGCAATCTGGGAGTCATGTTTGATAATAAACTAACATTAGAAAAACATGTCAATAAGACAGTTGGAAGCTGTTTGTTTGATTAGAGCATTTCGGAAAATTTTCCCGATGTTCTTTGGAGGCCAGAACGCCGATAGTTCGGAGCACTAGCCTCAGCAGACTGGACTATTGCAATGCTCTGTTATTAGATTACCCACAATATCTGATTGAGAGATTGCAGAGAATACAGACCATGGCTGCAAAAATAGCATTACGGCGATGGCGCTGTTCTTCTGCCTCCCTGGCACTCTCTGATCTGCATTGGTTGCCAGTCTCGCAGAGAATACCATTTAAAGCACTGTGCATAATGTTTAAGGTCCTGCATGGAAATGGACGCGAATCCTCATTATTGAAAGAGACTTTGCACCAATTCTAGATGGAGACACCATTCGTGGTCCGCTAGGCATTGATGGCTGAGTTTGCCCACCCTGGCGTTCAGAGAACATGCCAGGTGTTCAGCCTCCAGTGATATGCCCTGCTGTTTCAGCCATGTCCAGAGACGCAGGGCCTCTTGACAAATTGTCCAAGACCCCACTTCGTCCTGTTTGTTGCAGTACCACATGGCAGTGGTGTTTTATGTAAACACTTGAACCAGCTTTCCCTTAACCCCTTCCATGCCCATGACGGAATGGTTCCGTCATGAGCATCAGTTGCGCAGTGCTCATGACGGAACCGTTCCGTCATGGGCCCGCCCGCGCTCGAACCCTTCAGCACCGCGGGGGAATTCCCGCAGCGCTGAAGGGGTTAATTGAAGGAAGAGAGGCTTTCAATGCCAAACGAATCGCTCGTAGCACCAACAAGTTGTTGTGGAGTCCGGTTTCCACTGGAGACCAGAGTCCTCTGACCTCCTACTATCCGAGATGGCCGCCTCATCCCAGGAGTGACATCTGCCACTACTGTGTGTTCTGGTTGGGAAGAGAGAGGGGTCTGCCTCTGACCCAATAGCGGTTGGTCAGCCACTACTGCAGGGCCTGTGCAGGTCCCTCCAAGGTCTGGACCATGTCAGAGATTCTCCTGATGCTGTTCCCACTGGGGCTTCAAGTGCCACTGCAGAGCCTGCATATGCCATCTGGTATGTGTCACTAGCAACATGGAGACCATGGGGCCCAGCAGCCGCAGAGTCAGTCTCACCGAAATCCAAGATAAAGGCTGAAACATCAGTATCATAGCCTGAATATCCTGGACTCGCCGCTCGGGATTGTAGACCCTAAACTGCACTGTGTTCAGAACAGCTCCAATGAAAGGGAGCATCTGAGAGGGAGTTAGGTGTGACTTCAGCACATTGATAGTGAACCCTAGAGAATGCAGGAGGTTCACAGTAGTCTGGAGGCGGGAGACAATGCCCTGGGATGAGCCCACCTTTAACAGCCAGTCGTCTAGATAGTGTAGGACTGGCACCCCTGATCTGCGTGGATGAGCTGCAACTACTGCCATCACCTTGGTGAACACCCAAGGGGCGCTGGTAAGGCCGAAGGGGAGCACAGTGAACTAAAAGTACTTGTGGGTTAACGTAAACCACAGGTAGCGCCGATGAGCAGGCAAAACAGAAATGTGAAAATAGGCGTCCTGTAAGTCTAACACTATCATCCAGTCCCCAGGGTCCAGGGCAGATAAGGCCTGAGCTAGAGTGAGCAACTTCAACTTTTTCTTTTTGAGGAAGTAGTTGAGGGCTTGCAGATCTAGGATAGGGTAGGCTTGCAGATCTAGGATAGGGTAAAGACTCTCGTCTTTTTCAAAGGCCCGAAAGTAGGAGGAATAAAAACCACACCCTACTTCTGGTGCCGGAACCCTCTTTATGGCTCCCTTGGCCAAGAGAGTCATGACTACCTCCTGAAGCAAAGTCAGATGATCCTATGTTAGCCAGCTGTAAGTTGGATGCATGGAGGGTGGGGTAGTCTCGAAGGGGAGGGAGTAGCCCCTTCGAACTTTCTGGAGAACCCACTTATCCAAAGTGATGTCCTGCCGGTGGAGGTGATCCTGCTACCAACTGGCCACCCATGACCTGGAAGGGCCAGACTAGGAAGGTTTGGAGGATTAGGGTTAGTCCTCAACCAGGCGTGGCGTCGCACAGCCACCGTCTATGAAATCGCTCAACCCAGCGAATCTGTTGTGTTGAGACCAAAACGAATGGCAAACTTTGCCACATTTCTCCTGTCTGATGCTGCTTGGGAGAGGATGGCACAGGCCACTTAGGAACCTGTGGCAGCACGTGCACAAGAGCTTCCCACAGTGAGTGGGAGTAACAGCCAAACAGGCATGCGATGTTCACATACCACAATGCAAACAGAAAACATTTTCTTACCCCAAATATTCAGCTTCTTGGCTTCACTGTTCAGTGCTGCAGAAGGGAACGTACCATGGGAGGTAGAGGATTGGACCACCAAGCTCTCGGGGATAGGGCGGTTGGTGAGGAAATTTGGGTCGCCTGGTATAGGGCGATGGCGGCAGGCAACAGTCCTATTCACAGGAGCCCCTGCATTGGGCTGGGCAGGGCAGGGCTCGGACCAGGTTCCCAGTAGGACATCAGTTAAGGCCTCGTTGAATGGCAGCAGGGGTTCTGAGGAGGAGACATCTGGCTGCAAGACTTCGGTCAAGATATTTGTCTAGACTGCCATGGAATAGAGCTGAAGTTCCAGGACCTCAGCTGCCCTTCGCACCACCCTATAATATAATGTTCCCTCCTCGTAGGCACGGTAGGGGGAGAAAGAAGGCCAGCATCTGGAGAGGGGTCCAGATCGCTGGTCTCCCTCAATTCCTCGTACCAGTCCATGCCTTGATAAGGCTTGTCTTGTAAAGGGTCCAGAAACCCCACCCAAACTTCCTCCATTCTTTGCCCTTCAGAATAAGGTTGAGAAACTGACCTAGGACCTAAGAGTTCTGTTGGCGCCGTTATCTGCAGTGGTCGTCACCGATCCTGCTCGTCGGGGATGAGAATGGGTTGGGAGTCCAGTGTCTGGGCCTGGGAAGCTCGCAATGCTATGCCCAGCGCCGGTCCAGATCTGTCACTGGATCGGGGGTGTCATTGGAGCCGCCAGTGTGGAACACGATAGAGACCCCTCTGAGCTCGGTCACCCAAATATAAGGCGCATGGTGTCATAAAACTCTCTGAGCTGGGCGGGGATCACTCCAGCTACCGGGAAGAGCGGAGCAGACTCAGGTGCCGGTTGAGAGGAACCAGGCCGAGACTCCTGTTGCGTCGGACAGGGAAAAGTCCAAGCACAATTTGGCTGGTCTTTATTGTGCTTCTTACCTGTTCGACTCGACGACGGATGAAGACTTAGGAGACTCGGAGTGGTGCCCTGACCTTACTCTTCTCCGGGACTGTGAACTAGACCTCAGAGGAGAACGAAGTGGTATCAACCACTCCCTCAAAGCTTTCGGAGTCATGGCCCAGCAGTCGAAGCACAACATCGAGTCTGGGTTGTGTTCCAGGCACCAGAAACAAACCATGTGTGGATCCATCACCGACATGCCGCGTTGGCAGGGGCTGCATGGTTTTAACCCGGATGTCCACTGCCTATTTCCTTTCACCATAACTATGGAATTTTGTGCATTATAACAAAACCATCTTTTTGCTTTTGTTAATCCTTGTAAAACACAATCTGCAAATACCTCTCCTAGAAAAGCAAATACAATCCTGCTTGCTTTTTATGCCAGCAGTTCCATAATGAACTGGTGTCTTCAGAACAATCTTTTTCTAAAAGCACATTTTTTTAGTTTGGACCCCCCAAACTAATTACCTCCTTTTTCAACCTTATCAGCAATTTCTACCCAATAACTATGTTATGACTCAGACTGACCTTTCATAGTGGGACAAAGAAAGAATATTTACCATTACTTGAGCATGTTTGCCCGAATATCTTTCCTTTTTTGATTAGTCATTCACACAGCAATGTTTTAGCTTATAACTGTATGCACTAAGTGTCACATTGGGTTTTAATAGGCAAACTAGCAAATTACTAAACTATTTTGAAGTATATTGTTTATCATGTTTTCTGTCTTCCCTAGAGTTATGGGCTAAAGTCAGTGCCTATAACAAAGTCAGATCTGCGCTATTGTGCTCACTGACGAAGAGTGGTAAGTGAATCAACTTACCAGATTCTGTACAGAGGGTCCTAAAGTCTAGCTCACAAGTGACACTGCCCCTGCCCATTCTCAATCAGCTGCCTCTTTCCTACAAGAGAATCTGTAAAGTAAGACAAGGAAGGCCATTTGAAAGATACTGCTTCTCAGAAGGAAAGCAATGGACCAATAACATCCTTATCATTCATTATAATTCATTATTCTTTAACCTTGGTGTCGATATATCTTAGCTGCCTGTACAGTAGAGACTATAGTTTCAGGGGGCCCATAAGTGAGAGCCTATTGATAACGAAGGCAAGCTTTCATCAAGCTTTATAGACAGAAAATAACTTTTTTTTTAAGTTGTCTCGCTGGCCCGAGCTTTTCCAACAGCACTCAAGGTATGTATCCAGATAAAGTACTATCAAGAACAAGTGCATTAACCCAGTAATTACAACAATGGAGCTGGTAAAAAAACAAATACAGCAGTTTGCACCCAAACACTAGGACAGGTCCATCACAAAGATTATAAATAATTATGCACATTTTTCTTTAGTTAATACTCTACAATGACATGTGGAAGAAAACATGTATATACGTACTCAAAGAACCAGACGTGGTTCTTCTTCTTTTTGGATTTTCTTGAATGTTTTTTTCATTAGCTGATGAACCTCTGGTCTGAATGGTTCTTGTGACCGATTTCTGAACCAGTTCTGTCTTCTCAACCCCATGAAAATATTTCATATGATAGTGTAGTAGCTTTGCTTTACGGAAAAATTTCGAACAATCCTTAATCTTGCATTTGAACTTGCTGCGGTCAAAGTCACTGTTTAGCACTTTGGAAGCGAGAAGGTCACTGTGTTTCCTCAATGTTGTAACTAGAAAAACACAAACAACAAATGTTAAGCATCTTTTCAAGTGTAGCACCAGACAAGCAATAGTTTGAAATTTTCTTTAAAACAGGTAACAAAGCAGCAACATGTAAGAAAATGGATTATTAGTCCCGAAGGATGTGAATTCTTCACAACTAATAAGTCCGCAATTCTCTTTTTACTGGGAACCACGTACCTCATTGTAGCACTTGACTCTTTCAGGATGGCACAGCAGTTCAAGGTCTACTCAGAGGATGTGGTATGGGCTAGCAACCCCAATTCGCTGACACAAAACACTTCTCAAATTATTGTCCAGTTAGTGCCTTTTCTTTTAAACAAGAAAAGTACTTTTATTATGCACACACTACCCAGTGTTAAGAATTACATAACAAATATATACATTCAGGTACACGGAAGTACCTTTGGTGACACCCTCATATCAAATTTAACACCCAGGTTTGTCCTGACTCAAATAAGTGCAATACCACCACCCATACCAGATGCAACATCCCACTAAAAGGGGCTGTCATTTCAAATATTGCAGGCCTAGTGGCTGTCAATGCCACAATGTTGGGAGGAGGACAGAGATACACGTTCGATATGCAGTGAGGGAGTACCTTGACGAAGGTGTGACTACAAGACCGCCTCCCCCACTCCTCCATGAGGTACAATACTTAAACCTTCAGGATAAGAATCTTTGACACAAAAAACTGTAACAATGCCGTCACAGGCCTTTGCGTGGGCAATATCAGTTATAAGGTCTTTTTTTGAAGGTGTACTAGTGCATACACGGGTAATTTTCAGTGTATGTAAAACAGGTGATCTATTGAAGTGTGCGACTACAAAACGATATGGAAGTAGTATCGCATACTAATTATTTGTAGAAGTTAATTCTGGCCACTCACGAAGACCTGTCTGTCTTAATTGCATGTACATGTTTTTCTGTTCATTGTAACACATATGTTTTATGTCTTGTAGATAAGTTTTCTACCGATACTGAAGGACCCGGTTTGGACCAGGTGTCAATCGGATATTGTATGCGCGATAACTGTACGAAGTGTGTAGGGAATCACCATAGGGACATATTGGGTTCATTACGGTTATGAAGAATGCCCGGGACCCCTTATGGGGCCATCACAGGGCTGAAACATGTCACCTGACCGAGTGGACAACTAGCACCATAACAGGGCTATTATTGTCCTATATTTCATGTTTTTAACTATCTCTCCACCACCAATTAATACAAATTAAATACGGAACTGGCGGGCAGTAGGGATTTTTTTATTTTGAACGACTCCCCCCTCTTTTTTCCTTTCTTTTTCACCTTAGTTTCTTACTAATATTAGAACAACAGCCCTAACATGGGCTTGTTCGCCATTAGAGTATTTTTTGGCAAACGTGTGATGGCCAATGGTGAAGCCTGACACCTGGGAGGTGTGGGAGGCCATCCTGTTAATTTTTTGCTCACAATTGTGCTGGTCCAAAATATTGGAATGCTTGAGTATCCAGAACGATTCCTCAGTGAACGTGCACCTACACTGTAAGGTGAGAAAAAGCCACAATAGGTGGGACTAATAACATAAGGGCCCTTCATTTTTCTAGTGGAAACGGTATTTTGAAGGGAGAGCAGGAACGGTGGTCCCTTGCCCTCCGGACAAACTTGCTCCCACTCTCTATGACCCTTCAGTGGTTGAGTCACATGTGATAAATAGTCTGCCATATTTCCCTATGCCCTTCCCATCCCACCAAGCCCCAAACCCCACATGGGTGCATGCAATAGGGAAGAACAAATTCCTTTGATAGAACATTAGGAGGACATTGGGAAATTTCATATGCTTCTGTGGAACCTGTTGGCATAAGGTTAGTTTTCTCTGACAGGAAGGCTGTCACTGCCTATATGCCAGCCCCCTGGATTATCCCCTAAATATGCAAAACTGATGGGAAAATTGCTCTGCTGGGATCAACAACCCCAAGGAACTAGCTGCGGGCCTACTAGATTTAAAACCTCTGCGAGCAAAGTCTGCCTTATTTCCAAAGAGGTGAAACCAATCGAAGGGCATGTTCATTAGCATTGCATGCAAATTGAAAGAAATCTGGTTGATTTCAACCAGGCGAAGCACAACACTGATACCATCAGCCCTGCCTATGCAGTTTGTGCTAGCCCGCACTGTTGATGTACTTCACTGCGTACTGTCCATCATGGAGCGGCATGACCCCACTTATCACAGAGTGGAAGCACTACAAAAAAAAATCTTCAAATCCAGTCTGGTATCCGGGGGATATTCTAATGGGTGGAATCTGTAATTAGAAGTAGCCATCAAAAAGGACTGAATTGGTGGCTGCACTATGGCTTGGGATAGCTGCCACGGCCTGTGGGCCAACCTTAAATTATTTCAAACGGTTTCATTATCAATTTGATTAGAAAAAGCCACTTCGGGTAAAAAGGAAGCAACAGTTGAACTCCATTACTCGCTCCCTACAGGGATAGACATTGCCTGCCAGACAGAATGTCTGCATCACATGGAGAGACAAGTGGTAGTTTCTGACCCTGCTGGTAAAAACAAAATGAAGGACAGTTTGTTGCTAGGAACATGGCACTGGGAATGACTTATTCCGTTTTAGAGATCCGAGGCAGAACACTCGTGAACTTGGAGTGGTTCTACAGGCTGAATTGTTCTTAAAATAATATTGCTGCTAACTGAATATTGCTTTTATCAGTTTTAAAATTGTTTTTTACCTGGTCTGTTGAAAGGGGAAAAGAGCTGCGTTCAATGCTCTGGGGGTAGGAGGCTACTTCGCTCTCTTCCGCATTTTTGCACTTCAGATGCCGGGTCAGCGGTCTAGTTGCTGTTCCCGGCGCCGGCCCATTCGCCTAAAAGCGCCTGATGATGTGACCGCACAGTGGGCGCGCCAAACTGCGCCCATCCACACCCAGGAGCCAGAACTCCTGCATCTTTCCCAAGGGCCGCTACTGCTACTCCAGTTCACAGCTCAATCAGTTAAATAGTGCCCTGGGAGCAACATGTTTTCATTCTATCTTGCCTGAAATGTTACCGGAAAGCTGCCCACACTGCAGGTTTAAATTCTCTTCCCATATTACCGTGCCCACTTTATCTACTTGCTCTTATAAACTCCTCCTGTTGAATTGTAGTTCCCTGCCAAAACATTCAGCAGAGATCTCGATGCTCTTAAAAGATTCTGCCCAGAAGTCATGTTTCACACAGAAACGTGGCTCAACTCTAGTACAGAGCCAGATATTGTTCAAGCACTCCCCCAGGGGTACTTGATGCAGAGGGTGGACAGCACGACAGGCAAGGGCGGTGGTATTGCTATTATATATAAAGACCACCTAACCTGTTGCCTGCTCGGAAACCCTCTCAAACTGCGAGTGCCCACTTTGCTATAGAATTTACTCCACTCCTCTCTCTCACAGGCATTCTTAATTATCGCCGCCGCCGCGCCGCCGCCCCCCCCCCCCAGGGCAACAGGCACTTTCTGTAAATCCCTGTTAGAAGCAGTAGTAAACCAAGCCAACACTGTGGCGAATTTTACTCTCCTTGGAGATTTTAATCTGCATTTTGATGACTCTGGAGCAGTAACAGCACTTGAATTGGCGCGAGACCTCGCGGCCTTTCAAATGCCTCAAAAGATTCTGCGAGGAACCTATGTTAAAGGGCACCTCCTTGATCCCGTGTTTTCTAACCTAGAGGACTTAAAAAGGAAAGATCCCATTCCCTTACCATGGTCTGACCATTTCCTTATCCCCCTTTCTTGGTCTCCCCAGGTCACCACATCCTATACCCAGTCCACACGGAGCTTGAGCCGACCCTGGCCCAAGCTCCCCTTGGACAAGTGGGCCTACGAACTGGAAAGGACCAGACCTAAGCCTGATCCCAGTCCAGTCAAAGCCAAAGATGACTTTTGTAACCTGATAGAGGGCACACTGAATGTGGTCCTTCCAAAAATATTGACAAAAAAGACTGGGGGTCCTCATAAATCTCCTTGGTTCTCTTCTGAACTACGCATTTTAAAACAACGTTGTAAGGTATTGGAAATAAGCTGGAGGAAAGATTTCTCACCCAACAAGAAGTCGGAATATAGGACAGCCATCTGCACTTATAGAGCAGAAATTAAAAAAAGCCCAGGCCTCCTATTATGAGAAAAAGATCTTTCTTTATTGATCGAACTGATTTGGGTCACGGGGCGCAGACGTATCAGCCTAGCGAAATTACAATTAACTACGAAACTGGGGGGGGGGGGATGGGTGTACCGGATTTGCGCACGTATTGCTATGCTAGCCAACTACAGTGGCTGGCATATTGGCTTGCAGGACGTAATTTGCAAGAATTGGATAGGTCACTGCGGGATAGGGACAAGGGGGTCATCCACAGGCTGTTACTACCACAGGCCCCCCTGCCGGCGTCGACACCCCACTTGCTAAAGATAGCCATTACTTACTGGAGGAGTGCAGTGAGGTACACTGGACGGACACCGCCGTATGCTCCCACTATTCCGCTACTAGGTATCCCTACACGAACGGGACTGCTCACTAACCGTGCTTTACAGGCATGGGCTGAAGCGGGCATTACCATGATAGGAGAGTTCTTCTCTGAGGGTGTATTAATGTCACATGCAACGTTTGTACACGTACATGGTGCCCCTGAACTACATGCACATATAACCAGATACATACGCACCACATAGTCACCAGAGGATACTGAACCTCCCACGAATACTCTACTTACCATGCAATACCTAATGGGAAATGGGGCACGCCTAACAAAATGGTTGACTCACGGTCCATGGTGGCAAGGAACTCTTGCACCTGTTCGGGAGTCGCTGACGGACCCGGGTAAGGTGGGTAGGCCGCGGGACTCCCAGGCTCCAAGGGAGCCGCAGGGGCAGAACCGCTGTCACCCTCACCCGCCTTCGAGGACCGACTGGGGGATGTCGGAGAGCGAACACGCTTCTTCGTTTTCTTTTTATGTCGACGCTTACCGAAGGGCGAAGACTTGGAGCCCAAGGAGCGACGACTGCAGCCCTGTGAGCGGTCCTGGGAACGGTCCCTGGACCGGAGTTGAGACGAGTGCCGGGCCTCCAGCAGTCTCCAGCGCTGCTCCCTCCAGGCAGTAGAGGCAAACATCATGGGGGTCCACCACCGACATATTGCGACGGCAGGCCCCACAGGACTTAAATCCAGGCATCCCTACGTGCACCAGGAGAAAAAAGGGGAGACAAAAATCTCAAAAGAGTAGTTAAAAAGTGACTAAGGTACGTGATCTATCCGAATCTGCGCTTGCTAGCGCGGAAAAAGAAAGAACTGACGTCAGCGCGCATGGGTAGTGCCTAAGTAGTCTCCGTGACATCATCTCAGTGCTTACAACGCCAGCGATGGACGCAGAGCCGCAGGACGCCACCTACTGACGTGCAGGGGTACTGCTAGCAAAAGTTTCCGGATCCAGTCTGACGCCTGGGAATATTCTAAGGTAAGAATCTATCACTAACGTGTCTCTTTCAGATAGGCCTGCTAGAGGTGTGACTTGGCCATGCCACATGTTGTGTCGGTAGGCATGGCACACAGATGTGTGCCATGGCAACGCTTCAGTTTGGTCTGCACCAAATCACGCAGCCTGCAGTTAAGGTGAGGGGTCTATGAGGGTGGCACAATACATGCTGTAGCCCTCAGAGGCCATCTCTAGTCACAAGGCCCTCTATACCAGGGGTACCTTTTACAAGTGACTTACATTTGGCCAGAGGTGTGCCAATTGTTGGTACAAAGGTACAGTTTTAGGATAGAAAACAGGTGCTGGGGCCTGGTTAGCAGGATCCCAGCGCGCACACACAAAGTTGGAAAAGGAAAAAACTGACATAGGCGCGCCGGTGCGGGTCTTATGTGACCTCGCTGATGTCACGTACGCGGACGACGCCTGGGCGGAGTCGCGTGATGTTGTTCCGGCGCGCAGGGATCCTGTGGCAAAAAAGTTTCCGGATCCAGTCTCACGCCTGGGGATAATTCTACGTGAGGGAATCTGCGGCTAGTAGTCTCTATCAGATTAACAATTATAATCTGTGCAAGATTGTATATTGGAATGTCGCAGGGCTGTGTAATAAGGCGAACAATCAAATGTGGTGTGACTTGATTTTAGACTTTGATATACTCTGTTTGCAGGAAACGTGGGTGATGGATCCAATACATATTAATGGATTTAAAACACTGCACATATCCGCAGTAAAGGGGCCGTGGGGTAGAGCAATGGGAGATTTGTGTATATACTTTGCCACTAGTCAAACCAGAATTGGGGGGGGGGGGGATAGATATTATCAATTGATCAAACTCCACATAAATATGACCTATAGCATTGTTTTGATCAATTTTTATAATAACTTCCATCAGTTGAGTTTGAAAATGTGGTAAAAAATATTGTTAATGACCTTATAAGGGCCACCTTTGAAGGTGCCAAAGATAGTATGATAATCATGCTGTGGTTTTATGGATGAAGAAGATTTATGTAACTCACATTTTTGTCACACAAGATCGGGGGATTTATTTAATAACCTCACCGCCAATAAGGAGTTGGGCTTTGTAAATGACCTATTGCCCAAACCAAGCGTTATGCCTCCCACATTTAACGGAGAGGTTTATCGTTGATCATAGATTTTATGCTTGTATCACGTAATCACGCATCGAGAATAAACGATTTTAGTGTAGGGGATAACCCCATGAGTGATCATTTCCCCCTCTATTGAACAATTGGACTTCCAGCACAGAGGCCACAAAGGACAGCCGTCCACACAGGAGATATAGGAACGATAAAACTGGATAAAATTAATGGTTATTCATTACGATGGTCTAAGGTAGATCCCGAAGTAGTCACTAAACAGATAATCACCAAATATAAAACCTTCATTGAAACAAGTCTGAGCGAGTCAGCGTTACCAAGTAGCATACTAACCTCGTTTGAGACACTAGCAGCTGGGATTAGCGACTCATTGCTGATACAACACCGGAACCAAACCCTGGGGCTGGTTTGACAAGCGCTGCACGACTGCCTACAATACCCTTAAAAACGAGTTACATAGGCAGCCCAGAAGTGCGGACAATATTAAGACAGCTAGACAGGAGTATAGACGGGCACTTAACGAGAGAAAATCTGTCTTGAGAAAGGAAGCATGGGGATCACTCCACGATGCGGCATTACACAAGGATAGTGCCGCATTTTGGAGAGCAGTGAAAACCCCATTCCTACAACCAGTGGGGGGCCCCTCTATAGAAAATCGCTATACCCGAGGTATCCTGGGTTAGCCATTTTTCAAAGATTTATGCGAAGTTGGAGCCCTTTAATGAAAGTTGCATGGTTACAACAATTGAGAAGCGGGAAAAAACAAATTTGAAGTTTACAATGGAGGAGGTGGGGAGAGCTATTGCAGCGAGTAAGGGAGGTAAAGCTCCGAGCCCCGATGGGGTCCCTGTGGATTTATTTAAAGAAAACACTGATCTCTGGGGGCCTATATTAAACCAGGTTTTTAATGCTAGCTGTATGGAAGCAATTCCAAAGACCTGGGGGGAATCAATAATAGTCCCAATATTTAAAAAAGGGGATCGTAATAATCCCAGCTGCTATCGGCCAATATCCCTGTTGGACTCATTGGTAAAGGTTGCCGGTAGAATCCTCTTAGAGCGCCTCCAGACATGGGAGTAAGATAGACAGGTCCTATCAGACATACAATATGGCTTCCGCGAGCGATTGGGAACAATTGAGCACAGTTTAAACCTCGCCTTATTGGTGGGGAAATACGTTAGAGTAAAAAAGGGCTCCCTATTTTTGGCATTCGTGGATCTCACGGCAGCCTTTGATTCTATGAGACACGACAGATTATGGGAGATACTAGAAGTCTTAGGAGTAGACTCCCATATTACCCGTTTTTTACAGTATTTGTACAGAGATGCATCAGCAACTGTGTGCTTTGGTTTAGGAGGCGAGCGCACAGCCCCCTTCGCAATCGAAAGGGGGCATAAGGCAAGGTCTGTACTGGCCCCTTTTCTTTTTAATTTGTACTCTAACGGGTTGGAACGAGCACTCCTTGACAATAACCAGGATTTCCCCATAGTAGGTGGCCGATCAGTACCTGCACTTCGCTATGCGGATGACGCAGTACTGATGTCTAGAACCCAAATCGGCCGGCAGAGGGCCCTAGACAGGCAGACAGAATTTATGGAGAGTTTAGGTCTTACAATTAATAAGTCAAAGACCTATATTATGAATTGTGTGGGGGGGGGGAAAACAGGCCAAGGAGCATGTACGTGGGAGGGCATGAGTTAGCTACAACCAAGAACTTCTCCTATCTAGGTATTATGTTCAATCAAAGCGACTCATGGGCACAAGCAATACAAACAAAGAAGATGGCCTTTGCAAAGACAACAGCAGCCATTTCTTCCTTCTATAAAAAATTAGGTAGGAAACCCCCACCAGAGCTTATCCAAATTTATAAGGCGAAATGTATGGGGCTTCACTATAGCTCAACAAATTCAAGTAGCGGAAAACTAATTCTTAAGGTATCTCCTATCTGTCCCAGCTAGCACCTCTTTTGTCTGCCATGAGGAATTGGGTCTTCCGTATATTTCAGACCTCATAAAACTGGAACCCATCCTCTTAGGGCATAGAATATGGACATAAGAGCAAACTAAGTTAAACAGAGAGATACTTCAAGATTGCCTCAAACATGAGGGGGTATTAAAAATCCCCTGTATCAGGTATGTCCGAAATTTTATGAGCAACCTAGGGCACACAGAATACTTTACCAACCCCAGTAGTATGTATGAAATCCCTAGAAAGAAATTGCGGAAGGAGGGTCTCCAGCATTTGGGTATGATAAGGATGTCGGGAGAGTGCTCAAAATTTACCGTAAACCAACACCAGCTAATTTTAACTTCCTTTGATATGCAATCGTGCCCAATATCTGTACCAGGCAACTTTGACAGGCTTCTCTTAACATGGTTCAGGCTGGATATCGTTCATAGATTGATAACCTTTCCAAAAATGAACGACTGGTCAAGGTCACTGCAACTGTGTCCATATGACATGCAGGCTGAACAGTCTACAATACACCTACCTAGCTCTGTTTTGTAAATATTATATGATGTTAAGCTAAGTGTGGATACTACCACTTTTAAAGCAGCAGGGGCTAAGACAATGTCGTCCGGCTATTGTTAGACTCCAGTTTTTGGAGAATAAACATGAAGCTTGGCGCATAGCAAGGTTCCTGAAGAAAGCACTGCACTTTAGAAAAACGTATGATATGGGAAAAGTTTTAAACTGTGATGAATTTAATGTGATGATTTTTCTTTATTCTGTAATATTCTTAAATTTATGATGAATTATAACTGAGCATTTATGAATATGTATTGATGAGAGAAATGTACTTGCTTGTATTTGTTTATGAATATTGTACGCTTTTATGATTGTAAAAAAGATGCAGTCAAATAAAGCTTTCCTTGACTTGCTATGAAAATAGCTCAAACTTTCAGTAATGCGAGACCTATTGCATTGCAAATGCTTGTTTTAAAATTGGGAACCCAGCCTGTTATTAGCAGGATTGAATCTAGAAATACTTTTTTTTGCATATTTTTTTGGATGGGTGCCCAAAAGCAAGCATGGTGAGCACCTATAAATTAGACAGTATTGTTTGAACAAACTCATGCAAGGATGACTGCTAAGGATGGGCACTCATACACAGCAGTCACCTTTGAATGAGTTGGGTAAAATATTACAAATCATTCAAGGTTGATGTCATAGGGTATGCATAATGACCATCTTTGAACACCAATTGTATCACTTAAACAAAACCCTTCAAAATTGGCTGCCGCAGATGCATTTGCAGCAGCTGTGAAAGGACGTTTGTTTGTAGGCTAGTCTCCTTTAAACTAAGTTCAATATTAACCCGGGTGCAGAGACCTTTTTGGCTATTTGGGGAACTTCACACTTACTCGGTCATAACATTTATTTCACAAAAGGTATCCATGCCAAATTAGAATCCTTTTTTCTTTTCCAACATAATGGGACTTCTAAAGGTATGAAGCGTGTGTGGATTACCCTGGAGGGGAAGAAAAATAGCCAAAATATAGCTAAATGTTTGTTTTTGGGGAAAACAGGAACAAAATGCTCCTCAAAAAAGTATTTTTTTCCTAAAACTGAAACCATTAATGGTTTGCTGTGCTAAAATCACCATCTTCCTGGCTTTCAAGAACATGCAGAGTTGAATCAAAAATAATTTTTTCAACCACAGCTTTGGCATTTTTCTAAGTAGCAGACAATTTTTCCTAATTTTTGTGCTCCCAAACTAGTGTGAAACCCTTGGGTGATACCGGAAAGCTATACACTTCTTAAAAGTAG
Source organism: Triturus cristatus (assembly GCF_964204655.1). NCBI lineage: Eukaryota > Metazoa > Chordata > Amphibia > Caudata > Salamandridae > Triturus > Triturus cristatus. The sequence goes on from NC_140590.1 coordinate 1,352,175,072, forward strand.
ACAAAATTCTTAATTTAGCGAGGGCTCATTTGTGAACATCCCTCCACGGATTCTCAGACTAACTGTTCAAATAAAAAAATATTGAAAACATTTGTGACAATATGTATATCTGCAACTTGTCACAACTGCCACTTTACAGAAGCAATATACTGTTATGTCCTCTTGTGTCTTCCAGTCGTGGGGATATATAGTGTTTGTAGGTTCTCCAAGAACCTGAGGTACAAAGTCAACTACTGAGCTGCACCTTGCCATGGTTTTTCATTGTGACCAAGTATAGAGTAACTCGTATGGTAAAATATAAAAAGTGAAAAATTAGTAAGAAGGAAACCTATGAATTTTTTAAACTTAAACCAGATACTGAGATTCGAGCAGTGGTTATTTGGACATCTCTTAATTTATGAGTTACACATACTAGCATGTGATTCAGAGGGCATTTTGCAAAAGCTCTTCTTTCTAGCACAGTGGCTTACATTTGGAAGGCAAAAATGCATAGAAATCGAATTGTTAATAACAAATCCTCTACTGCTCTGTTCCCACACAAAATGGTACCTCACTTGTGTAAAAGGGCCTAGCACCTGCAACACAATATACCACAAAACTTGTCCTAGAGACATTGTATTGTATTCAGCAGAATACATGTTTTGTTTTTTTTAAATGTGGTGAGCTGCGGATTTTTAGGCCCTAGCCACCACTCCGTCAATCCCAGCAGAGGTGTGAGACTGAGAAACTCAGGCACAGGGAATTTGCTTGACCAGGGTGAGAGTAGCTGAGTCCCCCCTTTGCAGGAGAGCTGGAGATAAGCACTCAGCTATGATCAGAGCAGTTCAAGCCTTCCCCTCACATTCCTGAAGTGCTTAAAGATGCTGCCATGAATCCCGGGCCTGGCAGAACTTTGCAAGAGGTATGGATTATAGGGGTGGGCGGAATTTGCGCAGTCGCACTATGCAAAGCTCCGCGAAACGGTAAAAAATCTCCGCGAGCACGCAGAGTTCCGCTATCACGCAGAATTGCTTGTTCTGCCCATTTGCAATGCTTTTTTCCTGTTCGCTAACGCTGTTTGCGTGCTCGGGGGGAAATATCTCGTGAACACGCATTTTGAAAGCGTGAACAACGAAAAAATTCTGTGAAGCGTGGAATTTTTGGCAATTATGCGTTCTCCGCGGAACGCAAAATTACCCAAATTCCGCAAGCAGAACGGAATTTATCACCTAGGCCTAATGGATTACGTCACTGCCAACGAGTTAAAATGACAACAGCCTTTTATAATGGCAAACGATAAAAAACAGGCCTAATAGAAGAGTTACTTACCTTCGGTAACAATATATCTGATAGAGATACAGTCTAGCTGCAGATTCCTTAAATTAGAATATCTCTCCAGGCGTCAGACTGGATCCGGAAAATCTTTTTCCCCCAGCAATACCTCTGCACGCCGGGAGGTGGCGTCGCCCGGCTCCGTCCGGACGTCGTACACGGAAGTGATGGCAATGGAGTCATACAAGCCAGCTGATGTCAGTTTTCTACAGGAAACGTTTCCATGCCACAACGCCGAGCCATGCAAAAAACTGTGATAGCGTAGGAACAGTGTGTCTTACAAAAGAGCAACATCGTTGAAAAAGCAGCGAAAAGTAACATGAAAATGAGAGTCAAATCATTTGGAACGAGAAACAATAGGAACTAGAAAAAGCACCCAGTACCCGGAGGAACTGAAGGGAGCTCACAGAGCACTTGCTGCAAGCAAGGGCCCAACAAATTGACAAGTTGTGCCCCACCTCAAGGGGGTAACGGCTGCGGCACAAAAGATATGACAAGTCAGGCACAGCTTGTCACCACAGGAGGGAAATTAAAAGATCCACAATCTCGAAGCAACATGTTGCAAGACAAGTGACTAGAAGTGAACGACCACCAGAAGGTTCACTAGACACACCCTCCAGAGATTGAATGACTGTAGCACCAAAGAGAACCCAACCCAACCGACTGCCATAGAAAGAAGGAGGCACAGGCGTGGGCGGTGGGAGGGAATAAAAAACTGAATAACTCCACGCATAAAGAACGCAGGTGGAGCAACATGAGAAGGCAGTGAAAAGTAAAGACCTTAACCACCTAAAAACGTGGACGGAGTGGAGAGCCAAAGGGCTCGAAAGCCAAACACCCCACCCTCGCCAAAGAAAGGTGCAAGAACACGCCACCAACTAAACATTAAGATGAGGGAAGGCTGAAGGGCCCCACGCAGGAGAACGCACTCTACCCCAGAGTGAGGTGCAAGTGCACACCTCTGGAAGACCAAGGCCACCATAAAGGGGAATGGGGGGGAGGGGGGCTAGGTGGAAAAACATTATGAAAATGCCTTCGCAGAGCGGGCAGGATGGGCGGGCGTTAAGGAGTCTGCGGCTAGACTGTGTCTCTACCAGATAGATTGTTACCACTAGGTAAGTAACTCTTCCATCTGATAGAGACATCTAGCCGCAGATTCCTTAACTTAGAATAGATTCCAAAGCCATACCCCATAGGAGGAGGGTCTGCGAAACAACCACCAAGTTCCAGGAGAACATATTCGTCAAAGGGCTGATGAAACACAGTGAGAACAACAATGCCAGGGTAACTGACATTAGACCCAGGGAACTCCGTAAGAAACATAAACAAGGGACGGCAAAGACACCAAAATCCGACAAGGGACGGTGTGAGAACTCTCTCGCCGAGACACAGACGAAAGGAAATAGAGAACTAGAAAGATCAGTGCCAACGTAAGAAACAATGCAGTGACTCCTTCAAAGAAGGATCCCAGCACCGGTCCCTATGATCCATGAGGAACGAAGCCCCTAAGGGGCAAAACAACATGACAACAATAGAGCATACCGCCTGAACATACACCACAGTGGATGCCAAAATGAAACGGGGGACAGTCTGAAGACTGTCCAGCCAAGAACAGGAGCCGCAACAGGAGGCCCGTGTGTGTGCAAGAAGAAACACACATCAAATGTGTACCCCCTAGGACATGTGACAACAGTGGCAGGGCCGAACCTAGAGGCTAGTGCCAGCAGAGACAGAAGAGCCACCATTGAGCAAAAGCTCAGTAGGTAGGCATGCAGCTAAATGTACCAAAAGGTACCACTGTGAGGGGATAACCTGCAAAGCCAGGAACACAGAGAAAACTCTATCCTGAAGGAGAGAGTGAGCAAGAAGGCCTGATACTAGGGCAAAAAGAACCTAGAATGCGAACACCCCTAAGGCGTGTAGAACCTACGACATACACAGAGAGACAGGAATGTTGCCACACATACGTGAAGTGACGAAACAATAAACAGGGGAGTCGCTCATTCGGTACCACTGTACCGGTGTGCGGCGTAACAGTCACAGAATGCAGAAAAAACATTTCCCCGAGGGGGAAGAAACCTGGTCTCCCGTGAGGCAGGCGGAAACAGACCACGATACTGCCAATAAAGGATTGAGAGAAGGCACAGACAGAAGCCTGTCGCCAAAAAGCATACACCGCCATAGACCGACACCGTCTACCAACAAGAAGAATGTCGAGAAGAATACATGCACGGTAATGCTACCTAAAGGAGCAACTGTGCCAAATGGGGGTAAGAACTCACAACCAGAAAACAGCTGGTGGGGAGCCCATCACCAGTGCTACTAATGTGAGTAACAACCCACACCCCGAGAAACAGCTGGGGTGGAGCACAGATCCGGAGGCAGAAAGTCATAGACAAGAGCCACTCTTTGAAGAACTAAGAAATAGGAGGCAACACACAGCCGAGACAGAGCCGGCGGGAACTCCTCTTGCCCTAGGCAAGAACCCGACAGTGCTTGAGCCACAAGAAAAGATGTAGAGCACAACCTGTATGCAACAATACAGCAAGTATTCACGGAATACAGAAGAGACTGTTCTGGAACGGAACAGAGGAACCTGCCCCCCATGGCGCTTGTCCACCTGTCGACAGGCAAGGCAGGCACAGCGAGGCTGCAAGAATATGCCAGGAAAGAACAGGAGTGACAAAACCCCAATTAAACAGCAGGGAAGGACGCCCCTACGGAGGCGGGATGTATTACGGACCAACCGTAGACAACTAATAGTAACCCCCGGAGAGAAACCAACCCCAAGAGATTCCCCCTGAAATTCAACCAACTCCTAGTGACCTGACTGAGTGGCTGCTTAGGCTGCCACCACCAGACATGTTTCTGGACCCCTGGGTCGAGAGCTTGCTGCTCTCGGGGGCCTGAAACAATGCACATCCTGGGACGAGGTGTGAAGCCTCCTCCCCCAGGATGGGCAGGGTTCACGAACGAGAAGCTTCAAAAGGCATGCCGCCTTTGTGTGCCTCTCCAGACCATTTGCTGCTTTTAGCAACTGGTCCCCACTGGTTCAACTCCCCACTTTGGGCAGGAGAACCGGCGGGAAAAACAAGTGAGGAAGAGAGGTGTGCCCACCTCTGCCAACTACACCCTTAAGGTGGGGGAGGCGAGGTGAAGCACAATCTTGAGTCCCCGCCATCTTGAGGATGAGGGGACCCAGCAAACCAGGGACAGGCTCCTGCCCCCCTCCCACTGGAGAGTGGCATAATAGGGGGTGTACCCACCCCAGGGAAGGGACCCATTAGTCCCTGCCCGTTACCTACCTGTAACACCCTTAAATGTAGTATTTAGGGGCACCCTGAACCTTCCTTCCTCAGATCCAGCAACCACAAGAAAAAGAAGAGAAGAAGAAAGACGAGAAGCCGTGCAGAGCTAACAAGAGGGGAACACGCCCACTGAATTGGCCCCAGCTCTACTGGCCTGTCTCCCCTCGAACCTGCAAAGCCCCGGCGTGTCCAGCAGACAGCAACCCCAAAAACCCCAGAGGACCTGCCTGCCTTCAATTTCCAAGCTGTTACTCCCATAAACACCGGACGTGTTTGAACTGCAGCTTCTGGTGCCAGCCAGGAACCGCAAATCCAGCCCACTCTGCACCCACCGAACCCGGCCTGAGCGGAAAAATACCACAAGGAGGTCCCCCCGGCGAGCCTGACCCAAGATCCGGCGACCCCTGACCTGCCTCAAGCCTCCAGACTACGCCTACAGCCTCAATCCAGAGGACCCCCCCTACCGTGACCAGATCAAGTAGGAAAATCTGACACCCCAAGGCACCCAGACGCCCCCGGCCTTGTGTGCCCAACCCAGCAGTGCCTAACCAACCCTCTACATCCCAACTTACCCCTTGAAGTGTTGGTCACTCCTGGAAGATCCTTGTCGCTGAGCCTGCAGTGTTTCTTTGTACCAGAGAATCTCCATTGAAATCAACAGGGTACCCGACCTCAAAACAGCACCCCGCACCCGGCCGTCCTAGTGCCGCTGAGGATGTCCCTTTGGTGCTAACTTGGTCCCCAACTTGCCCTGAGCTTAACCCTAGGAGCTTTGCTCCCACAACCCTGTGGCCTGCTTGCCAGCAGCCACCAACCGGAGTCCCCCTATCCTCCATAGGATAACATTGGGCTTCTACACTCGACCGCCGTAGTGCCACTGGGGGTGCAACAACAGTGCATCACTGACCCTGGTAAACCCTTGAGTCTTACCCCAGAACCCTAACTCAAAAGACAGATTACCTACCTGGAAAACGATAACCTATTTTTCCTCAGAATAACACTGACACTTTTGAAAATTACAAATTTTCCTTAAAAATCAGCCGAATAACCAAAACGCATTCTTTCATCTGTTTTCAGGAAATGTCCCAGTGCTGAATCTAGGTATCCCGCACTGAGTGAGAAAAAGTATCGTTAACATAACTTACCTTCTAAGTGAATTTCCTCCCATAGGATAACATTGGTGATTCTATGTGAAAGTTTAAAGTGTTAACTTTTGAAATACAATAATATTCCTTAAAAATCGTACTTCTAACTAAAACGCATTTACTCACCTGCTTTCAGGAAATGTCCCAGGGCTGAATCTAGGATCCAGTCCTGTGTTAGCAATAGTAATCTGAAAAGTAATTAACTGCATTTTACTTAAAAAGCCCATTCATTCGATTGTACCATACCTGCAATGTGTTGCAAACTGCTTACTTAAACTGTAACCAAAATTAGTACAAGTTATACTGCAATTTTGAACTATGTTCATACAAGTAATTTAGTACTGCAAAATATTTATATGCTTATCTGTACCAGGCTTGCTTGGTTCTAGAAATAAAACAGTATATTTTTTATACAACAACAATTAGCCTAGAGTTCAGTTCTTGAGTGTGTGCATTCATTTGCTGACTGAGTGTGTACACCAAATGTTTAACACTGTCCTCTGATACTGCCTTACTGCTCGACCAAGCTACCACTAGAGAGTAAGGTTCTATCTAACTTTAACCTCTGCCAAACCTCTGGAGACCCTTGGACTCTATACACACACTGTACCTTCCTTTGGTGCAGTATATACAGAGCCAGTTTCTTACAATGCCTAATAACACATTTTCCTCACATTTGTGCGAGAAAAGTTCTGGAATCGACCGGGAGCCACAAATTGCCTAACACCCAGCGTTTCCCCAAGTCTCCAGATAAAAATGGTACCTTACTAAAGTGGTTGAGCCTAGCGCCTCTGAAAGGAAGGAGCCCAAATCGCAATGTGGATACCATCAACATTACCTGTCCAAAAATGACCTGATTTGGCAATGGGGATAGCTGCTATATTTGTGCCTGAGTTCTGCACCCTCCCACGGAAGCCTACCAAACCCAAACATTTCTGAAAACTAGTCACCCAGGGGAGTCCACAAGGGTGTGCCTCACTTTGATCCTACTACTGTTTCCTACCCACAATTCCCTGCAAGCCTCAAACTTTGACTAAATCTCACATTTTCCTTGCATTTCTGTGACGTAAACTTGCGGAATCTGCAGGGATCCACAAAGTTCATACCACCCAGCGTTACCCCACTTGTTCTGACAACTTACACTATCAAACTGTAGGTGCTATTCTACAATACTTTAAAGGAAACCAAATTGTCAAAAAGCTACTTGCTGTTATGTATACAATATGCATACAACAAATGCAAAGCATGTGTATATAAATTAAAATTGACTTTGGCAGCACAGATGTAAAAGTTGGAAAGCCTATTATATCACAAACATTTAAAGTCAAATTATATTGCCAAGTTACCTTGCAAAGTTGTAGTCACTTTCCCATCAGTTGGTTTAAGACCGTTGTTGCTTTCAGTTTTTACTTCAGCTGCAACACTCTCCGTTTTTTCTTCTACTGCTTTGTTTCCAGTTCTTTCTCCTGCGGCTTCACATTCAGTCTTTCTTTCTACTGCTTCACAATGGGTGTTTTCTTCTACTCCATAATGTTCAGTTTTTCCTTCTACTCCCTCACCTTCAGTTTTTACTTCTACGTCTTCGCCTTCAGTTTTTGCTTCTAATGCTTCACTTTCAGGTGTTCCTTCTGGAGCTTCACTTTCAGTTTGCCCCTCTAAAGCGTCATTTTCAGTTTTTCCTTCAAATGCTTCACTTTCAGATTGTTCTTCTATTGCTTTGCTTTCAGTTATCTTTACTAGTGACTGGCATTCCTTTTCATCTTCTAGCTCTTTGCAATCAGTTTTTCCTTCTAGTGCTTTTCTTTCAGGATTTTCTTCTAGTGCATTGCTTTCAGTATTTGCGTTTATGGTTGTGCTGCTTATTTCTATACCAGTAATTTCACATGGCTGAGAGGGCAAGAACGGTTTGGTTTCCATAGATGAAATCTGATCACACAAACACTCCTGTGTATCTAAAACAAAAATAAGGGAAAAGGATAAGATTTGCATGCAACCTTAAATGCTATAGATGTTAAAACACACCAAATGCACAAATGAATATACAGATGCAATATGCCCAGAATTAAGGACATCTTAAAAGGGCCAGTAATGGTCACCATTGGACCATAATACAAAGCATAACAGCATATTTGTGGTGTGTCAATGTGGAAGTGGTGATGAAACTGGCCAGTTTCAGGTTTTTACATCTTAGATCCAACCAAATTTATGTGTTTCCCCCTTATGGAATGCAAATATATTAAGGTCCCAAAATGTCATTTCTCCAGCATAAGGTGGTTTGCGACGATAAAGCTTTACAGAATGACATCACATTTGTAGGAGGCAGGAAAGGCAGTACTTGATGGACTAGTTTTGAACTGTGAAAGCCTGCAGCTCACACTTTTTGCACCTAGCTGTTGAAGCCTAAGACTTGATGAAATAAAGAGATTATTGACAGAGGCAGCCGGATGGTCAAAACAAGAGGTGGGCCATTCGGTGTTCTTGGGGCCCCCATATACACACTCACCTTATTAAACAAGTTACTTACCTTCAGCAATGATCTTCCTGGTATTTATTCTACCTAACCATAGATTACTCACCTTTTGAATATTACCCAGGCATCATGGGTCAGGACACTTTAGATCAGTGCTCCTGCGCACCAGCAGCTGGTATTGTGCAGATCCGCACTGAAGTCGTTCAGCTCCTGAAAGGACAAGCGGAGCCATGGGCACGAACTTCAACTTCTTTCTCAGGCTGTCCACACCTTGAGAAGCAAAGTCTAGTTTATAACATTTGAATAAACTAGGAAGCAGGCTCGCCTTTACTTAAACAGGTTGCAGAATACTGCCTTCCCCACTGTTGAGTCAGTTGCAGTGTTCACATCCAAGCAGTACAGCTCGGTGAAGGTGTGTCTGCTCTACCACATTGTTGCACTGCAGATGACCTGTTAAGACAGTGTGGTTGGCAGAAGTCCTTGTCATGCTTTGGGCGGGGTGCACCCTCGCTTTGCCCTGGAGTGGAAGCTTCACTTTGCTGTGGCACAAGGTGATGCAGGCAGACAGCGGCTAACGTGCGATTCCCTGTTTGGAAAGGGTCAGCCTCTCCCTGGAAGACCAGAAGATATAAAACAGCTGGAATGATGCATACAAGTCCTTTGTTTTTTCCATGTAAAACCTGATATACCTGCAGATATCGAGCATGTGCAAAGATTCACTGCTGATGTCAGATTTTGAGAAAAATGACTTGAAGATTACAGGTTAATTCATATGAAATTATGTAGAAACTTTAGGGATGAACTTCAGGATGTCAGTAAAATTATTCTATGTCCTTGCTAAATTGTAGAAAGGGCTATTTATAGTAAATGCCTAAAAAACTCCTACTCTCCTGCTGATGTGAGGGCAAGTAATAGAGCTGTCTGCCAACTTAAGGTGCGCTTTAAACATCAGTTTAAAGGGAGCATGAGTTGACTCAGTACCGTATTCTGCTTCCATGGCACTGGAGGGCCTCATACACAGGGGAAGCCCTTTTAAAAACTGCTCAGTTCTCTGCTCTCCTGAATCTTGAAAATGTTGCGAGATGGACACTCACTGATAACTATTTCACTCCACTTTCTATTATTTCCAGCAGGTAGGAAAGAACATTGCAAGTTAAAACCCCTACCTTTGCAGCAACGCAGACAAATCTTGGTGCTTTGAGTATTGATAGTTGTTGGTGTTCATCACTGTACCCGAAAGGCTGCAATTAGCAAAAAGAGCAGGAAGTGAGAGGGCACTAGAGGCAGCAAGGGCATGGGAAGCATTGGTGGTCCTCCTAAAGATCTGGGCAGTGATAGCGACGAGTATCCAGTGATTGCAACTGCTAGGGAGGCAGACTAGTAAGCCTACCCCCGTGCACCGTATGTCAGGCGGACCTAGACACTGTGCCCAGCGCGTCCCCGCCTCCAATGAGGATTGGATCCCAAAGCATTATTTTCGTTACATTTGCAAAACTAGACTGCAGCAACCCCAGTCCACAACTTAAAACAATGATTGCATGTGACATGCCTTGTGGGAGGGATGGGTGGTGGGTAGTTGTGGGAGGGTTGAACTGTTTTAAGATATGTGCCACTAACGGAATGCGTGCGAAGTGATTATTGCACTGTGCATGATTCATAAGATATGGGTGGGGGAGGGCAGACTCTACATACAGACTAGCTACTATACTGTATTACCCACAGTAGCGATATCGCCGATTCCATTTTATGTATCTTAACATGGATCATTTCATAGAATATACTTGTACAGGCCTGTAAAACTCAATACCATCTGTTTAAAAACATATCACTGTACCCGAATATTCCGGCATTGGTCAAAGGGATATTCAGATGGCTGTACACTAAGTGGTCAGGTACCAGGCAGTGAGGCAGAGTTACTCAAAATTGTGATGAAAGATCTCTCCATTGTGTCTGAGGAGGAGCCTGGAATCTCTCCCCAGCCAGATTGATGGATGCACGGATATACTCAGGAGGTTGCTGTACCAGTAACTGGCAGGGCCAAGGCCAGAGCAATGAGGATCAAGAAACAGTAGTCTGCCTTTGCCTTCCCCAGCACTCTATGGATCATGGGAAATGGAGGAACGATGTATGTGAAGATGTTCACTTATGTCACCGGACAGACATTGCCCCTGGGTTCTGGTTGACAGAACCTACTGGTGTTGTATTGCAATTTCTTCTTTTGAGAAGTGGAAAACACATCCAACGTGGAACTGCACCACACACGAAATACGTAATCCAGTTGGTCTTGGTGCAGCTCCACGTCATGGCAGTGTGACACAGAGCAGTTAAACTCATCTGCCTGATCGTTTTAGCATCCTGTTGCTCTGTGATATCTACCTTATTGGAGATGGCCCACCTCCACAGCATCTGCACCTCGTCAGAAAGAGAATGGGACCTTGTTCTTCCTTGCTTTGCGATGCAGTACAGCGAGGTCATGTTGCCCATCTTGATGAGCACAGCTTTTCTAACTAGTCTTGGGAGGAATAATGTTAGGCCTTTTTTAACGAAGCTTGAGGATGCTGAAATGGAGCTACTTCTTCTCCATGTCTGACCTGAGGCCCCTGGTTATTAGTTCTTGCTTGTGGGGTCCCCAGCCTTCGATAAATGTGTCTGTGGTCATCATTCTGTGTGTCGAGGTTTGGAATGGGAGACCAGCATTGATGATTGATGGGAACCTCCAACACAGCAATACCTATTTGATACTTCTCGTCACCTTCTGGACTGTATAAGCCCTGTAGCGGACTCCACTAATGTTCCAACTGCTGCTCTATGGACCCTATACTCAGTTGGCCAAGTTCTATTACTCTCATGCCTAAGGACATAAGTCTAGCATATTTTGCAAAACAATTTGCTTGGAACAGAATATGTTTACCATCACCTGCCGTTTTACCATCCTCGCTGCTAGATTTACACATGTGAGTATCTAGAATGACTCCCAAAACCAGATGTCTCGTAACTGTGCCAATGGAAGATTTCTGAAAGTTTAGCACCAGACCAAATTTGTTGAACAAGGTGAAGCAGGCAGTCTTTGAGATGTTCTCTTCTTCTTTCGATAGAGCTTTGACCAGCCAGTCTTCCAAGTACAGATTTACCTGGTGACCCTTTCGACGCAGGAAGGCTGCAACCAGCACTAGGCACTTTGTATAAATTCAGGGAGCAGATTAGAGTCGGAAGGTGAACACCTAAAATTGGTTGTGTTGCCCCACTACTAAAAATGTGCACTACTCCTACACACGTCTGGGCAGAGGATATCCTAAGTGTGACAGGTATGCCAAGATGTTGGCCTGTGTCTCACTTGAGAGCTTGGATACATTCACTGCAGAACATTAGCTCCTCAAAGTTAACACTAATTCCATGATTCAGAAAGGTTGCTGGAATGAATTAGTTTGTCAAGTGCGAAGAGTAGTTCACCCTATGAAACACTCAATTATGTCAAACAATAGCAATATACGTGCAAAGAAGAATCAATATTGAGAAACACTGTATTAATAAAGTTATGTAATTGTTTGTACAAAACGTTACTTCAAAACTAAAACAGGGGTCCAACTGGAACACACATATATATCCCTCAGGATATTCAGTAATAAAAAAGAAAGCTTGGGCACATATATGTGCTACTCTGCTACAAGGCAATAGTGTCCATAAGTTCTCTACAGTTATTATATAGTTGGCACCTGGTTTAGTCCAGACAAGATGCAGTGGTAGTGTTGACTATTCGATCTCTGTTGTGGCAAATATACGAGACCAGTCTCAGGACTATTATGCCTACTGCAAATCTGCCACCCCAAATCACTGGTGCAAAAATTAAACATGAAATAAGGTCAAACACGTCCAAGCTACTGCATAAAACAATTAGTAGAAAGCAGTTAGTTGGGAACAAATCACAAACTTGTCCATGACATATGGGGAGACTCACAAGTATTCTTTGTACACTGGCAGGTAAGTGAAAAGAGCAGTATTTGGGGTCTTTTGCTGGAAACCCCCTTTTGGGAGGTTGAATGAAAGAAAGGGGCTAGGCCTATGGGCTAAAAGCTTGTTTGTAAACAGAATTTCTTCAGCCGAATCTAAATCTGACTCGGTGGCACAAGTGTCAGTTCACATCTCTTTACCTTATGTCACTGCTTCTGCCACTTCAGGAGGGGATTGGCTAGCATCTTCAGGTTGCTTACATTCCTATTTGATAGAGAGATCTATGACCAAGCATTCTAATGCTTCAATGTCTAGATGTTCAGAATACCCCAGGTCAATGTCAAAGCAATCTTGACATTGATAGACATCTTGAAGACTGTTGATTCATTGTCTCAAATGTCACCCTCTTTGACAGCTGGATCGCCGTCTTTCCATAACACCTGGAAGAGAATCTTCCAGATTCACAGATAATAGCGGATCAAGTGGCCGATACTGGGATGTCCAAAGGATACAGAAGGGGCTACGTCCTATCATATCAGTTACCACCATAGTTATAGCTGTTGGGGGGTAGATGGAAATCTCCTGAGACATGTGCTCCTCTACTGACCACAAGTCTAGATCTACTGCTGTGTCCCATGAGATCACGATAGTGTCCGAAAGATCTTCCCCATGAAGAGACACACTGGAGAGTTCAAATGTTCTAGTGTGCGTACTTGGCCAGCAGACAAAGCAGAACCATCAGGACTAGAATCTAAGCTCCCTTCTTAAACATATGAATCATATCCAGAAAGTCCTGGATCCTCTGAGGAGGAAGGAAAGCTCGAACAGATGTGTCCAGTACTGCCCCCTATAAAAATGAGGCCCAGAGAAATCTCAAGATGAGACTTTGGCACATTAATGGCAAGGGATGATGTTGCCTGCGGATGAAGTAATGCCATCTGCGGCAACCCTGCTTCGAGTAGCCAGTCATTGGGTTGGTGAATAAAGGGATTACCAACCTCCTGAGATGAGCAACTACAACAGCTATCTCCTCAGTGAAGTCTCAAGGTGCCTATGCCAGTCCGAATAAGAGCACCGTTAACTGGTAACAAGTGAACACTACCACAAAGAGCAGGTACTTCTTGTACAACTGCAGGACGGATATGTGGAAATGCGTGCCCTGCATGTCGATGAACACCACCCAGGGGCAGCATCTAGAACTTTTCCTTGCATAGGTAAACAGTCAAGAGCCAGAGGTCTAGGATCAAACTGCTGACCCTCTTGGAAACCAGGCAGACAGTTGCGCGCCTGCCCAACTTCCTTCTCTGGAATGAAGTACGTCACTCCTCTGAGCAGCAGGGTTTTCGCCTTTTACTACAATATTGAAAAATGGAGGAAGAGGGATGTGATGAGAGTCTGCTGGAAGGGTAGGGCATAGCCACTTCGTACAATCTGAAAGACCTTTTGGACCAATGTTATGGCCTTCCAGGCCTGCAGAAAGGAGAATACACATACTCCCAAGGCTGGAAAATCTGGCATTGTTGGAAGTTAAAGACTCTTGAGATTTCCGATTTTCCCACCTTTTAATCTCTCTAGGGTAGCAATGCATTAAGCCCGGGGAGACATGCTCCATCAAAGCGTTAGTCCATTAATGTTGCCTGGATGTTTTGAGAGAAGTAGGTTGATCTGAGTCAGGCATGTCTTCAAAGGGCTGTGGATCCCACAGCCCTGGCCACTGAATTGGTGGTGCTCAGTCCAGCTCTGATTAGATGCATTGAGGTGTCCCGTCCATCATGAACCACCACCAAAAAATAATCCTTGAGGTAGTCAGATAGATTAGGCATCACCATTCCTGCCAAAAGGCACAGGTATATTGCCCCAATAAATATGCAGCATGCAGAGAACAGACGGCCCAGCTGTCTTAAAAAAAATACTTCTCACCCTGGCTACTTTCTTTTATTTTTTACCTCTCTAATTGGTGGAGCTACAGAGAAAGCACCAAGATTCTGTGTCCCTGCGGGAAGAGGCTTGCACAATTAGACTTTCCAGGTATGGGTGTACTATTAAGAATACCGGGGTCCGTAGGTGCCAGGCTACGTTGCCTGGCAATAAAACATTTTACAGAGGTTCTGATGCTGATGGCAAAGGGTGCAAGGCCTCTGTGAGAATGTTGGACCTCACATCTAAGTTGCAGAAAGGGAGCTCCAGCACATGAGCAGCTCTCTTGATCAATGCATGAAAAGAAGCCACTACCCGCTGTGGGGCACAGCAGGTCTACCTCCCACTCACATTCTACAGTGCCAAACAGTGTTACATGCATGAAGATAGGGGTGGCATTAAGTTGGCTGATTCTCTGCTGTTGTGAACTACACCTGTCAACTGAAGTGAATCTGAGTCAGTGCCAAAGGGGTCATATTGTGTGCAAATAGTGCTGGCTTGAGAATTCCTGCTGCTCCTATAACTTCCTTGCTCCACTATCTTCTGGGCATCTCTTCTCTATCCCCTCGAGGTGGCTTAGGCACCGGATGCTCCAAGTGGTACTGGAGTCAGCCGCACCAGATTCAGCGTTGACCTCTGTGACGGTGTTCGGCCAACAGGCGAAGATCACAGCATCGGAAGGACAACAGACCATGCTGGAGATGTTCCAGAAGGAACAGAGGAAATATATGGCACCAAGGGGGAACCCACCGACAGGAAACCAAATGGAGACCCAAAATGCTTCCATGGAGCCCAGAGGCATCTGGAGGGGATGGATGTTTGCTTCAACATCTCAATCACAGTTTGAAGGAAGAAGCCTGGATCAGCTACCTGCACCGGAAATTCCAGAACAGCCTGAGGCACTGCAGGGTTTGGAGTCTTTATGGGAACTAGTAAGGTTTGGCACCAGCTCCACAAAGATATAAACCATTCCTGGCTCAGAGGACAACTCCTGAGGTAGAGATGAAGCCCTAGGGTCACATGCCTCTGAAAAGGGAGTGGCGTTTCAGCAAAGTGTTTCCTCTTCGTTTATTTTGTCCTCTATTTCCTAGAGGACTTCGAGAAAGGAACGGAGAACCAAACTTGGAGCACAAACTGCATCAAGCCTGAGACTTGTCACAAGTACAAGCCATAAAAGGTTTGGCTTCATGCTCTTTTATGGCCTTGTAGTGCATGAGATTGCACTTATTAGACAACTTGGTGTTGTGCCTCGACGCCAGGCACCACAAGCAGACTTTGTGAGCGTCTGATTGACATTTGCCCAGCTCAGTTGCAACAGGACTTAAACCCTGGTTTTTGGGGTGGTGACATATCTCATAGCACTGCACTGCACAACATTTTGGGAGAAGTCTCTGAAGAAAATTGGACACTAGTGAAACATGAGGAAAGAAGCTTCAGATCTGCATCGAAGGGAGCAGAAAAAAGGCAATTGAAAATGGTGCACCGGACCTGGAGCTTTATGGATCCAGTGACATTTCTGTGGCGTCACTTACAGTGCCCAGATGGAGCCAGCTTTCCCCCCATGGCGAAATAATTTATGGAAAAGCTTCTGCATCTAGTCTGGTTCCTAGGAATTTTCAACAGGCAGGGAATCTGCATGTACAGTATCCATTAGAAGAACAAGCAACTTGCCTTCAGTAATGTTTTCTCTGGTGGGTACTCAATCTAGCCGCAGATTCCTCACGTTTTGAATCTAAACAAGATCCAGGCAAAATGCAAACTTTTTTTTTTTAACCGTAATTACTCCCAACGTGGTTGGTGGTGCTGTTAGACTACACAACAGCCATGCACTGCCCTGTAGACAGTGGTGAGCAGCATAAGTATTGTCTTCCATGTATTTTTTATGCCCCATCAGACATAAATCAGTCATGACTGACTGGAGGTGATCCAAGCCAGAGGTGTCCATCCGAGAACAGATTTCCCTTATGAATGGGCTTGGATAGCTTTGTGCATAGAGAGTTTTGGAAACCAAGATGGCAGCCACAATCTTTGAGTGCCGCTAACCACAGAGCCCCACTGCAGAGCACAGTGCCTGTAGATAAAGGCGAGAATGAAGTGTGGGACTCTGGGTGTGACACTAATGTGGCTTAACTGATATTCTATATATGATCTCGCTCTAGCATGATGGCTAGACCGCTGAGCTTCAAGTGAGAACTGAGTTTGGAGGAGGCCCTCCAATGGCAGCAACGCACAGACTTAACTTGTGGCTGTAGGATTCTTTTGTGCTGTGGGGAAGTGCCATGAGCAGGCTGGAGTGACCCCTTCAGTGGAGGAGAGGGCATAAGGAGTCTGAAAAACAGATCCCGGAGACTAAAAGAATCTGGTGGTTGGGGGTATAACTGGTGTCGCCTGAGTGGCATAGGTCAATTTTTTATATCATCCTTACTGAGCTACGCCCAAAGAAAGTCCGCAGCCTACCTGGAGAAAACTCACAATTGCACCTGGCTTGCTAGCTGCACTGGAGTAAGGTTGCGCTGGCTCAGAATATAGTAAAGACTGGTAGAGCACAGAAAACTAAAGAGGACCTCGCAGGTGGAGTTTCAGAGGAAGATACTAAACATGTGCTGACACTTGCTGGTACAAAGAGCACTGTTGGGCAACCGCATGTGGACAAATTTAATTCTTTACTTGCTGCAATAGATGTCACCACAGATCAGCTGGAAAATACAATTAACTCTGTAGTGGTGGAGATGGGATTGCTAAGAGATTACCACAGGAAGACAGCAAAGCAGGTAAATACGGTGGAAGCAGCTATACTGGATCTTACCCCTGCCATGGAGAACCTCAAGCAGTAACTGAAAAATATGACAAAACATGGGTGCTGGAAAGCAGAGGTGATGACAAGGAGGGCCGTGAACCGAGCACCAATATCAAGGTAGTGGGGCTGAACAAGGAAAAAGAAGATTCAATGGGGCTTTTTGGAGGAGTAGCTTCAGGAAGTGGTCGCTCCAGAGGGTCTGTCCAAATTCTATACATTGGAGAGAGAGCACAGAGTGCCAGCTCAACCCCCTAAGCTTGGTTCACCCCACATACAATGATGGCAAAGTTGCTGTGCTTTAGAGACAGACTACATCCTATGATAGGCCCGAACTGACGGCCACCATGTAGTGGAAAAAGCAAAGATGTCCATATACCCAGATTCCATGCTGATCGTCGAATCCCAGCATGCATCATTTCTGTATAGAAAGGTTCTAATGAACTTGGCCCAGTATATGCGCTACGTTCCCGGCTCGCCTGAGGATCCAGGTGGTGGGGGAGATGCTTTTTTTATTTCTTTATTTACCACGTCTGAAGCATGGTTCTGGTTTGAGAACTACAGTACTGGTGGAACGGCCAGAAACCCACTGGGGGTCAAGAGTTTGAAACAAACGTTCTAAACAAAGGAGAGGAAATCTGCCCTACGAGATGCTTGGCTGAATTGAAATTGAAAGGGTGGCGATGGTGGCATCGTTGTGTGGCTCACAGGCATGATTGTTGGCAGTACAGGGGCGGGGGGCAGGGGAGCTCTGGAGAGTCAAACACATAACGCTGCTTATTTCAAACAGTGATGTATGCTGTAACCCAGGGCTGTTGAACGCCAGCCCTTCTATAGCAGGATGGATTTGGCTAATACCCTTTTTTTGACTTAAAAAACACATAGTGTATGCCCTAACATGATTTGTGGCATATCACTGGTGGGGGTAGGATTGTATTGGCCAATATCCTTTTTATGTAATCTGAAAGGTAAACACGGTGCTGTCAGGGGAATGGTGCTATATGTGGCCATGTTTATTTGCTTTTTTTGCTATTTTTGTGGCATGTTTGTCCCCACTCATAGCACTTTTAGTGCAACCTTGTGGGGCTCCATTGATGGTATGACAAAATTAAGCGTTATTAAAGATCTGGGCAGGATGTCTTGCTATCATAGTCCTGGGTGGGTACTGTTCTGGTATTGTGATGTTGGAGTTATTTTCAATAATGTTTGATTTGAGATGGGACAGGAGGTGAGTACTGTCGCAGTGTGTCAATGCAGGGGCCAAGATGGATGAACCAGGACTGCAGTGCATTGAAAAGTAATGTCAGTGTTGACAGAGGTGGAGGGTAGAATAAAATAATTACATGGAACTTGTGTCTTAATTTCCCTGGTAAACATTATAAAGTGCAGGCTTACATTTGGAGACAGAAGGCCTTAATTGGTTTCCTGAAAGAGATATCTTACTACTGTTGAGGGGCAGGCCCTCTAAAAGAGATGGCAGGGGCACTTGTATTTAACGACATACTCTTCATTATCCCATGGAGCTTTGATCTGGGTCAGACCGGAAGTAGCTTTCCAACTGTTTTCTGAGAAGACTTACCCAAGGGAATTAAGTCTGATGGGCAGATTGCAGGGGGAAGGATGTAGCTTTGATAACTGTTTATGTTCCGCCTGTTGATCAAGTGCAAGTCCCTGAGGGTCTACGACTCCATTTCATCAGTGACCTTGGATATCTCTAGTGACAGAGAGACTAAATGTATTGGTGATGTAGCAATGGACTGACTGCACCCCTCTTAATGGCATCTGGGAAAGCTTTTGCAAACAAAGTCACACTAGGAATTGGTTGACAGCTGCAAAGCACACAACCCCAGGGGCCGATAATACTCTTGCTATTCAAGCCTTCATAATTTACAGGCTAGGTTAAACAAAATCCTTTCCTGCCCACAAATTGTGTGCATGGAATACCTGCCCAAGAGACACACTGACCAATACCCTTTACTTAGGACGATGCAGTGAAACACTCCCGGAATTACTACTCCAATGTGGAAACTCAATATTGATCTGTTAAAGGACACTGCTTTCAGGGCCGCCCTGGGAGAGGACATTGTTAAGTACTTTGAAGAAAACAGGCACTGCCCTATCAGTCTGGTGGAATGAGAGGCCTTCACTGTGGAAATGTATTGCTAATAAAGTTGGCGTGCGGGCACAACTACACCTGGATATAACATGAGCAGATACTGAACACTCTCGAGGAACCTAGGAACCATCAATGCACACTCACAGCAGATCTGGGTGGAAAATGATTAGCTGCTGGCTTTGTCTGACAGAGTAGGGTACAACTACTGAGCATATATTAAGAGAAAACATGGTAAGTGAGAAAAGCTGATGGTCTGGTTATCCAACAGGGATACACAGGAAGTGCCCACACTGCAAGTCCTTGTGCCTGAGGGCAGAGAAGTGTACTCACAGAGATTAATGTCACATTTAAAGTATATTACGATCAATGGAATATGGGCAGGCATACTGCTCCTGACTACGACTTAGCAGTGTATGAGATGTGCCCTGCCTCCTAAGCTTGAGTTAGAGGAAGCGGTTATCTAGGGATCTGACAATGATACAAGAAGTGAGGATAGCTATCAAGGAGATGGCTCAGGGGAGGGTACAAGGATCAGATGACATGCCAAAAATGTTTGAGGTTGCCTATATAAAGACCATGGCTCCCAAACTAGCAGAGATTTTTAATGCATCTAGGGCTGGGGGCTCTTTGCTACAAATGATGAGGGAGAAGGATATTGCCTCACTACCTTATGAAGGATAAAGATGGCAAGTAGGTCATCTCCTACCATCCTTTATCAATGCTTACTGTTGATTATAATATTCTGAGCAGAATTCTGGCAAATAGACTAGTTCACACAGTGGGCAATTTGATCCATTTGGATCAAACTGGTTTTCACCCAAAGTGCAGTACTAAGCCAAATATCAGGCAGTTGATCCAGGATTGGATAACCCCCTGAAAGAGTCCTAGAGCTCTGGTGCTATCTATAGATATTTAAAAATAATTATTTGATTCTCTGCACACAATTCTATCCACAATTGGCTTGGACCCAGGGTTTACAGCGTGAACTAACTTACTGCATACTGCCCCAAGGCCAGGTTCAAGACGTGCAGTTTAATATTGAAACCCTGCATGGTTGAAAAAGGAATTAAGCGGGTGTTTCCCCTCTCCACAGGTTAATTTGCACTGGCAGTGTAAGCTTTAGCCTTGACAGTGAGACAGGGACATAGTTACCAGGAACCGAGGATAGATAAGCATTTACTGTACATCTCATTATATGCAGAATATATGCAGTTATATCTCGATGGAGCAGACCTGGACGTGCATGGGTCAGTGAAAGCACTTGGGGATTTTGGTAAGCCTTCAGGGCCAAACTGGGATAAATCCTGTAGCTTTACCATTAAGGAGTGCAGAGAAGTATTGCTTGGGAGTTCTGGGTTCTGTAACGCGTTGGCATTCGGTCATAGTAAAGTATCTGGGGTTCAGATATAAAGGAGAGAAGCTATGTTACTGGAGGGAAATAGCTTTGCTGCGATGACATCCCTCAGGCAGGATGCTCTCTTCTGAAGTGCGCTCTCAATATCGGTCATGGCCAGGGTTGGGCTGTCCAAAATAATTATGCTTCTGCGCGTCTGAATTATTACCTTGCCCATACAGGTTCCCAGGAGCTCAACTATATGTTGCTGGATCAAGTTTTGCAGGCAAAGAAGCATATAGTGACGCTTATGAAATTAAGACTCCTAATGGTAGCAGGTTCCTCGCAGCACCGGACTTCAAGCATTATTTTCTAACTGCTCAGCTACAGTGGGCAGCTAGATGGCGGGCAACTTATTGGAAGGGAGCAAAGGCTGAGGTTAGTGGCACGCTGTCTTGGCTGCTCTTGGTGCAGGTGTTGCTGAATCCCTTCAGGAAATCACTTATCAAAGCTGAGGGTATACTGATCATGACTGCCCGATTTGCTTTGGTCTTTGGCCTGTGCCTTACAAAGGATGCATAACATTTGCCGCATACTAGGTATTACACCTTAGCATCACTGACAGTTTGGTCACACAGGGGCAAATTGGAGCAGTACACAGACGTGGACTGAGAAAGATATGACTGTAGGGGGGAATTTATATGTTGATGGAACAAGTCTCGGCTTCCCGGAGCTCCGTGAAGAATAGGAGATATCCCTGGGCCATTTCTCGCTCCATAGGGCTGTTATGGGGGCGATTTATAATTTGTGGAAAAAGGATACAGAAGGACCACTTGAGCATGAATGCCTTCGATATCTCTTAGCGATTGATTGCAAAACCAAGACGATCACGCGTTTAAGCCATGCTCTTTCGAAATCCGCACAGGAAGATTTGCCATTGTTGGGCAAAGACCTTGGCATTCAGATCACAGACGTTCACTGGGTCAACATCCTTAAGAACCCCCCAGGTGTCTGGGAAGGCTAGATTCAAACTTATCCAGTTTTAGTATCTACATAGTATGTACATTACTCCTCAACTAATTAACTGCATGCTCCCAGATGCGAGAGCAATGTTTGTCCCAGGTAGATTACTATCATATAGTTTGGACCTGTACTACACTTAATAGTTACAGTTGGTTGTATATTGGTTATAATAAAAATTGTTCCAGCAAAAAAAAAAAAAAAGGCAGCACTACTTGGTGAGCATATGGACATTAGCACAAGTAGCAACCTGGCAGAGGACTAGGGCAGAAACACCCTTTGCCAACATGAATGAGTCCATTTTTACATCACTTCCTTTGCACCGACAAGACCAATCAAAAGCTGGTTGTCAACTCTTTTCTTTTGTGCGCTCGATGTAAAAGCTAGGGTCTCTTTATGAAACATAGCAATGGCACTTCACCTCTTTTAAGAGGTGTGGAAGAAAGCAAAAAGAAGGAAGGGTCATGGACTGTCCTATGGGGGAAGAAGATACAACCTGTGCAGAAAGGAAGGCTCCTTACCAATTTCTCGGAAAATAAAATGGTGTAAGAAGGCTGGACTGATAGCGCCTGCATGTCTGCAGGTCACTGATACAGTGCGCTCAAGTGACTGCGATAAGGAAAATCGCTTTCATGGCAAGGAGCCGCCGAGAGCGGCTATGCATAGGCTCAAACAGAGTGCATATTAGAAACGTAAAGACTAGGTTACGGTTAAACTGAGGCATAATCGCACTCTACAGGAGAACTTGCCTCAGTCCCTTTAGGAATCTCATCACATTAAGTGATTTAAATAAGAAAAGTTGGGCAGGTAAACGAAAAAAGGCAAAGAAGCCTGATATATAACCTCAGCCGTACACGCTGTAAAGCTGGGCCAAATAAAAGCACAAAAAAATCATATAACTTGGTATGTAGAGGACGAAGCCAATGGTCGGCACACCAGTCTTCAAACCCTTCCTAAAGGCTCAAATGCATAGATTTGTCAACTGGTGCTTAGCCCCAAAGAATCACATCCACACATTCATCAGGTAAATTTAAACTGCTCAGTTGACACTGCATAATCACCATGAAGATGTAGACTGTGGAGATTTGGGTGCAGGACACAACAGGTTCTTCCAAACAGGAGGTCAAATATCAGGCTCAGCAGGTTCGAAAACTTATTCCGGGGCTATCAAGATGACTTCTAATTTTCCTCTGAACAAAAGGCAAAGGAGGAAGCGGTGTTAAAGTGCATAGGAGAACTGGGCCATAGTGCAGATGGACTGCATCCCCAAAGATACCTCTTGAAGGGATATGAGTGCACAGAAATCTTGACAATGCACAGCCTCAGTGGTGATAAAAAGATCCAGCCAGTGCATGTCCCAAGACATTCATGATCTGCCAGCTGTCTGATGAGCTCGTCCATGCTGGTATAATGAGACCACCACCAGGTTATTGCTACCCCTTGGATACCCCTTGACCAGCTATCTCCAAAGGTACAGTGCCTTGCATGTTGCTGAACCACATGGCCATCATGATGTTTGCCAGGACATGCACTGGCCTCCCTTTAATGGATGGGAGAAATACTGTGCTGGATGGCAATATGCTCCTACTCTAGGCGTCAATACCTACTTTTGGGGTAGGGAAACAGCCTGCCTCGTTACAAGACCGTAAGCATTTGTTACCACTGAAGGTCACAGGCTGTGCCCCCTAGAGATGTGAATGTTGTCTGACTGGCAATCCTGGTGCTGCCCCCATTCAAAATGGAAGTTCCACCATAAGGCCTGCATGTGTCAGCGAGTACAAGCTATCAGGCGGAAGCATAAGGCCAGGAGTTGATTAAGACTTAATTTCATTCTTACCAAGATCCAGGGTTGAGCCCAAAGAACCAGATTCCTATCCTGAATGTTCTACACTCATTGGGGGAGGTGGCAAAGCCTTGAATGCCACAAGGGTACCTATGAAAAGAATGTTCGGTGCAGGTGTGAGATGGGCCTTTGGCTTGCTGATGAAAAACCTTAGGGGTGACAGAACAGTGACCATCATTCAGAGGGGGTTTGCGAAAAACTGCAGCAAACCTGTCTTGAGAAGTTAGTCATCATGGTACAGGAATGCATTTATACCTGAACAGAGATGGTGGGCCTCAACCACTTCCATGACTTTTGTGAACATCAGAGGGTCGAGGTGAAGCCAAAGGGTGGAACTACAAACTGATAATGCTCCAACCCCACAACCAGTATAAGGTAGCATCTGTGGGTCTGCAGGACAGGCAAGTATGCATCCTGAAGGTCCAAGCATATGAACTTATACCCTGAATCCAGTGCAGGGAAAAAACCTCGGCCACAGAATAACCATTTTGAATTTGTCCTTGGATTGTGATTAGACTGCCTGCTGGAGCATTGTGGCATGGTCTGTTGAAACTTGCACAAGGATGGGAGGAATACAAAGTGGGGATAATACAAATTGTAGACTATAACCTGTTTTCAAGAATCTCCACCACCCAGTGATCTGAAGTTATGGATAGAGCACAATCTCTGTCAGCACACCCTCCTGAGCCATGAAGTCTGTGTTTGATGCTGCATGGGTTGCAAAGTGTTACTGTTGGTAAGCTAGTCCCCTCAAATACCCCCAGGATTTTCAGTACTCTTGGTAAAATTGGTGAGCTGATGAAAGCCACCCTAGAGAGCGGGATGTACTACCGTTCTCCTTCAAATGTTCTAAAGAGGAGTCCGCTTTTTTCTCTGAAGAGACTACCAGCATCAAAATGCATATCCATGAGGGATGCCTGTATATCACAGGAGAATCTGTGATGCGCAATCCAGGTAGGACGCTTAATCCACACAGTGGTGCCCATGGCACAGTCCAACAGTCTGCCATATCAAGGCAGAATATATTTAGTGGCATTTTGTAGATCCTTAATTATGGGCAAAAACATTCAGAAAATCATCTTTGACAGCTGGCAAGATCTTGCCGCATATGTCTCTTACAATGTGGAATAGAAGCGAATGCATTTGGGTTGATCTTGCTCATGGACGCTTGGAACACTGAACATTCAAGGAAAGGACGCTGAATTAGAAAGGCCAGGGGTCCGGAGACCAGCCTATGTCGTCTAATGAGTGACTGACTGGGAGAGCTGAACGTTGATGCATCCAGGAGGCCAAGGTGGTGTCCATTAGGGTCTAATTACATGGCAGCAAGGGCTCCGCAGTGGCAAGCCCAGGATGCATGTTCTCGGTCAATAAGTTAGCTTTTGTCTCAATAGTTAGAAGTTGCAATCCAGTGCATCTGCCGCTCTGCAGACAATCGCAGCAAACAATTCCATCTCTTCGACTGGTGGTCCCGGTGAGGATTCACATTTAGACTTAGTACAAGTGTCTAGACCACTACCATTCGCCAAGTCTAGCTACAATCCAGTATGAGTGTAATGAGTGGGAGCAAGTTGCCTGCCTCCTTTTATTGTACTTACCTGTGGTGCATATTAAAGCCCATAGACCAGAGCAAAACAAAACTTCTAGCCTCCAGTGAAAAGGCGTGTAGGAAGAGGCTTAGGATCACCTAAAGTAGAAGGGTGCATTTTGGTTGTTTTGCAGAATGACATGGGCCTGCAGCGAGTCAACGTCTGTTCCAGGTGAGAAATCAGTGTCCGTAAGGGGCATTCCTGGAGTTGGAGTTAGCACCATCTGTGATCATTACTGGCATGGCTTCTGTGGCGGGTGAGGAGGCCCTGGATGGTGCCAGCAAGGAGCTGGAATAAGATCCAACTGCGTCAGTTGGAGCAAGGGAATGTCCAGTTGGCGGAAGTCCAACTGAAGGCCCCTGCAGCCACTAAGAGCTCAAAGGCACTCCACAGGGCAATCTGCAGCATGGTCTAGTTGAATGACTGTTTATGATTCGACGGTGGCCTGGAGAACTCTGAGCGCACCAGGACCAGTCTCTGAATAGGCTCAGAGTCAATGATAGCTGAGGAATCGTGCCCTTGGAGTCTTGTCTGCATGGATTTTCCTCTATGCTGCAATAGTAAGAGGGAAACTAATCCTTTTGGTGCTTATGGAGTGACTTAGATTTGGACTTGGAGCATTACCAGGACTAGATAGCCTTAGGATGCATCAGAGAAGATATGTCAGAAGACTGAGTCATACCTCAGCCTGAGATTTCCCCTGGCACTCTTAAATTCTTTGGAATTATCAAATTTGGGAGCATCACTCCAGATCTGCATTAGGGGGTGCAGAATGAAAGGAATGAACATCAGAAGCACACTGTCACCTCCAATCGGTCATGACTGATCTGCAGCTGATGGCACAGAAAAGTGCATGACAAATCTGATCTCAGCTCACCAGGGTGGAACATATATGTGTCTTGACTGGATCACTTTCACGGCAGAGTGAGCCCGTCGAGTAAGTCTGACACAGCCACCTACCGGTGTGTGAGAGTAATTGAGGTTGAAAAATCCAGAGCAAGGCTGGCACCTTGGGATATGCAAAAGGTGAGGAATCTGCGGTTAGAAGCCATCAGAAAGACCATACACTACTGTCCATCGTTCCTGCACAGTTTATTACCACAGACTGGACACTCATCACAAAGTATATGAATCATTGTTAAAGGGAATAGAAGGTGAACCTCCTTTAGGAAAAGAACTGCTCAATGTGCTCAACTTTCAAGATTAAAGTCAAAAAGTGGCAGTAGCCATCAAAAAAGTCATCACAAAAAAGACCAAGTTACTTACCTCCGGTAATGCTCTTTTTTGTAGAAACTATCTAGCCGCAGATTCCTCACTTTATGAATATTCCTCAGGCATCAGACCGAATACAGAAACTGTTCCATAGTACCTCTTCGCACCAGAAAGTGGGGCCAGGAGGCTCTTGACTTACGCCGTTCTGCTCCGGTAGTGGTGACTGCAAAGCCTGGATAGGTGCCACTCCTGCATGCCGATGTCAGTTACTTTCCAGACTGTTGGTGCCTCTAAATATGGAACCCCAAAGCAAACTGATAGACCAGTGTGCAGATTGATAGACTTAGGATCTTATGACTAGATAAGAGTCCAATCACAGAATGGGGAGGATGGGAGGGTCAGTGAGAAATCTGCAGCTAGATTAGAGTATCTACCAGAAAGAGCTTCACCCAAAATAAGAAATGTGTTCTTCTGATAGAGACTTTTAGCCGCAGATTCATCACCTTTTGAATAAATACCAAAGCAGTACCTAACTGAAGAGGTCCATGAATGGATTCAAACCAGAAGGCCCTGCAGGACCGAGCGGGCAAAGTGCCCTTCTCTACAGACATGACTGTCCAGACAATAGTGGTTAATGACCATATGGAGGGATGCCCATATAGCTGCCTGACAGATGTCTAGGATAGGGACTCCACATGTTAACACAGTGGTAGCAGCTTTGCCTCTGGTGGAAAACACATGCAGTCCTTCTGGATGGTGCTTTGGAGCCAATGCGTTGCAGATCTTAAAGGAGAGCACAATCCAACAGGAGATGGTAACATTCTGCTCAGCCTTGCCTTTCTTCGCTATGGCAAACCCCACAAAGAGCTGATCATCTACCTTGTCGTCTTTGGTATGATCTATGTAGAACCGGAGAGCTCTTTTGGGATCCAAGCGATGGAGTCTCTCCTCCTCCTTAGAGGGGTGAGACGACCGTAGAACACCGACAGGGTGATGGTTTGACAGACGTGGAACAGTGTGACAACTTTTGGTAGAAAGGATGCCCTAGATCGAAAGAACCAGCTTGTCGGGGAAGAAGGTGGAGCATGATGGATGAACACAGAGCCTTAAGCTCACTCACACACACAGTGCTGAGGTGATGGCATCTAGGAACAGTTTCTTGCTGGTGAGGAGCAGTAGGGAACCGGAGAATACACTGAGTAAGGGCAAGATGCTGCAGCATTCTCAAAAACATCATCAAATTGGGTGATTTAAATAAGGAAGGCTGCTCAGGTAATTGCAGAAAGGCTGAAAGATAATTATAATATAGTAGTGTCATGAAGAGAGGCATTATATTTAACAAGGTACATTTGATATGAATGTTTTCTATGTAATTGTGTACCATTGGAATGTTACCCATGCACCCCTACTGACCGTTTTATGGTTCGTTCCAAATGAAGCCTGACTTAGAATGTTCATGTTACCGACAGTTGGCGAAGCGCAGCTGAGGAGAGTGGATGACTGAATAAAGATTCTTAATTCAATACTTCTGGCTCCATATCTTCCTGAATTATTATAATAACCATTAACAGTGCCTAAAGTAAGGCACGCGGGGCAAGGAATAAAGCAAACAGGATATCAGACAACTGGGCCTGGAGGACATCAATTTGGCATGCTCACACCAAACCACAAGATTGTGCCAGCACAGGCGTATACAGTCTGTCAAGGGATGTCTGGCTGCCAAGTCGACATCCACTACCTCCGGAGGAAGATCAAAGGCATTCAGCTGGTGCCAATCGGCCTCTATGCATGAAAGCGGAGATTCCGAAGGCTGAGGTGGAGAACCCAACCTTTCTGTTGTGACAGCAAATTCTTCCAGAAGGGCAGTCTGAACGGAGGGCAGATGCTCAAGCGCAGTTCTGGATAGCATAATCGCTGCACCTAATCTGGAGCCACTAAGACGACTTGGGTCCGGGTCTTCCTGAGAACTCAGGGCAGGAATGTTATTGGTTAAACCCGATGATGAAAGAGTCCCACAGCGAGAGACACCTTGGAACTCTACTGTGCAGCACCGCTGACATTACGTGTACTAGCCGGTGGCAAACAGAGCCAAGGATCTCCCCATTGGCATAAGAGACCTTCCATTACCTCTGGATGTATCTGCCAATTGTGATCCGCTAGGTGTCGACAGCGGAGTTCATCCACCCTGGCATTGAATGAGCCCGCCAGGTGGTTCACCACTAGGACGATTTCCTAGTTGTTCAGCCATTTCGGGAGGAGCAAGGTCTCCTGGCACATGGTCCGCAAACCCGACCCCTCTTTGTTTGTTGTAGTTCGAGGTGGCAGTGTTGCACCTAGGCATCTGTACCGGCCTCCCCTTGATAGATGGAAGGAAGGTTTTAACACCAAGCATATGTCCCTCAGCTCCAGAAAGTTGAAATGAAGCCAAGACTCCAATGGACACCAGAGACCTCTAATCTTCACCTCTCCAAGGTAACTGCTCCAGCCCAGAAGTGACTCATCTATCACCACTGTCAGCTCTGGGTGGAGAACGGTCTGCCGCTGACCAAGTCACAGTCCCTCTTCCGAAATCTGGAAGTGGTCAGAGAAGTCCCCTTGATTTTGCACCTAGAGGGACTTCAGATCCCACTGCCGAGTCTGCATATGACACCTTGCATGCTGAACCAGCTGGATACAGGAGGCTATCAGTCCCAGCAGTCTCAGAGTCAGCCTAAGTGAAATTCTGGCCTGAGGCTGAAGGATCTGGATCATACACAATGACCTGGACTGTCTTTCCTAAGGGAAAGGCACGAAACCGAACCGTGTTCAGAATAGGTCTGAGGAAGCCCAGTGTGACTTCAAGCATTTTGATAGTGAACCCCAAGAATGACAAAAGATTTGCCATAGTCTGGAAATGGTTGACGACTGAAGACGACAAGCTCACTTTCAACAGTAAGTCATTGAGGAAGGGGAAGACTGGCATCCCTGATCTCCGTAGGTGTAGCGTCACTACCCCCATCACTTTTGTGAATAGCTGATTGGTGCTGGTGAGGTCAAATGCGAGCCCAGCCAACTGGAAATGCTTCTGTTCCACCCGAATCACAGGCAGTAGCGATGGGCCAGCAAGACGGGAACCTGGAAATAGGTGCCCTAAAGGTCCAATGCCACCACCAAATTTCCAGGGTCAAGGGCAGACAAGACCTTGCCAGAGTGAGCATTTTGATTTGCTCCTTCAGGAGGAAGGTGTTGAGAGGGCGCAGATCTAGAATAGGCTTAAGACTTCCGTCCTTCTTGGGCACCAGAAGGTAGAAGGAATAATTATATCCTACTTCTAGATCTGGCTCCCTCTCGACAGCCCCTTTGGCCACAAGGGATTGCAATTCCCACTGTAAATGGAGAGAAGGTCTTCAGTCAGCAGCTGCCTGGACATTGGAAGGTGCAGCCGGGAAGAAAGGAAGAGCAAACAAATGATGGATTTAACCCAGATCCTTGTGATTGGGGTGAATGTTAGCATTGTCCGGCATGCTGTCCATCAATTGGTTCTTTTGCATATGTCGCCCTAAGTGGGAAGGGTATGCCCAGACGTGGGCCTCGTGATCACTACACCACTGAATTCAAGCTAGCCTGGCTGATGAAGGGTGATGCCCTGAAACTGGCCCCAGGACGCTTGTTTCCGGCCCAGGGAGGACCTGGCTTGGTAGTTCAGGCTGGATTGCTCCCACAAGGAACAGGGTCAAGACGGATTTGCATATGGCTGGGTCCAAACTGGGGTGGTGTGGTGAGCAAAAGAATGATGGATTTAACCTAGGTCCTTGTGACTGGGGGTGAAGGTTTGCATTGTCCAGCATTCCATCCATCAAATGTTTCTTTTGCATATGGACTCACATGAGCCATCATGCAGAAACATGTTGCCGATGTGAGTGGTGATGGGGTATTAGTTCCCCTTTTCCCCATGTTGGTTTTTAATACCAAGTGGTATTCCGTTTAATTATAAAGGCCAGTTTGGCATATCACATAGATTTTTAATTTGTCTATGTCACAGGTTTATTCATATTTAGGAGTGCCTCCATGATCTCCAGGTGTAGGACCGTTCTTCATCAAACCTAGTTATTTTTTTTTTTAGAGCGAGGGGGGGTCCTATTTTTTTTTTTTTTTATAAAGTTTTATATAGCGCGAACAAGATCCCAGGGGATATCAGAGCGCTTTACATTCAAATTAGAACAGGAAACCACCACAGGAAAAAAACAAAAAAAAAAAAACAAATTAACCATAAAGTGCACGAAAGTTCGCATTGAAGTTAAGTTAAACAAAGTACAGTGTAAGGACAGCAGAACAAAGAGTCAAAGAAAAGAAAAAAAAAAAAAGGTGTAGTAGATGTTAACACAATGGGGGAAGGAACAATGTCAATGGGCCAAGGTGGGTAGCCCAATTACTGAAGGAGTTTGTTCATCAGGAATCTTTTGACTTCCAGTTTGAACACCGTTGCACTGGTGATTCTGCGTGATACCTGGTGGTGTGTGAGGGCATAACATCACATTTTTGTGTATGGCCAGAGATAGGCTTTTGTTAGGTTTAGCATTTGTTAGAATCCGGGGTCTCTGGTTGGCGCAGGTATGCACTTGCGACAAGCAGAGACCCTTTCCTCTAAGTCAGGGCAAAGCATTACTCTTAGAAAATAACCCCTGCTCACCCTCTGGGTAACGTGGCGCGAGCAGTCAGGCTAGATTCCAGAGGGCATTAGGTTAAGCATTCATGGTATCCCACACCAATCACCAACCCACCACACAGAGACATAAGACTTGTATTTTGTAAAAATATAAGGTTCTTTATATAAAATTCTTCAGGTAGGCTTCAAATACAGTCTTTCACTTTAAAGCGAGGTTCCAGTTACTTGTTATCACTTTTCATGAGGCCACAGTTCTTTAAATGGTCACTTTTGGTGCAATCTGCACTCTTTGGGGGTCTGTGCGCTTCGTAGGGCCCTCTGTACGCTTCGTACCCGTGTTAGAACGCTTCGTGCCTTTTCTCACACTTCCCGCGTGAGCACGCGTACTGGGACTCAAGCCGTACCTTCGTAGGTACGCGTCGTACGAGTCCGGTACGCCTCTTGCCACTCCTCACGCTTCACGCGTGAGCAGCGTAGCGGGACGACATCGCCGTACGGACCATACACAGCAAAGTATGCGTCGTACCGGGGCGCTTGGGGCTCACAGTACTTTCTTCTAGGGGGCAAAGATCGTGGCGGCCTCCGCAGTCCTTGCAAGGGGCCTCCCGCGTCGCGTTGCAGTCCCGCTGGTCAGCGGACGGCGATGCTTCGTGGGGAGCCTCAGGACGTCCCAGCACACCTCGATATTGGAAGCAGGAGGGGCAGCTCGGGGGTGATTTTTCAGCGCTCACAGTGGTCTCTACGGCCTGGGGTCGCAGAGGCTCAGCACTGGGACACAGGCAGTCTCTCCTTACGTTGCGAGCTCCGGCTCGAAGGGGCAGTTGTTCACTTTGCTCAGGCCAGGCAGGGCAGGGCAGGGCAGGCCTTCACGGTGCTCACAGCAGCACAGTCGATTCAGGAGTCGCGTTGCTCAGCGAGATGGGGGCACACAGGTTCTCTGGGGTCAGCGTTAGCAATCCACCCACAGCAGCTTCCTCTTCTTCCAGGGGAGGGTAGCGCCCACTGTTCCTGGGGCGCAGTTCAGGGGGCAAGTTCACAAGCAAGCCCTTGGAGATCGTTTTTAAAGCACAAGTTGAATTCAAAGTCTTTCTCAGTCTTTTCTTCCTCTCCTTCCAGCAGCAAGGCACCCACCACAGGCCAGTCTCTCAGGCTTAGAGACAGTACTCCTCCATGCAGCTTTCCCAGGTCCTTCTCTTCGGGCAGAGGTTCCTCTTGGCATAAACAGGATCTGATTTCTTAGGAGCAGGGCTCCTTCTTTTATACACAGTTTCTTTTGTTCTTTGTCGCCAGGGGGCCTGTGCCTGGCTCAGTCCGGTTTTGGAGCACTTTGTTGTGGTGAGACTGCTCTTTCCTTTCAGTGCACAGGGCAGAGACATCAGCCGCTCCACAGGGGGCGGAGCCAGCATTGTGGTGCAGAGCACAGGTCTATTCAGAGTCAAGGTGTACTCCTCCCACCCATCCTGGTGTAATCTCTCTACCCACCACCTGGCAGCCAGCCTGTCTCCTGGAATTCCCCAGCCCTGCCCCTCACTGAAACTAGGCAGCACACACACACACACAAAGCAGAGGCGGACTGAAATGGCTAAGCAAGTAAATACCAACTTTCTAAAAGTAGTATTTACAAACACAGGATATTAAAATAAACTTTACTAAAAGAAGTATTTTATTATTCTGAGTTCAGGCATACTAACTTGACTTTCTACCATGCTCTCTGAGCCCGCTGGGATTATAGCGTGTAATAATTCCAGCAGCCCATTCTGGCCTATGGAGAGCAGGTAGCCTTCAATAGTGAAAAACGAAAATGGCTGTAATTCACTATTAGGACATGCCACACACATCAGGGCATGTCCTACCTTATGCCTACAATGCACCCTGCCCTTGGGCCTACCATAGGTGTGACTAATATGCAGTTATGGGAAGGTTTAGGGACTGGCAAGTAGGTGCACTTGCGCAGTCAGCATGACAGTACCAGACTGCACGCAGGTTCTGCAATGGCAGACCCTAGACACATTTTACTAGGCCGCTTCTGTGGCTGGCACAACCAGTGCTGCAAGCCCACCAGCAGCATTTGCATTTACAAGCCCTGCCACTCCTGGTGCACTTTACTAGGGGCTGATAGTAAACCAAATAAGCCAAACATGGACACCAATCAATGTATACACTTTTCAAAGGGAGCCCTTGCACTGTGGCACTGATTAGCAGTGGCACAGTGCCCTGAGCAGCTAACACCAACAAAACACATGAGGCACATCAGCAAAAAGTGGAAGGGAAACTCACGCCAAGGTGCCAGGTCTAACAGCATTGATTTAAATAGTTACTCGGGTGGCTCACATGGGCAGAGTCAGCCTTGTTCCCCAAGAAGGCTAGTCCAATCGAATGGCATGTCCATCAGGGAGGACTGCATGTCGCCCAAGAACCCAGTCGACTGTGGCTACTCATGGCGATTAGTGGCAACACTGGTGCCTAGAGATCATCTAATGAAGTCGGTGGTGTTCAAGCCACAACAACCTGTGAACTTCACCGAATAATGATCAATCAATGTAATCGTCTACAAAAGATGTGGGCGAAGGTCTTCTGGTACACCAAGGAGGACTTTGCCACCAAGTCCTAAAGGGCATGAGTGTAAAGGCCATTGATCGAGTGCAGGGAAAAACTGGTTGTTAAGAGGTGTTTCACTAATGTCTCTACTTGTGTTGATTCACTGTCAGGGGAGAGTGGTAGTAAAATTGTTGGGATTGGCCCAGCTGGTCGAGGCCTGCACCTCAAGGCTCTGGAGAAAGAAGGATGCTGCGACAAAAAGGCCATGTCACCTTGAGCAGGGCTATGGGTGTTGGTTACTTGTCATAACTGGAGGGCTAGTACAAGGCTTGGCCGAAGCACTTAGGATGTTATCTGTTAGGGCTTAATTGAAAGGGAACAGGGGTTCAGAAGTAATCTTGTGTGAGAAGTTGGCCTGATGTATGATGTCACTAGTTCTAGTGTACACCTTATATCAGTCCAAACAACCCTTATGGTGATTGGTTGTAAAGTCAACCTTATAGACCAGCTATCCTAGTGGTAGCATGGACAAGAGCAGTCTTAGGCTAAACTCTGAATGGCATGTGAAGCCAGCTGTGATACCATATATAATCCCTTGAATACCAAATGAAAGGACACCACAACAGATATATATATAAAATAAAGTGTATTTATTCTAGTCAAACCCTCGGCAATCTTTATGAGATTAGAGGTAAGTACAACACAGTCTTATTTAAGCATACATTAAGTCACACAGGTAAGTAATACAGTTAGGCCCTAGGGGCCACGCAAACCATATACTAAGTAAGTGGTATAAGGGCCACTGTCACGGAAATAGGATAGGCCTAGGCCTAGGGAATCGCTGGGGCTACACTACACTAGCAACAGTTAGGAAGTGGGAGGCCCACGGGATTCAGGTGCAGAGTGGAAACACTCATGCGTAATGCGTAAAAGTCGATAGAAATAGTAGATGTTAGAAATTAACAGTTTAAGGACACTTCTGAAGCAGCTAGAGAGTCGAGACTCGGAAACTAGACCCTAGGATAGTCACTACCCATGTGAGCATCGAAGTACCCAAGTTACCTAGCCCACGGACTGCGGGTGCATAGGTGTGAACTTGCGTCGGGTTTCGTTGTGGACTTCTATGGATGCCTGAAGGAAAGTTGCTGACAGGCAGTCAGTGAAGAGTGTCCGGTGGATCCCAAGGCTGGGATCAAGAAGAGAGGAGACCTGCAAGCAGAAGGGACAGAGTCAAGGTCACTAGCCAGTGACCACGTGGAACCAGGCGATATCGTGAAGATTGCAGGTGAAGGTGAAGCTTGTCGCTGCAGCCACGAGGACCAGGGAACGTAGAGGACGACCAGGACCAGGAGGCAAGCTGTCCCGCGAAGGCTCTTGCTGTCGGCGGCGTCGAAGTTGGACTAGGACTCACCAAGCCTTGGCAAGCAGAACCCACGAAGAACGGAGGACTTGCTTCTGGTGCAGACCAGGAAGATCTGGGGTGCTTCTCTTTTGCAAGGAAGCGGGAGCCAGTCTGGAGGAGCCAAACCAGCAGTGAAGATTTCTGGATGCGTCGTCACAAAGGCCATTAGCCAACGGGCAAGCAACCGGACAGGCGCGGCAAGCAGGAAAATGCAGAAGGGCCCCACGCAGGACTCGTGGAGTGTGGGGGGCTGATCTTCGGTGCAGATGGTGCTTGGGGTTGGGGCTTCTCAATCCCCGGTGCACAACTTCGAGGGTACCTCAGAAGCTGCGCTGGAAGATACTCGCCACTTTTCCCAGGTAGCCGGTCCCACGTCTCTCGTCGCCTCCACGGATCTCAGCTCGGCTGTGGATGTGGATCAGGGTCAGAGAAGTCTGGAAGTCAAGGCTCTGGTCGGGCTCTGCAGTCGGTCCCTCGTAGAACTTCAGCAAAGCAAAGGGTAGTCTCTTGATGGTGCCTGTTTGCACAGGGTAGCCACTCCTTGGCCACAAGGGAGATTCTTCAGTCTTCTTCTTTCGTCGAATGTCGAAGGTCCAGAGTTTCTGTTCAAGTTGCAGGTTCTAATCTCCTGGGGCCCAGCTACCACTCTTATCCAAATCTGGGGGGCTGGGTTACCTGCTAGGTCATGCCTTATGGGTGGGACCTGGGAAGGGGGTGGTTACACCCCCTTCCCCTTCCCTTTGTCCAGTTTCGCGCCAGGACTGGGGCTGGAGAGCCCCAGCACCGGTTTGAACTGGACTATGCACGGGACACCTTGTGTGCCCCAGGCATGTCTCATTCTTTTCATCCCTCCCTGCCCCAATACACTAAGGCCTGTCTGGGGTGGTGCTCGCACCTCCCAAGGCAGGAAACCTATTGTCCAAGCCTCCCTTGCCGGGATCACTCCCAGCAGCAGGAGGTCAGACTCGTGTCTGTGGCAGCAGCATCCATTTTGTGATGCTGGGGCTCTGGTTAACTTTAACCGGGTAAGTAGGTTACAACATGTCTTCTCCCTCTAGAAGGGAGGGATAATATCCTCATCGCCAGAAATGGTATGGGGGTATTATTCCAAAGTGTTAGACACCTTACACGACATGTTTTGATAAAGCCAAACCATAGTTACCATAACCGTTTAAGATTATAAGGCACTTTAAGAGTATATGGTAGGCTATATCATAGAACAGCTATAAGGACATGGTTCCGAAAGCTGCAGACAGGCTCAACTCATGCTAGAGCACCATCTCACATGTTACCAAGCACTCTGCCTCCAGGATTGTTAAGGCCTGCCATAGGAGTGGCTGATATGTACACATGTGTCTATAAGTAAGTTAGGTATAGGAATACTACACCTAAGCAAGGGGTGATTACACGACCTTGCCCCAGCTGAGTGATCAGCCAGTTGTGTCATAATGGAAGGCCAGGCCAGGGGTGGCATAATACATGCTGCAGCCCCTGGTAGGCCTAGGGTACACCTATGCCCTGGGTACCTAAGGTACACTGTACAGGGGCCAATAAGGTGACCCTATCCAAATGGGTTATGCACCTAAAGTACATAGTATTAATTTAGAGAGAGAACAGCAGGGCTGGGGGTCTGATTAGCAGGCCCACAGCCACATCTAAGTCGAAAACCAGTAAAGCAAACGCAAAAAGTGGGGGTGAACATAGAAAGCAGACCCTACTCTCCTACAATCTGCCCCGGTTGTAGGACCTGTCAGTCAACTGGTTTACGTCCATGGTTGGAACCTGGAGGTCAACAACAACAGCTGCCCTATGCATAACCACAGCAGAGGAAGCAGATTTGTCTGTGGTTGGAACTGGAGGATAGAATTGGGCTGTGGGAAATATAGGCCCACTTGCTTCCTGCAAGTCCACAAATCAATTGTTCTTCACATAAGGCTGTGCAAGCTTGTCACCTTAGTCAAAGTTTTAGTTAGATTCAGTACCGAAGAGGGAATGCAATGAATGTTGCCTGTCATATGACGTTCGAGGGTAGGGGCTAGTGCTTCAGTCACCAGGGTTTTATTAAAATAAGTTAGCACAGTTAATTAAAACCATTGCAATAGAATGTCATAGCGCAGTTACCACGTTAAAAGCAAAAAAAAATACTATTATAATCACGACAGGTTTCCAGAGCCAAGGATACAATAATTTAGTACAGGGATACTAGGACAGGAGGCGAAAAAAATTAGTGATAAGTTTTTTAGAGAATGGGGGGGGGGGGGGGGGGGGACGACGGACGGACTGGCAGGGCAGGGGCAAGAGAGGGTAAAAGGAGATTGTCCAAGGGTGGCTAAGACGATAACCACGACGGACGTGTCTCGCTGAGGCTCCATGACTGGGCTTTCACCCCGCCTGGTCTCACCGAGTCTGGCTCATTCTGGCCCACATCCAGCGCTTCCTGGTAGCGTTGGGCGTCCAGTACCCACGTTGCAAGCTGCAGTTTTGGCCTCCGGGGCTGTTCTCTGAAGTTTGCTGTGGAGAGAGGGTGCCGGGCATAAGATGGCGCCCACCCGACTCGTAGCTCCCCGCCTTGACTGCTGAGGATCCCCTGCAGCGCCGCATCGGGCGCCCGGCACTTGCGGAGGAGATATGGGCAGTGCGGGCACATAGGAGGAGTTACCTTCGAACCTCCGACCCTGAGGGAGCTGCCTGGATCTTCCCGGGGACAGCGTGGGCCCCGGCGCGGCTGCTCATCGATGCCAGCACCCTCCTACTGCTACACCCGGCGAGGGCCCACCAAGGACGAGTCGCAGCCTATATGAGACAGCGGCGATCGGGAGGCGCGCATTGCTGAGGAGCGCCGCCTCCATCGGCTGCAGGGGGCACGTCTGCTGTCGGCCTGGGAGGCCGCGTGGCGCACTGTAGGAGGCCCTGGACTGCCGCCGGCTGCTACGGACATGCGTGAATTGATGGACCCCAGGCGGCCACTGGAGCCAAGGTGAGCCTGCGCGACGGTGGCAGGGACTTGGTGAAAGGCTTTGTAAGCCTCGCAGATGTCGCTGCGGTTTGCGGCCATGACGCGGCCTGCCTGACCCTAAGATGGCAACCCTTCGCGCTTCTGCCTGGCGGCCTGCACTGGAGCGCGGTGGGCCCTGGTGACTGGGACGACGATCGCTGAGGCCCAGGAGCTCTACCCCGGCACCAGACTTCACCACAGCGGCCAGCCTGGACTTTCTGGGGACTGAGGGGGCCGTGGAGGACCAACGGTACGCTGACCCTGGTGCCGCCTCTTGATGCCAAGCACTGGAACGGGGCGGCCTCGTGGCTGAGATATTACTGGTCCGGACAGGAGGACGCACCGTGAGGCCCCCCAGGGACAATGAAAAGGTTGGGGTCCCCACCTGCAGGAGAGGCCGCTTGTATACCTGCAGCTATGGGACACCGGCAGCCTCCATTACCGGATCAGCCACACAGATTTGCCGCACTCCCGCCTGCCCAACGGACAGCACTCACCTTCCGGGGCGCCTGATGCCCACGGTCGACTCTAAGCCATTTGCACTGAGCACTGCGCAGCAACGGGACACAACGCCAGGGGACCCATCATCGGCTGGGACTGCACCTCACCCTGTTAACAAGTCCCCTTCACGTTCACGTGGCCCCCAACGAACAGCATGGGCAAACCCAGAGCGGCGGCGCCGGCCCCCGGGGCTGCATCGGAGGCTCATACCAACCAATCCAGCGGCCCCTCCAAAGCCATAGGACCGGCGGAGGACCTCTCTATCGGCTAAGCTAGACAAGGTGCTTGCGGCAATAGAGCAGTTGAGGCTCTCCATGGAACACCAGCTGGGCACCCTCACGTCGGACGTTAGCCTCCTCCGCGATTACCACCGTAAATTATCGGACAAGGTTTCAGACGACGAAAGAGCGGTCACTGACATCCAACCTATGGTGAAGACACACCAGGACTCGATACGCACCCTGATGGGTTGCGTGTCCACCATAGAAGAATGCATCGATGATCTGGAAGGGCGGTCGCGACGCTGTAATATCCGCGTTCTTGGCCTGCCGGAGGGAATTGAAAGATCTGACGCAGTGAAGTATATGGAGACCTGGACTAAATCATTCACCCCCGGTGCTGAACGCACAGCATACTTCTCCATCGAAAGGGCGCACCGTGTCCCAGCGCGTCACCCCCAGCCGAGAGCCCCGCCGCGCCCAATGCTGGCCAAATTTCTACACTTCAGAGACCGTGATGCAGTGCTCCGGGCGGTCCGGCAGGCGGGACCGCTCCGAGTCGAGAACAAAACTATCATGCTCTTCGCCGACTACTCCCGAGCGGTCCAGCGCCAAAGGGCATCCTTTTTGGAGGTGAAGCGATGCCTACGGGCGGAGAAAATACAATACTCCCTGCTTTTCCCGGCCCACCTTAAAGTCATACACAATGGTGCTACTCACTTCTTTGCGACCCCAGAGGAGGCGCATGACTGGGCAGACCAGAACTGTACCGCGGGCCACCGAGCGGAACGCACCCAAGAGAAACGCGCGAGAGCAGTGGGCCCCAGAAGACAACGCTCACGGAGATGAAACCGACCAGGCACTTCCGCATCGTTTCCGCACACCCTGGGGTCCCAGGACCTGTATCAGATAGTTCAGGTGAGACGCCAGGCCCTGAAGAACAAGTTACTTACCTTCGGTAACGATGTATCTGTAAGAAACATTAGTTAGTTAGATTCCTCACCTTAGAATATCCCCAGGCGTCAGACTGGATCCGGAAGATTTTTCGTCAGCAATACCCCTTGCGCGTCGCTAGGCGTCGTCTGCGGCTCCGCGTCCGTAGTCAGGCGTCGTCCGTCGGGATGACGTCGTCGGAGTACTTAGACGCCGCCCTCGCGCGCTGACGTCAGTTCTTGTACATAGCCTTCCGCGCCAGGAACGCAGAGCCATGCAAAGACCGACACTGGTGCCAAAAATAAAATCTAGGGGCCTGAAAGGACAACCTTAACCCTAGATGTCAGTTCGCAGAACGGGGAGGATGGGAGGGTCGGTGAGGAATCTAACTAACTAATGTTTCTTACAGATACATCGTTACCGAAGGTAAGTAACTTGTTCATCTGAAAGAAACACGTTAGTTAGATTCCTCACCTTAGAATAGATACCCAAGCAATACCATCCCCGGTGGTGGGTCTGCGAACCAAGATCACACCAGAAAGTCCTGGAGGACAGAACGGCCAAAGAAGCCATCCCTCCGGACTTGGCTGTCAAGGCAATAATGCCTGGCAAACGTGTGTAGCGAAGCCCACGTCGCCGCCTGACAGATGTCCTGCAAAGGGACTCCCCGTCCCAAGGCAGTAGTAGCCGCCGTGGCCCGAGTAGAATGGGCGCGCAGCCCAACAGGAGGGTCCTTTTTAGCCAAGGAATAGCAAATTTTTATACACAAAACGACCCACCGAGAGATGGTTCGTTTGTGCACAGCTTTCCCCTTCTTAGCGCCCACGTACCCAACAAAAAGCTGGTCGTCCACCCGGAACTGTTTTGTGCGGTCCAGATAAAAGGAGAGCGCACGTTTTGGGTCCAGACGGTGGAGCCTCTCTTCCTCTTTGGAAGGATGCGGAGGCGGAAAGAAGGTGGGCAAGGTGACAGACTGCCCCAGGTGAAATGGAGTCACCACTTTAGGAAGAAAGGAGGGACGAGGCCGAAGGACAACCTTGTCCGGATGAACAGATAGAAAAGGAGGCTTTGAAGATAAAGCCTGGAGCTCACTCACCCGTCTAGCCGAGGTGATGGCTACCAGAAAAGCAGTCTTTAGAGTTAGAAGACGAAGAGGGCAATTGTGAAGAGGCTCGAAGGGAGCGCACATCAGGAATGTCAATACCAGATTCAAGTCCCACTGAGGCATTACAAAAGGGACAGGAGGGAACGTGTGTGTAATGCCTTTGAGAAAGCGTGTAACCACAGGGGACTTGAAAAGAGAAGGCTGATCAGGAAGCCGCAAGAAGGCGGAGATGGCAGCAAGATAACCTTTCAGGGTGCCCAGGGCAGAGCCCTGCCGGGCCAGAGAAAGAAGGAAGAGGAGAACCTCAGAAAGAGGGGCGGAAAGGGGATCCACAGCCTTTGCTGTGCACCATGCCACAAATTTGTTCCACCGGCAGGCGTATACCGACTTTGTGGAGGGACGCCTGGCTGCCAGAATGATATCACAGACTTCAGGAGGCAAGTCAAATGGCATCAACTGCCGCCGCTCAATCTCCACGCATGGAGGTGGAGGCTGGACAGGTTCGGGTGGAGGACCGTCCCCTGCTGCTGCGACAGAAGATCCTCCCGAAGGGGCAGACGTATCGGGGGATCGGTCAACAGACTGAGTAGCTCGGGATACCAGTATCTTCGTGCCCAATCCGGAGCCACCAAGATGACTTGGGCCCGGTCGTGCCTGATCTTCTTCAGCACTCTGGGCAGAAGAGGTATAGGCGGAAAGGCGTACAACAGACCGCAACTCCACTCGTGACGAAAAGCGTCGCCGAGCGAGCGCCGCCTTGGAAATTCCAACGCGCAGAACTGCTGACATTGCGCGTTCTCTTCGGTGGCGAATAGATCTAACCAAGGCTCTCCCCACTGCTGAAAGAGACCTTGCGCCACTTCGGAGTTCAGACGCCATTCGTGATCCATCATGCACCGGCGGCTGAGTTCGTCTGCTCTGGCGTTCAGAGAGCCCGCCAGATGTTGAACCACTAGGGTGACGCCCTGGTGTTCCAGCCACGTCCAGAGGCGCAGAGCCTCCTGACAAAGGGTCCACGACCCCACCCCGCCCTGTTTGTTGCAATACCACATGGCGGTGGTGTTGTCCGTGAACACCTGCACGACACTTCCCCTGACAGAGGGAAGGAAGACTTTCAGTGCAAGCCGGATCGCTCTCAACTCCAACAGGTTGATGTGGAGACGAGACTCCGCCGGAGACCAGAGGCCTCTGATCTCCGGCTCCCCCATATGGCCACCCCAACCCAGGAGGGACGCATCCGTCACTACGACATGCTCCGGTTGGGGAAGGGAGAGGCTCTTGCCCTTGACCCACTCGCGGTCCGTGAGCCACCACTGCAACTGCTGTGCAGTGCCCTCCGAGATCAAGACATGGTCGGACAGGTTGCTGTGATGCTGGGCCCACTGAAACTTCAGGTCCCACTGCAGAGCCCGCATGCGCCGCCTGGCGTGATGCACTAGTAGGATGCAGGAGGCCATCAGCCCCAGAAGCCGCAACACTAGCCTGACCGAAACCCGGGATGGAGGCCGAAAGATGGGAATCAGGGCCTGTATATCCCGGACCCGCTGTTCCGGTGGATGGACCCGGAACTGCGCCGAATCGAGAACCGCTCCGATGAAGAGGAGCTTCTGAGAGGGACTCAGGTGTGACTTCGGCACGTTGATGGAAAACCCCAGCAAATGCAGGAGATCCGCCGTAGTCTGGAGGTGGGAGACGACTGCCTGGGGCGAGCCCGCCTTCAACAACCAGTCGTCGAGATAGGGGAAGACTGAAACCCCCGATCTGCGCAGATGAGCTGCGACCACCGCCAACACTTTCGTGAACACCCGAGGGGCACTGGTGAGGCCGAAGGGGAGCACGGTAAACTGAAAGTGCTCTTGGCCCACCGTGAACCGCAGGTAACGCCGGTGGGCCGGCAGGACGGGGATATGAAAATATGCGTCCTGCAAGTCCAACGCTACCATCCAGTCTCCAGGGTCTAGGGCAGCTAAAACCTGAGCCAACGTTAGCATCTTGAACCTGTCCTTTCGGAGGAAGGCATTGACGTTCCGGAGGTCCAAGATAGGGCGTAGGCCCCCTTTGCCCTTCTTGGGAACCAGAAAGTAGTGGGAATAACAACCACGACCTACTTCTGGGCTCGGAACGCGCTCGACGGCCCCCTTGGCCAAGAGAGCCGAAACTTCCTCGCGGAGAAGATTCAAATGATCCCCCGAGATACGGTGGTGCTGCGGTGGCATGGCTGGAGGGGTCGTCTCGAAGGGGAGGGAGTAGCCCCTTCGGACGATTTGCAGCACCCACCTGTCCGATGTTATGGACCGCCAGTGGAGCAGGTGATGGCGAACTCTGCCGCCCACTGGCGTGGTATGGGCCTGAAAGCTCGGACTAGGAGGGCTTTGAGGCGGATGCTGCCGGGGTGGAAGTGGGCTGACCACGTCGGCCTCCATTTCCGCCACGGCGG
This sequence comes from Triturus cristatus, assembly GCF_964204655.1. Lineage (NCBI taxonomy): Eukaryota > Metazoa > Chordata > Amphibia > Caudata > Salamandridae > Triturus > Triturus cristatus. Next base: position 1,352,217,852 of record NC_140590.1, read on the forward strand.
AAGCCACGTCCGCGACCGCGCGCAGGTTGGTTCTGCGGCTGGTGGCTTTGCGGACGTGAGGAGGCGCCCCTTCCTTGGCCACGAAAGGGGCGAAAAGCGGAGGGGTGCGCCCGCGGAGCCGAGAGGCCCAAGGACTTGGCCGTAGCCCGGGAGTCCTTAAAGCGGTTCAGCGCACTGTCCGCCTTCTCACCAAACAGGCGAGTGCCATCAAAGGGCATGTCCATGAGGGTGGTCTGGACATCCCCGGAAAATGACGTGGACCGCATCCAGGCGTGGCGGCGGAGCGCCACCGTGGTTGAAATCGCCCGACCCAGCGAGTCCGTGGTGTCAAGCCCACATCGTATGGCGTGCCGTGCTGCATCCCTCCCATCGGCCAAAGCCTGGGTAAGACGCGTCCGGACCTCCTCCGGGCACAGGGGCAGCACGTCCTCCACCGTATCCCACAGGGAATGGGAATAACGGTCCAAGAGACAGGCGGTATTTAAGGACCGCAGGCCCAAACTAAGGGACGAGAACAGTTTCTTGCCAAACTGCTCGAGTCTCTTGGAATCCCGGTCCGGCGGAGCGGTCGGGAAGGAGGATTGGGAGGTAGAGGCCTGGATAACCAGACTCTCGGGGGTGGGGTGTTGGGACAGGAAACTGGGGTCGCCCGGAGCAGGGCGGTGGCGCCTGGCAACGTTCCTATCCACAGGGGGAACTGTGGAGGGCTTGGACCAGGTGCCCTGCAGAACGTCAGTGAGGGCCTCGTTGAACGGCAGCAGAGGCTCAGTGGAGCTTGCTGAGGTTTGAAGCACCTCAGTGAGGATGTTAGTCCTCACAGCCACGGCAGGCAACTCGAGCCCAAGGGCCTCGGCCGCCTTGCGCAGCACCACAGAAAATGCTGCACCCTCCTCCGAAGCCACGGTCGGAGGAGAAGTGAATCCAGTGTCTGGCGAGGTGTCCAGCCCACTGGCCTCCCCCAGTTCATCTGCCCAGTCCTGAGAAAGCTGTGACTGAACAGCCAGAGGGTCCTCGAACCCCTCCCAGTCGCCCCCTTCTTCCGATTCCTGATAAACAGGAGGAATGATCGGAACCGGACTGTAGAGATGGTAGGACTCAAGCGGCGTCGGATGTGGCGTCGGGTCCGGATGAGGGCTAAACTGGGGTGTCGGCGTCAAAGGCGTCGGCGGCGCCGGTGACGGCGTCGGTGGTTCAGGCGTCGGCGCCGGTGGAGGAGTGACTAGGTCAACCGGCGTCGACTGGGGCCCAGGCATGGGCCCCGCGGGGACCTGCGGCGTCGAGACCGGAGTCGTCGACGGCGCCGGGGCCGGAGCCGCCGGCACGCGAGGTCGCCCAGTTGAGTCCGCGGGGCCCGAAGGCGCGCCAGCGGGCGTCGACGGCGGGGCCAGGCTCCTCATGGCCGAGAGGAAGGCACTGATCTCCGCCGGCGCCGCGTCAGTCCCAGGGACCGGAAGGTATGGGGGCGGACGCGGCACCTGCGGCTCCGCCGGAGCCGCAGGGGTGGAACCACCCTGACCCTCGGCCGAGTCGCGCGACCGGCGAGGGGAGTCCGAAGAGCGGTGTCGCCTCTTGGACTTCTTTGAGCGTTTGGACTTACCCGACGACTTGGAGCCGGACGATCGATGGCGTCGGCTAGGGCTCCGCGAGCGATCCTTGGACCTCCTCCTGGACCGGGATCTCGCACGACGCGGAGCCGAGTGGCGAAGCTCGAGAAGCTTGCGGGACCGCTCCCGCCTAGCCTTCGAAGTCAGGGCCTGACAGTCGTTGCACGACTCCGCGTCGTGGTCGGGGCCTAAGCAGTAGAGGCACCGGCGGTGGTGATCGGTCACCGACATCAGTCGATGACAATCCTCGCAAGCCTTGAACCCAGGCATCCTACCGGCACCAGATGTCGACAGACAAGGATCAAAAATGATCAAAAAAGATTTAGTCAAAAAAGACTAAAAGGGGTAGCTCTCCCGGATCTGCGCTTACTGGCGCGGAAAAAAGAAGAACTGACGTCAGCGCGCGAGGGCGGCGTCTAAGTACTCCGACGACGTCATCCCGGCGCACGACGCCGACAACGGACGCGGAGCCGCAGACGACGCCTAGCGACGCGCAAGGGGTATTGCTGACGAAAAATCTTCCGGATCCAGTCTGACGCCTGGGGATATTCTAAGGTGAGGAATCTAACTAACGTGTTTCTTTCAGATAGCTGTGGCAGGACTCTGTCCCGCCTCCCCCACAACAGACATTGAACGGGCCCCCCACATATTTACATCAGAGGAGGAGGGGGACAGCGAAGCAACGCAGTCCGGGGTGGACTCGGTGGCTCTACCCTCGGTTACACAGCGAACGGCAGATGACCTGTTATGACTGGACCCTTGCAACATGCTGAAGATTTAGGGCGAGGGGCGATGCCCTCTGCATACTGATAGCCCCCGCACTACATGCGCCTTCCCGCCACCTTTGGGCCTACTCTTCACAAATGCAAATAGGCAGGCCGCGATAGATTGCGCGCATAGCCCACATGTCGAGACCCCTCGCGAACACGGGCCGGCACCCCTATATTACGTCGATGCTCTTGCACCAATTGAGAGCTAGTTTGGACGTATCGCCTCTGACGATAGGTCCCCCGCGTTGGGGCATGTTTTTTTCACCCCACCCCAGTTTCCCCTTCCCCCTGTACACACCTCTTCTGCGCTGTGTCCTCGTCCACACGCCACTGAGCAGCTGCGCTGACGTCCTAGGGGCACAGGCATTTAGAGAATGGGTTAGAGCTCGGGAATTTCGGGGGAGCCCGCTGGCCCTTCCTGCTCTATATGCTGTACGCATGCACCGATGGCACACACTGGTAGAACCACAATCCTTACGCTGAATGTGCGCGGTATGCACACTGCGCGCAAGAGATACTCAATATATGCTTACATCAAACGCCACCATGCACAAATCGCGTTTCTGCAGGAGACGCACGTTACAGCAGGAGAGGTGGCGAAATTGCACAGGCGATGGAGGGGTATCATATGTGTCACGACTTATTCAGCCTTCCCCTGGGGCACCCTCATATCGGTACGTCCCGGTGTTCCATTTCAGGAGCAGTCTCACATAATTGATCCAGCTGGCCGATACGTTCTATTACAAGGTCGGTTGGACGGTCAGGCAGTACTGCTGGGAAGTATCTATGGGCCCAACGCCGACCAAAATAAATTTTGGGACGCGCTCTCCACCCCCCTGAGCACATACACACAAGTACCCTGGATCCTGGGTGGGGATTACAACTGCATGCAAAACATAACACTGGATAGGTCCCATCCTCCCCATCCAACATCCCCCATTGTAGTGCAGGCAAAACGATTTGTATCATGGGCACAACACTGGTCCCTTGCGGATGCTTGGCGAACCCGGAAGCCTACCACTAGACTCTATTCGTTCTATTCAAGACCTCACGACCTTAGGGTGCGCCTGGATTGCTACCTTTGCTCCCCCACCATCCTACCCATCATCTCAGACAATCTAGGCAGAACCATATCAGATCATGACACCCACACAATAACGATCCAATTGCGCCCGCCGCACCCACCTGTCCCTACCTGGCGCCTCCCTAGGGATTGCCTAGACGACCCGGTTTTTAAACAAACTCTAGCGGACCACATACGCCATTACTTCCAGGAAAATACAAACACGGCCACTATACGCGCGCAGGAGTGGGATGCCTTTAAAGTCGTAATGCGTGGTACCTGCATTCGCCACATCACGGGAGACCGGCGGGTCCTGGAGCGGGACATCCAAAAGGCAGAACAAGCGTTAGCCGAGCTTACCAAAGAGGCCAACCCGGATAACGCCACACCGGCTCGGATTGCTGGTGCCAAGACTGCCTATGCGGAGGCGCTGGCAAGTATGCTCCGATATAATTTCGCGGCGTATGCAGCCCGTGTCCATAAAGAGAGAGACCGGGCAGGCACGTTATTAGCATGGCTTGTTAAGCAGGACTCGACCCTTCCGCCCATCACGGCCATTCGTAATGCCCAACGCACTCTTTTATACTCACAGGACTTGATTCTGGCAGCCTTTCAAGAGAATTACACGCTATTATATGCCAGTCCCCCCCAGGTATCTGAGGAAACCCTATCCTATTTTCTAGATCGATTCCAGTTACCCCACATAGATCGTGACACCCGCCAAGACCTAGATGGGACTATCAAGGCGACTGAAATCAGACACGCAATGAAGGCGCTAGCTACCCACAAGGCCCCTGGTTTAGATGGCCTCCCGCTAGAATTTTACCACGCCTTCGCGTCCCAATTGGTTCCCCAGCTGGAGTTGCAATTCCAGGAAGCCATAGATGGGGGTGCTTTACCCCAATCCATGTGCGAATCAGTCATAGTGTCCCTTCTCAAGCCGGATAGGGACCCTTACCAACTGGGCTCCTATCGACCCATAGCCTTACTGCCAGCAGACTATAAAATTTACAGAAAAATCCTGGCGGATAGGTACGCTACGGTCCTTCCGCAGCTGATCCACCCGGATCAGAACAGATTTGTCCCAGGCAGACATACCTCTTACAACATTCGGCGGCTGTTCCACGTGCAGGACCAGATACGTGATCGATTCCCCTGGGCAGCGTGTCTGGTGTTGGACCTCGAAAAAGCTTTCGACACTCTTCTCGTGGGACTACCTATTTCAGGTCCTGCAACGCATGGGCATAGGACACCGGCTTAAAGCCTACACTAAGCTCATTTACTCTTACTCTCCAGAGCGAGACTAAGCTCCCTTATTTCAGCCTCCTTTCCGGTCCGTCGCGGCACCAGGGAAGGCTGTCCACTCTCCCCCTTACTTTTCGTCATGGCAATGGAGCCTTTGGCGACCCTACTCCGTGCCGCGGGTGAGGAGTGGGGTATCCCAATCGGCGATACCACCCACTCAGTGTCGCTATGCGCTGATGACGTGCTCCTATATGTCCAGGATATTACAGCAGATTTATCCCCTATACTGCGCATCTTAGAAGACTTCGAGGGAGTGGCGGGACTCAAAGTCAACTGGCCCAAATCCACTGTATATCCCTTGGTGTAGGCCATGCCCCACTGTCAATTACGAATGGGTAACGTGGACATCTCATGGAGCCCACAAGCGGTCCGCTACCTAGGAGTTAGACTATACCATACACCGCAGGATATATACAAGGGTAACTACCTCAAACTGATGGCTAGCATTCGATCCTCTGTCCACTTTTGGAAGGACCTTCCACTGGCGGTCGCGGGGAAGATAGCGGTCGCAAAAATGATCCTTGTTCCGCGCCTGCTATATTTCTTCTCCAATCTTCCGGTGGTCCCCCCACAATCCCCATTTCGTGAGCTCGACACCCTGATGGGGACCCTCATCTGGGGCTCTGGCCGCCGGCGTATTGCTCTGGCAAAACTGCAACTGCCCCTTGACCAAGGTGGACTAGCGGCCCCATCTTTTGAGGCATATTTCTTGGCCGCCCAGTTACAGTGGATGTCCCGCTGGACGGCGGGCCGGGGGCAGAGGGAACTGATCACCACGGCAGGGCACATTCAAATCCCTACTATCCACTGTATGCTGCTACCAGGGGCAGCACTGCTGCCGACTAAGCCCCTCCAGGTGACTACTGCGCGTGCCTGTCTGGCACGCATTCATAGAATGAATAGGGCGGCGCCTCTGTACTCCCCGCTTCTGCCACTGGTGGGGTTCCCCAAAGACCGGGTACATTACACAGAGAGAATGCTGCACATATGGACTGAGTATGCCGTGACAGAAGTGAGGGCGTTGTTTTTTGAGGGATAATTACAGACTTTTGAGGCGCTTGTCAACGACTTCGAACTTCCCAGGGGACAGTTCCTACTGCATAGACAGCTCCTAGAAGACTGCCGCAAGCAGTGGCGCACGATTGACACGGAACCCCCAACACATCCGGTAAGCCATGTGATCCTGCAGATGGGGCCAGGGCGACACTTAGTCACCTGGATCTATAAAGTCATACGGACTCTTAAACAACTCACACTTGCACCCCTCAGAGAACAATGGGAAACAGACTTTCGCAGACCACTACATGACAGGGAGTGGACTAGGGCCCTTGAGCATACCAAAAAAGTATCCTGCAACTACCGCTTCAAGAACATACAATTGCACATCCTGCATAGGGCTTACCTCACTCCCAGACAGCTCCTTTGCCTGCCCCAGATGTCTGGAGCCCAATGCCTCATTTTTACATATGTTATGGGATTATCCGGCGCTTCACAGTTACTGGCACGCAATCCAAACCGCCCTTCGCACAGTCACGGGGTTACAGGACTTGTATACATGGGAGGCTAGCGCCCTGGGCATCCATAAGCGACACAAACACATGAAAGTAAAGAGACTGATTGCTTCCTTGGTGCTCCTCCTGGCCAAACGGTGCATCACTATGCATTGGAAGGCACCGGAGGGCGCTCCCCTGGCGGCATGGGTGGGTGCAGTCAAAAAGTGGGGTAAGGTGGAGGAACGACTACTCCGAGCGGAGGAAGTCCAGGGACTTCGCAAACGCCCGATTTCCATGTCCTGGGCCATGCTACTACATTCCTTTGCGCAAGACACAATCACGGAGGCAGGACCGCGAACGATTGGTTCACCCGGGACCCCCATGGCCCGGGAGTCCACCCAGAGAGATGTACAGGGGGTCCAGACCCCCGACAGGTCGTAACTGCAGACCGCGACTGATTCTTCCTCGCCCTCGCATGGGCAGTGATCAGTGCTCCCACCTTCCTCTTCCCCCCCACACCTGCGTAACTCCAGCAAAATACCTCGCAATGGTATAGCTCTTGGGCGAAATATTAATAGTGATCATCCTCTGTGACACAGTTTATCCCCAGTTTTATATATCCCCAGTTTATTCATGGTTAACATGCGGCTGACATCCCATGACCCCTATGACAAAGTACAAGGGGGGAACAGACACGCGCCACAGCCCCAGCAAGGCGCAGCGACCACCATGCAAGTTGGTTGGTTATACTTCGACACAGGCCTCTTGGGACTGTCGCCAGCTCAAAGACTGAGTGGGGGCCTACATACCCTAGGTTTACACGCTCTAACTTCCACATAGGGCACGCTTGTGCGCTCTTGCTTGTTAGTCCATATCAATCGCATTAACAGATGTGTTGTTGTATGTACTATTACATAAATGCCAATAAAAAGGTTATAATCAAAAAAATAAAAACAAGGAAAAAAGGAGATTGTCCAAGAGTCTCACATTTTCCAGACCTTGCAAGAACTTGAAAATCTAGGGAAGTAAAGCAAAGGGCCGATGCCTCCCAACATGTTTTGATACCCCTTTTTAAATATAAGGTTTTTAAAGAACAAGTTACTTACCTTCGGTAACAATGTATCTGTAAGAAACATTAGTTAGTTAGATTCCTCACCTTAGAATATCCCCAGGCGTCAGACTGGATCCGGAAGATTTTTCGTCAGCAATACCCCTTGCGCGTCGCTAGGCGTCGTCTGCGGCTCCGCGTCCGTCGTCGGCGTCGTGCGCCAGAATGACGGAGTACTTAGACGCCGCCCTCGCGCGCTGACGTCAGTTCTTGTACATAGCTTTCCGCGCCAGGAACGCAGAGCCATGCAAAAGACCGACACTGGTGCCAAAAATAAAATCTAGGGGCCTGAAAAGGATAACCTTAACCCTAGATGTCAGTTCGCAGAACGGGGAGGATGGGTGGGTCGGTGAGGAATCTAACTAATGTTTCTTACAGATACATCGTTACCGAAGGTAAGTAACTTGTTCATCTGAAAGAAACAAGTTAGTTAGATTCCTCACCTTAGAATAGATACCCAAGCAATACCATCCCCGGTGGTGGGTCTGCGAACCAAGATCACACCAGAAAGTCCTGGAGGACAGAACAGCCAAAGAAGACATCCCTCCGGACTTGGCTGTCAAGGCAATAATGCCTGGCAAACGTGTGTAGCGAAGCCCACGTTGCCGCCTGACAGATGTCCTGCAAAGGGACACCCCGTCCCAAAGCAGTAGTAGCCGCCGTGGCCCGAGTAGAATGGGCGAGCAGCCCAACAGGAGGGTCCTTTTTTGCCAAGGAATAACAAATGTTGATGCACAAAACGACCCACCGAGAGATGGTCCGTTTGTGCACAGCTTTCCCCTTCTTAGCACCCACGTATCCAACGAAAAGTTGGTCGTCCACCCGGAACTGCTTTGTGCGGTCCAAATAAAAGGAGAGCGCACGTTTTGGGTCCAGACGGTGGAGCCTCTCTTCCTCTTTGGAAGGATGCGGAGGCGGAAAGAAGGTGGGCAAGGTGACAGACTGCCCAAGATGAAATGGAGTCACCACTTTCGGAAGAAAGGAGGGACGAAGCCGAAGGACAACCTTGTCCGGATGAACAGAGAGAAAAGGAGGCTTTGATGATAAAGCCTGGAGCTCACTCACCCGTCTAGCCGAGGTGATGGCTACCAGAAAAGCAGTCTTAAGCATCAGCAGACGAAGAGGACAATTATGAAGAGGCTCAAAGGGAGCACACATTAGAAATGTGAGAACAAGATTCAAGTCCCACTGAGGCATTACAAAAGGGACAGGAGGGAACGTGTAAGTAATGCCTTTTAGAAAGCGTGTAACAACAGGGGACTTGAAAAGAGAAGGCTTATCAGGAAGCCGCAAGAAGGCAGAGATGGCAGCAAGATAACCTTTCAAGGTGCCCAGGGCAGAGCCCTGCCGGGCCAAAGAAAGAAGAAAGAGGAGAACCTCAGAAAGAGGGGCGGAAAGGGGATCCACAGCCTTTGCTGTGCACCATGCCACAAATCTGTTCCACCGGCAGGCGTATACCGTCTTTGTGGAGGGACGCCTGGCTGCCAGAATGATATCACAGACTTCAGGAGGCAAGTCATATGGCATCAACTGCCGCCGCTCAATCTCCACGCATGGAGGTGGAGGCTGGACAGGTTCGGGTGGAGGACCGTCCCCTGCTGCTGCGACAGAAGACGTATCGGAGGATCGGTCAACATACTGAGTAGCTCGGGATACCAGTACCTTCGTGCCCAATCCGGAGCCACCAAGATGACTTGGGCCCGGTCGTGCCTGATCTTCTTCAGCACTCTGGGCAGAAGTGGTATAGGCGGAAAGGCGTACAACAGACCGCAACTCCACTCGTGACGAAAAGCGTCGCCGAGCGAGTGCCGCCTCGGAAATTCCAACGCGCAGAACTGCTGACATTGCGCGTTCTCTTCGGTGGCGAATAGATCTAACCAAGGCTCTCCCCATTGCTGAAAGAGACCTTGCGCCACTTCGGAGCTCAGACGCCATTCGTGATCCATCATGCACCGGCGGCTGAGTTCGTCTGCTCTGGCGTTCAGAGAGCCCGCCAGATGTTGAACCACTAGGGTGACGCCCTGGTGTTCCAGCCACGTCCAGAGGCGCAGAGCCTCCCGACAAAGGGTCCACGACACCACCCCGCCCTGTTTGTTGCAATACCACATTGCGGTGGTGTTGTCCGTGAACACCTGCACGACACTTCCCCTGACAGAGGGAAGGAAGGCTTTCAGTGCAAGTCGGATCGCTCTCAACTCCAACAGGTTGATGTGGAGGCGTGACTCCGCCGGAGACCAGAGGCCTCTGATCTCCGCCTCTCCCATATGGCCACCCCATCCTAGGAGGGACGCATCCGTCACTACGACATGCTCTGGTTGGGGAAGGGAGAGGCTCTTGCCCGTGACCCAATCGCGGTCCGTGAGCCACCCCTGCAACTGCTGTGCAGTGCCCTCCGAGATCAAGACATGGTCGGACAGGTTGCCGTGATGCTGGGCCCAGTGAAACTTCAGGTCCCACTGCAGAGCCCGCATGCGCCGCCTGAGTGATGCACTAGTAGGATGCAGGAGGCCATCAGCCCCAGAAGCCGCAACACTAGCCTGACCGAAACCCAGGATAGAGGCCGAAAGATGGGAATCAGGGCCTGTATATCCCGGACCCGCTGTTCCGGGGGATGAACCCGGAACTGCGCCGAATCGAGAACCGCTCCGATGAAAAGGAGCTTCTGAGAGGGGCTCAGGTGTGACTTCGGCACGTTGATGGAAAACCCCAGCAAATGCAGGAGATCCGCCGTAGTCTGGAGGTGGGAGACGACTGCCTGGGGCGAGCCCGCCTTCAACAACCAGTCGTCGAGATAGGGGAAGACTGGAACCCCTGATCTGCGCAGATGAGCTGCGACCACCGCCATCACTTTCGTGAACACCTGAGGGGCACTGGTGAGGCCGAAGGGGAGCACGGTAAACTGAAAGTGCTCTTGACCCACCGTGAACCGCAGGTAACGCCGGTGGGCCGGCAGGACGGGGGATGTGGAAATATGCGTCCTGCAAGTCCAACGCTACCATCCAGTCTCCAGGGTCTACGGCAGCTAGAACCTGAGCCAAAGTTAACATCTTGAACCTCTCCTTCCGGAGGAAGGCATTGACGTTCCGGAGGTCCAAGATAGGGCGTAGGCCCCCTTTGCCCTTCTTGGGAACCAGAAAGTAGTGGGAATAACAACCACGACCTACTTCTGGGCTCGGAACGCGCTCGACGGCCCCCTTGGCCAAGAGGGCCGAAACTTCCTCGTGGAGAAGATGCAAATGATCCCCCGAAATACGGTGGTGCTGCGGTGGCATGGCTGGAGGGGTCGTCTCGAAGGGGAGGGAGTAGCCCCTTCGGACGATTTGCAGCACCCACCTGTCCGATGTGATGGACCGCCAGTGGAGCAGGTGCTGGCGAACCCTGCCTCCCACTGGCGTGGAATGGGCCTGAAAGCTCGGACTAGGAAGGCTTTGAGGCGGATGCTGCCGGGGTGGATGTGGGCTGACCGCGTCGTCCTCCAGAACCGCCTCGGCGGAAACCACGTCCACGACCGCGCGCAGGTTGGTTCTGCGGCTGGTGGCTAGGCGGACGTGAGGAGGCACCCCTTCCTTGGCCACGAAAGGGGCGAAAGGCGGAAGTTTGCGACCGCGGGCCGAGAGGCCCAAGGACTTGGCCGTAGCCCGGGAGTCCTTAAAGCGATTCAGCGCACTGTCCGCTTTCTCACCAAAAAGGCGAGTGCCATCAAAGGGCAAGTCCATGAGAGTGCTCTGGACATCACCCGAAAAGGACGTGGACCGCAGCCAGGCGTGACGTCTAAGCGCCACCGTGGTAGAAATCGCCCTACCAAGCGAGTCCGTAGTGTCAAGCCCACATCTGATAGCATGTCGTGCTGCATCCCTCCCATCGGCCAGAGCCTGGGTAAGTCGTGTCTGGACCTCCTCCGGACACAGGGGCAGCACGTCCTCCACCGTATCCCACAGAGAGTGGGAATAACGGTCCATAAGACAGGCTGTGTTCAAGGACCGCAGGCCCAAACTAAGGGAGGAGAACAGCTTTTTGCCAAACTGTTCCAGTCTCTTGGAATCCCGGTCCGGCGGAGCGGTCGGGAAGGAGGATTGGGAGGTAGAAGCCTGGATAACCAGGCTCTCGGGGGTAGGGTGTTGGGACAGAAAACTGAGGTCGCCCGGAGCAGGGCGGTGGCGCCTGGCGACGTTCCTGTCCACAGGAGGGACTGTGGAGGGCTTGGACCAGGTGCCCTGCAGAACGTCAATGAGGGCCTCATTTAATTGCAGCAGAGGCTCAGTGGAGCTTGCTGCAGACTGAAGTACCTCAGTGAGGACGTTAGTTCTCACAGCCACGGCAGGTAGCTCGAGCCCAAGGGCTGCGGCCGCCTTGCGCAGCACCACAGAGAAAGCAGCACCCTCCTCCGAAGCCACAGTCGGAGGAGAGATGAATCCAGTGTCTGGAGAGGTATCCAGACCACTGGCCTCCCCCAGTTCATCTGCCCAGTCCTGTGACAGCTGAGCCTGAACGGCCATAGGATCCTCGGACCCCTCCCATTCGCCCCCGTCATCAGATTCCTGGTAAACAGGAGGAAGGATCGGAGCCGGACGATAGACATAATGTGTCTCCAGCGGTGCCGAACGCGGCGTCCATCGACGCCGTAACGGCGCCGGGTCCGGAGCGGGGCTGAACTGGGTCACGACGCCGAGCGGAGCCGTCGTCGGAGGTGGAACCGGTGTCGACGCCGGCGGAGGAGGCGTGACGAGGTCGACCGGCGTCGACGGGGACGGGTCCCTCGGGCACTTGCGGCGTCGAGGCCGGAGCCAGCGCCGGGGCCGGAGCCGCCGGCATACAAGGTTGCCCAGTCGGGTCCGCGGGGCCCGAAGGCGCGCCAGCGGGCGTCGACGGCGGAGCCAGGTTCCTCATGGCCGAGAAGAAGGCACTGACTTCCGCCGGCGTCGCGTCAGTCCCAGGGACCGGCTGGTATGGGGACTTGCGCGGTGCCTGCGGCTCCGCTGGAGCCGCGGGGGTGGAACCACCCTGACCCTCGGCCGAGTCGCGCGACATGCGAGGGGAGTCCGAAGAGCGGTGTCGCCTCTTGGACTTCTTGGAGTGCTTCGACTTACCCGAAGACTTGGAGCCAGACGATCGATGATGACGTCGGCTGCGGCTCCGCGACCGATCCTTGGACCTCCTCCTGGACCGGGATCAAGAGGGGCGCGGAGCCGAGTGGCGAATCTCGAGAAGCTTACGGGACCGCTCCCGTCTAGCCTTCGAGGTCAGGGCCTTGCAGTCCGAACACGACTCCGCGTCGTGGTCGAGGCCCAAACAGTAAAGGCACCGGCGGTGATGATCCGTAACCGACATCAAGCGGTTGCAGTCAGCACAGGCTTTAAAACCAGGCATCCTACCAGCACCGGAGTCGAGACAAGACCAAAAAGGATCAAAAAACGTAGTCAAAAAAGACTAAAAGGGGTAGCTCTCCCGGATCTGCGCTTACTGGTGCGGAAAAAAGAAGAACTGACGTCAGCGCGCGAGGGCGGCGTCAAAGTACTCCGACGACGTCATTCCGGCGCACGACGCCGACGACGGACGCGGAGCCGCAGACGACGCCTAGCGACGCGCAAGGGGTATTGCGGACGAAAAATCTTCCGGATCCAGTCTGACGCCTGGGGATATTCTAAGGTGAGGAATCTAACTAACGTGTTTCTTTCAGATAGAAGTTTTCTGGGAGCGTCAAGGGCGTGACAACAGCACAGAAGATGCAACCATGATTCAGACCTGTAGTTGCACAGTCTGCAGGCCCCCTCCTCACTTGTTGGAGCCCATCGGTTGAAGGCAGTGGAGCGCAAACCTAAGAGACGCATGAACATTATATTCTTCCGGGCCACTGTGTTCAGTCTTTCCAGGAGGTAAGATTTGGGAACCCCAGGGAGGTATGAGTTATTCAAGGGAAGCAGGATAGTTGTTTTTAGAACCTGGATGTCCATCTGGTAGGAAATTTGTCTGACCTGCTTATTGAGAACCCTTTTCCAGACTGTGTATGGAATAGTGTCTGCGGTTAGTAATGAATTGTCGATGTCCAGAGTTCTTATGGCCTTTATAATTTGACGGTTCCACGGATTCCCAGAGATGGCAAGAGTTTCTTTTAACCGGGCTTTTAGGGTGTTGTCTGCGGCTTTTAATGTCCTTATAAAGTATTTCAGGGTATCAGCCTCACAGAAAATAGATTGTCTTTGCAGGTCCAGCTCCAGTTGTAGTCTTGCCCTGTGGATGAAATTCGGAAGATGGAAGATTTTTTTATAAATGGAAACTTGGGCGTGGTCGAGACTGGCCGAGCATGCGCCAGGAAAGACCTGATGCCCATAGTTTAAGGCGGAGAGAAGAGTAGATGTAATCACCTTCAGAATGGGTTCGGCAGAAGGACTACTCAGGGACTGGTTGAGTCGGGTCAGGGAGTATGTTATTGCTCCAGATCTCTTTTTCAAGGCGGCCAGGTGGACTGATAATCTGTAAGACTCGCTAAACCAGGCCCCTCAGGTAATTGTATTATGATGCTGTTTGTCTTTGCGGGTTCAATGTTCCACGTTAAACTTTTTTTTCTTGGAACAGCCGAAAATCAAGACCTTGATTTTTAGAGCGTTAGCAGTGTTATTATATTTATGGAGCATGCTCAAGGCTCTTTGGAGGTCAGATTTTGCCTGGTCCATTATAACAATATCGTCGGCATATTGCAGAATGTGCAGGTTCGTTTTTGCGAGGCCCAGTTTTGGCGGAAGGAGACTGCTTTTCTCCGGGAATCTTCCCAGATTGGCGGTGTAAAGGTTGAACAAGAGGGGAGCGAGAACGCATCCTTGCTTTAGGCCGTCTGAGGTTGGAATTTTTGCAGAGACTGTCGTAGGGCCAGTTCTGACCCATGTGTTCTTATACAAGGAGATAAGGGCTCCTAGCAGACTCTGAGGAATCCCCCACTTGTCCAATTTCCTCCATAAGGTGTTGCGAGACACTTTGTCAAAGGCAGCGATGTAGTCTATAAAGCAGCAATAGAGGGGAAGATGATTTTTTTGCGCTGCTTGTTGACTCAGGACGGCTAGGGAGGTGATGTCGTCTATTGTGGAGGCAGAGGGTCGAAACCCAGTTTGAAACTATCGTAGAATGTTTTTGGCTACCCATTTTTCTAGCGACATGAGAAGACACCGGGCATATACCTTAGCCTCAAGATTTAATTGGGCAATGAGTCGGTAGTTAGCTGGAAGAGCGTGATCTCCTTTCTTAAAAATTGGGCACAAGATCGAGCATTTCCATGAGTCTGGTAGCCGATAGGCAGTTAACACGTAGTTGTATAAGGGGACTAATAGCTTAGCCCAATCTTCCAGAGCACGGTTGAAAACCGCAGATGGAAGGCCTTGGGCCCAGGAGCGCCATCGTTTTTCATGGCTTTCAAATACTTGCAGACCTCGGCCGGAGTAGTCAGCTCATGGGTTTCTATCTGTGTAGTATCGGCACGATCTCCAATTTCGCCCTCCTCAGGGTCCAGGGCATCATAGCAGTATTGTTGAATCACATACTGGGAATAGACTTCTTCACGGACCGCGTTCCCCCTGCTCTTATTGGAGGAACGAAGTTTGTTTATATGGTTCCAAAAGCGGGTCAGGTTTTTTTCCTTTAACAGGGCAAATATTTTTAGCCAGTCATTCTGTTCTTTTTGTTTCTTGGCTTCCCATGTTGATTTTTAGTAGGCTTTGCGCAGAAAGGCCATATTAGCAGAAAGCTCGGTTCCTTTCGATTTGTGCAGGCGCACAGCCCTCCTTAGGGCTCTTCTTTGGATGGCTAACACCGGGTCAAAAATCTGCTTCGGGCGAGGCCTTGGGAGTCTGTGGTGAACTTCAGGGCCTGTTAAAAGGTCTCGTAATTTGGCAATGGCGTTGTCACACCAGTGATGGAAGTCTGTGGGAGCATTGTGCGTAAAATTTGGAGTTGTTCCCATGAGCCATGAGTGCTTCAGTCGTATAGGGATGATGTGTTGGTTGAAGTTGGATAGGTGTCTATTCAGCATATAAAGCACGCCCAAAGGTGACGGTAGACAAGCGAAGAGCTGGCACATAGCTATGCCGAAATCTTCAATGTGGCATGGCTGAAGGCCCCTTTAACTCTGGTTCTGCTGGGACCAGCTGCGTAATCTGCACCAAATTAGTCTGATTTTAAGAGCAGGAGTAAGATGATTGGAGCTGCCCACGTGCTTCGTCAAGGGAGTGGGAATGGAGTAGAACTCTAACTCAACTTCTGGTGTTTTGTGCTTACCAGAGGACTTGGGGTGTGATGAAGAAAGACCTGCGTCTAGAGAGGCTGCAACAACTCTGGGAAAGGGAGCAGGACTTGGAGATGTCAAAACGGTGGATCTTCTTGTGTTTGGCAATATAAAGTTTTGCCTCTCTTTCCCCGATGGCCTTCGGGCTCATCAACACACAGTCTCCCCAGGTCTTAAAATAATGGACCATCCCCAGACACCACAGGTATACCTGGTGGGGATCTGTCACAGACATCCACTTTTGACAGTCCTTACAGGGTTTAAAATCGGTCTCGGGTGGGTAAATCGCCTACACACTGAAAAAGTCTCTCTCAAAAAGAAACTGAGGTAACTGTCTCAGAGATGAGAAGCAGCTCTGGATCCACGGCTGGTGGCAGGGAAAGAAAATAATTGACGTCAGTGTGCAGGAGTAGTGCCTATACAAGCCCCCCACTGCACTTTCGGAGCGAAAAGGCATCCGTGTGCAGCCACACTCCACCACCTTCTGGAGCACAGAGGTACTATGATCCAGTCTGGCGCCTGGGGAGTATTCAAGAGTGGAGGAATCTGCAGATAGAAGTCTATATCAGAAATACATTTTTTTTATTTGTATCCAATAATAGCCTTCAATAAAGGCAGAATTGGTTAAGCATCTTTATCACGAGGAATTAAAAAACAAACAGCCTTTCTGTCTCCTTGCTTAGCGCGATGGGATAGAGCAGCCTAGAATTCTTTAAAGTAGCTTGGTTTGTTTTTCACAGCTCTGCATAGTTAGGTGTTGGGTTGGTATTTCCCGATTTTATTTCATCTTTAGATTCTTTTGCAAGGATCAAAACAGTCAATTGGGCTATTCTGTTTTTTATTTCACTATTTTGATATATTAAACATTTAGTGAATGTTTCCTAAGAAGGCATGATTGTAGAAGTGTCATTGATTTTGGAGAATATTCATTTGTTGAAATGTCCATGGATTTTACAAATGGGTGGGAATATTCTACCTTTTCTGAATACTAGAGAGAATCCTATCATGAACAAGTAAGTTTTTTCAGAATCTCTACACTTTAAGGATTTGATCCCTGGGTGCCACGCGAACCTTGCACCGCCTGACTAGGAAGAAGGCTGCACAGAATATGCAGTTCCTATATTTCTTTTTTACCAAGCATTTCCATAAAAGGAAGAGTGCTCTTCGGTCTCTATCATACAGCAAACGTTAACTAGATCTGATGGGTGCATATCTCCAGGTACTGTGATACCTGACAAACACAGTTGATCTAAGGGTCCCTGGTCCTCCCAAGAACAAAGTTAAGCTTTCCCCAAGATAGGGTTGGAAGCTATGTAGGCAACTGTCCCCCATTTCTTTGCAGACAAACTCCATATCCAAAGGCAGCTTTTCCAAAACATTTATATTCAATATTTGTATACCCAAAGGATTCTGCCACTGGAATCAAGTTCTCCAGCCTCCGATCTATCCTGTTTTATCTGTCATCTGCTGTGTGCTCCAGTTCCCCAAATCATTTATCGGCTGCCACGCTCTCCTCTCACCCATCTTTGGTCATTTTTCATCTATAAACTGCACTGCTGGGAACTTGCATAAGATAAAAATGTACACTCCTCGGCCTTGTCCTGGCTAAACTGCGTATTGCAATACATTGGGCACAAACTATCACGACTAGGCAGTTGGAGGGCTGACATGCAAGAGTGGGGTGGAGGCTGAGGAGTGCCTCCTGCGAGCTGTGCGTACAGACGAGAATGCAGAGTGTGATTTGGAAGACTGGGGACATAAGCTGGAGGGATTGCAGCCGATAGACTCGATTGAGAGGGAGGAGGGCCCAACACAGACTTCAAACCATACCAACCACACCGAAAACCGAATGGAGACAACCCACACATAGAAATAGCCTTTACCAGAGGGTAATAATGATAACCCCCTGTTCAATTGGATAAATTATGGTGGCCGTTTGATAGCCCTGCTCTAGTCGACATATATACATTATATACGATATTGAGTTCGGTCACTAGTCGCTGCCTAGTTTCTGCACTTTTTGTTAATTAATTTTTTTGTTCTAAGCAGTAACAAATATAGCTGCACGCATTTCTTTTGGGTGGGAAAGGCTTTAAATAACAAATAGCTAATATGCGCCCACCAATAAAATTATGTAACGGAGTGTACGTACACACAAATAAAAAGGTGAGTTGTAAAGCTAATAATCATCCACTACTGATATATTGGAAAATGTATGATGAACAGGTGATGCAATATCTGTGCAGTGTTGCAATAAAATTTGTTTAAAAACATAAAGAACAAGTTACTTACCTTCGGTAACGATGTATCTGTAAGAAAGATTAGTTAGATTCCTCACCTTAGAATATCCCCAGGCGTCAGGCTCCGCGTCCGTCGTTGGCGTCGTGCGCCGGAAAGACGTCATCTGAGTACTTGGACGCCGCCCTCGCGCGCTGACGTCAGTTCTTGTACATAGCTTTCCGCACCAGGAACGCAGAGCCATGCAAGAGACCGACACTGGTGCCAAAAAAGCCTAGGGCCCTGAAAAGGATAGCCTTAACCCTAGATGTCAGTTCGCAGAACGAGGAGGATGGGTGGGTCGTGAGGAATCTAACTACCTAATGTTTCTTACAGATACATCGTTACCGAAGGTAAGTAACTTGTTTATCTGAAAGAAACACGTTAGTTAGATTCCTCACCTTAGAATAGATACCCCAGAAATACCAACCCCGGTGGTGGGTCTGCGAACCAAGATCACACCAGAAAGTCCTGGAGAACAGAACGGCCAAAGTATCCATCTCTCCGGACTTGGCTGTCCAGGCAATAGTGCTTGGCAAACGTGTGCAGTGAAGCCCACGTCGCCGCCTGACAGATGTCCTGCAAGGGAACTCCCCGGCCCAAGGCAGTAGTCGCCGCTGTGGCCCGGGTGGAATGGGCCCTCAACCCAACAGGAGGGTCCTTTTTCGCCAAGAAGCAACAAAGTTTAATACACAATACGACCCACCGAGAGATGGTCCGTTTGTGTACCGCTTTCCTCTTCTTAGCTCCTACGTATCCAACAAAAAGTTGGTCTTCCATCCGGAACTGTTTGGTGCGGTCCAAATAAAAGGACAGCGCCCGTTTTGGGTCCAGACGGTGGAGCCTCTCTTCCTCTTTTGAAGGAGGCGGAAAGAAGGTGGGCAACGTGACAGATTGCCCGATGTGAAAGGGGGTCACCACTTTTGGTAGATAAGAAGGACGAGTCCGGAGGACAACCTTGTCCGGATGAACCGAAAGAAAGCGAGGCTTAGATGACAGAGCCTGGAGCTCACTCACCCGTCTAGCCGAGGTGATAGCTACCAGGAAAGCAGTTTTCAGGGTCAGAAGACGAATGGGACAATTGTGAAGAGGCTCAAAAGGAGCGCACATCAGAAAGGTCAGAACAGGATTCAAGTCCCACTGAGGCATTACGAAGGGGACAGGAGGGAACATGTGAGTAATGCCTTTGAGAAAACGGGAAACAGGGGACTTGAAAAGAGAAGGCTGATCAGGAAGCCGTAAGAAGGCAGAGATTGCAGCAAGATAACCTTTCAAGGTGCCCAAAGCAGAGCCCTGCTGGGCCAAAGAAAGAAGAAAGAGGAGAACCTCAGAAAGAGGGGCAGAAAGGGGATCCACAGCCTTTGCTGTGCACCATGCCACAAATTTGTTCCACCGGCAGGCGTACACCGTCTTTGTGGAGGGACGCCTGGCTGCCAGAATGACATCACAGACTTCAGGAGGCAAGTCAAATGGCATCAACTGCCCCGGCTCAATCTCCACGCATTGAGGCGGAGGCTGGACAGGTTCGGGTGGAGGACCGTCCGCTGCTGCTGCGACAGAAGGTCCTCCTGAAGAGGACAGTCGTATCGGGGGATCGATTGACATACCGAGTAGCTCGGGATACCAGAACATTCGTCCTGCAAGTCCAACGCTACTATCCAGTCTCCAGGGTCGAGGGCAGCCAGAACCTGAGCTAAAGTTAGCATCTTGAACCGTTCCTGCCGGAGGAAGGTGTTGACGCTCCTGAGGTCCAAGATAAGGCGTAGGCCCCCTTTGCCCTTCTTGGGAACCAGAAAGTAGTGGGAATAACAACCACGGCCTACTTCTGGACCAGGAACGCGCTCGACGGCCTCTTTGGCCAAGAGGGCAGTAACTTCCTCCCGCAGAAGATTCAAGTGATCCTCCGATACAAGGTGGCACTGCGGTGGCATGGCTGGAGGGGTCGTCTCGAAGGGGAGGGAGTAGCCCCTTCGGACGATTTGCAGCACCCACCTGTCCGAAGTGATGGAGCGCCAGTGGAGCAGGTGATGGCGAATTCTGCCGCCCACTGGCGTGGAATGGGCCTGAAAGCTCAGACTAGGAGGGCTTTGAGGCGGATGCTGCCGGGGTGGATGTGGACTGACCGCGTTGTCCTCTAGTGCCACCACGGCGGAACCCACATCCGCGACCGCGTGCAGGTTGGTTCTGCGGCCGGTGGCTAGGCGGACGTGAGGAGGCGCCCCTTCCTTGGCCTCGAAAGGGGCGAAAGGCGGAAGTGTGCGGCTGTGGGTCCGAAAGACCCAAGGACGTGGCCGTAGCCCGGGAGTCCTTAAAACGAGCCAGCGCACTATCCGCCTTCTCACCAAAAAGGCGAGCGCCATCAAAGGGCATATCCATGAGGGAACTCTGGACATCCCCCGAAAAAGACGTGGACCTCAGCCAGGCGTGGTGGAAATCGCCCTACCCAGCGAGTCCGTGGTGTCAAGTCCACACCGTATGGCATGTCGCGCTGCATCTCGCCCGTCAGCAAGTGCCTGGGAGAGACGTGTCCGGGCCTCCTCCGGACACAGGGGCAGCACGTCCTCCACTGCATCCCACAGAGAGTGGGAGAAACGGTCCAAGAGGCAAGCGGTGTTCAAAGACCGCAGGCCCAAACTCAGGGAAGAGAACAGTTTCTTTCCGAACTGTTCCAGCCTCTAGGATTCCCGAACCGGAGGAGCGGACGGGAAGGAGGATTGGGAAGTGGAGGCCTGGATAACCAGGCTCTCGGGGGTGGGGTGTTGGGACAGGAAACTGGGATCGTCCGGAGCAGGGTGGTGGCGCCGGGCCACGTTCCGATCCACAGGAGGAACTGTGGAGGGCTTGGACCAAGTGCCCTGCAGAACGTCGATGAGGGCCTCATTGAACTGCAGCAGAGGCTCTGTGGAGCTTGCTGACGGTTGAAGCACCTCTGTGAGGATATAAGTCCTCACGGCCACAGCAGGCAACTCGAGCCCTAGGGCTTCGGCCGCCTTGCGCAGCACCACTGAAAAAGCTGCACCTTCCTCCGAAGCCACAGTTGGAGGGGAGATGAAACCAGCATCCGGTGAAGTGTCCAGACCACTGGCATCCCCAGTTAGTCAGCCCAGTCCTGTGGAAGTTGGCCCTGGAGGGCCATAGGGTCCTCTGACCCCCCCCAGTCGCCCCCTTCATCCGATTCCTGATAAACAGGAGGAATGATCGGAGCCGGATGGTAGATGAAACGCTCATCCATCGGCGTCGGGTGCGGCGCCTGGCCAGCGTCGGGTCCGGACAGGGGCTAAACTGGGGAACGGCATCCGGAGACGGCGCCGGAGGTGGAACCGGTGTCGGCGTCGGAGGCGTCGTGAGGTCGACCGCCGCCGACAGAGATCCAGGCCTGGATCCCTCGGGGACCTGCGGCGTCTGGACCGATGTCGTCGACGGCGCCGAGGCCGGAGCCGCCGGCACGCGAGGTGTCAACAGCAAAGCCAGGCCCCTCATGGCCGAGGGGAAGGCACTGATCTCCGCCGGAGTCGCGTCATTCCCAGGGACCGGCGGGTATGGAGACGGACGCGGCTCCTGCGGCTCCAACGGAGCCGCGGGGTTGGGACCACCCTGACCCTCGGCCGAGTTGCACGACCGGCGATGGGAGTCCGAAGAGCGGTGTCGCCTCTTGGACTTCTTTGATCGCTTCGACTTACCCGAAGACTTCGAGCCCGACGAGCGATGATGGTGACTGCGGCTCCGCGACCGGTCCTTGGACCTCCTCCTGGACCGGGACCGTGAGCGGCGCGGAGCCGAGTGACGAAGCTCGAGAAGCTTACAAGACCGCTCCCGCCTAGCCTTCGAGGTCAAGGCCTGACAATTGGGGCACGACTCCGTGTCGTGGTCGGCCCCCAGGCAGTAAAGGCCCCGGCGATGGTGGTCCGTCACCGACATCAGTCGATGACAGGAGTCACAGGCTTTAAAACAAGGCATCCTACCGGCACCAGAGTCGAGTCGACAAAAGACCAAAAAGAGTCAAAAAGTTTAGTCAAAAATTGACTAAGGGGTAAGCTCTTCCCGGATCGGCGCTGTCTGACGTGGAAAAAAGAAGAACTGACGTCAGCGCGTGAGGGCGGCGTCTAAGTACTCCGACGACGTCATTCCGGCGCACGACGCCAACGACGGACGCAGAGCCGCAGACGCCTAGCGACGCGCAAGGTGTATTGCTACAAAAATCTTTCCGGATCCAGCCTGATGCCTGGGGACATTCTAAGGTGAGGAATCTAACTAACGTGTTTCTTTCAGATATACACTGCGCCCTTATGTCCTCTCAAATCCATTTGACCTGGAGCTCACTTCTCACTCCTTTTTTTCACTATATTCAAGTTAATGTTTGACAGCACAGCTGTCATCAGACCTTGTGCGATCAAAAGCCCAGCATCATGCAGATTCTCTTAATTAAAAATGTATTTGGGCAGAATGCGTATGTTCCCCCCGAAAGAAAGTGCTTGTACTGAACCACTTGTCTTATTTGAAAGCTTATGTCACTACAGTAGTTCTGAATTGGTTAGTTTGACAAGCCAATGATGCCATGTCAGATCCCATAGGTATGATCTCTTTTTATGAAAGATAACATCCGCACACCTGACCTGTTTATTGCAAATAGCGCATGCTAAAGAAAAAAGGCCTGTAAGTATGGATTGGTATTATACATGGGTAAACCATGTGCTCAGGTAATTTATTTCATGGAATCTCACAGATTACAGCAGCAGGCACAAGTGTTTGCTATCCCCTCTGAAAAACACTGTGGGTTGAAGATTAGCACAGGGAGAATCTTCTGTAGGCCCTCTTAGGAGTTGCATAATTTTTACCAACTGTAATATTTAATTATATTTTCCCCTGATTCGCCACCAATCTCACTTCAAATACACAGTCAAGTTGTCCGTACCCACACTCAGCTAGCTGAGAGGCGTAAGCGTTTAGGAGTGGAAAGACCTGCCTACCGGTACATAAACTTGCTTGTGTGCTGATGAAGACACCAACTGAGATAACTCTATTGCCAAGCTCCAGGAGCTAGATGACCTTCGTCTTAAGTCTTCCAGTCCCAGACTGAAAGTATCCGACACGGCCCATAGAGTATTGAGGCAGCATAATCATAGGACCCAGGGAAAAAAATGATGGGGGGGGGGGGGAGGGGGGGGTTTGACCCTTATACAGTGCACTCCGGGTCCCATCTTGATTTCAAAATGTTCTCTTCTTTTTGCTGCCAGATCTCATTAAGTCTAACCTGGAAACCGCCAAGACTGATGACTGCCAATCTAAAAAGGAGGGAGGGGTAGGGTCGGTCCATTTTATGCAAATTTGTCTCCTAGCTAGGAGGATGGCATAAAAGAGTAGTGATCTTGCAGGACCTCTGACATTATCCTTCAAGCCAAAGATGATCAAAGGTAAATCAATATTAACAGGGCTTCCCAGTGTGTCAGTCAAGAATTTTTTAATACTGTCCCAAAAAGAGGCCAGAGCTGGACACTCTTTAAACATATGGATGTCGGAGGCTAAAGCCAGCCCACATTTCTTGCAACATACAGGTAATTCATGGGCAAAATTGAGGAGGGCAGTCACTCTTGGATACTTCTCTAGCATGGCTCCCCTATGGGATTCCCCTGGCGGCCCAGAATGTCTGAGGGACAGATTGACAGCTCCTCTGAGGGAAGCCGGCCTGGTAGTTTGGGGGATCTGATCCCAGACGGCACTATAGTTACATGTGAAAAACTTAGGGAAAGGGTCGGGTGGGTCTTTCCAAATTTAAATATCTCCAGCTGGTAAGCTGGGTCCAGTCACACTTACAAACAACTTATGGAAGCTTACTAGGTGGAGGCAATTACTTGGAACATCAGCTTGTGACTAGACCCCCAGGGAAGAAGGAAGTCGCCTTCTGGTATCAGGCTATATTGGAGGAAGTGGATGATGACTTTAAACTTGCCGAGGAACTGTGGGGAAGCTCTCTACTTGCACAAGACTGATACTTTGTGGCAGTGTTCGCTCAAGATCCAACACGAAAAAATAAAACCGCCATGGTTAAAAATGAACCATTTGTTCACCATTCACAGGGCTTACTTTACCCCATTGAAACACTCAAAAACAACTGTAATATTGTTAATATTTGTAATTTTATGACTTATACCCGTTTAATTACCTTGTGAAAACACTTAAGCTCAATACAGTGGGCCAGAGCAAGTGACAGTGAAAAACCAGTGATAAAGACAATACAATGGATCGGTTCACTGAGAAACATTCAAGATGCCATTTCCGTTTTTTGGGGTTTTTTTTTGGATAAGTTATGACAAAGCCAGTAAGCCAGTCTTACTTATTGTGAAGAACGTATGTTTAGGCAATAGACCTGTAAGGATGGACGGACTAAAACGGTGTGAAAGCCTGTACACAGGTGCTTCACTACATGGACAGGTTACTGTATTAGGCAAGGGTTGTGTGCTTGTTACCCTGCTCTGCCAAACCTTTCAGGGAAAATACTGCACTGCAAGTCTTTTTAATGTAGGCTGTATATTGTTTTACTAATTGCAATTGTGTACATATTTGTAATTTTAGGACTGTGTACCTGATAGTTGACTTGTGTAAAAGGTTATGCTCAATGAAGTAGGCCGGAAATTCTCTCATGGTGAAAAGCCAGTGATAAAGTAATTATGCCTCTTTGGTTTATTAAGAAAAGTTATAGGAGATGCCATATTTTTGATTTATTAAGAAAAGGTATGACAAATGCAGTATGCCAGACTTATTTTTTGTGAATTGCATATGGTAAAGCCAGCTGGCATTTAGCAGTGGATTTCTGTAGCACTGTGGCAGAACCTGTAGAACAGTATTTTGCAACATGGAATCTCACAGGGAGGCAGATGCTTAGTGATGAATAACCTCATGACAAACACTGGGGTAGAAGATGTGCTCTATACTAATGCCTGCTAGAAAATCTTAGAAGGGGTTGTATCTTTTTTGCAACTTTACTTTTATATGCATTTGTAATTTTATTCATAGTGTGTGTATTAACATACTCTTTTAGATGTATACTGACTGCTTTAGCTGTCTTCCAAGCTTCAGAATATAAAAAAACTCTGGTGTGCTTGTGTGTCATTCACATTTTACTTGGACCCATGACAGCAAACATCATGTGGCAGATTCAGCGCTCCCCAGCCACTGCCTCTATTGCCCAGTAAATGACAGTATTATGCCTCATCACATGTTCACACCTGCATAAAGTCAAGTGCGCTTCATTGCCAGGGCTTTACTCCAGCCCTTCACTTTCCATTTTCTCCTTTAATATTCCACATTTTTCTCTTGCCTTGAGTGCCCAGCACTTTACCAAACAGTGCTACTGGGCTTCTGGCTCGGTGACTCATTTTATCTGCAGTTCACTACATCTGCGCAACCACTGCTCTTAAACCTGGAAGTACTTTGGAATATTATCCTAGTGTATCATTCTTTCACCATCCCAAGACTACCATAGTTTTTAAAAGCTACACATTTGTATTTTTGGATCAGTACAGCAATGATACAAAATACCATTCCAAGATGGCGATTCACATAAGTTTAATTTTAAAATCACGTTTTTGATCAAGCATATGCTTGTCACATTTATGATGCAGCATTTTTCTTCTATTTTTAAATTATCCCGCATATGATATTTATTGTAGATGGAGGAAAGACTGAGTCAGTGGGTGAATGAATGGCTGTGACAAACAAGTTACTTACCTTCGGTAACGCCTTGTCTGGTAGAGACATAATCTAGCTGCAGATTCCTTACCTTTGAACTTCCAGACATCGGCTGGATCCGGAAGATTTTTGATAGCAGTGTGCATGTAGAGGGCGTCGGTCGACTCCAATTGACGTCGTAGGCGTCGTGCTTATCGTGAGTCGGTGTCATCAACATAACCACCTCTCCGGTGCGCCGACGTCAGTACTTTTCATGAGCGGAGCTATGAACTGACTGACCGTGGCAACTAGGGCCCTGAAAGGAAATAGCCCTCGACACTAGAACCAATCTGCACTGGCAGGAGGATGGGTAGGTCGGTAAGGAACTTGCAACTAGATCATGTTTCTACCAGATAAGGCATAACCATAGGTACTTGTCCATCTGATAGAGACATCTAGCCGCATATTCCTTACCTTTGAACAGATTCCCAAGCAATACCATCCCTGGAGGCGCGACTGCAAAAAGGTTCTGCAAGACAGAGCGATCAAACCAGCCTTTTCTGCGAACCTGGGAATCCAGGCAGTAGTCTCTGGCAAACGTGCAGCGATGCCCACGTGGCTGCTTGGCAGATATCAGAAATGGGAACACCATGCTGGAGAGCCGTGGTGGCCGCTTAGCCCTGGTGGAATGGGCTCTAAGCCCTTCAGAGGATCTTTCTTTGCGAAGGCGCAATAGATTTTGATATAGAGGATAACCCAGCAGGATGTAGTCCTCTTTTCAACAGCACGCCCTTTCTTTGCACCCATGTACCCTATAAAGAGTTGGTCATCCACCCGAACTCTTAGGTTCAATTGTGGTAGAACGAGAACGCTCTTTTTGGGTCCAGATGATGGAGGCGCTCCTCTTCCTAGGAAAGGTGCGGAGGTGCATAGAAGGTGGGTAGAGTGACAGACTGCCCCATATGAAAGGCTGTTACCACCTTAGGTAGAAAAGATGCCCTTGTGTGGACCACCACTTTATCCGGAAAGTCCGTCAGGTAAGGAGGCTGTGAAGACAGTGCCTGCAGTTCGCTCATCCTCCTGGCAGAGGTTGTTGCCACAAAGAAGTTTGTTTTGATGGTAAGCAGCCGTAGAGAACAGTAGTGCAGCAGCTCAAATGGTGCAAACATCAGAAAGGTGAGAACCAAATTAAGGTCCCACTGTGGCATAATAAAGGGTGAAGAGGGAAAAAAATGGGTTAACCCCCTTGAAGATCTCTGCACCAGAGAGGATTTGAAAAGAGAAGGCTGATCAGGCAGCCGAAGAAAAGAGGAAAGGGCCAAAATATAGCCCTTCAAGGTGCCCAGAGCAGAGCCCTGCTGGGACAAGGAAAGTATGAACAGGAGGATATCAGATAAAGATGCAGATAGAGGGTCAATAGACTTGTCTGTACGATATTTACAAAATTTATACCACTGGCAGGCATATACCGACTTGGTGGAGGGATGCCTTGCTGCCAGAATACCCTCACACACTTCGGGGGGAGGGGGGGGGGAGGTGGTATGAAAGCTGTCAGCTGTTGCCGCTCAATCTCCACGCAAGGAGGCAGAGAGTGTACAAGTTCGGGTGGAGGACCCTCCCCTGCTGCTGCGACGGCAGGCGATCTTCCCGAAGGGGCAAACCAATCGGAGGATCGATGTTCATTGTCAGAAGCTTGGGATACTAGACTCTACATGCCCAGTCCAGAGCCACACGGATGAATTGTGCCCAGTCGCTCCTGATCTTCTTCAGCACTCTGGGAGTGTGTGGTATGGGCGGAGAGGTGTACAGGAAGCCGGAACTCCACTTGTGATGGAAGGCGTCGCCGAGCAAGAGCTGCCTTGGAAACTCCAGTGTGCAGAAATGCTGACATTGCGCGTTCTATACGGAGGCGAACAAATCTAACCAAGTCTCTCCCCACCGCTTAAAGAGTCCTTGCGCCACCTCCAAATTGAGACGGCTCTCGTGATGTGCTAGGCACTTTCAGCTGAGCTCATCCACTATGGCTTTCAAAGAACCGGGCAGATGCTGAACCACCAGGGTTATGCCCTGCTGTTCCAGCCAAGTCCAGAGAAGCAAAGCCTCTTGGCACAGGGTCCACAACCCCACTCTGTCTTGCTTGTTGCAGTACCACATGGCATCCATGTTGTCTGTAAACACCTGAACTAGCCTCCCCTTGATGGACGGCAAGAAGGCTTTCAGTGGCAGTCAGATCGCCCGAAGCTCCAACAGGTTTATATGGAGCCGGGCCTCCGCCGGAGACCAGAATCCTCTGATCTCCCGCACTCCCTGATGGCCACCCCATTCCAGAAGGGACGCATCCGTCACAACTGTGAGGTCTGGATTGAGAAGGGTCTGCCTCTGACCCAATTGCGGTTTGATAGCCACCACTGAAGGTCTTTCGCAGTGCACTCCGAGATCTGGACCAGGTCAGTGGGATTTCCCTGAAGCTGCGCCCATTGGAACTTCAGGTCCCAATGCAGAGCCAGCATGTGCTATCTGGAACGGTCCACAAGAAGGATGCAAGAGGCCGTGAGGCCCAGCAGCCTCAGTCATTCTCACCGAAATCCAGGCTAGAGGCTGAAATATCGGTATCATAATCTGAATATCATGGACTCGCCGCTCGGGAAGATAAGCCTGAAACTGCACCGTGTCCAGAACTGTGAGGGAGTCGGTGTGACTTTGGCACATTGGTAGTGAACCCAAACGAATGCAATAGGTTCGCCGTAATCTGGAGATGGGAGACGACTGCCTGGGGCGAGCTTGCCTTCAACAACCAGACATCGAGATAGAGGGATGACTGGAACCCCTGATCTCCACAGATGAGCTGTGACTACCGCCATCATCTTGGTGAACACCCGCGGGGCACTGGTGAGGCCAAAGGGGAGCACAGCAAACCGAAAGTGCTCCTGGCCCACTGTAAATTGCAAATAGCAGGATGGGAATGTTGAAATAGGCGTCCTGCACGTCAATTTTTCCTTCTTGAGGAAGTAGTTGAGGGCTATGAGGTCGATGACAGGACGGTGGCCTCCGTCCTTCTTTGGAGCCAGGAAATAGCAACCACAGCCTATTTCTGGCCGGGGTACCCTATCTATAGCTCCCTTGGCCAAGAGATACTTGACTTCCTTGTGGAGTAGTGCGAGATGATCCTCCGTCAGCCAATCGTGAGGCTGGCAGAAGAGAAAATTTTCTTCCCAAAGGTCTCCAGCCATTTGGATTCCCTGTCTGGCGGGGCAGAATGGAACGCGCCGCAGGAAATGGAAGCCTGACCCACCAAGCTTTGGTGGATGGGGTGAGCAGTGAGGAAAACTGGGCTACCCATTGCCGGGCTATGGCAGCAGGCAATCGTTCTATTCACAGGTGCCCATCGGTGTCTATTAGACCAGGTGCCCAGAAGAACATCCGTTAAGGCCTTGTTAAAAGTCAGCAAAGGTTCCAATTAGGAGACACCAGGCTGCAGGACCTGCGTCAAAACATTCATCTTGACCGCCACTGTAGGAAGCTGAAGGTCAAGGACCGTGGCAGCCCTACGCACCACCGTAGCAAACGACGCCCCCTACTCCGTAGCCAGGTTAAGGGGAGACACGATATAACCTCGGAGGTATGCCCAACTAACACTCCTATATCTGGGCATAAGACATCAAATGATATAGAAAAAAGCAAGTAAGGAGGGATAAATCACTCTTTTATTGATGTCTAAGGCACCATCAATTACCCTGACATTTTCAATAACTCGTAGGAAAATAAATCTTCATCATTCATACAAGTACATGTACCAATAGACAGGACTAAAGTACATCGAATTTTTTACAAACAAATCAAAAATAATATCACAAAATATATACAAACGACAAAATATACAATATATATATATTACAATATCACAAATCCTTACAAATACCCAGAGACCTGTACACGCATGACTAAGTGATACACTAAGAGGTAGTCCCCTTCGCACACGAGGTATTACACCTCTGAACAGTTCATACTGTGCGTGTATTGTTTTAGCTCATATTCACAATAATTGGACCCCTCTGATACAGCTGTCGACGTGCTCGCGTTTCAGCCGCCAATTTCTTTAGGCTTCCTCAGGACAAGGGTTTATGCTGTATCCACTCAACTATCCGAGATTGAACCAAATCCCAAACTGCACTATCGGACGCTTATCTTATATTCAATGTTCCTTCATACAAACATAAATCTTCCAATGCTCGCGCTATATATGGGGGACCCAACTTGACTCACAGGATTCTCTTCTAATCCGTCAGTCCCTGCCGTGTAAAACACCGGTGTTCGGTTGGGTCAGTTTACGGGGCTGCCACTGATGCCATGGCAACCCAGGCACACGGCATCAGTGGCGGCCACGTAAACTGACCCGACCGAACGGCGGTGTTTTTTACACGGCAGGGACTGACGCGAGAGCTGAGGTGATGAGGTCAAAAGGGGACCCTTGGCTTTAGCGCTGTCAATGTCCTTCATAATTTTTTCAAGCATCTGGTCTAATTGCGGATGATGACCATCATAAGGGTCTATTGGTTGGAAGCAGCTGCCTTCCCAGTTAGAAGAATTTGGGGAACCCTCGGAAGAATATGGAGGCGGTGAAGGAGAAGATTGTGGTGGAGGAAGAGAAGGAGGCACATGCAGGAGGAGACTGGTGCCCCTCTTCTTGGTGTCTTTTACGCTTAGGAGCTGGGAGAGAATCCAAAGCAAGCTCTTTCTTGAAGGTCAGCTTTCTCTTTCAAGGCAAAGTGTCCGAGTTTGAGAGGCAGTTTTGTAGAGGTCTTCCTAGTCTGCGGATGGATAAATAGACATTTCTGCCTCACATCCAGCCCTCCTGAAGCCACTAGAGATTTGGATGGTCATTCATCGAAGGCAGTAGTTGAAGTGGAATTCAACACCAATGTTGTCTAAAATGGAAGGGAGTCTTCGACCCGGATGTCATGGCACTATAAGTACTCACTTCTTATGCCGATACTCCCAGGAGCAGAATGTTGTAATTTTCCTAATTCCCACCACAGACCTTCCCACGAGCACCAAAATAACTTCTCTAGTAACCCCTCCCTAACACTCCTTTTAATCTTCACCCTGTACCTTCCTAACCCAACAAGCTTAAGGCTTTAGCTCCTCTTCATCAATTCAAGGTATTTACATCTGATGTCCTGTTAGCAAAAAGCAAGCTTAAGTATTTTCTATCTCATGAAATCCTTCATCTAATATTTATTACTTATTCACACTCTCTCTTACTTGTTATTTACAGTTACAATCTTATCACTTTTTCTTCCAAAAGGTAGGGGATACTTGCTGTTCGCTGCCGTCTCTTTTCCGGAAGACTCAGGACCCAGCCGGAACCCAGGTAAGTGGATAACTTCCAAGCTCACGTCTATTTTTCTTTTTCTATTTACTTAAATTCCTCAACACGAGGACTTTATTTGCCTAATGTTGAAAACGATCTCCTAAATATCCAAAGCACTCTACACTGCGCCTAATGGCGAGCATGCAAGAACCTACTCTAATACCCTGACTGAACTCAGCGCTGCCTCTTAAGCATCTTCTCTCAAAAACTTTGTTGGTGAAGTGCACGGTTCGGAATTCAACCAACGCACTTCACAGCTGGTTTAGACCTCGCACCCAGACCCAAACGCGAGAAACTAGACCGGCAATAGTCTGAGAATTTCTCAATTTTGGGCCTGCTCGACCGGTGTGCTTTGTTTCGAGCTACGATCACCCGCCGTTTCTTGCGAGCGGGTAATCGTTTCGGAATCAGTTCATCCGAGGTTACTGTGGCACAAAGGAGTTTGCGAACACCATTCTTCTGAACCGTGACCGTTCCCCCCCGCAAGGTCACGGGTCAAGCCTCTGGGCTGAGGTTTGAGAGGGTATTGCAAGTGAAAGGTTTTGGTTAATCTGGGGGCATGAACATCGGATTGTTCCACCCAAGACCTCTCCTCTGGGCCATAACCTTTCCAATCCACTAGATAGAAACGTTTTACCTCAAACTGATTTTGAGTCTAGGATTCTTTTAACCTCAAATTCTTCTTGCCCTACTACCAAAAAAGGTTTTTGACTCTCCGACTCTTAAATGGGGTGAGACCTTCTTAAGCAGAGAAACATGTAACACTGGGTGTATTTTCAACTGTGGAGGGAGTTTTAACTTACAGGTCACTGGATTCACCACTTGTTCCACAGGAAATGGGCCTACGAAATGTGGTTGGCATTTCCTATTTCCTTTTAGCTTAAGATTTCTGGTAATTAAACCAAACCCGGTCTCCTTAACGCAAATCTGGTTCTTGTCTTCTCTTGTCAGCATTCTGCTTATAGCGTTCCTTAGCTAACGCTAAATTCTTGGTGGCAGACTCATGCACCTCACTAAGGTGTTGAACTAGCTCTTGTGCTGAAGGCACCGAGACCTCTTTAATGGAAACCACTGAATTTGGATGCCTCCCATAATTCAAGTAAAAAGGGGAATATCCTGTGGAGGCATTATTCGCATTATTATGTGCGAACTCTGCGGTCCAAAGAAGATCAGGCCATTCACCTTCTTGATCCAAAAGAAACAATCTAAGGTACTTTTCTAGTTCCTGATTGGCCCTCTGTTTGGTCATCTGTCTGAGGATGAAAGCTAGCTGAATATCGTGTCTCTATTCCTAGTCTCTTGGTATAGGCCTTCCAAAAATGGGACAGAAATTGAGACCCTCGGTCAGAAATTAAGACTTTTGGGATGCCATGTATCTTAATCAAACTTTGATGGAGTTGTGTGCTAATTTGTTTTGCTGATGGATTTCCCTTCAGGGTAACGAAATGCGCCATTTTTGAGAAGGCGTCCACCATTACCAAAATTGAGTTGAATCCCTGACTAGAAAGCAATTCCACAATTAAATCCATCGTGACTGCACCCCAGGGGTTTGGGGGTGTGGGCAACGATCTCAACAACCCTTGAGGAGCCCGTCTATATCCGTCGTTCCCATTGCACAAATCCCACAGCCTTCTATGTGAACTCGAACATCCTTGGACAGCCCTGGCCACCAGAACTGTCTTTTCAGCAACTCCTCGGCTCGATGGATTCCAGGATGACTGGCCAAAGGACTGTTATGGCAATCCATCAACGCTTGTTGTTGGAGTTCTTGGGTTGGTAGGAACAAGGTTTTGGCATGGAACGGCAACTCTGAGAATTTCTCGAGCTG
The DNA here is from genome assembly GCF_964204655.1 of Triturus cristatus. NCBI lineage: Eukaryota > Metazoa > Chordata > Amphibia > Caudata > Salamandridae > Triturus > Triturus cristatus. The sequence continues at coordinate 1,352,250,605 of NC_140590.1, forward strand.
TATCTTCCTGAGCCCAGTTCCACATTTCCTCTAGTGTCAGAGCTTCTTTGACCTTGTCTTCTAGAGTTCTCTACTGCTGCTCCTATGATTTTCGTTTCTGGAATAATTTTTTGCTCACTAATGAGATTTTTTTTTCCATCCGTGTCAATTCGTGACAATGCATCCGCCTTCCCGTTATTTTTTCCTGGCCGATAAGTAATTACAAAATCGTAATCGGCGAAGTACAGGGACCACCAGAGTTGACGTGGCTTGAGTGTTCTGGCGGATTTCAAGAATTGAAGATTCCTGTGATTAGTGAACACTGACAACATGCCTAGCTCTGAGAAGATAAAGTAGCCACTCTTGAAAAGCATATTTAATGGCGAAGTGTTCCTTATCGGAAATGGTATAGTTTATCTGACGGTTGCAGCTTCCTGGAATGGTACGCAACCAGGTGCTACTGACCAGTTTCTTTCTGCCTCTGTGAAAGCACCCCTCCAATGGCCTGCTCAGAACCCTCGGTCTCAGGTAAAATGGTTGAGTAGGATCAGCGTGTAGTAGGATGGGTGCGGAGGTAAAACTCTTCTTCAGAAATTGGAAGGCATATTCAGCCTCTGTAGTCCTTTGAAAAGGGACTCCTTTTCGTAACAGTTTAGTAATGGGTGGACTTTTAAGGAGAAATCTCGAATGAATCTACGATAGAAATTCGCAAACCTAATTAAGCTCTTTTTTTCTTCCACGGAAGTTGGTGGAGGCCAATTCAGCACTGCCTCAGTCTTTTTGACAGCCATGGTTAGACCTTCTGGTGCAATTACAAACCCCAAGAAATCTATCGATTTCACTCCGAAAGCACACTTCTCCAATTTTAAATATAGATCATTTTCTTTCAGACTGCGTTAGACCTTTTTGACTTGGTGTTGATGTTCTTCTTCAGAAGAAGAGTAAATCAAAATATCGTCGATCTAGACAATAGCGCATTGGTCTATGAACTCCTTCAAGATATCATTAATGAAATATCAGAAGGCTGCAGGGGCGTTACTCAAACCGTAGGGCATGACTTGGTACCCATACAATCCATACTTAGTTCTAAATGCGGGTTTCCATTCATCACCACTCCCCACTCTGATTTGATGGTAAGCCCCTTGCAAGTCTACCTTCGTGAAGATTTTTGAATCTTTTAGTTAGTCCAGTAGTACGGAAATTAAGGATAACGGATAACCATTCTTGATCGTAATCTTGATCAAGGCACGATAGTCAATACACATCCTCAGATCTCCATCCCGTTTCGGGACGAAAAACAGTGGAGATGAGACCGGGGACTGGGATGGTCGGATGAATCCGTTTTCCAAGTATTTTTGTATGTAATCCTTAAAGTGTCGATTCTCAGCTTCTGTAAGCGTGTAGATCAGACTACAAGGAAGATTGGCCCATGGTTCAAAATCGATTTTACAATCATATGATCGATGAGGGGGCAACTTCTTTGATTCAGATTCATTGAACACTTCAGCAAACTCCTGGTATTCAACTGGTAGGCACTCAGTTTGCACAGCACACACCACCATCTTATTTTCGCATAAGGCTGCTCGGTTTCTCTCTTTTTCCTCTCGCTTCTCACAGAAGCAATGTTCCAAACAATAGCTGGAGTTAAACTTCACCGTTCTATCGCTCCAGTTTATCGTTGGGTTATGTTCCGTCAGGCAGGTAAGACCCAAAATGATTTCAAACTGCGGGGCATCAATCAGATTGAATTGAATCTCCTCTCTATGGCCTTCAATCGAGAGGAGTTCCACGACCTCCGTATGACTGGTAATGGGACCGGACGATAAATTTGCTCCATCTACGGCCCTCACCGCTTCACTTCTCTCCTTGGGTAACGCCTTCAGACCAACTCTCGAGGCGTATTTAAGGTCACAAAATTTCCCTGTAGCACCAGAGTTCAGCATCACAGCTACTCCAGGAAGAATGTGTTCTCGGAATTTCAGAGTCATAGTCATAATAAGGTGCGGAGCAGAAGATTGCAAGGTGTTAGCAACCTGGTGATGAATTGGAGTTGTATCATTGTTAGCAACCACCAGCCCAACTCCCTCTACTGGTGGTGCTGGGAGTTTTCCTTCATGAATGTTTTGAGTTTTCTGGGGCATTCTTTCACAAAATGTCCGCTGGTTCCACAATAAAGGCATAGATTATTTTGTCTTCGCTTTTCTTTCTCTTCTTTAGAAAGTGGGCCTCTAATGGTTCCTATTTGCATAGGTTCGACACCGTGCTCTTTCGCTACTGATCTGACAACTTCAGACCCAGCCCGGTTGAAGCGCGGAACACTCGATCAAAATTCTCTTCTTTCACCTCTTTATTCGGTTTGTCTATAGTCTATTTCCAACACCAGGTCAATCAAGGTTGACACTTCAGTAGGGAGATTAGTAATTTGCAACAAGGCATCCTTTAAGTCACCTTTTAAGCCGCGAGAGAACAAGGCGGTTCTTTTGGACTCCAGCCAATCTGTAGAATTGTGCAAGGTACGTTACTAGTTCTCGATTCCTTTGCCTCAATTCCAACAACTCATTATCTGTAGCCTACGCGACCTTCCGACGATCAAATATGCGCAGAAATTCTTTCTTGAATTTGTCGAAATTATACAAAAGTGATGCGTCTTGAGTGACCAGGGGCATTGACCACGCTGCTGCATCCCCATTGAGTTAAGACAGAATAAACAGAATTCAAGACTGTGCATCTGGGAAGACAGTAGGCCGACACATAAAACGCAAGAAGCATTGGGTCAGGAAGATTTGGGCCTTTTGGGGATCCCCATTGAAGCGTTCAGGAGATACCAACGGAATAACTGGGGCCAAGGAATGTACTACCTGAGTGGTGGACCCTGAGCTAGCAATTGAACTTGGATTAAACATGCTTGTTCCTGAAGGGGGGAATGTAACCTATCCCCTGAACCTTCTTGCTTCATCTGAGCTGCCAATTCTTTTGTCTCACGTCTAGTTTGCCTCCATCTCAAATTTGATTACCTTATTCTCCTCCCTAACCGGCATTAACTCTTGCTGAATTTCCTCTAGGACTTTTCCTAAATTCTTAAAGTCGAACCCCACAGCCATTCTGCTCGGATGAGTAAAGTTCGTGGCCAAGGCACTATAAGTACTCACTTATGTCGATACTCCCAGGAGCAGAATGTTGTAATTTTCCTAATTCCCACGACAGACCTTCCCACGAGCACCAAAATAACTTCTCTAGTAACCCCTCCCTAACATCCTTTTTTTTTAAATTTCAAAATATCTTTATTGAAAAGTTTTAAGAAAACAAAAAAAGAGAAACAGTACAGGAGTTGGGATCAGGGCGAGGGCCCCCGAATACCCATGACTGTGTTTCACCGGGTCAGCAGATAGCTGTCAACATTAGACGAACACCAAACCAGTGATGTCCCCCCGAAAACTCCAACTCCCGAAGAGGGGGAGGAAGAAAAAAGAAAGAAAGAGAGAGAAAGGAGAGAGGGTGAATGGAGAGACAGAAAAAAGGGGAAGAAAAGAAAGGGAGAGTTATCCGGCGCCTCTAGCTTCACAATAATATACCGCGATGCAGCAACAAGTGACCGTTCTAACAGTAGCCATGGTATGATGACAACTTGCGAATTTTCTTCTAGAGAATAAAGTCATGGCGGCTTATGAGAAGCAAAGTAGTCATCCAGGGTAGACCATATGTTCCTCGTGGAGGATTTCCAGGGCGACTGTTGTAGGACAATATTATCTGCTCCCCTGAGATGAATGACCCAGTTCATCCAGCACTTGTAAGAGACCTTGCTAGTGTCCTTCCAATTGGTGAGTATCATTTTAACTGCAGAAATCAACAGTAGATCAAGGAGATCACGACCCCCCCTCCGAATGCAAGTCCTCCTGTAAAAAAGCAGTTACCACGGATGACAAGGACCTTGGAAGAAGACAGTTAAATAATTTATACAAAAACAGATAGACCTTATCCCAGAAGGGTTTCACAATAGGACAGTGCAGAATAAGGTGAGCCAAATCCCCTTTGTCTTGCTTACAATTCCAGCACACATCGTCATCCCGGATCCCCACGGAAAACAGCCTGGCCGGTGTCCAAAAGGCTTTGTGTAATAGCCAAAATTTCGTTTGGGAGAGGACTGGGGAAATCTTATTACGTGTGACTGATCTCCATAACTGGGGCCAAGAAGCATCGGATAGCTGAGTATCAGACAGATCGTTCCAGTAGCTTACCACCTTAGAATTAAGCTTGGAGGATTTGGGGCGCAGAAGTCGATAGATTTGGGAGACATGGTGACCAAGCCTATTAAGTTTTGCCACAAAGTTGGGAAGCGAAGGGGAGCTGGGAGACATTCTGGATTTCGTAATGGCAGCCCTCACTTTCAGGAAATTATAGAATTCAATATCAGCCAAGTGGAAGCGGGTTTGGAGATCCCTGAATGTCAAAGGATATGTGCCATCCATCAATTGGTGTGGAAAAAAGATCCCTCTTCTACACCAAGAGTCAAGGAGTAAAGGTTCGCCATTATAAAGGAACTTGGAATTAAGCCAAAGTGACTCCATATCGGATCCCCTCATACCAACCTCCAAGGACCTGTCCACTTTTAAGAGAGCCAGTTTAGTGTTCCTAAAGATGGATCTGGAGTGGGTGGCAGCAAGGCGGTTGGCCGTGAGAACTGACAGAGGACGTATGTTCTGTAAAAGAGCCCCTTCCACCTCTAGCCACACCGGCGTATAGTGATCAGGAGGAGAGACCCAGAGCAAACCCTGTCTCGCTAGGAAGGCATATTGGTATTAACGAAAGTCTGCAAGGTTAACGCCGCCCATAGACTTGTCAAGCCTCAATTTACGGATGCTGATTCTGGCTTTTTTACCACGCCATAGAAAGGATGTTAGAAGAGTATCTAGTTTATGGTGAAAGGAGTCGGTAAGTAGCAATGGCAACATACTGATGAGATAATTGACTAAAGGAGTAACCATCATCTTGATAGTTTCAATTCTCCCCCACCACGTGATGAATTTAGGGGACCAGGTTTCCAGGAGTGTTTTAATTTTCTGCAGGAGTACCTTCTCATTTTGATACAGGGTTTCCATGATGTTATTACCAAATTCAATCCCCAGGTATTTGATGAAACTCGATTGCCAAGCTAACCCAGAGTCCCCCAGTATGTTGCTAGTACAAAAAACGTTCAGTGGTTTAACCTCCGATTTATCTCTGTTAAGTTTGTATCCAGAGTGCAGAGAATACTCTGCAATCGTCTCCATTAGAGCAGTAATGGAGGAGTCTGGACGCTCTGTAACTATCAAAATGTCATCCGCGTACGCGGCCAGTTTGACCCTGATGCCGTTGATATCCACACCCGCAATATCCCTGTTAAGTTTGATAGCCTGAAGAAGGGGTTCTAGCGCCAGAAGGAAAAGTGATGGAGACAGAGGGCATCCCTGCCTGGTACCCTGATATAGGGGGAAGGGTTCCGAAAGAGCCCCATTGACAGCTATACGCCCAGTCGGTTTTAGGTAGAGTGACAATCATTTTAATAAAGTCCTTACCCAGGCTAAAAGAATGCAGACAACGCTCCAGGAACGGCCAAGAGACTCTGTCGAAGGCCTTCTCGGCATCTAATGTGATAGCAATCGAGGGCACAGTTTTGGTTGCAGCGTTTTCTAATACGTGGCATAACAGTCGTGTGTTGTCATTAGATAAACGGTTACGGAGGAACCCCACCTGGGAGTTGCTTATCAATTTATGGAGGACCGAATTGAGTCTGACCGCGAGAATTTTGGCATAGATTTTGCAGTCAACATTTATAAGCGAGATTGGCCTATAGTTTTTTGGAAGAACAGGGTCCTTCCCCTCCTTGAGGATAACTACAATGTTTGCTTCAGTCATGGAATCGGGTGTGTGTCCAGTATTGGCCATATGATTAAAAACCTGCAACATAACAGGACCTAACTGGGTTAAGAAAGACTTATAAAAGGATGCCGTGAAGCCATCCGGCCCTGGGGCTTTATTTTCCTTCAAAGACCTGACCGTCTTATCTAGTTCCGAGCTACTGATTTTCATTGCTAGCATGGCAGAGTCATCGTCTGAAAGGCATGGCAGATTAAGATCACGGAGAAAGGCAGAGCACTTCTCAGTGTCGAAAATCTGGTTATTTGAGTATAGGTCCTGATAGAATTGTTTGAAAGTATTAAGAATGGCCTTGTGAGATGTGTGGGTTAGGTTATTAGCGTCCTTGATGGAAGAGATTACGTGTTGATTTTGTCTATGCTTAAGGTATGAAGCCAAGAGTTTCCCCGCCTTGTTGGCCTCGCAGAGATTCAGTGCCTTAAATTTATTAATCCACACCCCCGCTCGTTCATTCAGTATCTTATTGTACTCCTACTTCTTCTGTGTCAGAGTCAAGAGTAGATTGGAGTCATTCAAGGAGGCAATGTGGGCGGTCTCTAAGTCTCTAATTTCCCGTTCTAATTGAAGGAGTCCCTGGTTCAATCGTTTATTTATTTTAGTTTTTATCGCAATGATTGTCCCCCGTATAGTGGCCTTCAAAGCGTCCCAGTGTGTGTTTATATTAGTGTCAGACACCTTATTATGGTCAAGGTATTCTGAGATGGCCTCCGTAATCTTTTTTTTATCTTCAGGATCCGATAGGACATCATTGTTAAACCGCCACCGTTTGGGAGTTTGTTCTCTGTGGCTACCGGTCAGGGTGAGAGAGATGCATGAGTGGTCGGAAATCATTCGTGGAGCAATATTAGAGGACTCAATGAGGCTGGTGTATGCACCGGAAACAAGGATATAGTCGATCCTAGAGTATGAATTGTGGGGGGGCGAGTAGAAAGTATAATCCCTTGAGTCTGGGTGTTGGAGTCTCCAGGAATCTTTAAGGTTAAATTTTGAGCAAATAGAGGTGAGCTCAGCATGCGCGCTTGTGGGGTGGTATTGGCAAGTGGACTGTCTGTCAATTATCGGGTCCAGGGGGAGATTGAAGTCTCCTGCCATTATCAAATCTTCCCGAGGGATACCATCAAGCTTGTCGGAGACGCCCGACCAAAAGGTGGGATCATCTGTGTTGGGCCCATAAATATTGATCACATGGAATACGTCTTCGCCCCTCCTCAAGTGAGTGAGTGAGCAAGAAACGGCCCTCATCATCGTGTTGGGAGGATGCTAGCGTGATGTTAGCAGATCTCGAGATCAAGGTTAAGACCCCTCGCTTCTTCTTAACTGCCGATGAGCATGCCAATTGCGAAATCCAGCTGCCCGTTACCAGATTATTGTCTACTTCGGAAAGCTTAGTCTCCTGTAGGAGAACTATATCACTTTTGGTTTTGGCTAAATACTCCAAGACCTTACGTCTCTTCACAGGATGGTTAAGGCCCTTGACATTCAGGGAAGCTATCTTCAGATCACTCAGAAGAATCCCCCGCTTGTCAGTGGTCATGAGTAATGTGTCTATATGGTGAATTCAACAAGTATGGGTCATAACATAAGAACAAATGTGAAAGTTCTAATGACACCGGCGCAGGCCCAATGTGGGCGCCAATATAAACATACAACCATAACTGTATTCCACATCTGGAGACCGGACAACCCCAACCCGAACAAAGCATACGGTACATAGGCCACTTGTCATATCTAGAGAGTAGGAGGCGCCAGATAGAGAGAGGAGACAGGCAGAAGGAGGAAAGGGAAGAGAAAAGAAGACGACAGGAAAGTAGAAGGAGAGCAATTGAGGAAGCAACTGTGAAAACCATCAAAATGGTCGTATAAACGTGGGCGCTCTCAACCCCAATCCCCCCCACACCCACCCACCCCACCCCACCCTCAAAACCTAGCATGTGGGAGGTGCGACGACAGAAGCGTCCACCCGCCCCCCAGGGGAAACAACATGGTCGAAATATATACATAAACATAAACATACCTTCCCAGTATCCAACTTTCAAAGAGCCGTTGGTAAGAATGCAATTCAAGTACAAATAACTGTTGACATATCAGCATGGCAAATCCCACAAAGAAAGATCCATACCACCCATAGGACACAAATACCAAAAGAGCCAATATATCCCATCGGAACACCTGAACCGGGCAATAGCAAAAGGAGCAGAGGAATCAGTACATGCGTCACGCCGGGCCCGGTGAGGATTTTCTCTTGCTGGCCAGAAGCTGCGACGAATCCATGTCCTGAGTAGGAGGGCCTTCCAAGTAGGAGGCAAGAGCACCGGGGTCAGTAAAAAAGAGGTGTCTCCCCCCTTCGGTGATCTTGAACCTAGCCGGCCCTACAAAGGAGAACAGAATGCCTCTGGATTTCAGTTTGTCTCTCAAGCTTAGGAACCCCCTACGAGTGTCCACAGTAGATTTCGAAAAGTCTTGGGTGAAGATGATTTTGTTACCCTTCCAGCTGAGGTTGTGATTTTTCCTGGCATGGGCAAGTATTGCTTCTACGTGGCGAAAACGGAGAGGTTTACAAATGATTGGGCGGACACCCTGCCGAGAGGAGGATTTGAATGAAGGGATTCTGCGTGCTCTGTCCAATTCAAAGGGCTGGTCGAACGTTATGCCAGTGAACTTAGGAATCCAATCCTCCAGAAAGGCTAAACAGGAGCCCAGAGGATCCTCTGAACCCTCCGGAACCCCAAGAATTCGGATGTTGCCCCTACGGTTGCGGTCCTCCAACTCGGCAGTCTGTCTTAGGAGCATGGAGGATGTGTTCGAAAAGGCTTTCATCTCCTTACTTGATTTGGAAACAATGTCCTCAACATCACTGATCCTCTGTTCAGCAGCGGAAAGTCTGTTATTTACTGCGTTCATGTCTGCTCTGATGGCTGTTATCTCCAGTTGTATGGTGTCAGTAGTTTGTTTGGTCGACTTGGCTAAGTCATGGACGTCGGCCAGCTTTTTCAGAATTAGTTCCAAGGTGCTATTGATATCTGGTTTCATTTTGACAGGAGAGTCTGACTGTGCAGGTTCACCTTTGTTTCTCTTGTGTACCAGTTTAGATTCGCGATCAGCCATTCTGGAGGTCGTGGCAACAATTGGATGAGAAGCTGTCTTGTGTAGCTGGCTTGTGACCCCGGTCTGCAATATTGCAATATTGACTGTATTGACTATATTGATAAAATTGACTATCGACTTCCAACAGCGCCAAGCACTGGAGAAGAGAAAGGCTGACTTGAAGGAAAGGAATATGCTACTTACCAGTATGCATCTGTTCTTGGCATGTAGAGCTGCAGAGTCACACACTGAGGATAAGATCGCCATCTGGTGTTGGGCTCGGATGATTGCAGGTTGTTGTTGTCTTCGGAGAAGTCTTTGGTCACGAGGTTGGTGACTCCTCCCCTGGACAACAGTGCGCATGGGCATCCACTCCATCGGCAGATTGTTTTTCGCCATGATGGGAAAAGATGGAGTATATAGAAAAGAAAGAAAGGATGTCCATGTGTAATGTCTAAGTAAGACGGATGCTGGAACAGATACAGGTCCCGGGGAGGCGGGCGGGCGTGTGTGACTCTGCAGCTCTACATGCCAAGAACAGATGCATACTGGTAAGTAGCATATTCCGTTCGAGGCATATGAGCTGCAGATCACACACTGAGGATAGATTATACAGCAGTGCTCCCCTTAGCGGTGGTCGCCTGTATCCGTTGCAGCAGTTTGAAATAAAGTTTTTAGGACAGCCTGGCCCACGGAGGCCTGTTGTTTGGCCTGCACGTCAACACAATAGTGTTTAGTGAAGGTATGCGTGGTAGACCATGTGGCTGCCTTGCAAATGTCTTCTAAGGGAATATTGCCTAAGAAGGCCATAGAAGCCCCTATTTTACGCGTGGAGTGCGCCCTAGGGGGAACTGTGAGTGTACGTTTAGCCTTGAGGTAGCATATTTGGATGCATTTAACTATCCACCTGGCTATCCCTGATTTGGAGATTGGGTTGCCTTTGTGTGGTGGCGCGAAAGCAACAAAGAGTTGTTTTGTCTTTCGAAAAGGTTTTGTTCTGTCGATGTAATAAAGCAATGCTCTTTTAACATCTAAGGTATGTAGGGCCCTTTCAGCTACCGAGTCTGGATTTGGGAAAAAGACCGGTAGTTCTACTGATTGGTTAAGGTGGAAAGGGGAAATCACTTTTGGAAGAAATTTAGGGTTTGTCCTAAGAACCACTTTGTTACGGTGTAGTTGTAAGAAAGGTTCTTCAAGTGTAAGGGCTTGTATTTCACTTACTCTGCGCAGGGAAGTGATTGCGATAAGGAAGGCTACCTTCCATGTTAGGAATTGCAATTCACATTTGTGCATAGGTTCAAATGGGGGGCCCATGAGTCTTGTTAGAACCACATTGAGATTCCACACTGGGGCAGGTGGCAATCTTGGGGGAAGAATCCTTTTGAGACCTTCCATAAACGCTTTGATGGCTGGTACCTTAAAAAGGGACAGGTGTTGCCTATTTTGCAAGTAGGCTGCCAAGGCTGCTAGGTGTAATCGTATAGAGGAATACGCTAGATTGCATCTTTGCAAGTGTAGTAGATAGCAAATGATGTTTTGGATGGAAGCATCCAATGGATGTATGTTATTATTAGCGCAGTAGATGGCAAATCGTTTCCATTTAGCGGCATAACACGCTCTAGTAGTAGGGCGTCTGGCTTCTTTTATGATATTCATACAGTCTGGAGGGAGATTGAGGTAACCGAACTCTAGGACCTCAGGAGCCAGATCGCTAGGTTCAGTGTTTGAGGATCTGGGTGTCTGATTTCTCCATGGTTCTGGGTTAACAGATCCGGGGAGAGGCGTAGCTTTTGATGTGGAACTAAAGATAGTTCCAGAAGTGTGGTGAACCACGGTTGACGTGCCCAAGTGGGAGCCACTAGTATTAGTGTTAGTGACTGTTGTTTCAGTTTGCGTACCACAAATGGAACTAGTGGGAGAGGCGGAAAGGCGTACGCAAATCTGCCTGACCAGTTCATCCATAGGGCATTGCCCTTCGACTGTGGGTGTGGAAACCTGGCGGCGAAGGTTGGGCATTTTGTGTTTTCGGGAGTGGCGAACAGGTCTATGTCTGGTTGTCCCCACTTTTGGAAGAAGGGGAGTAGAACCTTGGGGTGTAGTTCCCATTCGTGGATCTGTTGTGTGTGGCGACTTAGGAGGTCGGCCACTTGGTTGTGGATCCCTGGGAGATGTTCTGCTAACAGGTAGATGTTTTGGGGAATTGCCCATCTCCAGATTTGCTGTGCCAGTTGGGACAGTTGGAGAGAGTGTGTCCCTCCCTGTTTCTGTATATAATACATTGTCGTCATGTTGTCTGTGCGTATGAGGACAGTTTTGTTCTTTAGGTGAATTTGAAAGGATTTTAGTGCTAGGAACACTGCTAAGAGTTCCAGGTGGTTGATGTGGAGCAGTTTTTGTTGACTGGTCCATCTGCCCTGAGTGGTATGGTGAAGGAGGTGGGCTCCCCACCCCGTGAGAGATGCGTCTGTAGTTAGCACAACTTGTGGAAGAGGCTCTAAGAACGGTCTCCCTTTGGACAGGTTGATGGTGTTCCACCATTTCAGTGATCGAAGTGAGCGACTGTCCACCAACACCAGATCGGTAAGTTGTCCGTGAGCTTGGTTCCACTGTTGTGCTAAGCACTCTTGTAAGGGACGCATTTGAAGTCGTGCGTGTGGGACTATGGAGATGCACGACGCCATCATGCCTAGGAGCTGCATGAACACTCTTGCTGGAAGAGATGGATGAGTTTGAAATTGAGAGATGAGATTTTGTATACTGGCTATCCTGGCTGTGCTGGGATAGGCAATGGCTTTGGATGTATCTATGGTTGCTCCTAGATACTGATGTAAGTGGGAAGGTTGTAGGTGGGATTTGGGGTAGTTGATAGTGAATCCCAAATCGTGGAGAGTTTGAATCGTGCGATGAGTGTGGAGAACGCATTTTTGGTATGTATTGGCTTTTATGAGCCAATCGTCCAGATAGGGGAAGACATGGATCTGTTGTCTTCTGAGATGCGCTGCCACGACTGCTAGGCACTTGGTGAACACTCTGGGTGCTGTTGTTACTCCGAATGGGAGAACTGTAAATTGATAGTGTTGCCCATCTACCACAAATCGTAGATATTTTCTGTGAGCGGGATGCATAGGGATGTGAAAGTATGCGTCCTTGAGGTCCAATGTGGCGAGGAAGTCTCCCTGTTGTAAAAGTGGGAGGACTTGTTGGAGAGTGGTCATGTGAAAATGATCCGAATGTATATACTGGTTTAGTAGTCTGAGATCCAGTATGGGCCTTAGTGTTTTGTCCTTTTTGGGAATGAGGAAGTATAGAGAATATACCCCTTTTCCCTGATGTTGAAGGGGGACTGGTTCTATCGCATGTTTTTGTAACAGGGATTGAACTTCTTGTTTGAGGAGAGAGAGATGATGCGAGGACATTGGACGTTGTTTGGGCGGTATGTTTGGGGGGGATTGTATGAGTTCGAGGCAGTAGCCAGACTGGATAATTTGTCTTACCCACCTGTCTGTGGTGATGGAAGTCCAGACAGGCAGGAATTGTTGGAGTCGCCCCCCGACCGGAGTGGAATGGTCTGGGGGGAGTGGTGGCAAGTCACTGTTTGGTGGCTGGTGAGGTGCGGGTGTTGTTGTTGTTGCCCCGTCCTCGACCTTTGTTATTGTTTCCCCTATAACCTCCCCGGAAGTAACCTCTGTTAGGGGATGTTTGTCCAGAATTTTTAAAGGTGGACGTGGTCTCAGTTGATGTGTTTTTGGAGCCTCCTCTATAAAAGGAGCGACGAAAGGAACCCCGGTTTTGATGAGACTGCAGTGCTCCCATAGACTTGGCAGTTTCATTATCCTTTTTCATTTTTTCTAATGCAGTATCCACTGCAGGGCCAAATAGCTGCTCTTGGTTGAAAGGTTGAGCTAAAATTGCGGTTTGAACCTCCGGTTTAAAACCGGAAATACGGAGCCAGGCATGTCGTCTGAGTAAGACGCCAGTATTGACCGCTCTAGAAGCAGTGTCTGCTGCATCTAAGGCGCATTTAATGGAGGCATTAGATATTAATTTGCCTTCTTGGATGAGGTCAGAGGCCTGGGACTTAAAAGGTTCAGGCAGATGTTGCATAAGGTCCTCAAGTTGGTCATAATGCGCTCTATCATACCTGGCTAACAGGGCCTGGGTATTCGCAATACGCCAATGGTTAGCCGCCTGCGCGGCGACCCGTTTGCCCGAGGCTTCTAAAAGCTTAGACTCCTTGTCTGGGGGAGGCGTTTCTCCAGTTGTCTGTGAGTTAGCGCGCTTCCTGGCATTTGATACGACTAGGGAGTCTAAAGGGAGCTGGGCCTTAATGTATGCAGGGTCTTGCGGGGCTGGTCGGTACTTTTTTTCGATGCGTGGGTTGAGAACCCTAGCTCGAACAGGGTCTTTAAAGACTTCAGTAGCATGCTTTATGACCCCTTTGATCATGGGCAGTATGTGAACAGTCTTTTGTGACTGCTCAAAGGTATCAAGGAGGAAGTCCTCTTCAATGGCGTCTGTGTGCATAGTAACGCCGTGGAATGTTGCTGCCCTATTTATAAGTTGGCCGTACCCTAGGTGGTCATCAGGAGGGGAGGGCTTGGAAGGGTAGGTAGTGGGGTCAGGCATGTCAGGTATAGGATAAGACCAGTCATCCATGGGTGCTGGGTCTGGGAACGTAAAAGGGTCGTTTGGGTCAACAGGATCGTCAAATAAATCAGGGTCCGCCCCTCCCCCTAAGTCATCATTATCATCCTGTGGAGGAGGTGAATGATAGGGAGATGGTAAAGGTAAAGGTAAAGGTAAAGGAGAATCAGGAGGAGGAGGGGGGGACGGGTTAGGAGGTAAAACAGGAGAGGAAGGACGAAGTGGTGAAGTAGCACAGTCCTTTTTCCGTATGGGAGCTGGGGGAGGTGTAGTGTCCAGCTTCCGCTTTTTATATGGGATGGCAGTCACATGTCCCGTTTTAGGATTGATATAGATCCGCTTCTGAGTAGGATCTGGTCGAAAAAGATCATCTGGCTCCGAAGGTGGTCTCTGTGACGTCCGCTTCGGGTCTTTATGAGCTTGTTTCGGCGGGGACGCAGTTTTCGGCTCCGATGATTTTTTCGGTGTCGACTGATTTTTCGGTGTCGACTGATTTTTCGGTGTCGACTGATTTTTCGGTGTCGACTGATTTTTCGGTGTCGACTGATTTTTCGGTGTCGACTGATTTTTCGGTGTCGACTGATTTTTCGGTGCCGACTGATGTTTCGGTGCCGACTGAGGTTTCGGTGCCGACTGAGGTTTCGGTGCCGACTGAGGTTTCGGTGCCGACTGAGGTTTCGGTGCCGACGGACTTTCAGGCATCGATGTTGAAGAACGTTTCGGTGCCGGTGGAGACTTCGGTGCCGAGGAACGTTTCTGTGCCGAAGGAGATTTCGGTCTTGGAGCCTGTTTCGGTGCCGACAATGGGTGTTTGGGTGCCGAGGGTGTTAAAGGCACAATTAGGTGAGGTTTGCTCGAGCCCGAGCCACCCACAGGCTTAGTTGTCTTCGGAGCCGGGCCCGAGGGCGGGGCTTCTGAAGAGGATTTCCGGTCGCGACTGGGCCCAACTGGCGGAGTCTTGACCAATGCTTTTTTGGATGGGGCAGGGGCAGGGGGGGTGGTACTCACACGCTGCCCTGGAGTGATGAGGTCATCGGAATCGTCGGCTTCGGACACGATCTCGAGATCTTCGGTGTCGTCTTCGGGAACATCTTGAGCAAAGATGTCCTCCGGTTCTGGAGCTGGTTTGGCCATAATATGGCGTCGAGCTCTTCGGTCCCGGAGGGTCTTCTTCGAACGGAAAGCGGAACAAGCTGGACAGGTGGACTCGTTGTGTTCCGGCGACAGGCAGAGGTTGCAAACCTCGTGGTGGTCACTGTGGGGGAACTTCGCTCCACACTGGGGGCATTTTTTGAAGGGTGTCCTGTCCATCAGCCGCTTCCGGAACCGGTCCGAGTTGATGTCGACGTCGATGAAATGAAGATTAAAGAGTTAAATTGATTGCTGGAAGTTTTCTGCTGGAGCGGAAAAAAGTTCATCCGAACCCAATGGCGGAAAAAAACAATCTGCCGATGGAGTGGATGCCCATGCGCACTGTTGTCCAGGGGAGGAGTCACCAACCTCGTGACCAAAGACTTCTCCGAAGACAACAACAACCTGCAATCATCCGAGCCCAACACCAGATGGCGATCTTATCCTCAGTGTGTGATCTGCAGCTCATATGCCTCGAACTCGCATATTATCCGTGGAACCTGCAGACCCAATGACCACAACTCTGCAGTCGGTCGACCAGTCACAGGGGCGTGAGAGGGTAAGCCACCAAAAGGCCGTATGTCGAAGCCTCTGAGGCAGCAGGAGCCTTAATGAGATGGTCAAATACCCTCAGCTACAGGGCCAAAGTCGCACCCAGGCCGGTGACCCAAGCCTACCCTCCGCTGTATCGCCGGTTGAATCGCCCTCAGAGCGCACTGGACACGGGACCCAGCGTGGCGAAGGCCGACTCACAGATCCTTCCCTCCCCCAGTCTCTAACCCTAGAGCGCTTCAAAGCTCATGAGACCAGGAGTGGGAGCAGTGGGAGTCTAGTTCCGCTGTTGTGCACTGCTGTCTGGGAGCGAGACTGGACAGACAGACACAGATCGTGATCTGGGGCAGACTGGCACCGGGGTCACGCTGGCAAATCTGTGGGCAACCCCCTCTGTGGCAGGTTTTATCAGAATAGCGCTGGCTAAGTTGGTGAAATCCATGCTAGAAATGCTTATGGTGATTAGGATCGCTCCGTCTCGCCGTCACTTCCGCCGCCATTTTAAGGTCAGGCATGTCGACGTAGAGACGATCCGCTCGTAAAGACAACAAAGGCGCCGAATAAACCGTGCCAGCAAGGCACCAACAGTGAGAACAAACAGCCATCCGATAGAAAAAACAAGCAGGGTACTTGCGGGCAGACCACGAGTCTATCGTTCGAGGAGATTCCGCTCGGGTTAGCCTCCCTAACATCCTTTTAATCTTCACCCTATACCTTCCTTACCCAACAAGTTTAAGGCTTTAGCTCCTCTTCATATTTTTCTTTTCATCAATTCAAGGTATTTACATCTGATGTCCTGTTAGCACAAAACAAGCTTAAGTATTTTGTATCTCATGAAATCCTTTATCGTTTATTTATTGCTTATTCACACTCTCTCTTACTTGTCATTTACAGTTACAATCTTATCACTTTTTCTTCCAACAGGTAGGGGATACTTGCTGTTTGCTGCAGTCTGTTCTCCGGAAGACTCAGGACCCAGCCGGAACCCAGGTAAGTGGATAACTTACAAGCTCACATCTATTTATCTTTTTCTATTTACTGAAATTCCTGAACTCGAGGACGTTATTTGCCTAATGTTGAAAACTGTCTCCTAACTATCCTACGCAAGCGGAAGCACTCTATCCTGCGCCCAATGCCTAACATGCAAGAACCTACTCTAATACTCTGACTGAACTAAGCGCTGCTCCTAAAGAGTGTTCTCTCAAAAACTTTGTTGGTGAAGTGCGCGGTTCGGAATTCAACCGACGCACGTCGCAGCTGGTATAGCCCTCGGCCCTGACCCAAACGCGAGAAACTAGACCGGCAATAGTCTAGGCATTCCTCCATTTTGGGCGTGCTCGACTGGTTGCTTTGGTTCGAGCTACGATCACCCGCCGTTTCTTGAGTGGGTAATCGTTTTGGAATCAGTTCATCCGAGGTTACTGTGGCACAAAGGAGTTTGCGAACTCCATTCTTCTGAACCCTGACACCGGAAGGTTTTTCGGTGCTCAAGGCGTGTTCGACCACAGGTCTGGTCTCGGTGCGGGCATCAAAAGGAGCTTTGGCCTCAAAGGCCTTTTAAGTATCTATGAGCTCAATGGCAGCTAGGGTTTGGCGTTTACCACAAAAGAGCTGCTCCTAGTGTGATAACCCAAACGAGTTACAAGAACGTCGTAAGTGTGGGCATCTCACAAAAAGATACGGACTGGTCTCACACACCACCTGGTGTCATGCTTCATCATTGACCAGTCCTCGCCCTCCAAAACCTTTGTTTGATGGAGGGCGGGCAAACACTTGACGACAAGGATGCACTTCTAAGTGATTGAGTGGGGGCCCGTGACTATGTGAGTGAAGTTAAAAATCATTATAGTAGTCAGTAGCGATTTTTTAATGTGAAATGAAAACTATATGATATTAAAATAAAGGTGTGACGGTGATTGGGATGGTTATTGTTCCCAACCGTCTAGGGATAGTCGACATATTTCTGCCTAAGTGGCCCAGGTGGGTCCGTGGCATTCATCAGGACCTAGAAGTAAAGAAGAGGGGGCTCCGTTCTTACCAATTTTGGTAAGGTGTTACCACTGCGGGAGTTTGGCGTTGGTCACACTTCACCGTATTTGAGCTGCTTCCAATAGTGAAGCCCTAGTTAATTGGACAACTTGTCCCATGGGGGAAGGGGCGAGGGAGAGAAACCACAGTTGTGTCTCCTTGTAACTTGTGATCGATGCGTCCCGAAACCTATACGTCCGCTCCCGGTCCTCCCGAAGGTAGCTAGGGTTTGGCACCAGTGGATTGGAATGTGGCAGGCTCCGAGGCCTTTGACTGATGCCGCTCAAAACCCGAGGGCGGTCAGGCCCGTATCGGAGTCAAATTGGCAGGCTGGACCTGAACTAGCATAGAACTCAGTTGCCCTGGTAATACATGACCAAATGAGATGGTGGAAAAAAACTCTTTTAGATTTTGATGCCTTTGCACTTTGCCCACTACGAGAGGAGTCACCATATACTATGTGACTCGAAATAAGTCTTTGAAGAAAAACTACTTGCAAAGGTTTGAGCATGTGTATCTACAACAATACAAGCTACAAAGACTCCTATTCCTTTAAGGCTTCAGAAGCAGTCACTACCAATGACACATTCTACTGGTAGCTGCATCACAGTTATTTGTAGTAAGAGAAAAAGTAGATTATGATAATGAAGCCACTACAGTTTCGAATGCCAAAGATAATTACAGCCAGGGAGGCTCTCTTACGACCTCAAAAAAGAGTTCTATGATACAGAATCAGGGCTACAAACAAGTTACAATTTTTTCTGCACTGTAGGATCTTAACCAATAGCCATAAGCATTAGAATAAAATAGCTAACTATGAGCCAAATTCTCACTGCAACTCTAGGACAGAAGACAGTTTACCTAAATGATTTAGCTCAATTTGGAATGTTATGTGGCTAACTAAACAGATTCCCCAACCTGAAATGGCCTAATGGAGTCAACATCTGTATCTGAAAAGAAGTTGATGGTAGTAGTCTGCCCATCGGCTTTTTACCCATGAAGCAGAGAATGTTCAGGGACTTACTCAATGTCATGTTTCAATGCCTTAGGTTTTTGATAAGCGGTGCTTCATAGGCATATATTTCAGCACCGATGGTCTTGGCCACTTCAGCATTAAGTGCCTTGAAGGCTAGTAGAATACAACACCAATCTACAGGAACCGCCATAACTTTTATCAAACCTTTTGCAGATGTGCTACTCTCACTGGCTATAAATTCTAATGTTTAGAGATTAATATTCAGTGCAACTACCCCCACCTGCCCAGCCCCCCTCAACACAATAAAAAAATGTATATGCAAACCAAATGAGCCTGAAGGAAAATCTAGCATTATCTGTGCAGCTTTTTACTATAAAAGTGCAAGCAGTGCAAAGGGAGAACATTCTACATCATTAGTGAAACCTAGACAAATCCCTGTAAATAAAGTTGAGAAGTTAAAATATAATGTCAAAGCAAACACGTCTGAAGGGTACCAGAATTTCAATTTCTTAAATTAGAACTTAGCTTTGCAATTATGAAGATGAAATGCAGTAAGCAACAGTTGAAAAACAGCTACTTAACACCATATGCTCATGTCAGACTCAAACAAATGCTACAAGGAAAATCTGAAAACTAGTCAAATTAACAAATGGCAGTTTCAGTTACTGGCTTCATTATGTGAGAATTGGCTGCGACTGATTAATAAATGCTTCAACAATACCTCTGTTTTTTTCTCACTTACGTTTCATCAAGCAATCTTCTCACCATAAACATACAAACTTTACATTTTTACAAAGAACACACAAGTGCCAAAGAGCAAGAAAGTAGTTTCTAGCTTTGGTATAGAACAATGTTTAGAATGTTCTTAATAAAATTTTGCACATGAGACTAGAAAAAGAATGGCTCTCTTAGAAACAGAAGATATATAATGTATTTAATTTGGCTGTACTCCTGAAGCTGCAGCAAGATATACGCACCTTCTGGAGACTTCTTTGAGCAAAATGTGTGTTCTTTTAAATGATGTTCCACTGATTCAGCTGATGTCACAAAGACGTCATCATTTATCTCCGGGCTAATACTAGAAGACTGTTGTGATGCTGCTCTCGTAAACTGAGTTTTCTCATGATTGTCTGACAAGGAGTTAGACTTTTCCTCACTTTGAACACATGGTTGAGGGTTGTTTAAGGAGTTAGACTTTTCCTCACTTTGAACACCTGGTTGAGTGTTGCTTACTTGTTCTGCAGGAAAGATTGATGACAAACCATTTTGATCACAAATGGCAATCATTCTTCATAACAGCAGGTTAAACGTTAAGAGATCATATGCATTATGACAAAATAGCAAAAGGAAATCTTACTTGTAATTATAAAACATAAGTGTGCAATTTTATTGACTGTTCTTTCAAAACAATTAAAGATGAACTACTCAAAATGTCATAATCGGTCATAATGCTGATGACAGCCATCTTAACCATATTAAGTCTCCATAGCGTTTAATATTACAGCAATGACTACATTACAATATATTGCCGTTATACACCCAAAAGTGCTACTTATGTTGTATTTGAATTCATCTCGTCTGACAGTCTCATATTTTTACAAAGAGAAATTATAAAATCAAGCAAATTACAAAATTCAGTTATGTATTCATATTGAGTTTTAGCAACTTCTTAATATGCCTGTTGTATCACCTTAAATCAGTGATTTTCAAGACCTAAATGGGCTTAGGTGCATAACGTATTTCAATTAATGAATGAATGTACCACACAGAAAAAGTAGCAGCACTTAGAAAACACATTTTGCCAGAAGTGGCCTACACATCTGAGTGTCCACATTGTAGTACTGCATAGTAACTGTATCGCAGCATATTTGGATTCAAATATTCTATATTTGGATTCAAATATTCTATCATCCAGTCTTCCAAAAAGTTTAACCGTAACAAAATACAGCTCATCAACAACAGATGCTTACGTAAATGACTCCTTTCGCTTGTAGTGGGTTCCTCAACATCTGTTTCGACTTCTGAACTAACTTCTGATGCTTTTTTGCTTTGATATTGCTCTCGCCTCTGCCTCTTACTTTTGGAAAGTCTTTCTCTACTGATAGTATCAAACCTTCAGGCAAAGGTAAAGATTTGTCCTCTTTCATAATCGTTTTTAATCACGTTTGAATGTGAGTTTTGCAGTTGATAATCTCCTCATACTTGTTTAGCTTCACTTTCATTTCTGTCACAAATTTGTCAACTTTATTATTTTATTTTTATCAGCTTATTGTGACAGTTCCGCATTCAATTTGGCAATGTTCTGCATGATGGATTGTCTGTCAATATATCAAGATCTCTACCAATCACAAAGAAACATTTGCGCCCAATCCTTTAACACATCATGGTGTGGGTTCTGGAAACTAGGTGCTACTAAAATACGGAACCCCCTGGGGATTCTGCCAACCTCTTTCACAAAGTCTTTATCATAAGTATAATTTATATTTTACAGTCTCCCATGAAATTCTTAATTTATGGTTGTACATTTGAATGTAATGTTTGGAAATGAAATGGGCAAAATGCTTGTGTTAACCCCTTCAGTGCCACGCCCTTTCCCCCTCCTGTGCCGGGCGTTGCACTAGTGGGTGGGGTTCATGACGAGATAGTCTCGTCATGGGCACAGCGCAACCGTGCTCCATGACGAGACTATCTCGTCATGGGCACTGAAGAGGTTAAGTACTCGCACACCAGAGCGTATTAAGTAAGGAGTACTTTATTCAGAATATAGCCAACACAAGCTCCGAGTGAACCGGAGCAGAAACGACGTCTAGGCGACAACATGATCAGCTGTCAACGGACAGATGATGACATCACAGCTGGTACAGAATCCCAGCTGGGCAAAACAGAGCAATTACTATGGTGTCCACGCAGGGACACTACACTAGAAAACACAACACATCTTCCCCCTTTAAGGGACCGGAAGGGAAAAGAGTGGGTAAGGAAGGGGAGAAAGGGTGGGGGGGGGGGGGGGGGGGGGGGGGGGGGGGGGAGGAGGAAGAATAAGGTAGATAAGGTGGAAGGAAGCTAATCACAAATGTAATGTTTAAACTTTGCAGGTGGGCCAAAAAGCCTACTAGCCCTGCTAGTAGTTACAGGTTCAACAATGTCTTGTGCCGGTGGGGGTACGTAACTTCCATATGACTCTTCCTATGGCGATCTGAGTGGGCTGCTCATCAAACTGTCCTGAAGGAGCACACATCCCTTGGTTGCTCGTGTGAGTTGGTTCCATGGGAAACTCATAATCTGATTCATAGTCCGATGCACTTAGGTATCCAGGTTTGTCCCGTCGACCCTGCGCGGTACTGCTGGCTGGTTCAGTGGTCTTGGTGGGGTTGGTGTGATTACTAGGATGTCTGAAGAAAGACAGGTTGGAGAAATGCCACAATTTTCCATCTATAAGGAGTGCAGAGTTGCAGTAAACCTCACAAACCGACAATGGAGGTGTAAACTTATCCTGGCCTTTAGCAATGTGACCACTTTTCTTCACTTTAACAACATCACCTTCTTTGAGGACTACTGGTTTACTACCATGTCTTTTATCATAGTATTCCTTGACCTTAGACTGGGATTCAAGCAGTTTCTTCTGTACATGCTCAGTAGACCAGTCTACTCTTTTAGCAGCCTTGATCCAGCCCACATTGTTCTTAGATAATGGAGTTCTTTCTCGCATTAGTTCAAAAAGACTGTCCTGTAGCCTCGATAGGGGTAATTCTATACCCCCCAGACAGTTTTGAGTGTCTCTTGTCTCCAATTTAGATTGTTGCTATAGTCAATCTGAATTATTCCCTTCACAACTCTGTTAAACCTTTTAACTGCTCCATTACCAGCAGGATGATAAACAGACGTTGTTTTGTGAACAATGTTATGCTTCCGGACAGAATTTCTTTAGATATCCAAAGTGAATTGAGTCCGGTTATCACTTACAATTTGCTTGGGCAATCCTTCTCTACTGAAAACGTCATCCATAAATTTTACAATGTTAACGGCTTCAGGATTTTTAGTGAAAATCACTTCAGGCCATTTAGTGAAGTGGTCGATTAATACGACCACATACCATTTTCCTTCACCATCCGACACTGGTCCCATTACATCAATATCGATTCCCTCCAATGGAATGCTGGAACTAGGAATGGGTCTGAGGGGCGGCCTAAGAGTTACTTGTGCTTTGTCAGAGTTCATGTAGAGAGCACACTCCCTTACTGTTCTTTCTATATCCAAATTGATTCCTGGCCACCAAAACATGTTCTTAACTCTAGACTTAGTTTTTACTATGCCCAAATGTCCTTTGTGACATACTTTGATTATTGTACCTCTTATACTGTGTGGAGGTACGAATCTTCCACTTCTAAGAAGGAACCCATCTTCAAATGACAATTAATTTCTCACTTCCCAATAGGCTTTAAATTCTTCTTCACATTTGTGCTTGCTGACCCAACCAATAACTGCATGACTTGCTTAATAACGGTGTAATTTTTCTGCTCCATGAACCATTCATCTCTAGAAATACCGCTATTTTGTTCAAGTACAAATGCAATTGCATTCTCTTCTGATTCTATAAGATCTTTTACACTTGCATTGCATACAGGCATCCTGCTTAAAAAATCTGCAACCACATTTTTTATACCTGGAACATATTCTATTTCATACATGAAGTCAAACAACCGTACAGATAGTCTTGCTAATCTGGGGGAGGCCGTGTACAACCCCTTGGTAGTAAATACTTTGGTAAGCGGCTTGTAATCCGTACACAAAGTGACCTTCCTTCCCCATACAAAATGTCTAAAATGTTCCAATGCCCAAACGCATGCCAATGCTTCATGTTCAATGACGGAGAAGTTCTCTTCGGAAGGTGAGAGAGAGCGTGAAGCAAAGGCTACGGTAAATTCTTTACCCTTGGAGTCTTTTTGGGTGAGTACTGCACCTAACCCCTTGTTACTCGCATCTGTTACAAAAAATTTTAGGGGTGTATCGAACCCTTGTAGGGGTAGTGTAGTGCACATATCCTTGTTTATGTCTCTAAAGGCCCTTTCGCAGTCATCTCTCCACACAATTTTATTCTTCAACTTCAGGAGTTGTCTCCGTTCGTAAGCTTTGTGTGAATTATTTTTTATAAACCTTGAGTAAAACTCTACCATTCCTAAGAAGGATCGTAACTCATCTTTGTTGGTTGGAACTGGTGAATCTTTTATTGCAGTCATGAGTTCTTTTTTAGGACTTATGCCCTCTCCTGTTATTTGATGACCAAGGTAATTAACTGATTTACTTGCAAATTTGCATTTACGATGCTCTGCTGTCAAACCCTTTTCACTCAGGATTCCAAGGACCTGTTTGACCCTTTTGTCATGTCCATCCCTTGTTTTACCCATGACAAGGATGTCATCCTGGAAGATTAAAATGTCAGAGATACCATCAAACATATTATGCATAAGTCTCTGAAACATAGCAGCCGCTGATGCGAGATCAAATGGAACACGTGTAAACCTAAAACACCCAAATGGCGTTATGAATGTCGTAAGTTTTTTGCTGTCCCGATGGAGCGGCTTCTGATGATACGCTGACTTTAAATCAATTGTGGAAAACCACTTGATACCTTTTGTAGTAGCCAGCATTTCATTGATTTTGGGAAGTGGGTACTGTTCTACGACTATGTTTTTATTTAAGTCGCGTAAGTCCACAAACAGTCTCAATTTGCCATCTGGCCATTTGGCGACAACTAATGGTGAAACCCACTCTGATGCCTCTACCTTTTCAATAATATCCCCATCAAGAAGTTTGTCAAGTTGTTCTTTGACGTCTTTTTTTATTGCGAAAGGAATATTCCTTACTTTATGTACAACGGGGGTTGTGATTGGCTTGAGCTTGATCTTATGTTGATACCCCTTCAACGCCCCAACTTCCCCGCTAAAAACACGAGGAAATTCCTCAAGCAAACACTTTGCGTAATCACTGTGTTCCGTTATGCTCAGTACTGGATTTGTTTTCCTTGGATTTAAGATTATACCTAGGTTCCCTTGGTCCATCCAACCCAGGACAGATGGGCCAACCTTGGACACATACAGTTTACCTTGGGACTGTCTGTCTTTGTATGCAAAACTGAGTTCTCTGTAGCCGCATACATCAATTTTTTCACCAGTGAAGGATTTAATTACTATGTCGGGTTTTTTAAGTTGTCCAACGATCTTCTCCTTGAACTTCTCGGACCATACCCTTTCATTAACGATGGTATAGGGCGAGCCAGAGTCAGCCAATATG
This sequence comes from Triturus cristatus, assembly GCF_964204655.1. Lineage (NCBI taxonomy): Eukaryota > Metazoa > Chordata > Amphibia > Caudata > Salamandridae > Triturus > Triturus cristatus. Next base: position 1,352,275,203 of record NC_140590.1, read on the forward strand.
CTTATCTGAATTCCATCTATGGTCATGTTGCATATAGGTTTTTTGGTTTTAGTAAGGTTCATATCCGTAGTAGATTCAACCGTTTCATCATCAATATTGAAACAAACATATTTAAGTCATCTTCTGAGAAGTCTTGTTTGTACTCCTCAGATTCATCTACTATTTTCACTTGTTTAGGTTTTCTTTTGTTGCACGCTATGAAAAAAAGACCTTTTACCCCACAATTTGAACATGTTACTTCGCGTGCTGGACATTTTACATCATTAGCTAAATGGGACGCACTTCCGCATCTGTAGCAACGTCCCCAGTTCTTTCTCTCATATTGTTTAACTTGTTGTTTATGATTATTCTTTTTCCAGTTTTGCTTAGTTTTTGCTTTTTGATCACTTACTCTGCTTACATCTTCACAGTCTTTCTTTTCTTTATTTTCCGTTAGAACTGCTTTTGCACAGCGTCCAGTCAGTCAATTCCGCTTTGCGTGCAATGTCGATTATATTTTGCAGCAGGTATTCCCCTTTTGCCCAAAGGTTGTCTTGTATATTTTCATTAGAACCTTGCATCACAATCTGATCTCTAATGAATTCGTCGTGAAGTGCTCCAAAACGACAAATGATTGCAAGATTTTTTAATGCTAAGACAGTCATCTATAGATTCGTCTTTGCCTTGTTTACGATGGAACAATGTATAACGGTCAACACCAACGCAAACCGTCGGTTTATAATAGCAGTTCAAGTCATCAATGGCATTTACAAACACATCACCTTCATTTTCAGCTCTTACCTTTTTGTTGATTGAGTTATAAACGTTTATACCTCCTGCACCTAAACAGTGCATTAACTTTTGTATTTCTTTTCTGGTTTTAATTCCTCATCCTCCTCCAGTGTTGAAATAGAATTCATAATATACTCCTGCCATTCTTCCCATTTAAGTGTTGGTTCCCCACCACCACGTAAGAATGTTTCTGGTGGGGACAAGTTCCAAATGCATCCCGTTGCCATGTTGAATAGAATTGGCGAAAGTTTGGTGGTAGGTGTTAAAGTACATTTTTATTCACAGATTAGTTCTATTTAAGGATTAATTTGTTGCGCGAAAGGAATGAGCACAATAAATCCTTTGTTAAGTTAATAACATATGCATATTAATATATATTATTATTATTTTTTTATGTAATGCTGACAGTGAAAGAGATGCAGAACACTCCCAATTGTTTCGTGTATACTATCTTTGCTTTTAAGTCTGTAGTTGAGATTATATAGCTTATTGAAACACTATTTCCACTGATGCCGAGTATGGAATGTTCTTTATGTACGTAAAGCATGCCTCAAGTTGCTTGTATTACTGTAAATATTTTTGTTTGCCTCACAGTAACTATGTTTCCATACCTGTACAACAATGTTATTTTTTCAGAAGATAAATATATTTTAAACGGATGTCGATCGACTCAGACTTCCATGCATCAATGCGGCGCTCAATGGATTTACTGTAATCACGCCGATATGATGTGCGCGTAGGCAGGAAAAGCCCTCATACTACATTCAAAATGGCCGCTTTACGTACGCACACAGCGTCACGTTGTGTACATCAGCTCCCTTGCAATGCTGACGTATGCTTCAGCTGGTCGTTGAAACCGTTGGAATTTCACTCGTTGTGCAAATACCTCACGTTGCCTCAAATATGGATTTTTGACATGAAAATCCTTCACGACGCTGTAGGCTGTACGAGAATTCTTCAGGTTCCCATAGTAAGTTACCTTATAATAAATTAATCAAGTAATGGGAAATCGAACGTCAGAGTTTTAGAATTCTTTTCTGCGTGTGAATTTCCAGAAACACGCTAAGTCCCAAAACTTTGGCTTATCCGTGAATGCTTCTTTCTTCAAGCACACACACAGTCCTCGAATTCTTATACTGTACAGCAGAATTTTAAGTAATTCAGTGAGGTTAGTCGTTTGTCCTTGAGTTATTAGACTGACCTTCATGTACTTGAATAAATTATTTCAATTTCAGCGTCTCCAGTTCTTATTTTTCTTTTTTTATGTATTTTGATGTCTTCATCTGGAAGTAGTCACTTCAGAAATATTTTCTTCATTTAAGTATTTCCATGAGCTTCCCTCGTGGGTTCCGTGTTGGCGCTCGTCGCCACTTTGTTAAGTACTCGCACACCAGAGCGTATTAAGTGAGGAGTACTTTATTCAGAATATAGCCAACACAAGCTCCGAGTGAACCGGTGCAGAAACGACGTCTAGGCGGCAACGTGATCAGCTGTCAACGGATAGATGACAGCTGATGACATCACAGCTGGTACGGAATCCCAGCTGGGCAAAACAGAGCAATTACTATGGTGTCCGCATAGGGACACTACACTAGAAAACACAACAGCTTGCTATACAGAAAGCATGGGTGTAACTCCATCCAGTACTTTGAGAAATTAAGGCTCACAATGTATGTATATTGCATGCAGTGGAGAATCCACGGAGGATGAGCAATGAATCCGCAAGCTCAACCACGCGTTGTGGTTGGCTGGCCGTAATCAGAGGGAAAAGTTGTGGCGGAATCTTAGGACTTGGTCCCAGAGTTTTCAAAAAGAAAAACAAATAAGATATAGAGAGGCAGGGTAGATGCTTGTACCTCTGGGCCTTGTGGAGGATGGCGCACAGCCCCCGCAACCTTCGCCCCAGGGTAAAATTGTTTTAAAAATGATTTTGGGGGAGGGTTTCATGGATCCACTGATTCACCGCAACGGCTCAGTGCAGCACCCTGGAGAAATTGCATCAAATCTGCGGCATACCAAGATAAAAAAAAAAAAAAGTGGGGGTGAGCTCCCGCAGGGGTTTTGGCACCAGGCTGGGCTGCAGGAGAGGCCAACCCCAAGCCGCACACGGCGACAGACATCTCTCAAGCAAAAAAATAAACAAAATTCACTGAAAAAGAAACTAAGGTTAAAGTAATGTTATGGTTGGGGATTCGATCAAAAACTGTTTATTGACTTTTATGTAAAGGTTACAAACAATTTACAGAAACCATATTGTGTTCGACAAGTTGATAGTGAACTCCAGCACGATCAGCCGTTATTGGCATGGTGGGAGGGGTGGAAGTGTTTCCAAAAAATGGTAGGGTGCACCCCTTCTTGATTGACTAAAGCACTTGTCTGATGTAATCACCCGCCAATGGGGCAGCTGGTGTATGATTCTGCAGCAAACGAGATAGCTGGGCTGGATGGAGGACATGCAAAATTAGATTTGAGGCTGCGGCAGCCCCGCCCGCTCCACTGCCCCGCCCTCAAAAGGGTGGGCACACTGCTGGACTTGATATGGCTAGTACTATGGTCACCAAAAGTTTCCCTTTCCGTGTCCGCAGTAGGGGTGAAAGGACTGGTGCTGCAGACTAGTCAAGATGGTAAAGGCCAAGGGATCTGGCAGTGACCCTGCTCTCGTGAAAGTGCTGACAGCCACATCAACCTTATCAAATAGATGGAAGCCATCAAAGTGCATGTCAATCAATAAATCTGTACATTCGCTGAATACCCAGTGGACCATAACAAGGCATGCAACAGTGCCACGGTAGAAGCCACGGTTCTACCCAGTGAGCCTGTGTTGGACAATCCGAACCAGATGGGAAACTTCCGTGCATCCCTGTCGTCCAACAGAGCTTGGCTGAGGATGGCACGTCCTTCCTCGGGCAGCACGGGAAGCAGCTGCCCAAACAAATCACACAATGTATGGAAATATTAGCCCAAAAAGCATGCAGTGTTCACCGACCACAGGGCAAGGCTGGCAGAAGAAAAAATGTGCTTCCCAAAAGTGCCCTGCCTCTTGGATTCAATATCTGATACTGTGGTAGGGAGCACAATTGGGTGGACCTTCGCCATTGAGGCCTACACTACCAGGCTCTAAGGGGAAGGGTACTGGGAAAAGAAAACTGGCTTTCCCGGGGCGTAACAGTGACAATGAGCAAACAGTGCACAGGAGCTCCTGAGCAAGATTTTGCCCGGCCCCCAGAAGCACGTCAGTGAGGGCTTTATTAAAGGGGAGCATGTGTTCAGATGAGCTCACTCCAGATTGAGGAACCTATGTCAAGACTGCAGCTAGAGAGAGAGGACCTCCACCACCATACACATCATGGTTGCAAAGGATGCACCCTCTTCCAAAACCTGGCCCGGAGGGGAAAACATGCTTGCGTCTGGGGAGGTATCCATGCGACTAACGTCAGCCAACTCCTCATGCCAGTTATCATCTGGGTTCTCCAGGGGACCATACACCTCATCACCTCCTTCAGAATGGTAGGGATCAGTGGAAAATTCCAGGGGATGGGGAGGCCTAAACTGCACCAGCATAGTCTAGTGGTGCCGGGGCAGCATGGTGTAAGCATTGGGAATGATAATCAGCTCACTGTTGAGCGGTGCCTGGGGATAGTGCTGCAGGGCACGTAGCTCAGGTGGGTGGTATTACCAGTGACGGCACTGGTCCGGATTCAGAGGCAGATCCAGGGGACCCAGCTGTGTCAAGAGCAAACCAGTTGACTGTAACCCAACAGGGGCACCTCCCAGCTCCATGGGGCCTGAATGAGCTTCAGAGGGTGTGTTCCAAACATGGCTTAACAAAATTAAGTAAGGCAGGCGTCACTCCGGCACCTGGAACCTATGGGCAGCGCGGAGCTGGCTCCGATGCCCGCTCCACAGGTGGAAAACCGGACCTGGAAACATGTTATAAAGAAGATGAAGTCAAAGAGCGTTTCAACGAATTCTTCTTGGGCATTTTAGACATACACAACTTTGACAAGGAGATCTTGGAGTGGGAAGACTATCGTTGGCGCGAACGGCTCCGGGAGCAGCCCAGAGATCATCCACGGGAATGAGACGAAGCAGCACAGAGCCTTTTTCTGCCCCACCGCCAGGACCTTCATCGCTCACAAACCACCTTTGGGTGCATCAATTTGTACTCGACGCAGACCTTGATGCTGTGGCCCAAACCCAAGCACTGGAGACAAGCCAGAAATTTGCCTGTAACATTTTCCACAAAGATAAAACTTCAAGGATTTCGCAGGGGAACCTAATGCCCTATGTGCACTTGGAGCAAAGCCCAAAAACGTTGACATAAAGTAACAACAAAAAAAAGTATCAAACGGTGACTGAGGCAGCTCTCCGGAATCACACTGTTGGCACGGAACACATGAAATGTCAGTGCGTAGGGGTGGCCCCTATATAGGCACTACAACTTCACTTCCAAAGCAGATGCAGAGACAAACAATGCCAAAGACTGCCCAGAGGTACTAAAGATTTTCGGCCTCTAGTCTGGAGAATATTCTAGGATGAGGAATATGCGGTTAAAAGTTTATCAGAAAGAAGGTTACTGCCTTTCATCTTTATCACAACAAGAATTAACTATTGAAAATATCTGGTTTTGACCAGAGAACGAAGACAACAATTAAGAGCATGTTGCTGAATGCTAAAGAAGTAAACCAGAAAATAGGCAGAAGTGACAACAAGTAATACAGACGATCCATTTTAGCTGAAACTTTGGCCTACAGCAGCAATTCTCACCTTGAGGTGGTTGCTTTGGACTCAAAGGCTCATCATTCAAAGGATGAATCACTGTGGGATCTGGTGTCAAATGGATTTCATCAAGCATCTCTTGCATGCTATTTGAAGATCGTCTGGTTGATCGCCGTGGTTTCTGTTTTCTCTTAATGTTGCCTGAAGAGCCAATCAAGGTTTCCTTGGTTTGAATATCAAGTACAGTTTCAACATGTTTTCCTGAAAAATAGATAACAAATCGTCCACGATGTTAACTGTGCATTTGTTTTAAAACAATAAAGACAGTTAATAACTTTAAACAAATGATAATGTGACTATGCTTGCCGCCAAATTACCGGTGCCATAGACGAAAATCAATAGAACAGTAGGTACCAATATAAAATGAGACAAAGAATGCAGCTGCTAGAGTCTGCTTATGATTTTGCTATATAACCATATATATTGGCTAACTGGATGCTGAGTGCAATTCTCCTGCCACGCCCCCGAGGACACGTCCGGTGTGTTTACTGAAGTCAAATCTCTTATACCAACAGTGCTTTATTGAACAGATGGAGTGATCTTGCTCACCTATGCTATCAAATGCAGAAAAGTCATAGCACCGGCAAGCCTTAAGACTCATCTCCACTGGACTGGTGGCAGATCGGCTATCAGAGCTAACTTAAATATGTTCAGTTCCATATTGTCAGTGAAAAGCTACTTTTCTTTCAGTCACAGTTTTGTGGCCTGCGCGTGCCGATTAACCCAACCTGATAATCAGGTGTCTGTCATCACTCAACTGTAGGTTTGGAGGATGGAAAGGGAGGCAATTCCTGAAGACTGAGAAGTTTCTGCCACCAGTGTATTACAATATCTAAGAACTGGCATTATTCCTTCCACTGCTTTCTTCATACCTGTAGACCATTTTGTGTTGTGCGCCTCCGAAATAGGTCAACCTTCTCAGTGTAAAATACGAAATCAAGAGGAGCAATAACCAAGAACAAAGGCATTATGACAACTGTTTTAATTGAATTGGGAAAGATTTCCAAAATATTTGTCTGTCAATCTTTACAAGTTCAGGATTCTTCATGGAATTCTCTACCAACACACTCGACTATGAAAAAACAACTTTGTAAAGATCAGAAAATCTTTAAAGATCCACCTAATCTTCATTCTATTTGGATAGTCAAACCTTCAACACATTCTTAGTCAGCTTGTACACTCAGCACTGTATAGTCAGTGTTATGGCTCTATCATTGTAATGGGATATTTTAGTTGGCAGGTGTACTAGGTACAACATAACCATACCTTTTCCTCTAATTGATCCTACATCAGGCTTCTAACATGCTACTTTGTATGTATCGTCACCCAAAAATCACTGAGTCTAGAGGTCGATGGAAAGCAATCTAAACATATAAATATTAATGTCTAATGGAGACACTGCAATTAGCAGTGGTCTTATTGAGAGAAAGTTTAGATTCATCAACAGTCCCATACTGGATAAAAGGGTTACCACAGTTGTAAACATATATTTTGGCAGTAGTGTTAGGGAGGCAAGGTCAGGCAATCTTCCGTGATGAGGAAAACAGTGTCCTTCACTTAAATGAGCTGTCGGTGGTGGCAGATATTTTGTGCAGACACTTGCTACCGGTAAGAACCACTATAGGCATTGTTAAAGCACCTTAAAGCGCAAGCACTTCTGGTGTTTGAATGAACAAGAATGATCAAGAAAATGTCACTAGTTGGAAAAAATGTTTAATTATAGGCTTGTCAGATTTCTTAAATCTAGTATACTTGCTTTAATTTCTTAAATACAGTCTAATCCCTTATGTTATACTAAATGTTATCATATCTGCCCACTGAGGTTCTCAAAGCTCAGCAAGTATCAAATGTACTATCAAATTTACAAAAGTTAAGTGCAGTTTCTACAGTTTTACCACTGTCTGACCCAGCTCAATTGTGACCAACTCGCTAAGAACAAGTTACTTACCGTTGGTAATGATGCATCTGCAAGAGAGATAGGTTAGTTATAGATTTCTTACCTTAGAATTACCCACAGGTGTCAGACTGGATTCGGAGAATTTTTTATCTTAGCAGTACCCCTGCGCGTCAGTAAGTGGCGTCGGTCGACTTCGCTGCCGTCGTCGGAGTGATGGTCGTCGGGATGACGTTGCGGTGTCTACTTAGACACCGCCGCTGCGTGCGGACGTCAGTTCTGACAAGACTTTCCACGCTAGAAGCGCAGAGATATTCAAGACACTGACTACTGGCGCTCCACAACTGGGACCATATAAGGGAGTCAATATCCCTAGAAGTCAGTTCGCAGAACGGGGAGGATGGGTAGGGCGGTAAGGAATCTATAAGTAACCTATGTCTCTTACAGAGACAACGTTACCGAAAGTAGGTACTTGTTCATCTGAAAGAGACAGTTATAGGTTCCTCACCTTAGAATAGATACCCCAGCAACACCATCCCCGGAGAAGGGTCTGCGAATCAATTTCACACCAGAAAGTCCTGGAGGGCAGAATGGGCAAAGTAGCCGTCCCTCCGGACATGACTACCTAGGCAGTAATGTCTGGTGAACGTGTGCATAGATGCCCACATTTCTGCCTGGCAGATGTCATTAAGTGGGACTCCACGTGACAAATCAGTAGTTGCTGCCGTAGCTCTAGTGGAATGAGCCCGCAGCCCCACTGGGGGTTCCTTCTTCGCTAAAGCGTAACAAATCTTTATACAAAGGACAACCCATCTGGAGATGGTACGCTTTGGACAGCCCACCCTTTCTTGGCGCCAACGTAAAGTTGATAGTCCATCTGGAAATCTTTAGTGCGGTCACAGTAGAAGGACAGCATACGTTAAGGGTCCAGATAGTGGAGTCTCTCCTCCTCGGAAAGGTGGGGAGGTGGAAAAAAGGTGGACAACATAATGGTTTGTCCAATGTGAAAAGGTGTAACCACCTTTGGAAGGAACGAGGGTCTTGTTCGAAGCACCTCTTTGTCTGGATGCACAGAGAAAAAAGGGGGCTTAGAAGAAAGCCTGAAGCTCACTCACTCTCCGAGCAGAGGTGATGGCAACAAGAAAGGCTGTCTTCAGAGTAAGGAGCCTTAGAGGACAGTTGTGAAGAGGGACACATAATATAAGTCAAGACAAGGTTCAAGTCCCACTGAGGCATTATGAAAGGAGATGGAGGAAAGATGAATAATGCCCTTAAAGAACTTGTTAACAATAGGGGACTTGAACAAGGAAAGCAGAGATGGACACAATATAGCCTTTGAGAGTGCCCAGAGCAGAGCCCTGCTGGGGCAAAGAAAGAAGGAACAAAGAACCTCAGAAAGAGGGGCAGAGAGGGGATCCACTGCCTCTTCTGTGCATCATGCCACAAAATTGTTCCATCGACCGGCGTATACCGTGTTAGTGAAGGGACGCCTGGCCACCCAAAATGACATTACAGACTTCGGGAGGAAGGTCAAAGGCTGTCAACTGTCGCCGCTCAATCTCCATGCAAAAAGGTAGGGGCTGAACAAGTTCAGTTAGAGGACCGTCCCCTGCTGCTGCAACAGAAGATCCTCCCAAATGGGCAGTCTGATCGGAGGAACGATAGCCATGTCCAGGAGCTCGGGGTACCAGACTCCACGTGCCCAGTCCGGGGCTACAAGAATGACTTGGGCCCGGTCGAGCTTGATCTTCAGCACTCGAGGCAGAAGTAGTACAGGAGGAAAGGCGTACAAGAGGCCGCAGATCCACTCCTGCCGAAAAGCGGCACCGAGCGAGTGCCGCCTTGGAAACTCCTACGCAGAAAACTACTGACATTGCGCATTGTCTTCGGTGGCAAACAGATCTAACCAAGGATCTCCCCACTGATGAAAGAGACCTTGCACCTCCTCCGAGTGAAGACGCCATTCGTGATCAACCAGGCACCAATGGCTGAGTTTGTGCGCTCTGGCATTCAGAGAACCTGCCAGGTGTTGAACCACCAGGGTCCTGATCTGATGTTCCAGCCATGTCCAAAGGCTAGGAGCCTCTTGACAAGGGTCCCCGACCCTACCCCGCCCTTTTTGTTGCAATACCACATGGCAGTGGTGCTTGATGAACACCTGCACTGCCTTCCCTCTGAGGGAGGGAAGGAATGCCTTCAGTGCCAAGCGAATCGCCGGGAGCTCCAAAAGGTTCATATAGAGCCTAGACTCCGCAGGAGACCAGACTCCTCTGATCCCCGCCTCTCCCAGGTGGCCGCCCCATCCAGGAGTGATGCATCGGTCACCACAAGGAGGTCTGGTTGGGGAAGGTAGAGGGATCTCCCTCTGACCCAATCCTGGTTCGTAAACCATCACTGCAATTGTTGTGCAGTTCCCTCCGAGATATGAACGTAGTCCGAGAGATTCCCCTGATGCTTGCCCACTGGAAACTCGGGTCCCACTGCAGAGCCCGCATTTGCCATCTGGCATGATCCATCAGCAGGAGGCCATGAGGCCCAGCAACCTCATTCTCACTGAAATCCAGGATAGAGGCTGAAACATCTGTATCATAGTCCGAATATCCCAGACTCGCTGTTCGGGAGGTTAGGTCCGAAACTGCACTGTGTCCGCTGCAGTCTGGAGGTGGGAGACGACAGTCTGGGGCGAGCCCGCCTTCAACAACCAGTCGTCAAGATGGGGAAAGACTGGAACCCCTGATCTACGCAGATGAGCTGCGACCACCACCATCACCATCACTTTCATGAACACCCGAGGGGCACTGGTAAGGCCAAAGGGGAGCATGGTAAACTGAAAATGCTTGTGGCCTACCATAGGAAACGTCTGTGGGCTGGAAGGACGGGGATGGGAAATAGGCGTCCTGTAAGTCCAGGGCCACCATCCAGTCTCCAGGGTCGAGGGCAGACAGGACCTGAGTCAACGTGAGCATCTTGAACTTCTCCTTCCAGAGGAAGCGATGGAGGGCTTTGAGGTCTAGAGTAGGGCGCAGGCCCTTGTCCTTCTTGGGCACCAGAAAGTAGCAGGAATAGTAACCACGGCCTACTTCTGGTGCAGGAACCCTTTTGATCGCTCCCTTGGACAAGGGAGCTGGAACTGTCTGGAAGAGAAGCGCCAAATGACCCTCTGACATGCGATCGAAAGACGGTGGCATGGAGCAAGGTTAGTTTAGAAGGGGAGAGAGTAGCCCCTTCGGACTATCTGCAAAACCCACCTGTCTGAAGTGATGGTTGTGGGGGAGGTGATGGCGAATTGATGGCGAATGCTGCCACCCACTGGCCGCTGATGGGCCTGAAAGGTCAGACTAAGAGGGTTTGAAGACTGCTGCCGGGGGGGGGGGGGGGGGAGATGGACTAGCCTGCCCGCTGGTTCCCAGACCCGCATCGCTGGGTCCCACATCCAAAGCATCGCAGAGGCTGGGCAGCTTGCATGGACCAGTTGCAAGACTGGGTCAGACGTGGTGGGGTGCCCCTTCTGTAGCCACGAAAGGGGCGAAGGCAGTCTGAGGTGGACAGGATGATGCAGCGAGGCTAAGGATCTGGTCGTAGCTCGAGAATCCTTAAAGCGCTCCAGCGCAAAGTCTGCCTTGTCACCAAAACGGCGACGACCATCGAAGGACATGTTCAGCAGTGTTGACTGAGCATCCCCCGAAAAACCAGACGTCCTCAACCAGGTATAGCGCCAAAGGGCTACCGACATGACAATCGTTCTGTCCAGTGAGTCAGTGGTATGCAGTCCACAGCGAATTGTGAGTTTTGCTGCATCCCTCCCATCTGCCATGGCTTGGGAGAGAATGGCCTGTGCCTCCTCCGGGAACTGGGACAGCACTTGTGTCACCGTATCCCAGATTGTATGGGAGTATCGGCCCTAGAGTCACGCAATATTCACGGACCGCAGTGCCAAGCTGGAGATAGAGAACCTGCGCTTCCCAAGATGATCCAGCTTCTTGGATTCCCTGTCTGGGGGAGCAGAAGGGAATGTGCCCTTGGAAGAAGAGGCTTGGAGCACCAAGCTCTCGGGGGAAGGGTGTTGGGTGAGGAAATTTGGGATCGCCCAGAGCCGGAGGGTGGCGGTGGGCAATCGTCCGTTCCATAGGAGCCCCTGTGCTAGGCTTGGACCAAGTGCCTGGAAGGACGTCCATGAGGGCTTCATTGAAGGGCAAGAGGGGTTCTGCGGAAGTTGCGGCAGGTTGAAGCACCTCTGTCAGGAGGTTAGTTCTGACTGCCACTGTAGGGAGCTCCAGGCCAAAGGCCCCGGCTGCCCTACACACCACCACAGCATAGAACGCGCCCTCCTCCATAGCCATGGTAGGGGGAGAAAGCATGCCAAGGTCTGGGGAAGTGTCCAAACCACTGGTGTCACTCAATTCCTCTCTCCAGTCCGGATCTGTCAAAGGGTCAAGCGACCCCTCCAAGTCCTCATCACCACCTTCAGGGCAATAGGGAACACCTGGGATGAACAAGGGAACAAAAGTACCCTCCGGTGTCAGATCAGACTTCAGTCTGGCTCCAGGTCCATCTCGTGGATGAGGCTGGGGGCAACGCCGGTCGATCCAGATCTGCAGGGCCTGAAGGCACGCCAGTAGAGTCGGGCTGCCCAAAGACACGGTGGAGGGCTTCATAGAACGTACAAAGCTGGGCAGGGGACGCCCAGCTCCTAGAAACAGGGGGAGGCACGGAGTCATCCCAGAGTCAGGCACTGGAGACGGAGCCTTAGAGCGATGATGCTCCGGATCCTCTGTTGTGTCAGCCAACTGATGGGGAGAAGGCAAAGAGCGATGGTGCTCTTCACCTTCTTCTTGTGCCTCGACTTACCTGAGGAGTGCAAAGACTTGGACGAGGTGTGGTGGGTCCGTGACCGATCGAGACGTTCCCCTCGAGCGAGACTGGAAACGACGTGGAGCCGACTGCCGGGGCTCCAAGAGCTTTCGAGACCGCTCCCGCAAAGACTTTGGATTCACGGCCTGGCAGTAGAAGCAAGACTTTGGGTCGTGGTCGCACTCCAGACACCAAAGGCACACGAGGTGCGGGTCCGTAACAGACATCAGTTTGTGACAGACCTCCCAGGGATTGAAGCGGGCCCAACGATGGGACATCCCTTGCACACCAGGAGTTGATGACTCGAAAAAAGGAAGTCGACAAAAGTCAAAAAAAGTTTAGTCAAGGGGAAAGCTCTCTCTGGATTTGCGTTAAGCTGGAGGGGAAAATGAAATTACTTATGTTGGCGCAGGGGCGGCGTCTAGGAAGACACTGTAACATCATCCCGGTGACCACGATGCCGACAACGGACACTAAGTCGACCAACACCACCTACAAAAGAGAAATAATTCTCCGGATCCAGTCTGACACCTGGGGGTAATTCTAAGGTAAGGCATTTATAGCGGTCTCTTTCAGATCTGCCTGTCAGGGACGTACTTTCAGGGCTGGGCCGCCTCATGCCTATGTCTCCTATGCTTTACTGACTTGGCTTTGCTGATATCTCTCGCTGCAGCTCTAGTTTTTTTCACCTTCTGCTATTGCTGGCAGAGATTGATACAAGGTTAAAGCCAAGTATGCTATCGTTATGCTGAGCATGGGATGAAAACTTCCTGCCCAAGCAGCTAGTATCAAGCCATGGGTGTAGTAGGTGTGTGGGGTGGAGGAAGCCTCCCAATTCTGAGTTCCTGAGCCGGAAAATCTTTCGTACATGTTGCTACACTGCTATAGATCCACCACCCCCAACTCCGCATGACCTGGGCTACTCCTGCTATAGTGTTCTGTACGACGCTCCATTTCCCAAGCTGCAATGTGCTTAGAGCAGTGAAAACCGAGGCAAGGCCCTGTTTAAGGGATGCAAGACCACTACATGCACTTAACCCTTTCATTAGGCTACACAAGATATTACCAAGCACAGTACTTACTCAGAGTACCCACTTGTCAGATATAATGGTTGTATGATATATACTTTTGACCTCATATCATTGGGTGAATGTGTGGGAATGGAGACCCTGAGGCAGTGGTTGGAGCTGAATAAATTCAACTCACAGAAGTGGAAACCAGCAGCTCACTTTTGCTCTATGCCTTCCTGGAGTCTCCTGACCATAACCATACCCTTCAACTAAATAAGTGATAATTTACAGTTCCCATATGTATCAGCACCACAACACATACAGTGTTCATAGCTAATCCTACAAGCCATTAAAACATAGGCGTCCCCATATGAATATTCCCAGATTACTAATATTAACCCACCTACAGTACACTGCTCAGTCACAGAATTGCTCAGTAGATATACTGCCCACTATGAGCTGTCTTTGGTCATATAGTTGACCAAATGAAACGTTTACTTACCTTATGTTACAATATTTTTGCTGGATACACAACACTGAAAGATTCTTCACCTTTTGTATTATCCTTTCATGCTTCAGACCAGTCCGGAAAAGCTTTTTCTCCAGCAATATATCTCAAGCGCCTCCAAGTGGCACCAGGCAGCTTTACCAGCAAATTGTGAGTCGGCTCCTAATACTTTTTCGACACACTATATAGGCATGCAGAAAGCAAACAAGAAAATAAATGTAGATAACATATTTGCATACTTTGGGAACTTATTATACAGAGCCAAGCTCATCAGTGGAGGATGGTGCGTAACCTACCTGAAGATTATATAGTCACCAGAAATATTGTTACAGAAAGTAAGTAGCTTATTATTCTGATGGATACATCTTCCGGTAGATTCTTTACCTTACAACTGTAGTCAAAAAGCTGTGCCTCTGCAGGAGATCGGATAGAGTAGCGTCAGTTAACCAATAAAGTCACTGCTTGGGTAAAGTTCTAGTCACTGCATGCCTGAGAAGTGAGACTGGCGAGCTTGGCTAAAGTATGCAACAATGAAAATGTAGCTGCAAGGGCAGGTGAGTGCATCCCCAACAGTACTGCATAGGGCTGTAGAGACAGCTACAGCCCTAGTGGAATTGATCCAGATGCCCCTCTGGAGGAACATTCATTGCATAGGGTAGAGAAGACGTTAATGGGATGATATGAAATGGAACATTAGGTAACAGCCTCAACCTTCTTCGCTCTGGGCAAGTGCATTCAGGACCGGATTACAAAGGCACGATAATTTGTGGCCCCTATACCAACACCTGTTGTACATGAATGAACAAATTCAAATGGTGCGATATATTTCACACCCATTATTGTCAGGTGTGATAAAGATCACACTTCATTAAATTGAGAGGTCAAACCTGCTTGAATTTAACAAAAGCAAATTGATCTATTTTGTCCAGTCAAATCCAGCAGTCCATCAATCAATTAGCAATTGTAAAACACACTAATCACCACAGGGGTATCCAGTAGCTGCGTGGGGGGGGGGGGGGGGGGGGGGGGGGGCAGGGGGGGGGCTATTAGAACATCCATGTTTTTAGGCTGCTCCTGAACTGGCGAGGGAAGAGGAGGTTCACAGGTGGATGGGGAGGCCGATCCAAGCCTTGGCAGCGACGTGGGGGAAGGTGGATCCTCCGGCTCGAGTAGGATGGATTCGGGAGACTGTGGCGAGGGCCAAGGAGGCAGACGGCAGGTGTCTGGTGGGGTGGTTGAATGTCAGGCGATATTCAGGCATTGGGGTCCCATGTTGTGGAGACCTCTGTAGGCATGTGTGAGCAGTTTGATGTGGCACCTCTTCTTGATGGGGAGTCAGTGCAGGTTGCGGTGGTGGTGGGAGATGTGGGCTCGCCTTGGCAGTTACAGGATGATTCTTGCCGCTTCTTTCTGGATGGTTTGGAGGCGCTTGAGGAGGAGGGTGTTGGTTCCGTCGTAGGGGGCGTTCCCGTAGTAAAGTCGACTAGTAATAAGGGCTTGTGTGACTGTTCTCCTGGTGTCTGTTGGGATCCATCTGAAGATCTTGCAGAGCATTCGGAGGGTGTTGAAGTAGGTGGCCACTACCGAGTTGATCTGTTGTATCATGGAAAGCTCACTGCCAAGTACGATGCAGAGGTTGCAGGTGTAGGTCGGAGGGCCAACAGGAGTCGTACCACGGTATGGGGTCTTCCAAAGAGGAGAACTTCGGTCTTGTCGCTTTTGTGCTCGAGGCAGTTTTATCACATCCAGTCTGCAATATCAGTCATGGTGTTCTGGAAGTTCGCACTAGTGGTATCCGTCTCTTTGGTGGGGAAAGAGTATGAGCTGGGTATAGTTTGCGTATGAAATGTTGAGATAGTGGCTGCGAACGATGGGTGCTCGTGGCGTCATGTAGATGTTGAACAGTGTGGGGCTGACAGATGAGCACTGGGGTACACCGCATATGATGCTTTTGGGTTCGGAGCTGTTCTGTGGGAGGTGGACTGTCTGGGTGCGGCCAGTGAGAAAAGAGGATAGTAACTTTAGGGCGTTAATGCTGATGGGGTGGACTCTTTGGATGAGGAGGTGGTGGGAGACTGTCAAAAGCTGCTTACAGGTCGAGGAGCATCAGGGCTGCTGACTCGCTGCAGTCAATGATAGCTCTTACATAGTCTTGGTTAGGTTGGTTTCTGTGCTAAGGCTGGAGCGGAATCCGGATTTGGGAGCAGTCGAGTAGGTGGGTGGATTCCAAGTAGTCCGTGAGTTGGCAGTAGACTGCTTTCTCCAGCACCTTGGTCGGGAAGGGGAGGAGCGAAATGGGCCGGTAGTTCTTGAGGTCAGATGGATCCGCTGAGGGTTTTTTCATTAGTGGCTTTACTTCGGCGTGCTTCCAGGATTCCGGTAATGTGGCGGATCTTAGCGCCGAATTGATGATTCTGGTGAGCGAGGGTCTGATATTTTTTTGTGTCTGAGGTTGAAGGCGTGGTGAGGGAAGGGGTCAGTCAGAGCCATGATGGATGTTGTGGTTTCGGTGTCCAGGGGTATCCAGTCGGTCAGGCAGTGGAGTAGGAGGATGGTGGGAGGAGTTGGGAGGTTCAGTTGCGGTGGTAGTCGGATACCACACAACTGCTGCCCAGTCTATGCAGTCTCTCCCATTTGGTTGGACATGGTAGGGAGGTAGAAAGATGCAAGGGCAATAGTTGGGACCACATAAAACAACAAAACTACCTAGGGTAGGATAGAGTAGAGGGGACAATCATCAACCTACCTGGGTGAAAAACTGTTTAAAGTGTATGCACCGAGAGCGCTTGAAATTCTTTAACCTTACGAGTGCAGGTTTTTCCATGAACAAAACCTTAAAGGTAAGAAGTCAAACTAGGCAAATATAAATGGACTCTAAAAGGGATGCCATAAAGAAGGTCGTTACAACAATTAAATATAAGGGGAAAATCAGAAACTAAATAACGTAAAATGTTTAGAAAACATGCTACTTGAGGTGATCTATACTGGGATGGTTGCTTAGAGATGCACTTGAAGATAGATGGGGCCCTAGATCTTTCTTAAATACAGTCACGGCGGGGGCATGGCCAAGATGACAGAGTGGCGAGACGCTCCTCATCATCACTCCCACCTGGACCCCGGCTATCACAAAAGACCTTCATTCATGGATATACCGGATCCATCCAACACTACAGATATGGCTATAACCCTCATATCCAACATAAATTGATGACCTTTATATGGAAGGGCAGAGCCCGAGACTCACAAAGACTAAATGTTCAACCCAAGCAGGGAAAGGAGTTGGCAGCCTCAAGTATCCTGCACTATTACGCAACCGCGCACCTGTGAGTGGTAGCGGATTTGCCACCATGCTTTCCGGGAAAAACTGGAGGCAGATTGACCAAGCCATAGTCCATTGACCCCTGTGAGACCTGGGATGGCTAAAGAAACCAGGAAACAACAAGATGATGGGCAGGATGCTGAAACTTTTCAAACACTCACCTCCATTCAATCTGGGTTAAATCCATTGTTCATTTGAAAGCATGCCACACCAATTTGAACCCAGCCATATGCAAATCAGTGTTGACCCTGCTCCCCATGGGAAATGTCCAGCCTGACCTGCCAGACCAGCTCCTACCTAGACCGGAAACAAGCATCCTGGGCCCAGTTTTGGGGTATCACCCCTGATCAGCCAGGCTAGTTTGAATCCAGTGGCACAGCAAACAAGGGACCCTCGTCTGGGCATACCTGTGGCCACCTAGAGCAAAAATAGTAAACACAAAAAGATGGACGGAATGCTGAAACTTTTCAGCCACTCACCCCTAGTCAAAAATCTGGGTTAAATCCATTGTTCTTTTGCTCACCATGCCTCCCCAGTTTGGAGCCAGCCATATGCAAATCATCTGGAAGTCTGAAGCCCCCTATTCTGACCCGTTTGACAAAGGAGAAGTAGCGCATGTGCCTACAATACTTGGTACCGGCAAAACTTACAAAAGCGCACAACTGTTAAAAAAAAATGAAAACCTCCCACTCTCACAATGGTATAAAAGATTATGGGCTATAATAGCTATGGAGCGCCTGATAAGCAACATCCAGGGATCCCATATGGCAATTGAACTTAAATGGAACCCATTGTTCCGGCATCTGAGCGAGGGGACGCCCAGCCAGGCATTCCCACAAGTAGGAGAACACTAGACCTCTTCCATTGGTGGGGATGAGAGGTGCTCTAGCATCCTGTCTTACATTGCAATTGTAGTGGGATGACCTACAATAAAGAATGAATATGAAGATTAACTCACTGTTATTTTGCCTTTCCTGGTGGACGCAGGTGAATTTATTACCCTTCTCCAGGGGCCAGCAGACAGCGGAGGGCGGGGATTGATGAATATGTAGACATCACATATTTAGAGTACAATGGACACGCCCCATATAGCAAGTGGCATTGTCCACTTTGATCTCTCTCACCTGTGCTATTAATATGGAATTTGATCTGTTTAACTTAATGCCAATAAAATGTTTCGAAATAAAATAAAAAAAAACAGAGCCACCGCCAGACTCTGCTGTGCAAGGGAAAACGCAATACACCAGAAAGGCAAAATTTGAAGGTGTTGAGTCCATCTCACTACCACTACTGAACAACTTAGTTTCAGCAGCCTATATAGAAGGATTTGAGAATGGGTATCTAGGCATCAAGATGTCTGCAACTTCATCTGGTTAGCGGAAGGACTATCTGGCACCACCCAAAGCCCATGCGTGTAGCTACAGCATTTGTGGAATGGGATGGAGGACTGGACCATACTGCTTCAAAAGCAGGTCTGCTTACCAAGAGGTAGAGGTGGCTGAATGGTGAGTGCCAACAGACTGGA
The DNA here is from genome assembly GCF_964204655.1 of Triturus cristatus. Classification (NCBI taxonomy): domain Eukaryota; kingdom Metazoa; phylum Chordata; class Amphibia; order Caudata; family Salamandridae; genus Triturus; species Triturus cristatus. The sequence goes on from NC_140590.1 coordinate 1,352,293,860, forward strand.
GCACCAGATCCTCCATTCTCAATTTGTGGCAATCAGAATCGGCTGTGCTCAAGTTTCCTGCACCTCTGGCTAACATAAGAGGGATCAGTGTAAAAACTTACAGCAGGCCCAGGGATCAACTTGTCATGAAAATATCTTCCGGGGAAGCATTTAGCAGGAGGCGTATAGTAAAAAATGGAGGAGACTTCATGCCCTGGCCTGTGACAAAGATCTATAAATTGAAACACAAAACTGGAGAAAATGAACTCTGTTAGTTCGAGAAGGAGCTCCCACTCTTGGCTCTCCCATGAAAGACAAAGGAGAAAGTCTGCTTATAAATTGAGCCTGCTAGATGACCCACAACAAGAAAGATCCTCTATTGATGTTCCAACTTCCGCAGGTGAATCACCTTCCAACTTATGGTTCATGAGTCCACAATCCCAAGTTAATATAACGGACAGTAGTGCTGTTGTTCAACAATCTGAAAGTTAGTTCCTAGAGATGTAAGGGAGAAATGCCTTTAGTCCAAAACAGATTTACGCAACAAAAGTACATTTATGTGAAAGCATTGCTTCAACGCTAACATAAGACCTTTTGCCAATAGGTTGCCCACTGCTGACCCCATCTCAGGAAGAAGGCATCAGTAACGGAGGTAAGCTGAGTCAGCGGAGGGTTGAAAGGACAACTCATCCAAAGGCGGGAGGGGTCCGTCTACCAGTGCAGAATCATACAAACATAGTAAGAGTTATGCACCTGAGCTCTGTGACTCTCGATGATGGGGCCACTTTGACGACCTCAGTCACCAGTGACAGGCACTCATCCTCTACCTTGCATGTGGCACTTACAGGATGAGCAACGCCCGGCAGCCAAGCCTTCAGGAGTCAGTAATCGAGGCTCAGGAATACAGTTATCCCTTACTAGCAAAGATAGGCGGTGCCCGCAAACATGAACTTTGTGACCTTCAAGGGTTCTAGACGGCCTGGTCAGTGAAACGAAAATGGCATGACCGCACCACAAAGCGGAAGTACTGCCTGCGAGACATGTGCAGGATCGGCATAGGGAAGTACAAGTACTGCAACTCCAAGGACATCTTCTGATCTTCGGGTATCAAGGCCGATAGATCATGGGCCAAAGTGATCATTCGGACTTCTCCTTCCAGTAGAAAGAAGTCCAGAGTCTGAGGTCTAAGGTCGGCCTCGATCCCCGGTCCTTCTTGAAGTCTAGAAAGTATGAGGAATGGCATCACAATTACTATCTGCCTGGCTCACCACCTCAATCTCACCCATGGCAAGCAACACTTGAATCTCTCTGGAGAAAATATCAGCACAAACTGGGGGGAGTAGTCAAGAAAGGGAGGCCCCAACAAAATTTAACAAACCTAAAGGACACACTAGCCTGAAGTAATCTTGCGCCAGCCATTAGCACAGTATTGAATTCTGTCCGCCATAGGCCTAAGATCACAGCAGAAAGGAGAAAAAAGCACTTAGCAGTGGCAAGTGCAAAGCAGGAGAAGAACTGTTGCATCTGATGTCCGTTTCATCTCTTACCAGCACTCCTGGCCTTGGTGCTATGAAAAGGCAGAGCTCGCTTCTGGATAGGCTATAAGGGTTGCCTCTAGGCAAAGCATCTCTATTATCCACAACATTTTCAATCCTGTGGGTGGCACTGGATAGTGGAAGAAAGCAGCCCCATTTAACCAGCCCCAGCTCTGTTATCTTTGAAGTACTGCAACATTGAACCCACCATTTCACCATATGGCCTGGCACTACCAAAATGCATGTTCATAAGTTTGCACATCCTATAAAACCCTATGGCGTAAACCCAAGCGAGGGCTCCGATTACAATACTAGTGCCCATAGCCAGGGCAAGGCAATCCACAGTATCCAGGCCGGACCTCAAAATACACCTTGGCATATCTTGACCATTCTGTACAATTTGGGTGAAATGTTTCCGAAAATCCTCAAAAAAAGACAAGCAAAATCCCTGTCACTGTATCCCAGCAGCGGAAAGTGTGCAGAAAGGAGTGCAAGGCTAGATCAAAAGAATATTCTTGCTAATGGAATCAATTTTCTTTGAAACTCTGTCCGGTGGTGAAGAGGGAAAAGAGTTCAAATTAACACTACTTGTAAACGGTTTAATTATTAAACTCTCGGGAATCAATTACTTCATCAAAATTGTCATATTTCCTGGTGCAGGTCAGTGTTGCATACAATGGTGTAAATTGATGGTGGAGCCGCGCAAGGTCTAACCATACCACCATGAGGGATCTGTCAAGGTATTCTTATATGGAAGCAAGGACTCAACAAACTCAAAGTCAGGCTCCAAGATTTCAGTCAAAATGGGAGCCTAAGTCCCCAGAATGGTCTAGTGTTAGGGATAAGGGATGTCCCATTCTGGTGAAGTGTCCAGGCCACTCACATTTTTAAGCCTAGATATAAGCCAGCATGAGTATAATAGAGGTACAATATTAAAAGTTTCTTAATCATCATCTGTTCAACGTTAGTCCTCATCAGGCACTACGAGTGTGTCTGAATCGATACCTCTTTCATCGGGGAGAATCGGAGTCCAAGGAAGGTGCTCTAAAAGGAAACAACATTGATGTTTGCCGTAACCATGTCACAGTACAAAACATTTCTTCTGAAGTTGATGGCTTACAGAGTGGCTTTAGCATCGAACAAAGCTTTGACAAAACAGTGGATGGTGCCTTGACATGCTTCATCATCTTAGGCGCCCTCAACTGTGAAGGTATGGTCTAACAAGAGTGGCGTTCTTGTCTGGTTCAAGCATCAATGTGGGCCGGTGCATTGTCAGAACACTCCATCACCTTAGACTTAAGTCTACCACTGGCGGGAAACAGAGCATGGTGTTTCCCATCTAAGGCACATTAGACTATGTATTTGGATGAAGAAATGTGACAAGCCATCAATGAGTATTCTCAGTACCAATGGGACGCTTGTAAAGGAATATCAGCAGAACAAAGGGGGTCAGTAAAGAATCTGCGACTATATCTCTACCAGATAAGGCGTTCCAAAGGTATGTAACTTCCCATCTGATAGAGACATCTAGCTGCAGATTCCTTACCTATGAACAGCTACCCAAGCAATACAATCCCCAGAGGAAAAGATTGAAACCAAAAACAGCCAAAAAGGCCTTCCCAGCGGACCGGATTGTCCAGGCAGTAATGCTTGGCAAACGTGTGCAGGGATGCCCACAGGCCGCCTGGCAGATTTAAAGATCCGGAACACCACATTGATGAGTCATGGTGCCTGTCTTAGCCCTGGTTGAATGCGCTCTAAGGCCTTCAGGTGAATCTTTGCCAAAGCATAAAATCTTTATGCCGAGGATGACCCAACGTGAATTGGTCCTCTTCTGCACAGCACATCCCTATTATGCACCAAGTACCCTATAAAGAGGTGTTCATCCACCCCCAACTCTTTAGTGTGATCAAGGTAGAAAGACAACGCTCTCTTTGGGTCCAAACAGTGGAGACGCTCTTTTTCCTTAGAAGGGTGCGGAGTAGCATAGAAGGTGGGCAAGGAGACAGACTGCCCGAGATGGAAAGGTGTCACCACCTTAGGCAAAAAAGAAGCCCTAGTGCGGAGCACTACTTTGTCAGGGAAGACCGTCCAGTAAGGAGGCTGAGATGACAGAGTCTGCAATTCGCTCACCCTCCTGGCGGAAGTTATTGCCACTAAAAAAGCTGTTTTGATAGTAAGCAGCAGGAGAGAGCAATTGTGCAGTGGTTCAAAAGGTTCACACATCAATAAGGTGAGAATAAAGTTAAGGTCCCACTGGGGCACAATAAAGGGGCAAACTAATGAGTAAGCCCCTTCAGGAATCTCTGAACAAGAGGCGATTTAAAAAGTGATGGTTGATCTGGCAACCGAAGAAAAGCAGACAGGGCTGAAAGGTACAAAGATCAAGAGAGAATGGACCACTTGTACCTGTGTGGTCGGGGTCATTGGTTATTGGTACCTTTCATAAAAAACCCTCATACACGCACACAGGTTGGAGGCGGTATATCTTGGTTTTCCGCCTGAACGTGACCTGACCGCATCATCATCGGGTTAGTTTTTAGTATGCTGACCTCCACCCGGAGGTAGACCCACTGACGTTACAGTAGTGTCCAGAGACCAAATATTCTCTTAAAAAAGTGAAGGGCTCAAGTGGAGTGAAATATAAAATGTTCTACGTCGCCATTTCTGGAAAAATCTTTTATTCTATGGAGATGTGAAAAAGGTTAAAAGCAGTGGTGTGTGTGTGTATATAGATCGTGTTACCAATCACACCAACTGGTTAGTTCATATGTGAGGTTGACATGTTCCAGCCCCATCATACCCAACCGGGTCTGGGGGCTTTATCAGGACCTAGAGATGTGGAGCGGTGTTATTTGAACAACCATTGGAGGTGGGTTATTATTACGCCACTTGTTTAACAGGTCAATAGTACCTATAGTAAATTGATGAAAAAAGAGACAATATTATATGTGTCAGTTGATAATCTCTTTAGGTGATGCTGTTGTAAGCACGTATCTTTACAACATATTAATTAAGTCATTAGTTATGCTGTTCCGCATAATAAACAAACATTACTTAAAACAAAGGCAAGAAACAAACAGTACACTACGTGAGCATTGGCAGGATTGGAAGATACAGGAATGCGTCAGGTTGTGCAAGCGCTTGTGGTCATGAATACTGTACTTTAAAAACGTGAGGATTAAAGGCGAGGTTAAGTGAAAGCGCCATGTTGTATGTACGAGTGAGATGTGGCACGGGAATCGTTGCATTTTAACAGGATTTGTTGGTAAATTGCCACGTTGTGTATGCGAAGGGAACCTTACATTCCATGTCGTTTGTTGATCTCCCTATCTGGAAGGTAGGGGATTCACTGCGAATATAGCCATGATTGACGAAAAAATGCCACGTTGTATAAACAAGTGAGGCGAGGTGTTTCATAACATTTATGATCGGCGTATCTGAATCACATGGGATTCGCTGCTTTTTTAAACAATGTTCTTGTCTTAGCTAAATAGGAACATAATCTAGCATTAGTAGATCGTTGCTCATTGTATTCAAAAGGGGCTAGGGCATGCCATAAGTTGTGGTGCGATAACGGAGCTTACGCACCTTGTGCAGAGTTATGTCATTTATTTGCGTAATTACCTGGTAAGTTCTTGTGAGGGCTTCCATGGGATACCAGCAAGAATTCCCGACCTACTGTGATGGGAAAAGAAAGTTGTTAAGCTGCCTTACTTGGTTTCGTGCATTCAGCGTTGTCGCCGTTTCTCTCTCACCTGTGGTTTCTGGGAGACGGACTTGTTCTCGCTCCGAGTACGGTGCCCCGAGTGACGTCGGCCGCTCAGAGCTGTCATATATCTTCTTTTAGGTCATTACTGACATAATGGATAGACTGTGTTGGGGGTGTTATGAAGTCAGGACTTTAATGTGAGTGGAGTACATACAGAAGTAATATATTAAAAAATAATGTATTTGAATTGTAGTATTTTGTGTCAAATTAATTTGTCTCTATTTTATCATAGAGATGATGGAAAGACTTGAGGAGAGAGGTTGTGGTTTCACCTCCATAGGGTCAGAATGGAAGTAAAATAATAATTTAAGTGGTTTGTTTAAGCAGCAAGATATGAAGTCGGTTTTAGTTCATTTCATGACATACATAGTGTGTAGGATGTTAGAGGCGGCGGTGCCAGACAGTGCAGAATTTTTGTGATCATCATTTTGAATAGAGATATGCGTCAAGATTTTGATTAATTTAAGTGTTGTCCAATTGAATGTTTAGGCTAGGCTGTGCCAGGGAATAGCGTAGTTCAGTCCTTGACTGCTTGTTTTGAGACGGTGAACCCAGCGTTGTTCCTTTTCAAACAATATTCATTCTATGTTACGGCTTTTTGTGGTCAACATCTCAATGATGGTCCAGTTTTGTTCGTCAACTGTGTGGTTTGAGTCAATGTAATGCTTGCTCATCTTCGTTGTTGTCTTTCTGCATTTAACATTGCTCTTATGTTCTCCAATTATTAATTTTACCTTGCGACTGGTCATACCAATGTATTTTAATCCGCAGTGGCGCGTAATCATATAGACCACGTGCGTGGAATTAAAATTGGTATGTTTTCTTTGTGTCCATGTCAGAGTGGGAGCAAGGGCTAAGGTTTTAGTGGCTGTGGTGAGTTTATAGATTGAACATGAGGCGCACGGATAGTAGCCATTGATGGGGTTCATATTCCATGACGCAGTATACTTTCAATTTTTGTCTTGGGTGCTGGTCGTGTGTGCACCAGGATGTCTTTCAGGTTTCTTATGTTTTTGTTCGCGAATCTTGGCTTAGGCCATTTGAGGTTGCCAGAGGTTAGGATTTTCCAGTTTATGTTCACAACCTTTTTTACTGCATTTGTCGCTGGGCTGTAGGTAGTTACGCATGTGACTTTCTCTTCAGAAGGTGCTTTTGGTCTTGTATCCAGGAGGCAGTTCCTTGGTTGGTGTCTAGCCCTTTTCTAGCATTTACGTATAGTTCTCAATGGGTAGTCTCTCTATCAATTTCTGGCTTAGTTCCTCTGCTTGTAGTTTGTACTCACTGAGTTTGCTACAGTTACGAATAAGACGCAAGAACTGGCCGCCGGGCAGGTTATCTCTCCGTGGTCTTGGATGGAAGCTTGTGTAAGAGAGTGGACTTTTCATTGTGGGTTTGTAGTATGTCTTGGTTTGGATGGTGTCATTTTCCACATAGATTGTGATGTATAGAAAGTCCTAGCGCTTTTTATCCGCTGTGAATGTGAATTTCAAACAGTCACCTCTGGTGTTGATCCAGTTGATAAAGTTTTTCAGGTTGTCCTCGGTATCTTTCCAGATTACGATGATATTGTCTATGTAGCGTTTCCAGAATAGTATCTTGGTGAAGAATGGGTTTTGGTTGTTCAGTATGTGTCGGTTATCAAAAACTGCTTAAATAGAGGCCTGCCATAGAAGGTGCGAACGTGCTGCCCATGGAAGTTCCGTGGCACTGTACATACAGCGTCCCTTTGTATTAAAAAAAGGTCCTCTGTGAGAGCTAGCCTGCAGCATTCCAAGACAAAGTGTCTGGGCATGTTGTACTCCCATTGTTCAGAGAAAAGGATTGTTTCCAGGATTTCTAGAGTTTCACACTGCGGAAGACTCGTGTAGAGGCTCTCTACATCTAATCCTACAAGGTACATATCGTCTCCATTAAAGGACATTCCTTTGAGTTGGTTAAGGAGGTCCCAGGTGTCCTTAAAGTACGTGCGTGTTTTTGTACCAATGGTCTAAGGAATTGATCTGCAAATTGGGAAAGTGACTCAAGTACAGAGCCTATCCCAGAAATGATGGGTCGTCCAGGTGGGGGTGATCTATTTTTGTGTCTCTTCTGTAAAGAGTAGAAATATGGTAACCTCCAATTTTTTTGTTATTATGAAGTTTGCTTCATTTTTGGTAATCCAGGAGTTCACTTCAGCTTCTTCCACCATTAGGTCAATGGTTCTTTGTAACCTCGTGGTGGGATCCGTCATGATCTTTTTATAGTACTTGTTGTATGCTTCTTTGGTTAATAGTACAATTCCTCCCTCCTTGTCTGCTGGTTTGATTATTATGTTGTTGTTCTCTTTTGAGTTGATCCAGTGCTCGTTGCTCACGTTTAGTAATGTTGACAAAGGGTTTTTTGATGTTCTGAACAGTCTCCATTTCTTTCATAATGGCCTGTTCGAAAGTTTGTATCTCAATGCGTACCATCTGGGTAGGGGGGCAGAACGTTGATTAGCGTCTGAGGTTTATATCACTTTCAGGTGTGTGGTCTTCCTTCCCAGCAAAGAAGGCTTTCAGTTTCAATTTTCCACAAAAAAAAAAAAAAAAAATAATAATAATAAAATCGGCCAATTCGCATTGTAGTTTGAAGGTGTCTAGTGGAGGTGTTGGTACAAACCCTAGACCTTTATTCAGAATCTGTAGTTGGTCTTCAGATAGGGTGATGTTTGTCAAGTTGACTACAAGTGGTTCACCGAGCTGGGTCCTGGCTTCTCCTTGGACATGCTGCGTGTCAGTACTTGGCGTTGTTGTTCGGTCCACGTTACTCCTTTCTTTCTTCCTCTTGGGGGGGATCTGGCCTCTCCCTATAAAAGGCGCTTGTTACGTGTTCTGTTGTCCCATGAAGTGGCCTTGTGGTGGTGGTGCTTGGAGGAACGGGTTTATCCATCCCTGGTAGTTCGGTATGTATGGTTGGTAAAAAGGTACGTGTTGGTCACCGTATTGCGGTGTATGCCAAGCACTTGGTCTTCGATGTCGTTGGTTCCTGAATTGGCCTCTTCCTCTATGTTGGTGAGAGGTGATGTCATCTCCACTCCAATCAGAGTTGTCCGCTGAGTTCCCTCCTGTTGACTCGTCAGTTAATTGATCTGGTGCAACATAGCAGTCTTTCGAATAAGGGTGCATTTTCTCTAATGAGAAGCGCTTCGGGTCTTTGCCCAATTTCTGTATTTTGTTCTGGGTAATGTAATCTTTTGTCTCGTTTATCTTCCGATTGATTTCTTCTATTCTCTTTTTGTATACAGAAATGTGTACTGTTGATTTCAATTTCGCTTCACTTATTTTAATCTTTATTGTTAATGCCTCTGATAATTTTGAGCTGGGATGGTGCAGTGAGCTAAAAAACGGTGATGGATTAAAACCATGATCTCTTGACTTGGTAAGAGTATTCTGCATCATTCAGAAACTTTGTCCATCACCACCCCCTTTTTCCCAAATCGATTTTATCCACACTTAGTGTGGGAGGGTATGCTCAGACGTGAGTCCCTTGCTCATTGCACCATCAGGATTCAGGCAAGCCGGGCCGACGAAGGCTGTGATGCCAGAAACCGGTCCCCGGAAGCTTGTTTCCTTCCCAGTATAAGAATTGGCTTGGTAGTTTGGTTTGCCCTGTTCCCATCATGCACTGGGACAGGTACAGACTAATTTGCATGTAGCCTGGTTCTGAGCTGGGATGGTGCAGTGAGCTAAAAAACGGTGATGGATTAAAACCATGATCTCTTGACTTGGTAAGAGTATTCTGCATCATTCAGAAACTCTGTCCATCACCACCCCCTTTTACCCCCCCTTTTTCCCAAATCTGATAATTTTGTGGCAGTTTTGATCAGAACAAAGTAGCCCCGCGTACACTTCCATGAGATCGAGGACCAGACCTTCCGGAACGTAATGTCATGAAGGAAGATGCGGGGTGCATTGTGAACCTATAAGCCCCTAGGGGCTGCAGTGGCACGAAAATACTCCTTCATAATGACGCCTTGTATGGCTGTTCTCACTTGTTCTTTTTTTTACTCGGTTAGATCTTCCCATTCGTTTGTTTGGGCCAGTGTTTGTGTAAGTTAATTGTCTTGTAGCAGAGGGGGTCCTGATAAGATTGCACTGATTTTCTCATCAGTATAGCTAAGGCCTGGGTTGTCTGCGATGTTTGCCATGCCAACCTTTCAGAGTGCCCGGAGCAGAGCCCTGCTGGGCAAGGAGAGAATGAAAGGAAGAATGTCAGAAAGGGAGGAAGACAAGTGGGATCAACAGGCCAGTCTGTACAATATTTACATAATCTTTGCCATTGGCAGGAATATATAGACTTTGTGGAGGGACGCCTGGCTGCCAGAGTAACTTCACAGACTTCGAGAGGAAGGTCAAAAGCTGTCACTGTCGCAGCTCAATCTCCACGCCAGGAGGCGGAGCGTGGACAGGTTTGGGTAAAGGGCCCTTCCCTGCTGCAGCAACAGAAGATCCTCCCGAAGGTGCAGCCTTTTCAGAGGATCAATGCTCATCTGTAAAGGTTTGGGATACCAAACCCTCTGTACCCAGTCCGGAGCCACAAGAATGACTTGGGCCAGGTCGCTCCTGATCTTCTTGAGCACTCTGGACAGGAGAGGTATGGGTGGAATGGCATACAGGAGGCCTGTGCTCCATTCGAGACTAAGTGTCAAGAGTGAGAGCCGCCTTGGAAACTCCAATGCACAAGACTGCTGACATTGCGCGTTCTCTTTGGAGGAAAACAGATCTAACCAAGGCTCTCTCTACTGTTGAAAGATATTGCGCTACCTCCTGATGGAGCGGTCACTCCTGATGCGCTAGGCACAGACGGCTGAGTTTGTCTGCTCTGGCGTTCAGGTAACCAGCCAGATGTTGAACCACCAGGGACATGCCCTGTTGTTCCAGCCAAGTTCAGAGAGGCAGGACCTCTTGACCGAGGGTCCACAACCCCACCCGGTTTGCTGCAGTACCACATGGGGTAGTGTTGTCGGCGAACACTTGAACTAGCCTCCCCTTGAGGATTGATAAGAAGCTTTCAATGCCAATCGGATCGCACAAAGCTCCAACCGGATGACGTGGAGCCTGGTGTCTGCCGGAGACCAGAGTCCTCTCATCTCCACCTCTCGCAGATGGCCGCCCCACCTCAGAAGTGATGCATCCGTCACCACTGTGAGATCTGGCTGGGGAAGAGAGGGGTCTGCCTCTGTCCCAATCACAGTTTGTCAGCCATCACTGCAGATCGTTCGCAGTGCCCTCCGATATCTGAGCCTGGTCGGTGAGATTGCCCTGATGCTGCACCCATTGGAACATTAGGTCCCACTGCAGAGCCTGCATGTGCCATCTGGCATGTTCCACAAGCAGAATGCAGGACACCATGAAGCCCAGAAGCCTAAGAGTCCTTCTCACTGAAATCCAGGATAGAGGCTGAAACATCGGTATCATAGCCTGAATATTCTGGACTCGCCGCTCGGGAGGATAAGCACAAAACTGCACCATGTACAGATCTTGCTCCTGTGAAAGGGAACATCTAAGAGTGAGTCAGGTGTGGCTACTGCACGTTGATAGTGAACCCCAGCGAATGCAGGAGGTTCACAGTAGTCTGGAGGTGGGAGGACGAGCCCTCCAACAACCAGTCGTCGAGATAGGGGAAGACTGGAATCCCTGGTCTCCGCAGATGGGTTGCGACCACCGCAGTCACCCTGTTGAACACCCGAGGGGCAATGGTGAGGCCGAAGGGGAGCACAACAAAGTGCTTGTGGCCCACTGTAAACAGCAGGTAGCGGCGATGGGCAGGCAGGGCGGGAGTGTAGAAATAGGACCTGAGCAAGAGTGAGTATCTTCAACATTTCCTTTTTGAGGAAGTAGTTGAGGGCTAAGAGGTCGAGGGTATGACGAATGCCTTCGTGGGAACCAGAAAATAGTGGTAATAGCAACCACAGACAATTTCAGGCCCGTAACCCTTTCTATAGCTCCCTTGGCCAAGACAGTTTTGACTTTCTTGCCAAGTAAGGTAAGGTGATCCTCATTCAGCCGATCGTAAGTTGGAGGCATGGAGAGAGGGATCGTTTCGAAGGGGAGGAAGTAGCCCATTTGGACTATTTGCAACACCCACCTGTCCAAGGTGATATTCCGCCAGTGGTGGAGGTGATGGCGTATCCTGCCCAAATGGACACCCATGATCTGGGAGGATCAGACTAGGAAGGTTTGGAGGTGGAGAGGGGTGGGGTCGTGGCTGACCTGACTTCTGGTTTCCTGACCCATGGGGTCAGGGTAAACTGCGTCCACAGCCACTCTAGCCCGCTCTAGTGCAGCATTTGCCCTGTCCCTGAAGAAATGAGAGCCATAAAAGGGCATGTCCATAAGAATGACTTGGACATCCCCCGAGAAGCCAGACATTCTCAACCAGGCATGTCGCCTAACGGCCACCGTCGAGGAAATCACTCTGCCCAGCGAGTCGGTCGCGTCTAGGCCACGGCTTATGGCAAACTTTGCTGCGTCTCTCTCGTCCGCAACAGCTTCGGAGAGAACAGCCCGGGCCTCCTCCGGGACTTGTGAAAGCACTTGTGCAACCATTTCCAATAGCGAACGGAATAACAGCTCAAGATGCATGCAGTGTTTACCGACCGCAATGCTAGGCTGGTGGAAGAGAAGATTTTTTTACCAAAGTTATCCAGCCTTGTGGATTGCTGTCCAGAGGTGCCTTAAGGGAATGGGGTGGTTAGGGGGGAAAGCTAGGTCGCTCGGTGCAAGGTGATGGCAGCAGGCAATGATTCTGTTCACAGGATCCCCTGTGTTGGGCTTGGACCAAGTGTCCAGTAGAACATCCATCAAGGCCTGATTAAATGGGAGCAAGGGTTCCGAGGTGGAGAGACGAGGCTGCTAGACTTCCGTCATGACATTAGTCTTGACTGCTACTGTAGGGAGCTGCAGGTCCGAGACCTCCACAGCCCTATGCATCACCATTGCAAATTAAGCCCCCTCCTCTGAAGCCAGATTAGGGGGAGAGAGCATGCCAGGCTCTGGGGAGGTTTCCAGGCTTCTGGCATCACCCAGATCCTCAGACCAGTCCATTTCCTCATTGCAGAGTGGGATTTCTTAGGTATCCTGCTGGCCCTCCCAATCGTCATCCAGTCCTAGCCCTTCAGAATAATGTAGAGAACAGGACATGGAGCCCAATGGGTCTGTTGGCACAGGTCTCTGCATCGGTGGACACCCCGCTGGCTCTGTGTCATATGGAATGATGATGGGGAAACGTCGCCAGTGGGCGGCGGCGACGTCGAGTCTCTGCATCAGACGCTGCACCGAGGAAGGTCAGAGGTACGACCGGCGCCAGCACAGATCCAAGAGGTGCCCCTGGGGCCGGAGACTATAAACCCACATGGTCTCCTTTCGCTGAGCCTGCGGGGTCTAAAGGCGCGCTGACAGGGTCAGGCCACCCAAATATAGTGCACATGGTATAGAATTCTTATAACTGGGCAGGGGTCGCTCCAAGCCCCAGAAAGGGAGGGAGGGAGGGAAACGCGGAGTCGACCACGAAATCCGTTCCGCAGAGCAGGGCCTCGAACTCAGACTCCTCCGTCTTGTCGGGTGATGGACAGGGCGAAGTTGAAGCATGCTTCGACTTCTTGTTCTTTTTATGGTGCTTCTTACCCTGATCTTGAGGACTTCAAAGTTTTCTTCCTCCCACTCGAACCCCCAGAGCAGTGCTTGGACCCTCCTCTTGATCTGGATCAGGAGCGAGATCTACATGGCGCCGGACGCAGGGCCACAAGCAGATTTAGGGACCACTCCCTCAGCTTTCGGTGCCATGGCTCAGCAGTCGGAGCATGAATTTGGGTCGTGGTCGAGCTCCAGGCACTGAAGACATACTAGGGGGGAAACCGTGAGCGATAAGGCGTGGTGACAGGTGCAGCACAGCTTGAACCGCAAGGTCTTCTGGCTGGACATCATACACACCAAAAAGTTAGACAAAAAGTGAAATCAGACTTCATCATAAGTTAGGATTTTTCATTACAATTCCAAGACCCCAAACGTGAACTGGTTACCTGCTTCTATTTGGAAATTACAGCTTCTTATATGTAATAAGGTAACTTCAATGTTACTCTACGGGAGAAGAAACCTGCAGTTGCAAAAAACTAACCAAAGAGTTTTTCAAAACAAGGACATGTAAAACTAAAAAGTACATGTCCCACTTTTTGAATACAATGCACCCTGCCTTCTGGGCTGTCCAGGGGCTACCCTAGGTGTGACATATGTATTAAAAAAGAAAGTTTGGACTGGGGAAAAGGCTTATTTTGACAGTTAAAACTGCACACACCCAGGCTGCAATGGCAGGCCTCAGACATGTTTAAGGTGCTACTTAAGTGGGTGGCACAATCAGCGCTGCAGGTCCGCTAGCAGCAATTAATTTACAGGCCCTGGGTACAGGCAGTACCATTTAACAAACAAGTACATTAAATATGCCAATTGGGTATAAGCCAATTCTACAATGTTTTAAGGAGAGAGCAAAAGCACTTTATCACTGATTAGGAGTGGTAAAGTTGGCAGAGTCCTAAAGCCAACAGAAACCATTTCAGAAAAAAGTGGAGGGCGAAGAAAAACGTTTGGCAATGACCCTGCAGAAAGGGCCAAGTCCAACACATACCATCAAATTTGACAAAGAACACAGATACTGGCCCCACATCTTCTAGATGTGTGAAGCAGCAATGGTGGTTGGGATTCCCATGCTACAAGAGGCAATTTAATTTAATTAAACCATGTAAATGGCCCTCCTTATGCTAGGCATGCAAAAAACTCTCCCCAACCAATATGGATACAAAAACACTAGCAAAAATTATGGCTACAAGATGTCTATCATACATGAAGGGCCTAATGTTACCGGATGAGGCTGGGTTCTTACCAGGTCACTCTACAACATGGTGCTACTAGAAGCAGAGAAAGCATTTGACTCACTGGAATGGCCCTTCCTGTTTGCAGTCTTAAGGAGGATTGAATAAAGTGAGAGTACATAGGATGGATTTCATTTCTATATTTAACACCGAGGGCTCAGATTAGGTTTAATCAAAGTAAACTGTCAGATACTGGGATATCATATGGAACGAAACAAGGGAGCTCACTGTCCCATTTAGTACCTACGATAGCACTATAATGGAGGGGCGCATTTGGCGTTAATTTTATATTTTGAAATTCTCTTCCTACCTCCCCCCGTCCCCGCCCCCCCAGTGTTCTTTGACTTGAGTTTGTGCTTCCTTCTACTGTCTTTCTGGCGGTAGTTCTGAGGTGGGGGAACTGCGTAATTGGAAGCGAAATGGGGTCAATTCGAGGAACATTAAGTTACTAAGTATTTACTATCCTGAGAGAGAAAAGTACATTACATTCTTCCTTTATATAAGCAATTTAAATGTTTGATACTGTGCAAATTGGGGATCTTCCATTGTCAAAATCACTTTTAAAAAGCCTATTAAAAAAATACTTGCATAAAGTAAGCATGAAAAGGGATCGTTTGCTCTGTACACAGCATGTGAGAAATAGGGTTGTTCAAGAAAGCAGGACATATACAAAGCCTCAGCCTTACCTTATCTGGAATCTCCCACTAAGAGTGCACAGAATTATTCTGCTTTTAAGGCTAAACTTACTCCCTCTGTGAGGGATCACAGGAATATTGGAAGGCATACCAAATGAAGAGAGACTTTGTGAATTATGTTCCAAACATGTACAAGACAAATCATGTGGTCCTTGTGTGTCCTTATTTGTACAGCACCTCTTTTTAAGACCAATCTTTCTAAAATATAACGCACATTCGGAAGCTGAGGCTCGCCAATGTTTATTTGCCCCCAAACTGAGAAAGTTTGCGTAATATTTTTCAAATGTTTTCAAAATGTATATAATCTCCAGTTCCATCTGTTAGTTGCAATTATGCTTGTGTATAGGTATGCGTATATCTGCCCTCCTGCACTTTCTAAGTGTATGGTTGTGAATCACATTATTCATGTATCCAATTTAAATCATGTAGTCTATATTCCATATTTGCACTGTATACGCTGTTACTTTTTATATTGTTTCTTTAATTGTTGTTGCAACAAAGATTGGGAAAATGTTTATTATAGATGCAGTTTGTCGTTCTTATGTGGACCTCCATCCAAGTTCCAAAACATAAATAATTGTGACTGCACTAGAATGTCTTGCCTGTGCCCTCATGCAGTACCACTCCTGCACAGGTCTAAAACTGGAAGGTTGCAGGCGTTTAGCGTGCCACTATGCAAATTCTATTTATAAACGTAAAGAAAGTGAACTATAGCTGCAGTACTTTGACTGTTAGGTTTGGGGTAGTATCGGTTTTTACAGATTAACTGGAGTAAGTAAACTTATTTTCCTTTATTTCTACTACAGATGAGCTGATGTTGGACTTCCCCCTCTACAGTGAAGGGACGGCTCCGTGCACTACATGAGGATTAAAATTTATCAAGATCTGGAGGGAATACTGAGGCCCAGTGTTCACCAGATTGGAGTACACAGTTACAGAATAGGTAAATCTCTCACTATCAATGGAGGGTTGGATCACTCATTAAGATAGCCGTCCTTTATAGACGCTCAGTATCCCAATCTTGACTACTTCATTAACAAAGTATGTTGATGAAACTGGTGTGGGCAATCAATCAGACTTGTTTGAACAGGGACAGAATGAGACTGCCATGTGAAAGCGGTGGGTTTTCGATCCCAAAGAAGAGAAGCTACTTCCAGGTCACCAGGCACATTTTGACTTCTAAAGGTTTCATTCTGAGCCCCCACTGACCTGTGTAACAAGGTGATATGTACAGTATGGGCTTGGCTTCAGAAAGCAAACGGTACAGGTTCTGCAGTTTGGTACTCACTGGAGCTTCTGCTGACAATCCTTTACCAGTCTTTTCGAAGTACAAGGGGACATGTATCCAGGAGGAATCTTCCTTAGTCTGCTTCGGTTTAATAAGCTAGGTACTAAAATACCTTTAGATTTATATTAGTTTAGACTAAAAAACATACTCCAGAAATCCTACCCCTCTTAATCTTAATCCAGTGGCAATCGCCCTAGAATTACCTAGAAGGAGCCTATGTTCTTTCAGACGAATCAGTAGGGCCTTCACATGAGTTATGTGCTGCTAGACGATTCTGAATATATCAGAATATCCATTTAGAGGATGTAAAAGGTGTCTAGGTAACCCCTTAAGACGTCATCCATAAAATACTGAAAAGTCACCTGGGCTTTGCAGATTCCGAAGGGTATGACATGACATTCTAACATGCCGAATTTTGTCTTAACGGCTGTTTTCTACTCATTGCCCCGTCAAACTTGCATTAGATGGGAAGCACCCCAGAGGTCCAGTTGTGATAAGATGGATGCCCCCTTCAGCAGATCCAATAAGACTGGGATTAAGGGTAACCGATACCTGTATTTAACAGTTAACTGATTGACAGCTCTATAATCAATACCCAGGCATAACTCTCCTCGTTCTTGGTTACAAAAAAGAGAGGCAAGGACGCGGGTGACGGAGATGGGCAGATGAATCCAGATGCTCAGTTTTCATCAACATAGTCCCTCCAATTTTGGGTCTCGGTAAGTGGTTAAGGTCCTCTGCACGGAATCACTAGCCCAGGTACTAAGTCGATTCAACAATCATACTCCTGGGGGGAGTTCACCGGCATTTTCTTTATCAAACACTTCTGTGCAATACTGATACCGTTCTGGGAGAGTTATGATATTACATGTGCGGGGCTATATTGCTAGCAGCCAAGTACTGGGCTAGCGAGACTTTAACTAGATCCTGAACCGAGAATCCCTCAAGACAGTGTTGGCGGCAGTACTCTAAATTGATCTGAACAGTTTGTGCAGGCCAATGGACTTGTAGGTCGTGTAATGTCAACCATAGCATTCCCAATATCAGTTTGAAATTGGGGGTGTCAATTAAATGAGAGGGTATCTCCTCCCAATGCGCTGAGCTCAGCTGCATAACTATTGGGATGGTATGAAACCGCACTTGGCCTTAGCCTAGGGCGTTTCCATCAACTGCCTTCACAGGTTCTGGGACTTCTTTAGCTGTACATGGGGCCTTAATCCGAAGAGCGAAGGTTTGGTCCATAAAGTTTCTGGTTGCTCCAGAATCTATTAATGCTGCAACATCTACTGTGTCAGCATTGGATAGGTACAGCTGCTTCTCGACGTTAATATGGGTGACCGTACTTTGTTGGGTGTTTGCTAACAAGATAGAGGTCTTGCATGTCGCTCTCAAATTTTGGACTTTGGGCATAATTTCAGAGGTTTTGGCACAAGGGTGTGCCACAAGTAATCTTGCTGCGCTTCCCTGCGACAAAACAAAAGGGCAGGAATGTGCTGTATCTATGAGCATTCCTGTCCTTTCCCCCTGCATCGGCACACAATGCGCTGCTATGTGCCAACACAGGTACCCTTGCACCATGGTGAAAGGGTGCCTGTGTTGCGGGCTGATTGATTTTGTGCAGGAAGGGACACCTTGCTGCACAAAAACAATCAATTCAGATGATTTCCTCTTTCTATGAGTGATGCAGAATGAAGCACACACAGAAAAAGGGAAAAATTAGGAGAAATGAACATTTCTCCTCTTTGCACTTCCCCAACGCTACCCCTGGGGTGACATTAGATTCTGACGTATACCCCGGTTTACAATTTCTTGTAAACCTGTGAATGCTTCAGATTCCATGGGTGTTGCGTGGGAACACCCACAGCAACACCCATGGAACACCCCTTTCACGCAGTGTTCTGCGTGAAAGTGGCACATATTTAGAAGGCCATGAAAAGCCACGTAAAGTGGCTTTACGCTGCCTTGTAAATATGCCGAGGCACATTGTGCCACCGGATTGTAAAAAAAACTGACGTTCCGGTGGCGCAAAAGTGCCGCAAGTGGCCTCATAAATGAGGCCTCTAGTTTTCAGACAGTTCTTCACTCTGACCTTGCACCACTGCCTGTCTCTTTGTGACCTGTTTTGTGTCACTGGATCAATTTCGGTCCCCACTATCAACTGATTGAAAGTGGTGATGTATGTTAACAAGTCTTTTGTCCCCGGTTTTAGGGCAATTAACTCCCTACAGAGAGCTAAAGCTTGAGTTTCCGATCAAAGTGTTTTGCCAATTCTCCATTGAAAGCCGCAAAATTATAAAAGATGGGTCCTCCCTCTCTATAATAGGTATCGAGCAACTGGCAGCGTTCCCACCCAAGTATGATAAAACAAAGGCTGTTTTGATTTAGTCAGCTGGGAAGGCGATTGGCTCATTTTATTTTTTTATTTTTTTTTTTTTTTAAACACTGGCTAATGAAGACAGTATATTTTAAAGGGATTAACATGTAAATTGTCTATGAATCTATAAGGAGGGTATGCATGGAGTCGCAGACCCTTGTCTCTAGGTTGGGTCTTGTGCCGCTACGGTAACTAGTATCTTGGGGCTCGAGCTTGGCTCATTGAGTTTTGTTGAATCTCTCGTCACCAATCACCTTGGGACTGGCCCGATGCTCTACAAGTCTTTTTGCCCCAAAACGTCTGTTGCCAAGGGCTAGAAGTCACTGTTGCCGAGGTTTTATAAGTCCCTGTTGTCGAGGGTGCTGATTGGCTGCTAATTGTCAATTACCCCAACGCACACAGACTGGCTGTGTAAGCGCGTGTACATGCAGTTATTCCTTACGATTCAGGGTTAAGATTCTTTCAGTTGTGCTCTGCATGATTTATCTGCGCTGCCCGAGCAGCACCTCTGATGGTCTTCTTCTGTTGCCATTCAGCTCTGTGGGTTTTCTCTGTGCCACCGGAGCAGCATCGCTGATGGGCTTTTTCTGCTGTCACTCAGCCGAGGGCAGCGGCCTCAGGACTTCAAAGAGTTCTCGGAAGCTACTGCCAGTCACCCATTTCCTAGCAATGGGTGCACTGGCGAGGCTTAAATAGTTTAGATCAGTCAAGATGGCCGCCAAGAGCTTGTGATCTTGAAGGACCTCCCAGTACTGTCTCGAATGGCAGGGATAAGCTGTCTGGGCGTGGATAGTATCATGCTGATCCTTTCATTAGCTTGTGTCACAGCTACTATACATAACATGATAATTAATGTTTAAAGGTAAACACGCATCCATTCTTTAATGCTCCCTGTTTCATAACTCAAACATGCTCTTTAATTTTTTGAGCCCAGTCAATCAGAATGTAGCTAATGCATTGGGGTGTGTCGTGTCAAATGTACAGAAGGCTGCTTAGTGATCATATACACACCAATACAGGTGCCCACCGTTTCCTTCTCCTCCATTTATGCACTTTCAAGGTCCAATGTGGGGGTGTCGTTAGGGTCTTGAGATCAGTTGTGTCTTCTCTAGCTTTTTGAGCCAGGGGGTTCTGGGTGATCATAAAACCCTCCAGCAGATTCAGAATGCACTGCCACAGTAAATTGCGCCTTTCTCATCATGTTCATGCTATATCTTGCATGTACAACCCAATGGCTGGGATAAGAGTGATGAGGGCAGAAACTGCCAGACAACTGTGGGATATAGAGTTGCGAAAAAAGTTTGGATGTGCAGTGACTTTACTGCTGTTCACAGACATCCAAAGGGTAATTAAAGTGATCCTTGCCTTCGTGGTTATCCAGTGAAGAACTTAAAATGAAGCTGTGATTTTGTCTTGTTTGTGCAGGCGTAGGCACACTTCTCCCCTTCCTTCAGGCCCTCTGCCTAAAGCCTTTAAGAGAACTGATTTCCATTAGAAGTTCTAATACACTGCCAGAACTTTGACCGTCTTTGCATCAATGCCTTGGGCAATCGAGTTTTAGAGCAACCAATTTAATTTCTTCCCTGATGTTTTTTCTTAGGCCGTCTGTATATTTTTGCATAAAGTACTTCTGTTCAAACGATTTTTTAAATTTACCTTACAAGTTGTGTGTAGGCATTAGGGGAATGTAAGGGTGGGAGGAGGTCTTCTGCTTTTTTTGAAGCACACATCGCATGGAGGTTGGGATGGTAGTTGTCTCCTGGCAAACATGTACCACTTCAGAATGCATAGATAACAAAGCGAGAGTATACACGAATACGTTGGTTATCAGTTAAGGAAAATGCTACTTACCAGTATGCATCAGTGCTTGGCATGTAGAGCTGCATATTCACACACTGTGCATAGATCGCCATCTGGTGTTGGGCCCGGATGTTTGCACCTTGTTTTTGTCTTGGAAAAGTCTTTGGAAGTCACAAGATAGGTGGCTCCTCCTTTGGACAACAGTGTGCATGGGCATCGACTCCATCGTCAGATTGTTTTTTTCGCCAACAAGGGAAATGGGGTTTTGTGAGAAACAGAAATAGATGTCCATGTATGGTGTATCTAAATAAGGTAATACTGGAACAGATAAAGGTAGTCGGGGAGGTGGGTGGGCGTGTGTGAATCTGCAGCTCTACATGCCAAGAACAGATGCATACTGGTAAGTAACATTTTCCGTTCGAGGCATATGAGCTGCAGATCACACACTGTGCATAGATTGCATACCAGTACTCCTCCTTAGCGGCGACCACCAGTATCTGTTGCAGTAGTTTGAAATAGCGTTTTAAGTACAGCGTGGCCCACACTAGCTTGTTCTTTTGCCTGCACATCTACACAATAGTGTTTGTGAATCTGCTTTGCAGATGTCATCTAAGGGAATGTTCCCTAAAAAAGGCATTGAAGCCCTTATCTTTCAGGTAGAGTGGGCTTTAGGGGGAATAGACAGTGTACGTTTTACTTTGTGATAGCAAATTTGTATACATTTGACAATCCACCTTGAAATCCCAGACTTTGATATGGGATTGCCTTTGTGGTGGAGAGAAGTATACAAAAAGTTGTTTTGTTTTGCGTAAAGGTTTTGTTCTGTCAATATAGTAAAGGAGTGCTCTTTTTAAGTCTAGTGTATGAAGAGCTCTTTCTGCTACTGTTTGTGGTTGCGAGAAAAACACTGGCAACTCAACAGATTGGTTAAGATGGAAGGGAGAGAACTTTAGGAAGGAGTTTGGGATTTGTCCTGAGAACCACTTTGTTATGATGGAGTTGTAAAAATGGTTCTTGAATAGTTAGTGCCTGTAGCTCACTGACTCTTTTAAGAGATGTAATAGCTATGAGGAAAGTGACTTTCCATGTAAGAAATTGTAGCTCGCATTTATGTAGAGGTTCAAATGGAGGACCCATTAATCTTGTGAGGACAATGTTTACATTCCACACTGGGGAGGGAGGTACTCTGGGAGGAATTATTCTTTTGAGGCCTTTCATAAATGCCTTAATGGCAGGCACCCTGAACAATGACAGATGTTGTCTATTTTGTAGGTAAGCTGCAATGGCAGCGAGATGTAATCTAATTGATGTGTATGCTAGATTACATCTTTGAAGATGCAGCAAGTAACATATGATGTGCTGAGTGGAGGCATCTAGAGGATTGATGTTATTGTTACATTATATAACAAATCTTTTCCACTTGGCTGCATAGCAGGATCTAGTGGTGGGGCGCCTAGCTTCTTTGATAACGTTCATACAATCAAGTGGAAGACTGAGATAACCAAACTTTAGGACTTCAGGAGTCAGATCACCAGGTTGAGCTGTGCTGCATCTGGGTGTCTGATCTCTCCATGGTTCTGTGTTAAGAGCTGTGGGGAGAGGTGTCGTTTTTGGTGCGGGACTACCGATAGTTCCAGCAATGTTGTGTACCAGGGTTGTCTTGCCCATGTTGGAGCAACTAGGATCAGTGTTAGCGACTGTTGTTGCAGCTTGTGCACCACTAATGGGATGAGTGGGAGAGGTGGAAAAGCGTACGCAAATCTGCCTGACCAATTCATCCATATCCCATTGCCTTTGGACAATGGGGGTGGATATCTGGTGGCGAAGCTTGGGCATTTTGTGTTGTAATGTGTGGCGAAGAGATCTATCTCTGGCTGCCCCCACATTTGGAAAAACGGTTGAAGAACTTGTGGATGAAGTTCCCACTCGTGAATCTGTTGTGTCTGCCGACTTAAGAGATCTGGCATGTGATTTTGAATTCCTGGGTGATGTTGGGCTAACAGGAATAGGTTTTGAGGAATGGCCCACCTCCATATGCTCTGTGCTAGTTGAGAGTGCGTACCCCCCTGTTTTTGTAAATAGTACATTGCTGTCATATTGTCCGTGCGGACTAACACAGCTTATCCTGATATCTGTTTCTGGAATGATTTTAATGCCAGAAAGATTGCTAGTAACTCCAAATAGTTGATGTGGAGTAGCCTTTGCTGAGGTGTCCATGTGCCCTGTATGGTGTGATGAAGTAGATGAGCTCCCCAGCCGGTGAGCGATGCGTCTGCTGTTAGCACAATCTGTGGAACCGGCTCTATGAACGGTCGCCCTTTGGAAAGGTTTTGGGTGTTCCACCACTGCAGAGAGCGATGTGTGGGGCCGTCCACCAACACCAGATCTGTTAGCTGACCTTGAGCTTGGTTCCACTGATGTGCCAAGCATTCCTGTAAGGGGCGCATCTGGTGTCTTGCATGAGGTACTATGAATATGCAAGAGGCCATCATCCCTATGAGTTGCATGAACACTCGAGCTGGAAGAGAGTGTTGCGGCTGGAATCTTGTTATAAGGGCTTGCATGCTTGCTATCCTGGCTGGACTGGGATAAGCAAGGCTCTTTGAGGTTTTTATTGTGTGACCCAGATATCGTTGGATGTGGGATGGTTGGAGGTGAAACTTTGCGAGGTTTATGGTAAACCCTAAATCGTGAAGGGGGTGTGGTGGCGGGGTGTGGTGTGGGTGTGTTTTTTTTTTTTTTTTTTTTACACACTGGGTATGTGACTTGGCTTTTATGAGCCAGTCGTCCAAATATGGGAAGACGTGAATTTGTTGTCTTTTTAGGTGGGCTGCCACCACTGCCAGACATTTTGTGAAGACCCTGGGTGTTGTGGTAACTCCTAATGGGAGAACCTTGGACTGGTAATGCTGTCCGTCCACCACAAATCAAAGATTATTTCCTGTAAGCAGGGTGAATGGGAATGTGGAAGTAGGCGTACTTGAGATCTAATGTGGCAAGGAAGTCGCCTTGTTTTAGTAGCGGGAGGACCTGTTGAAGAGTGACCATGTGGAAATGGGTAATTTCACTAGATACAATGGTATAAGTAATAGGATGTAGGCGCCTATAGGTAATTACACCAGGTATAGTGAAAAGGACCTTATTAGTGACGGTGCTCAAGGGTTAGAGAGAAGCACCTGCCTCCCTCGGTTCTGTGGCAAAAGCAACAAGATATCATAAAATGTATACCCAAGCACACGTAAAATTCAACTGATAGTTTCAAATGTTAATCACTCATAAAACATAATAAATCAATCAGTTTCTTTCTCCTTTTTTCTTTCTTTCTAATTGGTCTTCAAGTTTTCAGTTAGTAAGCAGTTCCCAAGCCAACATGTGTTTCGTCGCCTCAGTATAGTTGTACATGCGACTTGTTCACGGCTAGGTAGAGAATAATATGATGTTTTACATTACTTGTTACTCGCAAGCATTTGTTAATTCCAAAACAAATGTTCTCCCAGGGGAATTCAAATAGTGCCAATAGTGACATTCAAATTAAAATGCGAGAAATCACATGTTATGAGATGCACTATTTTCTAGGAAAATAAGAACTACAGATAGAGTGCACTTTTGCGAAAACATACTGAACAACCTTTTGAATTACGATGTGATCTGATGCATAAAAGTATAAATTGTATACAAAGCCGCTTAAGAAAAGATTTTACTCCTCAGTGTATGATAATGAGTAACAAACAGTAATGTCACTTATACACAATAGCCACTGATGACAACCTGTTAGATATATAGCAGGTGCATACACATAACAAGGACGCAGTGAGAGTTTTTGATCCATGCGTATTAACTTTAGAGAATTTTTGGCGGTGTTAAACCAGGTGCGAGACTATTCGTAATATAAACGCTGGGACCCCGTGGGCTTGTGCAAGATAAGAATGGTTTCAGAGAATATGAGGAACACAGACTTGATATAATTTTCAGATACTGACCACAGGAATTAGACTTATTGGATAACATGTTATGATGTGTAGTAGTGTTTATAGATAGATTTACAAAATTGTGGAAAGCGCAATCCGGTATTGTAGCGCTCGCGCAGAACAGCCTTCAACCCAGGACCAATTTGTACACAAACAGGGTGCTTACCCGATCCAAGATGGCCGCCACTATAACACTAGCTTAATGCACAGGGAATACTGTCTCGCTAACTTACAGAATTTTGGCCTCACGAGTAACACACGATGCCACATATGACCCGCTTTTATGATGTACAGGGTTATTTTAAATATTAGTATTATTTTTATCTGAGTACTGAAACTTGCGCTTTCTAAAAATCCCACGTTTCTTCTCTTAAAAATATCCCATATGGACTGGAGCTAAATGTTACGATTACCGCTGGAGCTCACACCGGGATGGGGGGTGGGTCCGTGCACTAAACACTGATATTCAATAACATTTATGCCCACTTTAAGATGGGGATTGCTGCCTGACCACATACGTGATCACGCGCTGGGGACGCGATCACGTGACCCTTCAGGGCAACATAGCGGGACATTTGGAGTCATGCCAGTACTCACATTGTGGAGTCCGGCGTGAGGAGAAGAGTTCGCGTATCCGCGGCTCGTTTTTTACACTCTCCAGGTAATGACGACTTAGTGAGTGCCCTATATTGCCGCGGTAGAGCGCGGAGTTATGGGGTGTTTTAGATATCAATGGTGGGCATTTTTCTGAACAATAATGCCGCTCTGTATTAAAGCCAGGCCGGTCTTTGTCTGTTTATCCCTTCAATAGAATTGGAAATTAAGATTGCAAAGTAACGGATTATTTTCTGGAAACCGGCCCAGCAGTCCTTATCAGGATTTCCCCTCACGCCACAGTAGTAGTGTGGCTTGGAATTATCACCTCACTTTAAGTATGTATAAAATATGGGAATGTAGAAGGCTGATGATTACTGCACAGCATTTAGCTTTGAATCTTTGAAAATGCAGAGATTAGTCCAGAGTGTAATATACACACACTTGTTTTCCTTTCTTTGCTCTCTTCACAGACCTCAATACAGTGAATCTGTTCAGGTCAGTGGGTCTCGTATTTGTGGTTTTGGTCGAACTGAGAACAACGTTGAGGTCTCAGTTTGCAAACTAAGGTGGTGTTTCAGGTTTTGTCACTGGGTGACGTATTTTGGCTTGTCTTAGATAAACTGGTGCTACGATTCATATATAATATAACTCATCACATAGCCATTCATTGTCACGTGGACTTTTCACCTTCAAAGCACAAGAAAATGTATGTGAACAGCTGTTTCCATTATCAACATTCATCCCAACATCTGTCATCCGTAATTTAAGAATCCAGGATGCCTCATTCCTGCGTAACATCAGTTCTCTATTACCTCCCCTTGGGTTTCTCAAGGTTTGCTCTATCCCGTAAAAGGAGAAGTCTTTATGATGTCCTTGTGCATGGCATTCTGTAATATGCGTCACGATAGGGTATCTGAGGTTGCCCTGTTTGACCACACTCAGGTGTTCCCCAATCCCCTCACGTACTGGCCGTATGGTGCTCCCCACATATTTTTTGGTGCAACGGCATTCAATTATGTATACTACAAAATTAGTACTGCAGTTTATGTTCGTGGTGATCTTGTAGCGGTTACCAGGGCCTGTGAAGTCTACCTTCTTTCTGTTTGCCCATTTGCATACTGAACAACGTCCACACCCATAGAATCCCACCGCGCGTGTAGTCAAGCAATTCGTATTGGTCTTTGGTGTGGGATAACTGGGGCTCAAGAGGTTCCTCAGACACATTCCTCTCCTGTACGTTATTTCTGGTCTGTTGATGGATCCTATCAGTGTTACATCTTCCCTCAGAATATGCCAATGTCTATTAAGACTTTGTCAAAACAACCGAGTGTACAGACGCAATGACTCACCGCTTCAAACAAAGGGGTTATGACAAACGTACCCAAGAAAAAGCTAAAACAAGGATTGAGATGACAGAGAGAAGCAACTCTGAGGGACACTGCTAACAAAAAGAAGAATGATAACAAAATCAGATTTGTTACAAATTATAATAATCTCTCGGTTGTTTTGACCAAAAGTCTTAATAGACATTGGCATATTCGGAGGGAAGATGAAACACCGATAGGATCTATCAACAACAGATCAGAAATAACGTACAGGAGAGGAATGTGTCTCAGGAAC
The DNA here is from genome assembly GCF_964204655.1 of Triturus cristatus. Taxonomy (NCBI): domain Eukaryota; kingdom Metazoa; phylum Chordata; class Amphibia; order Caudata; family Salamandridae; genus Triturus; species Triturus cristatus. The sequence goes on from NC_140590.1 coordinate 1,352,320,372, forward strand.
CTCTTGAGCCCCAGTTATCCCACACCAAAAACCAATACGAATTGGTTGACTACACGCACGGTGGGATTCTATGGGTGTGGACGTTGCTCAGTATGCAAATGGACAAACAGTAAGACGGTAGACTTCACAGGCGCTGGGAACAAACGCTACAAGATCACCACAAACATAAATTGCAGTACTAATTTTGTGGTATAGATAATTGAATGCCGTTGCACCAAAATATATGTGGGGAGCACCATACGACCATTACGTGAGAGGACTGGGGAACACATGAGGGCGGTCAAACAGGGCGACTTCAGATACCCTATTGCGACGCATATTACAGAATGCCATACACAAGGACATCATAAAGACTTCTCCTTTCACGGGATAGAGCAAAACTTGAGAAACCCAAGGGAGGGTAATAGAGAACTGATGTTACGCAGGAATGAGGCATCCTGGATTCTTAAATTACGGACGACAGATGTTGGGATGAATGTTGATAATGAGATGCACTATTTTTTAGGAAAATAAGAACTACAGATAGAATCCACTTTTCCGAAAACATACTGAACAACCTTTTGAATTACGATGTGATCTGATGCATAAAAGTATAAATGGTATACAAAGCCGCTGAGGAAAAGATTTTACTTCTCAGTGTATGATAATATGAGTCACAAACAGTAATGTCACTTATACACAATAGCCACTGATGACAGCCTGTTAGATATATAGCAGGTGCATACACATAACAAGGACGCAGGGAGAGTTTTTGATCCATGCGTATTAACTTTAGAGAATTTTTGGCAGTGTTGAACCAGGTGCGAGACTATTCGTACTAAATATAAACGCTGGGACCCCGTGGGTTTGTGCAAGATAAGAATGGTTTCACAGAATATGAGGAACACAGACTTGATATAATTTTCAGATACTGACCACAGGAATTAGACTTATTGGATAACATGTTATGATGTGTAGTAGTGTTTATAGATAGATTTACAAAATTGTGGAGAGCGCAATCTGGTATTGTAGCGCTCGCGCAGAACAGCCTTCAACCCAGGACCAATTCGTACAAAACATGGTGCTTACCCGATCCACGATGGCCGCCACTATAACACTAGATTAATGCATAGGGAATACTGTCCCGCTAACTTACAGAATTTTGGCCTCACGAATAACACACAATGCCACATATGACCCGCTTTTATGATGTACAGGGTTATTTTAAATATTAGTATTATTTTAATCTGAGTACTGAAACTCGCGCTTTCTAAAAATCCCACGTTTCTTCTCTTAAAAATATCCCATATGGACTGGAGCTAAATGTTACATTACCGCTGGAGCTCACACAGGGATGAGGGGTGGGTCCGTGCACTAAACACTGATATTCAATAACATTTATGCCCACTTTAAGATGGGGATTGCTGCCTGACCACATACGTGATCACGCGCTGGGGACGCGATCACGTGACCCTTCAGGGCAACATAGCGGGACGTTTGGAGGCATGCCAGTACTCACATTGTGGAGTCTGGCGTGAGAAGAAGAGTTTGCGTATCGGCGGCTCGCTTTTTACACTCTCGCTTTTTACACTCTCCAGGTAATGACGACTTAGTGCGTGCGCTATATTGCAGGCGGTAGAGCGCGGAGTTGTGGGGTGTTTTAGATATTAATGGTGGGCATTTTTCTGAACAATAATGCCGCTCTGTATTAAAGCCAGGCCGGTCTTTGTCTGTTTATCCCTTCAATAGAATTGGAAATTAAGATTGCAAAGTAACGGATTATTTTCTGGAAACCGGCCCAGCAGTCCTGATCAGGATTTCCCCTCACGCCACAGGAGTAGTGTGGCTTGGAATGATCGCCACACTTTAAGTATGTATAAAATATGGGAATGTAGAAGGCGGATGATTACTGCACAGCATTTAGCTTCGAATCTTTGAAAATGCAGAGATTAGTCCAGAGTAATATACACACTTGTTATCCTTTCTTTGCTCTCTTCACAGACCTCAATACAGTGAATCTGTTCAGGTCAGTGGGTCTCGTATTTGTGGTTTTGGTCGAACTGAGAATAACGTTGAGATCTCAGTTTGCAAACTGAGGTGGTGTTTCAGGTTTTGTCACTGGGTGACGTATTTGGGATTGTCTTAGATAAACTGGTGCTAAAATTCATATAATATAACTCTCATCACATAGCTATTCATTTTCACGCGCACTTTTCACCTTCAAAGCACAAGAAAATATATGTGTACAACTGTTTCCATAACGTGTGATTTCTCGCATTTTAATTTGAATGTCACTATTGGCACTATATGCATGAACGAATACTAGCCTTTGAGGTGCTAATATATGATTAGCACCGCGTCACTTTGAATTCCCCTGGGAGCACATTTGTTTTGGAATTAACAAATGCTTGCGAGTAACAAGTAATGTAAAACATCATATTATTCTCTACCTAGTCGTGAACAAGTCGCATGTACAACTATACTGAGGCGACGAAACACGTGTTGGCTTGGGAACTGCTTACTAACTGAAAACTTGAAGACCAATTAAAAAGAAAGAAAGAAAAAAGGAGAAAGAAACTGATTGATTTATTATATTTTATGTGTGATTAACATCTGAAACTATCAGTTGAATTTTACGTGTGCTTGGGTATACATTCCATGTGGAAATGGTCTGATTGTGTGTAGAGGTTTAATGGTCGGAGGTCCAAGATGGGTCTCAGGGTTCCGTCCTTCTTTGGAATGAGGAAGTACAGGGAGTAAACCCCTGTGTTTTGGTGATGAAGGGGAACTGGTTCTATGGCATGTTTTTCTAGGAGGGAAAGTATCTCTTGTTTTAGAAGCGTTAAGTGCTCTGCTGACATTGGACGCTGTTTGGGTGGTATGTTTGGGGGAATTGAAGTGAGCTCTAGGCAATAACCTGATTGGATGATTTGTCTCACCCACCTGTCTGTGGTGATGTTGTTCCAGATAGGTAGGAACTGCAGCAATCTTCCCCCGACCGGAGTAGAGTGGTCCAGGGGAGTGGAGGGAAGTCATTGTTTAGGGGTGGAGGCGGTACAAGTGTTGGTAGTTTTGCCTCTACCCTTATTGTTATTGCCCATGTAGCCTCCTCTGTAATAGCCTCTGTTAGATGAGGTCTGGGTGCGACTCTTGTAGGAAGTGGAGGGGTTATCAGTGGTAAAACCTCTAGAGGCGCCCCTATAAGAGGAGCGACGAAAGGAACTTCTGGAGCTTGCGATTGCAAAGCTCCCATTGATTTGGTAGTGTCGGTGTCCATCTTTTCTAAAGATGAATCTACTGTGGGCCCAAATAGGTGTTTCTGGTCAAATGATTGATTTAATATGGTGGTTTGAACCTCGGATTTGAAGCCGGAAATACGTAACCAGGCATGTCTGCGTAAAAGGACACTGGTATTAATAGCCCGGGATGCTGTGTCTGCAGCATTCAGAGCACAACAGATGGAGGTATTGGTTATGAGCTTGCCTTTCTGGATGAGATCATTAGCTCGTGTTTTGTATTGATCTGGAAGGTGTTGTAGTAGGGTCTCTAGCTTGTCTTAGTGTGCCCTAACATATCTAGCGAGCAAAGCCTGTGTGTTGGCAATCCTCCATATGTTGGCTGCTTTGGACGCCGTTCCTTTACCAGATGCGTCCAGCAGTTTTGACTCTTTATCAGGAGGTGGAGCATCCCCTGAAGTTTGTGAATTAGCCCTTTTCCTGGCGTTGGAGACCACTAAGGAATCCAAGGGTACCTGCCCTTTAATATAAATAGGGTCAGCTGGGGCAGACTTGTACTTCTCTATGTTGGGGTTAATGACACTGGCCCTTACAGGATCCTTAAACACTTCAGGAGCATGTTTGATTACCCCTTTTAACATTGGGAGAATGGAAGTGGACCTTTGGGATGGTGCAAAAGTATCCATGAGGAAATCTTCCTCTACAGGATCTGTGTGTAAGTTCACTCTGTGGTATCCTGCTGCCCTGTGTATGAGCTGAGTGAAACCTATAGTGTCCTCAGGAGGGGATGGTCTAGATGGGTAGATGTCGTCCCGAGGTGGGTCTGTGACATCTGGTGTGTCATAATCCTCCCATGGGTCTTTTGGGGTACCAGGAGTACTAGGTTCCCCTAAAGGTTGATCATCCCCTTGGTCGTCAGAGGTGTCATCCTCAGCCTGAGGTGGAGGAGATGGTGAGGGCGTTGAATATGGAATAGGAGAGTGGTGTGGAGGGGGAGGTGGAGAATGAATCCTTAAAGGAAAAGTTGCAATGTCTTTCTTTTTTGAAAGGAAGTGGAGCTGGTACAGGCTTGTCCATTTTCTGTTTCTTGGAAAGACTAAGTACGAGTTGACCTGTCTTGGGGTCTTTTTGAAGGGTTTTTGGGGTTGGATCTGGTCTTAAAAGCTCCTCCTCTGAAGCATGCTACTTCGGTGCCGATTTTTTCGGGTCCAACTCTGTGTGTCAGGGGTTTTGGAGTAGTTTTGTGCTCCTTAGGCCTGGTATCAGGAGTTTTCCTCGGTTCCGGTAGGGTCTTCGGTACCGGTTCTTTGTTCGGTTCCGATGGTCTTTTCGGATCCATAGGCTGAGCGCCGTGGTCTTCGGAACTGGGTGTTTGGTCGGTTCCAAGGGTTTTTTGGGCTCCGAAGGCTGAGTGTCTGAGGTCTTTGGAACCGGGTGTTTGACTGGCTCCGACGATTTTTTCGGAGCCAGGACGTCCGTACCGGGGGATTTCGGCACCGAAGGCATTGATGTGGAGCTAGGCGTTGGTGCGGAAGAAGGTAGTGGTTTCTTTTTTGGTGCCGGGGATGGAGTTTCGGCACCAACGGCAGGCTGGCTCGATCCAGAGTGGCCTGAAGGTTTTTGTATCGACATCTTTGCCGAGCCCGAAGGTGGGGAGTGAGAAGTATTGTCCCGGTGTGCACCTAGGCCCGAAGGTGAAGGTGTGACCGAAGCCTTTTTGGGAATGGGTGGTGGAGAAGGGTCGACGTCAGTACTTACGACCCGCTGCCCCGGAGTGATGTCTTCGACGTTGGAGTCGTCGGCTTCGGAGGAGCTGATGTTGCCCTGTTGGATCTGCTCCTGCTCCGATACGTTGATGCCTTCCTGGAAGATGTAATCGGGAATCGATGTCAATGATCGAGCCATGGTTCTTCGAGCTAGATGATCCCAAATTGTCTTCTTGGAGCGGAAAGAGGCACAAGCTAGACAGTCTTTGGCCTCGTGCTCGGATGAAAGGCAGAGGTTACACACCTCATGAAGATCGGCGTGTGGAAGGATTAGTTACTTACCTGTAATCCTAGTTCTCATCCAGGGGTATACTCAAAGTCATAATCTATGAATAACCACCGCCCAAGTGCGGGATCCCGGAGCATATAGAAAATTCATATATATAGAAAATACATATACATATATATATACACACACATGTATATATTTATATATACATACATATGTGAAAACATATACATGCAGCCTAAAATGTTTCCAACATGACAAAAATGCTGAAATTACATAGGTTTGCATTGTAGTACCCCTACCTTCCTAACCCATAAGGAAAAAAGGAAGCAGTAAACTATTGTCATACAATAATGGTTTATTGTCATAAAGCAAACTTGTAATTGCAGGCATTTGCCTGTAGGCTGCAGCAAAGTACTAAGAAACAAAGAAAACTGACACCTTGCCTTTAAGGTATTAGAGTAGTGTTACCGTGCCTTTAAGACCTGCCGGAGACCCATTGCTCCCATGATGCACCACAGGTGGCAGTTAGGTCAGTTCTTTTTGACGGTGCACATGCACCCGAGTAGATCTGCAATCAATAAACAATAACTTGAAGAGAATGCTCGTCCGGGGAGGTGGGTGAGTCGCTTATGACTTTGATGAGTATACCCCTGGATGAGAACTAGGATTATAGGTAAGTAACTAATCCTTCTCATCCAGAGGATACTCATCAATAGTCATAATCTATGAATAGAGTAGCAAGCCCATACCCAAAGTCTCACGGACGAGCAAAAGAGCATATAGAACATGAAGTATCATCACATTCAAACAGCAATTATGCAAAAATAATTCTCACAGCGGCCTGCCCCACCTGGGCATCGGCCTGTACATCTGAATCTAGGCAGTAATGGCATGTAAAGGTATGTATCGAGCGCCATGTAGCCGCCTTGCAAATCTCAGACATAGGAATGTTGCGAAGGAGAGCTGTAATAGAAGCTTTCCCTCTGGTAGAGTGTGCTTGTGGTCTGCCCTACAGAACCTTGTTGGCTAGTTGGTAGGACAGGGCTATACAGGAGACGATCCATCTAGAAATAGATCTTTTGGAAGCTGCCAGCCCGGTAGTTGTTGGACCATAATTGAAAAAGAGCCAGTCAGACTTCCTAAGTGGAAGGGTTTTATCAAGGTAAAACGTCAATACCCACTGGAGGTCTAGAGAATGTAAAGCTCTCTCCGGGGGAATGGTTGGCTGAGGAAAGAAAGTGGGCAACGTGATAATCTGATTCATGTGGAAATCCGAGACCACCTTAGGCAGGAAACTCAGATGAGTCCGCAGCACCACTCTATTGGCGTGGAAAACAGTGTAAGGCTCCTTGCACCACAGTGCCCAAATCTCACTCACCCAGCGGGCTGAAGTGATGGCTACAAAGAAAGTAGCTTTCCAGGTCAAATGCTACAAAGATGCCTTATGAATAGGCTCGAAAGGAGCCCCCATCAATTTGGTGAGGACAATGTTAAGCTCCCAGGGAGGCAAAGGGGACCTCACTGGTGGAAACACTTTCTTAAGCCCCTCTAGGAAATCTTTGACCACAGGCATTTAAAAGAATGGGGTCTGGGTAGGAGACTTTCTATAAGCTGTGATAGCAGCTAAGTGGACCCTGATGGAGGGGTACTTCAGGCCTGACCTTGCCAAGTGCAACAAGTATGGAAGAATCACTTGCTCTTGACCTTGAGTCGGATCAAGAGCGTTGTCCCTACACCAAAGGTAAAATCTCTTCCACTTGAAAGCATAAGACTTTCTGGTGGAGGGCCTCTTTGCTTCTCTAAGAATGTCCATACAGTCAGCCGAAAGGTCTAAATGTCCGTACTGGATGACTTCAGGAGCCATGCAGTCAACCGTAGGGACGGGAGGTTGGGATGAAACACTCTCCCCTCGTTCTTGGTCAGTAAGTCCGAGCGGCAGGGCAGCCTCCGGTGTGGAACCTCTGACAGTTGGGATGAGATCCGGGTACCACCACTGGCGTGGCCACTCTGGCCCTATCAGGATCATTCTGGTGTTGGTCCTGTGGAACTTCTGTATGACCGCCGAGATTAGAGGGAGCGGAGGAAAAGCGTACAGCAATGTCTGCGACCAGCTGATCAAAAGTGCATTCCCCCGTGATCCCTGCTGGGGGAATCTGGACGCGAAGACGGGGAATTTTGTGTTTGACGTGTCTGCGAACACATCGATGTCCGACACTCCCCATTGCCGAAAGACTTCCCGAGCGATGTCTTCGTTGAGCACCCAGTCGTGCGCTTCTACGAAGTCTCTGCTGAGGCCATCTGCCTGCACGTTCAGGGTTCCTGGAAGGAGGACTGCGACGATTGAGACCTCTCGCCAGCAGCCACTGCCAAATGGATTGGGCTTCCAGAGACAGGACTTGTGACCTGGTGCCTCCTTGCTTGTTCAGATAGAACATCGTTGTTGTGTTGTCTGTGTGAATCTGAATGTGGCTGGATTGAAGAGACGGATACAGGGATTTGAGCGCCAGATGGACCGCCCGTAGCTCCAAGAAGTTGATGTGATAACTTCTTTCTGTCTCGGACCAGAGACCTTGTACCTGAAGCTGGCCCATATGAGCTACCCAGCCTTGCATTGAGGCATCTGTGACCACTGTCTGTGTTCGAGGCGTCTGATGAAAAGGGACCCCTTGCAGCAGGTGAGAACATTTCATCCACCATCTGATGGAGTCCCTGGCAGCTTGGTGGAGAGAGATACGATCTTCCCAGCGACCTGACCTCTGAGACCATTGATCTTCGAGTGCCTGTTGTAGAGGCCGCATGTGAAGGCGTGCATTGGGCACAATGTAGATGCACGAGGCCATCGATCCCAGTAGTGAAGACACTTGCCTGGCTGTGGGAAGTGCAGTGTCGAGAAGAGTGTGGCACTTGAGCAGCATTGATGACAACCTCTCCTCCGAAGGACACACGCTTGCCTCTGCGGAGTCCAGGGAGGCACCCAGATAGTGTATCCGTTGAGTGGGGTTGAGGACCGACTTTTTGTAGTGGACTTGCAACCCCAAGGAATGCAGCAGGTTGAGGCAGTATGAGAGATGGCTCTGGAGTAGCACAGGTGTGGAGCTTTTCAGGAGGCAGTCGTCTAGGTATGGCTAGACGAAGATCTTCCACCTGCGGAGGAAGGCAGCCACCACCGCCATGCACTTGGAGAATGTCCATGGGGCGGATCTGAGGCCGAACGGAAGCACTCTATATTGGTAGTGTTGACGAGAGACCTGAAACCTGAGAAATTTGCGATGTTTCACTGAGACAGGAATGTGAAAGTAGGCGTCCTGCAGGTCGATGGCAAACATCCAGTCTCCCTGGTGAAGGTGCGGAAAGATTTGATGCAGGGCTAGCATTCTGAATTTTTCCTTTCTGATAAACCTGTTCAGCAGGCGCAGCTCGAGTATAGGTCTGTACTCTTTGGCTACCCCTCCCTTTTGAACTAGGAAATAGCGAGAGTATACCCCCTGGTTTCTTTGGAGAGATGGGAGCTCTTCTATGGCCCTCTTGGAGAGGAGGATAGATACTTCGTCCTGTAAAAGCCGACTTTGAAGTTGAGGAAGGCGCTTCAATTGCGGGGGCACTTGCTGAGGGGGAGACTTGAACCTTAGCAAGTAACCATGCTGCAAAATATTCAGCACCCATTTGTCTCTTGTTATGATTTCCCACTCTTCCAGGTGGAAAAACGATACTCCCTCCTACCGGAGTGGCGAACGGGTGCGGAGGAAGCAATGCCTCACTGTTTGGAAGGCTGCTTAGTGGTGGACTGTTGCTGCTTGGAGTTCCCTCTTCCTCTGCCACAACCCCTCTGCTGGAATTGGGACGTCTGCTGGTTCTGGGAGGACCATTGAGGGGTTTGAACCCTCTGCTGAAAGGAACGTTTGTCGACCTGACAAAAGCGCTTCCAGTATTCTTTGCGCTTTTCCAGACCTACAGCCTTGACAGTGTCCAGCTCTGCCTTCATCTTGTTCATCTCCTCATCTGGAGATCCCCGAACAAGGAGGAGCCGTTAAATGGAAGATTCAGTATCTTCTTCTGTGCATCAGGCTTGAGGCCTGTGAGGCGCAGCCAGGCTGAGCGCCGTAAACAGACGCCATGGGAGTAACCATAAGCGGCGAGATCTGAGGCATCCACTGCCGCACATATAACTTGATTGGCTACTAGCCCACCTTCGAGCAGAAATTCGCTGAAGTCCTGCCGGTCTTCTTTGGGGAGCTTTTCAGTGAACCTTGACAGGGAGTCCCAAAGAGACCTGTCATATCGCCCAAGAAGGGCTGAGGCACTTGCAATCTTCATGGAAGAAGCCGACGTATTGCACATTTTCCTGCCATTGGAGTCCATCTGCTTACTGTCCTTCTCTGGGGAGACAGAAGATGACGCAGATGCTGAATGAGACCTCATGGCGGCTGCCACAATGACAGTCTGCTGATGGATCAGCTCTGAGAAATAAGGGCTCCTCGGCTGGGGCCTTATACTTATTGGCAATCCTGGATGGTACGGAGCCCACCGTAGCAGGGGTGAGGAATGTGGCCATAGCTGGTTCCAAGAATCCTGGCACCAAAGGAAGCAGCAGTCTAGGAGCTGGTGTAAGGTGTCAAAGATGATAGATGTGGGAACTACAGGGGTATTCAAAGTGATGTTTAGTTTCTTCGCACCCCTACCCAGGACATCTGAGATGGTCGCGATGTCGTCGATGGGAGACACCCGCGATGGAGGAGTCTAGGAGAAGGTCGGAGAATAGTCCCGGACCGAGGACCTCGTGGAGGAAGACCATGTGGGCCATCTCGTGCGTCTTCTCTTATGGAGACGGTCGTGATGAGAGCTGCGACGACCCCTGGACCTTGATCTGTGCCTGGAAGGTGATCTTTATCTTCTGGGGGGTGACGGACGACCCCTGGACCATGATCGGTGCGTGGACGGTGATCTTGGTCTTCTGAGGGGAGACTTGCTTCTCTGAGGCGAGATCCTAGAAAGCGAGTAAGTGCAAGAGTAGTCCGAGCCCGGACTTCTGCAGTCACCTGTCCCGACACCTTCCAGCCAGCGAGGCGACAGACCGTACTTCTCTCCAGCTTTGGGAGATTTCTCAGGTGAAATTTGCACAATATGCAATCCTGGGGATGATGACTGGTCCCCAGATGACGTCTAGTCTGTGGCCGCTGCACTTTTCTGCCTCGACGTCGATGAAGTCTGTGTCACCATCTGCGTCGATCGAGGAGAACTGCTATGGGAACGCCGTCCCACTCTCGACGGCGGTCTCGACGTCGATCGCCTACGGCGATGTGGAGACCTAGACGTCGACCATCGCCGTCGGTCTGGTGATCTCGACGTCGATCTCCCATGGCGCAGAGTTGGCGTCGACCTTCTTGACTTCGCGTGATGGGACTTCCACAAAGCTATCGACGTCGACAAGCCCACTTGCGGCGAGATATTCTCAGTCATGACTCTTGACCCACAGCCTTCGAGCCCGAAGCGCTGTGCCTCAACGCCGACTTACTTGCATGCGGCGGAGAATCTTGACGTCGAGATGGTGATTTGTCCCTCGACACTGAAGAGTGTCTGGGTCTTTGACGGCGACTTCGACTCTCCGGGTACCTTCTTCTTTCTGGACTCAGGAGAGGTGATATGTCGCCGTTTTCGGTGTTGTTGGCTTGAAGGTGGATTGAAGACTCCATGGTCACCTCCATGATGGCATCTGTCCTTCTCCAGCTGGGCATGAAGTTTTATGCGTTCTCTGTGACGCAGAGTCCGCCTGGAAAATTTCTGGCAGTGGTAACACTGGTCAGGATTGTGTGAGGATGGAAGACACACAATACACACAGAGTGTGGATCTGCCAGTGCCATCTTCTTGTCACAGGAAGGGCATTTCCTGAATAAGGCAGGCATTCTGACTAGAAAACATTATGGTAAGACCTAAAAAACAGTAGAATAAGCCTTTAGGAGTCAGAAATTGTCGAGTTTTCTGAGAAAAATATCAATTAAATCACTTCCAGTGAAAAAACTGAAGAGCTCAAGCTCCAGGATCCTCATAGAAGGAGCCGGAAAAAGAACCGACCTAACTGCCACCTGTGGCGCATCATGGGAGCAAGGGGTCTCCTGCAGGTCTTAAAGGCACGGTACCCCTACTCGAATGCCTTAAAGGCAAGGTGTCAGTTTTCTTTGTTTCTTGGTACTCTGCTGCAGCCTACAGGCAAATACCTGCAATTACAAGTTTGCTTTATGGCAATAAAGCATTATTGGATGACAACTGTTTACTGCTTCCTTTTTTCCTTATGGGTTAGGAAGGTAGGGGTACTACAATGCAAACCTATGTAATTTCAGCATTTTTGCCATGTTAGAAACATTTTAAGCTGCATGTATATGTTTTCACATATGCATATATATATGTATTTCTATATGCTCCGGGATCCCGCACATGGGTGGGGATTATTCATAGATTATGACTATTGAGGAGTATCCCCTGGATGAGAAACTTGGAACCGCATTTAGGACACTTTTTGAAGTGAGTCCTTTCCATGAGCCAAAGGCCTATTGGCGCAGGTAGGCCCGAAGGCCTGCGTCGACGACCGGAATTGAAGATTTGAAGTTTTAAGAGAAGCGCGTCAAATGGGAACGCGATCGAAACAATACCAAAGTATGGGTGAAGGATTTTGCGTTGAAAAGATGATCGGTAACGACACCGAAATGGAGCGCGATGAACACATCCGAGCCTGATGGCGGAAAAAAGTCGATGCCATGTGCACTATTGTCCAAAGGAGGAGCCACCTATCTCGTGAACTTCCAAAGACTTTTCCAAGACAACAACAAAGTGCAAACATCCGGGCCCAACACCAGATGGCGATCTATGCACAGTGTGTGATCTGCAGCTCATATGCCTCGAACATTACTTGTGGTTTCAATATCTTAATTAAAATACAATGCAACAAGGCTTGGAGGGAGTGATTCCTAGAGAAAAACTCCCCTCATGTCGTCGTAATGTATTAAACTTTGGTAAGTACGGATACAGTCAGGCTCATTCAATTTTTCTCTTTTAGCTCCACCATGACCATCAATTAAACAAAATCTTATTTCTTGAACCTTAGATTGGGCAGGTCATCTGTGCCTTCACCCACCTCTGTGTACCAAACCTCCTGCAGCCCTGTTGAGCTGTGATGAATGTTTAACTTAACCAACCTCAAATATTCAAACTATTCACAAATTCAAAATAGCTAATATTGCATCAATTATTTTATGATATCCAAGACGCGCTATGGCATGACATCTGTCCTTGCCATGTCTGTTCTACTGGTAGAACATTATGGGAGCAGGAGCTAAATAACTTATCCGAGGTGATTCGGTTGGAGGATCAGGTAAAGGAGGGGGTGGGCTTTAGCCATTATTGGCAAGAACATCCACAAAACAGAGGCTGCAAAACATAGGACTGAACAATCTGGGAACTTGGGCATACCCATATATTCAATCAACATATTGCTGTATTCCGATAAAAGCCTACACTACGTCATTTATTTAGCCACCACACTCCCACCTATCTTACTGACAAGTGAAGCATACAATGAGAGAAATAGTCTAGTGGCTAAGCTGCAGACTTCAGAATGATAGTTGGTTTCCCAGTCGGTGAGATTATAGGAAAAAAATCACTTAACCTCACGGTACCTACAAATTGTTAATATGAAAAGAACAAGTTACTTACCTTTGGTAACGTTCTATCTGTAAGAAACATAGGTTAGTTCTAGATTCCTTACCTTAGAATTACCCCCAGGTGTCAGACTGGATCGGGAAAGTTTTTTCGTCAGCAGTACCTCTGTGCGTTGGAAGGTGGCGTCGGTCGGCTCCATGTCAGTCTTTGGCGTTGTGATCGCCCAGATGACGTTGCGGTAGCTACGTAGACGCCGCCCTCACGTGTCGATGTTAGTTCTGTACATGACTTTCTGCGCCAGAAACGCAGTGCCATGCAAGACACTGACCACTGGCACAAAACAAGGGCCCTGAAAGGATGTCCTTAACCCTAGAATTCAGATCGCAGAACGGAGAGGATGGGTAAGGCAGTAAGGAATCTATAACTAACCTATGTTTCTTACAGATATATTGTTACGGAAGGTAAGTAACTTGTTCATCTGAAAGAAACAGTTAGTTATAGATTCCTTACCTTAGAATAGATACCCCAGCAATGCCAACCCCGGAGGTGGGTCTGCGAACCAAGATCACACCAGAAAGTCACAGAGAACAGAACGGCCAAAGAAGCGGTCTCTCCGGACTTGGCTTTCCAGGCAGTAGTGTTTCGTAAACTTGTGCAGCGATGTCCACGTAGCTGTTTGATAGATGTCATGCAGAAGGACTCCTCGTCCCAAAGCAGTAGTGGCTGCCGTCGCCCTGGAGGCTTCTTTTTAGCTAGAGAATAGCAGGCTTTAATACACAAAATGACCCATCTAGAGATAGTCCGCTTGTGTACGACCCGACCTTTCTTGGCGCCCACGTACCCAACAAAGAGGTCATCCACCGGGAACGGTTTTGTGCGATCCAGATAAAAGGAAAGCGCACATTTTGGGTCCAGATGGTGGAGCTTCTCTTCCTCTTTTGAAGGAGGCGGAAAGAAGGTGGGCAAATTGATAGTCTGCCCGATGTGAAAGGAGGTGACCACCTTGGGAAGAAAGGATGGACGAGTTCTTAGGACAACCGTGTCCGGATGTACAGCCAGAAAAGGAATTTTTGGATGAAAGAGCCTGGAGCTCACTCACTCACTCTTCTGGCAGATGTGATGGCTACCAGGAATGCAGTCTTAAGAGTTAAAAGAAGTAAAATACAGTTGTGAAGCAGCTCAAAGGGAGCGCACATCATATAGGTCAAGACAAAATTCAAGTCCCACTGAGGCATTATGAAGGGGATAGGAGGAAAGAGACGAGTAATGCCTTTTAAGAAACTATTTACAACCGGAGACATAAAGAGAGAAGGCTGATCAGGAAGCCTTAGAAAGGCGAGAATGGCCGAGAGATAGCCCTTGATAGTGCCCAGAGCAGAGCCCTGCTGGGCCAAATAAAGGAGGAACAAGAGAACCTCAGAAAGAGGGGCAGAAAGGAGATTCACAGCCTTTGCTGCGCACCATGCCACAAAATTATTCCATCGACAGGTGTATACCGTCTTAGTGGAGGGACGCCTGGCAGCCAAGATTACATCACAGACTTTGGGTGGGAAAACAAACGACGTCAACTGCCGCCGCTCAATCTCCACGCAAGGAGGTGGAGGCTGGACAGGTTCGAGTGGAGGACATCCCCTGCTGCTGCCACAGAAGATCCTCCCAAAGAGGCAGTCGAATCAGAGGATCGATGGCCATGTTGAGTAGCTCGGGATACCAGACTCTTCGTGCCCAATCCGGAGCCACCAGAATGACTTGGGCCCTGTCGCGCTTGATCTTCTTCAGCACTCTGGGCAAAAGTGGTATAAGCGGAAAGTCTTACAACAGACTGCAACTCCACTCGTGACGAAAAGCGTCATCTAGCGAGTGCCGCCTTGGAAATTCCAACGCGCAGAATTGCTGACATTGCGCGCTCTCTTCGGTGGCAAACATATCTAACTAAGGCTCTCCCCACTGTTGAAAGAGACCTTGCACCACCTCCGTGTGAAGACGCCATTCGTGATCCATCATGCAACTACGGCTGAGTTTGTTCGCCCTGGCATTTAGTGAACCTGCCAGGTGTTGAACCACCAGGCACATGCCCTGATGTTGCAGCCATGTCCAGAGGTAGGGGCCTTTTGACATAGGGTCCACGGACCCACCCCTCCTTGTTTGTTGCAGTACCACATGGCGGTGGTGTTGTCCGTGAACACCTGCACTACTCTTCTCCGAACAGAGGGAAGGAATGCTTTCAGTGCAAGCTGGATCACCCGCAGCTCCAGAAAGTTGATGTGGAGCACGGACTCTGCCAGAGGCCTCTGATCTCCGCCTCTCCCATGTGGTCGCCCCGACCCAGTAGTGATGTGTTGGTCACCACTTTGAACTCTGGCTGAGGAAGTAAGAGGGATCTGCCGTTGACCCAATGCTGGTTCGTGAGCCACCACTGCAATTAGTGTGCAGTGCTCTCTGAGATCTGGACGCAATCGGACAGTGTCCCCTGATGTTGCACCCACTGGAACTTCAGGTTCCACAGCAGAGCCTGCATATGCCACCTGGCATGATCCACCAGCAGGACGCCATCAGGCCCAGCAGCCAGAGGGGCGTCCTGATCGAAACCCAGGAAAAGGGCTGAAAGATTGGAATCATAGCCCGAATATCCCAGACTCGCTGCTCAGGAGGATAGACCCAAAACTGTGTCGTATCCAGAACCGCTTCAATGAAGAGGAGCTTCTGAGAGGGAATCAGGTGTGACTTTGGCACGTTGATGGAGAACCCCAGCAAATGCAGGAGGTCGGCCATAGACTGGAGGTGGAGACGACTGCCTGGGACGAGCCCGCCTTCAACAACCAGTCATCAAGATAGGGGAAGACTGGAACCCCTGATCCGCGCAGATGAGCTGCAACCACTGCCATCACTTTCGTGAACACCCGAGGGGTGCTGGTAAGGCAGAAGGGGAGCAGGGTAAACTGCAAATGCTTGTGGCCTACCATGAACCACAAATAGCACCGGTGGCGGTGGGCCGGCAGTACGGGGATGTGGAAATAGGCGTCCTGCAGGTCCAACGCTACCATTCAGTCTCCCGGGTCCAGGGAAGACAAGACCTGAGCTAACGTCAACATTCTGAACTCCTCCCGGGGGAAGCGATTGACACTCCTGAGGTCCAAGATAAGATGCAGGCCCTTGTCCTTCCTGGTACCAGAAAGCAGTGGGAATAGCAACCACGACCACCTTCTGGGACAGGAACGAGCTCAATGGCTCCCTTGGCCAAGAGAGCCGAAACTACCTGTTGGAGAAGGTCCAGGTGATCCTCCGACATGCGATTGTACTGAGGTGGCATGGCTAGAGGGGTAGTCTCGAAGGGGAGGGAATAGCCCCTTCAGACTATCTGCAAAACCCACCTGTCCGACGTGATGGTGAGCCAGTGGGGGAGGTGATGGCAGATCCTGCCGCCCACTGGGGATTGATGTGCTTGAAAAGTCGGACTTGGAAGGTTTGGAGGCTGCTGCACGGTGGTGGTTCCCACGTCCCTGAACGCGCGAAGGTTGGGTAACTTGGGTCGGCCTGTGGCTCTGGGCGGCACATAGTGGGGCACGCCTTCCGTAGCCACGAAAGGGGAGAAAAGCAGACTGCGCAGGGCGGCTGGAGAGGCAGAGGACTTGTCCGTAGCCCGTGAGTCCTTGAAACGCTCCAGAGCGTGGTCTGCTTTGTCGCCAAAAATGCAACGGCCATCAAAGGGCATGTCCATAAGGGTGTTATGGACATCCCCAGAAAAGCCAGTCGATCTTATCCAGGTGTAGCGCCGAAGGGCTACAGACGTGGAAATCAGCCTGCCTAGAGAGTCGGCGGTATCCAGCACACAATGGATGGTAAACTTTGCTGTATCCCACCTGGTGGCAACAGCCTGGGAGAGCACTGTCCGGGCCTCCTCTGGATTCTGAGGCAGCACTTGTGCAACCGTGTCCCACACGGAGTGGTAATAACGGCCCAATAGACATCCGATGTTTACCGACCGCAGCTGGTGGAAGAAAAGGAATATGCTACTTACCAGTATGCATCTGTTCTTGGCATGTAGAGCTGCAGATCTACACACTTTTGCATAGATCTCTATCTGGTGTTGGGCCCGGATGTTTGCAGTTTGTTTTTCCTCTTGGAAAGTCTTTGGAAGTCACGAGGTCGGTGACTCCTCCTTTGGATCGTATTGCGCATGGGCTTCGGCTCCATCCTCAGATTGTTTTTCGCCAGCAGGGAAAGATGGAGAGTAGTAAGAACAGTGAAGAAACATGTGTGTATCTAAATAAGATAAACTGTAACAGATACAGGTAGCCGGGGAGGCGGGTGGGCGTGTGTAGATCTGCAGCTCTACATGTCAAGAACAGATGCATACTGGTAAGTAGCATATTCCGTTCGAGGCATATAAGCTGCAGATTACACACTTTTGCATAGACTATATAGCAGTTCCCAACCTTAGCGGCGACCACCGGTATCTGTTGCAGTGGTTTGAAATAGTGTTTTAAGTACAGCCTGGACCACACTCGCTTGTTGCTTAGTTTGCACATCTACACATTAGTGTTTGGTGGAAGTGTGCGGTGTTGACCATGTAGCTGCTTTGCAGACATCGTCTAATGGGATGTTCCCTAGAAATGCCATGGAAGCCCCTATCTTTCGTGTAGAATGGGCTTTAGGGGGAACGGATAGCGTTCGTTTTGCTTTGTGGTAGCAAATCTGGATGCATTTTACAATCCACCTAGCTATCCCTGATTTTGAGATGGGTTGTCCTTGTGTGGTGGAGAGAAAGAGACAAACAGTTGTTTGGTCTTTCGGAAAGGTTGTGTTCTCTCGATGTAGTAGAGTAAGGCTCGTTTGACATCTAGCGTGTGCAGAGCCCCTTCTGCAACGGTCTGAGGTTGCGAGAAAAATACTGGTAGTTCTACAGATTGGTTTAGGTGAAAAGGGGAAATGACTTTGGGTAGGAGGTGTGGCAGAACGGGCGTTGTTGGTTTTGCCTCTGCCCTTGTTGTCATTACCCCTGTAGCCGCCTCTTTGGTAACCTTTTGTAAAGGTGGTCTGAGTAGGGGATTTGTACGATGTGGACGTTGTGTCTGAGGGGTAGCCCCTGGATGCACTCCGAAAGGAGGAGCGGCGAAAGGAGCGTCAGGGCGGGTGAGACTGTAAGGCCCCCATGGATTTTGCGGTATCCGTGTCCTTTTTCATCTTTTCTAAGGCCTCATCCACCTTTGGCCCGAATAGATGTTCCTGGTCAAAGGGATGGTTAAGGATAGAGGCTTGTACTTATGGTTTAAATCCAGATACCCTTAACCAAGCATGGCGACGGAGAAGGACGCTGGTGTTGATGGCCCTGGAGGCTGTGTCTGCTGCATCTAGGGCACAACGTATGGAGGTGTTTGTGATTGTTTTTCCCTCTTGAATTAACTCGTTGGCCCTACTTTTATATTTTTCAGGGAGATGGTGCATTATGCTTTCTAATTCCTCATAATGAGCCTTGTCATATCTGGCCAGCAGTGCCTGAGTTTGCTATACGCCATATGTTGGCGGCCTGGGATGCTGTGCATTTGCCTGATGCATTTGCCTGATGATGAAGTTTTAACTTCTTGTCAGGTGGTGGTGTATCACCCGACGCTTGTGAATTTGCCCTTTTACGTGCCGTACATACCACTAAGGAATCTAGTGGAGCTGGTCCTCTGATGTAAGGGGGATCTGAGGGAGCAGGATTGTATTTCTTTTCAATACGTGGGTTAAGGACCCTGGCTCTTTAAAAACTTCTGCTGCATACTTTACCACCCCTTTGAGCATGGGCAGTATGGAGGTGGACCTATGTGAAGTATCAAATGTGTCTAGGAGGAAATCTTCCTCCACAGGGTCATTATGCATGTCCACCCCGTGATAATGTGCTGCCCTTTTCAGAAGATGGTTGAACCCTAATGAACCTTCTGGTGGAGATGGTCTAGAAGGGTAAATATCGTCTTGTGGGACGTTGGGGATATCTGGAATATTGTAATCGTCCCATGGATCTGGGGATCCTGTAGGGGTGGGGTCCTGTGGCACATCCCCTGCATCATCATATGGGTCCCCCTGATCATCATCGTCTGGAGACGGGGTCGGAGAACGATGAGATCGGGGTGGAGAGGGCGGAGGGGGTGGAGGTGGGGAAGGAGGAGGAGGTGGAGGGGGAGGGGAAGGTATTCTGAACGGAGAGGTAGCAGAGTCCTTCCTCTTTGGAGGTGGAGGCGGAGCAGGCTTCTCCAAATGTCTCTTTTTAGTAGAGTGTCAAATGTCCAGTTTTTGGATCCTTGGTGAGAGTTTTTAGCAAGGGATCCGGTGTAAATAGCTCTGGTGAGGTAATTTGGTCCGTCGGCGTCGAAGGCGTCGGGCCGATGATTTTTTAGGTTTTTCCGTGCCGGTTTGATGTTTAGAACCCGGGTTGGGACCCTCCGGTCTCTTGGTCGGCGCCGAGATGGGCTTCGGTTTGAAAGTGTCGGTGCCCGTGGCCTTGAGTGGTTTGGTCGGCATCAAAGATGGCGTCAGTGCCGAAGAGCTGGGTTTCGACCCCGAGGGCTTCGGTGCGGAGCTCGGTGTCGAGGTGGAGGCCGGTTTCTTTTTCGGTGCCGAAGTGTGTTTCTCGGCACCGCTGGTAGGCTGGCTCGAGCCCGAGCCGCCGGAAGGCTTTCTTGGCTTCTTCACCGGGCCCGAAGGTGGGGTGTGTGAAGCAGTGTCTCTGGTCTTGCCTAGGCCCGGAGGCGAAGGTGTGACCGAAGCCTTTTTGGGTGTCCGATTCGTCGGCCTCGGAAGCGTTGACGAGGTCCTCTTCGATGCGATGATGTTCCAGATCGTCGATGTCGTCTCCGAAGATGTCGACTGGAATGGACGTCGAGGAGTGTGCCATGTTCCTTCTGGCTCTTCGGTCCCGAATAGTCTTTTTGGATCGGAAAGACTTACAGGCCGGACAGTCTCATGCCTCGTGTTCAGGGGAGAGGCAAAGGTTGCATACCTCATGAAGATCGGTGTGGGGAAACTTGGACCCACATCGAGGGCACTTTTTAAATGGAGTTCTTTCCATGAGCCGGGACCGGAGCCTGGGTAGGCCCGAAGGCTGCAGTCGACGACTGGAACTGAAGGTTTGTGTCGATGAGAAGGCACGTTGATTGAAGAGATCGTGATCGAAACAATTCAGCTATTGGGGTGAGGATTGCGCGTGGATCGTCGAACTGGAAGCTGTTCGGAACCGGAGCGCGAAGATTACATCCGAGCCCGATGGCGGAAAAAAACAATCTGAGGATGGAGCCGAAGCCCATGCGCAATACGATCCAAAGGAGGAGTCACCGACCTCGTGACTTCCAAAGACTTTCCAAGAGGAAAAACAAACTGCAAACATCCGGGCCCAACACCAGATGGCGATCTATGCAAAAGTGTGTTATCTGCAGCTCATATGCCTCGAACATCTTCTTCCCAAGATGATCCAGCTTTTTGGGTTCCCTATCTGGTGGAGCGGTAGGGAATGTGCCCTTGGAAGTAGAGGCTTGGACCACCAAGCTCTCAGGGGTGGGGTGTTAGGAGAGGAAAGTGGGGTTGCCCTGGGCCGGGCGGTGGCGTTAGGCAATCGCGTTAGGCAATCATCCTATCCATGGGAGCCCCCGTGTTGGGCCTGGACCAGGTGCCCAAAAGGATGTCAGTGAGGACTTCATTGAACGGCAACAGAGTGATCCGAAGAGCTCACTTGCAGATGAAGAACCTCCATCAGGAGGTTAGTCTTGACCGCCACTGGAGGGAGCTCAAGGTGGAGAGCCTCGGCCGCACTGCACAACACCACTGCGTATGACGCTCCCTCCTACGTAGCCACGGTAGGAGGAGACAACATGCCATGGTCAGGGGAGGTATCAAGACCACTGGCATCCCCCAGGTCCTCTCTCCAGTCCAGATCATACTCCAGCTGGTCGGTCAGAGGGTCACCTGACCCCTCCCAGTCCTCCTCCTCATCCTCTGGGTGCCAATCTGGCCTGAAAGGGACCCCAGGAGTGAACAGGGGCACAAACCCCACTCTGCGCCAGATCAAGGGTCGAGCGACAGACACCGGTTCGGCTCTGTGTCCACCTCAGAATGAAGGCCTGGATCGACAACGGCCGGGGGCACGACTAGCATCTAATGTGGGTGCGGTGCCAGAGGAAGCGGTGCTGGTGGAGGCGTAATGAGGTCAACCGGCACCGATCCAGAGCTCGATCCACAGGGGCCCACCAGAGCCACCAGCGGAGAAGGCCTAGGACCCCCCCCCCCCCCACACAACCGAGTCTGCGGGGCCCGAAGGCGCACCAGCGGGTCCGGGCTGCCCAAAGATGGCATGCATCGCCTCGTAAAATTGACGAAGCTGGGCAGGGGTCGGTCCGGTTCCCGGGACAGGAGGGAAACTCTCAGTCGGCCCTTCAGGCTCCGCCGGAGGGGCACAGCCTGCCTCCCTTGTCGCATCAGCCGACTGACGGGGAGAAGTCGAAGAGCGACTATGCTTCTTTGACTTCTTGTGCTTCGACTTACCTGAACCCGACTGCGAAGACTTAGAGGACGAGCGGTGATGGCTCCGCAACCGGTCCCTCAACCTCCCTCGCGATCTTGAGCGGAGACGACTGCCAACGCTCAAGAAGCTTTCTGGACCACTCCCACAAAGCCTTTGGAGCCATGGACAGGCAGTAGGAGCACGACTTGGGGTCGTGGTCGCGCTCCTGGCAAAAGAGGCACACGCGGGGCAGATCCGTAACCGACATGTGTCGAGAACAGGAACCGCAAGCCTTGAAGCCGGGCATCCCTACGTGCACCAGGAGTCGTTAGGATTCAACAAGACGTCGACAAACGTCGCTCAAAAAGTTCAGTCAAAAAGTGATTGGAGGTACCACTCTCACCGGATCTGCGATGGCTGGCGCAGAAAAAGAAAACGGACGTCAGAGCGCCAGGGCGGCATCAAAGTAGCTATCGCGATGTCATCCCGGCAACCACGACACCAACGACTGTCACGGAGCCGACCGACGCCACCTTCCGACGCGCAGAGGTACTGCTGATGAAAAAACTTACCAGATCCAGTCAGACTCCTGGGGGTAATTCTAAGGTAAGGAATCTGTAACTTTCAGATATGCAATTTTAAACATCTAAAATATTATTTATTTCAAGATTTACATCTTCAATATTATCTTCCAACAACCAACGTAAATATACAGCACTATTACGCCCCAGTTACGTTGGGCGCTTCACTGAAACACCACAATATAAAATGCAGCAGCTAATTGGTTTAAAAGTTAGTCCGACCATGTTCACGCTCTTTCCTCTTATTGTAATCAACTCTGGGGGAAGAATTAGTTACTTATCTGTAATCCTAGTTCTCTTACATGAGAATCCTCAAACTCATAACCATCAGAATATTCTCTATTACGTGCTGGGAACCCTGAGCACATATTAAATATATACCATATATGTATGTATATCATAAAATATGTATGTAGTACATTAATAGACCTATACACACACACACATACATATAAATACACACACACATATACACATCTACATATAACTATGTAGCCTTTAACTGATAGAGAAATCTAGCCGCAGATATCTTAACTTTTGATTTCTCCCCAGGCACCAGTCTGGATGCGGAACTTTTCAGCAGTACCTCTGTCTGCCGGGGAACAGTGTTGTATGAATGCATGAGGACGTAGTCTCCAGAAAAGACGTCAATGAGCCATAGAAGTCCCCTCCGGTGAATGGACGTCCGTTTCGGCGCCACAACGTGGATCAAGAGAAATATATCTCTGGCTGTTTTTCGGCCTGCTGTGACAATCTTTTTCATCTAAAAGAATGTGCTCTATGCCCGCTGGGTTCAAGTCTTGTGGGTACTGTGCTAGTAAGATGTTGGGTATGGACCCACATTCTTTCTGTATGTGGTGCCTGGGCAATCACCACGACGCTGACAAGTGTGACGCCCATCAGCAATTGAAGCCACAGGCGATGGAGGAGTGGCGCATGAAGTTTGACAGCACGGTTGTCGTGTCCTTCCGGCTCACATCGTCGTTTCCGGAGCCCCGCTCTTCAACACCCATGGTCAACAGCAACGTTACCAGTCGCCATCAGCATCACATGATAAGCGACGTCACAAGAAGTTGAAGGCACAATCCTCTATGGCGTCTTCGACTCGTGATGTGGGTGTTTCTATGCCTAGTGTGGAGACTCCCGCTCCAGCGTCATTCGAGCCTCCCGGTTTTCCCTGGAGCCGGAGCGACCTGGAAGCAGATGCAAGAGTACTATGATGCTCTCCATCCGGTCTTTGGGCCCTCGTATCCGTCTGGTGCTCCTGCGGGCCGCAAGGTCATAGGCTCCGTACCTGCATCATCGCCGGCGGGTTCGCCCTGGGCTGCAGCTCTAGCCTCCGCTGACACGCCGGTGCACGGTCTTTTGGGACCACCAATAGCGCTCTACTCTGACGCGACGCCGCTCGCAATTTCGGATCCTGACACAGCAGCACCGGTAGACTCTGCTCAGAAGTTGGTGTGCATTGTGGAGCCAGCTTCGCCGCAACACTGGATACCATTGTAGACACCGCCTACAGTCTCTCTTGCTTTCCAGGGGGGGTCGACACAGGTGGTCACCTCAACACCGCTCGAATTCACCTAGATGCCATTCAACGTCATTTATAAACCGTATGCAGCACCTGTCATTTCTGTGGAGGATCCACAAGACCTTTTAGGGGAAGGTTGTGCAGAGATGACCCCCCTGGAGCAGCCAGTTGCCCTTTCGGGGTGGTACAGCTCGATTGCGGAGCTGGGAGAGCAAGTGAGCTCGATTTGTCCCCCGCTTCCTCCCTTTTGTCACCTGCGGGCCTTGCCTCAGAAGCCAGTTACACTTTAGCAGAAGTCTTGAGGAGAGTGGCTGATATCTTGCATCTTACTCTGCCTACTGTGGAGAAGACTATAGACCCTCTTATTGAGGTTCTAGCCCGGCCAATCATATGTTAAGCCAGTGCTCTCTTTCTGCGAGGGCCTTATTGACATTTTGTTGGGGGCATGGAAAACCCCCGAGTTAGGTGTGGCACTAGACCGCATTATAGCCCACACATACCGTCCTGTCCCGTGTGACCCTCTTTGCCTTGTTCGCCAGCTGACTCACCACAGCTTCGTGGTCCAGGTCATTATGACGTCCCCTGAGATGGGGAACCTCCCTCATTCCCCATTTGATAAAGTATCTAGGGAACAGGATTCTCACTGGAAACTGATTCCCCCCCCCCCCTCCCCCCCTCGACAAGTGTGGCTTTACATTCCACTAATACGGTCAGCATCCTTGGACGTTTTCTCCATACCATGAGGGACTCAGTACATTTTTTCCCTTGTTCCCCAAGGCAAATAGAAGTGAATTGCAACAGCTGGTTTCAGATGGCCATCAAGCAGTCAAGCTGCTCATCAAATGCGGAATGGATTCCACTGACTCCATTGGACGGACCATGGCATCTGCTTGTGGCATTGCGTCGACATGCATGGCTACGGAAGTCAACATTTTCAGAAGCTGTCCAGTTTGTCTTGATTGACATGCCATTTGATGGGTCTCATCTTTTTGGAGCCCAAGCGGATGTGGCCCTACATAGGTTTAGGACCAGTCGAGGAGGGTCAGACCCTTAGCCTGCCTCCTCCTTCCTTTTTCACTAGACTTTTCTCCTTTGCACTTGAGTTAACTCAGTCTGTATGGTTTTTGCACCTCCTATTCTATGACTTGTGTTATGGCTTGTTCTGCTGGTCTTTGCAAACAAGCTTTGTTTTGAAAGCAGAGCGCTTGTAATATGGCCTTGTCAGGTCTTTTGCTTCCCTCCTTTGTACAGCCACGGTAGTGGATCTTTAAGTTTGGTAAAAGTTTATTTCCTGCTATGCTGGTATGCCGCGCTTAACTGACTGACTGGAGTGCGAGTGTGTGCCCTTGCTCACCTGCCGTGAAGGGCGCAGTGTCTAGGGGCTGAATCTTCCTGCTCCTGCTCCCTGTTACTTTCTTCGACGCCGTGAGGGGAACGGCTGCTGAAACTACACTTCCCAGCACCACCAGGGCCCGGCGTATCGCTCGACGTCATCGGAGCGAGCCGGGGCCCCACAAAAGACGACAGGAGCCTCCGCAGCGCGGGACGCGCGCGGGCGGCGCCCGGGCGAATCCCGGGCCAAGGGCGGGCCCGTTTGAGCCCGTTGGAGACCGTGTAAGGCCGGGCCGGACCCTCCCCCATTGATCTTCATTAAAAGGTCTGTTACTGCTAGATATTTATAAGTTGTCTGTTCATATTTTCCTCTGATATAGTGGGCTTAGCTCCCAATGCACTATATTTATATAACCTGAATTGGTGCACAGAGCACTTGGTGGCCAATTGAGACTGTATGCAAGGAGTTAAATAATCGTCCCTGAATGATGACTACCGCTCCAGTAATAGGTCGGAAGTCCCTTGTCGGTACATTAGATCAATTTTTGGTAAGAGTTTCTTCTATTTTGGACAGGGAGATTGATGTTACTGAGAAGCGACTGTCGCTGGGTTCTCTCACCAATAAACGCTCCTCGCTGGGGTATTTGTCACAAATACGTTCCCCTGCTCGCAATATGGTACCGGGAACTGATATCGGCGACGCAAGCCTTGTGCTGGACGCCCTTGGAATTATCTCCCCTTGTCATGATTCACCAATGTACTGTATCCCAGAATCTGAGGGAGCTAACCTCAATACCAGATCAAAAAAGGGCTCCTCAAATCCACCACAAACCATTGGTGTGTCGGAGAGTGTAAAGACTAGGTCCGCCACGAACTTAAAGGCTAAAGCACCCACTTCGAATAATAAAGAAGGCCTGAAAACCTTGAAACCCAAGAGAAAGCGGAATGAACCGCTAAATGCCGAACACACAGCGAAGTCCAGAAGAATCAGCCTTGGGGTCACACCTGAGAACATCCCTGATCCCAAAGGAGTAACTTCAGTCAGTGGGAAGGAGAGCGTTCCAACGTTGCCTTCTTTGATTCCGCCCAAGGACTTGCAAAATCTGGGTGAAGATTTTTGGGGGAAACTGGAGACAATTTTTTATAAAACTTGCCAACCAATTTACAATAGGCTGGATAGTATAGAAAATAGACTGACTTGTTTGGAGCTGATGTGTTCATCATCGCAGTCCCGGCAGAAATATGCCACCAACTGCCGGGGGTGCGAAAAATCTACTGAGAAACCTCCAAACAAAAATGTCCCAACTGCTGATACTGCACCCACTCTTAACCCAACTATTGCTAAAACTAACCCGCCTGACAAGGCAACTGGGAACACAATGCACAGCCCCTATGTAGGTAACCCAGAGAGCGGGGGGGAATACACAAGCGATAATCATTAGTAGCCAGGCGACAAAAGAAGTAGAAAGGGAAGCTTATAGCCTCCTAGCAACAAGGAAACATCCAAACATACAACTCCCCCCTGAGTCAAGCCCCTAGGTGATAATATTGGCAGGAGTTAAGCCCTTGGGTCTAGACTCTAGGGAGGACCACAGGGATCTGAAGAATAAGTGTGTGTATTGGCTAAATTCCAATCGCCCCTTACCCCAGAATGTATCAACAGAAATCCTCTTTGTGCGCCGAGTCAACTGGGTGGGCCCCAAAAAGAAAAATATAGAAGGAGATTGTGTAATAATGAATTTTAGAGATCTAAGGGCAGTTGAGCATATTCGTCACTGGCCGAACTCAAACCCTTGTACTCCTATTCTCTCTCTGCCTTTGTCCTTCTTCTATGGCAATTGCCAACAGCCCAATATAGTGGATTTCGGCTACAGAGGTATTGATACGTGGCCTAGAAATAACAGATGCCCCAATGTGCAGTCTGATGGTATTAGGTCCTCTGGCCTGGAAGACTGCGATTGACGACCAAACTCTTGTAGGTCAAGGAAACACCCATGCAACGCAGATGTAACCCTTGTAGAAAAACGGGTAGCTTGCTTTACCCCAACTGAGGACGATAATGCTGGCATAAACATTATTAACCAAACATTACCGGTCC
This sequence comes from Triturus cristatus, assembly GCF_964204655.1. NCBI lineage: Eukaryota > Metazoa > Chordata > Amphibia > Caudata > Salamandridae > Triturus > Triturus cristatus. The sequence goes on from NC_140590.1 coordinate 1,352,347,248, forward strand.
TGCGCCAGTTGGGGGAAAAACACCGGTCACCAACCGGGACCGGACTTATATCCCTACTGAGTTCTGCCACAGTGGCAGTTGGTACAACTGGTAATGTCGAGCTTGACATTCTAACTAATGTGAGTACTAGTAGTATTAACAATTTGACTTCTTTAGCAAGGGAAAGCTCAAGTCCATCACAAGGGATCCCAAGACCTTATAAGGATGGACTGTTAGCAAGTGGACAATTGACAATAATGTCCTGGAATATAGCAGGCCTAGGTCAAAAAATAGTAGATCCTGAATGGCTGGGTTTTATATCAAAATTTGATATGTGTCTCTTTCAAGAGACTTGTCTGACAGATCCCCTGTTATGCAGTGGATTTCTCAACTATTATATCCCAGCCTTAAAAAGAGGAAGAGGTCGCCCATCAGGCGGACTAACTGTATGGATTAAACAAGACCTAGGATGCCGAGTCACTCAAAGTTCTAACATTAGCGAAGACATCTTATCTGTAAAGATGGTTTTAAAGGACGGGGTAAACCTCGAAATTTTTAACGTTTACGCACGAGGTCTGCCGGGGGGGAAAAAGTCCCCAGTAGTACAATTGCTGGAAGAATTAATCGACTCCTTGCCCTCAAACTATTTACCCATCATAGCAGGCGACTTTAATGCCTCGTTTGAGCCCCTGGATCACGACATATCCCAGCTTACTGCTGAAGAAGACGCAAGTTGGGGAATCCCCACCCCTTGAGATTGCCCCAGTAAAAAGGTGGTCTGGGGCAGCAATCCAGCTAAGCGGATTATGTCTAGGGAGTCATCTGAGAGCAGCCAATGGCAGGAGCCCGTCTGACAAATGCGGTTCAAATAACTTTGATAACGGTCGTAGGGCAAGCAGAATTGATTATTTATTGATTCATGCTAAACTTTGGCCCTATTTTATAGATATGGAGGTAGTTAACAGAACTGAGAGTGACCATCACCCGCTAGTCTCATCATTTAATTTATCCTTACTTGGCGTTGTAGAAAAGCTACAAGTTATACACGAGCCAGAGCACCACCTGTCTAACGATATGCGCCACTTAAAATGGGATCGGGTCGCCGACGACCAAGGGGTTCTATTAGCGATAAAAGAAGAAGTCACTCTTGCATTGGAAGAACTGGGTCTATCGGTTGAGGGTCAGGACTCCCACCAACGTATAGTGGAAATTCACGTAAGGCTTTTTGCGGGCCTGCGGAAATATTTCCTCAAACCCGCCCCTACAAGGAGTTCCATGCCCCAAAGAAAAGTGGGCTGGTATAATAACAAGTGCAGGAAAGCCCGGGATGAACTAGGTAGTGCGCTAAAACAGAAAGACTCAACACTCGTAAGATTTGCCAGATCCAATTACGGGAAATCTCTTAAAGAGGCAAAGGTAACCTGGGAAAATGAAATTTGGAAGGATCTCCTCGAGGCCTCAAAAAGCAAGAACAGTAAAGTCTTCTGGGACACATACAAATGGGATAGGGGTGGTATAGCAGAGCGTCCCCAAAACAGTGTGCCACAGAACGCTTGGATAGACCACTTCAAACCCCAATATGCCGCGCCCTCCCAAAATACCCCTACTGAGACCTTTCCCCATGTATTTTATAAAAAGGCCATATTTACACTTAAGGATGTGGATAGAGCACTAGACGGAGTTGTTCGGGGAAAGGCCCCGGGAATGGATGGCATCCCTGCTGATGTGTTCACTGATGACAGAAGCCTATGGTCCAGCTATATTATGCGACTTGCCAACGCAATTGCTCAGGGAGCGGAAATTCCGCCCTCATGGAAGGGCGCTGAAATTGTCCCTGTATTTAAAAAAGGAGACAAATCAATCCCAAGTAACTACAGACCAATCAGTTTGATTTATTCGGTCCAAAAGATCGTAGGCCGTATGCTTCTTTACATAATCCAAACTTGGATGGATGACCACGACATCTTAAGTCCAATCCAGGCAGGGTTCCGTTCCCGGACAAGTACAATCGACCAAGTCTTCCGTTTTGTCAATCTATACTGGAAGACGGTGGTCTTGGGGAAAGGCGCCCTCTATGCGGTCTTAAAACCTAAAAGCTGCATTTGATTTGGTCCCAAGAAGCAAGCTCTGGCAGGTCCTGATGGAACTGGGAATTGCACCCGAACTTCCCACCGTGATCATCCGCTTGCACGAGGGAAACGTTGCCAGGGTGCGCTGGGGTGGCCCGGGGGAGGTGACCGATGACTTCCCGGTTGACAGGGGAGTGAGGCAGGGGTGCGTTTTGGCGCCGACCCTGTTCTCGCTCTTCGTCAATGGGGTGGCCGGTTGGCTCTCGCGGACCCCCACCGACGCGCCGATTCTGGCAGGAGTGCGTATCCCTATCCTCATGTTTGCGGATGACACGCTGATAATCTCCAAGACCCCTAGCGGTTTGCAGAAGGCTGTTGGGTGTTTCTAAGAATTTTGCACTGAGAGGGGCCTGGAGGTAAATACGGGGAAGACGAAGTTCATGTCCTTTAATGGATCAAAAACCTTTAAAGGGAAAATATACATGAACAAGTTGCCCTTGGAGGAAGTGACATCATTTATATATCTAGGGATAACATTGCAAAAAGACATGCGTTGGGGTTGTCAATTAGATCGTGCCGGCCTACAACATAAACAAAAAGCAGGGGCCTTGCTGGCTAGATTCAAAACCTCACTTACTAAGCCAATCTCTCCAGCTTTAGAAATCTATGGAACCAAGGTCCTGGGCTCATGCCTCTACGGGGCTGAGCTCTGGGGCTTTAACAACTTGAATAGCTTGAAAGCTCTGGAAAATGCTTTTTTGCGTAAAGTCACAAACCTTCCTTCCAGTACACCACTGCGACCGCTATTATTGGATTTGGGCAAAAAAACCCTGGAACATCTGGTGAGGCTACGTCCAATATTATACTGGCGTCGTCTCTGGTGTACTGACGAATTAATTCATTATAGGAGTGGCTTTATGGACATCATAGAATCTGACAGGTCCCAAAAAATACCATGGCCGTTAGGAAAAAAATCTCTTTTGGGAAGTATAGGCCTGATAGATCTTTGGAAAAACCCTGTAAACACCGTTTTCCCATCTAAAGAAAGCCTGAAAAACATGTATTGGGAATGGGTTTACAAGCTGGAAACCACCCAAGGCCTTTCTACCCATTTAACAGCCCGTTTCTTTGACCTAAAAGCTCTTCCCCACCTAGAGGATTACTGGGATATTATTGAAAAAACTTCTGATCATAAGTTATATTTCCAGCTGCGGGTGGGTACACTACCCATAGCAGAATTTACCTCTAGCTGGGGGAGGCAAGGCAGCAATAATGATAAGTGTTACAGATGTGTTGAATTATGTGAGAATATCGGACATGTACTATTTTTCTGCCCAATGTACGTGGCACCTCGTAAAAGATGGATACAACCCATCTGCAAGCTTTTGGGTATCAGAAGATATGCCATTGCTCTTCGCATTCTGTGCACCGATCCCACTCCCCCAACATGTATAGCAGTGGCCAAATTCCTAGGGTGGGCCTGGAGTATAAGAACAAAAGCCCTGAGGCAAGCTGCCAGCTCCTTTCTTTTGAACTAGCATTTAATCTTGCAAATTTTCCATGGAGAAATATCTTGATGTCGACAGCTGGAGAGCTGGGTTGTGAATGCAATGTCTAGCTACCTTCTGTATCCTACAAGTTGACATGTTTAGCTTTTTAATTTTTATATTTTACAATCCAAGCTCGTCGGCTATTCATAAATTTAATTGCAATTTTATTCTTTTTAGGTAATTTATATGTATCTATATGTAATGTTTGTAAATGTGCTTTTATGACTTAATTGCCGAATAAAGCGAATTGATTGATGGTATGCTTGTGGTGTTGAAGTATTCAGCACTACTTCTTTATTCTGGAGAGGGTGTTTGCCCCCAGTTTCGCCATTTTGTTCTTTTATTTTACTCTGATGAGGAGCTCAGTCTCACGCGTTTGTACTTTTTATGGTATTGCATTACTCTATGTGGAGTAATGGTTGGCTATGGTATAGCTTGTATATGTACTACTTACGCAGTCTACTTGTTAGCTACTGGATTGGTCTTTCTTGGACTATATTATATGTCTTTAGGGGCCATTAGGTGGGCTTATAGCCATTATTTTTCTTCGATGCTACCTTTCACTCTCGTCTGTTTTTTTTCTTCGAATCAGGGTATTCTGTGCAGTTTGTTGTCTTTACTTGAAGCGGACTGCATATGTATTATGAGGGTTTCATTTTTTAACAATCATGATTGTATTCTTGGAATACAAAGGTTCGTAGATCCCTCCTTTCTTGGAAGGCACAGGTACTCCTTTTGTTCAATCTTGGAACACGGTAGGATAAGCTCAATGCCTTAGACTGTCTAATAACTACTGTCTGAAACAATTAAAGGTGTTGCCGTCATACGTTAGCTAGTAGGACATCTTTGTGGAATAAGAAGGTATTCTTCTTACTCCCCTACAATGTTTCTGCACAAGTTTTTATATACAAGTTTAGATGTTACCTGTCTTTTTGAGCTACGCATCTAATTTTGTTTTCAGTACTTAACAGTCCTGGAGATTTCATGACTTCTGCTTCGTGAAGAAGTGATAAATACACACACACACACACACACACACACACACACACACATATATACACATACACACACATGCATACACACACATACACAGTTATACACATACATACACACATATATACACATACATACACATACATCTAATTTTCTTTTCGGTACTTAACAGTCCTGGAGATTTCATGACTGCTGCTTCTTGAAGAAGGGATAAATACATATATACACACACACACATATATATACACATTACATATATATACACACACAACCTACATATATACACACACATATACACACATATATATACAGATACACATATATCACCTCGGACTCGTGACACCTCCCTCTGCTTCGCGCAGAAATAACGAGTGCAGACCAACAATAGTGCAATTATTTATTCCAGCATTTGTCTTGGAGTGTATAATATATATATATATATATACAATTCACTGAAAAAACCATAGGTTTCACACATGTTATAGTTAGCTGGACATTTTACTGATAAAAAACTAATGAAATTCCCCCGTTATAGTTACTGTAGGCAACTATAACTCACGCGACCGCAATCCTCTGCTGATGCTAATACTGTATTTAGACACTTATTTGCCCATGTCTTCTTCCATTAAATTTTAGCTATACATATATTACAAATATTTTTTTTTCATAAAGACACATATGTCATCAGCAGAGGATTACGGTCGCGTGAGTTATAGTTGCCTACAGTAACTATAACGGGGGAATTTCATTGGTTTTTTATCAGTAAAATGTCCAGCTAACTATAACATGTGTGAAACCTATGGTTTTTTCAGTGAATTTGCAAGGTTTTTTAAATGCTAATTCCTAACTATAACGTGTGTGAAACCTATGGTTTTTTCAGTGAATTTGTACGGTTTTTTAAATGCTAAGTTACTTTACGCCATTTGTGGCGTGCGCGCCCACTTAACGCAGTTCGTTCCGTGCGCGCACGGTGCGCTTCAAGCACCGTGCGCGCACAGTGAGCACGCGGTGCGCTTCGCGCACCGTGTGCCCACGTTACGCTACATGGGCCATGAACGCACGATGCGCTTCGCGCACCGTGCGCACATGGAGGACATATGATGAGCATCGTTGTGACAGGTAAAATATATGTTTGGTTTCGCTCTTATAGGCCATGCACAAAATGTGCCCTGCGGGCGCCTTTTGCACACGGGGTGGGGAGAATGTGGATATGTTTTTTTATTTTTAAATATTTCTTACCGTACGCGTACGGTAATCGGCGAAATTTTCGAAAAAATTAAATTTGCCTTTTTTCACTTGGGGGATCGTTGGGGACTCCCTCAACATGGCTAGGTGCTTGGGAGCTGTCTAAACAGCCCCTTTACATGTTTTTGGACTTTGTTTTGCATACCCCAGTCATAGTGCGAGAGAGAAAATGGCGGCCGCCATTTCCTGGTTTCGACCGATTCGAATGTTTACTAAGATCTAACAGCCAATCAGAATCGCGCTCGCGCACGGCACCGCGTACGGTAAGCTTACCGTAAGCGCACGGTAAGCGCACCGTAAGCTGCCACAGATATATATATTCATTTAAAGGCTATTTTCTCAGGATCTACTGAACAGATTTACACCAAACCTACAGAAGGCACTTCCTTGACCTGAGGACTACCTCTCTGCCAAATTTCAAGTAATTCTGTTCAGCCGTTCGGGCTGTAGCTGTGTCTAAAGGTCCTATGGAAAAATGCATGGGAAAAACGCGTTTTGGGACCCCCCTTTTATCTCAGCCCCCGCTTGACGAATCCCCCCCGAGACTTTCAGGGTAGGAGCGGAGCGGAGCGCCCCACCTATTTTGAAAAATTCGCGAGGATTCGTCAACCGGCGCCACCAAAGTTATTCAAAATAGAATGTTGCGGATTTCCTATGGAAACGTGGTCCTAACTATAACTATCTACTGGCGACCGCCAGTAGAATGTAGAATATATATATATATATATATATATATATATATATATATATATATATATATATATATATATATATATATATATATATATATATATATATATATATATATATATATACATACATACATACATATACACACACACCAAAAGACACTCCCCAGGAAATAAGGAATGACGACGCCACGTCTTGACAATCCACATTGGAAAACAAACTCGTAGTTTGTTTTACAAACTCACATACAAAGCAAGTGCATGCTAAAAATTATTAAAAGACATTCACAGTTGATGAAATTCATACAACTAATACTCATATCACAATGCAAAATAAGCAATACCCGTTCAACCAACTGTTATCTCACTTAACGTAATATACCCGTAGTTTTGCCCCAGTGGGCATGTCTTAATGCACTTGCTTACGTCTTTCTAGTTCCGCACAAATGGGTATATGTTGCAATCGTGTCTGTGACCGGTTGTCGCAGATTTAGCTTACAGTGCAAAATAAAAGTGACCCCCAGTGAATAAACTAACAAAACAAAAAAATTATATAAACCATGTGTCAAAACAGATTTTCAGAGAGATTAATCCATTTTTATCATTGTATATTTACATTCAGCTCACTACGATGACACCTTAACTAAGTACCTTACAAATGTGTATACAGGTCCTCTTCCATGTTGAGGCCTGACGGGACTCTACTATTAAGCTCCAAAATATAGCGGGATTCTAGTTTTCTTAGATTTTTTTCTCTATCACCCCCTCTAATATTTGTAGCAATTGCGTCAATAACAAAGTTTGTGAGGCCTGATATATTGTTCTTATGGATTTCTTCAAAGTGATGAGCCACAGGATATGCCTTGTCCCCATTTTTAATGGCTCGAGATTGAAACTAGGTTGTTCCGTAAGGTTACTGCAGGAAATTTTACACTTCACGCGAACAGCGCACATCCGCCACATCTTATCAGCAGCATCCCCTAAGGTGAGATACTGCGGCTCAGAAGGATCTGTAGCAATAACACTGATCTAAAAATGGTGCAACATTTGAGCAAACAGAGATTAGGGGATATTCTGAAAGTACAATTGACAGTGCCATTACAAAATCTATGAGACTCAGTAGAGATGAGTTATTAGGTCGCAATAGAACAGTGGTACAAGCACCAGCGCAGCTAGATGTCAAGACAGTAAGGAACATGGATAAAACATCTAATTCCTTCAGAATTATCATGGGTTATAGCAAACACTCTAGCCTTCACAGGATTATTAATCAGAATTGGCCCACTGTACTCAGTGACCCTGTTATAGGCCCCATGCTTCCTTTGAGAGTGTCTATTACGCACAGCAGGGCACCATCAATGAGGGACTGCTTGGTTAACACCAATCCTGAAGTGATTGATAAGACCACTTGGTTACAAACCAATAGTGGATTCTACAAATGTAAGACATTAAAGGTCTGTCTTCATGGGACGAATACCAAGTCATTCACAGACCCCTTCAGTTGCAGAGAACACAAGATCAATAAGCTTTTAACCTGCAAGACTGAATATGCAGTCTATGTACTCACATGTCCCTGTGGGCTCAGATATGTCGGCAGTACTAAACTGGCCGTACATAAACGCATTCTGCAGCACCTCCGAGTAATCTCGAATCAAGACAACACCTACCCGGTGGCTAGACATTTTAAAGAAGCACACAATAGTAACAACAGTGGTCTGAAGTACTAGGTCATTGACACCATTGCACCCAGTAGGAGAGGCGGGGACAGGGAATCTAGATTACGTAGATTGGAGACACGTTATATCCTCCAATTAGATTCCAAGTCCCCGGCAGGCCTTGCTATTACTGAGGATCTCCACACGTCTTGGTTAATTATTACTGGTTTTATACTCATATCATGTACCATTTTGGCCCAAGTTTTTAGCATTGATTTTACTTTTTTCCCCAGTCTTTGGCTATTTATTTATCTGACATTAGGGTTTCATTGTGTTTTTTATGGTATTGGCCTGAAATAATTAAGGTATTGCATATGGATGAATAGTATTAACATTGAGGCTTTTATATATGTATATATTCCCCTAGGTTATTGGAATCATGCAATATTTTATTGTTGTGTATAAAACCTATTTATTCTTCTATTTATATATATATATATATGCATTTATTTATTAATTATGCTAGTACTGTATGCATTGTTTTGCACATAAGGACATTCTACTCATGTCTTTACTAAGCCAATACTCGTCAAGGCAATTTGGGCATGATTTCAGCTTCCAATTCCCCCTTTGTTTACCTTAGCTGTTTCTTTTCCAGTATGACCACCGAAAAAATATACCTTGCCACTGGAACTGTCTATACTTAAATGAAGATTGTTTTGAATATTCACGTCTAATTTAGTACCACTTTAGCACTTTATATTTATTTACACCTGGGAGATGTCGACCTTATATATGAACCAATATATTTTTATTAATTTTGATATCCATACATATTCTTATGCTGCTATTAGGCTTATTATACATGGTATTTGACTTTTTTTTAGCCTAGATATTATCAATATCAGTCACCAACGATTGAATACTTTTTTTTGGCCATGCATTTATGCATTGATTGAGGCTCTGGCAACTTTATGAACTGTATTGTTGACATCAGTGGCTTTCTTCTACATGTCTAAATTACTATTAGGACTAAAGCTGGTCAATGGAGATATCGATTTTAAATACATTGTTATATGCCTTTTAGATTTGTTATTTGCATAACTAACATTGTGTAAATCTATGATGTGTTATTGGTTTTATTACGATGTATAGTTTTTCTTCAGTTACAGTGACTACGTCTCCCACGTGATGTCGAGTAATTTGCGCTGTCACTTTAAATTCTGCACTCTTTGAAAAGTACATTGTCATGTGAGCAAGGCTCGGAGGAGCCGAAACGTTATGGCTGCTTACTTTAAAATAAAATAATTTGAAACTATTTGAGGTCCGTGTCCGTTAACGTAAGGAGGATTCCTGCAGTCTCGGCTCGGTAATAAGGACATATATACACACACACACACACACACACTTGTATCCCCAAAATGAGTGGGGAGCCAGCACTCGAAGTCAGGGAGATCACACCTGTTTATTCAATCAAATCATCTCAGACACTGGAACACAAAAGAGACGTTTTTCGGCAGTATCAGATCGCACACAATCCGGTGTCCAAGAACGGGACACTGGATTGTGTGCGTGATTTTGGGAGTGGCGTCCCTGCAGTGTTGCCCGCTGTTCAAGAGGCTTGGGTAAATGCTGAGTTATGTGTTGAGATATATATATATATATATATATTGGCAAAAATTTGGGTTTTACAAAGGGCATTATCGTAGTGCCAGGTTGCCTGTAGTTATGAGACTTTTGGTGCATATCATCTAAGGTGGTTTTGCTTTAGGTGCGGTGCACAAGTTACTTACCTTCGGTAACGATATATCTGTAAGAAACATTAGTGATATATTCCTTACCTTAGATTTACCTCCAGGCGTCAGACTGGATCCGGAAAGTTTTTAGTCAGCAGTACCCCTGAAGGTGGCATCGTGCGTCTCCGTGTCCGTCGTTGGCGTCGTGGTCGCCAAGATGACGTCGCGGCAGCTACTTAGACGCCGCCCTCGCGCACTGACATCAGTTCTGTACACTACTTTCCGTGCCAGGAACGCAGAGCCATGCAAGATACTGACCACGGGTGCCTTAAAACTATGGCCCTGAAAGGATTGACAACCCTAGAAATCAGTTCGCAGATCGGGAAGGATGGGTGGGGCGGTAAGGAATCTATCACTACTTATGTTTCTTACAGATATATTGTTACCAAAGGTAAGTAACTTGTGCATCTAAAAGTAACACGTAGTGATGGATTCCTTACCTTAGAATGGATACCCCAGCAATACCAACCCCGGTGGAGGGTCAGTGACTCAAGATCACAACAGAAAGTCCTGGAGAACAGAACGGCCAAAGAAGCCGTCTCTGCAGACTTGGCTGTCCAGGCAGTAATGTTTGGTAAACGTGTGCAGCGAGGCCCACATAGTTGCCTGACAGATGTCATGAAAGGGAACTCCCCGTCCCAAAGCAGTAGTGGCTGCCGTCGCCCTGGTAGAATGGGTGCGCAGCTCCACCGGAGGCTCCTTTTTAGCCGAAGAATAACATGCCTTGATGCACAGAATGACCCACCGAGAGATGGTCCGCTTCTGCACAGCCCGACCTTTCTTGGCACCCACCTAACCAACAAAGAGATAAACATCCACCCAGAACTGTTGAGTGCGGTTCAGGTAAAATGAGAGCGCACATTTTGGGTCCTGACAGTGGAGTCTCTCTTCCTCTTGAGGGATGCGGAGGCGGAAAGAAGGTGGGCAAAGTGATGGTCTGCCCGATATGAAAGGCAGTGACAACCTTTGGCAAAAAAGATGGACGAGTCTTTAGAACCACTTTGTCCGGATGGACAGAGAGAAAAGGAGGTTTAGAAGAAAGAGCTTGGAGCTCACTCACTCTTCTGGCAGACGTGATGGCCACCAGGAACGCTGTCTTTAAAGTGAGAAGACTAAGAGGTCACTTGTGAAGGGGCTCAACGGGAGCACACATCAGATATGTCAAAACCAGGTTCAAGTCCCACTGAGGCATTATGAAAGGAACAGGAAGGAAAAGATGAGTAATGCCTTTAAATAATCTATTTACAACAGGGGACTTGAAAAGAGAAGGCTGATCTGGAAGCCGTAAAAAGGATGAAATGGCCAAGAGATAGCCCTTGATAGCGCTCAGAGCAGAGCCCTGCTGGGCCAAAGCAAGGAGGAATAGAAGGGCCTCTGAAAGAGGAGCAGAAATGGGATCCACAGCCTTTGCTGTGCACCATGCCACAAACGTATTCCACCTGCAGGCGTATACCGTCTTAGTGGAGGGACGCCTGGCTGCCAAGATTACATCACAAACTTCGGGAGGCAGGTCAAAAGAAGTCAACTGCCGCCCCTCAATCTCCACGAAAGGAGGTGGAGACTGGACAGGTTCGGGTGGAGGACCGTCCCCTGTTGCTCCAACACAAGATACTCCCAAAGAGGCAGTCGGATCGGGGGATCGATAGCCATGCTGAGTAGCGCGGGATACCATACTCTTCGAGCCCAGTCCAGAGCTACAAGAATTACCTGGGCCCGGTCGCGCTTGATCTTCAGCACTCTGGGTAGAATTGGTATAGGCGGAAAGGCGTATAGTAGACCACAACTCCACTCGTGACGAAAAGCATCACTTAGCGAGTGCCGCCTTGCAAACTCCAACGCGCAGAACTGCTGATATTGCGTGTTTTCTTCGGTGGCGAATAAATCGAACCAAGGCTGTCCCCACTGCTGAAAAAGACCTTGCGCCATGTCAGAGTTCAGACGCCATTCGTGATCCATCATGCACCTGCGGCTGAGCTCGTCCGCTCTGGCGTTCAAAGAACCTGCCAGGTGTTTAACCACCAGGGAAATGCCCTGATGTTCCAGCCATGTTCAGAGGCGCAGAGCCTCTTGACGTAGGGTCCACGACCCCATCCAGTTTGTTGCAGTACCACACGGCGGTGGTGTTGTCTGTGAATACCTGCACTACTCTCCCCTTGACAGAGGGGAGGGATGCCTTCAGTGCAAGTCGGATCCCCCGAAGCTCCAGAGGTTGATATGGAGCAGGGACTCCACCGGAGATCAGAGTCCTCTGATCTCCGCCTCTCCCATGTGGCCGTCCCATCCCAGAAGGGACGCATCCGTCACAACTGAGTGTTCCAGTTGGGGAAGGTAGAGGGATCTGCCATCGACCCAATCTTGATTTATGAGCCACCACTGCAATTGTCGTGCAGTGCCCTCCGAGATCTGGACTTGATCGGACAGGTTACCCTGATGCTGTGACCACTGGAACTTCAGGTCCCACTGCAGAGCCTGCATATGCCATCTGGCATGCTCCACTAACAGGATGCAGGAGGCCATCAGGCCCAGTAGCCGGAGGGTCATCCTGACCGAAACCCGGGATAGAGGCTGAAAGATTGGAATCATAGCCCGAAAATCCTGGACTCGCTGCTCGGGATGATAAACCAGAAACTGCGCCGAATCCAGAACCGCTTCGATGAAGAGGAGCTTCTGAGAGGGAATCAGGTGCGACTTCGGTATGTTGATGGAGAACCCCAGCAAATGCAGGAGGTCGGCCATAGTCTGGAGGTGGGAGACGACTGCCTGGGGCGAGCTCGCCTTCAACAACCAGTCGTCGAGATAGGGGGAAGACTGGAACCCCTGATCTGCGCAGATGAGCTGCGCCATCACTTTCGTGAACACCCGAGGGGCGCTGGTAAGGTCAAAAGGGAGCACCGTGAACTGAAAGTGCTCATGCCCTACCGTGAACCACAGGTAACACCGGTGGGGCGGCAGGACGGGGATATGAAAGTAAGCGTCCTGCAAGTCCAACGCTACCATCCAGTCTTGCGGGTCTAGGGCAGACAAGACCTGAGCAAGTGTGAGCATCTTGAACTTTTCCTTTCGGAGGAAGCGATTGACGTTCCTAAGGTCTAAGATAGGACGCAGACCCTTGTCCTTCTTGGGGACCAGAAAGTAGTGGGGATAACAACCACGACCTACTTCTGTCCCAGGAACACGCTCGATGGCCCCCTTGGCCAAGAGGGACAGGACTTCCAGCTGAAGGAGCGCAAGATGGTCCCGCGACATGCGGTGGTACTGAGGTGGCATGGCTGGAGGGGAAGTTTCGAAGGGGAGGGAGTAGCCCATTCGTACAATTTGCAGCACCCGCGTGTCCGATGTGATGTTGCGCCAGTGGGGGAGATGATGGCGAATTCTGCCTCCCACTGGCGTTTGATGGGTCTGAAAGGTCGGACTACGAAGGCTTTGCAGTGGATGCTGCGGGAGGTAGACTGAGCCGCCCGCTGGCCCCCAGAACCGCCTCGACAGTTCCCACGTCCGCTGCCGCGCTGAGGATGTTGATGCACAGGCCTGTGGCTCTGGAACGAATGTGTTGGGGCATCCCTTCCATGGCCACGAGAGGAGCGAAAAGCGGAAGGCGGAGGAGGGCGAGTGGCCGACAGGCCCAAGGACTTGGCCGTAGCCTGAGAGTCCTGAAAGCGCTCCAAAGCACTATCCGCTTTATTGCCAAAAAGGCGAATGCCATCAAAGGGCATGTCCATCAAAGTGTTCTGGAAATTCCCTGAGAAGCCAGTTGTCCTCAGTCAGGCGAGCTTGTGTCGAGTCTGAAGCTCTGAGAAAGGCAAGGGGAGAGTCCCTGTAAAAAGGTCTTTGACTAGATTTATGCAATTTTTAGACTACTGTTCCCAAAGGAGCATCTCTCCATCGATCCTCAGGCTCGGGTTGCGCCAGACAGAGGTCAAGTTGGATTTGTTAATTTTTACCGCAGAAATATGATCCAGACGTAACATGGCTCTTTTAGTATTTAGCAAGATATATTTAGAATGGGGAACAGAGGATATATCCATTGTGAGGAGAGCAGGCAGCAGCATATCGTTGAAGATTGATCTTTCTATGTCCAACCAGGCTGGGACGTAGTCAGCTTGGGGAAGTAGCCAGCCAGATCCTTGATTACAAAGATAAGCGGTTTGGTAGTTCCTAAAGTTCGGAAGGCCCAGACCACCTTTTTCTTTGGGCAATTGGAGTTTTTTCATAGATATTCTGGGTCTCTTACCTTGCCAGAAGAACGAATTAAAAAGCTTATAGATCCTACTCAGGAAGTCATTTGCGAGTGTCATTGTAGCATACTGGCTAGATAGTTAACAAGTGGAGTAATCCTCATTTTGAATGTCTCAGCTCTTCCCCACCAGGATAAAGATTTAGGTGACCAGCCATCTAACAGTCAAGAGATTTTCTTGATAAGAGCATTTTCATTTGTCTGGAGGGTGGTGATCAGATCTCTCATGAAGAGGTATTTGAAGCTATTAGGTTGCCATAAAAGACCCAAGTTACCAAGGATTTCCTTTCTGGCTCACTGTGCCACTGGAATCAAGTTATCCTGGCTGAAGAGGACATTCCGTCCATCAATTGTGTGTCTTTTGCTTTAAGGTTGTTCAGGAATTTTACCTCAGTCTTGTCCTTAATCAACTTATAACCAGATACCGCAGAAAATTCTTCTATTGAGAACGTAAGTGCAAGAATTGCAGATTCCGCATTCTCGGAAACTACTAACGTAGTCTGCGAAAGCTGTTATTTTGACCGTGCAGTTGTTAAAGCGTATCCCTGCGATCTGGTTATTGTTCCTAAGTTGATAAAGGAAAGGTTCAATTGCTAGAAGGAATAGAGAGGGGGAAGAGGACAGCCTTGCCTTGTTCCCTCTTCTAGTTTAAAGGAAGATGAGAGGCATTATCCAGCTCTAACTCTGGCGGAAGGGTTAAAATATAGTGCCATTACATACGTGTAAAATTCTCACCCAGATTAAATGTATCTAGTGTTGCTTTCAAATAGGCCCAATCGACTTTGTCGAAAGCCTTTTCGGCATCCAAAGTGTTTGCCACTGTTGGAGAATCGGTAAGTTTGGCTTGCTATAGAACGTGAGATAGAATACGAGTATTATCACTAGAGAGTCTTTTTTTTTTTTTTTTAAAACAACCTGTGAAGGGTGGCTGAGTTTGGGTAAAACTTTTGGGAGGCGTTTAGCAAGGATCATTGCATACATTTTGCAGTCTATATTAATTTGTGATATAGGTCTATAGTTTTTAGGGAGTGTTGGATCACACAGGAAATTATGGAGGTCCCTTGATGCCTTTTTCTTCACATACGACCCATCGTGAAAATGATTTTAATCTCCAATAATGCAGTGCTTATAGAATTCTATGCCCTCTGTAGTACACCTGTATTGTTTTGTATTTTCTCTTATGACATGTGAAAACTGACTGTTTGATAAACCACATGTATTTCTTCCCAGTTTCTCTGCGACATTCACGGTAATGCACTTGAGTAACTTGCTGTTTTCTACTTCCTTTGCATTTCTCATAGGTTTCATTATTTGTCAGTATTCTTGTGTTCACTATCATTTTACCATTGTGTTTATTATTTATTTGTTCTTTTCATGAATATTCAATAACAACGATTGGAAATAAATAAGATAAAAACAGAGCTTAATGCTCCAGGATCCTCACTGAAAAAGCCGGAAAAGAGAACTGGCCTGTCACCTTTGGGGCCTGATGGGATACATGAGGTACTGGAGGTCTTAAAGGCATGGTGCCAGTATTCTCCGTTATACTTTCAATGCAGCCTATTGTCTAACAATGCCTTTGCATTCCCATGCAAATTTCTCTTCAATAAAGGCTGTGGTCTTGAACCTTATGCTCTGTTTTTCTATGTACAGAAATGCTCGAATCTGGTAAGAGGTTTATTATAGCAAATATTTAAATGTACTTGGGGCATTTTTAGCCTGAACATAGGTTGCACAGAGGTGTGTGTGTGTGTATATAAATACACACACACAAACACACATACACATACATATATACACACTCACACAAACACACACACACACACACACACATACACACACATATACACACACGTGCTCCGAGGTCCAGGAACGTAGGCGGGAATATTCTAATGCTTATGAGTTTGATGAGGATTCCCCTGGAAGAGAACTAGTATTACAGGTAGGTAACTAATCCTTGCCCCACAGATTTCTCAGAGGCTTATGACTATTGATGAGGATCCTCGGGAAGAGAATATGCCATTCACCCTGGCACCACTTGACTTAAAATGTTTGTATCTACATACATATACACACACACATATATATATATATACATATATATATATATATATATAAATCACTGAAAAAAACATAGGTTTCAGGGGAGTTCTAGTTAGCTGGACTTTTCACTCGTACAAAACCATTGAAATTCCCGTTATAGTTAGTTCAGCTAACTATAACTTGCGCGCCCGCAATGCACTGCTGATGACGTCACATATTACATCACTCATGACATGGTCAGTGACATCACTCATGACATCACTGATGACATCATCCAGTGAATGTGTGTTTTTCTGAAAATTACATATGTTTTATATATGTATATCTCAAGGTCGATGGAAGAATAAATGGGTATATAATTGTCTAAATGGATGATTTGTTTTTCAAAAATTGATTGTATAACTGACTAAGTGCATCTTAGTGAATACATGGCTTAGTGAGTAATGTTTAAAAGTGTACATATCTGTATCAGTCTCTCACTTTGTGTATAAGTGGCTGCATGGGTTGGTGAGTAGCTACATGAGTGTCTATATAGGTTATTAATTGGTTTTTTGAGTATCAGTAGGAGTGTCTGAGTGTCTGTATGGTTCGGTGGGGGTATTACATAGTGCATAGGTGCATGAATGAGTGACTCACTGTTTGTATGTGTTGAAGACAGCATGTGTGCAGACTTTATGGGTGGATGAGTGTGTGCATGGGTGTGTTAGTGAGTGATAGACTGTCTCAATAGTGTCTTTATGAGAAACTACATATGTTTTAAACTAGTATATGTGACTATTGGTGTATATAAGTGAGTATATGTGAGTGAGAGATTGAAAGAGTTCCTGTATGAATAAGTATGTGTTTCTATAAGTGATTGTTTATGTGTAAGTTTCTGTAGAAGTAAGTGTGGTGGTGTGTGTATAACTGTATATGCAGTAAATGGATGTTTGATTATTTATTAGCATGAGTGACTATGTGTGTGAGTAACTATGGATGAGTGGTGTTGTGTAACAGGATGTATATGTGTATGAGTACATATGATGAGTGAGTACATGTATGAGTGACTGTATAGGACTGTTGGTGAATGAGTGGATGTGTATGTGGATCTTAGAATTACTGAATAGGTTGTTGTAACTGGTATTGGTATGTCCATTGTTTTGAACATTGTAGTTTCTATTTTTGAATGTGTGTATCAAAGGTTATATTAGGGGAAGAGGAGGTCTGCCACTCTATCACAAGGATGATGTCATGAGTGATGTCATTTGAGATGTCATCAGTGATGTCATGAGTGATGTCACTGACCAGGTCATGAGTGATGTAATATGTGACGTCATCAGCAGTGCATTGCGGGCGCGCGAGTTATAGTTAGCTGAACTAACTATAACGGGGGAATTTCAATGGTTTTGTACGAGTGAAAAGTCCAGCTAACTATAACGCCCCTGAAACCTATGGTTTTTTCAGTGAATTTCTAAGGTTTTTTAAATGCTAATTCCCAACTATAACGTGCCTGAAACCTATGGTTTTTTCAGTGAATTTCAAAGGTTTTTTAAATGCTAATTTCTAACTATGCCTACAGGACATGTGAAGAAAGAAGAAAAAACGCACAGAAAGAAAAAAAATGCAGAAAGAAGCAACAGAAGTCCTCAAAGACGAAGAAAAGTGCAGGAAGAACAAACAGAAGAGCAGAAAGAAGCCTTGTTGCAAAATCATCCTCTACCCTCAACTTTTACAGACTGATACTGGTGGTAACTGAGTCTGACTAACCAGTCCTAGAGCCAGTGCTATGTTAAAAGACACTCAGAATACAGTAAAAACACCTACATACACTAGGGAGCACTATGCGTTGGGGTTCCCCTGTGATCAGCATGACCTCCTCTGTAAGCCCCTAGTATATAATAGGGCAGGGGATTAAAACTACCTCTTAAAACGCGCCACAGGGCGTGTTTGCACACGTCACCTCAGGCCCTGTCCCCTCACTTCCCCACTGTGTAAACACGCCCTGTGGCCGTTTTAAGTTGGGAGATTAAGTCCCCTTGAATCCTGAGGGTCCCTAGGGTCCAACTAGCCCACTAGGTACCTCCAGTATGCGCAACAGAGCTGCGTTGCAGAGAGGTGTAAAAAGTGGCACGGCCTGGACAACCTCTCTGCAACGCAGCTCAGTGGCGCTTACTGGAAGCACCTGGTGGGCTAGTTAGCCCCAAGGGGCCCTCAGGATTGAAGGGGAATTATTTCCCCAACTTGAAACTCGCCACAGGGCTTGTTTGCACACGTTAACTCAGGCCCTGTCCCCTCCCTTCCCCACTGTGTAAACATGCCCTGCGGCCGTTCTTTAAGTTGGGAGATTAAGTCCCCTTGAATCCTGAGGATCCCTAGGGTCAAACTAGCCCACTAGGTACCTCCAGTAAGCGCCACAGAGCTGCGTTGCATAGAGGTGTAAAAAAGGGGCGTGCCCTCAGAACACCTGTCTGCAACGCAGCTCCCTGGCGCACACTGGAGATACCTGTTGGGCTAGTTGGCCCTCAGGGACCCTCAGTATTGAAGGGGAATTAATTCTCCAACTTACAACTGGCCAGGGGGCGCGTTTGCAGAGTGATGCAAGGAGGGGGCGTGGCCTCCAGCGCGATGCCGGTCTTTTATTTATTTTTTTAACAAGGAGGGCTGTGTGGCCCCCCTTCTTTTTCTAATTTACTGGCCCTGGGGACCCCATCTCCCAGGGCCTGCACCCTAATTTTTTTGTTGAAAAAAATAAATTTGGCCCTCCCAAGGCCTTACTCAGCCCCGGGGACCCCAACCCCTGGGTCATGGCCTTTTTTTTTATTTAAATTCTTTAGGAGGGGGCTGCGTTGCCCCCCTCCTCAGGCCACTTATGGCTCCGGGGACCCTATCCCCCGGGGCCGGCCTTTGTTTTTTATTATTTAAAAATATATATATTTATAAAAAACACATAGGACATGCTGGACAAACCGTATGTACCTATCACCATGACGATTTGCGTGATATTCATTAAAAGGCGACTATGCATAGAATGAATCCACATGGAATGTATTTACACCGCTAGTGAAGCTCTGACGTGTCTAACGCCCTACCGTGCCTAATCCCGGCGCCCCCGCCGGTGGGTACTCTCCAAGTAGACACCCGTGTCGTTTATTTATACAAATATGGGTAGCCATTGACGAGCACATTTAATATACACGCACACCAAGCCATTCAAAGGGGATTCGACAAAAATTCGACCAAACTATGCAAGAAACCCCCCTCACGGTTAATAAAAAACACATCCACCGCCGAAAGTGTAATACTTTTTATTTTACTCTCTGGAAAGGAGACGAACCTCACTTGAGTCAGTGTGCTCCTGGCTGAGCCCAATGCTGTGTTACACCCACCAGTGCCCGCCGATTGCCTCACACCTCTGTGTTTTATTCCAGCAGCTAGTGCGTATGTTATGACACTCTCTAGCCCATGTGCACTGTAAATCCACCCCGTGAATATGTCATGCCACACTTGCCTTCGCACAGGTTATATTGCCCCATCTAACGTGCCTTCCTCGATGTGTATGTTATAACGCACAGCGTTATGCCTTAAATATTACAATCTGGGATCCATATCTTTGTCACAGTGCATATGCAACGTTACACTCCCCAGCACATATTTTATATTACAACTTTAGAGACTAGTTATGTTACACAACACTGCCCTGTGCCCAAGGCGCATATCGCATAGCACGCGCTAGTGCCTGTGCCATCTCGCGCTCTCCAATGAATCTGTCATCGCGCACAATGTATTGCATATTATATTTCACGCCCCGGTTCATCTTATATCACACTTTTTGGTGCATAGTTTATACCATATACTACATCTAGTTTTCATTTTCAATCGTGCTCTCAGGACTATGTTCTATATAACACTGCGTCCACCTACCCTTTTCACGGGCATTACATTTTGCGATGGGGGTGGAGGGTCAGGGGGTGTTTCTGCCAAGTGAGCCCGGAGTCACAGTCACATACGTCCTCTTCTTCCTGAATAAAAGTGAGATTATGCCGCATACTTGTTCATATTTTAAGTAGTTCGCACAGACACACATTTTAAAAACAATAACGTTCCTAATATCCACCTTCTCTGAACAGTTAGCTCGCTGCCCCATCCACCTCCTCCCTATCCTCTGTTGTCTGAATCCATGGACTAGCCTCCTCCCTCCTGCCATGCATGGTCTGATGTGCTGCCACTGCCCTCCATTTAGTATGATGTACCAGTCCACTCCTCCTGCCCTCCATTGCCCAATTCTATGGCCCATCATTGACCTCCTGCTTAGCCTCTGTGCTTAGCTTGCTGCCCCTATTCTCCTTCCCCCTGCCCTCCGATGTCTTTGTGCATGCCCCTGCTCCATCCTTTTTGCCCACTATGTTCCATGGCCCTGCCACTCCTATCTACTCTGAGTGTTCTGTTGAGCTGCCACTCCCCTCCCACCTGCCTAGCATTGTCAGATGACTGTAACCTGTCCCTGCCACCTCCACCCTGCCTGTCCCCATGCCATGCCCCTATCCCCTTCCTCCTGTCCTCCATGGTCCATTTTACTGCCACACCCTTCTGCCCTCCCTGATCTGTTGTGCTGCAACTGCTCCTCCTGCCTGCCCCGCGCGGTCTGTTGTGAGGCCCCTTCCCCTGAACTCTGTCTGTGCCCAGGTCCTGACCCTCCCTTCTATCCTCCATGGTCCTTTGTGCATGCCCATGCACCCTCCTTCTTGCCCATCATAGCCATTGTGCTGCCACTAACCCTCCCGCTTGCCGTGCATGGTCTTCTGTGCTGCCATGGCCCCTCCCACCTTCCCTGTGTGGTCAGCTAGCTGCCCCTGACCCCCTCCCACCTTCCCTCCATGGTCTGTGTGTATGCCACCATAGTCTCATTGTTGCTCTCCATGGTGTGTCTTGTTTCTAGTGCCCATCCTGCCTGACCTCCATGGTCATCTTGCTGCTCCTGTCCTGCCACCTTGCCCCCAGCCCTCTGTTTCCATGTGCAGACCCCCTATTCCCTCCCTCCCGGCTTGTCTGTTCCAGTGTAATGCCCCTGATGCGTCCCTCCTGCCCTTTATGGTCTGTTATGCTGCAGCTTTCTCTCCTGTCTGTCCATTATGGTCAGCTAGCTACCATTGCCTCTTTCCCATCTGTTCTCTGTTGTCCATGTGCATGGTCCTGTCCCCTCCCTATTGCTTTCTATGGATTGTTGTGCTGCACTCCCGTCCCGCATGCGCTGTGTGGTGTATTGTGCTGCTGCAAACCCTGATGCCTGCCCTGTAGGGTCAGTTTGGTGCACCTCTCCATGTCCCTCCTGTCCTCTGTTATCCGAGTCCATCTCCCTACCCCAATTCCTCCTGTCTACCATGATTCAATGTACCATACTTGCGAACATTTTGAACTTGGTAAGAGGGAGATTTGGAGAAAAAAAAACGGGGTATTGATTTTCCCCTTTGAGTTACATTGAAAAAGAGGAGATTGGAGACAGGAGACAGATCAAATAAAGCCCATTTGAGCTTAAAAACATTGGACGTTTCCTGGCTGAAACAGGTCTGTTGGCATGTATGGTTGTACTACCACTGCCTCTTCCTTCTGCCCACAATGGTCTATTATATTGCCACAGCCTCTCTTGCCAGTCCTGTATTGTTGGTTTGTTGCCCCTGCCCCCCTTTCCACTGCCCTCCATAGTCTGTTATGCTGCCACTGCCCTTCCTGCCTGCCCAGTGTGGTCAAATTGTTGCCTCTGCACTCTCCTACCTGCCTTCAATTTTCAGAGTCCGTGCCCCTGGCCTCTGCCTCTCAACAGTATCCCAATGAACAACTAGATTGCTAACATTCTATATTTGTTACAAAAGTGTGGAACGCCTGACGTCGTCTTGATGTAATCAAAACTGTAATACCTAGAGTATTTCCTTTAGAAATTACATATATGAGAGGGTCTTATTTGCATCAAAATTCTGGTTAGTGCACTAAAAAACTAAAATGAGGACATATTTTCTGAGTTTTCAAATAGCGACAAAGAACTTTTTGTAATCTTTGTTTTTTTATCCAGTTGACCACTTGATTAAATGTTGCACCTTGGCGAGAGGATGTGGTGTTACTTCCAGAGCTGCAGACTTTGCAACTGGGGAACCAGGTTGGAGTTTCCGCTTCTGCTCAACATTCTGTGATTGTGGTCAAATCACTTAATCTCCCCATGTCTACAACCAAAATGAATTTGATCTTGTGTGATGTAACCAATGCTCATGTAAAGCATTCCAATACCTGACAAGTCTGCACTATATAAAACTGCAAATACACAAAAAATAAGTGTTTCGCACACTTCTGTCATTGGGCTACATGTGGGCTACATCTGGGTGATATTTGTGCTGCATTTAGGCTCTTTTGTGTCTGGTGGCCATCTTGGGAAATTTATTTGTTATGAAGTTTCCTAATTTCCTCATTTACTGCAGTCTCCTCAGTAGGAAATGCTTTCAGTTTTTTACTTTGATTCCATCAAGAAGGTATTCAGATATGTCACACATTTGTCATAAATTCTGAATGTTAGCACTCTAGTTGCTCATTAGATCACTGTAGTAAAGCTACTGCTCACCACGGAAGTCTGCTGCTGGTATTAAAAGTTTCAGTCTGCATATCAGAATTTTTTAATGAAATAGAAGAGGATTTGAGAAGTCACTCAAAATGTGCCCTAATTTTTCTTTCTTCAGCACTAATCATAATTTCTATGGCAAAATGAATCCCCTCATTGTGTTCCATTGTAAATTAAATGTTTTAAGAATTACCAATTTATTCCAACCAAGATGGCTTCAGGTGTGCCATACGTTTGTCATAAGTAGGACTGTTAGCGCTCTAGTTGTTCTTTAGAACACTCTGGGAAGCTGCAGTAGAACACAAAGGAATCAACTGACAGTCTCTGCCCTTGTTGGATGTACATGTTTTACTGATAATGTCAGACTTCATTCTCACATGACTGAGAAAGATAATGTGAATTTACAGAAAATATGCTCTCAGTTAGCTTATAGATCACCTTCCAAACCTCTGTGGGAAAAGCATGAGAAAATAGCTTTCTCTCAAACATGATTAATGATATCACAGCAGAAGGCTTTTTCACATGGTAAAATCACCTTAGAACACACCACAATTCCTAAAATGAGTATGGTACCATCAACAAATGATTTATAATGTAACTAAAGTCTTAAAACCTTCTATTAACTGCAATGCTTTTTAATGAGGTGCTATCATGTATATTGGTCCCAAGATGGCTGCCAACACTTCTTGGATGAAGTGCGGACAGCCAATCAGATCTCACGATGAGATGTGTGGTTAGGCTCCGCCCAGATATATATGTGATTTTACTTTTGATTTTCTCAGCAACTACTGAACGGATTTACACCATTTAAGCAAAAGGCACATGCCTGACCTGAGGACTACCTCTTTGCCAAATTTCAAGTAATTCTGTTCAGCCGTTCGGGCTGTACCTTCGACTAAAGGTCCTATGGGAAAATGCATGGGGAAAACGCGTTTTGGGACCCCCCTTTTTTCCTCAGCCCCCGCTTGACGAATCACCCCGAGACTTTCAGGGTAGGAGCTGAGCGGAGCACCCCATTAGTTTTGAAAATTTCACGAAGATAAGTCAACCGGCGCCAAAGTTATTCAAAATAGAATTTTCAGATTTCCTATGGGAACTCGGTCCTAACGAACAAGTTACTTACCTTCGGTAACGATGTATCTGTAAGAAACATTAGTTAGTTAGATTCCTCACCTTAGAATATCCCCAGGCGTCAGACTGGATTCGGAAGATTTTTCGTCAGCAATACCCCTTGCGCGTCGCTAGGCGTCATCTGTGGCTCCGCGTCAGTCGTCGGCGTCGTGCGCCGGAATGACGGAGTACTTAGACGCCGCCCTCGCGCGCTGACGTCAGTTCTTGTACATAGCTTTCCGCGCCAGGAACGCAGAGCCATGCAAGAGACCGACACTGGTGCCAAAAAATCTAGGGCCCTGAAAAGGATAACCTTAACCCTAGATGACAGTTCGCAGAACGGGGAGGATGGGTGGGTCGGTGAGGAATCTAACTAACGTTTCTTACAGATACATCGTTACCGAAGGTAAGTAACTTGTTCATCTGAAGGAAACACGTTAGTTAGATTCCTCACCTTAGAATAGATACCCAAGCAATACCATCCCCGGTGGTGGGTCTGCGAACCAAGATCACACCAGAAAGTCCTGGAGGACAGAACGGCCAAAGAAGCCATCCCTCCGGACTTGCCTGTCTGGGCAATAATGCCTGGCAAACGTGTGTAGCGAAGCCCACGTAGCCGCCTGACAGATGTCCTGCAACGGGATTCCCCGTCCCAAAGCAGTAGTAGCCGCTGTAGCCCGAGTGGAATGGGCGCGCAGCCCAACAGGAGGGTCCTTTTTCGTCAAGGAGTAACAGATTTTGATGCACAAAACGACCCACCGGGAAATGGTCCGTTTGTGCACAGCTTTTCCCTTCTTAGCACCCACGTATCCAACGAAAAGTTGGTCGTCCACCCGGAACCATTTTGTGCGGTCCAAATAAAAAGAGCGCACGCGTTGGGTCCAGACGGTGGAGCCTCTCTTCCTCTTTGGAAGTATGCGGAGGCGGAAAGAAGGTGGGCAAGGTGACAGACTGCCCAAGATGAAAGGGAGTCACCACTTTCGGAAGAAAGGAGGGACGAGGCCGAAGGACAACCTTGTCCGGATGAACAGAGAAAAGGAGGCTTGGACGATAGAGCCTGGAGCTCACTCACCCGTCTAGACGAGGTGATGGCTACCAGGAAAGCAGTCTTAAGCGTCAGAAGACGAAGAGGACAATTGTGAAGAGGCTCAAAGGGAGCGCACATCAGAAATGTGAGAACAAGATTCAAGTCCCACTGAGGCATTACGAAAGGAACAGGAGGGAACGTATGAGTAATGCCTTTAAGAAAGCGTTGAACCACAGGGGACTTGAAAAGAGAAGGCTGATCAGGAAGCCGTAAGAAGGCAGAGAGGGCAGCAAGATAACCTTTCAAGGTGCCCAGGGCAGAGCCCTGCCGGGCCAAAGAAAGAAGAAAGAGGAGAACCTCAGAAAGAGGGGCGGAAAGGGGATCCACAGCCTTTGCTGTGCACCATGCCACAAATCTGTTCCACCGGCAGGCGTATACCGTCTTTGTGGAGGGACGCCTGGCTGCCAGAATGATATCACAGACTTCAGGAGGCAAGTCAAATGGCATCAACTGCCGCCGCTCAATCTCCACGCATGGAGGTGGAGGCTGGACAGGTTCGGGTGGAGGACCGTCCCCGGCTGCTGCGACAGAAGATCCTCCCGAAGGGGCAGACGAATCGGAGGATCGGTCAACATACTGAGTAGCTCGGGATACCAGTACCTTCGTGCCCAATCCGGGGCCACCAAGATGACTTGGGCCTGGTCGTGCCTGATCTTCTTCAGCACTCTGGGCAGAAGTGGTATAGGCGGAAAGGCGTACAACAGACCGCAACTCCACTCGTGACGAAAAGCGTCGCCGAGCGAGTGCCGCCTTGGAAATTCCAACGTGCAGAACTGCTGACATTGCGCATTCTCTTCGGTGGCGAATAGATCTAACCAAGGCTCTCCCCACTGCTGAGAGAGACCTTGCGCCACTTCGGAGTTCAGACGCCATTCGTGATCCATCATGCACCGGCGGCTGAGTTCGTCTGCTCTGGCGTTCAGAGAGCCCGCCAGATGTTGAACCACTAGGGTGACGCCCTGGTGTTCCAGCCACGTCCAGAGGCGCAGACCCTCCTGACAAAGGGTCCACGACCCCACCCCGCCCTGTTTGTTGCAATACCACATGGCGGTGGTGTTGTCCGTGAACACCTGCACAACACTTCCCCTGACAGAGGGAAGGAAGGCTTTCAGTGCAAGTCGGATCGCTCTCAACTCCAACAGGTTGATGTGGAGGCGAGACTCCGCCGGAGACCAGAAGCCTCTGATCTCCTCCTCTCCCATATGGCCACCCCATCCCAGGAGGGACACATCCGTCACTACGACATGCTCCGGTTGGGGAAGGGAGAGGCTCTTGCCCGTGACCCAATCGCGGTCCGTGAGCCACCACTGCAACTGCTGTGCAGTGCCCTCCGAGATCAAGACATGGTCGGACAGGTTGCCGTGATGCTGGGCCCACTGAAACTTCAGGTCCCACTGCAGAGCCCGCATGCGCCGCCTGGCGTGATGCACTAGTAGGATGCAGGAGGCCAGCAGCCCCAGAAGCCGCAACACTAGCCTGACCGAAACCCAGGATAGAGGCCGAAAGATGGGAATCAGGGCCTGAATATCCCGGACCCGCTGTTCCGGCGGATAGACCCGGAACTGCGCCGAATCGAGAACCGCTCCGATGAAGAGGAGCTTCTGAGAGGGACTCAGGTGTGACTTCGGCACGTTGATGGAAAACCCCAGCAAATGCAGGAGTTCCGCCGTAGTCTGGAGGTGGGAGACGACTGCCTGGGGCGAGCCCGCCTTCAACAACCAGTCGTCGAGATAGGGGAAGACTGGATCCCCTGATCTGCGCAGATGAGCTGCAACCACCGCCATCACTTTCGTGAACACCCGAGGGGCACTGGTGAGGCCGAAGGGGAGCACGGTGAACTGAAAGTGCTCTGGGCCCACCGTGAACCGCAGGTAACGCCGGTGGGCCGGCAGGACGGGGATGTGGAAATATGCGTCCTGCAAGTCCAACGCTACCATCCAGTCTCCAGGGTCAAGGGCAGCTAGAACCTGAGTCAAGTCAACATTTTGAACCGATCCTTCCGGAGGAAGGCATTGACGTTCCGGAGGTCCAAGATAGGGCGTAGGCCCCCTTTGCCCTTCTTGGGAACCAGAAAGTAGTGGGAATAACAACCACAACCTACGTCTGGGCTCGGAACGCGCTCGACGGCCTCTTTGGCCAAGAGGGCCGAAACTTCCTCTCGCAGAAGATTCAAATGATCCTCCGAGATACGGTGGTGCTGCGGTGGCATGGCTGGAGGGGTCGTCTTGAAGGGGAGGGAGTAGCCCCTTCGGACGATTTGCAGCACCCACCTGTCCGAAGTGATGGTACGCCAGTGGAGCAGGTGATGGCGAACTCTGCCGCCCACTGGCGAGGAATGGGCCGGAAAGCTCGGACTAGGAAGGCTTGGAGGCGGATGCTGCCGGGGTGGATGTGGGCTGATCGCGTCGTCCTCCAGAACCGCCTTGGCGGAAACCATGTCCGCGACCGCACGCAGGTTGGTTCTGCGGCTGGTGGCTAGGCGAACGGGAGGAGGCACCCCTTCCTTGGCCGCGAAAGGCGGAAGGTTGCGACCGCGGGACCGAGAGGCCCAAGGACTTGGCCGTAGCCCGGGAGTCCTTAAAGCGATTCAGCGCACTGTCCGCTTTCTCACCAAAAAGGCGAGTGCCAAAGGGCATGTCCATGAGAGTGCTCTGGACATCCCCCGAAAAGGACGTGGACCGCAGCCAGGCGTGACATCTAAGCGCCACCGTGGTAGAAATCGCCCTACCCAGCGAGTCCGTAGTGTCAAGCCCACATAGGATTGCATGTCGTGCTGCATCCCTTCCATCGGCCAAAGCCTGGGTAAGTCGTGTCTGGGCCTCCTCCGGGCACAGGGGCAGCACGTCCTCCACCATATCCCACAGAGAGTGGGAATAACGGTCCAAAAGACAGGCGGTGTTCAAGGACCGCAGACCCAAACTAAGGGAGGAGAACAGCTTTTTGCCAAACTGTTCCAGTCTCTTGGAATCCCGGTCCTGCGGAGCGGTCGCGAAGGAGGATTGGGAGGTAGAAGCCTGGATAACCAGGCTCTCGGGGGTGGGGTGTTGGGACAGATAACTGGGGTCGCCCGGAGCAGGGCGGTGGCGCCTGGCGACGTTCCTGTCCACAGGAGGAACTGTGGAGGGCTTGGACCAGGTGCCCTGCAGAACGTCAATGAGGGCCTCATTGAATTGCAGCAGAGGCTCAGTGGAGCTTGCTGCAGACTGAAGCACCTCAGTGAGGACGTTAGTCCGCACAGCCACGGCAGGCAGCTCGAGCCCAAGGGCTGCGGCCGCCTTGCGCAGCACCACAGAGAAAGCAGCACCCTCCTCCGAAGCCACAGTCGGAGGAGAGATGAATCCAGTGTCTGGTGAGGTATCCAGACCACTGGCCTCCCCCAGTTCATCTGCCCAGTCCTGTGACAGCTGAGCCTGAACGGCCATAGGGTCCTCGGACCCCTCCCATTCGCCCCGTCATCCGATTCCTGGTAAACAGGAGGAAGGATCGGAGCCGGACGATAGACATAATGTGTCTCTAACGGCGCCGTACGCGGCGTCCATCGACGCCGCAACGGCGCCGGATCCGGAGCGGGGCTGAACTGGGGCTCGACGCAGAGCGGAGCCGGCGTCGGAGGTGGAACCGGTGTCGACGCCGGCGGAGGAGGCGTGACGAGGTCGACTGGCGTCGGCGGGGACTCGGGGGCGAGTCGCTCGGGAACCTGCGGCGTCGGGGCCGGAGCCGGCGACGGCACCGGGGCCGGAGCCGCCAGTATGCAAGGTTGCCCAGTCGGGTCCGCGGGGCCCGAAGGCGCGCCAGCGGGCGTCGTCGACGGCGCCTGCGGCGCCGCTGGAGCCGCGGGGGTGGAACCACCCTGACCCTCGGCCGAGTCGCGCGACCGGCGAGGGGAGTCCGAAGAGCGGTGTCGCCTCTTGGGAGTGTTTCGACTTACTCGAAGACTTGAAGCCAGACGAGCGATGACGTCGGCTGCGGCTCCGCGATCGATCCTTGGACCTCCTCCTGGACCGGGATCGAGAGGGGCGCGGAGCCGAGAGGCGAATCTCGAGGAGCCTACGGGACCGCTCCCGTCTAGCCTTCGAGGTCAGGGCCCTGCAGTCCGAACACGACTCCGCGTCGTGGTCGAGGCCCAAACAGTAAAGGCACCGGCGGTGATGATCCGTAACCGACATCAAGCGGTTGCAGTCAGCACAGGCTTTGAAACCAGGCATCCTACCGGCACCGGAGTCGAGACAAGATCAAAAAGGATCAAAAAACTTAGTCAAAAAAGACTAAAAGGGGTAGCTCTCCCGGATCTGCGCTTACTGGCGCGGAAAAAAGAAGAACTGACGTCAGCGCGCGAGGGCGGCGTCTAAGTACTCCGACGACGTCATTCCGGCGCACGACGCTGACGACGGACGCGGAGCCGCAGACGACGCCTAGCGACGCGCAAGGGGTATTGCTGACGAAAAATCTTCCGGATCCAGTCTGACGCCTGGGGATATTCTAAGGTGAGGAATCTAACGTGTTTCTTTCAGATTATAACTATCTACTAGTGACCGCCAGTAGATAATATATATATATAGGTAGATATATAGATACACACACACACACACACACACACACACACACACACACACACACACACACACACACACACCCCCCCCCCCCCCTTCCGCAATGGTGGAGGAGCGTCGCCCCACTGCTTGGCTCAAAACCAGTAAATATAAAATAAAACCATGCTCTTGCATAGTTTTATTTTACATTTGCCGGCTCTGCCAGCAGTATTGGGAGGGAAGGGGAGGAGGAGTGCTACGTGCACTCCACTCCCTAAGTGCGCATATGTGTTTTGCCGGACAACTCAGGCTGACTAAAACACACATGTGCACCTACGTTTTCTCCTGCCCAGCTGCACTGAGCAGCCGGGCTGGAGAAACCCCACAGACTCACTGGGGTGGTTATAACTGCAATTTAAAGGGATGCCGGTTTTAAATTATACATTTCTGCACATTGACTTTTCATTTGGGCTCACGCTGAAACTAATTAATGACACAAGTCAAGTATTGAAAAAAGTTTAATGAACGGGTAACGAGCAGTAAAGTATTTTGTCCATGTTGGTCTGATTGGACTCGCGTGCAGACCTTATATTTACTAGGGCCCTTCAGTTGAGAAAGGCTGATAGCCAAAACGTGTCCTGAATATATACATATAGACATACATATAAACACACACACACAAATTATATATATATATATATATATATATATATATATATATATATATATATATATATACACACACACACACACACACACACACACACACACACACATATATATATATATATATATATATACACACACACAGAGAGTAACAAGACGAACACCATAATCATCGCAATGAGATCGTCAACTCAGCCAATTTAGGAGGAGCGACATCGACAGTATTTTTGATAGGAAAGGGGATCTTTGCAATACAATGCCCACATGGGCTAGACAGAAGAGAGAGGCATCCCGAGCATTTATTTTCAATGATTGACTAGCGGGAGGAAGTGCACACTATGAAAGGTGGATGCCTCTGATATACCATGTAATTTCTATTAAAAATGCATTTCCAGAATATTCACTTTGGTATCAATGAATTGAGAGTACATTGTTAATCCACATAAGTATGCATTTATGGGGTGTATAACGAGCAAAGCTATTGAGACATTACTAACTAGCATGATTTTGCTTTCTCGTTTTGCAATGAGGAAGATTCATTTGTGAAACTTTAACTCAGATGTAATGAATCATGTGACATATTAATTCAGCATGTTATTGGGGACATGGCATGGATTCTTACTGCGTTCAGTATGTTTAGAAATGCTTGTCAGATATACCAAGATGGCGAGAATTATGGTGATCTACTCACACACTATGCACTTTGTTAGTC
Source organism: Triturus cristatus (assembly GCF_964204655.1). Classification (NCBI taxonomy): domain Eukaryota; kingdom Metazoa; phylum Chordata; class Amphibia; order Caudata; family Salamandridae; genus Triturus; species Triturus cristatus. The sequence continues at coordinate 1,352,378,185 of NC_140590.1, forward strand.
ATTTGTCAATGTTGAAGGCTGTATATGTATGTAATTCGAACAGACAGCTCTCAAGCCACACCGTGATCAAGTCAAAAGGCGAAATGTGTTGGTGCAGAGGCACTTATATATATATATATATACACATCCAGAATACTCCACCCGCCAACGGCGCTTCTGTCTGCTTGAAGAAAAGTGGGGCACGGACCACCAAGTAAGTGCTATATAGTTGTCTTTATTCCGCAAGGAACATCACAGCCATTATGCGTTTCAGCCCCGGAGGGCCTTGATCATATGACGCGCAATCCAGTTAACACATGATTTTATCTTGTTTTTTTCACCCTCGTTTAAAGTGACAAGTGCTATATACAAATGTATTGCATCTATAAACATGGACAAAAGACTGCTTAATCTCCATGTTTTGACACTGGTTTTCGCCTTTGTATGACTTCAACAGTATCATTTGTGCTGTACTGGTTAATTGTTTTTTGGGCTTTGTCATTATATCATCATCATGACTACCTGTATTGATCCAACATCGATGCACCGTATTTGTGATCAAGCATTTTAACTCATTATCAGATTTCCATGTTTTACAATAAAACCAGTTTCATCGTAAAAAAATAACAAAATCTGTAGTTAAAAATTTCTCTTGATCTGTATCTTCTGTGCAAATTTAGGCAAAATTACAGTACTGATTGTCATGTTTTGCTCACTCTGGATTGAGCCGTGTAATTTTGTAATTAACAGGGCTACGGAGTTACATCATGGTTTAAATACCACCAATGGCTGTTTGGCCAACCCCTTAACAGGATAGCTGCCTTCATAATACAATCAATTCTATTATGATTAAATAAGCTTGCTAAAATCTGTTAAAAAACCAATTGCAAAATAATTTTTTGTTGTAAAATACATTCTGTGCAAATTGAGCAAATTACATTACCGGAATTGAAGATGTTTATTAATATTGCTATCCAAATTTTGTGTTAAGCCAATGTCAGTGTCTATAGTTTGGTCTGCTTCTTGTCCATTGTAAACATGGCTACAAAAGTGCTAAAGTGCTTTACTAATAAATTAAAGTGCAAGTGTTAAAATTGAGCTTAGTGTTTGTAAAAGCTAAAAGGGCTAAAACAATTAATAGTCTATAAAAAACTATTGTTTTTGTAACTGATTTGTCAAGTAGGCTAGCAGCTTCTGCCCCGTTTATTACAGACATGTATATAAATCCTCCATAATGTTTAGCCCCCCAGGGTGCTTAGAGTCTAACTCTAGAATATATCTTGTTTCAAGCTTGCGCAAGGCTTTTTCTCTGTTGCCGCCTCTTACTTAATTGTGCAGCATCAATTAAAAAGTATTTTAACTTGCTGGAATCAGAATCGTGCTGTTCGCCAAAATGGCGTGCCACCGGATATGTATGGTCTTTGTTTTTTATGGCTCTGATATGTTGCAATATCCTTTTGTGCCCCTGTAGTCTGGCACTTCCCACGTATCTCAGACCACAGGGGCACTCAAGCACATACACAACATACTCAGTCTTGCAGGTCAGGGCCTATTCTATGACGTATTCCTGTGAGCTAAAAGGCGTTTTGTATTTTGTTCTAGTGGAACCAAATTGACAGGCTTTACATGATTTACATTTTTAAAAAACCTCTTTGGGATAGCCAAGTTCCTGTACTTTTGCTAACCGGATTGTTCTGTATCAACTCATTCTTCATAGAGGGGGCTCTACTGCTGGTAATTGCGAGTCTGGTAGGTAGCAGATGGCCTATAGTTGGATCATTTAACAATATAGGCCAGTTTCTTTGAATGATTTTGTCAATTGCTCTTTGTTGATTACTGAATCCTATTATCATCCTAAAAGTGCCCCCTACTGTGTTATGTTTTACTCGACAGGTCGCTGGTATTGCAATTGAAGACTGGGGTTGGCTCGGTTTCAAAAGATCTGCCCTTTGCAGCTTCTGGCTTCTCATGATGGCATCATCAATACATTTTCTAGTAAGAATCTGCCCTTACTGGCTTGTTGTCCTAATCTTAGGTCTTCATTGTTACTGCAGATTCGTCTCAATCGAATAATTTCTCCATAGGGGATACTGTGTATAAGATGAGGGGGATGAGCACTGGCTGGTGTAGCACGGAGTTGTCAGCAGTAGGTTTTCGGTGTACCTTGGTTTCTGTTTTGTGGTCCCTAATGTACACTTGCACATCTAGAAATGTTAGTGTTTCTAGACTGATAGAAGCTGTAAATTCAAGGTTGATATCATTGTTGTTTAGGTCCTCTACAAATTTGTGTGCCTCTGGTGCGGTCCCGTGCCATATCACAAATAGATCGTCTATAAATCTTAACCACAATTTTACATGTTGTTGTAATGCTCTCTCATGAGTTTACTGGAGAACCAACTCCTCCCACCACCCCATATGTAGACAGGCATAGCTGGGGGAGAAGCTGGCCCCCAATTACTACACCCCGTAGTTGTTGATATAGGGTGTTTTGAAATAAAAAAATGTTGTTCAAGCAACAGTCTATCATCTTGATGAACATTTTGCTGAGCTGTGCATGTGGGGCTGGTCTTTTCCTGAGATAATGCGGTATTGCTCTAATACCATCCTTGTGGTTGATACTAGTGTAGAGTCCCGTAATGTCCATAGTTATTAAGAGGAAGTCATCTAGCCACTTAAAATCTTGAATCTTGACTAGGAAGTCCCCAGTGTCTTTTCTTTAGGATGGGAGACTTTGGACATACTCTTGTAAAAAATTATCTACATATTGGGATGTTTTTTATGATAAGCGTTTCTGGCAGATATGATGGGCCGTCCTGGGGGCTTGAGGGCGGTTTAGTGCAGCTTAGGTATGAAATAGATTACTGGAGTTGTTGGAGTGTCATTTTTTTTAAATTTGAATTCTTCAATTGTCAACAGACCTGCACTCTTCCATGCTAGTAATTGGCTATGATATGCATTATAAGTTGTTTTTAATGTAAGCATATCGCTCTTGCCATAACAATTTCGGTATGATAGCTGCTTTAGTGCTTCCTCTGTGTAGTCTTTCTTCCCCCATATAATCAGGTTGCCACCTTTGTCCGCATTCCTTATGAGTGGAGGATCATTTTTCAGTTTCGCCATCAATTGGTGATATTGAATCTCCTGCATATTCGTTCTTTCTTTTAATTTCTTTACTTTGTAGTTTAGACGTTTGATGCCTGCTATAGTCTGCTCATGGAATATGTCAATGGAATATCTTGCCATTATTGGTATGAATGTTGATTTTGGTTTAAAGGATGTTGTTGAGTCTTTTTGTTGATTGTTATTCCCCATGCTGAGCTCTTCCTGTGTTAATCTTTGAACCTCCGTTTCTTGGTGTGTACTTTCATTATTCAATTCTCGAAGTTCCCTTAGAATGGGCAAATCTGAAGGTGTAAGAATGAAAGGGGGCGACGCTTGTGGTTGTTCCATCGTTTGATCTGTCTGTAGCTGATCATTGTTCTCATTATTCTTGAGTATGTGGAATTTAAGTTTTAATATTCGTACCCCTTTAAAAATGTCCATCCTTGTAGCTGCGTAATTGAATGTTTTCTTTGGGCAATATGAGAGTTTTTCTGCTTCATTTAAGTTGACAATTACTAGATTCACGACAGTACTGTTGGAGACAGATGTATGCATTAGTTCCGCTTCCATTTTCGTGTAATTTGTCTTTTTTGTTGTTGTTCCCCTTCATTTTGCTTGACGCCTTTCTCTGCGTCTGATTGTGTTGCTTTTCCTTGTCTCGCCTGTTGAAATCGTGGTTGTAAAGTTTGTCTTCGTTCTGTAACTAAAAACCCAGTTCCTGTTCCAATGATAACTTGGCCGGTACTTGTATGTCTTTCGCGTTTCTGGGTTCTAGTTCATTTTCACTCTGCATTGCTGAACTTAATTCTGAGGCAGATGAGTCCCCCTGTCTGCTCATATTGCTGCTGGTGCTGGGTTTGGCAATACTTGTCCCACTGAATTTTGATATTTTTAGTGAATCATATTTCTTCGCGAAAGTAAAAATACGGCCACCCTCATAAATCGGCCTTATCTCTGTGAAATTTAAAAGTTTTCAGTTCGCAAATCTTTTCCTCCTCCTTTCGAAGCCTTTTAACCATTTCTTCCCTCATTTTAGACTCGTCCTCTTTTTGGTTCATTACATTAATTTCCTCATTAGGTTTCTCTAACTGTTCTTGTAATTTTAGGCGATCTTGTTCTGCATACTTTACAAGTATTTCTATCAATCTTTGACGATTTCAGATTGGTTTTAGCCCATTCTTTCATCATTCTTGGGTCCGGGGTTTCGTAGTTTGGGGCTATTAATATCCTTAAACCTCGTGGGATCCTTCCCACATCCAGGTATCTTTGGAGGTATATACCTTCCCACCATTTACTTTGTTCATTTTTCATTGCTTTTTCTAAAAGCCGAAATTTGTCTGAGGCGGATTGCGCTAGTTCCTGCTGGTGCATTCTGGGGGTTCTGCGTTTAGCTTAGGTGCACGTGCGTCAAACATTTCTAATGCTGCAGCCTCTCGATCTTTAAGCGCGTCGGCTGTCATGATTGCGGAATGTAGTTTAAAATATTGTAGACTTGGGAAATGGGGTTTTATCAGTTATATGTTCAATTCCCCCTTTCCCGTCTTAGCACAACTCCTCACCCAGCACCGCGGTCCTACCTTCTCTCCAATTCCGGCGTGTCTCGCGTCCTCCGACCCGATACTGTAACACTCTGAGATACTCAGGAACCGTTGGCTTCGTTGGTGGGGGGCAAGCACGCCATAATCCTCCCGGATTCTGTCAAATATGTCTGTTCCTAGATGGAGCCTTCTTTGTAGGCCAGCTTTGCCCGTTACATATATATATATATATACACACACACACACACACCAAGGGCTCCATTTTGCTGGGGGCCCGACCCTGCAGGGTGGGCTCTGCATGCAGGAATGGAGATTCTGTAGAAATGGGTTTCACCAGTGTATGTGTGTGTGTGTGTATATATATATATATATATATATATATATATATATATATATATATATATATATATATATATATATATATATATATATATATACACACACACACACACACACACACACACACATCTTTAGTAACTACCTTCTGGCAACCGCATCATACGCATCTGCACTACTATCGCGTGCAGATGCGTATGAGAATGACACTGTGCTTATGGACTTGACGGAAAACAGCCTACAAAAAAAATCATTCAATGCTTTTACGGATTTTATGTCAGCACTTGACCTAAAAGTTAATTTTACGAAATCATATTATGGTGTGTGGCCCCAAAATAACAAAAAATGAAAATGTTGTTGTAAGGGGCAAGAGTATTGAGAAGCTGAATAACTACTTATTTGGGGAACATGTTTAATAACCATATGAAGTGGGAAACACTTGTCATTGCAAGAGTTCAGCAGACAAGTAGAGTTGTGGAGGGGCTTTTCCGCTTTGCCAGTAAGCTAGGCCACAAGCCAGTGACTGAGCTAGTTACCGTATACACAGCAAAATGTTTATCTGTTGCTTCTTACGTGGCAGGGGTTTGGGGATACCATAAAAGCCGCCTTCTACAAGTTATGGAAAACAAATTTATTAGGAGCCTATTGATGACCCCAAATAGTGCCCCCACACTTTTTAATCACTGAGAACTGGGGATGGAATATGTAGAGGACCGCATTGACATTGCCCCATTGCTCTTATGGGCAGAAAATCTGGCTGTATGAGGAAATATTGTTCTCTAGGGAGGTGATTGACGATTGCATTAACTTGGTTAGTGCACTGTTGACCCCTTGGCTTCGATTTGTGAGGGAAAGGCTTTTTGAGATAGGCCTGGGAGACTACTTTGATAATCTGGTGAGTATTCGTACAAACGCTAAGGCTATTATAAAAGAGGTGCATTATTCTTGGGCAACCATGCACCATACACATCTGAGGCGACAGGCCCCTCTTGCTCATTTCTTGCCCAACAGCAATTTTATTTAACATTCACTATTAATGCATAGACACGATTTCTTTTAAACCGATTTCGTCTAGGCACACTGCACTTTTTAGTGGCATTCCCAAGACAATCTGGGTGGGTCAAAACTTACTCCCTGCCCTTGTGATAATATGGCAACTCAGAGCACACTGCACTTTATGTTATTTTGCCCCCTTTATAAAGAACCAAGGGGAAAATTTTAGCTCCACTCCTAAGGAATATCCAGCCTTGTATCTACATGATGGCTTTTATTATTTGTAATCATTGGCTACTTCTGTTATCTGTATTGCGGTCTCCAATTATATAAAAGTTGCAATGTCTATTAGAAAGCGGTACAAGCAATAGCAAATAAATAGGAAGGTTGACTTTTTTCACTATGCAATTTTAATCTCAATTAAATTTTATAATTGATTATATTTTTACCTTAATAGGCTTATCTATGTGATTTTGCAATAATGATATGAAAATTTTAACTTGTAAAGTCTATTTGCCATACTTTTATGGTCTTTGTACCGAATAAAGTTATCTTAACTTGACTACTGATCTCTTGAGCTCTACCTTATTTACAGGATTCAATGGAACAAAATCCAAAACATACCTTGGAAGAACTTGTATCTGATGGCTACAATTGATGTTTCATTATATACCTCCATTAGACACAAATATGGAATAAAAGCAGTTCAATACTTCCTACTTGACAGACCAATTAACCATCTTGAACATTCAAATTTACTGATTGAGATGTTACAATTCTGTTATAAAACAATGTTAATGTTCAATGGCAGCTTCTATTTACAACAACAACGCACAGCAATGGGGAACTCATTTGCTTCAACTTATGTGAACCTTCTCATGGGCTATTGGGAACAATTCAGCAAGACTGGAAAATAAAACTATGGCCACGTTTTATTGATTAGCTCTATTATACGGGATGGGGAGAGTAAAGAACAGGAGTTATTTATTCCGTCCCTAAATGAAAATGATCTGAATCTAGCCTTCACTTACACCATAAGCTCTAAACAAATCATTTTTTTTTACATTGAGGTATTCATAAGAGATATGCATATTTGCACAAAGATACATATTAAAAAAACATCATGTAACAGCATTCTCCATGGAAATAGTGCACATCCAAAGAAATTGAGATGGTGTATCCCCTATGAAGAAATACTAAGGGCCAGCAGGAATTGTTTAGAGGATAAGGATTTTAAAATCGAGATGAAAGAAATGAAAAACAGATTCCTCGCAAGGGGATACCTACTGGCGGTAATACAAGAAGCCATGGAAAGAGCATAATTGAAATCAAGAAATGAGCAATTGGCACTGAAGAAAATCCCTGTAGAGAGGGGGAAAAGACGAACTCCGCCTCATTATGGATTATAATAACTAACACAAAAAAAAAAAGAAATTGGAAGATATTGCAATCTGATAAAACAGTCAAAATTCTGATGGATCATCCGAACATCACTTACAGAGAGTCCGCCTCACTGGGAGACATCATTCTAACTAAAAGCTATTACTCCACTGGAACAAGGAGAAAAAATAATTGGCTCAGTCAGGCATTTGGTAATGTGCTAAATGCAAAGCCAGTGAACATGGAATTAACAAAAAAAAAATACAGATTGCAGAATAGGAAAAGTAAAAACATTACTTTTAATATAGACTTTGTACTATACGTCTTCAAATGTCCTAGCAAAAAAAAAAATACTACATGGGAAGTACGGCCAACAAACTCAAATTAAGAATTCTGCAACATCTTCAAGCGATCAAAAATAGAGACTACTCATTCAACTGCGAAACATTTTTGGGAAGTTCATCAAGGCGAGATCAAGAACTTGCAGTATTTTGGAATTAAGTATATAAAGAAAAATGAACGGGGAGGAGATTGAGAATTACTGTTGAGGAGAATGGAATCTAGGGTTGATAATTCTAATGGGAACTGAAATACCGTTGGGACACAATCTGGACGCAGAATTACATGTACACCTGTAGACTGATCTCCAGCTGTAGTAGTTAAAACACCAAATTCATCTTGTTTCTGGGACTGCATTTGGAAATGATATGTTTTATGAATTGTTAAACATCTGTAATTGATGCACACACTTTACGGAAAGTCTTAAAAATGAGAAAATATTTATTTGAATAAGGAATAAGAAATGTAAATTAAACTTGTGTATGGAGATATAAAAGAACAAATAAGGAGTCCTGATCAAAAATACTCCCTACCATACGGAGTTTGAGGGAAATGTGTGATCGAATGCATGTGCACTTGATAAAATGATGCTGCTAATAGCTACTAAAGGACCAACACTTTAGATCAGGATCCATTGCTGCTAATTAAATAAAGCACTACTTGAGGACCTCTATCCATTTGGTATCATGTTATGAGTTATAACCTGCACAATTCAGCTGCTATCACAGTAGCACTTTATAGAGATATTCCAACTTGCACTTTAACAATAGTCTCCACTCAATCTACTTCGCTTAAATGAAACCATAGCCCCCCCTAATTTTCTTTCGCACTTGTATTGATGAATGGAGTCTTTTTATCCCAAAGTGTTAGCGCAACGGATAACAAAGTAATTACACTGTATAAAAAGCGGCCTCCTTATTTGTAGTACTTTACTGTGATAATGAACTGAAAGTAAATAGAACAAATACTCTAGGCATGAAATAAGAAAAATATGGATCTAGATACCCTGTCAACCCTCTACACAGTTTGTGGAAATGTAATAGAGCAATGCAATGAAAATTAATGTACTTTATATTAAATGTATTTTGAATGTTAAGGATTCATTTCTCGAAAAGGAAAAACCAATTTGCGGACTAGTTACGATCTAAAAAGTAAAAACCGGTGATGGGCTATGGTTATGGACACTAATAAAGAACAAGCTAGACAGCAGGACTATGGGCCTGTAGAAGGAAATTGCCGAAACGCGTAGGCTGTACCTATGTTTGTTGCACTAGGGATTAAATAATAAAGTTAAAAAATACTGGCACCAGCAGTGCAGTCTGTGATCCCTGTAAACATTGGATCAGAAGAACAATGGAATCGCGAAAAACACATTCACTTTGACCTGCCTGAACCGCAGCTGACTAACACAGTTGACCAATGGAGGTTATGGATTATTCAAAACCAGGACGCCAGCCATTTGACGGATGCTCGCGGGGAGATTGTATTTCATCCAACGGCAGGCGAGGGGTGTGATATGCACAGAAACTTACCATCAATGAGTGGCAGCCCAAGTGAGGGATTATTGTGGATAGATGGGTATGAGTAACAGGTGCCAGCATCCAATGAAACATCGGGAGAAATTTCAATTGGAGGTTTTCAATTTGATCTATAACATCGAGGATGCAGGCACGTCATCACCATGCCGGGAGAGACTGCTGCCCTCTAATTGGCCACGGAGTAGACAATTAAAAATCTGGATAATTTTAAATGAACCTGATACTGTATCAGACACTGGTTTTACCGCACTGAGAAAGGCATTAAGCTGAAACGCATCTGCGGTCAATAAAGCCAATATTAACACACTGTGAGCTCTCCAAGCGCCTTTGAAGTGGTTGTGAAACCAGGGGGTCCTACCCCCGCTTTATGAATGCACCCGTTGGGAGTTCTGCGGCCTTGGTGGGAAGTTGGCAAACTTATTCATTTTGTCCTGCCTAAACTGCCGCAGACAAACCCCGTTGACAAATGGAGTCCATGGATTATTCAAATCCAGGGACGCCAGCCAATTTACGGATGCCCACGGAGAGATTTTATTTTATCCAGTGGCAGGTCGTGGGATGTAATATACACAGAAACTTACGAACAACGAGTGGCAGCTCAAGTGAAAAATTGAGGTGTGGCAGGACGGGTATGAGTGACAGGAGCCGGCAACCAATGAAACATCGGGAGAAATTTCAATTGGACACTGAGGGCAGCCTGATGGAGGTACCAGGACTGCTCGAAACTTCAGCAGGAGAATAGTTTTCGGAGAAGATTGGCCCAAGTAGCTCCCACTTTTTTCTCCACAATGTGCTAAGCTTACCTCATTTGTAAGACCACATAAAACTCGCCCAACTTCTTCTATGGATGCTGGTTTGGAACAACCAGCATAAATCCCTTAAGCGCAAGCTGATCTTAGACTGCTTAGGTTGTGACAATGGTCACAAGAGCCCAAGGCTGGGATACATAAACAGTATCGCTGAGGCACTGGGCAGGCCGGAACTACATGGCTGCCCTCTTAAGCTGGGTATGGGTGAGTGTAATAAGGTCAAGCAATCTTTTATGAGATCCGTCTCTGCTACCAGGGAGTGAAGGGGATAGGATAAAACGACCATTAAAGATATTATCTAGCCATCAAAGTTAGTGATGGACCGGAGTCTTAACTCCGCTTGAGAGGAATGTCTGGCAATGGTTCCTTCTAACTAAGTTTCAGCTAGCATCAATTGCAGTCTCCTCTGCTTTCCAACAGGCCAGTAGGACCTGAAAACTATATTAGTTTGCCCCTGTGATAATTCCTCTTTGCAAATGTTAGAGCACTTGCTATTATTACTACCTATTCCTACATCTTATGGGTTTTGGCAATACAGACCGGCATTTTATTTTTCTCCGAGTGATGTATGACTAGACTGTTTGCTATTCCGTGGGAAGATCTTCAAAACGTGCTCTGCACTGGCTCACATTAACACATTTTTAGACTTCTTTTTAGCTTTTTATTGTAACCTGTTTTCTGATGGTTAATTACGTTATGGCTATTTACCGCTATATATGGATTTTTGCTGATTTTACAACACATCTTTTTACTGTTTTTATAAATATTATTCAATAGTTGAACAAAGATATGATCATACAAGTCTGAGGGAGCAATTTCAAAGCATGTGAATTAAGTGACAGGCTGACTTTAATAAAGTAAATATAACATGCTGGAGAAAGAGAACTAAATGCATAACAATCAGGCAAGTAAAATGTTAACATTTTCACTGCAGGATAGAGAAGAGCTGAGAGTACAAAGTAAAGGAAAATTCAAAGTTTATTAAGTTATCATCTGGATTTAAAGCTAGTTAGCTACACACCTTGTGGAGACTCCTGTGGACTGGAAGCATGTTCTTTCAAAGACTGAACCTTTGCTGGAAGATGCAGTACTTCAGTCCCCTCTGGCATATTGCAGGAAGACAACCGTGATGATCTTCTAGGGATTTGTACCTTCTCGCGTTTTGTTCGACGTTTCCTCAATTTTATCTTCCTTAAAATACTGTTTGAAGGTTTAGGTAGTTTCTCTGCATTAGCTGCAGAAGGGTCATCTAAAATAAAAACTTTGATTAACTAGGTAACCGGACATATTTATACTATTATATTATTTGTATGTTCGCATCACAAACCAAATTATTCCTACTTGTATTATTAGACACTCTTCTCATTGATTTAACAATAAAAGCCTGAGGGGCTTTAAAAGAACTGAAACCCATGTCCTGCAGTTTACTGTCAGACCCGAAGCTAGCTTAGTATTTTACCAGCAGCTATTAAATTTCCTGGATTTGTTGGTAAGCGTTCTACTTCATAAAGCAATATAATGCATATTTTGGATAAATTTTGAAATTCAAGGAGAGGGGGATCTATAAACCAAAAGGATGGAGCACCCAATAACCATAACGTTTAAAACAATTTCTCCTTTTGGATACACTCAATATTTAATAATACATACTCGTACCATCACAATATACTCCACATATACCACTCACTAATGGTTTGAGCACTTATGAACCACCACCAAATGTTCTCAGTTATTTTATTATTGACAATTAAAAAAAATATATTTCTTTAAGGACTTTCCTTCTACACAAATTTACACATTAATGCTTAATTTGGATGGGTTCGCCATGATGCTTTGACATGGAAGTTTTACCTGTGTTTTAGGCGATCTACATGTTTTTCTAGATTAGCAATTTTTGATGACAGAGTGAACTGTCTGGTTATATTTCTCCGTTTTTTAATATTGTGTTTTTATTTTTATCGTATACTTGATTGTGTTAATTTGTGTAGAAGGAAAGTCCTTCAAGAAATATATTTTTTAATTGTTGTGTTTGAATTTCTAGAAGGCTCCAGGTCCCTACTGCTGAAACCACATCCATTCTGCAAAAAGAAGTCATAACTGAGGCTTCTTGGGTATTGCCCCCTAGAATCTGGAACACACTACCCCCTGTAATCCGAATAAACTCATCAAGTGCGTCATTCAAGAAAGAAGTCAAAAGGATAGGATACTGTTGAACACATTTCTGAAGTAGAACTCAAGAACTATACTCCAATACTTATCCTTTGATCTGCACGCTTCGTATTTCTCTCAGACTATGTAATTACTTCTCAGGTAGTTTTCTGTATGGGTTCCAAGGTGTTCTCGCTTGAGGATTCAACCTTCGCAGATTCCCATCCTTATGTTAATGGTATTTTTATACATATCGCTTGAATATTCTAAAGAGCTCTGAGACCTTAAATGGTCTTCTTCACGCTATCTAAAACTTTAGAAATAAATCAATATGAAGGAATGACTGGGTGCTATATCTCACTGGTTGTGATGGAAGGCCACAGTCCCAGGGATGCATTGCCTATGTATTCACTGGTTTACACTTCATCTTCAAAATACTTTCGGGACTGTGTCTGACTGTAAAACACGGACCTAAATAGTGCAATGTTTTGCTTAAAGAACATCAATACAACGATGGGCTACTGATATAATCACACAATTTTTTCTTCAACTTCTCTGCTTACCAACACACATATCTTGCATTGGCAAAAGTGAGACGGATTTGTTACTTACAATCCTAGTTCTACAACGTGGTTCTGTCATTTAATTCTTAAATAGAGGGATATCTCTCCACTTATGTACATAGTGCCAGTTGCAAAAACAGTTGATGGACAGAATGCAGAATAATGTCATACATTCACCCCACTACAAAGATCTGGGCCTAAATCCATAGTTTTTTTGCTCACCATGCCATTTCAGTTTAAACCCAGCCATATGCAAATCATTCTTGACCCTGTGCCTCATGGGAACAGTCAAGCCCGAACCGCCAAGCCAGGTTCTCCCTGGACTGGAAACATGCATCCTAGGACCAGTTTCGGGGTTTCACCCCTCTTCAGCCAGGATAGCATGACTCCAGTGGCATGAAGAGCACAGGACCCAAGGTACCCATTTCTTTTGCATTTGTCGCCCTAAGTGGGAAGGCTATGCCCAGACGTGGGTCCGGTGCTTACTACACCACTGGATTCAAGCTAGCCTGTCTGAAGAAGGGTGATACCCTGAAACCGGTCCCAGGATGCTTGTTTCCGGTCCAGGAAGGACCTGGCTTGACAGTTCGGGCTGAACTGCTCCCACAAGGAACAGGGTCAAGACTGATTTGCATATGGCTGGGTCCAAACTTGGGTGGTGTGGTGAGCAAAAGAATGATGGATTAAACCCATATCTTTGTGACTGGGGGTGAATGTTTGCATTGTCAAGCATTCTGTCCATCGATTGTTTCTTTTGCATAGTGCCAGTTCACATTTAAATAGGGAAATTTCATATTTTTTTAAAACTAATTTTAAAGAGAATGCATGCCTAGATGAAGGTATCCTGACAGCAGAAAAACCTCACACAAACATTCCAGACAATCCTTTATGACTGAAGAACCAAGAAAGGAACATTTTAAACGGATGATTGAAAAAAGCCATGAACCAACCCCAAGCAGTGCTGCCATGCACATTTTGTGAGACGCAGCAAATACAGGAAAACCTATTGTTGACATTTCAAGTGGGCCAAAACACCTTCAATGATTAAAGTGCAGAGTGCTTTCCAACTCAGAATATATTATCTAGTTGGAATGTGCCGTTCTCCATGCTAGAGAAAACCAGGAGGCAGTTCACTAACGTGAGCATCAGAGGTTTGCAGTGGAAGACCTCCTCTGTCTAGGCAGAAGATCCTGCATTTTTGTATATAACCGCTGCGTTTACTCCAACACTTACAGACTCCTGAGCACCAATACTGCTGCTGAGTATTGGGATATGTTATGATAATACTGACTGAGGACATTCTGAGTTTTCTACAGAGAGCAGCAAGAAGAGAGGGAAGGCAAATGTATTTCACTGGTCAAGAAGTCCTAAGAGAAATCCATTTCTGAAACCTAGACAATGCTTCATCAATTTGCTTTTACTGCAGATGTGAACAGATCCTTCTCCCAAATCACCCATTAGTGAAAAACGTTGGTCTAATGGTGCAACTTAGTCCTAAACCACCAGTACACATGATGGTGTCAGTGACAAGTTGTGTCTATGTAGTTCTTGCCAAGTGCATGATCCTTCCATGTCAAACATTTTGATCTTGCTCTCATGTCAGCTGTATATCATGGTTATATTTGTAATTTCTTCCACATTATTGGAAGGAAGGCATTACAGTTTACTTCCAACAAATTTATTTAATGTGTCGTCTCTGCCACAAATCTGGATATTTGCACTGTGGTTGGTCAAGGTGAAACCCAAAGCACAGATGTAGGCGTGAGTGTAACTCCCCACATCATTTGTGAATATCAAGTTTGTGACTCCTCAGATTGTCTCATCTGGATAATTGGATCCAAAAGGATCCAGTACTAAAGTACACACTACCATACCCCACCCAAAAACTACTTGACAACACTTATATGACTCCTGTGTGAAGAATGAAGAAAATGCATGACACCCTTGTGACTGCCTGTTACAACAGTCTTTTCTGGGAATGCAGAAAAAAGTAACCTCAGAAGCAAGTGCCTTTTCTTTTTTTAAGTCACAATTGTAAATGTATTCATTAGATTCCCACATTAACCAGTAGATAGACAAGGATCAGATAAGCCAGGTAGTCAAAAAAATCTTTTCGATGGAGGAAATGAACTTGAAGGACAAAGTCCCCTCCCAAAAGGAGACTTTGCTTTTTCCAAGGGAAAAAATATTTGTATATATTTAAGAAAAGTGCTCCAGGATCCTGCACAACGGCAGGGCTATTCCCTGCTTCAAAATATCAGATCTCTTGAACAAGATGGACTTTTACAGGCAAGTAATTTATTATTCGCTAGCATTGAACGCGTTATAGATTCGTAAACTATTTAAACAGAAAATCTGTCAAAGACATGAGAAGTGGGCACAGACGCTGAGCTTCATCTCAAAACCTTTGGCAAGACAGCCTGGTCAAGCTGGGTGCCCACTGTACAGTCTGCATCCAAACATTTGTGCTTTCAGAAGAGGTGTACTTACATCTACACAGCTACCTTGCAGTCTTGCCAACAGCATGCTTGTCATGAACACAGCAGTCAAATCACCTCCTAGTTATGTCTCACCGACCAAAAGGCTTTCAGCTATTGGGTAGGCAAAAGCTTCTAGTGTAACAAACTAAAAACGTACAATGGCCTTAGACTGCCTACTGCTTCTGTTGGTTATGGGTTTATTGTCACTTTTATTATCTTAATTCTTATTTGCTGACTTGCCTTTCTGGTCTAGTGTTTGCCCCGCCCTAGGTCAAAGCCTCTATACCAGCTTTCTGAATGGCTGTTTTCAAACTGTCCACTGCTGACATTTAGGGAACTAAATTTTTCTTGTTCATCAAGCAGTGCATGTGTTTCATTGTTCTTGCTTGTAGTAGTTTGACTGACCTTTGCTCCTTTTTCTCCTTACATATTCCAAATAATCTAACACATTGTTAATTTTCTGCTCCTCAGCTATGTCCACCCAGTCGAAGGAGTGAGCGCATTTAAAGTGAAGTATTTTGAAAGTATGATAAATTAACTGCTCGAAAGACAAAACCATATACTTTAAGGATGAAAATAGTTTGGTTGAGGAAAGTCTATCAAAATGTCAACTTCTGTCTTCTTTAACCACCTATAACTTAGCCCATTATGAGATGTTCTTGCTGAACTTCAAGGATAAATCTACACTGCTGATGCACTAAGTGGATTAAAAAAAATTAAATATTCCACAAGCGGACTTTTCACTCTCAGTGATTGCCTATTGTCTTTAATTAAAATACAAGCCGTTTTCTTTCCTGAGGAACTTATGTAACCTCATAGTTCAACATTCAATGATGCGGTAAGAATAAAACCTGCAATAGATTCACATAAGTTTCCTATGTATAAAATCATTTGGGGGGTAATTAAATATTCTTCTCCAGTATATGGAAAAATGGTTCACTATTTATTCTCTTCATTCGATTTTAATCAGCCAAAGCTTGTTTTGCAATATATACAATAATTTCTTCAAGGCCATCAAACAAATATAATACGTCTCATGTCATATTATAAATTCACTAAAAATAGAAAATAAATACTTTTTATCATACATAATGTTAGGAGTCCCCCGACACAAAATAAATCTATATTATTTGTATCACAGGAATTGTACAAAATACTTTCTTCTGTAACTCTATACTTCATTTCAGAAACATTCCCCAAATACTGGTCACAAAATATTACTAATCATTTGATTAGTCACATAAAGGTAATAATTACTTACAGTATCAGTCAATCAAAAAGCTTTCCACATGATACTGTTCTTATGGTGTATATGTGATACTCCTTTAAAGGGAGAACTAAACAAAATACATTTCATTCATCTAACCACTTATGCTTTGACAATAGGGAGTGCGCGGTCAGCCTATCTATAGTATGTTCCGGGCAGAGAGCTGCGTTCCACCGAAGGAGGACTAGTAGCCGTTCCCCTAATAAAGAAGGCCAGTTGGGGAGGAAAAAGTTTCTCCTATGGTGCGGCGAAAGCCTGGAACAGCCTGCCAGTACATCTTAGGAAGGCCTCAGAGCTCCTTTCCTTCAGAAAGGGGCTGAAGACTTGGTTATTTGCGGTTTAGGCACCCCGCTTACAGAGAGTCAGTGTGTAGCGCCAGGACACCCATGGGTCGTAGTGCGATTTATAAGCTTCGCTAACATAACATAACAGTAATGGCTGTATTCCTCATATTTTCAATAAAAGTAATTATCTTTCTAGAGTGCTTTCTGGGGGTGGTAACAGATTTGCAGCTAAGGAACATTGAAGCTTTTTGGATTTACCCCATAGCAGACCTGCCAAGTCACAGTATGCCACCGTGTGACACACGATATCAGCTCCCATCACTTAGTCACCCATTGAGGGGCAGATACAACACGGTGGCAGAGAAAATAAGCTGAAAACCACCGTAAACCAGTACCTCTTGGGTACTTCTCAGCACAAGCCCCAGCCTCTTCCTATGCCCCACCTTTCCTCACACAGATTTTTCTTTAAGTTGGCAGGTCAGCCTTACGAGCAGTTTAAAATTGATTCAATACAGATAAAGACTTAAAAATGTGAATGACTGAATAGCAGAAATAAGTATACTTATTTCATGATGAAACATTGATTTACCATAGACTATAATGGTGGATTTGATAGAATATATACAAGTTATAGGAAACAGGAATGTAACAACATGAGTAATTAGGTGGAGAACTAAAGTTAGTTAAATTAGTGCCTACTTTGTTTAGTGCACCTATTGTCAAATTAACAAGATAAAGGAGTTTGGTGTTAATATGATGATAGCCATACTTATATGGAAAGTGGTTGTATTGTGGTGTTGTGAGGCTATTGAGAGATTCTGTTATTTAGACTAAGTATATTGTAAAAGATAAAGAACAACAACCAAGACTCAGCTACTATCCAGACACTATTGACATGTTACCGGGGATGTAATTATAGTAAAAATAACTGCGCTCTTTCCCCACATCTGTGATACACATACATTTAACTATATCGGGTAGTTAGGTTTTATACAACTCAACACGCAGGATTCGAACCTGGCAATAACATTCAACACATGTGGAGAGATACAGCAGATATATTTGAATAGTACAGGACAGTGAAATATCTTTTACTGAGACGAGGTTAGCAGAGCAGGTTTGAATTAATTGCTTAGTGTTGGAAATAAGTTCAGGACAGATAAAACACTGAGTTGCAGGTTCAATTCTGAATATTACATCTAGAACAATACAAGTATTATGGTAGACTTTTAAGTTGGCGGAGGCCATGATGGAAAGTTTCTCTAGACAAGAAATAGTTTTATTATTTATATTAAATACATAGCATCTGCACATATATGTGGCAAGAAAAGTCTTATTCAGGACTAAATAAATGTGTAATCTTACCTGCAGAGGCTGCAGTTAATGGATGGCAGCCGTGTTTGAATAAGAACTACAGAACTGACTGCATAAAATTCCATGAAGTCTACACCACAGAGACTATTCCATACAGATGACCATGTGATCTCCATGTAATGGCGGTAACATTAGAACACCAACTGAAATGTGGCAGCCAGTTTGGGATGCATTGGATGGTTAGAAAAATGTTAGTGAGCAAGGGACAGTAATGCCAGAATACTTTAAGGAGAGGCTTCCGTAAATCAGTAAGATAGAAAATGATTTTAAGCAATTATCAGATCCGTGTTTACAGTAGTGTTTTCTAAACTTCAGTGATTTTGTTTTCTAAGAATTCTGGACACTACTGAGGAGCCTACATTTGGCATTGAGAGCTAGAAGACAGTTTGAATATGTGTAATGTAACGGATAAGGTAATTACCTTCTACTTTAAGTGTTCATATACTGCTAAAGAAGAAGTTAATGAACTCATGAATTCAGTAATATACGCAGTGACAAACAAGATGGAGGATCGGCAGGACATTGGTAGTATGTCTATTGGAACAAAGTATACCAACTAAGGGTATACTTATTATCCCAGTGATTTATACTATATAAAGGCTGCCACAAGCTCTCCAGCAAGTACTATAGAAAGGATACTGCTTTCATTAAAATTATGAGAAATACAGCCATTACTATGGTGAGTATACCATAGAGTGGCTTACCGCTCTCTCTCTACAAGGTGGTCACTACATTAAAACGCTTCTGTATAAAAGTAAAGATGGCCGCCCGGAAGAATAGGAGCTTAAAGATGGAGCTACCGAGGCTGAGATCCCTCTAATGAGCTTAAATCTCTTATTGCCCCGAATCGCAAACTTACTTTCTCCCTCCGCACCACTCCCCATCTGACTTGCCTCCAGACATCAACTTTCCTTGCCAACCGACATCTGTTGAGTGCAAGCAGGCTATCTGCTTCACCAGGGCCCAGAGCCCCCCGGAAGTCTACTTGCTGCTGAACTGCTCCATCCTTCTTTCTTTCTTTCTTTTCTACATGACCGGCTGGCCATGGCGGAGCCGCAGAGCCCCCACGAGGCTGTTCGGATAGCTCGCCCTCCTCCCCCCAGGTCCCATTTCGCCGATGGGAGTGTCCCCTACTGCAGGAGCTCGCCGCTCTATCCCCAGACCGGAGCCATTGCAGCCACAAGAGACTCCAGTTTCAAGAGCAAGGGACTGCAGAAAGTGATTAACCCAGAGGGCCTCTCTCACCCCCTTGAACTGACAACAACAAAGGGTAATGTTTGGAGCATACAAAGATCACTCAAGCAACAATAACAAATAAAATAAAAAAAATAAACAAGTCGATTCACCTCCAGAGGGTCGCCTACAAACAGGCAGCCATCCTTATTTTAGCCTGGGCCATTTTCCTCCTGCCTTAGGGTACAAGAGCCCGAGCCTACAACAGTAAAAAGAAATCGAGAACTTCCTGTCTGTGCTTACAAAAGCCTGCAATACTTTCATCGGCAGCAACCTGCAAAACAGCAGCCTTCTTGTAACGTCCCTGTCATACTTAGACCAGCTAGATTTTCTGGGCAGCCCCCTTCTTCTTCTTCTCTAATTACCTCTAAAACACTTTCTCTCCCACTCTGGCCTGCTCTGTTCCTTTACTTACCCCTCTGAAATACTTATTCCCAGCTACTCCTCAAAATGAGTGCGAACTGGTCCCTCCACCAAGAACAAGGAAATTCACATAATGGCTGGACCACATATGGAACCCGCAGGAAACAACGCGTATTCTAATCAATACCCTCCCAAGCTATCTAAAAATTCCCCAAAAACCTCAAAACCTCAAAACAACCTCCTCAGAAAAAAAAACCCAACACTGTTCTTGGACCCCTCCTTTAATGCAAAGAAAGGTGTAATAATCAATGACCTTATATTTTTCACAAGAAAAATGGCCAAATAGCGAACTGCCTTCTCCAAACTACTTACAATCCATGGCAAGAAAAATATTCCCTACGGAACCAGGATTACGACGACACCCACACAAAACCTTAGAGCCACCCTGAATATAACTTCCTACAAAAATGGCAATGTTCTTATTCAAGCAGCCAATGATGACCTAGAACTATTCGACAAATACTTTCCCACACTAATAACCCACACCAACACTCCACAAAGTGTCCTCCAGGACCAAACTACTCCCTCTATCTCTATCTCTCCCGAATCTCAGCGACCTACACCCTTACCTAAAACCTTTGAAGGAAGCAATAACAACTCACCTCCCTTAGAACTCACTCCACTGACACCCTTACCCAGAACCATCACTAAAAGGAACAACAACGCTCCTCCCCCAATATCCAATCTCCGACCCTCATCATTTCCACATTCCGCCACCACCCCTATCCCCACAACTCTCTTCCCCCAACCCTTCCCCGACCTGCGGAGAAATTGACCACGACAAGGCAACTTTAGCGAATTGTAAAAAAGCCCCCAACCCACGCATACCCCACTCATTCTCGACTACCTTACTCCCAGCCACTCAAACCTACCACACTACCATCACAACCATTGAACCCCCTAGCAATACTATCCCCAGCCCCCTCTGCGCGCCGCTCCTGACTCCCCCCTCTTACTAATCTCAACTAGACACTCAAAACCCACACTAACCTTACATCCCGGAACCTACAAAAAGTTATCATAGAAATCAGAAACATCTTACAACTCGCAGAAAATTCTCTCTCTAAAATCAACCATCTTCAAAAATCTCAAGCTGCAGCCAACAACGTGATAAACACTATCCCACTGCCTCATCAACAATTACGTACACGTAAACACCCCAACTACTTATCGGACTTGGAAATCCAAACCTTACTACTATTCTACGAAACTCCTACTTGTTCCCTCACCAATAAGAAAGAATTCTCTATTCTGCCAGTTCCCATCAACCCAAACTGAACATCCCAACCGAATCACAGAACCATAAACCTGAATAACCTTCAAACAATAACCTCAACCTCTGAAAATCACGAGCCTTCATTAGAGAATGCCTCAAAACAGATCTCCTGCCTCCTATTAAACTGCTGCTCAGCCCTAAAACACGCCTCAGACATTGCCGACCTCATTCTGAACCTGAAAATAGACATAACTATCCTCACGGAAACTTGCCTCACAGACTCATCCTCCCCCATGCCTAGACCTTCTAGTCCCCCCCCCAAACTACACCATAAGACTTGACATACCTCACAACAAGGGTGGCTGCATCGCCTGCATACAACGATCCGACATCACTATCTCGAAGTTTCACTCTGAACCCCTAGATTTGTGTGAATATCTCGGGATCTCCTTAAAATCCTCAGATAACCACTCCTACAAACTAAACACTCTACCATCCCCCAGGTAAGAACGCTGTATTCACAGACCAACTTATGGAAATCATCTTAACTAACTCGACCTCTTGTTCTAATGACTTATTCCTTGGTGACTTCAATCTCCATTGGGAAGACTCCCTAGACAAGCAGGTCAACACTATCAAAATCTTCCTAGCAGATCATTCCCTGATCCAAGCCGTCTCAAAGTTCACCCACTCCAAAGGTGCTACACTTGACTGGATCATCTCTAAAGAAAAAAATATTAAATCTAGCTCTATCACCCCTTGTGATTGGTTAGACCATCACATTATTACCTTCCAAATTCCCTCCACGAGAAAGAAAACTTACTCGCAGCAACTCAAGCCTAGACACTGGATAAGAGACACGAAAAACATCAACTGGAATAATCTAGCTTCCCACTGTGAGAAAGTACTCACCCCTCCCAATAACATGTCAGACGCCAATGACCTCACTGCTCACTACAACTCCACGATGACCAAAGTCTTCGACCAAGTAGCCACACAGAAAATCAAAAGAATACTGGACAAAGACAAAAACCCATGGTTCAACGGAGCCCTGAATGAATCGAGACGTAAACTAAGCTTAACTGAACGGAAATGGAGACAACATCCCTCCCCCCTCAAACTCAAACTACTAAGAAAATCCAGAAACTCTTGTATCAAAAGTATTCTACACTAGACAATGCCAAAAATAGACCATAGAAAACTCGTCGAAATGCTAAAACAACAATCTAACAAATTGGCCAAAACAGCAATCTTGACTTCGAAATCGCAGCTAAGTAATGAAGAATTTTCTTCATTCTTCACAGCTAAAACCAACTCCCCCCAACTCGAGCTCAGGTCGGCAGCAATTAACTCAGCTACCCTAAAGAACACACAAGTTGAAAATCCTAAATAATTTGATCTACCTTTGCCTAAAAATAACTCATTGGTCTACTTTCAAACTTTACGATCTCAGTGATATCACTAATACCTTAGCAACTATCAAACCCGATAACCAGTTCAATGACCCTTTCCCCTCAAACTGCTTACCGCACATCTACCATATCATCTCCCCTCTCTGGACCAAAATCATCAATGCCTCGCTAGCGCAAGATCACTTCCCAGATTGCCTAAAAATTGGTCAAGTCACCCCTATTCTAAAAAAAACCAAAATGACAGAAAACCCCTCTGACCCGAATGACATCCAACCTATAACCATCATCCCCATGCTAGCCAAGGTCCTCGAATAATGTGTTCAGCAACAACTGAACCAACACAGCACAGATTTCAAACTACTGATTGACTGCCAATCAGGTTTCAGAACCGGGCTCGACCTCTCATCAGCCTTTGACACTGTCAATCACGACAAAATTCAAAGAAGACTGGAAAACAGGATGAGTTTATCTGGCACAGTCCTTTCAATGGTTCAAATCCTTTTTGGAAAACAGAACGCAATCATTCACGGTGAATAAAAATCTTTCTCCCTCTTCACCCAACCCATTTGGAGAACCACAAGGCTCAACGCTATCCCCCGCGCTATTCATCCTTTATGGCGAACCACTAATCAAACTACTACAGCAGGCGAATATCTCCTACCACATGTACGCGCGGATGACAACTTTACATCAAGATCACTTCCATTGAAGAGATAAAGATGATGAATCAAGCTCTCAAAAAGACCGCCCACTGCCTAACGACCAACTTCCTCAAGCTAAACTCGCAGAACACAGTATTTCTTTTAGTCTCCCCCCCTAAAAACTCTCTAGCGATAAAGGAATGGACCAAGATGATCACTGCTCTAAATTGTACGCTGATTCTGGATAAGAACCTTAACATGCAAACTCACATCAACATGTTGGCTAAAAATGCCTACTTTCACCTCAGCTATCTCAGAAGAATTAAACCATTAAGCGAGAACCCTGGCCTCAAAACTGCAGTTCAGGCTTTAGTCATCTCGAGGTTGGAGCACGGATGTACTACCCTCTCGGGGCTTCCCAAAATCTCAACAGCAGCTTTAAAAGCCTGTCTCAACGCAGCAGCAAGACTGCCAACAGGATCTAGGAAATTTGACCACCTATCGCCACACCTGAAGGCGCTCAACTGGCTACCCTACCAAGGTAGAATCCACCTAAAGATGGCCTGCATCATTCAAAGCTCTACACCACAATACCCCCCAGTACCTATCCCAGAAACTTACTTTATCTGGAGGAAACAGACTCTAGGAGCTCCAACAATCTACTCCTGAAACCCTCACGCTTCAGCAAGAAAAAGAACTTCTGACAGAGAATTCTCCGGGGATGCACCAAGAATATGGAACTCGCTACCTCCCTACATCAGAAAAATCTCTTCTACTCCACTATTCAAAAGGGAAGCAAAATCAATCCTGATGTGCAAATTCCTCCCTTAATTCCTCACATGCCTTCCGTATGGGGCCCTATCACACCAGCTATCTCACTGACTTACAAGGCATTGAACCAGTCAACTACTGCAAACTTGTTTCTACACCTTCCTTAATGACACCCTCGCCTCTATGACTTACTCGAACTTGTTCCTAACTGCACCAAACAAATCTCTTCTCATTTCTATCTGCCGAACCTTGTTAAATACGTTTTTATGCTCTCTCTGCTCTGGTTCGCGCTATAGAAAACTCAACAAAAAAAAAGTGTTGTATAGTGGAAGGTCACAAATAATGCATATACACAGGCTGTTAGATGGGAAGGAATATGCTACTTACCAGTATGCATCTGTTCTTGGCATGTAGAGCTGCAGATCTACACACTTTTGCATAGATCGCCATCTGGTGTTGGGCCCGGATGTTTGCAGTTTGTTTTTCCTCTTGGAAAGCCTTTGGAAGTCACGAGGTCGGGGACTCCTCCTTTGGATGGTATTGCGCATGGGCTTCGGCTCCATCCTCAGATTGTTTTTCGCCAGCAGGGAAAGATGGAGCGTAGTAATAACAGTGAAGAAACCAATGTGTGTATCTAAATAAGATAAACTGGAACAGATACAGGTAGCCGGGGAGGCGGGTAGGCGTGTGTAGATCTGCAGCTCCACATGCCAAGAACAGATGCATACTGGTAAGTAGCATATTCCGTTCGAGGCATATGAACTGCAGATTACACACTTTTTCATAGACTATATAGCAGTTCCCAACCTTAGCGGCAACCACCGGCATCTATTGCAGTGTTTTGAAATAATGTTTTGAGTACAGCCTGGCCCACACTAGCTTGTTGCTTAGTTTGCACATCTACACAATAGTGTTTAGTGAAAGTGTGCGGTGTTGACCATGTAGCTGCTTTGCAGATATCCTCTAATGGGATGTTCCCTAAAAATGCCATGTAAGCCCCTATCTTTCGTGTAGAATGGGCTTTAGGGGGAACGGATAGCGTTTGTTTTGCTTTGTGGTAGCAAATCTGAATGCATTTGACAATCCACCTAGCTATCCCTGATTTTGAGATAGGGTTGCCCTTGTGTGGTGGAGAGAAAGAGACAAACAGTTGTTTGGTCTTGAGGAAAGGTTGTGTTCTCTCGATGTAGTAGAGTAAGGCTCGTTTGACATCTAATGTGTGCAGAGCCCTTTCTGCAACAGTCTGTGATTACGAGAAAAATACTGGTAGTTCTACAGATTGGTTTAGGTGAAAAGGGGAAATGACTTTAGGTAGGAATTTTGGGTTGGTACGGAAAACAACCTTGTTATGGTGCATTTGAAGAAAAAGTTCTTGTCTGGTAAGTGCTTGTATCCCACTGACCCTTCTAAGGGAAGTGATGGCTACAAGCAAAGCTGTTTTCCATGTTAGGAATTGTAGTTCGCATTTGTGTAAATGTTCGAAGGGAGGCCCCATTAGCCTTGTGTGAACAACATTTAAGTTCCACACAGGTGAGGGTGGTACTCTGGGGGGAATTATTCTTTATAGGCCTTCCATGAAGGCTTTAATGGCAGGTACTCTAAAGATTGAAAGATGTTGCCTGTTTTGTAAGTAAGCTGCAATTGCTGCGAGGTGTAGTCGAATGGACGTATAGGCTAGATTGCACCTTTGTAGGTGGAGTAAGTAGCCTATGATGTGTTGAATGGACACGTCCAGGGGATTGACGGTGTTATGGCAATAAACAACAAATCGTTTCCACTTGGCAGCGTAGCACGCTCTAGTGGTAGGTCGTCTAGCTTCTCTGATGACAGTCATACAATCAGGGGGAAGATTTAGGTACCCAAATTCTAGGATTTCAGGAGCCAGATCGCAAGGTTGAGCTGAGCTGGGTCCGGGTGTCTGATCTCTCCATGGTTCTGGGTTAGGAGGCATGGTGAGAGGTGTAGTTTTTGGTGTGGTACTACAGAGTTCCAGCAGCGTGGAGTATCACGGTTGTCTGGCCCACGTTGGAGCTACTAGGATTAGTGTGAGGGAGTGTTGTAGTTTGCGCACCACTAATGGAATGAGTGGGAGAGGCGGAAAAGCATACGCAAATTTGCCTGACCAGTTCATCCATATCGCATTTCCTTTGGACAATGGGTGTGGGTATCTGGCGGCGAAGCTTGGGCATTTTGTGTTTTCGTGGGTGGCAAAGAGGTCCATCTGTGGATGCCCCCACATTTGAAAGAACGGATGAAGAACCTGTGGGTGAAGTTCCCACTCGTGGATTTGTTGTGTCTGCTGAGCAGATCTGCCACGGTGTTTTGGACTCTTGGGACATGTTGAGCTAGGAGAAAGATTTTGTGGGGAATTGCCCATCTCCATATGCCCTGTGCTAATTGAGAGAGCTGTGGAGAGTGTGTGCCGCCTTGTTTTTGTATATAATACATGGCCGTCATGTTGTCTGTGCGAATGAGGACAGCCTTGCCTGAAATCTGTATTTGAAAAGATTTTAGGGCTAAAAAGATTGCTAGTAACTCCAGATGGTTGATATGGAGTAACTTTTGTTGAGGTGTCCATGTGCCCTGCACGGTGAGATGTAATAGGTGAGCTCCCCAGCCGGAGAGCGGTGCGTCCGTTGTTAGTATTATCTAGGGAACCGGGTCCAGAAACGGTCGACCTTTGGAAAGGTTTGTGTTGTTCCACCACTGCAGAGAGCGATGGGTGCGACCGTCTACCAACACCAGATCCGTCAGTTGACCTTGGGCCTGGTTCCACTGGTGCGCTAAGCACTCTTGGAGGGGACGCATCTGGAGTCTTGCGTGGGGCACTATGAAAATGCAAGAGGCCATCATCCCTATTAGTTGCATGAACACTCGTGCTAGAAGGGAGTGTTGCGGTATGAATTTTTGTCGCAAAGCCTGAATGCTTCCAATCCTGGCGGGATTGGGGTAGGCTATGAATTTTTGTCGCAAAGCCTGAATGCTTCCAATCCTGGCGGGATTGGGGTAGGCTATCGCTTTTGGAGGTGTCGATGGTGGCACCGAGGTATTGTTTTATGTGGGATGGTTGTAGCTGTGACTTTTGGTGGTTCACCGTGAAGCCTAGTTGGTGAAGTAGTTTGATTGTGTTGGAGGTGTGTTGTACACACTGATTGTATGAAGTGGCTTTTATCAGCCAATCGTCTAGGTATGGGAAGACGTGAATGTGCTGTCTTCTAATGCCGCCACCACTGCCAGGCACTTGGTGAATACCCGTGGTGCTGTTGTGACTCCGAACGGGAGCACTTTGAATTGGTAGTGTTGTCCATCCACTACAAATCTGAGGTACTTTCTGTGAGCATGGTGCACTGGAATGTGGAAGTATGCGTCTTTCAAGTCCAGAGTGGTGAGGAAGTCGTTTTGGGAGAGGAGAGGAAGTACCTGCTGAAGCGTTACCATATGAAAATGGTCTGAGTGTATGTATGTGTTTAGGGGCCGGAGATCTAGAATAGGTCGAAGAGTCTCGTCCCTTTTTGGTATGAGAAAATATAGGGAGTAGACCCCCATATTTTGTTGATTGACAGGAACGCGTTCTATTGCCTGTTTTTGTAGGAGGGAGATTACCTCCTGCTTTAGTAATTTTGAATGTTCTTGTGACATTGGGCGTTGCCTGGGTGGAATGTTTGGGGTGGTAGATGTTAGTTCTAGGCAGTAGCCTGACCGAATTATTTGGGTCACCCATTTGTCTGAGGTGATGGTCTCCCAGACATGAAGGAAATGTTGGAGTCTGCCCCCGACCGGAGAGGAATGGTCTGGGGGGAGCAGGGGGGGAAGTCATTGGGTAGGAGGTGTGGCAGAACGGGCGTTGTTTGTTTTGCCTCTGCCCTTGTTGTTGTTACCCCTGTAGCCGCCTCTTTGGTAACCTTTTGTAAAGGTGGTCTGAGTAGGGGGATTTGTATGATGTGGACGCTGTGTCTGAGGAGTAGCATCTGGTTGTACTCCGAAAGGAGGAGCGGCGAAAGGAGCGTCTGAGACTGTAAGGCCCCCATGGATTTTGCGGTATCCGTATCTTTTTTCATTTTTTCTAAGGCCTCATCCACCTTTGGCCCAAATAGATGTTCCTGGTCAAAGGGATGGTTAAGGATGAAGGCTTGTACTTCTGGTTTAAAACCAGATACCCTTAACCAAGCATGGCGACGGAGAAGGACGCTGGTGTTGATGGCCCTGGAGGCTGTGTCTGCTGCATCTAAGGCACAACGTATCGAGGTATTCGTGATTGTTTTACCCTCTTGAATTAACTCGTTGGCCCTAGCTTTATATTTTTCAGGGAGATGGTGCATTATGCTTTCTAATTCGGCATAATGAGCTCTGTCATATCTGGCCAGTAATGCCGGAGTGTTTGCTATACGCCATATGTTGGCCACCTGGGATGCTGTGCGTTTGCCTGATGCATCTAGTAGTTTTGATTCCTCGTCAGGTGGTGGTGCATCACCTGACGCTTGTGAATTTGCCCTTTTACGTGCCGTAGATACTACTAAAGAATCTAGTGGCGCTGGTCCTCTGATGTAGGAGGGATCTGAGGGAGCAGGTTTGTATTTTTTTTCAATACGTGGGTTAATGACCCTGGCTCTAACTGGGTCCTTAAAACCTTCTGCCGCATGCTTTACCACCCCTTTGAGCATGGGCAGTATGGAGGTGGACCTATGTGAGGTATCAAATGTGTCTAGGAGGAAATCTTCCTCCACGGGGTCGGTATGCAAGTCCACCCCGTGATAATGTGCCGCCCTTTGCAGAAGATGGTTGAACCCTAATGAATCTTCTGGTGGAGATGGTCTAGAAGGGTTAAGATCGTCTTGTGGGACGTTGGGGATATCTGGAATATTGTAATCGTCCCATGGATCTGGGGATCCTGTAGGGGTGGGGTCCTGTGGCACATCCCCTGTATTATGATATGGGTCCCCCTGATCATCATCGTCTGGAGACGGGGTCGGAGAACGATGAGGTCGGGGTGGAGAGGGCGGAGGGGGTGGAGGTGGGGAAGGAGGAGGAGGTGGAGGGGGAGGGGAAGGTATTCTGAACGGAGAGGTAGCAGAGTCCTTCCTCTTTGGAGGTGGAGACGGAGCAGGCCTCTCCAAATGTCTCTTTTTGGTAGAGTGTCAAATGTCCAGTTTTTGGATCCTTGGTGAGAGTTTTTTGCAAGGGATCCGGTGTATATAGCTCTGGTAAGGTTATTTGGTCCGTCGGCGCCGAAGGCGTCGGGCCGATGTCTTTTTAGGTTTTTCTGTGCCGGTTTGTTGCTTAGAACCTGGCTTGGGACCCTCCGGTCTCTTGGTCGGCGCCGAGATGGGCTTCGGCTTGGAAGTGTCGGTGGCCTTGTGTGGTTTGGTCGGTACCGAAAATCTGGGTTTCGACCCTGAGGGCTTCGGTGCGGAGCTCGGTGTCGAGGTGAAGGCAGGTTTCTTTTTTGGTGCCGAAGTGTGTTTCTCGGCACCGCTGGTAGGCTGGCTCGAGCCGCTGGAAGGCTTACTTGGCTTCTTCACCGGGCCCGAAGGTGGGATGTGTGTAGCAGTGTCTCTGGTCTTGCTTAGGCCCAGAGGCGAGGGGGCGTGACCGAAGCCTTTTTGGGTGTCGGCGCGGGTGTGTGTGGGGGTAGATTGGTACTCACGACCCTCTGCGCCGGAGTGATGTCTTCCACATCTGACTCGTCGGCCGCGGAAGCGCTGACGTGGTCCTCTTCGGTGCGATGATGTTCCGGACCGTCGATGTCGTCTCCGAAGATGTCGACTGGAATGGACGTCGAGGAGTGTGCCATGTTCCTTCTGGCTCTTCGGTCCTGAATAGTCTTTTTGGATCGGAAAGACTTACAGGTCGGACAGTCTCGAGCCTCGTGTTCAGGGGAGAGGCAGAGGTTGCATACCTCATGAAGATCGGTGTGGGGAAATTTGGACCCACATCGAGGGCACTTTTTAAATGGAGTTCTTTCCATGAGCCGGGACCGGAGCTTGGGTAGGCCCGAAGGCCGCCGTCGACGACTGGAACCGAAGGTTTGTGGCGATGAGAAGGCGCGTTGATTGAAGAGATCGCGATCGAAACAATACAGCGAATTGGGGTGAGGATGCACTATGCATCTGTTCTTGACATGTAGAGCTGCAGATCTACACACGCCCACCCGCCTACCTGTATCTGTTAGTTTATCTTATTTAGATACACACATGGGTTTCTTCACTGTTATTACTACTCTCCATCTTTCTCTGCTGGCGAAAAACAATCTGAGGATGGAGCAGAAGCCCATGCGCAATACGATCCAAAGGAGGAGTCACCGACCTCGTGACTTCCAAAGACTTTCCAAGAGGAAAAACAAACTGCAAACATCCGGGCCCAACACTAGATGGCGATCTATGCAAAAGTGTGTAATCTGCAGCTCATATTCATATGCCTTGAACATAGGTCTTTCAAAAAAAAATCTATATTGATTACTTCTATCTCACAAAGGAGAATCAAATGCATGTGGCACACCATAAAAAAGAGTATCGCCAGGAGAAGCTGATTTATTAACCACAGGGGTGCCCCCAATAACATAAGATATTGGGGGGGGGGGGCATATCAAACTACTGGTGTGATGCTGTTGCAGTTTACAGATATTTGTACTCTTTTCCAATATCAAGTAAGCACTGTGATGCTAACAGATTGTTTGTGGATGATGCTGCTTATTGTTAAAACAAAAAGGTACTCATAAAAAAAAATTTAAAAAATGACCCAACACACATTATTCCCCCAACCCCCCCCCCCTCCACCAGTCAAGTGAGCGTGGGGGATAAAAAATAAATTTAAAACAGGAGAAAGTAAAGCGGGACTGGTAAGGGCAGGAGAAGTAAAACAAGCTAGGAGTGAGCAACACACAGCAGAGGGGGAGAGGACTTGAGTGAGGAAGCAGCACACAAGAAAGAGTACAAGAGAAACCTGTACTTGCATGACATGGTGAAATGAAAAATTAAAAAGTTTCTCAAATATAAGCAGCGTTATGATACAAATAATTCAATCAAAATAACAGTATAGAGGCGATCTTTCAGGCGAGAGACAAACAACAAGACGAAGTAAAGCAACTGACTAAGAAGTACGCAAATGAGACTGACAATAAAACCAACCAATGGCAAGCAATGTGGTGACCTAGATGCCACTAAGTATTGGTACGGACTACTTTAGGTCATAAGCAATAAATAGCTCAAAGCAGTCACTAGGTAAGATCTAAAAAGTACTCCAAGCAGATGTATTGTAATCATGCTGGTTCACACCAGTTATGTCTCGGAATAAGGTAAAGTCCCCCAACGTAGGCTAAAAGTCAGTGGTCAACCCTTTATAAACCCCATGAACTGATCTCTGAATTAAGGAGACACTCGCACTAGGCCCTGCCAGACTGCTGCAGATTCATTCTTATGCTAAGAGTCAATACGGAGAGGAGCTGAGCCCAGGTAATAATGTTTTCCTTTTGAGGGAACGCTCTCTCCCAGCTGTAGTCTGATAACCACAGCTGATCTACTGTGAACAGGTACGCAGTGCGCTGAACCCCAGAAAAATCCTAGAGGGCAAGTAAGCTACTCCATGCTCATAGTGTAGCGCATAGTACTCTTTAGGGTGTTAGGCTGCTAGGAACATTCCAACTATGTTAGAACTGTTCTTACTAGTCTCACTGCTAGCAACATGCATAAGATATGTTTTAATTATATTCTGTGTCGTTATTACTCATGTGCAAAGGATGAGACATGAAAAACCAAAACGTATAGGGCCTTTTCTTAGTGCAGTGTTTGAGTGTGATATTCTAAAGACGAAATAGGGTTTGAATTACAAATGAGTCTCCCAGAAAGCACAGATACAGAAACGTCCATACGATAGTTGGTTACCTCCTACGGACAAAATAAGGGAGCACCTATTTATAGTAGGTTAGTCAAGCTTGACTCTTACCCCCACCTGTGGTATTCTATATTTTTTTATCTCATGTTTTCTTGAATCTGTTCAGCTATATGAGGGTTACTCCAACCGTCATAGGAGTAAATTACGAGAGGCACTCACTCAACATCTCAAAAACAGAGATGTCCCCAATGAGGGGTAAGCCTGGGGTGGCAGTTACATTTGCAATAGCCACGTATGCTTTCGAAACATTTTACTCACTGGTGGAGTTTGAATGCTATGGAAGCTGCATCAGGGCAATTTAATGCTTATAAACCAGCCGCACCCCACCACGTTATAGGGCTTACCAGTACCTGGCAATCCCTTTGACATACAGAGAACACCAGAATTCATTTGCAGCTAAACTTGCACATACACAAACGAACGTTAGATTGGACCCCCCCCCAGTAACGAAAGGGAAATATGGCCTGCATTGGCTGTATATATACCATTTCCACATCCTGAGACCCTACCAATCGCTGATGTTGTCAGAATCCTAAATTATACAGTTCCTTCCACATGAAACTCATACAATTTGTGCTACGATCCAGGAGCACTAGGCCAGCTCTAGTAGGACCAGTAATGCAGGGCCAGGCTGCTTTACAAGCAAACAGTCAACAGACAAACACTATCTTGGGGAGGATGACTAGGAAGCATGAGGAAATTGCCTTTTAGATTGCTTGTAAGACCAACCAGTTGAAAGTGGTTTACCCTCGCACAACACCTCAAGACAAACACAGAATACTGACTATATGCCTTCCACTTGGAATGGTGCCACCTGAGGTCTATTACAACACCTGTATAGTATATATTTATGATTCTACACTTAAACATAGCACATCCTAGTTCTCCCAGATGTATTACAACAATTACAAAATGAGCACAGGGCTACACAGAGTCTGGACTACGGCATGAAATTAATCAATACATTTTCTACAAGCACCTCAATCATCCTAAGCAACATTAAGGGACAAAGTCAGATCTGGCTTTATGCCAGAGGCTTGCCACAGTTCCTGTTCAAGATCGTGAAATGAAGTTACCGAGAATAATATCAGAAGTTGATACTTCTATGAGCCATGAAACTTCAGATATACGAATGATTAAACTACATTTAAATCCCAAAACACCATTGAGAGTTCCACTAAGGAAAAACCTGCAACTGAGGTTTAAAAGAAACAGAGGGTGAGCGAGAAATAAACAACTGGATCTACATAACGAACAAGTTACTTACCTTCGCTCTCCTTTTATTTGGACCGCACGAAACAGTTCTGGGTGGACGACCAGCTTTTCGTTGGCTACGTGGGTGCTAAGAAGGGGAAAGCTGTGCACAAACCGACCATCTCCCGGTGGGTCGTTTTGTGTATAAAAATCTGTTATTCCTTGGCAAAAAAGGACCCTCCTGTTGGGCTGCGAGCCCATTCTACTCGGGCCACAGCGGCTACTACTGCTTTGGGACGGGGAGTCCCTTTGCAGGACATCTGTCAGGCGGCGACGTGGGCTTCGCTGCAGACGTTTGCCAGGCATTATTGCCCAGACAGCCAAGTCTGGAGGGATGGCTTCTTTGGCCGTTCTGTCCTCCAGGACTTTCTGGTGTGATCTTGGTTCGCAGACCCACCACCGGGGTTGGTATTGCTTGGGTATCTATTCTAAGGTGAGGAATCTAACTAATGTGTTTCTTTCAGATGAACAAGTTACTTACCTTCGGTGACGATGTATCTGTAAGAAACATTAGTTAGTTAGATTCCTCACCGACCCACCCATCCTCCCCGTTCTGCGAACTGACATCTAGGGTTAAGGCTATCCTTTTCAGGGCCCTAGATTTTTTTGGCACCAGTGTCGGTCTCTTGCATTGCTATGCGTTCCTGGCGCGGAAAGCTATGTACAAGAACTGACGTCAGCGCGCGAGGGCGGCGTCTAAGTACTCCGACGTCATTCCGGCGCACAACACCAACGACGGACGCGGAGCCGCCGACGCCGCCTAGCGACGCGCAAGGGTATTGCTACAAAAATCTTCCGGATCCGGTCTGACACCTGTGGATATTCTAAGGTGAGGAATCTAAATAACGTGTTTCTTTCAGATCCAGGAGTTCAGCCGGGGTGGCTATGATTTGAGGGAGATAAAATTAGAAAACAAGAATGGTATCAATATACTGATAGCTGCTCTACCTCTCTTTTCAGAGCTCAGACTGTGAACAAATACAAAGAGGGGGTCGTACAGATGAAAAGAAGAACATAGCAAGCAGAAATGTGAAACAGGACATGAGACTGAGGTCAATGTAAAGAGAAGAGAAAAGTTTGGACTCCAAAACCGAATTTAAAAAGTAGGTGATGGACTTTCTAAAATACACATCATACTAGCAACAGGCAATTCTATGGAATGGAAGTTGGGTGAGTGCTTCTAGACAGCACAGCAGAAGTAACAATAGTGCATTAGGTTCTCCAGGAGTTTCTGGTAGGTGGTCCAGCTGACCATTTCATACACATTGAGATGCCACATAAACAATTAAATCTTGCAGATAGGGTTAATAATTTAGATTTAAAAATTGAGGGGGATATACCATGCACAATTAAAGCGGTCTTCTATCCACATTTATCTGAAAATTATGACAAATCTAGCAGAACATGACAGGCCCCCAGTCTTTATTAGGGAAACGCAGAGGAGGCGATACTAGTAGCCTTTTCCTCCATAGTACCTGATGATATCAGGGAAATGTATGCAAACGATAGGGTTACCAAACAAGTCCCAACCTTAACCCCTTCCATGCTGCGCAGATTCCGCCGCTGTGCTGACGGAATCTTGCGCGGGCGTGGTCATGACGGAACGGTTCCGTCATGAGCACAGCTCAACCGTGGCTCATGACGGAACCGTTCCGTCATGAGCACCGAAGGGGTTAAACAGGAACTAAGCAAGGTGGAATAAATGCTGTATTTCACATGCCATTTCCTTACACAGTGAGCCCCACGCACAGGCTAAATATCCCATGAAGCCATAACCAAAGCACAATATAAAAGCAATACTAAATCGACAACATTATCAGGCCATTACAGCACTTTGTCATTTACCAATGAAAACTATTTTTCCTATAATAAAACCAAACCGATCACAGAAATCTAAATACATACATGCACACACGCAGTCCAAAATGCCCACAGTATGTGTTGAATGACAAACCTAGCATGGAAAATATACACAACAACTTGAACATTTCCATTGGGGGTTTCATAGCACCAGAGTCAGCCAGTTTCGTTGAGTTCAATATAACTTCAAAAGATTACCCCGAGGGTATAACAATAACCATGGCCTACTCTCAGCACATGTTATGGAATTCTTACAACCAGATACAAAGGAGCTAAAAAGAGGACTAACATGCATCGCATAGTGACAATTCTAAAATCACACGGTTACAAAATTAACTTTAGAAAGTCTCAAATTGCCTGTGATTTTTCTTGGATATGAATTATCCAATGATGGCAATGGTTTAGCAACAGATTTCGTTCAGAAATGTGCTATCTAGCACCTCCTAACACATTGGTTACAATCCCTGTTGGATTTCCTTAACTTAGGGTAGGCCTACTGTAGGAAGCTGGCTCTGTACATACAGTACCAAAATGAGGTATAGTGTGCGGAGTGCAGAGGAAGCCCAAAGGTAGGCAGAGGTAAAAGTAGAGAGCACTTTACTCTATTTGTAGTAGTGTGGGCAAGCAGTAAGGCTTTATCAGAGGGTAGTATTAAGCATTTGTTGCACACACTCAGACAGAAAATGTTAGCACACACTCCAAGACTGAACTCAGTCCAATTTGTTTGTATAAAAAAATGTTACTTAGTTATATTTATTTTCTAGAACCAAGCAAGTCTGGTACAGGTAAGTGTAAATAGTACTTTTTACGGCAGGTTGAACAATACAAGCAAGCTGAATGAAAATGTCTTTGTTACAAGTTTGTAAATCTTTTCAATACAATTGAAATTACTGTCAGATTAAGTTTGATTACTTTATGGATTAATTTTTCTACTCAGTGGGACATTTCCAAGATAAAAGGTAAGTAAAGCCGTTTTCAATTATTTGCAGTTTTTCAAGTTCTCATAAAACACAAACTCCACACTTGAAACAATTTTCAAGTAAAAACAGTCAATGTATTCCTATGGAGAAAATGTGGTTATCGGTTAACAGTTAAATACTTGGTTGTGGGAGTTGTTATTCTGGGGTTAGAATCAGGGTTTCCTCCAGGGTCAAAGATGCACTATCAAATCACCCTCAGCGGCACTAGGGCGGCCGGGTGAAGAGTGCTGAGGTGTTATCCAATGGGGGGTAGGGGACCTGCGGTGGGTGGCTGCTCACGAGCAGGTGACAAGGTTATGGGAGCAAAGCTCCTGGTGTTAGGCTCAGGGCAATCAGAGTTAGCACCCAAAGTACACCCGCAACGGTGCAGAGGCGGCAGGGTGCGTTTTTGGTATCAGGTGCCCTGTTGATTTCAATGGGGATTCTCTGGTTGCAGCAAAGACTGCAGGCTCGGGGACGAAGATTTTCCGGAGGTGACCACCGGTTGGAGAGGTACGTTGGGATGCCTGGGGATGCTGGGACACCGTCGGTTGGGCCAACCAAGGCTGTGGAATGTCAGGTGCAGTGTTGTCTTTAGGCATCAGATTTTCTTACCAGCTCAGGCCACGGTCAGGGGATCCACCAGAAAGAGGCTGGAGGTTTCGCTTGGAGATTCAAGGCGGGTCAGATCACCGGATCTCAGTTTAGGATTGCCTGGGAGACCTCCTCGTGGTGTTGGGCCACTCAAACTCGGGAGGTAGGCGTAGGGTGCAGAGTGGTGCAGACTTGCGTATTTGGCCAGAGTCGGTCTCCCGTGAGCACCGGATTTGCTAACCAACAAAGTTTTTCTTGTGGAAGGCAGGGCAGGTCCTCAGGGTTCTTGAGGTTGCAGGCTGCAGGACACACCAGGATTTCACTGGTGCAAGTTTGAGGTGGGGACAGGCAAGTAGGGCTGGGGCCAAGTCAGTGGGCGTCCTCCTCTTTTTAGCACGGCTCTTCCTGGGAGGTTTTTGTCCGACAAGGCAAGGTTAAGGGTTGCCCCTAAAGAACAAGTTACTTACCTTCGGTAACTATATATCTGTAAGAAACATTAGTAGTGGCAGATTCCTTACCTTAGAATTAACCTCAGGCGTCAGACTGGATCCGGAAAGTTTTCATCAGCAGTACCCCTGCGCTTCGGAAGGTGGCATTGTGCGGCTCCGCATCGGTCATTGGTGTCGTGGTCGCCTACTTAGACACTACCCTCGCGCGCTGACGTCAGTTCTGTACACTACTTTCCACGCCAGGAATGCAGAGCCATGCAAGATACGGACCACTGGTGCCTTCAAACTAGGGCCCTGAAAGGGATGACCTTAACCCTAGAAATCAGTTCGCAGAACGGGGAGGATGGGTGGGACGGTAAGCAATCTATCACTACTAATGTTTCTAACAGATATATTGTTACCGAAGGTAAGTAACTTGTTCATCTGAAAGAAACACGTAGTGATAGATTCCTTACCTTAGAATAGATACCCCAGCAATACCAACTCCAGTGGTTGGTCTGCGAACCAAGATCACACCAGGATGTCCCGGAGAACAGAACGGCCAAAGAAGCCGTCTCTCCGGACTTGGCTGTCCAGGCAATAGTGCTTAGTAAAAGTGTGCAGGGAGGCCCACATAGCTGCCTGACAGATGTCTTGTAAGGGGACACCACGTACCAACGTCGTAGTGGCTGCCGTTAGCTTGGTGGAATGGGCACACAGCCCCAACGGAGGCTCCTTTTTAGCCAGAGAATAACAGGCTTTAATACACAAGACGACCCATCGGGACAGAGTCAGCTTGTGTAGGGCCCGAACTTTCTTGGCACCAACGTAGCCAACAAAGAGCTGGTTATCCACCAGGAACTGTTTTGTGTGGTTCAAGTAAAACGAGAGCGCACGTTTTGGGTCCAGACGGTGGAGCCTCTCTTCCTCGCTAGAAGGATGTGGAGGCAGAAAGAAGGTGGGCAAAGTGATGGTTTGCCCGATGTGAAAAGCAGTGACAACTTTTGGCAGAGGGATGGACGGGTTCGGAGCACAACCTTGTCCGGATGGACAGACAGAAAGGGAGGTTTACAAGAAAGAGCTTGGAGATCACTCACTCGCCTAGCAGAGGTAATGGCGACCAGGAATGCAGTCTTCAAAGTTAAGAGATGTAGAGGACAGTTGTGAAGAGGCTCACAGGGAGCGCACATCAAATGTGTAAGAACCAGGTTCAAATCCCACTGCGGCATCACAAAAGGAATAGGAGGGAAAAGGTGAGTAATGCCTTTGAGGAATCTATTTACAACAGAGGACTTGAAAAGAGAGGGCTGATCAGGGAGCCTGAGAAAGGCTAAAATAGCAGAAAAGTAGCCATTGATAGTGCTCAGAGCAGAGCCCTGCTGGGGCAAGGAAAGAAGGAACAAAAGCACTTCTGAAAGAGGGGCAGAAAGGGGATCCACAGCCTTTGCTGTGCACCATGCCACAAATTTGCTCTACCTGTTGGGGTATACCAACTTAGTGGAGGGACGCCTGGCTGCCAGAATGACATTACAAACTTCAGGAGGCAAGTCGAAAGGAATAAACTGCCGCCGCTCACTCTCCACGCAAGGAGGTGGAGACTGGACAGGTTCGGGTGGAGGACCGTCCCCTGCTACTGCGACAGAAGATCCTCCCGAAGAGGCAGTCGGATCGAGCAGAGTCCGGAACCACAAGGATGACTTGTGCCCGGTCGTGCCTGATCTTCTCCAGCACTCTGGGGAGATGTGGTATAGACAGAACTGCTGACATTGCGCGTTCTCTTCGGTGGCGAATAGATCTAACAAAGGCTCTCCCTACTGTTGAAAGAGACCTTGCACCACGTCTGAGTGAAGACGCAATGCGTGATCCATCATGCACCTGCAGCTGAGCTTGTACGCCCTGGCGTTCAATGAACCCGCCAGGTGTTAAACCACCAGGGAAATGCCCTGATGTTCCAGCCATGTCCAGAGGCGCAGAGCCTCCTGACATAGGGTCCACGACCCCACCACGCCCTGTGTGTTGCAGTACCACATGGCGGTGGTGTTGTCTGTGAACACCTGCACTACTCTTCCCTTGACAGAGGGAATGAATGCCTTCAGTGCAAGTCGGATCGCCCGGAGCTCCAGAAGGTTGATATGGAGCCGGGACTCCACTGGAGACCAGAGGCCTCTGATCACCGCCTCTCCCATGTGGCCGCCCCATCCCAGGAGGGACGCATCCGTCACCACTGTGTACTCTGGTTGGGGAAGGGAGAGGGATCTGCCATTGACCCAATGCCTGTTTGTGAGCCACCACTGCAATTGTTGTGCAGTGCCCTCTAACATCTGGACGGACTCTGACAAGTTCCCCTGATGCTGCGCCTACTGGAACTTTAGGTCCCACTGCAGAACCCCCATATGCGATCTGGCATGATCGCCCAGCAGGATGCAGGAGGCCATGAGGCCCAGCAGCCTCAGGGTCAGCCTGACCGAAACCCAGGATAGAGGCCAAAAGATCGGAATCAAAGCCTGAATATCCTGGACTCGCCGTTCGTGAGGACAGACCCGAAAGTGCATCATATCCAGAACCACAACGATGAAGAGGAGCTTCTGAGAGGGAATCAGGTGCGACTTCAGCACATTGATGGAGAACCTCAGCAAATGCAGGAGGCCCGCCGTAGTCTGGAAGTGGGAGACGACCGCCTGGGGCAATCGCGCCTTCAACAGCCAGTCGTCGAGATAGGGGAAGACTGAAACCCCTGATCTGCGCAGATGAGCTGCAACCACCGCCGTCACTTTCGTGAACACCCGAGGAGTGCTGGTAAGGCCAAAGGGGAGCACGGTAAACTGAAAGTGCTCGTGGCCTACAGTAAACCGCAGGTAACGCCGGTGGGCCGGCAGGACGGGAATATGGAAAAACGCGTCCTGCAGATCCAACGCTACCATCCAGTCTCCAGGGTTGAGGACAGACAAGACCTGAGCCAGAGTTAACATCTTGAACTTCTCCTTCCAGAGGAAGCGATTTACGTTCCGGAGGTCTAAGATAGGAAGCAGGCCCTTGTCCTTCTTGGACACCAGAAAGTAGTGGGAGTAACAACCACGACCTACTTCTGGCGCAGGAACGTGCTCGATGGCCCGCTTGGCCAAGAGGGCCATAACTTCCTGTTGAAGAAGTGACAAGTGATCCCACGACATGCGGTGGTACTGGGGTGGCATGGCTGGAGGGGTAGTCTCGAAAGGGAGGGAGTAGCCCCTTCGGACTATTTGTAAAACCCACCTGCCTGAAGTGATGGTGCGCCAGTGGGGGAGGTGATGGCGAATCCTGCCGCCCACTGGCGTTTGATGGGCCTGAAAGACCGGACTAGGAAGGTTTTGGGGCAGTGGTGGCCGGGGTGGAAGTGGACCGACCCGCCCGCTGGCCCCCCCCCTTGACCCGCCTCTGCGGGTCCCACGTCCGCGCTGAGATTGCTGCTATTGCGGCCTGTGACTCTGAAGCAAACGTGGTAGGGCGCCACTTCCGTGGCCATGAAAGGAGCGAAAAGCAGAAGGCGGAGGAGGGCACGTGGTGGAAAGGCCCAAGGACTTAAAACTCTCCAACGCACTATCTGCTTTGCTGCCAAAAAGGCGAATGCCATCAAAGGGCATGTCCATCAGGGTGTTCTGGACATCCCATGAAAAGCCAGTAGTCCTCAGCCAGGCGTGGCGGTGGGGCACCACTGTCGTGGAAATTGCTCAGCCCAGCCAGTCGGTGGTGTCAAGGCCACATCGAATTGTGAACTTCGCTGCATTTCTCCCCTCCTGTGAGAGGGTCCTCAGACCACTCACAGTCCTCCCCTTCCTCCGAAGGCTGATGAACAGGCCTAAAATAAGGAGGCTGGACATAGGGAAAGAAAGGTCCCATGGTCGTCGGAATCACCGTCGAGTGGCACCGTTCCGACTCCGTGTCCACATCAGGGCTGAGACCGGGGGCGACGTCGTCCGGTGCTACGGGCGACGTCAGAGGTGGTGCCGGTGGAGGTGTCACGAGGTCATCTGGTGCCGACCGGGATCGAGGCCTGGATCCTTGGGGGCCCTGTGGCGCCGGGGCCAGAGCCGACAGCAATGCCGGAGCCACCGACAGTGAAGGGCGAGGACCCCCAGTCGGACCCGCGGGGCCCCAAGGTGCGCTGGCGGGGCCCGATAGCCCAAAAGAGGCAGGCCATGGCTGAAATTCCTGCAGCTGAGCCGAAGTTGCTGACGGACCCGGGAAGGGCAAGTACGCCGACATCGTAGGCTCCACCGGAGCCGCGGGGGAGGCACCACCCGCACTCTCAGCCGCGTCACTGGGAAGTCGGTGAGCGATGCCACTTCTTCAACTTCTTGTGATGTTTCGTCTTACCTGACCCTGAGTGCGAAGACTTCGATCCCGACGAACGATGGTGATGGCTCGGCGACCGGTCCCTCGACCTCCTACGGAACCGGGACCTTGAGCGGCGAGAAATCGACTGCCGGACCTCAAGCAACTTTCGGGAACCCTCCCGCAGTCTTCGGCGCCATGGCCCGGCAGTCGTGGCACATCTTGGGGTCGTGGTCGCGCCCCAGACAGTAAAGACACACGCGGTTCGGGTCCGTCACCGACATACAGGGACAGTCCCCGCAAGACTTGAAGCCGGGCATCCCTACGGTACCAGGAGTCGATAGACTCGAAAAAGCGAGATAAAAAGGCCTCGAAAACCTCAGTCAAAAAAGTGACAGGGGGTACCGCTCTCTCCAGAACTGCGTTTGCTGGTGCAGAAAAAGAAGAACAAGTTTCTTTCCTTCGGTAACGATGTATCTGTAAGAAACATTAGTTAGTTAGATTCCTCACCTTAGAATATCCCCAGGCGTCAGACTGGATCCGGAAGATTTTTCGTCAGCAATACCCCTTGCGCGTCGCTAGGCGTCGTCTGCGGCTCCGCGTCCGTCGTCGGCGTCGTGCGCCGGAATGACGTCGGAGTACTTAGACGCCGCCCTCGCACGCTGACGTCAGTTCTTGTACATAGCTTTCCGCGCCAGGAACGCAGAGCCATGCAAAGACCGACACTGGTGCCAAAAATAAAATCTAGGGGCCTGAAAAGGACAACCTTAACCCTAGATGTCAGTTCGCAGAACGGGGAGGATGGGTGGGTCGGTGAGGAATCTAACTAACTAATGTTTCTTACAGATACATCGTTACCGAAGGTAAGTAACTTGTTCATCTGAAAGAAACACGTTAGTTAGATTCCTCACCTTAGAATAGATACCCAAGCAATACCATCCCCGGTGGTGGGTCTGCGAACCAAGATCACACCAGAAAGTCCTGGAGGACAGAACGGCCAAAGAAGCCATCCCTCCGGACTTGGCTGTCAAGGCAATAATGCCTAGCAAACGTGTGTAGCGAAGCCCACGTTGCCGCCTGACAGATGTCCTGCAAAGGGACACCCCGTCCCAAAGCAAAGCAGTAGTAGCCGCTGTGGCCCGAGTAGAATGGGCGCGCAGCCCAACAGGAGGGTCCTTTTTTGCCAAGGAGTAACAAATTTTGATGCACAAAACGACCCACCGAAAGATGGTCCGTTTGTGCACAGCTTTCCCCTTCTTAGCACCCACGTATCCAACGAAAAGTTGGTTGTCCACCCGGAACTGCTTTGTGCGGTCCAAATAAAAGGAGAGCGCACGTTTTGGGTCCAGACGGTGGAGCCTCTCTTCCTCTTTGGAAGGATGCGGAGGCGGAAAAAAGGTGGGCAAGGTGACAGACTGCCCAAGATGAAATGGAGTCACCACTTTCGGAAGAAAGGAGGGACGAGGCCGAAGGACAATCTTGTCCGGATGAACAGAGAGAAAAGGAGGCTTTGAAGATAAAGCCTGGAGCTCACTCACCCGTCTAGCCGAGGTGATGGCTACCAGAAAAGCAGTCTTAAGCGTCAGCAGACGAAGAGGACAATTATGAAGAGGCTCAAAGGGAGCACACATTAGAAATGTGAGAACAAGATTCAAGTCCCACTGAGGCATTACAAAAGGGACAGGAGGGAACGTGTGAGTAATGCCTTTTAGAAAGCGTGTAACTACAGGGGACTTGAAAAGAGAAGGCTGATCAGGAAGCCGCAAGAAGGCAGAGATGGCAGCAAGATAACCTTTCAGGGTGCCCAGGGCAGAGCCCTGCCGGGCCAAAGAAAGAAGAAACAGTAGAACCTCAGAAAGAGGGGCGGAAAGGGGATCCACAGCCTTTGCTGTGCACCATGCCACAAATTTGTGCCACCGGCAGGCGTATACAGTCTTTGTGGAGGGACGCCTGGCTGCCAGAATGATATCACAGACTTCAGGAGGCAAGTCACATGGCATCAACTGCCGCCGCTCAATCTCCACGCATGGAGGTGGAGGCTGGACAGGTTCGGGTGGAGGACAGTCCCCTGCTGCTGCGACAGAAGATCCTCCAGAAGGGGCAGACGTATCGGAGGATCGGTCAACATACTGAGTAGCTCGGGATACCAGTACCTTCGTGCCCAATCCGGAGCCACCAAGATGACTTGGGCCCGGTCGTGCCTGATCTTCTTCAGCACTCTGGGCAGAAGTGGTATAGGCGGAGAGGCGTACAACAGACCGCAACTCCACTCGTGACGAAAAGCGTCGCCGAGCGAGTGCCGCCTTGGAAATTCCAATGCGCAGAACTGCTGACATTGCGCGTTCTCTTCGGTGGCGAATAGATCTAACCAAGGCTCTCCCCACTGCTGAAAGAGACTTTGCGCCACTTCGGAGTTCAGACGCCATTCGTGATCCATCATGCACCGGCGGCTGAGTTCGTCTGCTCTGGCGTTCAGAGAGCCCGCCAGATGTTGAACCACTAGGGTGACGCCCTGGTGTTCCAGCCATGTCCAGAGGCGCAGAGCCTCCTGACAAAGGGTCCACGACCCCACCCCGCCCTGTTTGTTGCAATACCACATGGCAGTGGTGTTGTCCGTGAACACCTGCACGACACTTCCCCTGACAGAGGGAAGGAAGGCTTTCAGTGCAAGTCGGATCGCTCTCAACTCCAACAGGTTGATGTGGAGACGAGACTTCGCCGGAGATCAGAGGCCTCTGGTCTCCGCCTCTCCCATATGGCCACCCCATCCCAGGAGGGACGCATCCGTCACGACGGCATGCTCCGGTTGGGGAAGGGAGAGGCTCTTGCCCTTGACCCAATCGCGGTCCGTGAGCCACCACTGCAACTGCTGTGCAGTGCCCTCCGAGATCAAGACATGGTCGGACAGGTTGCCGTGATGCTGGGCCCACTGAAACTTCAGGTCCCACTGCAGAGCCCGCATGCGCCGCCTGGCGTGATGCACTAGTAGGATGCAGGAGGCAATCAGCCCCAGAAGCCGCAACACTAGCCTGACCGAAACCCAGGATAGAGGCCGAAAGATGGGAATCAGGGCCTGAATATCCTAGACCCGCTGTTCCGGCGGATAGACCCGGAACTGCGCCGAATCGAGAACCGCTCCGATGAAGAGGAGCTTCTAAGAGGGACTCAGGTGTGACTTCGGCACGTTGATGGAAAATCCCAGCAAATGCAGGTTGGTTCTGCGGCTGGTGGCTAGGCGCACGTGAGGAGACACCCCTTCCTTGGCCACGAAAGGGGCGAAAGGCAGATGTTTGCGACCGCGGGGCCGAGAGGCCCAAGGACTTGGCCGTAGCCCGGGAGTCCTTAAAGCGATTCAGCGCACTGTCCGCTTTCTCGCCAAAAAGGCAAGTGCCATCAAAGGGCATGTCCATGAGGGTGCTCTGGACATCGCCCGAAAATGACGTGGACCGCAGCCAGGCGTGACGTCTAAGCGCCACTGTGGTAGAAATTGCCCTACCCAGCG
The DNA here is from genome assembly GCF_964204655.1 of Triturus cristatus. NCBI lineage: Eukaryota > Metazoa > Chordata > Amphibia > Caudata > Salamandridae > Triturus > Triturus cristatus. The sequence continues at coordinate 1,352,422,806 of NC_140590.1, forward strand.
AGTCCGTAGTGTCAAGCCCACATCGGATAGCATGTCGCGCTGCATTCCTCCCATCGGACAGAGCCTGGGTAAGTCGTGTCCGGACCTCCTCCGGACACAGGGGCAGCACGTCCTCCACCGCATCCCACAGAGAGTGGGAATAACGGTCCAAGAGACAGGCGGTGTTCAAAGACCGCAGGCCCAAACTAAGGGAGGAGAACAGCTTCTTGCCAAACTGTTCCAGTCTCTTGGAATCCCGGTCCGGCGGGGCGGTCGGGAAGGAGGATTGGGAGGTAGAGGCCTGGATAACCAGGCTCTCGGGGGTAGGGTGTTGGGACAGAAAACTGGGGTCGCCCGGAGCAGGGCGGTGGCGCCTGGCGACGTTCCTGTCCACAGGAGGAACTGTGGAGGGCTTGGACCAGGTGCCCTGCAGAACGTCAATGAGGGCCTCATTGAATTGCAGCAGAGGCTCAGTGGAGCTTGCTGCAGACTGAAGCACCTCAGTAAGGACGTTAGTCCTCACAGCCACGGCAGGCAGCTCGAGCCCAAGGGCTGCGGCCGCCTTGCGCAGCACCACAGAGAAAGCAGCGCCCTCCTCCGAAGCCACAGTCGGAGGAGAGACTAATCCAGTGTCCGGAGAGGTATCCAGGCCACTGGCCTCCCCCAGTTCATCTGCCCAGTCCTGTGACATTTGAGCCTGAACGGCCATAGGATCCTCGGATCCCTCCCAGTTGTCCCCATCATCCGATTCCTGGTATACAGGAGGAAGGAGCGGAGCCGGGCGATAGACATAATTTGTCTCCAGCGGCGCCGAACGCGGCGTCCATCGATGCCGTATCGCGCCGGGCCCGGAGCGGGGCTGAACTGGGGCTCGACGTCGAGCGGAGTCGGCGTCGGAGGTGGTACCGGTGTCGACGCCGGCGGAGGAGGCGTGACGAGGTCGACCGGCGTCGGCGGGGACTCGGGAACGGGTCCCTCGGGCGCTTGCGGCGTCAAGGCCGGAGCCGTCAACGGCGCCGGGGCAGGAGCCGCCGGCAGGCAAGGCAGCCCAGTCGGGTCCGCGGGGCCCGAAGGCGCGCCAGCAGGCGTCGACGGCGGAGCCAGGCTCCTCATGGCCGAGTGGAAGGCACTGACTTCCGCCGGCGTCGCGTCAGTCCCAGGGACCGGTGGGTATGGGGACTTGCGCGGCACCTGCGGCTCCGCCGGAGCCGCGGGGGTGGAACCACCCTGACCCTCGGCCGAGTCGCGCGACCGGCGAGGGGAGTCCGAAGAGCGGTGTCGCCTCTTGGACTTCTTGGAGTGCTTCGACTTACCCGAAGACTTGGATCCAGACGACCAATGATGACGTCGGCTGCGGCTCCGCGACCGATCCTTGGACCTCCTCCTGGACCGGGATCGAGAGGGGCGCGGAGCCGAGTGGTGAATCTCGAGAAGCTTACGGGACCGCTCCAGTCTAGCCTTCGAGGTCAGGGCCTTGCAGTCCGAACACGACTCCGCGTCGTGGTCAAGGCCCAAGCAGTAAAGACACCGGCGGTGATGGTCCCTAACCGACATCAAGCGGCTACAGTCAGCACAGGCTTTAAAACCAGGCATCCTACCGGCACCGGAGTCGAGACAAGATCAAAAAGGATCGAAAAAAAAGTTAGTCAAAAAGTGACTAAAGGGGTAGCTCTCCCGGATCTGCGCTTACTGGCGCGGAAAAAAGAAGAAGAACTGACGTCAGCGCGCGAGGGCGGCGTCGAAGTACTCCGACGACGTCATTCCGGCGCACGACGTCGACGACGGACGCGGAGCCGCAGACGACGCCTAGCGACGCGCAAGGGGTATTGCTGACGAAAAATCTTCCGGATCCAGTCTGACGCCTGGGGATATTCGAAGGTGAGGAATCTAACTAACGTGTTTCTTTCAGATATAACTGACGTCAGCGCGCGAGGGCAGCATCTAAGTAGCTTCCGCGACGTCATCTCGGTGACCACGACACCAACGACGGACGCGGAGCCGCCTAACGCCACCTTCCGATGTGCAGGGGTACTGCTGACAAAAGCTTTTCAGATCCAGTCTGATGCCTGGGCGTAATTCTAAGGTAAGGAATCTATCACTACGTGTTTCTTTCAGATTACTAGATTTAGGGTTGTTACAGGTAGGTAAAGGTTGGGACCAATGGGTCCCTTCCTTGGGGTGGGTACACCCCCTATTATGCCACCCTCCAGTGGGAGGGGGGCATATGCCTTACCCTGGTTGGCTGGGTCAGCCATCTGCAAGATGGCGGGGACAGGGTTGTGCTTCACCTTGCCTCCCCCACCTGAGGGGTGGGGTTGGCAAAGGTGGGCACACCTCCCTACCTCACTTGGTTTTCCCGTCGATTCTCACGTCCAAAGTGGGGGTCAGAACTGGTGGGGGCCAGTTGCTGGAAGCAACAAAAGCCCTGGGGTAGCTCACAAAGGCGGCAAGGCTTTTAAGCTTCCCCTTCGTGGACCATGCTCATCCTGGGGGAGGAGGTTTGGCACCTCATTCCAGGATGTGCATGGTTTCAGACCCCCAAGAGCAGCAGGCTCTCACCCGGCAGTCACGAAACATGTCTGGTGGTGGCAGCTGGTGAGCAGCCACTCGACCTGGACACTAGTGTTAGGTTGTTTTTCAAGGGGCGTCTCTAAGACGCCCTCTGAGTGCATTTTTCATTGAATCCCACACTGGCATCATTGTGTGTTTAATGTGCTGAGAGGTTTGATACCGAACTTCCCAGTTTTCAGGAAAGCCATTATGGTACTGTGGAGTTCGTAATGACAAACTCCCAGCACCGTATACTCTTAATGGCATTACTGCGCTTACAATGTCTAAGAATTGGCTTAGACACTGTAGGGGTACAGGGCACATGCACCTGTACCCTCACCACTGGTATAGTGCACCCAGCTAAAGGGGTGGCTGACCTATGCCAGGGCAGTGGGTTGTAGGCATGGTACACAGGGATGTGTGCCATGTTGACTCTTCACTTTGTTCTGCACCAAAACACGCAGCCTGCAATGGGTATGGGGGGGGGGGGGGTGTGTGTGTGTGTGTGTGTGTGTGTGTGTGTGTGTGTGTGTGTGTGTGTGTGTGTGTGTGTGTGTGTGTGTGTGTGTGTGTGTGTGTGTGTGTGTGTGTGTGTGTGTGTGTGTGTGTGTGTGTGTGTGTGTGTGTGTGTGTGTGTGGGTTTGTGTTACTATCCTTGTGGGGACTTGAGTGCGATAACACACTCACGCTGTGGGGACTTGATTGCACTGTGGGGACCTTAACCCAGGTCCCCACAAGGCAATGCCTTCTAAATGATAAAGAATGACTTCAGGAACATATGTGTCGATTTTTACAACATTTAAAAAAATTGCCTTGTGGGGACCTGTGTTTCATTAAGTGTGTTTATATTTTTGCTCAGGTCTGCCCCTGTAGACAGGAGGTGGTACTGCAGTCTTAAACACACTTTGCATTTAAACACACTTTGCTCACCAGAAACACAGTCTTGCAGCAGAAAGGATAGACATTTTAAAGTAAAAGCTGCATAGCACTATGTTTATCCAAATATTTTGCATTCACATTAAAATTTTCTCTATTTATTAATATAAAACTTTGACATGAAGCTATTGAATTTAGACTATTCAGGTCTAAAAATTGTTAGTGATTTTATAGGATTACTATAAGCAATTTGGGTCAGTTTCAAATCCCAGATTACTTTATTATTGACATTTGATCCTTACCTGCAATTAAAGAATGAAGGTGTAATACAATGTGATACAATATAAACTGATTTTCTTGCTTTTGGCTAGTAACCTAGGGGCATTAATGGCAACTGTTAGTTTAATGCTTATACCAAAAATGCCGAGCCTTTATATTGCTTTGCCTTTGTTTAAATATTACTATGCAACAAGGAATATGTTCTTTGAGATGATGGCTAGGTGAGTGAGAGAATAGCGTTGTTTTGTGGTAAAGGCTACATTCTCTCAGGCAGCTAACTGAACCAATGTTA